>NC_081844.1:29710427-30910427 GCF_963259705.1 Myotis daubentonii
CTGATGGCACAGACAGGAAAACTGAGGCTCCCAAAGGAGAAATGGTTGGGCAAGGCCACATACGGCAAGGGAGCTGGGCTGAGCGCTGGCTGGGCGTGCAGCTGTTTGCCTCTGATGCGGGAAGCAGCAGCGAGGAGCTTTGATGGCGTGAGGTAGTAAAACCTGATGATTAAGAGCCTGGGCTCTGGACTCAGCCAGCCTGTTTTCACATCTCGCGTGCCCTCGACAAGTGACTTTGCTCTCTCTGCCTCAGTTTGCCTCTCTGTACAGTGGGGTTAGCAAAGGCACTCATCTCAGTGGGCTCATTATGATGATGATTATTTTAAATTACTGTTGGGTAAAAAACACAGTCCCCACTCTCATTCCTAGTGGGCGAGGAGGGACCTGCCATCCCACCCACTCCCCTCCCTGCCTAGACCGTGCCAGCCCCTCTGCTTATGCCCAGGGCAGCCGCCACCGCACTGCCAGGCGGCCCTGGTGCAACTGGGGAGCGGCTCAGCAGGTTTTTCCTCCCAGCGTGCTGTGGAGCACCAGGCTGTCCTCTCCCCGCCTCACCTGAGCCCAGCCCTACTAGGCTCGCAGGCTCCTCTCTGCCAGACACAGCCAGCGTGCAGCGGGCGCTGCGTCACCATGCCCAGCATCTTCGCCTACCAGAGCTCCGAGGTGGATTGGTGCGAGAGCAACTTCCAGCATTCGGAGCTGGTGGCCGAGTTCTACAACACGGTGAGGGCCAGCTGGGCAGCAGCACTGGGGGTGGTGTTGGGGGGGGGCAGAGTCTCACCAGACCGGGGTTCAAAGCCTGGCGCCTCCACGTCCTCGCTGGGGAATCCTGTCTGAGCGGTTCGCCTCTCTGGGCCTCGGTTTGCTCCTGTGCCGGGCGGGCGGGGAGCACTGGCTGTCATTCATGACTTGCCTTTATTTGGCGTCGGGCTCTGTGGTAGGCTTTGGAAAGGCAGCCGTGACCCAGAAAAGAGGGACTCCAGGCATTCACAACCCGGGGTGATGGTGCTGTCATGGGGGACCCACGAGCAGCTTCCAGGGGAGTGTGCCCAGAGGTGGCCCCTAAAACCAGCAGGGACGGGAGGGTCAGGGAGGGCTGCCTGAAGGAGGTGACGATGGCTGCTTTATTCTCAGCTGCATCCCCAGCCCAAGGTGACCAACGCATCCTAGTGTGCTGGGGACTGTCCTGGCTTCAGCATTGGAGTCCTCTGTCCCAGGAGACCCCTCAGTTGCGGGCAGCCCCACACCGGAAGGGCCCCCACATCTTGGATGGTAATGGCATTTGACCAAAGCCTGAAAGATGTGAGCAGCCAAGGAGACGTGCGTCTGTGCTGTCCTTGTGTGGAGAGCTGCGGACGACACAGTGAACCAGGCAGGGTGCTTGCCTTCTTGGAGCTCCTGGGATGGTGGGTAACACAGAGTAGGTCAGTGAATGGTGAGCAAGGCAATGGCCTTTGTCAAGTGCTTCCCGGGTGCCAGGCACCGTATTAAACATCGGACAGGCAGACTCATTGAATCTCCTCAGTGACCTGGGAGTTTGGCACCACGTGTCGTATAGGACAGTGATGGCGAACCTATGACACGCGTGTCAGAGGTGACACACGAACTCATTTTTTGGTTGATTTTTCTTTGTTAAATGGCATTTAAATATATAAAATAAATATCAAAAATATAAGTCTTTGTTTTACTATGGTTGCAAATATCAAAAAATTTCTATATGTGACACGGCACCAGAGTTAAGTTAGGGTTTTTCAAAAGGCTGACACGCCGAGCTCAAAAGGCTCGCCATCGCTGGTATAGGGAGTTAATCCCATTCTCCAGGTGAGGAAACGGGCCTTCGGGGAGGTTGAGGATACACCCAGGGCCACCCCGGCTCTTAGAGCCAGATCAGAACTTGGGGGGACTAGGAGAGTTTCTTGGCAGGTCGGGGAGGGGCGCTCAGCCCCAGGACGGTCACGTTGCTCTGACTCTGTTAGCTCTGACCTCCTTGCTTCTCAGGGCTGGGAGGCGGGAGTTTGAGATTCCAGGGTCTTCTGGGTTCTTGTTCCTCCTGGTCAGAGATTCTGCCCTTTCTAGCACTCAGTACCCTCACCTGGAAAATGGGAGGGGCTGACCGCGCTGATCCCTGCAGACGGGAGGAGGGTTTGGGCTTCTGGAACCCTCCTCTCTGCATTCCCTGGCAGTCCCTGCAGCCCAGACTGTTCCCTGGGGAGCCCACCCCACCGAAGGCACCGGAGAGGGCTGGCTGGGTGTGGGCTGCGCCTGGGTCTAGCCATGCTCTCCTGCAAACGTCTCCTCACGGCATCCTCCTTGAGCCCGTCTCTAAATGCAGACCATTAAGCAACCCATGGGTACTGCCGAGGCTGCAGGTCTCAAACGCATTCCGAGGAGATTTCTACACCAATATCACCCGGGACTGGCATTTCCAGATTCTTATCAAACAGAAACAGATGTTTCACAAAGCAGTGCTCACCTTTCCCTGGTGGGAGCACACTTGGGTTTTTTACTTCTCTCAGCCAGCCTCTGGCCCTGTCCGGTTTGGCTCAGTGGATAGAGCACAAGCCTGTGGACCGAAGGGTCCTGGGTTTGATTCCAGTCAAGGGCACATACCTCAGTGGCAGGCTCCTCCCCAGCCCGGGGCCCTGGTCGGGGCTCGTGCAGGAGGCAACCAGTCGATATTTTTCTCTCACATCAATATTTTTCTCTGTTTCTCCCTCTCTCTTCCACTCTCTCTAAAAAATCAATGGAAAAATATCCTTGAGTAAGGATTAAAAAAAAAAAAAAGGCTCTGGCAGCAAGGGTAGGGCAGGAGGAACTGAGTTCTATTCTAAAGGGTTTCCCCAAACCCAAGATTCTCAAACCCATCACTATAGCTAATAAATCATATAGTTCAGGGGTGAGCAGACTTCTGTTGTAAAGCTGGCTTGTTGATAATTGTGGCTGCGGGGGCCACGTGATCTCTGTAGAAATGACTCAACTCAACCACTGTGTCTGGGAAGCAGCTCCAGGCCAGAGGTCAACAAGTGAGTGTGGCTGCGTGCCAATAAAAGTTTATTTGTGGATGCCCAAATGTGAATTTCATATGATTCTTTTAATTTTTTGACCTTTAAAAAATGTCAGTATTATTATTAGTTCATCGACCACACAAGACAGGACAGTGGGCTGAACTTGGCACAGGGGCTGTAGTTCTCCAACCTCTGATATC
Source organism: Myotis daubentonii (assembly GCF_963259705.1). Taxonomy (NCBI): domain Eukaryota; kingdom Metazoa; phylum Chordata; class Mammalia; order Chiroptera; family Vespertilionidae; genus Myotis; species Myotis daubentonii. Next base: position 29,713,633 of record NC_081844.1, read on the forward strand.
TATATATATAAAAAGCCAGTGGCCGGAATGCTGGAACGACCAAACAACCGGTCACCAGGAGGTGCATTGATGGATCCCACCCGCGGCGGCACAGTGGAGTCTGGGGTCCTGCCCGCAGTGGCATGGCGGAGCCTGGGGTCCCACCGGTGCGGCGGAATCTGGGTCTTGTGCAATTTTGTGCGCTGGCCTCTAGTAGTTACATAAAAAACAAACAAACAAAAATCCCCAGTCAAATAGAGAACAAGAGACTTTTCGGTTTTGGCCTCTCAAAAAAAATGAGTTCATTTCACAGTGAGCGTGGCACACTCATCTTTTGCAGCTTCCTGTGGGAAGCTAACAACTAACTGTGTTGGGACATGAATTTACAAACAGCCCCCACCCCCTTGATGCCGACATCGTACCTCTAGGAACTTTAACCAAAGAGACAACTTGGTGGTGAGATTTATGTACAAAGTCATCGCTGAGTCATCGTAATTGCAGTGAGTAAATGGATAAATAAAAAGGGAGCCATAATATTCTCACCACTCTGTGTAGGGCTGAGTACATTCTGCCGAAATACTGCGCAACTGCTTGAAAGCATGTTTTTGAGCTAGGTATGTAAATTAAAGACAAAATCTGCAGCAGAAATTTTCAAAAATGTGGTCACATGGATTTCACCATGTTCCACTCACGAGTCAGAACGCATAGTTGGAAAACAGTGATCCCTGAAGAATCTTGTGCTTTCTTGCTGCTCTGCTTACAAGGAGCTTTGAGCCTGCGGTGCGGCAGCCCCCAGCCCCCAGGACCAGGGTGTGGAAGAAGGAAGCACCAGAGGACTCAGTCCAGGTGCTGGGAGGCTTCAGCGAGGAGGGCACCGAAGAGTTGGGTTTTGAAAGATGAATAGGAGCTTGCCAAGTTGGGTAGGAGCCAGGAATAAGAGAACAGAAGACAGGAAATGCGTGGACTAGTCCTGGAAGTAAAAGAGGGGCTGGCCAGTTTGGGAAAGGGAAAAGTATGTTTCTGTGGCTAGAATATGGGCAGAGATGAAGATGACTGTTTTGAATACTGGGTTGGAATGTTTGAAATGTATTTGTATTCACTGATGGAGTCACTCATTCATTCAACAAAAATGCTGTAAACCACCCTAGCCGGTGTGTTCACAGTGGTTAGAGCCTTGGCCCAAGCACCAAAGTGTTGTGGATTTGATTCCCGGTCGAGGGCATATCCCTGGTTGCAGCTTCAATCCCCAGCCCAGTGGGGGTGCGTGCCAGAGGCAACCAATTAATGTGTTTCTCTCACATCAGTGTTTCTCTCCTTCTCTCTCTTTCCCTCCCTCCCTCCCTCCTTCCCTCCCCTCCACTCTCTCTCTAAAAAATCAATGGAAAATTATTCTCGGATGAGGATTAACAACAACAAAAACAGCTCCAAACCAACCTGTGCTGGGTGATCCTGGGTCCTAGAGAGGCTCACTGTCCCAGGATGCGGCGGGGGATTCAGAATTAGAAATGAGCCCCCAGCCCCATGGCTAGTTTGTGGCAAAGGGAGAAGCAGGAGCCAGAATCGAGTTGGGGGGGAGCCATGGGGATGGGTATGAGGCCTCCACTTGCTGAATGGGGAGGGAACCTCAATGCTTAAAGAATGAACCCGGCTGGTGTGGTTCAGTGATGGAGCATCAACCTATGAACCAGGAGGCCATGGTTTGATTCCCAGTCAGGGCACATGCCTGGGTTGCAGGCTCAATCCTCAGTGGAGGGCGTGCAGGAGGCAGACCATCAATGATTCTCTCTCATCATTGATGTTTCTATATTTCTTTCCCTCTTCCTTCCTCTCTGAAATCAATAAAAATATATTTATTTATTTATTTTAATATATTTTATTGATTTTTTACAGAGAGGAAGGGAGAGAGATAGAGAGTTAGAAACATCGATGAGAGAGAAACATCGATCAGCTGCCTCCTGCACATCTCCCACTGGGGATATGCCCGCAACCCAGGCACATGCCCTTGACCGGAATCGAACCTGGGACCTTTCAGTCCACAGGCCGACGCTCTATCCACTGAGCCAAACCGGTTTCGGCAAAAAATATATTTAAAAAAAGAATGAGTAAATGCTCTCAAGGCATATGGAGCAAAGGGGATAGCATCTGAAAAGGTTTTGAGGTGAGAGAACAGCGGTGGCTTGAACCAGAGCCCAGGCTGCCTGGGGGGGGGGGTGGGGGGAGGAGGGACGAAGGATGAGAGAAAGGGCTGGTGAAGTTTCCAGGGCTAACTCAAGAAGGCCTGGCAGAGGAGTGTGTGTTCTGTTGTGAGGACACTGGGCAGCCATGGGTGGCTTGAGGGCACGGGAGAGGCAATGATGTGGGGGCGGCAGGGCACCTGGTCGATTTCACAGACAGCCAGGAGAGCCATAAAGTATATGTAACAGGAATGGGTCAGGATTGTAGGAGGGGCTGGGGCAGAAGTCAAGGTGTAGGCTGCTCCAGTTTGCACCTGCTTGTTTGGGTTTGGCGGCCTCCAGATGTGGCCTCCTTCTGGGCTGCTGACATCTTAGGAGAGTTTCAAGTAAAGTGTGAAGAAGTTTCAAGCCTCCCGGCTCCCAGAGGCAGCTGTGCTGCTGAAGTTTTCCTTAGGATCCTGCCAAAGTTCCGGAAGCTCTGAATCTCACCCTCTCCTTTCTGAAGGGATCTCCAGAAAACTCCCTCTCAGATGCTTGGATATAAAACCAAGGGGTGGCGTGGCTGGTGGGGGACCTGCATAGACAAAGGCAGGGAGCTGGGAGTGAGTAGGACTGTGGGAGCAGGTCTCAAAGAGAGGGGGGATCAGAGCAGGAAGGGAGTGTAGGGGGGTGTAGACTGCAGTGCCTGCACCCCCAACAGCTGTCCCACCTCCTCTCCCCTGCCGCTGGCCTCTGCCGTGTGGTGATTCCAGTCCCTGTCTTCCCAGAATGCTGTGTGACTCAGGCAGGAGACTTGCCCCCTCTGAGCCGCTGGCTGTGACTAGGAGGTCCCATGAGCTCTAAACCACACCCCCCCTTCTCTGCCTTTTTCCTCATTAACATTCACAACAAAAGCAATAATTTTGGGCACCTCCGGTCTGCCAGGCCCTGCTTAAACCCACAAGGGCATGGTCCCTGCCCTCAGGGAGGACAGACGCCATTAATTGAATAATTACACACACGAAACTGGTACTCATGCTCATGACACATCCAGGGCCCAGACTTGATAGTTCCCTCTGGACCTCTTTTGTCCTTCCGAAAAACAGGCATTTGTGATCCCCACCCTGCTGGCCTCCTGCGGGGAGGGATCTGATTCAAGGGGACAACACCCCCTTATACTGCTCATCATTCAACAATAATTGATTGAGCCAGGCACTGTTTCAGGCTCTGGGGACACAGCGGTGATCAAAGCAGACAATGATGCCTGCCCTCCTGGGGCTGCAGAGCTGCGGGAAGGAGGAGACAGACAATAAACAGAAGTTAAGGGTTCAGAATGGTGGTATGTGCTAGGGAAGGAAAACGCATTCATTCATTTACTCAGCAAATGTTCACCGGGCACATCTTCAAAGAAGAGACCACGGTGGGGTGCCGACCGTACTTAACTCATGCAACCATGGAGAGGATGAAGCAGGCACTAGACAACCCAGATGTCCATCAGCTCAACTTGGGTAAATGCAATGTGGTCTGTCCATGCCACAGACTATGACTCAGCCATGGAAAGGAGGGACGTGCTGACACTCACTGCAATGTGTTGGGCCTTGAATACACGATGCTCAGTGGGAGAAGCCAGACACAAAGGCCACACAGTGTGTGATTCCATTCATGTGACATGTCCAGAACAGGCACATCCAGAGACAGGAAGTGGGTCAGTGGGTGTCAGGGGCTGGGGGAGGAGGATGGGAGTGACTGCTAATGGGGATGGGTATTCTTTTGGGAGGTGAGGCAGTGTTCTGAAATTAGATAGTGATAATAACAATCTTGTGAATAGACTAAGACCCACTGGCTTTACACTTTTAAAAGAATGAATTTGATAGTATGTGAATAATAGCTCAATTTAAAAACAGAGATTAAAAAACCTCACAGACTCTGGTGCATCCTAATTACTAAATAAATCGAAGCTATTATTATTTCAGGTAAACATAATGCAGAGATGCAAAAGTATTGATGTGTTAATTATATTGATGTTTCTTAATTTTTTAAAAAATATATTTTTATTGATTTCAGAGAGGAAGGGAGAGGGCAAGAGAAATAGAAACATCAATGATGAGAGAGAATCATTGATGGATGCCTCCTGCACGCCCCCTACTGGGGATCTAGCACACAATCCGGACATGTGCCCTTGACTGGAATCAAACCTGGGACCCTTAAGTCAACAGGCCAATGCTCTATCTACTGAGCAAACTGGCTAGGGCTTAATTTTTTTTTTAAATCCTCATCCAAGGATACGTTTTTATTGATTTTTAGAGAGAGAGAAAGAGAGAAACATTGATGTGAAAGAGAAACATAGGTCAGTTGCCTCCTCTATGTACCCCAAGCAGGAATCGAACACACAACCCTTTTTGGTGTATGTGACAATACTCCAACCAACTGAGCCACCCAGCCAGCGCTGATGTTTATTAATTTTATTTAATCATCATAATTCCATGAAGTAGGTACTCTTATTCTCCCATTTGGCAGATGGGTAAATAAAGGCTCAGAGAGGTTGTGTTTCCTTCCCAGGGTTGCACAGCATTAATTGCCAATGCACGAAAGTTGCAAATGTTAGAAGTCCCATTGTGAAACCCAGGTCACCTGGTCCCAGAGTCTCTCACTTAACTACAGCTCTGCAAGGCCACCCAGTTACTGAGTCATTAACAATTAATTGTGTGCATCTGAATTCCTGCGAGTAAGTCCCAGGCTGGGAGGGATTGTGGCTCGGCTGGTGCTATTGCTCCGGCCCCACCTAGCACCAACATTTGTGTGCACCTGTTAAGTGGATGTAGACAGGGTTCTGGACAGGTGACAGTGCCAGGTGGGGGTGGCGGGAGTCTGGCTATGGCAGGTTAGGACAAGTGGGCGGTCTTGGCCACGTTCATTGATTTGACTGATTCAACAAACTTTTCTTGAGTGTCTATTGGGTGCCCAGCGTGCAAGGTGTTGGGGACACAGCTGAGGATAAAACGTGTTTCTTGTCCCCACAGAAGTCACAGTCCAGTGTGTGTGTGGCACCGACAATGAAGGTGATAAGAAGGAATCATGGGCTCCTCCAGGGAAACAGTGATTTGCAGAGAAGCTGTTAGTGGGGATGGGGGAGGACAGGGTGGTTGTAGGGGCTGCGGGCTCAGCCCAGGGTGGTTGGGGTAAATGAGATGCTGAGGCAGGGAGTCAATTCAAGTCAAGCTCTCTCTTCCCCTTCTCTTCCTTTCCTTCCTCTCCTTCTCCCTCCCTTATTCTCCCACTTCTTTCTTCCTCTCTTCCTTCTTTTCCTCCCTCCCTTGACTTCTCTTTCCCTTCTTCCATGCCGATGGTAACCGGCCACATCTGTTTACCAGACACCCTGCTGGGGACTGGGTAATAAAAGAGCAAACACGCTAGCAACACATTGTGCACAACCGTGACAGCACCTGTGCTAGGCACATGTAGGCATTTTCACATGTATGTTGGCATGTGTCATTATCGAAGTATAGCTCTTTCTCTGCTAGGGGCTGTACCCCCATGATATGAGTAGTCATAGGCATATAGGAGAGACCAAGCGTGTCAAACTCTAGGCCGGTGGGTGTAGACTAAGTAGCCCTTGCTAACCAGGAGCCACCAGAGAAAACAGTTCTTCAGAGTAGCCCTGTAAAGCAGCCATGCACCGGCTGGTCAACAATACATTTTCATACGAACTTAGACAAAAGAGGCTTCTTGCCAAAGAATGATATCAAAATTTGGGCTATAGAAAGGTGCGCCTGCGCAGTGCATACAGTCAAACTGCTGTGTTATTTCCTTCGGCACGTTGGCCTTGACCATCCGGGATACTCTGATTGGGGTTCCCACAATTATCATCTACAGAAATTTACTGAGCACCTCCTGGGTGTGCCAGGCACTATTCTAGACACGGCGGGGGGGGGGGGGAGGCATGTCAAAGCAGTGAACAAAACAGCCAAATTCCGGTGGCACTCGGCTGCCTAATCCTAACCGTGGCACTCAGAGGGAGAGGCGGAAGTTGGAGCACAGAATGGCCAACAAACCCTGGCTGGATACCCATTGTGAAGGCAGGGCCTTTGTTTTCAGATACTGCTAAGGTCCTTGAGCACATAGTAGGTACTGAAGGAATGGTTGTTGAGCAAATGGATGGATGGATGGATGGATGGATGGATGGATGGATGGATGGATGGATGAATGAATGAATGAATGAATGAGAAAGCACCTGCTGGGCCTGGGACCCAGGGAGTTCAGCTCAGGTGTGTCCAGAGCTGAGGGCGAGGCTGGCCCTGGCACAATCCCAGATTGGTGCCTCTCCTGCCTTGCCGAGTCTGGGTGGGGCCAGTGGTTGGGAAACATGGGGACCCAGCCCCAGAGGGCAGGGAGGAGACCCTGGCATCTCGATGCTATCAGAGGTTCCAGAGCCAGCTGTCGCTCATTAGTCAGAGGCTCCACCTCATTCCGCACACTGGGCACCATTTAAAACGCCTGCCTCGGTTCTGCCGGCCTCTGAGTGTGGAGCAGCTACACCACTAATAAACTTGTTATTACCATCTCCCGCAACAACAATAGCAGCGGCCCTTGCTATTTCTTCAAGCAGGGGAGCCCCCTCTTTATCACTACCACCGGCCTCATCCTCTTGTCTTGCAAGGCAGGGGCCAATCAAGTTTCAGAGTCTTCTGGAGCTGTGCAACCTCAGGGAAGTCTCTGAGATTTGCTTTTCTCATTGCCAAAGAAGAACTAGAATGCTGGACTTTGGGGTGTGTGCAAGGATTCAAAACAATCTCTGCAAAGGTGTGTGGTCAAACGATGAGAAAGTAACAGTCCTAGCGCCTTCTATCCAGAACTTTCTAGATGCAAGACCCTCTGTCAAGTGTTTTCATGCATATGATGGGTGATCCACCTGAATCTATCTTGAGGTCTGGTCAAAAAGAAATACTGATTGAGTACCTACTATATCCTGGTCCCTGAAGTTACAATGGGGAGTAGAGATAGAGAAGACACAGCCTGTGTAATCAAAACCAGGTTTAGCAGAAGAGCCAGACAGTTCCAGGGCAGCTGGACAAGTGTTAGGAAGTGGGACAGCAATGGGCACAAAGGAAGGCCACCTAATCCTGCCTTGAGGGGGTGGGAATCCGTAGGAGAAAGTGACACCCAGGCGACAGATGAAGTAGAAGTTGGCCTGGCAAGGGGGTGGCGGTGAGTGGAGAGCAGTGTTCCAGGCAGTGGGAACAGCACATACAAACTCCTGGAGGTAAGAGGTAAGAGTAAGTATGGCTCTTTCGAAGGAACTGAGTTATTCCTTCCACCAGGATTATAAAGTTGAAGGTGGAACAAATAAATGAGTAATGGAGAGAGTTTATAAGCCAAGTTTAAAAGCTTGGATATTAATTATGGGAGTCACAGATGTGTTTTATTTATTTTATTTTTAGAGTTTAAAGCAGGGGTCCTCAAACTTTTTAAACAGGGGGCCAGTTCACTGTCCCTCAGACCGTTGGGGGGCCGGACTATAGTTTAAAAAAAAACTATGAACAAATTCCTATGCACACTGCACATATCTTATTTTGAAGTAAAAAAACAAAACGGGAACACATACAATATTTGTATTTGCATGTGGCCCACGGGCCATAGTTTGAGGACCCCTGCTTTAAAGTGACAGATGTATTTTATTTTATTTTTTAAAATATATTTTATTGATTTTTTTTTACAGAGAGGGAGAGGATAGAGAGTTAGAAACATCGATGAGAGAGAAACATCAATCAGCTGCCTCCTGCACACCTCCTACTGGGGATGTGCCTGAAACCAAGGTACATGCCTTTGACTGGAATTGAACCTGGGACCCTTCAGTCCGCAGGCTGATGCTCTATCCACTGAGCCAAACCAGTCAAGACTGTATTTTATTTTTAATTTAGAGAGAGGGAGGGAGAGAGAGAGAGAGAGAGAGAGAGAGAGAGAGAGAGAGAGAGAGAGAAGAGAAACATCGCGGTGAGAGAGAAACATAAATGACAGATGTATTTTTAAAAATATATTTTATTGATTTTTTACAGAGAGGAAGGGAGAGGGACAGAGAGTTAGAAACATCAATCAGCTGCCTCCTGCACACACCCTACTGGGGATGTGGCCGCAACCAAGGTGCACGCCCTTGACCGGAATCGAACCTGGGACCCTTGCATCTGCAGGCCGACGCTCTGTCCACTGAGCCAAACCGGTTAGGGCATGACAGATGTATTTTAAATGGAGGCTTTAAAATTTCTCATTTGATATCCATGGCCCCATTTCCCCTTAGACAACCAGCTGCTCCTCCCCTACTGCTTATGGTCTCGATGGAAGGTCCAGCAAGGTCCTCCCTCTCCTCTGGCCAAGGGTGGGATGTGGCCCAGGCTACACTCTCCAAAATGTGAATCTTGGGCTTGGACATAAAGACTGAACATAGTTGTTTTCATTCATGCCTGAAGTTGCCCCCTGAAGAGATTGTCCATTCAAGGGTCAGAGCTGTTCTGGTTTCTGGTTTTCCTTGTCTCTGCAGTTCCTTTGATTATTGAGCTCCACATAATAAATGAACGAATGAATCAATTAAGTAGGTAACTATACACCCCCCCACACCCACACCCACACACACGTAATATTTATAATTTAAGTTTATCAGAATCATTTTCTGTTGCTTGCTACCAAAGAAGCCTAGCTAATATACTAATGGTGATAGTTCTGTTGGATGCAAGCAATAGAAAGCTAGCTTAAGCAAAAAACAAAACCAAAGAATCAAACAAACAATCAAAAAAGAGAGAATGTATTAGAAAAATACTGCGATATTTTAGAAAATGGAAAGATGAGTTGCTTGGGAGGACTGGGGCCTAGTGCAGGACTGAAGGATCCAGCAGAAGGGGAAATACTACCCTTGCGTGTCTGTTTTTATTCTCCGCCTCATCTCCTCCTGGTAGCAAGGTGGCTCCCGTATCTTAAACATCATGACAATATCCCAAGGCCTTGCTAGAGCTGTCAACTGTGCGACTCAATTTTGGTAACTCCCAGGCTCTGTGCCTGCCTCAGGTTTTAAATTCCCAAAAGAGAAAACCTGATTGGCCCTGATAGGGATAGGTGTCTGCTGCAGTGGGGTGGGATGTCGTGATACAGACAAGGCAGGCGTGTATCTGTTCTGGGGTTGCCATTGTGAACCAGGGTCTGTCCCAGAGGTGTGTGGGACCTTGTCCATTCATAGGCACAAGAGACCTTGGCATAGAAAACAAGCATGTGGGTGGGACCAAGGCCTTGGAAACCAGTTTGCCAACGCTGGGTCCTCCGCTCCTGACCTTTGAGCTGGCTCCACCGAGACCCAAGGAGAGCCGTGGGCTTTGCAGGAATCAGGAGGACGCCTCCCTTGGGAACCTTTATAGGCTCCCAGGCCCTAGGCTCACAGAGGGTGACACTGTATCAGGTGAATGAGTTCCCGCACCCACCACTGTGCTCTGTATTCTTGAGTCATCATCCTCAAGACCAGAGTTCTGAAAAAATAACAGAGCACCCTAGTTAACAGGGCACAGCTCCTTCACTAAGATGGGACACAGACAACGGAGAAGACCTTTATAAGAGGAAGAGTTTATCAGGGAGGCAAGGGTGTAGTTGAGCAAGCTAGATGGCTGACCTCAAATTGGCGGGTCCAGAAAACCACGAGAACACTTGTTTCTGAGCTCATGTGAGACACTCACTGTGGCCCCAATCTCCCTGGGGGAGACTTTTGAAGTCCTGTGTCAGACTTAGGGATTTTTGAGTCATTGAAATTCTGGTGCAGATATTCTTGTGACCTTAATTGTAATAGGCTAGTGGGGACATTTGGATCAACAGCATGAAGAGGCAGGTGACATTGTGCATATGTCACAAATCCTATATAATAAAAGCCTAATAGCTAAGTGTCTGGTTGTCCGGCCATCCAATCAATCAAAGCATAATATGCTAATGACATGCTAAGGCTGTGCAACCAGCCGCTATGACACGCACTGACCACCAGGGGGCAGACGCTCAACGCAGGAGCTGCCTCCTGGTGGTCAGTGCACTCCCACAGAGGGGAGCACTGCTCAGCCAGAAGCCAGGCTCATGGCTGCTGAGTGCAGTGGGGATGGCGGAAGCCTCTCCCACCTCCGTGGAAGCGCTAAGGATGTCCGATTGCTGGCTCCCCATGGGGAGCAAGCCTAAGCCATCAGACATCCCCCAAGGGCTGAGGGTCCCCCCCCCCCAAGTGCATGAATTTCATGCACCAGGCCTCTAGTGTAGAGATAAAGGGCTAGGGCATTGAAGTTGCTTTCTCAAGGCCCCACAATTAGTGAGGTAGCATGAATCCAATTCCATGTTACTTCGATCCTAAAGCCCATGAACTGGAAAGCTTTGGTTTCAAATGAAACACCCAATTAAAAGCAGCTTAAACAGAAAGAACAATATCTTCTTCTTATTATTTAAATAGAAGTTCTGATGTAAATGGTTCTGGAATAGCTTAACTCAGCAGCTCAACATCATCAGGCCTCTTGGATCTTTTCATCTTTCTGCTCTGATATCTCTAGAGAAGTGTTTCTCAAAATATTGTCTGGGGACTCCCTGGGGTCCCATACGCCCTTTTAGAAATTCCTTGAAGTCTAAATTATTTTCATAATAATGTGGAGATATTATTTGCTTTCTTTTCACTTTGATGATCTCACAAGGATACAATGGAATCTTTCAGTGGCCAAATGATGTATGATGGCATCATCTCTCTGATGGCCAAGGGAGTGTATGCTTGTGTAGTAAGATAATTTGAAATATTCTTAGATTTAATTTCTAATATAGTCAGTCTTGGTAGATGTAACTCCCATAAGCAGAAGGCCTTTGTGGTCCTCAATAATGTTTAAGAATGTAAGAGGGTCTTGAGACCAAAAAGTTTGAGATCTACTATTCTCAAGTATCTGTTTTTGCTTTTAGCCTAGTTTCCTCATGGTTGCAAAGAAGCTGCCACATCTTAAATATCACAATAATGTCCCAAGTCCTTTTCCCTGGGCCTGATTTCAGTAAAGAGAATTTTCCCAGAAGTCCCTCATCAGAACTTCCATCATGTTTCATGGCCAGAATTATATCACACATTTATTCCTCAATAAATACCATTGGCAGGCGATGGGAGTGATCCATTCCTTGGGGCCAAATCCTGCTTCCCTGAAAGCTTGTCCTCCAGATGCTTGAACATAATTCAGGTTTATTTAGCAAGGAAGAAAGGGGTGCACATAACTTAAGACACAGGCTCAGATGCATTTTGGTCCACAGGAAGTGGAATGCAAGCCTTAAGCTGCTTATTAAGAACTGACCTGAAAGTAATAGATTCATTTACATTCCTATCTCATTTGCCACACCAGGTCACAAGGGCACCGTGTATTGCAAGGAAGACTGGGAAATGTAGTCTTTTTTTTTTAATATATATTTTTATTGATTTTTTACAGGGAGGAAGGGAGAGAGATAGAGAGTCAGAAACATCGATGATGCCAAAACCAGTTTGGCTCAGTGGATGGAGTGTCGGCCTGCGGACTGAGGGGTCCCAGGTTCGATTCCGGTCAAGGGCATGTGCCTGGGTTGCGGGCATATCCCCAGTGGGAGATGTGCAGGAGGCGGCTGATCGATGTTTCTCTCTCATCGATGTTTCTAACTCTGTATCTCTCTCCCTTCCTCTCTGTAAAAAAAATCAATAAAATATATTTAAAAAAAAAAAAAAAAAGAAACATCGATCAGCCGCCTCCTGCACATCCCCCACCGGGGATGTGCCCGCAACCCAGGCACATGCCCTTGACCGGAATCGAACCTGGGACCTTTCAGTCCGCAAGCCGACGCTCTATCCACTGAGCCGGTTTCGGCGGGAAATGTAGTCTTGAGCTGAGTAGCTGTGTGCCTAGCTAAACTTGGGATACTATTCTTATAAGGAAAAGGGGGAGAATGTAGGTAGAATGTTAGTAGTTAGTCTTTGCCACACCCATTGAATGAACAAATGAATCCATAGGATAATGGATGGAGTTATGGATCTACTGATGACCCACTGACTGTACAGATGAGCTGAAAGACTTGACAAACTCTGGGTTCATTCATTGCCTGAAAGGAGATAGGTGACCAACAGGCTAATGACTGAGGGTTTTAACAGAGGGCCAGCCCTCCTCTGCCTCCCTTGTCTGACACCCCCTCCCCATGTCCTCCTCTTCTCCAGTTCAGCAATGTCACCTTCTTCATCTTTGGGCCTCTCATGATGTTCCTGATGCACCCCTATGCCCAGAAACGCTCCCGCTCCATTTATGCCCTCTGTGTCCTCTTCATGGTCATAGGTAGGTGGGGCCTGTGACAGTGGGGCCAGGGGCGTGGGAAGGAGCACCTCCTTGACCACCTGCCTTTGTCTCTTGCTCCAGGCCTGTTCTCCATGTACTTCCACATGACGCTCAGCTTCCTGGGCCAACTGCTGGACGAGATCTCTATTCTGTGGTTGCTGGCTGGTGGCTACAGCATATGGATGCCCCGCTGCTACTTTCCCACCTTCCTAGGGGAAAACAGGTGGGATGGGGGCTGGCCCTCTGGTGATTCTGTTAGAGCCCACCTGGGCTCTTGTGTCCTCTCCCTGAGCCCTGTGGTGGCCCTCGAAATCCCTCCCCTGACTACACCAGAACTTTGTCCTGACCCTGCCTGACTTAACTGGGCTCCCAAGCCACCCCTCTAAGTGTACTTGGAACTCTTAGAATTCCTCCCCAGATAGCCTGGGACCTTCTCTAGACCCTATCTGAGCTCACCTGGGGGAGGGGGGTGTCTTAGGACCCATCCCTAAGCTTACCCGGGCCCCTGGGAACTATCCCCTGAGTCTATCAACTGGGTTCCCAGAAATGTTATATATGATCCTCCCTCTTGACCTGAGACCCCTCTGAAATTCTCTCCTGACCCTGCTTGACTCTTTTGAGCCTTCTAAGACCCCTCAGGTGATAGCTTCTGAGACCCTGCATTTCTTTCCTTAATCCCACCTGGGCCCTCCCTGAATTCCTTGCCTGACCTCACCTGGGCCCTGGCACCCTTCACTGACTCACCTGGGCCCTAAGATCCTCTGCTGAGCCCATCTGGGAGTTCCAAGACCTGTCTCTGAGCTCAGTTGGGCTCCTTGGAACCCCTCCCCTTTTCTCACCCACCTCTGCCACAAGATCTCCATGTGACCTGCCCAACCCCCTCCCAAGGACCCTTTCCAGCCACCTCACAGCTGAGCCCTTCTCCCTCCAGGCCCCAGTTTATCTGCCTGGTTGTCATCGCCACCATGGTCAGTACCTTCCTGTCCTTCCTGAGGCCTACGGTGAACGCATATGCCCTCAACAGCATCGCCGTGCATATCCTCTACATCGTGTTCCAGGAGTACAAGAAGTGGGTGGTAACTGCAGGTGCCCAGGAGGGTGGCTCCTTCCCCCCTCCAGAGCCACCCTCTCGCCCCTCACCCATCTCCCCCCGCCCCCCGCCCCTCACGACCACACACACATACACACTTACAAGGCATAAAGTTCTTTTTGTTGGTGTTTTGTTTTTTTTTGGTTAATCCTTATCCAAGGATATTTTTTCCATTAATTTTTAGACAGCGTGGAAGAGAGGGAGGGAGATGGGGAGAAAAACATCTACGTGAGAGAGACACATCAGTTGTTGCCTCCCATACTCACCCCGAACCTGCAACCCAGATACATGCCCTTGACCAGGAATTGAACCCATGACTCTTCGGTGTTTGAGCTGACACTCTAGCCACTGAGCAATACCAGCCAGGGCCAGGCACTGAGTTCTTGTTGACGCCATGCTCAAGATCATCCACTAACAAGGGGCAGGGCCAGGATTTGGACCTAAGGCTGTCTGGCTGCAGAGCTTGTCCTTTTTTCTTATGAATCCCTCAACATGTATGTAACTGGAGATGTTGCACCATCAACCTCCATGTGCCCACTAACCAGCCCCAACAACCATCAACTTTTTGCCAACCTGTGTTATATATTCCCCGTCAGATTTCATATCAGGACACTCACTGACTTTTCAGGATTTCACTCTCCCAAGAAAGAATGATTACTTTTTAAATTTTTCTATTTTAAATATATTTTATTGATTTTTTACAGAGAGGAAGGGAGAGAGATAGAGAGTTAGAAACATCGATGAGAGAGAAACATGGATCAGCTGCCTCCTGCACATCCCCCACTGGGGAAGTGCCCGCAACCCAGGTACATGCCCTTGACCGGAATCGAACCTGGGACCCTTCAGTCCGCAGGCCGACTCTCTATCCACTGAGCCAAACCGGTTTCGGCGATTACTTTTTTAAAAAAAATGTATTTTTATTGATTTCAGAAAGGAAGGGAGAGGAAGAGATAGAAACTTAAATGATGAGAGAGAATCATCCCCCAGCTACTTCCTGCACGCCCCCTACTTCCTGCAACCCCTGCATGTGCCCTGACCAGGAGTCAAACCGCGATCTCCTGTTTCATAGGTTGACGCTCAACCACTGAGCCACATTGGCTGGGCAAGAATTCTTACTTTTTAACACCATACTATGTCTTACTAGGACAGAGAAGGAACTCTCAAATGGGGCCATTGAGGAGACTTTAATGAAAGGGTAATTTACAAAGGAGAGGGCAGGGATCCTCAAACTTTTTTTTTTTTTAAACCTTTTTTTTAAACAAATATATATTTATTGATTTTTTACAGAGAGGAAGGGAGAGAGATAGAGAGTTAGAAACATCGATCAGCTGCCTCCTGCACATCTCCTACTGGGGAAGTGCCCGCAACCCAGGTACATGCCCTTGACCGGAACCGAACCTGGGACCTTTCAGTCCGCAGGCCGACGCTCTATCCACTGAGCCAAACCGGTTTCGCCTTTTTTTTTTTTTTTTTTTTTGCGGCCCTGAAGAGGGCCTTTGGCTTTGCTGTCGAAGGTAGTTGTTTGGGCCTCAGCCGCCGAAGCCGTAGAGGGTGCGGCCCTGGCGCTTGAGCGCGTAGACCACGTCCATGGCCGTGACCGTCTTGCGCTTGGCGTGCTCCGTGTAGGTGACGGCGTCGCGGATCACGTTCTCTGGAAGACCTTGAGCGCCCGCGCGTCTCCTCATAGATGAGCCCGGAGATGCGCTTGAGGCCGCCGCGCAGTGCCAGGCGCCGGATGCGGGCTTGGTGGTGCCCTGGGTGTTGTCGCGCAGCACCTTGCGGTGGCGCTTGGCGCCGCCCTTGCCCAGGCCCTTCCCGCCTTTGCCGAGACCGCACATGGTCAGAGGATCCCGGACCAGCAATGCCGGGCCTCAAACTTTTTAAACGGGGGGCCAGTTCACTGTCCCTCAGACCGTTGGAGGGCCGGACTATAGTTTTAAAAAAAAAAACCTGTGAACAAATTCCTATGCACACTGCACATATCTTATTTTGAAGTGAAAAAACAAAACGGGAACAAATACAATATTTGTATTTGTATGTGGCCCGCGGGCCGTAGTTTGAAGACCCCTGGTGTAGGGAAATCACTAGGAATCATTTAAAACCCCTGTGCTAATAAGAGTGAGATTCTAAGACCATCAGGAGATCTGGGCCGAGGGTTCATGGGAGGGGCTGATGGCAAGAATCTGGAAGGTGAGAGCCTGAAAGGTCTCCTTGGCCAGAGCTGTGACTTCCAGTAGCCGGCTGCAGCCAGCCTGAGCCAACCCCACAGAGAGGGAGCTCTGAAAATAAACCTAACAGGACCCTCCCTCACCCTTTGGTTTCTTGCTGGGGCTCCCTATTGGCCAACCCAACTGGAAGCCCAAAGATAAGGAAACTCTGGATTTGGTCCACACAACCCAGCACTGCCCCCGCCAGCCTCCAGGTCATAGGGCAGAGTGAGGAAGGGTAGGGGAATTCTAGAGGGACAAATGGAGATATGGCACACACCCTTCTAACAAAGTTAATGAGACTTCCTTAAAATAGTATCCAGTACCCAGTTCTCATCGATGTTGCTCAGTTTCTCAAAGATGCTTCTTACACCTGGTCTTATTTAAGTCAGGATCCAGACCTTTGGTCTTTATTTCATATCAGCCCCCCCCCGCCCCGCCCATCTCCTTTTGCTCATGTCTATTAATAACACCCCTCGGTCATTTGCCTATAGAACATCCCACATTCTGGATTTGACTGACCCCTTCCTATGGCATCTTTCAATGTGTTTCCTTATCTTTTGTATTTCCTGCAAATTAATAGATCTAGATTCAGGTTAACATTTTTTATTTATTGATTTTAAGGAGAGAGAGAAAAACATCGATTTGTTGTTCCACTTATTTATTCATTCGTTGGTTGATTCTTTTTTTAAAAATATATTTTTTATTGATTTTTAGAGAGAGAAAGGAAGGAAGAGGGAGAGAGAGAGACATCGATATGAGAGTGAAACATCGATCGGCTGCCTCCTGCACACCCCCTACCTGGGATCAAGCCTGCAACTCAGGCTTGTGCTCTGTGCAGGGGAGACACCCGACCAATGGAGCCACACCAGTTAGGGCCGTGGGTTGATTCTTGTATGTGCCCTGACCGGGATCGAACCCACCATCTCAGCCCTCGGGACGATGCTCTAACCAACTGAGCTCCCACTCAGGGCTCAGGCTTACATTTTTCAGGCCAGGATATTTCCTGTGCGATGCTGGGTGCTCCTTGTGCCCTCCCATCGGACTGCCAAATGAGTGGGCACCGCACATTTAGTGCTGTTGAGGTGGATTCGGGGATTCGAATGATGCCACCTGTATTAGGAAGCTTTCCACTGACCTGTCACCCAATGACTCCAGCAGCCACTGATGCCCCTGCCTCCATCCATGATCTCATTAGGGGGTGCAAAAGGCTGGTTTGCAGATTCTGCTATTCCCTCTGCATTGATTAGCTGGAGTTCTTCCATTAAAGCAGCGGTTCTTAACCTTCTGGCCCTTGAAATACAGTTCCTCATGTTGTGACCCAACCATAAAATTATTTTCGTGGCTACTTCATAACTGTAATGTTGCTACTGTTATGAATTGTAATGTAAATATCCGACATGCAGGATGGTCTTAGGTGACCCCTGTGAAAGGGTCGTTCGACCACCAAAGGGGTCACGACCCACAGGTTGAGAACCGCTGAATTAAAAGCTGTCCCGCATCAACCTTGAAATAGAGAGTTTGAACAGAGAAGACAGGAGAGACCATTGATCCTTTCCCATTATTTCTGAGAGTGATGATTCGGTGCCTTAGCCCCAAGTCTCTAGCAGGGCCCAATGAAGTTGGTTTTGTTTCTAAGTTTTGTTGTTATGAAATCAAGGATGTTTACATTTCTGAAGTGTTTTAACCCATTTGGGTCACTTTGCTACATTTTTTACTTTTTATTTTGAAACAATTATGGACTCATAGTGAGTTGCAAAAACAGTACAGAGTCCTATGTACCCTTCCTCCAGGCCCCCCCCAAACCCCCCCAACCCTCCCCCCCCACCCGCCGCCAATGGCAGCATCTTATGTGACCTCAGTACAACTTCCAAAGGAGGAAATTGACAATGGGACAATACTGTTATTGAGACCACGGACTTTATTCAGATCTCACCAGTTCTTACTCATTATGCTTTTCTGTTGTTCAAACTGTCTCATTTTAGGCCAGCGGGCAGGGCCTGTGACTTTAACCACAAAGGAGTCTCTGCCTTATTAATCCCCGATACGCTCTTTGCTAAGGGACACTGGGTTAGCGCTGCCATCAGGGAAACAGATTCTCTTCCTGAGTTGTCCCAGGACATGGCCGTCAGAGAATCACCCTCCCATTCATGGACACACACATTCTTACAGCCACCCAGACAAGAATTTTCAAGCACTGACTCACAGATGCACACACACACACACACACCCCACGCACAAACGCACAAACACAGAAAGGCTTGTTGGTTAAGAATTCTGCAATCAGCCTGGCTGGCGTGGCTCAGTGGTTGAGTGCCAACCCATGAACCAGGAGGTCACGGTTTGATTCCTGGTCAGGGCACATGCCTGGGTTGCAGGCTCGATCCCCAGGAGAGGGTGTGCAGGAGGCAGCCAATTGATGATTCGCTCTCACCATTGATGTTTATCTCTCTCTCTTTCTTCCTCTCTCTGAAATTAATAAAAAACATATCTTAAAAAAAGAACATTTCTGCAATCTGACAACCTTGGTTCAGACCCCAGCTCTGCCCCTAGTAACTGTGGTGTGGGGTTGGGGCATAACTTAATCTCATGGGTTTCAGTTTTCTCACCATTTTACGAGATGGGAATATTAGCATTGTTGTGAGGACTAAGTTTCTACCCAGAGGACTTGTTGACTGCACTTGACATTCTGTAAGTGCTCTGCAAACGTTAGTCATAAACACAGATGAGGCCCCTCCCCCCGGCACCCTGGATCTTTCCCTCTTCCCAGCCTCACCTCCGTGGTGGAGGAATTTCCCATCAGCCCCTGCAGACTCCACTCGGAGTCAGGCTCTCATCTCCCTTCCGCCCTCCCTAGGACCAGTAATAAGGAGCTTCGACATCTCATTGAGGTCTCCGTGGTTTTGTGGGCTTTTGCATTGACCAGCTGGATCAGTGACCGCTTCCTTTGCAGTTTCTGGCAGCAGATTAATTTCTCCTACATGCACAGCATCTGGTAAGCACCTACCCTGTGGGCCGGGGCCCCAGGACCAGAAAAATCTCAGATATCAGAGCGTGGGGCATCAGCCTGGGGACATAAAGGGATGGCACCAATACTGGGTCTTGTGTGTTTGGGGGCGGGGGGCAACTGGTGGCAATCAGGGGGTGTGTTCCAGAAGGTTCCTTTGGATGATCAGGACCCAGGTGGGGCTGGGGACATCCAGCTTTACCCCAAGGACATTTTGCACCCTCACTACCCTCTCCCGGCTTCCCACAGGCATTTGTTCATCAGCATCACCTTCCCTTATGGCATGGTCACCATGGCCTTGGTGGACGCCAGGTATGAGATGCCAAACCAAACCCTCAAAGTCCGCTACTGGCCTCGGGACACGTGGCCCGTGGGGCTGCCCTACGTGGAAATCAGTGGTGACCACAAGAACTGCTGAAGTCTGCCCGTCTCTGGACTCCCCAACCACCAGCCAACTCACCTGTGTCTTGAGGAGAGAGGCTTAGATCGGGAGTCTGAGAAACACACACAGTTCTTCCTCCAGCTCCCTTTCCTCATCCTCCTTGTCCTGCATGACCCCACTCCAAGGCAGGGGATGGACATCAAGACTTCTCTGAGCAGCGGACTGATGACCTGCAGGGCTGCCAGGCATAGCTCCCCTTCCTGACCTGCCCTGTTCTCTTTCATCTCCTCCTCACGCTTGTGTTCACTGCCACCCTGTTGTCACACAACCTGGAGGGACTGGATGACCAGCTGCTATGATTACATGGCTTCTACTGGGATGACCTCTACTGGGGCTTGGGCCACTTGCAGCTTACTCATAGTGGCAGTCACTACCAGACTCTTTGGACCTGACTTTGGCCTTGCACTGTCCTTGGTACTTAGGGGCCACCCTTAAGAATGGACATGTTTTCTGGTAACCTCATTCCACCCTCATGCATGCAGAGACCTTGCAGGCCTCCACACACGCTCACACATGGACAGTGTGGCCATCCCACTGGTTGACAGCAGAGCAACATGGACACCTGGATGGGCAATCTGGATGCTGTGGGGCACGGAGGGGAGCAGGGGTGGCCAGTATAGGCTCTCAAAGCAAGGGGAGAAGGGGAATATGTATTTCATTGTGGTTAAGAGCACAGGGCGTGGAGTTAGGAGACCTAAGTTTGAATCCTGCTCCACCATTTCCTAGTTGTATCATCTGGGGGATGTGATTTTCCCTACATCTGAAGTTCAAACCCCTTGTCTATAAAGTGGAAATATTCCTTCCTTCATGAAATGTCTGTGTGGATAAAACAAGAGAAGGCATGTAAAGTGCTTAGCTTGGAGTCTGATAAACATCTATCCATATACTCATCCTTTAATTTCTTCATCCATCCATCATCCATTGAATCATTCATTGAAACATCCATTCATCCATCCACGTATCCATTCATTCATCCCCTATTATCCTTCTATCCATTTATTTAACTATCTATCCCTCTCCTCTATGAACCCACCCATTTATATTTAGCCATCCATTTGTCTATTCATTTATCCATCCAAATCATTCAATCACCCTTTCATCCATCCATTTATCCAATTATTTATCCACTAGAGGCCCAGTGCATGAAATTCATGCACGGCAGGGGGGGTGTGTGTGTGTGTGTCCCTCAGCCAAGCCTGCCCCCTCTCATAGTCCACGAGCCCTCAGGGGTGGGAGGCGACCCAGTGATCAGGGGAAGGCAACGCCCCCATCACACCTCTGCTGTTGCCACTGCCTCGGCCAGCCCTAGGCAACTGGGAAGCCACCATCTGAGGCTTGCCTGTGCCTCGATTTGGCCCTGGGTGGCTGGGGGCTAAGGGGACTAGGGGACTCCCGAGGCAGGTGTGTGGCTGAGGGGACTGGGCACCACCATCTTGTGGCTGGGGGCGCCACCATCTTTGAGGGTGGGACAGTCAGCATATTCCCTCCTTATTGGCTGTGGGTGCTGCCATCTTTGCGACAGCAAGGGTCAGTTAGCATATTCCCTCTTTATTAGATAGGATTATTCATCTGTCCATATTTAGCCATCCATTTGTCTATTCATTTATCTATCCAAATCATCCCATCATTCTTCCAATCATCCCACCTATTCATTCATTCACTCATTTATCTCTTCAACAAATATACATTTTCTACTATATGTCTTATGCCAGTCCCTGGGGACATAAGACAACAAAGACATACAAAGTCCCTGCTCTAATGAGGAGACACATCCTATCTAATAAAAGAGAAACGGTAATTAGCGTACGACCGCTACCCTTTCCATTGGCTAATTAGGGCAATGTGCAAATTAACTGCCAGCCAAGATGGCGGCTGGCAGCCAGGCAGCTTGAAACTAACATGAGGCTTGCTTGCTTCAGTGACGGAGGAAACCAACGTTCCCCGCCTGCCTTGCCGGCCTCTGAGCTTGCAGTTTGAAGCATAGTTACAAATATAGAAGCTAAACAAAACCCCAGAAACCTGCTTTCAGCGAGCCGAGCTGGGATCTCAGAGCTGGAGTTGATACAGTGTTTTGATTATAGAACACAAACAAACCAGATACCTGCTTTCAGCAGCAGAGGCCTCAGAGCTGGAGTCAGAGCCAAAGCTGGCCCAGAATAAAAGAAAAAAAAGAAAAAAAGGAGCGGTTGGGAGCTTCAGTCACCCACCAGCCTGAAAACAGCCCTCAGCCCCTCACCCAGACTGGCCAGGCACCCCAGTGGGGACCCCCACCCTGAAGGGTGTGTGACCAGCTGCAAACAGCCATCATCCCCTCACCCAGGCTGGCCAGGCACCCCAGTGGGGACCCCCACCCTGATCCAGGACACCCTTCAGGGCAAACCAGCCAGCCCCCACCCATGCACCAGGCCTCTATCCTATATAGTAAAAGGGTAATATGCCTCCCAGCACCAGGATCAGCGGAGCCGCGAGGCCTCCTGGCACCGGGATCAGCGTGACAGGGGGCAGCGCCCAAACCCCCTGATCGCCCTGCGGCTCTGTGTGTGACAGGGGGCAGGGCCACAACAACCCTACCCGCCCTGCTCTGTTCGTGACAGGGGAAGGCGCCCCAACCCCCTGATCAGCCCTGCTCTGTGCCTGATAGGGGGAGCTCCCCAACCCCCTGGTCGCCCTACGGCTCTGTGTGTGATAGCGTGCGGCACCCCAACTCCCCCCGCCCCACGGGCCCTGCTCTGTGTGTGACAGGGTAAAGCCATAACCTCCCCATCGGCCCTGCCCTGAGTGTGAGAGTGGCGGCGCCCCAACCCCCTGATCGGCCCTGCTCTGTGGTGATAGAGGGCGGCGCCCCAACCCCCTGATCCGCCCTGCTCTGTGTGACAGGGGATGGTGCCCCAACTCCCCTATAGGCCCTACTCTGTGAGTGACAGGGCAGAGCTCCCCAAACCCCTGATGGGCCCTGCTCTGTGCATGACGGGGTGGCGCCACAACCTCCCCAATCGACCCTACCCTGAGCGTGACAGGGGGTGGCATCTCAACCTCCCGATCCGCCCTGCTCTGTGCATCACAGGGGAAGGCGCCCTGGTTGAACTTTGAAGGCAGGACCTAAGGTGGGGGCTGAGGAGGTGTTTAAGGGCAACAGCTGTTTGGTGTAAGGTGTAAGAAAGTGGTTGAATTTTTTAATGACTGGCTTGGCAGTATAGTGCATATGGCTGGCTATCAGTCCAGATATAGAGATTATGTATTTTTGTCTGCATCTCCTCCTATCTGCATCTCCTCCTGCTGAAAAAGGTCCCCCCCCCCATTTAAGCAATCCTATCCTATATAATCTATCTATACTAATAAAAGGGTAATATGCTAATTAGACCGGGTCAACTGGCCATCTTCCGGACATCCGACTTCCTTCTGGACAAAGCCAGGGTGGTGGGGCCAAGGCAGAGGCAGTTAGGGGCGATCAGAACAGCAGGGGAGAGCAGTTGGGGGCAAGATCAGGCCAGCAGGGGGTTAGGGGCAATCAGGCCAGCAGGCGAGGGCAGTTGGGGGCGAGATCAGGCCAGAAGGAGAGGACAATTAGGGGTGATCAGGTAGGCAGAGGCAGTTAGGGACAATCAGGCAAGCAGGCGAGCAGTTAGGAGCCAGTGGTCCCAGATTGCGAGAGGGATGTCCGACTGCTGGTTTAGGCCTGATCCCTGTGGAGTCCCCGATTGGAGATGGTGTAGGCTGGGCTGAGGGACCCCTCCCCGCATGAATTTTGTGCACTGGGCCACTAGTACTATTTATAATAATAAAAGTGTAATATGTTAATTAGACTGGACATCCTTCTGGACATCCTTCTTTCCGGACAAAGCTGCAGTGGGCAGGGGCCGTGGCAGAGGCACTCGGCGGCGGCAGCAGCAGGTGGGGACCAGGGCCAAGGCCCTTGCACAGATTTTGTGCAATGGGCCTCTAGTTTTGCTATAAAAAGGAGTGAAATGCTGGCACAAACTACAACATGAATAAACCATGAAAATATGATGCTCAGTGAGAGAAGCCAGACACAAAAGATCACCTATGGTATGATTCCATTCATATGTCCAGAAATAGACAAATTCATAGAGACAAAAAGCAGATTAGTGGTAGTTAGGCTGAGAGGAGGGAGTGGGGAGTGACTGCTAAAAGGTACAGGATTTCCTTTGGGGTGAAGAATATGTTTTAGAATTAGATACAGGTGGAGGCTGCACAACATTGTGAATGTTCTAAATGCCGCTGAATTGTACATTTTGCTATGGTTAATGGTTAGGTTTATGTTATGTGATTTTTACCTCAATTAAGATTTAATAAAGCTCCCAGAGCCATTCTGTACTGGTCTTAGATCATGTCCCCCCCAACCCCCCCCCCCCCCAAAAAAAAATCCTGGTAGCCAGAGGGATGTAGTCCTTTGATTGGCTAGTGCTTGACTGGCCACATGCTTTCTTGTGGTAAGAGGAGGGGAATTTGGGGGGCATGAGAGGGTAAGAGCCTCATTCCTCCTTCCTGTTTGAAAGCGGGATGTGGGGGCTGAAGCCCTCCCTCAAGCCTTCTTGACTTGGCATTCTCCTAGGAGGGCTGCAATTTAAAAATTCAGCCTGGCTGGTGTGGCCCAGACGTTGAGTGTCGATCTATGAACCAGGAGATCGCGGTTCAATTCCTGGTCAGGGCACATGCCTGGGTTGCAGACTTGATCCCCAGTTGGGGGCATGCAGAAGGCAGCAAATCAATGATTCTCTGTCATCTTTGATGTTCCTCTCTCTCTTCCTCTCCTTTCCTATCTGACATCAATAAATTTTTTAAAAAATATTCCTACAAAGATGCCTTATAGGCTCATATTGGTCCTGGGAAGAGCCCCCAGATCAGGGATTGTTGCCAGGAAAAAGGGAGAATGATACTAAGAGAGAGAAAAATTGCAATGTTTAGTGTACTGTCCTTTTCTGGGGGAAATACCTTGTTGCACATAGTTTGGATTGGCTCCAAAACCATTCACAGCTCTCCATGGCCTATGGGCTAAGGGCCCAAAGCCCCACTGTGAGTTACGGTGTTCTGAGTTGAAGTTAATCTGAGGTAGGTCTCCAACCAGCCACTGGGCTCTGCTTGGTCATATTCTATATTGCTATGAGTGGCTGTGTGTACATTTGTGGCTGGCAAGAATCTGAGAGGGACAGGGAACATGCTGCATTTAAAAAGAAAAAAAATCTCCGTGGGCTGAACCATCTACACAAGGTGAAAGGGGAGTAAATGCCAAGTCCTCTCTCTGGCTGCTAATAAACCTGACCGCTAGGGGGCGATAGAGACACAACGTAGTAGTAGGTCTGAGGTCGGAAGCTAGACTCCCTGCGTTCAAAATGTTACTTTCTAGCTGTGGGACTTGGGTCCACTTATAGCTCCCTCTATGTATCAATTTCAGCATTTGTAACATCGAGATAACATGTATCAATCATGCATTCTACCATATGCTCAAATTACTATTTGCTTTATGTTTTTCTTTGCTTACACTGATGTAGATAGGAAACATTGTGTCACTTTTAAGAAGTCATTTGTTACACATCAAAAATAACCATAAACTAGATACAGTAACAACAAAAAGTGTTATTAAGTGGAGTTCAGTGATTTTTAACCCAGTCTGCAAGTTAGTATGCCCGTCTGAACTTTAAAAAAGGTGACTCTTTGCAATAATTGTAGCTTAAAGGTTCTTCATTGCAAGCTTCCTTAAGAGACAAATTGCTACCTGTCTCATTTTTGTCTCTTTACCTGGAGCAGTGGTTTTGAAAGTTAAGTGTCAAAATCATCTGCAGAACTTGTTAAACCAAACCTCTGGGTGTTGCCACACACGCAGAGTTTCTGATTCCATAAGTATAGGGAGACCAGAATTGGCGTTTCTAACAAAGTTCCCAGGTGATGCTGAGCATGCTGGTTCAAGGACCACATAGACCCACTGATCAATTTACATCCAGTTATAGGATGTTAAACCATTAAAGTTGTATCAACACTAAAGTAGCTAGTGCTTTTTTCTCAGCATGATCTCCATTTCACTCACCCCCAGCACACCCTGCCTTAGTTTAAAAGGTATAGTGTTATTATGATAGCAATCTGATATTCAGAGTTTTTGTCTGGACTTCATGACAATCCAACATTATTGATTTTTTCCCCATGTTCTTCAGCGCAAAGTACCAGCCATACCACCTAATGAATACTTTGACATTTAAATGAGAAGTGGAAGGAAAAACTCCCACAAATGAACAAACAAAACCCCAAATCGATTTTTAATTATAAAAAGGAATTTAAATAACCGCACAAGGCTCCCCAAATCGCAGGCAGAAGTCCTAATACTAGTAATGTCCGAGAGGCAAGTGGCTTACAATATCGTGAAAAAGATGGAGGGACGTGTCTATATCCAATCTAAATATAATTTACAAGTAGCTGTGACATTATAGGATCATAGATAAGTTCAAAATTGTTTTTGGAGGGTTAAATTGAGACCCTCTTGATCATTTTAATGCAGCACGATTTCCAATTTGCATACTCCAAATTAGCATCAACTAGTATCACGCCATACTATGATTGTCCCCATTTTTTTTATTGACCCCATTTTACAGATGTGCAAACTGAGACTTAGGGGCAGAAACCATTTGTCTACGCTTGCCACAGTGCAGATCAAAGATAGAAAATTAATGGGTTTCAGAGTTCATTCCATCACGTAGTAGCGGCAC
This sequence comes from Myotis daubentonii, assembly GCF_963259705.1. Classification (NCBI taxonomy): domain Eukaryota; kingdom Metazoa; phylum Chordata; class Mammalia; order Chiroptera; family Vespertilionidae; genus Myotis; species Myotis daubentonii. The sequence goes on from NC_081844.1 coordinate 29,739,552, forward strand.
GCGACCAGGAAACAAAAATGTCCCTGGGGCTCCCTCCCCAGAGCTGAAAACCGACACCACATCTCCAGGCTGGGGAGATTCTGGCCCGGGAGGTTCCCGGCACCAGGCAGCGCCCCCTTCGGGCCACAGTGCGCAGGCGCGGCGCGCCCGTCCCGCCCCCGCCCCCCTCCACGTGCGGCGCACACCTCGCGTTCTCTCCAGCGGACTCGCCTCGCGCCTCCCTCCCCGCCTCCTCCCGCTTCTCCGGTCCTGGCCTCCCATTGGCTGAGGACTTCGTCCCTCCGAGAGCCGCCCGGCCGGCCCGCGCCAGGCCGGAAGACCCGCCCCACGAGCGGCCTTCCGTGCTGTTGATTGGTCCAGGAGGCCGTCAGTTGGAGCGGCGGGCCCCGAGTCGGCGGCGGGGGCCCGGGGTCGGTGCGCGACCCGTACTGGCGGTGGTTTCCGGTTCCGCGGGGCTGGCGGGCGGGCGGGCGGTCGGGAGCGGCGGCGGCGGCGGCGCCTGACAGACAATGAGGGCGGCGGGGAGGCGTTGAGCGGCGGCAGCGGAGGCGGCGAGCGACGCGGGGCCCGGGGGCGGGGCTGGGCGGCAGCCATGGACAATCAGGTGAGGAGCGGCCGCGCCGCCCCAGCGCAGCCCGCGCCGTCCGCCCGGCCCCCTTCCTCCCTCCCTCCGTTCGGCTGCCCGGCCCTCCTGGGTCCCGGCCTCCCCGCCCCCTCCCGGCGCCCGCCCGCCCCGCTTTGTGCACGCCTGCCGCTCCCCGAGCCTTTATGTGGGGCAGGGGCGCCCCTCCCCCATCCGCGACCCGGGCCTGGCTGGAGCGCCGGGGACCCTCCCGAGGATCCGGGCAGGCCTCGCCCAGAGCCTCCGGGACGCCCGTTGGGACCCCTGTGCGGCCAAGAACCCTCTGGGGCGCCCCTCGGGAACGCAGCCCAGAGTCCCCACAAGCGCCCTGGGGACCGCTCAGGTTCCTCGGATCCAGCCTGTACCCCCTTTCTCCTTTGGGCTGGCCTGAGTCTCCTTTCCCTTCTGGGCCCTTGGCCCTGAGTCCCCTCACGCTCCTCGAGTCCCCAACCTGCTGCCCGTTCTCTCCCTTAAACTGTGGCCTGGGTTTGAGTCCCCCCAGAACCCTGGGACCTTGGTTTGCAGCCGGCTCCTTCCTCGAACCCTAAGCCTTCATACCGCTCATCGTCTTCCAGGCCTGAGCCCTCTCTCCCCTCTGATCCTGCTCCTGCCTCAGCCCGAGTGTCCATCGGTCCTCGAAGCCTGGCCAGGACCTGGGTCTTTGCCCACAAGGACCCAGGCCTGCGTGGAATGACCCCCCTTTGGGCCTGAGGTTGCTTCTTCAGGTGCCTTTGCCTTATCTGCTGTCTCGGTCCCTCTGGTTTCAGGCCCTGCTCGCTCCCCGAGTCCCCAGTGCCTTAGGGGCTGTCTCTCACCTTCAGACCCTCTTCTCTTAGACCCGCCCCCGCCCCTCAGGCACCAAACGCCTCTCCCGCTGCTTGGGCCCTCTTTGATCCTGGAACCCTGGTTTACCCTTCCCCACCCTGTCCCCTAACGCAGATCTCTCTCAGTATGGTGCAGTCTCCCCGGAACCCCTGGGCCTCTCTCTTTACTTTCAGTCTTGCACTGTGTTCCACCATTCCCCAGCCTGATGCTGTGACTCCGCCAGTGCCCTCCCAGCACACCTCACTTTCCCCGTCTTCCCCAGGAGCCTTGCTCCAAGCCCCGGGTGGTTCCCTAACTTCTGTAAAGTCTCCCCATGGCCCCCCTCCCTTCCTTCTGGAAACAGCCAGTCCTGTCAGTTCTGGTGAACCTGAGGCCTTTTTGGATCATTTATTTCTTCATCCTCCACTGCTGTCCCTGGCTTTCAGGGCCCTGAGGCCAGGAAAGGCGTAGTGGGGCTGTGGGGGTGGCAGCTGAAATCTCTGCCATTATCGAGGGCAGGTTGAGGCGTCCCTGGCTGCTGGCGCCACTGAGGCGGCTCAGTCTGGTAAGGCGCTGTGTCTCTGAGGTTTCTGGGGTGTAGGGCAGGAGACCTCTCCCCTGCCCATCCTGGCCACCCGTGGTGGCACAGGACCGTTGAGGCTTGTGTTTGTGGCACCCTCTCACTGTGATTTCCCTTGTGGTTTTGGTGTTACTACCTTTCTTTTCAGAGGGGAGGAAGAGTTTATCACAGTTGAATAGTGGAGTTCTACAGTGTAGTGTGAATTCAGTCCCCTTGAAGGTACAGAGCTTGTTGCCTCCAGTTCATAGGGAGTTATAAACAGAACAAAGTATACCTTCAGTGTCCACTTTCAACAAAGCCCACCTCTGGAAAGGGCTTGTTGGGCACTGCATGGGTGTAGAATGTCACTCTTGTCTCTTGCCTGACATGCTGGTTCCCCGGGAAGATGTCTTAGGCCCAAGAGTGTCCATTCTCCCCGGACGGTTGTCATGTATGTAAGTGGAATGGTGAGACCGAGTGGACTGTTGAACACACTCGAGAGAGTGAGATCCGTATTGCCCAGCACTGGCCACCAGCACCTGTGGCTTGTTAAACAAACCAAAATGAAAAAACATCAGTGCTTCAGTCACATTTTCAGTGCCCAGTGAGTCTACCGCTGACCTGTCAGCCCCCTCACTGGGCAGCATGGAGAGATGGCCGAAAGGTCCGTTGGACCGTGCTCGTCTAGATCCTTGCAGAAGTATTTGCAAGTGAAACTGATCCTAAAGGAAAGGATGTGTCACCCGTAGACTGATTCTCCATCCTGGTGTGTTTTCATGCAAATTTGGGAGCCTACCCAGTCGGCAAGTTGGCGGTCAGTGTCCCAGAGCGACTTCTGGTGTATGGTAAAGGCTTTGATCCCGCAGTCTCAGCCTTGCCTTTTTCTCCCAGGATGCCCCAGACCTGTAAGTGCCTCTGCCTGATGAGGGACAACAGGATTTTTCCTGAAGGGCCGCCAGCTTTGGGAGTCTTTGCTTCTCTTTACTTTCCTGTTGTGTTCTCTAGAAGTTTCAACCCAGCTAAGAAAGGCAATGCTGCATTTTGCTCTGGGCACCCACCTTCTCAGCATCAAAATCTTTCCCCATGGGTAGGCAAAGTCTTCATGGTTCCAAGCCTGTACTTAACACGTCCGATGTCTGTGGGATTTGGTTTTTGTGTGTTTTTTAGGGGGGAAGAGGCCATGTACTTTGGGAGGAGGCGGAGGGGAGGGGGCGGGGGCGCAGATCTTTGCTCATTAGGTGCGTGATTTATCTCCAAGGATGGTAGGGAAGGAACAGGAGTAGTTAAAGGCCAAGCAGATGCTGGGAGGATGGGGAAGGGCTGCCTGGGGAACTAGAACTGGTGCCAGTGTCTGGGTGATTCTGTTCTCCAGAGGACCACGGTGTCCTTTCTTCACAGAAGCACTGGGCATGGCACCGAGGGTGGATGGCCAACCCATTGAATCACAGTTGAATTAATGCTGATTCTTCAAAAGGTTCTCTCTTGAGTTTGAAATTGGGAACAATTGCTTGTGACCATACTCTGTTGTTCCGGAAGGGGAGGTTTGTTTCTAACGGTGATGGCCCATTTTACAGATGTGTAAATGCAGGCTCAGGGAGGCCCCAAAAGGAGTCAGGCCTTAGTGGCATTCTTAGGTAGGTCTCCTTTACCGAGACCTTGCAGAGAAATGCTTGGAATTGTTCAGAGCACTGACATGAGTGACTGGATTTTCTCCCATCCAGGTCTGAAACTACCGGTTGGAAAGTCAGCATGCCAAGTTTCTGTCCTGAAGTTAACTATGTTGTAAAGTACTTGAGGGCGGGGACCCGAGTCCTATTTCCCTTTATGTCCATGTAACACAATTTTGAATAAGCTTTGCTAACTGTTCGTTAAGTAAAAGTAACTAGTTATCAGCTCCTTGTAACCAGGCCCACCTACCCTGGCCACAGTTGCCTTTAGTATAATTGAGTTTGTAGTGTTTAAAAAAAATTCTCCGAACTGCTCCCTAGAGAACTTTGGCAACACCCTGCCGTCTACATGTCTGCAGGCATCTCCTGCATATGTAATATATACCCTGTCCCAGCCTTCCTGGAGGGCTGGTGAGCGTCTGTCTTCCCAGGAACCTGAAAACTAAGGATTGTAGGTTTATTTGCATATCCACATGGTCTGCACACTTAGAGAGTTTCCAGAGAGCATTCATTGAGCTCCCTCTCATCCCTTTATCATTAACCTTACCCCCCTGGTGAAAGGGACAAGGCTGGACAGAGTCAAAAGAGGGGTGCAGGTGCTGGCTGCTGTCCCCCTGTGTACCAGCAGTTAGAAGAGTGTCTCATGCAGCTTGGTTCTTTGCCCCTCTGGGCAGGCTGCCCTCCTCTGGAGAGGATTGTCACTGAGGGCCATCCTTCATTTTCTGTCTTTTTCACATTCATTTGTGGCTGCTTCTGAGAGCCCCCCACTGGGTCTGGAGGGAGTTCTGTGAAGAGTATTTTATTTGGTCTTGTGTCACTGCCACTTCATGTGACCAGTACTTTTTCCCATTTCTTGTAAGTGTGGACCGTATTGCCAGTGATCTGCTGGGTCCAGTTAGACCTGGCAAAATCAATCCTGACTGCTGAGGGGAAATGCTCTTGGGTGCTTTATCTTTCTGGGAGGGGAGTGGATTGTCACATCGGTGGGAATTAGACGTTGTAGCCAAACTCCAGGCTTAATTATGCCACTCAGTAAAGTGAATTCCCAGAGGAAAGGGCATCTGTTGAGAATTCCCACCAGAAATCAGGGAAAATCTTACAGATAAATTTGTTGCTAAAGAACTGCCTTCTGGGGCTCAGGCTGAGGGCAGGGGTCACAAGGTACAGAAAGTATCCGACAAAGAAAGGTCGTTGAAGGAGTGGAGCTGTTGGGACCAGGTTGGCTCTTTCTCTTTGCCAGGTGGAGGTCATTCAAGTCCCCCTGGGGGGGTGGGGGGCTCTATGCTCCAGTGAAATTCCTGGAGAGCCAGGATCTGTTTGCCTGGCTTGTAGGACTTAGGAGTTTGGCCTTGTTTTCCAAGTGCCCTCTGCCAGTTGGCCTGGAGAGACGGCAGTGCCCGCTGAGGCCCTCTGCCCATGGTGAACTGTCCCCTTGGAGCCCGTGTGCTGCGCCGTCTTCATCCACAGGTCTTTGGGATGAAATATTCCCCTTTGTTCCAGGTTTTTGTTGGGGGAGTGGGTGGCAAAGTGGTCCCCAAGATGCTGGGACATGGCAGTAACTGAAGCTAGGTTAGAACTCCAGAGCCCTACAGAGCCACTTGCAGCCACCCACTCTGGAGGTCCCATAAAGGGTCTCCATGCAGCTGAACAGTGAGGTTCTTCATTCCCAGGCGGGTTTCCCTAACCAACAGTTAACCCCTTTAGCCAGCTACCCTTCCTAGAGAAATAGCTCATTTGCTTCAATTATTTGGTTCTAATGGACAGGGAAGGAGTCCAGGAAGAGTAAGGAAGGGAGGAGCAGAATCCTTGGAAGTGAAATTGGCTCAGCCATACTAATAAATTATTATGGCTTGACAAGTCAGAGTAGTTGGCCAGGGCTCAGCTTCTTGCTTGCCTCCAGTTCAGTGTCGCTTGAATGTCTTACTGAATCAGTGAGTCATATGTATAACAGCCCACAATCTGTGTTATTCCACCATCTTTATTTTTTAGAAGATTCCAGCATTCAGGGAAGTGATCCTCTCCTGAGTGCATCATTGTATTGCAGTTATTGGTACCTTGAACCTGGGGGTGTGGAGGCTGAGTTTATGCCAGCCTCTAGGGCACAGATGCCGCTGCCCAGCAAGCGTTGGGCATGGCCTGCCAGCTACAGAGATGACCTGCCGCTGCTTCAGAACCTTCCTGTTTGTTTACTTTGGCCTGTGGAGTGTATTTTTGGTGCTTCCATTTTCCCCTTTCTGATGGAGCTGTGGCCTCTATTCTTTCACAATAACTGCTTTGCTGATCGTGTGCCCTGGGTAGGAACCCCGCATAATCAGAAATGCTGGGAAGGCAGCTGGATTGGTGAATAACAGAATCTGAGGAGGCATCTCATTACGCAGGAGTTAACTCCAAATAACAAAAAGTTGTTTGCCAGTAAATTATTGTTATGATTGTATGTATTTAGTTTTCCACCAGTAACCCTCCCAACAGTCCAGGGATTGTCTCCCGATTTCTCAGTGTGGAAGCAGGTGGGAGAGAAAAGCAGAGTTTCTTACACACATGGACATGTAGATGGTGATTACAGCCTTTCGGGATAATGTAAATATTGCTTGGGTTTGTTTGTGTTTAATGTTGTCCATGTGCGGCACTGTGCAGACAGATGCTGATGGTTGATTTGAGCATTACATGTTTATCCAGATGTGTGGCCCCTTCTCTCTAGCTTTAGGTGAGGTATTTCCACTTGAATAGGCCCAATACTCCCTCCCACCATCCCAGGAGCATCCCAGCTACCTGGGTCTTAGAGTTATTTGAGCCTCCTTTGCTCTCCTCTGTCCACCCTGAGGTCTTGTGAGTTCTCCCATTTCAGGCTCGACTTACCCTCGTTTTTTAGCCACACCCTCTGGTTGCCTTCATGCGGACTTGTTTCTTTTCTGCCTTCAGCCCCGACTGCACAGATTGCCCAGGCCCTCCTTGCTCGTTTCCCAAGGAGCCCCTCGGACTGTTCTGTGTCAGGGGAACTCCTGCCCTGTTTTTACAGCTGCTCATGAGTTACCCAGAGCTTCTGGTAGGTCTTCTGTATATCGGGACCATCCTTTAATTCTTAACACAGTTCTTATTGGCTCTTCCTCTTGGAAAGCACCACTTAGAACTCATTGATCTAGGAAGGCCTAGTTTGATTCATTAAGTATAGTTGATGCCTCATGCACCGTGATTCCAAGATAGAGGTTAGAAGGACGGTTGGGATGTAGTCCTGGGGAGGCAGCAGTGAACAGCCCAGGAGTAGCAGCAGGACCAAGCGGGCACACAGCAGTCGGAAAGCGCTCTGGAGAAAGTAGCTGGGGTTTAAGGGATGAGTGGAATTCGATCAGCAGGGAAATGAGTAGGACACAGGCTGCAGACTTGAAGGAGCAGAGACAGACAGGAGTAGACATTCTGCATGTGTTCTGGGATGCTAGCATCCTACTAAGCTGGATCGGAAGTGGTGTGCATTTTCTGTGTTTCCTCAGTTCCAAGCCTTTCGGGCACACCACAGACTTAGTAACAGCTTCTTTGTGTGTTTGCATGTGTGGGTCTTGGTGGCGCTGGGGTGTGTGTGACTTATACATGGACTGCACAATACACTCTGACCTCAGAAGGGTTAAAAAGTGAAAAATAATGAGCATCTCAGACTTGAGGAAACACAGGTGGGAGACTGCCAGTGTGCTGAGGCATTTGGACTTCATTCTGAGGGCGCGGTGAGCCGTGGAAAGTTGTGAAACAGTGAGAGATAGGATCTGTCTGTCTGCCCTGCTTTCATCGCGGAGACTGAGCAGTGAGAAGAAAGTGAAGAGGGAGGGAGGACCGAACGGGTTGCTGAATTGCTGAGAAGAGGCAGGTACAGAGGAACTGTGGCCAAAGGGACACGTCATCAGTGGGTTGGGTGCAAAAGAGGGTAGATAGTGAACAGGGGGAGATTTCTGGTCAGGAGAGAGCAGGGAAGCCCATCACAGGAGAGCTTTGTTTGGGGAGTGTGGCATCCACACACCCACGACTTGCTCCTGATTATCTCAGCACTTAGGAGCAAGTGTGCACTTGGCCTCTGCTTCTTTGTATCGTTCCTGCATTTGATACTAAGTGTCGAGCTGTATCTATGGGAGGTCTGGGGAGGCTCTTACTGAGGAGATGGCTGTTTACAGTTGGTTCCCTGGCAGTGTTTTGACACCCACCCTCCCCCAAGATGTTGCCAGTGCTTCGAGGTTTTGTGGCTTTGTATCCAGTGGAGTGGAACCAGCATGAGCTGCCTTATGTTTCAGGGCAGAGTGACAGACGTGAGCATAATGAATGGAGCCTGACTACTGGGGCTGCAGGTCCACCTGGGACCTGTCCCCAGATGGCTTCAACCTCACCCCTCCATTCTCACCATCCTGCTCTTAAAACTGAGCCACCAGCCCTAGCTGGTTTGGCGCAGTGGTTAGAGTGTTGGCCTGCTTAGTCAGTGAGGATTCGATTCTGGTCAAGGGCATGTACCTCGGTTGCAGGCTGTATCCCTAGGCTCCGGTTGGGGTGAGTGTGGGAGGCAACCAATCGATGAGTCTCTGTCACATTTATGTTTCTCTCTGTCTCCCCCTCCCTTCCACTCTCTGAAAATCAATGGAAAAAGAAGATCCTCGGGTGAGGATTAACAAAAAAACGGAGTCACCATTTGTGTGGATGACTCGGGTGACTCTGCTGGTCTCTGTTCTCCAGGAGGCATTCTGTAGGACAAGGGAGAATGAAAATGCATTAATTAAGGCGCGTGGGAGGCTTGACCAGGGAGGCAAGCTGGCAGAGTGGCTACAGGAACAGGCCCTTGGGGACGCACACCTGTTCCCTACCAACTGGGCCCCCTTGTGTGTGCTACTTAGCAGCGCACTCTTGGAGCTTTGGGTTTCTCATCTGTAAAAGGAGGTAATTGCACTTCTTTTTTTTTTTTTTTTAAATATACTTTTATTGATTTTTTTTTTTAAAGAGAGGAAGGGAGAGGGATAGAGAGTCAGAAACATGGATGAGAGAGAAACATTAATCAGCTGCCTCCTGCACAACCCCCACTGGGGATATGCCTGCAACCAAGGTACATGCCCTTGACTGGAATCGAACCTGGGACCCTTGAGTCTGCAGGCCGACACTCTGTTCACTGAGCCAAACTGGTCAGGGCCTTTTTTTTTTTAATCCTCTCTTGAGGATATTTTTTCCATTGATTTTTAGAGAGAGTGAAAGGGAGGGGCGGGGGGAGAGAGAGAAACATCAGTGTGAGACACATTGATTGGTTCCTGAGGTACATCACCTTGACCGGGAGTCAAACCCGAGACCCTTGGTCTATAGGCTGGCACTCTAACCATTTAGCAAACTGGCCAGGGCATATCGTACTTCTTGTATCAGTATATTCTGGGAGACCTTAGGGATGTCAACTCTGTACAAGGAGCCATCCCCGAGGAGCCAATGTTAGAGCAAATAAACAAACCTTTAGTAAGATGCCTTTTGATAGTGAAAAATGCTAAAACATGATGTGACAGAGTGATGGGGATGGTGGTGGGTGGTTTCATATTAGGTGGGCAGTCCAGTCGAGACCTCAGTGACAGAAAGGAGCCTGTCATGGGGAGGATTAGGGGTGGAGCACATAAGGCAGAGGGAACTGCAGGTGAGGGGGAGGGTAGAGAGGAGCCGTAGCCATGGCTTGGGCTTGCTGAGGGGAGGAGATGTGTAAAACAGGCACACAGTACCTGGTCCTCATGGACAGTTGGCAGTCTCCTGCTCTGGGCTTTGTGCTGACCCCATGCCCGCCTCTTTCTCCCACCAGTGCACTGTCCAGGTCAAGTTAGAGCTGGGACACCGGGCCCAGCTGCGCAAGAAGCCCACCACGGAGGGGTTCACACACGATTGGATGGTGTTCGTCCGCGGCCCCGAGCAATGTGACATCCAGCACTTCGTGGAGAAGGTGGTCTTTTGGCTGCATGACAGCTTCCCCAAGCCCAAGCGTGGTGAGTGGCCCCTGGCTCCCCCTCCCCGCCCAGCCAGGCAGCCCCACAGGATCTAGTGCCTACAACACTAACCAGTTTGCGTCACTCCTTGCAAGGCTGGTGTTCACCTTCTCTCCAGGGGCGGCGGACTCACACTCTGAGGTTCTAGCTTGCACCCCTCGGCATGCCAGTGCGAAGTTTACCGGCCAGCACTTGGTCCTTCTTTGACCCTGTCCCCCTCCCTCCCTTCTGCTCCTCTGCTATGGAGTTCATAGTAGGGAAAACCCAAAGGAACTGATGACTGTGTCTCATGCCATTATTTAGACTCAGGCTCTGAGAAGTCTCCAGAGAAAACATAGTCAGTGGCCAGTGGGTGGGAATGGGTGGTTTACACCCACTTGGTGAGTAATCAGGAATTGCTTATTGGGCCTACATTTGATGAGAGATGCCATTTTAAGAACTCATGATACTTGTGAGGGGGGACAAAGCATAAAAGGTGCTCATTTCACCACTGTCTTGTTTCTTATGTCTTCCTTTCCTGTGTCATAAGTCTCTGTGTCACCTCTCAGACCGTTGTTTGATGAGCACAAGTGCCTCATTCACGTTTTCCATGAAGATTCGGATTTCCTGTGACCTGGCAGTCTGACAGGGCAGAGAGAAGGGGATCAGAGAACACTTCCTGGGGAATTTGACGGGGATCTTAGGAACATAGTTGGTAGCCATCTTATGAGCTCTGTGGGGCCATGTTTGCTCTTTTCATCACTGAGTCCCCGTTGTGAAGTGTGGCATGTCACAGGGGCCCAGTAAATATTTCTTGAATGGATGTGTCGATGAAGGCATGAAGGACTTTTTGCTAGCAAAGTGCTTCAGGGTTGGGGAGCCACTGCTGCACTGCTGACCCCTCTCCTTGCAGGACAGGGTTTAGGTGCCCAGGCCTGAGCCGGAAGCCAGCTTGGACAGACCTGGGTCTGGGCCTGGGTCAGCAAGTAGCTGACTTACGTTACAGAAGCAGAAACTTCTGGTTAAGAAGGGAAGGCAACCTGAGATTCCTACTGGCATGGTAGTCATTTCTTTTTCTTCTGGTTTCTTCCGTCAGCGTTCAGTTGTTTCTTTCCTTCATTTCTCTTTTCCCGAATCTTTTCTCTCCTTTCTCTCTGAGCTGCTTGTAGGAGAGCAGACATGTTACTGACATCAGATACCTGTAAAGCACCTATTAATAATAATAATAATGAAATAATAATAATAATAATAATACATGGCACTATCAAGCACTTCCTGCAGGGTCGTTTGTTTGTTTTATATTTTTATTGATTTCAGAGAGAAAGGGAGAGGAAGAGAGAGATAGAAACATCAATGATGAGAGAGAATCATCGATTGGCTGCCTCCTACATGCCCCCTATTGGGGATCAACCTGCAACCCAGGCATGTGCCCTTGACTGGAATCGAACTGGGGCCCCTTCAGTCCACAGGCCAACGCTCTGCCCACTGAGCCAAACCAGCTAGGGCTCCTGCAGGGCCTTGATTCATTCTCCCCATAGCTCTCCTTTACAGATGGGGAAACAGCCTCCAGTGGGCCAGGTAAGCTGCCTGTACTTAAAGCAGTGGTTTACACACTGGCCTGGGGGCCTGCGTGGTAGCGCTGCCTGTTTCTTTTGGCACCGGGCCATGCCCATTTATTTGGGAGTCCTCTAGGGCCGCTGTTGAGCTTTAACAGCAGAGTAGAAACTGGCTGCCTTTTTCCTGTGAGTTGGGCCCGCCTTGTTTCCCTAGCAGCTTCCACTCCAGCTCTTTCACCATCTCCCTCGCTTGTCCTGTTCCTTTTCTCCCAGTGGACTCACCTTTAAACTATTTCTTTTTTGCCCCTACAGGGTCAGTAACCAAGCAGCTACTAGAAGTAATATTAATAGTGGTCTGCATTTGTCAAGCACTCACTGGTCTGTGTGCTGTGCTCATGACAGCCTTGCAACATGGTACGTCCCAGAATTCCTGCCAGGTAGATGTGGAAACTGAGGTTCAGAGAGGCCCCGTATCCCACTTATGGTCATGTGGAAGCAGCATAGTCTCTGAGTTCCAAGCTCCAAGAAAATGGGTGATGAGTGAGTTCCACTTTCTTAGTGTCAGTTAGTGGGTAGAACTTAAATTAGTAGTTGAATGGTGTTTGCCAAGTCTACTCACACTGTGTGAAATAGTAAATGTCTGGTTGGCTATTTATTGTGTTGAACAAAACTTGATTGGATTATACTCTGCCAGTTGTCAATCAAAAATGGAACAGGTTAAAGCAGGGGTCCTCAAACTTTTTAAACGGGGGGCCAGTTCACTGTCCCTCAGACCGTTGGAGGGCCGGACTATAGTTTAAAAAAAAACTATGAACAAATTCCTATGCACACTGCACATATCTTATTTTGAAGTGAAAAAAAACAAAACGGGAACAAATAAAATATTTGTATTTGCATGTGGCCCGCAGGCCGTAGTTTGAGGACCCCTGGGTTAAAGAGTCAATGAGGCCCTAGCTGGTTTGGCTCAGAGGATAGAGCATTGGCCTGCGTACTAAAGGGTCCCAGGTTCGATCCGTTCAAGGACATGTGCTTTGTTGCAGGCTCCCCATGGTCAGGGCCCTGATCAGGGCGCATGCAGGAGGCAACCAATCAATGTGTTTCTCTCACATCGATATTACTCTCTGTCTTTCCCTCTCTCTTCCATTCTTTCTAAAAATCAGTGGAAAAATATCCTTGGGTGAAGACTAAAAAGAGTGAATGAGTTTCTTACAGGACTCTTGGCTCTGAAATTATACGTTATGTACTTTAAAAAATATCTTTAAATCAGATAAATACTCATAATAGGAATGTGCCTGGTGGGAAGTTTCCATTTCTTGGGCCATCACTGTTCACATTGCCCCAGGCCAGTCTTTCTAGTTTTTTCTTGATTGTGTTCTTCCTGAATACTTTAAGTTAGTGGAAGTGAATTGGCTTCTTAATTCTTGATTTTCAAATTTAAAAAATATTAATTTACCAGCATGAAAAGCTATACTTTATACTAAACTCCCAACTCCTTTTATTCATTATCTGCTCTAAATGTTTTATAGTTAAGTGATTCATTTTGTGGTGATTGTCCTTGTGACTTTAAATAATGAGCATACCTGCTTACCTTTTGGATTCTCCACAAAGGCTCCCTGTCTTTAAACAAGTCCTCTGGCTGCCAGGTCTAACTCACAGTTTCTTTGTTCAAAACACCTAAATAGCCACATGCTCCTGTCCTTTTTTTCTATTTTATTTTTCTCTTTAGTACCATTTTAACATATTTATATTACTTACCTTGTTCATCTGAGTTGTGTCCTGCCTCAGTTTGCTGCTATCTCCTTGGTGCTGAAAGGATTAGGTAGGCGCTGCCAGCTTCTGTCAGTATCTTTTGACTTTCTGCTTAGGAAGAGAAGGACATGAGCACCCCTGTCTTTCTTTGAATCTTAGCACCCCTCCTTGATGTTGTTAAAGTTGTTGAACTCAAACCGAGACTTTCACCGGGATCAGAAATTGACTAAAAGCTGGAAACCAGTAAGCAGTATTGACTTTATTGACTTTGTTCACTGTTGGGCTAGTCAGGATGCCAGGTTTTCATTCATTCTCTCTGAACTCTGGGTCACTCACAGAAGAACACTCAAGGTAATGTCAAGGCAGATGAGTTCTTTCTTTATCATTCTTGGTTAAAATTCAGTCCTGGGTCTTTTGCTTCATGTTTGGGCCCTAACTTTTTGAATACCCCTTTGCTTCTCCCTTTTCTCCCATTGCATTGTGTCTTCATCATACCTCCACTTTTTTCTATCCTCAATCATTTCATTTAGTCAATGGATTTTTCCCGCCCTGAATATTTCATTCTGGTTCTCTCTGTCTTCCTTCCTCTAATAAGGGCTGGCTCCTCTCAAAGCCACCTCTCTAGTCACCCCGCTGAGATGTTCCTTTACTGTTCTCCTGAGCGGATTTATGTGTTACCTTACGTTTTGTTTTGTTTTTCTGGAGTAATTTCACAAGTAATATCCCAAGAGATTGATTACTTAGGACAGTGGTCAGCAAACTGCGGCTTGCGAGCCACATGTGGCTCTTTGGCCCCTTGAGTGTGGCTCTTCCACAAAATACCGACTTCTGCGCATGGGCCACGAAATTTCAATCGCACTGTACATGCACACCCATGTGGTATTTTGTGGAAGAGCCACACTCAAGGGGCCACAGAGCCACATGTGGTTCGCCAGCTGCAGTTTGCCGACCACTGACTTAGGACATTTCCCAAGAAAGGTAAGTGGGAAATGAACTTTTTGACTCCTAGTATGTTTGAAAGTACCATTATTCTGCTCTCACACTGGGGTGCTAGTTTGGATGAGTATAAAATTCTAGTTTGAGAATTACTATCATTTAGAGCTTTGAAAGTATTTGCTTCGTAGTCTTCAGAAAAGTCTGATGCAGTTAGGTTCTTGTTTTATTGTAAATGACCTGTTTTTTCTCTAGAAGCATTTAAGCTACTTTTTAAGATATTGGTTCTGAGGGGTTTTTTTGTTTTTGTTTTGTTTTTTTCTGTGATGTCCTTCATTTAGCTCCAGAAAGTTTTTTTTTAATCTTTGATTATTTCTTTTCATCTATGTATTTTATCTGTTTTCTCTTTCTAGGATGGTTATTACTTCTCTATGTGTAAATATTTTATCTATAAAATGGAAACAATTGTATCTGCCTCAAGGTTGTTGTAAGGATTAAATGAATTAATATGTATCAAGTGCTGATAATAGTACCTGGCACACAGTAGGTGCTTTATTAATATTAGCTGCTGTTAGCATTTGTTTGACCTTCTGAATTGTTTCTTCATGTCTCACCTTTTTCTTTTAAGAAACATGTTTTTTTGCTCTATATTCTAGGAAATTTCCTTAGCTTTAGTCTTTGCATGGAATTAAAAAAATCATCAGTACTATATTTGTACTTAAAAGCCCTATCTTATTCCCTCATTTTCCCTTTTAAAATTATTTTTGTTTGGGGGCATATTTTAGACCTGAGGACAATGACTCCAGCTTCTTGTTTTTAAAAATATTTTAAATTGATTTTTAGAGAGAGGAAGAGGGATAGGGAGAGATGTGAAAGTGAGACATCGAACCAGGGATGATGCTTCAAACATTTCTTGTAATACCCTTTGTATTACTTTAAGCAATAAAAAAATAAATAAATAAATAAAACAACAACAACAAGATTAACATTTAAAAAAATAAATAAATAAAATTCTCACCTGAGGACATTTAAAAAAAAATTTAATGAGAGAGAGAGAGAGAGAAAGCAAGAAAGATTGATAGATTGCTTCCAGTACGCATTCCGATCGGGGATCAGACCTACAACTAGGTATGTGCCCTGACTGGGAATCAAACCCGCAGTGTTTTCCTAAATGAGAAGGGCTTTACTCTGGGTCCAGTTTTTATACTGTAGGCTTTAGCTTCTTCCAGACAGTTGACTCTTCTCCTGAGACATGGAATCACCTGGATTTCCCCATAGGGAAGCTTGAAACTGCTGTGCCTGGAGTGGTGGTGGGTGGCAGGATGAATCCCAGGGCCGTTGTTCAAGTACAGCCTCTATGTTGGCTTTTTTTTTTTTTAATAACTGCTTTACTAAAATAAAAGTCACACATGATAAAATTCATCCTTTTAATGTGTATAGTTCAGTGCTTTTAGTGTATTCATAAGTTGTGCAACCATCACCACTCTCATTCCAGAACATTTTCATCATCCCACAAGTAAACAAACTTCTTGCCCATCATTAGCAGTCACTCCCTGTCTTCCTCCCTTCCCCTCTCCAGCTTCTCCTGCCCTTTACTGAATCTGTAGGTGCCACACCCCTTGCCTTTTGGGGATCTGGCATCAGTGGGGCTTTTGCCTACCCTGCAGTGCCCCATGGCATGTTCTGGGCCGCAGCTTCCTTTTCCTGTCTCCTTGCCCAGCGTGGTCTCATTCACTTTTTTCTTTCCAGAAATTTCTCCATAGCTTACATCACCTCCCTCCCCTCTTTACTGTCTTTATTTCCTATCAAATTTGTCTCACTTTGGTTTCCGTGGGCATCTGCTTGGTCTCTCTTTTTCCCAATTCTGAAAGGATAGATGTTTTTCAGCCTCGCAGTGCCTGTCATGTGATAGGCCTTTGGAGAGATGTTGAGAAACCCACACATCTCTTCCTTTAAAAGGTTTGTAGTCTGGTAGAAACATGGAGATCAGATGTGACATATACTCTTTTAAAAAATATTAGAGAGAGAGGAAGGGGGAGGGAGAGAGAAACATCAATGTGAGAGCGAAACATTGTTCAGCTGCCTCCTGCACACCCCCCTCTGGGGACTGAACCCACGAACTAGGCATGTGCCCTGACCGGGAAACAAATCAATCTTTTGGTGCATGGAATGACACTCAAACAGCTGAGCCACAGCAGCCAGGGCATAACATGTACTCTTGAAAAGATAACTACCCTCAGAAGAAGTAGGTGACCTGGAAGTCAGAGACTAAGGGAAGCCAGGTCAGACCTCGCAAGGAAGTGGGCCCTGACTTGGACCTTGATGGTGGACGGGAGTTAGACTGGGGGTGGAGCGTGGAGTTGGGAGCAGAACTGCAGACCACTGCCTTGCCTATGCATTTTATCTGTTCCTCTGCTGTAGGCTATTGTGCACTGAAGACAGGCCACCCTTCCTCTCTGCTCTACTTTCATTTCCTTCTTGGATTCAGATTAATTTAACAAGTATTTGGGTGCCTGCCAGGTGCCCACCCCCGTGCTAGACTACAGGGGCTTATGGTTGGTGGGATTGGGCAGAGCATTAGGCAGCCAGCTTTCATGCAGCTGGAGAGACTCCACTTGCTCTCTCAGTTCTCTTAAACAGGGTCCAGAGGTTCAGAGAGAGGCAGGCCATGACCTGGCCTCCCAATCCAGTTTAATTTTTGCTCCTGGTCCATCCCTTTACTTTGGTGTAGAACCTGAAGGAGCGTGGCATGTGGTTCTCTCAGCAGTATCTGACAGATTCTTGTTGAAAAAAATTTTTAAATATATTTTTTATTGTTGATAGTATTACAGCTATTTCCCATTTTTATTGAATGTTTTTGAAAGGTTTGGCTCTGGTCCTGGCCCTGGGCATGTGACAGTAAGTGAAATAGAGCTGATGTAAGGATTGAGAAAGGTGGCAGAGTAAACATGGAAGTCCTGTGATTGAGTGACACAGGATGCTGGAGGCCTGTGGGAGGGAACCATGACCTGGAAATGGGGTTAGGGCTCAGAGCAGGGGTCCTGGAGGAAGTGATCTGAGAGTTTCAGCGGGACTAAATCTTAGGACCTGAGTTTGGGCTGGGAAGAGATGAGGCTGGAGGTGATGCACTGCCCCGCAGTCCCCCTTGAGGGGCTCGAAGCCGGGGAGCCATCATGGGACAGTCAGGCTTGCAGATGATGCTCAGGAGTGAGCCTGAGGCAGGATGGCTAGTGAGTCACTGGATAGTGACCCACACAGAGTGCCAGGCATGGAGGGTGCGTTGCAGGCAGTATGAAGGTGGAGCTCGTAGAGCTTGGCAAAGGTGATCTGTGGGAGAGGGAGAGTCTCAGTCCTCAGTCCTTGGGTGAGTGGTGGACAGCCTGTGTTCTGAGCTGTGAGACCCTGGAGGAGGTGTAGGTTTAGGAGGGTATGAATAGGTGATTGGGGGCAGGCTATATTTGAGGTGCCCATCCAGCATCCATGGAGGATATCCAAGGAACAGAAGGGGACTAGCTGGAATAGAGATTCGGGCCTAGGTCACCCAAGACGGCTCCCAACTCTGGGGCCAGCAAGGTTTCCCAGGCCTGAGCCACAAGCCCGTCCCCTGCTCCCCTGGGGTTTGTAGACTGAGGTCCAAACAAGGCTGTCTGACCAGCCCTGCTGTGGAGGGTCACTAATGACTTCAAGCCCACCCTGCTTGCCAGTTTTCTTTGGATAGATGAGATATTTGAGATACATGATATTAGATAGGATATTTGAGAGCTGAAAAAAAAATATATTTTTAAAAAAGTCTTAGTGTTTTAATTTAAAAGAACTCATGTTTCATTTTATTCCATATACTGTTTTTTAGCAATTTCTGGCCTACTTAAGAATTATCTGACTGATACAGATATAGGTGTATAAAGGTTTTAACAATTGGCAGGATTTTTCCTGTTCCCAGTAGTGGTTGCCTCTGGGGACAGAGAGGTGGAGGACAGGGGTGATTTAATCTGTACTGTTCTGATTTTTTTTTCTTAAAAGTGGGAGAACAATATTTTCACGTTTCTTGCATAATGACAGCATATATGTCAAAACATTGTCAGTACATTCTGGAGGGTGAGATTGTGGGAGACTCTTTTACTTGTACATTGCTGTTCTTCTAGTTTCAACTTAAAAAAAAATTCCTGGGGTTAATGAATCTCTCTGTTCACATCACTCACACAGTTGGGAATGCTTTTGTTAGGTGCTCAAATGGACCCAGGAGAGAATCCCAGCTGAGACCAGGCCATCTCCTCTGGGCATCAGTTCACGTGTTTGAGGGAGCGGTGGAGACAGGTAGATGCTGTAGTGTGCACTATCTTCCCTGGGAGACCAGGGACCCATGGGGTCTCCCACTTCATACATGTCATACTGACTGCCCTGAGTCAGTTAAACTTGTGTGACCTGTAGCCAGCACTGGCTGCTCTGCCTTAGCTAGTCTCATGTCCTTTCCCACTCTCCCACCATGGCATATCAGGGTCTCCTTTCTTCTGTTCTGCTCCTTCGGTTCCCCATGACCTCTTTGGCATGGAATTAGGCACAGGATTCATTACTCACAGGGGAAACTGGCTTGCTGAAAAGCCATGCTCTGGCGGGGCCAGTGAGCCCCAGAGAGGAGGCGCAGAACGTGGCGGGCCTACTGCTGCTGGTGGTGAGGCCTTTGAATGATCAGGAAGCTGACAGATGCCTTTTCCCTTTCTTTTTAGTGTGTAAGGAGCCCCCATACAAAGTGGAGGAGTCGGGTTACGCTGGCTTCATCATGCCCATCGAGGTGCACTTCAAAAACAAGGTAGGATCCCGGAAGTGGCAACAGGAAGCACGCACATTTCACAAAAGAGGAAGTAGAATCAGTGACAGCGCTGAGGGAATGCTGGGATTACTGTTAGCGGAGGTGTTCACACTAAAGTCCTGGTTTTGAAGGGTTTCTGCCTCTCCAGTGGGAGAGGGGGGCTGGGAAAATGGGCACCAACGGCAGTTGGGAGTGCAAGTGTTTGTGACCTCTCCGGGATCACCTGAAAGTGCGTGCATTCCCTAAGTCAGCAGCGACATTCCATGACGGCTAGATTTGTGGATGGTTCTAGAGGCTTAGTACTGGACTGTGATTAGTGCAAAGATCTGGAAATTATCTAAATGTCTGACAGTAGGCGATTGGTTAAAGTTATGGTATATCTCCTGAATAGACTCTTCGATGATCTGGGTGGGGGAGGGAAGTTTTTAATATTATTGAATGAAAAAGCAAGGACTTTTCCAGCCAATATACACAATATAGGAAATAGGAAATAAGAATTACTGTATACATTAAAAATGTTAACAGGTAATGTGGGTGGTAGGATTATAAGGTGTTTTTCTTTTCCTCCATGTATATTTTATAAACATTTACAGTGAATATATATTGATAACTATTAGTCCATTTGGGATGGTATAACAAAATACCACAGACTGGGTGGCTTATAAACAACAGAAGTTTATTGCTCACAGTTCTGGAGGCTAGAAGTCCAAGATCAAGTGCCGGCCCCTCTTCCCAGTTACAGACTTCTTTCTGTGTCCTTACATGGAAGAAGGGGTGAGAGCCCTTAGGAGTCTCTTTTATAAGGGCACTAAACCCATTCATGGGGGCTCCACCCTTAGGACAAAGTCACCTCCCAGAGGCCCCCACCTCCCAACACCGTCACCTTTGGGGTTAGGATTTCAACAAGTGAATTTGGGGGGGAACAGATTCAGACTATAGTTTTAGGTTTTTTTAAAGCCTAATAATTACAATTAAAGAGCTTTCCTGCAACTTCCTTCTGCTCCTTCTCACAGACACCTTTCCTGGCTTGGAGGTGGTTTGGCCGTGGTTGGGTGCTTTTTCACAAGCACAGCTGGACTGGCTGCAGGCAGCTCCTCTGTCTTTCAGGAAGGATATCTCCCTGTGAGGCCTGTGGATGCCACCACTTCCTTAATGAGTTCTTTTTTCATGCCTGGCTGTTCTGCAAACCACCTGGTGTCAAGGACCTCTGGGGATGGCACTCAGGTGTGCTGCCCCACTGGGAGCTGAGGGACATTTCAACAAGTGCAGCAAAGTGGGAGTCAACTCTGCGACCATCTGGGGGCCACTTCTCAGAAGCCTGGGCCACCAAGGCTTTCGTGGAAGCAAGGCCTGAGAGTCCTGTGACCGGCCACCCTTGAGAGCAGAGCCCAACCTGTCTGCGCCAAGAAAAGGCTGTGCCCTAACTTTCAGCAGGGCGTCTGGAGGAGGTGCAGAGGAGATGCTGCACCCTTTGGGGATAGTCTTCCAAGGACCTGATTAGGGAGGCCAGGCAAGGGCGTGTGGAGGCAGGAGAACTGATGCAGGGGACTCAGTCCTGGTACAGGTGTCACCAGCCTCTCCAGTTCCCTGTGGAAAGGGATGATGAAAGTACCCCCTTGGTGGTTCAAGAGACAGTCCATCTGCAGAAAACGCCAACAGTCCTGTACATTGGCACTCTAGGGGCGGGCAGTGGTGATGGAATCCTTGAAGCTAGCTAAGCTCATCTCTGGGTTTCAATTCAACTCCTTTGAGGCTTAGAAGCAGTTTTGGGCCCCACATATCAGCGAGCTTTTGTGTGCCCTTGGGTGACTTGTCTGGTCCCCGACACGCAGTCCTTTCTCTCCCTCCTGAAGGCATGTTTGCAGTCACCTGGGCTCTGGCAGTGTTCACTAGGGCCCTGATGGTGTCCACTCGATTTCCCGCTGTCCCTGTTTCTTTGTGAGGCCCAGGGGTCTGCCGGGAAGCTCCTGCTGTCCCCAGGGGTGTGGGGTGCCATGCTGAAGCTGGGCAGTACACAGAGGTGGCCAGTTGGTCTTAGTGCCCCTTCTCCTGGCACAGGGGATCTTTGCTGATCTTCAGATTCTCCAGAGAGAATGGAGAGAGGTGAGGCAGGTGGTGTTTCTGCTCAGCCAGGACCTTTCCCTGTGGTGGCTTCTGCAGCCACTTAGTACCTCAGACCTCTCATGTGGATGGTGGGGAGGCACCCAGGTTCTCCCTCAAAAGGGGCACCTAGGGAAGTGGTGACTCTTTGGGGCAGCTCCTCTCAGTCCTTACCTGAGGAGTGCTTTCCTGGGTTTTGTCATCCAGACTTCAGGGCCATTCCTATACTGAGTCCCTGAGGTGTTCTACCCCGATGTTCCTGTCCCGGTAGGGAAGGGAACAGGTGGGTCTCTGACCATAGGACTTGTCCCTGCTAGGTACAGCGTCCTCACATACACTGGGGCATTGAGGGGCAGAGGACCTCTCCGAGGGTGTCCTGATCTTTCAGATTCTTTGGGCTTGCTTACTTAGGAGTGCTGGGTGCGTGCGTGCGTGCGTGCACATGTCTTCCACAGGCAGTGAAGGACCCTGTGCGTCTCTTTAATTGCCTCTTTCCTTTGTGAGGCCCTGAGGTGCTGTTCTTCAGAAGGAGCATGTGTGCATCTTATCAACCTGAGCATCCAGCAGTCATGGCAGCAACTGGTTTTGGGTTAAGGATTTTTGTTCTGGTCCCGTTTTTTAGTTCTAATTTAATACAGCAGAGTTTTCCCATTTTAGGTGTAGGTTTTTCAGATTTCAGCATGTGTTTTTCATTTGAACCCTGTTGTTGGTGGATGACTGGTTTTTCTGTAACAAAAAAAGGTCACGTTCGTAGGTCTACTTGTCTGACCAGTTCCTATAGAGGCTGTGTAGCCAGACTGCCACTGTGGGCCTATTCTCAGAATTGCAGCATCTTCTCTCAGGATGTTGGACGCTGTGCTCTGCAGGCTGCTCGCTGGAGTCCTCTATTCCTGATGGTGGTTTTGTCCTCAGAGATGGACTCTGCGCACACAAAAGGGGTCTGGGATACAGTGAAGTTACTAAGTGGGTTTTTAGCTTACTGTGCTAAGTGGGTACTTGTCTCCAAACAAGCCCTGGAGCAAGGTGATGCCCCCATTCTATGGAAGAAGAAGCTCCTGGATACTCAGTCACAGGCTCAAGGCCACACAGTAAGTTGCGGAGTTAGGATTTGAACCAGCAGAGTATGTAGTCCTATATGCACACCTGAGACATGCTTGACCTGGAGCAACAGCTGTTCATGGATTCTGGTTTTTGGTGACATCTGGGTGACAGGGACAGTATGATTTTATGTATTGTGTTTTGCAGATGTCTAATTGTGGGTTCCTGCTTTGGAAGTTTTGTAAAGATCAGAGAGTTCTGGAAAAGTGAATGGTGGTTCATTGCAAAAGTAGCTTGTACAGGTTTGGAGTAGTGTTGGAAACAGGGTCATCATGAGTGGATCCACTGGTGATTTTTCTACCCTGATGTAGGCAATGGTTGCATTTGGTTTTCAGCCATGACTTAGTCCTCTGCTGTATGTAAGGTAAGTGGATTTTTGAAGTGGAAGTGGCTCTGTGCACAGGTTACTTCTCTGGGCCTCAGTCCCTCCATGAGATGGACTTCCTAATTGTGTTGGCTTCTCAAGGCTGTTAAGAAGATTCACAGAGAGATGGACAGTGAGGTCCTGGGCCCAGTACCCTGCACATATGCATTTCATTAGTTTTGTGCTGTTGTTGCTGTGAAGTGTTTTTGCCTCTTTCCAGTAAATCTGGGTAAGAGAGGTGAGTGGACAGAGCAGCCTTGGAGGCTTGCAGGCCCAGTGGAGGTGGAGGTCCCAGAGATGAAGAAAGATGACTGGCTTCTCTGGTGAACAGGGTAGCTCTACACCCAGGACAGAAAAGGCGCTTTCGCAGACTCAGGCGGTTCTCTCATGTAAGTGTGAGATGTGTTTAACCACATTAGCTCCTGAAGGTGGCATTGACAGTGAGATGAAGGAATTCTATTTTACATGATGTTTGGCACTAGAACTTACATAAGGACGACGTTGGACCTGTTGGCAGGACGCTCTTTTAGAGATAACCACTCCTTTCCCCCAAGGGAAAAAAATGAGGGTGGGGCTTTGATTACAAAAATAACATTTGAGCATCATTAAACTGTTTTTACTCTGCTTGCTACTTCTGACACCAAGTGAAAGGTTTTGTTTTCTTTTTTTTTTTTTTTAAATATATTTTATTGATTTTCTACAGAGAGGAAGGGAGAGAGATAGAGAGCTAGAAACATGATGAAAGAGAAACATCGATCAGCTGCCTCCTGCACGTCTCCCACTGGGGATGTGCCCGCAACCCAGGTACATGCCCTTGACTGGAATCGAACCCGGGACCCCTCAGTCCGCAGGCCGACGCTCTATCCACCGAGCCAAACCGGTTTCGGTTTGTTTTCCTTCTGAAACCAAATGCACGCTGCCTTTTCCAGCACCTCTTCTCCAATTCTTTGATCCTCTAGGCACTGGTGGTGTCCAGCAGTTCATTTACTTATGCCATCTGCCTAGAGTTACCGCAGACCCTACAGGGTAAGGGCTCAGCCCCACAGAAATGCCTCCACTTCAACAAATTAAGGGTTCCCATGAACCCCTCCTAAAGTTTTATAATTTGCTAGAACAGCTCACAAAACTCTGATAAACATTTTACTTACTGTTATCATTTATTATAGGGGATACAATTCAGGAACAGCCAGATGGAAGAGATGAATGGGGCAAGGTATGGTGTAGGGATACAGAGCTTCCAGGTACACCACCCTCCCAGCATTGCACATGTTCACCTCCCTGGAAATTCTCCGAACCCTGTTGTTTAGGGGTTTTTATACAGGCTTCATTATGCAGACACGATTGATTAAATCATTGGCCATTGGTGATTAACTCAATTCCCAGCTCTTCTTCTCTCCCCAGAGGTTGAAGGTGGGGCTGAAAGTTCTGAGCTTCTAATTAAGGCTTAGTCTTTCTGGGGACCAGCCCAATCCCAGGCTGTCTAGGGGCCCACCAGAAGTCACCTCATTACAACAAACGATGCTCCAGTCATCCCTATCACTCGGGAAATTCCAAGGGTTTATCTCTGTCGCAGGAAATGGAGACAGAAACCAAATACTTTTCTATGAGACCATAATTATAAAAAAAGTGATTGAGGTGAAATTCACATAACATAGTTAACCATTTTACAGTGTACAGTTCATTGGCATTTAGTGCCTCATGATGATGTGCAACCACTGCCTCTGGTTTCAAAATTTTCGTCTCCCTATTCTCCCCACGCCCACCTTCTGGCAACCTGTGATCTGCTTTCTGTTCTATGGATTTACCTGTTCTAGACATTTCATGTAAAAATAATCATACAATATGTGTCCTGTTGTGTCTGACTTCTTTCACTTAGTGTAATGTTTCCGAGGTTCAGCCATGTTATAGTATGTATCAGGGCTTCATTCCTGTTTATGGCTGGGTAACATTCTGTTGCATAGATACACAGTTGATTCTAATACTCAGAATAGTGCCCTAGCCGGTTTGGCTCAGTGGATAGAGCGTCGGCCTGCAGACTCAAGGGTCCCAGGTTCGATTCCGGTCAAGGGCATGTACCTTGGTTGCGGGCCATCCCCAGTAGGGAGTGTGCAGGAGGCAGCTGATCCATGTTTCTCTCTCATCGATGTTTCTAACACTATCCCTCTCCCTTCCTCTCTGTAAAAAATCAATAAAATATATTAAAAACAAAAATTAATACTCAGAATAGTTATATTCTGTAAAGTCACCAAGTACATGGGATTAGTGAAAACAACTATTGTTACAAGGGGGAATTTGGGGTTAGTTTCCTGCAAGCATCTAGTCCAGCAGTTCTCAACCTGTGGGTCGCGACCCCTTTGGGGGTCGAACGACCCTTTCACAGGGGTCGCCTAAGACCATCGGAAAACACATATATAATTACATATTGTTTTTGTGATTAATCACTATGCTTTAATTATGTTCAATTTGTAACAGTGAAATTGGGGGTCACCACAACATGAGGAACTGTATTAAAGGTCGAGGCATTAGGAAGGTTGAGAACCTCTGCTCTAGTCACAGTGTTTTCATTAATTGATCAGTGCATAACCTGTGTTGTGTGTGTTTTTGTTTAAAGGCACCTTACTTAATATACATTGTTGATTCATTAACATCGAACTCAGCCAACAGCACTATAATTCATGCTTGAACCAAGCTTATATAAAAAAATGTATTTTCTTTGTAAGGCATGTTACAGCCTTCCTGTGCTTAGGAACTGTTGACAGCACTTCAGCACTATGCTTGGGGCCATTTCAGCTAGCAAAATCACCAACAAAAAGCACAACAGTAGAAAAAACACTGGCACGAAATATACTAGGACACTTGTTTACAGTCTGAGAGCTGAAATAAGAAGTCTGAGTGGGGAATGAGTTTGTTGGGCGACTCAAAGTTTTCACCACAATGTTTATGTCTGTGAGTGTGGAAACCACGAGTGCTGGTTTAGGTTATCAATAAAATTTGCTGGGATCCAGGAATTATGAAGATCAGCTGTACCACCTACTTGCTGCTATGAAAGGTGCTGCTATGAACATATCTGTGCATGTATTAGTATGTGTTTGAGGTCCAGTTTTCAGTTCTTTTGTGTGGATACCTCGGAGTGGAATAGCTGGGTCAGAGGGTAATTTGCTGCACCATTTCATGTTCCCACCAGCAGTATCTGAGGGTTCCTATTTTTCTGCATCCTTCTCAGTGCTTGTAATTTTTCTGTTTTTTGTTGTGTTATAGCCATACTGATGGGTATGGAGGCTCATCTATGGTGTAGTGTATATCAATGCTTCATTCCTTTTTAAGGCTGAATAATATTCCATGGTGTGGATGCACCACATTTGCATATCCATCCAATTATCCTGGACACTTGGGTTGCTTCCATGTGTTAGATCAGTGGTTCTCAACCTTCCTAATGCCGCAACCCCTTTTTTTTTTTTTTTTAAACATATTTATTGACTTCAGAGAGGAAGGGAGAATGAGAGAGAGAGATAGAAACATCAATGATGAGAGAGAATCATTGATTGGCTGCTTCCTGCATGCCCCGCACTGGCGATTGAGCCCGCAACCCAGGCATGTGCCCTTGGCCGGAATCGAACCTGGGACCTTTCAGTCCGCAGGCTGACACTCTATCCACTGAGCCAAGCTGGCTAGGGCAAATGCTGCGACCCTTTAATACAGTTCCTCATGTTGTGGTGACCCCCAGTTTCATTGTTACAAATTGAACATAATTAAAGCATAGTGATTAATCACAAAAACAATATGTAATTACATATGTGTTTTCTGATGGTCTTAGGCGACCCCTGTGAATGGGTTGTTCGATCCCCAAAGGAGTCGCAACCTACAGGTTGAGAACCACTGTTTTCGATACTGTGAGTAATGCTGGAATGATCATGAGTAAACAGATTATTTCCTTGAGACCCCTGCTTTCAATTCTTTTGGGCATATACTGAGAAGTTTATTTGCTAGGTGGTCTGATAAATCTATTTTTTTAAAAAATAAATCTTTATTGTTCAGATTATTACAGTTGTTCCTCTTTTTTCCCCCCATAGCTCCCCTCCACCCAGTTCCTACCCCACCCTCTGCCCTTACCCCCCCACTGTCCTCATCCATAGGTGTACGATTTTTGTCCAGTCTCTTCCTGTACCCCCGCACCCCTTTCCCCCCTGAAAATTGTCAGTCCACTCCCTTTTTGTGCCCATGATTCTATTATATTCACCAGTTTACTCTGTTCATTAGATTTTTTATTCACTTGATTTTTAGATTCACTTGTTGATAGCTATGTATTTGTTGTTCATAATTTTTATCTTTACTTTTTTCTTCTTCCTCTTCTTAAAGAATACCTTTCAGCATTTCATATAATACTGGTTTGGTGGTGATGAACTCCTTTAGCTTTTTCTTATCAGTGAAGCTCTTTATCTGACCTTCAATTCTGAATGATTGCTTTGCTGGATAAAGTAATCTTGGTTGTAGGTTCTTGCTAGTCATCACTTTGAATATTTCTTGCCACTCCCTCTGGCCTGCATAGTTTCTGTTGAGAAATCAGCTGACAATCATATGGGTACTCCCTTGTTGGTAACTGACTTTTTTTCTCTTGCTGCTTTTAAGATTTTCTCTTTGTCTTTTGCCCTTGGCATTTTAATTATGATGTGTCTTGGTGTGGTCCTCTTTGGATTCCTTTTGTTTGGGGTTCTCTGTGCTTCCTGGACTTGTAAGTCTATTTCTTTCACCAGGTGGGGGGAGTTTTCTGTCATTATTTCTTCAAATAGGTTTTCAATATCTTGCTCTCTCTCTTCTTCTGGCACCCCTATAATTCGGATGTTAGGATGCTTGAAGTTGTCCCAGAGGCTCCTTACACTATCTTGATATTTTTGGATTCTTTTTTCTTTTTGCTTTTCCGGTTGGGTGTTTTTTACTTCTTCGTATTTCAAATCTTTGACTTGATTCTTGGGATCCTCTTGTCTGCTGTTGGATCTCTGTATATTATTCTTTATTTCAGTCAGTGTATGCTTAATTTCTAGTTGGTCTTTTTTCATATCCTCGGGGGTCTCACTAAATTTATCAGCGGTTTCTAGAAAATTCTTGGAAAATCTTATAACTGTGGTTTTGAACTCTATATCCAGTCGTTTGCTTTCCTCCATTTCTGTCATTTGTGATCTGTTTCTTTGTCTCCACATTTTTTATGCTTTCCTGTGTTGATAGAGTGGCTTTCTGTGCTAGGTGTCCTATAGGGCCCAGTGGATCAGCCTCCCCAATTACCTGAGGTGGACACTCTTGGTGCACCCCTTAGTGGGCTGTGTGCACAGTCTGGTTGTAGTTAAGCCTTGATTGTTGGGAGGAATTGACCTCCAGGCCAGTTGGCTGTGAGAATCAGCTGTGTCTACAGTGGGAGAACTTCTGTGCTGAAGACACCCTTATGGGGCAAGACTTGCTTCAGTGGGGCTTTGGTGCTCACTGAGTCTGCCCCCTGAGTGTGTCCCTTTTGGATCTGAGGAGTTGTAATCTGGATGGTCCCAATCTGACCACTGGGTACACAGGCTCTTGGATATCTAAGGTGGTGCTAATTTAGCCTCTGCCTGAGGCTACCCAGTAGGAGCTACGGAGGATTCTGCAGGTTCCTCTTCCTTGTTTGGGTTTTGGAGGTGCCCAGATGAGGCCCAGCTGTGAAGCAGTGCAAGCTGCTGTGGAGCCTTGGGTCTTCTTTTGGAAGTTCTGGGTCTCTCTGACCCAGCTGCAGTTTGTTAGGTAATTTTAGATCTCAAAGGGCCAGCCCATTCATATGCAAAAGCCTCTGTGCACAGCTAGGGTGGGGCAGGGTCTCAGGGAATCAACAGGGCGGAGCAAACAGCTATGGCTGATCCCCAGTCCTGCCCTAAGAGGTCCCGGGTCTCAGTGTCCTGGTAATCGCTGCAAGCAACTCTGAGAGAAAGCCGCCCTCGAGTTCCGCCCGCTGCCAGACAGTCCAGTTTTTCCCCGTATGAGTCTGGGTCCCCAGAGACTCGCCCGGAACTGGAGTCAGGTCGTCAGGAGCTTGTGCCTCCCTCCCGATTGCAAAACACACCGGTGTCCTCCATTGCCAGCCCCTTTCCGCATGCGCTCGAGCCTCCGTACCTCTGCACTTTACTTCCACACCTCCTCTGAGTCTCAGTGTGCTTTTCTCTTTCCTTCTAGTTGTAGAATTTCCACTCAGCCAGCCTTCCTGTGGTTCTGGATGAGGTCTGTTTTGTCTTTTAGTTGTATTTTTGAAGTGGTTGTGCGAGGCAGCAATTTCAGGTGTTTACCTATGCCGCCATCTTGGTTTCTCTGATAAATCTATTTTTAATTTTTGAGGAACCACTATGCTGTTTTTCTCAGAAGCTGTAATATTTTCCATTGTTACTAACAGTGCCCAAGGGGCCTAATTTCTCCACATTCTTGTCAACAATTGTTTTCTCTTTTTTGATACTATCCATAATAATGTGTGAGATAGTATGTCATTGTGGTTTTGATTTACATTTCTTTAATAATTAGGGAGCATCTTTTTATTAGTGTGCTTATCGGCCACATTCTTTGGAGAAATATCTGTTCAAGTTCTTTGACTGTTTTTGAATTGTTGTTTTTTTGGTTATTGAAGAGGAGTTATCTCCATATTCTAGATATCAATTCGTTATCAGGTATATTTTGTAAATATTTTCTCCCATTTTGCAGGTTGCCTTTTCACTGTTAATCATGTCCTTTGATGCATAAAAGTTTTTAATTTTCATGAAGTTCATTTTACCTATTTATTTTTCTTGCCTGTGCATTGCCTATGTCATATCCAGGAAATCATTACCAAATTCAGTGTCATGAAGCCTGTGACCTACGTTTTCTTTGAAGAGCTTTACAGTTTTAGCTCCTATGGTTAGATGTTTGGTTTATTTTGAATTAATTTTTGGATATGGTGTTAGGTAAGGGTTGAATTCCCCCCCCCCCCAGCTATTGTTATTTATTATATTTTACATTATCCTTGTGATTTTTCTAGATATTAATAATAGCATATCCCAGAAACACTGTTTTAAAAACTTAAACAGTTAAAACTTTATTTTTCATAATAATTTTAAAATAAAAATGCAATATTTCTATTATGTATATCATGTTATCCATTCTACACATTTTATAGTGATAAGTATTTACACATACAATACTTTGCAATAGGAAATACTTTTTTGGTCTCCCCTAGCAGGCTGCAGATTTCCAAAGCAGAAGTCCTAAACCTCTGAAAGTAGCACTAAAAATAATCTTTCTTTGAAAAAAAAATAAAATTAAAAAAAATTATATATATATATATACATATATATATATATATATGCCCTGTATATATATAATAGAAATGTTTGCTGTGTTTTATTTGTTTATTTTGGGGGGGAGGAAGGTTAAAGAAGTTTCATTTTTGCTTCAAAAACTTTCCCAAAGAGTAGTGATTCATTTTTATTATACATCATCATAATGAACACTGTTCTTCTGGCTTTCATAATAGTGTAAATTCAAGGTCATGTGTGTAACATGTGTTTTCTGAAATCCAGTGTATTCATTTGGATATATATGGGGTATCCCTTGTGTTCTTATTCTCATATGGAGGTACTAGCACTATGGCTTCAATAACAAATGATTTATTTATTTAGATATTATTATTATTTTTTTTTTTTACTCATCACTGAGTTTATTCATCATGACATGCTTCAACCTGAGCAACAAACAAAACACTTTAGAATGCAAATTGAAAAGAAAAAAAAAGAATGCAGAGTGGATCTTGATCCTCATGGCCTTAAGTTTCTTATTGAAGAGGACAGTTAGGCTGAAGTAATTCCACAGAGTCGGTCCCAGTTTTGTTGCAGAATTTCTCCAGGAATGTTTTCAAGATGGTTTTTCCTATACCTGTCGTGTTTTCCATCTCGGGCACTGCTGTCACTGTAACTCGTACACAGTTTACTGAAGGAAACTAGTTTCAGGTCAAGTTCATTTTACAGCTGTCGAGACTGTTTCCTGACATTTTCCCAGTAATTGCTGGTTCCTGCCACCATCTTTGTTGTCCGACATCAGTCCAGTAACAAATTTTTAAAAATCATAAATAGAACTTGTGTTTGATTTGGGTCTTGGCTAGTTTCTAAAGAACCATTTAGCAATCGTGGTCTCAGATAATTAGATACCCCGTGAAGCTGCAATTAATTAAGGGCCTGCTGATTCTAAGAACTAGGCAACCAACAAGGGCATGAGGGGAAAATTACAAATCCTAATGCCAAGTGCAGAGGAAATACCAATAATCTCCTTTTCACTTTTGCAATATATATAAGTATAAAGTAGAGGGAGGGGATAAGAATTATATGAGTATCCTATATAATAAAAGGGTAATATGCAAATTGACCCTAATAGCAGAATGACTGGGAATGACTGGTCACTATGACACACACTGACCACCAAGGGGCAGACGCTCAATGCAGGAGCTGCCCCCTGGTGGTCAGTGCGCTCCCACAGGGGGAGCTCTGCTCAGCCACAAGCCAGGCTGATGGCTGCCAGCACAGTGGTGGTGGCAGGAGCCTCTCCCGCCTCCTCAGCAGTGCTAAGGATGTCTGACTGCCAGCTTAGGTCCGATCCCCCGGGGAGCGGGCCTAAGCCAGCAGGTGAACATCCCCCTCGGGGTCCCAGACTGTGAGAGGGCACAGGCTGGGCTGAGGGACACCCCCCCCCCCCCGAGTGCACAATTTTTTGTGCACTGGGCCTCTAGTTGTTAAATAAAAAGTGCTACGGAACTGGGACAATATTTTGTTGTTGTTAAATTTCCCTCTTATTCTAGTTCAGTAAGATGCTTGTAAAGCAGATTAGTTCCATTGTTGCTATTCAGAACTTGTAGAGAGTAAAAGAATGAATCAACTTCCCTGGTTTAAACTTAATAGTCTTAAAACATGTTATCTTGTAACGTGAACATCTATAATAATAAAAGTGTAATATGCTAATTAGACTGGACATCTTCCAGACGACCTTCTGAACGAAGCCGGAGCTGCGCGGGAAGCCCAGGTCCTGTGTGTAAGAGGGAAGCTGGTGCCGGCAGCCAGGGGAAGGAAGGCCTACTCTAGTCCAATGGTTCTCAACCTGTGGGTCGCGACCCCTTTTGGGGGTCGAACAACCCTTTCATAGGGCTCGCCTAAGATCATCGGAAAACACATATATAATTACATATTGTTTTTGTGATTAATCACTTGGCTTTAATTATGTTCAATTCGTAATAATGAAAGTACATCCTGCATATCAGATATTTACATTATGATTCATAACAGTAGGAAAATTACAGTTATGAAGTAGCAACGAAAATAATTTACGGTTGGGGGTCACCACAACATGAACTGTATTAAAGGGTCGCGGCATTTGGAAGGTTGAGAACCACTGTGTTATGGCCTTTACTTTGAGGTCTATTTTGTCAGATATAAGTATCGCAACCCCAGCTTTTTTCTCATTTCCATTTGCCTGAAAATTTTTTTCCCATCCCTTCACTCTCAGTCTGTGTGAATCCTTTGTTCTGAGGTGGGTCTCTTGCAGACAACAAATATATGGGTCATGTTTTCTTATCCATTTAGCTACCCTGTGTCTTTTGATTGGAGCATTTAATCTATTTACATTTAATGTTATTATTGAAAAGTACTTGTTTGTGGTCATTTTTATTATTAATGTTTGTGTTCTTGTCTTTCTGTTTCTTCTTTTTACAGCAGTCCCTTTAGCATTTCTTGCATTGCTGGCTTGGTGGTAATAAACTCTCTTAGCCCTTTTTTGTCTGTGAAGCTCCTGATTCCACCTTCAATTTTGAATGATAGCCTTGCTGGGTATAGTATTCTTGGGTTCAGTCCCTTGCTTTGCATCACTTTGTATATTTCATTCCAATCCCTTCTTGCCTGGTGTGTTTCTGTGGAGAAGTCAGATGATAGTCTAATAGGAGATCTCTTGTAGGTCACTTTCTGTCTCTCTCTTGCAGCCTCTAAGATTCTTACTTTGTCATTGGTGTTTGCCAATTTAATTATGATGTGTCTTGGTGTTGGTCTGTTGGGGTTCATCTTGTTTGGCACTCTGTGTGCTTCTTGGACTTGTGTAGTTTTTTTCTTGCCAGTATCAGGAAAGTTTTCTGTCATTATTTCTTCAAACAGGTTTTCTATTCCTTGCTTCTCCTCCTCTCCTTCTGGTATCCCTATTAAGCAAATGTTGTTCCATTTTGCGTTGTCCCAAAGCTCCCTTAAGGCTCTCCTCTTGCTTTTAAGTTTTTCTTCCAGTTGCTCCTGTATTTGTGTGTTTTTTTCCTACCTTGTCTTCTAATTCGCTGATGCGGTCCTCAGCCTCTTCTAGTTTGCTGTTTAAGCCTTCCATTGTGTTCTTTATTGCAGCTATGTCGTTCTTCATCTCCTCTTGGTTCCTTTTCATGTTGGTGACATGCTCATTCAGCTCCTTATAATTCTCATTGAGTTGTGTGCATTTGTCATCCAGCCGTTTGAGCATCCTTATAACCATTACTCTGAATTCTTTCTCTGATAAGTTAGTAGCCTCAATTTCATTTAACTCCCTTTCTGGTGATTTCTCTTTTTCTTTCCTTTGTGGATTGCTTTTTTGTCTTCCCATGTTTTGCTGTAATGTTTTAATTGTAGTTCCGATTGCTTTGCTACCCAGTTTCTTTTGGGTATGGTGCTACTGGTGTGACCTCTCAGGTCTCCTGGGCTTGGTAGTCTAGTGTAGCTCCCTACTTGAGCTATTTGGGTTCTCTTGATATAGGCCTGTGAGCTGGAAAGGCGCAACTGAGGTGTCTAGAAGTTAGCAGCTGTGGAGGGGGTCTTCCAATTTTTGCTGTCTTGCGCCCTTGGTTGAAATCACGTGTGCCCAGCGGGGACTCACAGTGGCACCCAGGAACCGTCTGTTGGGGTGGTGGGGCTTAGGAGGCCTGTGTTCTGGAAAGGCGTGACTGTGGTGTCCAGAGTTCTGTAGTTGTAGGGTGGGCAGACTCAGCTTTTGCTGCTCCCTCTGTGGTTGGATACACTCGATCCCAGTGGCAGTTCACAGGGGCACCTGTGGTCTATTTGCCAGCAGGGTGTACTGACACACTCTGAAGGGCCCTGGCACTGAAGCCACTGGATTGCAATGTCTTTGGGCAGGTATCCCGGAAGAGGGAATTCAGTGTTTCTGCATTC
Source organism: Myotis daubentonii (assembly GCF_963259705.1). Taxonomy (NCBI): domain Eukaryota; kingdom Metazoa; phylum Chordata; class Mammalia; order Chiroptera; family Vespertilionidae; genus Myotis; species Myotis daubentonii. The sequence continues at coordinate 29,772,960 of NC_081844.1, forward strand.
CTGTTTTTTTTAAGTGCATGTCCAGCGGGGCTCACAGTGGGGCCCCATGACTGCCTGTGGAGCGGTGGTCTTGGGAGACCTGCATGCTGGAAAAGTATGCAACTGTAGTGTCCAGAGTTCTGCAGCTTTGGGGTGGTGAAATTCAGTTTTTGCTGATGCACCTGTGGTGGATAGGTGTGCGTTCCCGGGTAGTGGCACACAGGAGCACCCACAGTGAGTTTGCTAGCGCAGGCGCACTGAAGCACTCTGAAGGGCCCTGGCACGCTTAATCGAGGCGTCTTTGGGCCGGTATCCAGGATGGGTGGGTTCAGAATTTCTACTGCCCAGGGAGTGCGTCCCTATTTGTCCGGGATCGGACCCAGCAGAGGCTCATTGCAGCTTCCCAAAGTGCCCTGTGGATAGATGGGCTCAGGGGGAATGAGTAACTGTGGCAGAGTCTTTGCCAGGCGCTGAGCTCTGACACACTCTGAGGTGCCCTGGCGCTGAAGTAGCAACTGGATGTGTATGGCAGTTATTCAGGCAGAGGGAATTCAGAATTTCTACTGGGGGGCAGTGCACCTGTGTCTGTACAAAATCACACCCAGCTGGGGCTTATAGTGACTCCCAAGAGAAGTCTATGGAGTGAGTGGTGTGCCTCGGAGACCTGCGCTTTGGAGACCTGCGCACTGGAGACGCGCAAATGCAATGTTAGAGGTCTGCCGCTGGGGAGGGGGAGGCTGCACTTACTGCTGCGGGCGCTGTGCTCCTTTGGAGGTGGAGATCCCAGGATCTGCGAGTCTGCGGGTGTGGCTGCAGGATTTTGGCTGGAGTGGCTGCTGGGTTGCGGGCAGTGTCCAAGGCCTGTCTGGATGGTGGTGCTGATGAGTTCCTAGAAGAGGCCACTCTCTCCTTTAAGATGGCGTGGGCTCCATACCCAAGTCTGACAGTCTGGGGAGTGTCCACAGGTGGTAGTCTCTCCCTGTCCCAGAGAGCCTGGTCTGCCAGCCTCTGCTGCTCCTGCCGGATTTCACTGTCCCTCCCTCACTCACACACACAACACACATATCCCATCCACACACTCTCCTTTCATGCCCTCACTCACTCACTTCCTATCCCTCACTTCCGTCCTGCCAGCCGCCATCTTTTTTCTCCCTTAATACTGATTTGTTATTTCTTTCCAATATTCTTGGTGAGGGCATCTATCCTGTTTCTGTTTCTTTTTGAGTTTCAGGCAGTCCTCTCTCCAGTGGCCTGCCTTTTTGCAATAGGCACATTGATTGATGCCTAGTGGGTCTTTCTCTTTTCATTTCGGGTCCTGTCTTTCCTTCTAGTTTCCCCGCACCGTTTCTTAAAAAAACAGTGGTCTACTTTAATTTCCTTGTTTCCTGGGCATGGTAAACTTTAAAGGCTATGTCCATCAGCTGGGAGGGATTCATATCCAACCCCAGTCTAAATGTTGGAGCTTCCTTCTGATATCTAGGGCACTTTGCCCAATAAAAGTCATATTTACCACCTGGACATTTTCTGGTGCATGTGGGTCAGCATCAGCGTGCTTTTGATAGGCCTGATCCTTTCTAAAACTTCAGAAGGATCTTCATTTGGTTTCTGTTGAACTGCCTGTATCATATTCAAGTTCTTTTGTTTAGGCACCCCTTTCTTCAGCCCTTCCAATATGCACTTTTGTAATATTCTAGGAAAGCTAGGTCCCTGCTATTCAGGTCCCACTGGGCTCTGTCAAGGGAATTTCCCTGGCTGGGTTAGGGGGAGTCCTGTTAGGATTCTCTTGATGGAGACAATGAACCTCTTCATTAGCATCATATATAGCTAGCCACCTTTCATCTGCCGTTATCAGGATGTTAAGGAGAGCCTGTACATCTTCCCAGTTTGGATTGTGAGTGGCAAAAATTGAGGTGTTAAGATCTGTCATTTTCTCAGGATCATCCCTATATGAGGGGTTGGAATTTTCCCAGTTCAGTAAATCTCAAGTAGAAAATGAAGTATGGGCCAAGTAATGGCCAGTGGACTGGCCTTTCTAGTTTATTTCGCCTATAGGATATTACCTCAAAGGGAATTGTCCTGCTCTGGATAGGGGTGCTCCCTGGCCATATTGGGTGCCCTGCAGGTCTTCTAGGGGGAGACCATTCCCTCATCATACAGGGGTGGGGCTGTCACCCCTCTGGGCCCTATTTCAAGGTTATCTAGCAGTGTGGATGGTAGTGGGGTGAAATTTTCCTGCTGCTAATCCTGGGTCCTCCGGGTTCAGGGCATTAAAGAGGCGCATTTCCTCATTTTCCTTTTCTTCCTGTGTCTTTTTATTATGGAGGAGTTTTTATTTTAAATATTTTTATTGATTTTAGAGAGAGGAAGAGAGAGAGAAAAACATGAGTGATGAAAGAGAATCATTAATGGGCTGCCTCTTGCATACCGCCTACTGGGGATCGAGCCAGCAACCCAGGTGTGTGCCTTGACCGAGAATCGAACCAGCCACCTCTTAGTTCATAGGTCGACATTCAACTACTGAGCCACACCAGCAGGGCTAGGGGAGGAGTTTTGAAGCCAATTCCCTTCTCTGTATCATTAGTTTGTTCCTTTTCTTTGCCAAATCCTTATTGTTGAAAGACATAAATGCCTAGACATAAAAGATTTTGTCCTATTTTCATGAACGTAGGCAAAACAATTCCAACTGTATGATAGTGTAGTAATTTAGGAAATCACTAAGGGGTTATTTTTCTTCATAGTCTAATGCAGTGGTCAGCAAACTCATTAGTCAACAGAGCCAAATATCAGCAGTACAACAATTGAAATTCATTTTGAGAGCCAATTTTTTTTTTTTTTTTAAATTTCAGTTGATCAGCAGCCTAGCCAGGTTCTCTAGCCAGGTTCTAGCCAGGATCTCCAGCCAGGTTCTGTGTTTTATTGTCTTGTTACATCTCTATTTATACCAGTTGATTTTTATCCTATTAATTTCTATTCCAAAGGTTAGGGCGTTTCTTATCTCCATTCCAGGGAGTAAAGATTATGTAGCTTTCAGGAGGGGGGGAAGGTTGGGGGTCAATGGGGGGATGAGGACACATTTGCAATACCTTAACCAATAAAGAAATTAAAAATAAAAGTAACATGATTGTTACAAAAAAATAAAATAAAATGATTAACTACCCACCTGGCACTTAGTTAAGGGGTTTTATTTCCTCCCTAACTTCAAGGAAAAATCCCTACCTGGGGAAACAACCTTTCTTGGAGAGGTGACGTTGGTTAAAACACATAGCGCCAAGAAGGGGAGCAAACATATTAAGAACAGTATGCCATATACACCAGGTCCCTTGAAACATATGCTGTGCAGATGTTTCTTCCCTGCAGCGACTGTGTCAAGCAGCAAGGATGGACCGGCTTCCAGCAAATTCCCCCTTTTTTATTTTTTAAATGATAGCACATGTAAATCAGCAGCCACCTCTCGGATTGGGTTGTTTAAGACTCGGAAGAAGACTGACAAGCAATGATAGCGAGCATAGCTATAAACATAGTGGATGGAGTGCACAAGGAGTCTTGTTCCTGTAGAAGGTTGCTGGCCTCTTCAGTCAAGGGATTTCAGCTGTCCTCAAGTCGGTGGTTTGGTTGTCCTTGTTGATCTGGCTAGCAGGCGGTGTCATTGGCGATGGGCTTCCCAAAGCGTCAGCAAGTTGAAGGGCTGCATCAAAGGGTCCATCAGGGCCGCACTTGATGGTGGTGTCGGTGTCCAGGGAAGAGTCAGCTATGCCCTTTGGGTTGGCTAAGGGTCCCTCTTCGGGCACCATCTGTTGGGGTCCAACCCCAGCAGGTCCAGGGATTCCCAAAGGTGTGGACGGAGTCGGCGAAGAAGGAATGACACGGAGATAGCGTTCAGTTGATCAGCACCTAGCCAGGTTCTCTAGCCAGGTTCTAGCCAGGATCTCCAGCCAGGTTCTGTCGAGAGCCAAATTTTTTTAACTTAAACTATATAGGTAGGTACATTGTTATTAACTTAAGTAGAGACCTGGTGCACGAAATTCGTGCATGTGTGTGTGTGTGTGTGTGTGTGTGTGTGTGTGTGTCCATCCTTCAGCCAAGCCTGCACCCTCTCCAATCTGGGACTCCTCAAGGGATGCCTGGCGGGCCCTTGCAGCCCCGGCTTCGTCCGGAAGGTCGTCTGGATGGTCGTTCCGCTGTTTGGTCTAATTAGCATATTAGCTCTTTATTATATAGAATTAGGGTACTCCTGAGGCTTAGGAAGAGCCACACTCAAAAGGCCAAAGAGCTGCATGTGGCTCGAGAGCTGCAGTTTGCCGACCACGGGTCTAACGTATACATAGGCCAAACAGTGTTACAGTAGAAAGTCACTTCCTTCTTAGTCATTGGATTATAGCTGTACATGGACCAATCTGCTAAAATTTGGCCCAGTGGGCTCCTTTCAAGAGTCAAAACAGAACAACCCTGATAGCACAAAAGTACCAACACAAAACCACAACCATAGAAAAACCCCAGACAAAATGGGAACATATGAATAAAACTTAGACCCATAATTCCTTTATTTCAAATGAGCACTCAAAAGCAAGTCCTATGACTTATCTCCTGGCAACCAATGCTGCAAGTGGTCCTGGCCCTATCTAAATGGCACCAAGCCAAAGTGGCACAAAGCCTAAGTGGCTCGAAGCCTAAGTGTCAGGATAGCCTAGGATACCCTTACCAACTGGTACCACAAATGATCCTAACTGGACCCAAGTGGCATGACGCCAGGTGGCACAAAGACCAAGTGGCAGGGATAAAGGACCTCCAGTTTGCATGCTGGTTTGGCTTAACCAGTCTTGGAATCCATCTGCTCCCCAGAAACCCATTTCCTTTCACCAGCCAAGTGATTCAGGCAGCGGATGTCTTGAGAAGGAGTTTAGGAAAATACCCCTAGGAAAGCTCATGGCAGTTACTGGGAAGTTCCCACTGTCCCGCTCCCAGGATGAGTCTGCCACAGGCAGCTGGGACCCCAACCTGGGTCCTTAAAAACGCAGGGTCTGCTGCCTGTTGCAATGAAAGCCAAACTCATGAGACAAGTGCTGGTGCAAAAGGAAAGAGGTTTATTCAGGTGCCACAACCTGGGAGAACTATGGACTCACTTGTTAAAGATTATCTCCCCTTCTTGCTGGAGCCCATGGTTCTTATAGGGATAGGGAAGGGGACACTTTCTTAAAAATTCTCACCTGAGAATATGTATTTTTAGTTTATTTAAGAGAGAAAGAGAATAAGAAAGAGAGTAACATCAATTGGTTGCCTCCTATATGTACCCAGATTTAGGGATGAAACCCACAACCTATGTATGTGCCCTGACCAGGAATCAAACGCGCAACCTTTTGGTGTGTGGGATGACACTCCAACCAACTGAGCTGGCCAGGGCAGGAGGGGAGGGTTTTTTCCCTATTCAATTATCTTGCTAGCTTTCAGCCTGCTCAGGCCCCATCCATATATCTCTCTTTTTTATTAATATGCTTTTATTGGTTTAAGAGAGAGGGAGAGATAGAACATCAATAATGAGAGAGAATCATTGATAAGCTGCCTCCTGCAGGCCCCCTATTGGGGATTGAGCCGACAACCCAGGCATGCGCCCTTATCAGGAATCAAATGTGACCTCCTGGTTCATAGGTTGATGCTCAACCACTGAGCCACACTGACTAGGCCATTCATCTTTCTAGCTTTTGGCACACTTGGTCCCTATCCATTCATCTTTGTAGGTAACAATTTGCTTTTCTCTTGCTACTTTTAAGATTCTCCATTTGTCTTTAATTCTTGTCGTTTTAATTATGATGTGTCTCGGCATGGGCCTATTTGGGTTCTTCTTGCTTAGCGTTCTCTATGCCTTCTGTACTTGTGTGACTTTTTGTTTTACCAGGTTAGGGAAGTTTTCAGCCATTATTTCTTCAAGCACGTTCTCTGTTCCATTTTCCCTTTCTGCCTCTTCTGGCTCATCTTCTATTCGAATATTGTTTCGTCATTTGTCCCACAGCTCCCTTAAGCTGTCCTCCTGTTTTGTAATTGTTTTTTCTTCTTGGTTCTCTGATTGATTTTTTCAACACTGTCTTCTAATTCAGTGGTCGCCAACCGGTAGTCCGTGGACCACTGTTGGTCCATGAGGTCCAAAAGACTGGCAACTGCTGCTCTAATTCACTGATTCAGTCCTGAGCTTCCCCTAATCTGCTGTGTGTTCCTTCCAATGTGTTCTTTATTTGTGCTCAATCATTCTTTATTTCTGACTGTTCTTTTTTCATAGTTACTATACCTTTTCTCATGCTGTTTAGCATCTTTACTATCATTCTGAAGTCTGTTTCAGATAAGTTTCTTATCTCTGTTTCATTTATCTCTTCTGGAGAATTCTCTTATTCTTTCATTTGTGAGTTGTTTCTTTGTTTCCTCATTTTGGCTGCCTGTTTGGGTTTGTGACTATGTATTAGGTAAATCTGCTTTGGCTCTCAATCTCTAGTACAGGACAGTGTCAAATGCTGTTTCTGACTGATTAGATCAGGCTAAGACTCAAAGCCTCCAGAGACCACCTCTGGCTGCAGACTGATAAGATTCCTCTTGATCTGCCCTCAGGCAATCATCCACAGGTGTGGCAAGAGTTTTTTTCAACAGGGTGGTGTTAGGTTAGGTGGCTCAGGAGGCGGCGCAAGAAATAGAGTCCAGTGAATCAGAAAAGAAAGGAAAGGAAAAGGTTTATTCTGCGTCCCCCGGGAGACCCACGTACCCCCAGGACAGGGCACGTGGATTCACGCCAACAGGGAGGGGGGTGCTTTTTTATACTGCAGTTGGGTGAGGGGCGGGGACATGAGCTGAGGAATTCTCTGCCACAGGGGATGGGCGGGGGTATTCAGAAGAAGTCCCTATCTGTGTGGGGGTATGTGGATTCAGGGAGAAGAAGCCGGTATCTGTGTCTGGCACGTTGATCTGTGAGAAATTCCAGGGAAAGTCCATTGTCTCATCACATGTCTGCATGTATCTGATCCTGGGCTCTCTCCGACCTAACAGGTGGGATAATTGTTTCTGCCTGGAGGCTAATTGTTAATCTCAAGTTTAGTAAGGGTCAAGCTGTTTTCCAATAGGGTGGGAAAGATTACCTCCTCAGCATGAGAGAATGGCTCAGCACAGGAAACTGGGGTGTCTGCCTTCTGAGCTCTGACCCTAGAGCCCTTGATCCTGGCTTCTGCTCACCCAGCTCCAGTCCACTCTGCTGTTCCTCTGTCAGAGCACAAGATGGGTGGCTCTACAGGGAATTTTATGTGTTAGCCCTTTTAGAGGGTTGAATTTCTAGCCGTTTCTCACTGATAGCTATCCCGCTGCCTTACACAGCCAAATATTATGTGGGTGCCCTTCTCAGTTCTAGTGCTCTCTGCTGGGGGGCCCAGCTTGGGAATTACACCCCAGAGTTCTCAGTGGCAACCCCCACAGCTGAGATATCTCTCTGGAACTTCAGCTGCTGTCTGTGGGTGCTTAGCCAGCCCTTTCTTGCCTCCGCCTCTCCTAACAGCCTTTATGCAGTCTCCACTTTTGGTCCTTGGTTATCAGGGTTCTCTCTAGCAAGCCTTCTGTGATTATTCAGTAAGTTTTTCTGTATTTTAGTTGTAATCCCAGTTTGGAGTTGGGAGTATGTCTGTGCAGCATCCACTTACTCTGCTGCCATTTTTAATCTGTGTCCATTCATCTTTCTAACTTTTGCTGCAAGAACGTCCTCCGTGAGCCATCTTGGCCAATGTGGGAGAATCCCTGGCACACTGACTAGGGCTGCTGCCTACGGTAACAATTGTACTTAAATGGACTTGTGTTTACTGGTTTAGTGTTTGCTCTATTGTTAGAATGTAAGCTCTTGAGAGCACAACTCTTGTCAGTTTTGTTCTCTGTGATATTGGCCTTTAGTACAAGAGGTGGCACTTGGTAAATATTTATTGAATGAGTGACTAAATGGATGAACCAAATTGATTTTGGAGGGAGCAGTTATTGTCTGTGAGGAAACTTTACAACAACCAGTATGTAAGTCAACCCCCACTTTTAAAAAATGAGGTGAAATTCACATTGCATAAAATTATTTTTCATTGAACAATTCAGCGGCATTTTGTGTATATTCACATTGTTGTACAATGACCACCATTCCCACCATTCTCTAGTTTCAAAATATTTTCTTTAGCCCTGGCTGGTTTGGCTCAGTCGATAGAGTGTTGGCCTGCAGACTGAAGTGTCTCGGGTTCGATTCTGGTCAAGGGCACCTGCCTGCCTGCCTGATCGCCCCTAACTGGCCCCCTTGCCAGCCTGATCACCCTAACCACCTCTGCCTGCCGACCTGATCGCCCATAACTGCCCAATCTGCCAGCCTGGTCGCCCCCAACTGCCCCTCCTGCCAACCTGGTTGACCCCAACTGCCCCCCTCTGCCAGCTTGGTTGCCCCTAACTGCCCCCCCCAACCCCCCCGCCAGCAGGGTTGCCCCCAACTTCCCCTCCTGCCAGCCTGGTCACCCCCAACTGCCCTCCCTGCTGGCCTGGTCACCCCTTACTGCCCCTCCTGCTGGCCTGGTTGTCCCACGCAGCCTGCTGTTCAGTTGTTTGGTCGTCTCTCACTAATTCCCCTGCCGGCCTTGTCACCCCACTCAGCCTGTTTGGTCATCCGTTCGGTTGTTTTGGATGTGATGGCCCCTGGCTCTTTTTATACACTGAGTGGCCAGATTATTATGACCACAAGACGTTTGTAGGCAAATTAGCTATAATTTCACACTGAAGTTGCTAGAGGGACAGATCATTATAAATGTCTGAATAGCACAACATACCTAAGAATCCTTGCTGATCAAGTTCATCCTATCATGTTGATAGTATATCCCAATGAGTTGGCTTCTTCCAACAAGACAATGCGCCATGCCACGGTGCTTGTATTGTGCAGGAGTGGTTTCAAGAACATGAGGGAGACTTGACTTTGCTTAGGTGGCCCCCACAATCACCAGATCTCATTCCAATTGAGCATTTGTGGGACGAAGTTAAAAGAGCCATCAGGCAGCTGGTTCCACAACCATCAAATCTCACAGAACTGGGCAGTGCTATTCATCAGGCATGGTGTCAGATTCCTCACATCACCTTTCAACATCTTGTGGAGTCAATGCCACAAAGAATTGCCGCAGTATTGAAGGCAAAAGGTGGCCCAACGAAGTACTTATGGGGTGGTTATAATAATCTGGCCGGTCATAATAATCTGGCCACTCAGTGTATATAGATAATGTTCCACTTTATGTGTTTTCCGATGGTCTTAGGCGACCCCTGTGAAAGGGTCGTTCGACCCTCAAAGGGGTCGCGACCCACAGGTTGAGAACCGTTGCTCTAGAACGTGAACTGGGCATTCATTGGTTGTGGTTTGGGAGAGCATACTAGTGCTTCCCCAAGACAAGGCAGTGTGTCCAGGATGAGTAAATTGGTTCCTAGGTATAGTACGACTGATCAAGTGAATGGAGTCGTGCTGAAATGCTTTCTGTATATCTGCTCATTGTCCTGGATTTGGCAAGAGGTATTTGAAGCCCTTCTTTCTTCTTCTTCTTTCTTCTTTCTTTTTTCTTCTTTCTTCTTTCTCCTTTCTTCTTCTTTCTTCTTTCTTCTTTCTTCTTCTTCTTTCTTCTTTCTTCTTCTTTCTTCTTTCTTCTTTCTTCTTTCTTCTTTCTCCTTTCTGCTTTCTTCCTTCTTCCTTCTTTCTTCGTTTCAACAGTGACTTACATCCTATATCCTCTCTGTTTACTAGAAATATGCAAGCCACATTTTAAAAGGCCAAAAGATACGGTGAAACTAATCTTAATAATATAACTTATTTAACCCAATATATCCAAAATATTATGATTTCTGCATGTAATCAGTATTTTTTAATTTTCCAGCTATTTTACATTCTTTTTTTAATACCAAGTCTTTGCAATGGTATATATGTGTGTTACACTTACTGCATATCTCGATTTAACCACTAGATTTTATCAGAAAGACTCTATGTATTTAGGTTCCACAAAATTTAGAGTCGGAGAAAGAAGTAGATTCACAGATCTAGATTGTTCCAGATGTACATAAAGATCTTCTAGTAACTCAACCAAGTATGGACTGTTTCATAGTCATGGTTTCTTTCTAACTTTGAATTTTGAAATAATTTTAGAAACACAGAAGAGTTGCAAAGATTATACAGAGTGCCCTTATTCCCTACATCTTGCTTCCCTAATGTAAACACTTTATATGACTACGGCCCATGGTCAAAATGAAGAAATTAACACTGGTACAATATTTACTGTGAACAAACATTACTTGGACTTCCCCATTTCCTACAAATGTTTGTTCTGTTCTAGAATCCACTCCAGAAGCCTCCATTGCATTTAGCTGTCATGTCTGTTTTACCTCCTTCAATCTCGGACAGTTTCTCAGTCTTCCTTTTTCTTTCATGACCTTGATAGTTTTGAAATATGCTAGTCAGACATTTTGTAGAATGCCTCCCACTTTGGGTTTGTCTGGTGTTTTTCTCACGATTAGACTGAGGTTGTAGATTTTATTTTAGTAAGGCAAGCACAGTGCTTAAGAGCCCCTTTCATCACATCAGTGTGGACTGATATTAACATATTACTGGGGATGTTAATCTTGATCTTTAGGTTAAGAAGGTATCTCCCAGGTTTTTCCACTGCAAAATTACTATTTGTCTTTTTCTATATTGTTAGAAGTGAGTCACTCAAGTCCAGCCCACACTCTAGGGGAGAAGTTAATCCCCACATCCAGGTAGACATAGTTAGAACCACCTAGGTAGCTAATATCCATTGGGGGGAGATCGTTTGAGACTGTGCATATCTCCTGTTTATTTTTCACGTTTTATCCACTAGTTTAGCATCCATTATTGTTGTTCTGTAATGACTTTTATTTCCGTCATTCCTTCTACATTTATTAATGAGGATTTCCCTGAAAGAAGGAAGGCTGTCTCTTCTTCCCCACTTATTTATTCAGTCATTTATTTGTATTCTTGGATATTTGTATGTGCTTTTTCCTTTGGATTATAATCCAGTCCTATTGTTATTTATTTTGTTGTTCAAATTATTCTCACTCTGGTGGGCAGGTTCTTCCTTAAGTTGGTCCCTGTGCCTTTTCATCATGTTCCCATGGTTTTTTGGGTGCTTCTTCACTTTCTGGCACCAAAGGGTACTTCAGGCTCATCTTAGTTTTCCTCTGCCCCAGCCCTAGAATCAGCCATTTCTCCAAGGAGTCCTGGTCCCTTTTATTGTAGAACTAGAGGCCCGGTGCATGATATTCATGCACTCAAGTGGGCTCCTCAGCTTGGCCTGTGCTCTCTTGCAGCCCGGGAGCCCTCAGGGTATGTCTGACTGATGGCATTTGGACATCCGAAGCGCTGCTGCAGAGGCAGGAGAGGCTCCCACCACCGCCATTGCACTCACCAGCCCTGAGCCCAGCTCAGGGCTTCTGGCTGAGTGGCACTCCCCCTGCAGGAGCACACTGACCACCAGGGGGCAGCTCCTGCATTGAGCATCTGCCTCCAGGTGGTCAGTGTGTATCATAGCGACCAGTAGTTCTGCTGTTCGGTCAATTTGCATATTAGCCTTTTATTATAAAGGACTACTGGCCCGGTGCACAAAATTCGTGCATGTGCGGGGCGGGGGGGTTGTCCCTCAGCCCAGCCTGCACCCTCTCCAATCTGGGACCCCTTAGGGGATGTCCGACTGCCAGTTTAGGCCCAATCCCACTAAACCGGCAGTTGGATATCTCTCTCGCAATCCGGGACCATAGGCTCCTAACCACTCAGCGGCCTGCCTGCCTGATCGCCCCTAACCACTCTGCCTGCCGGACTGATCACCCCCAACTGCCCTCCCCTGCTGGCCTGATCTCCCCTAACCGCCTCTGCCTCGGCCCCGCCACCATGGCTTTGTCCGGAAGGATGTCCAGAAGGTCTCCCGGTCTAATTAGCATGTTACCCTTTTATTAGTATAGATGGTATTTGAAAGCCAAGATATGGGAACAAAGTGTGTTCATTGCTCCTGGGGTGTCACTGCATTTAATCACCCTCATATGACAGAGGTGGGAAAGGTAAGCGTATATAATAACTGCCCCCTGTTTATTTCCCTGTCTGTCTGTATATAAAAATAAACATCACTTCACACTGATGCCTTTAGTTCTAGACCAGCACCGCTGAATTCATTCTGCCATTCCTCCATTGTTTATTTTAAGTTCTTTCTCTGAAAGAAGAAACCAAGCTCTCATTATCCACAGTATATTTGCTTATTTGTTTAACTACTGGAAAGTAGTTTCAGAATTGCTAACCAGTACTCACTCCTGTGACAAATGATTTGACCAGCTGGAGTGCATGTCATTCTTTTTTCTTTGGCCTTTCAGTGTCTAATTAAAACCCTTCATTACAATGTTATCTGTGACACTTTTCCTCCACCTGTATGGTTGTGGTATGTCATACATTTATATTATAGTTACATGCATTAGTCACAGTTTTTAGCCCATCTTGAGTCCCCTACCCCCACCCATCTGGTTATTATTATTTTAGTTTGTGTTCAGTGAAATTTCCTCTGGGTTTGACATTCATGCTTGTACCATGACAGTACCGTACAGAATAGTACCATCCCCCCCAAACCCCTTATGCAGTCCCTTTGAAGTTAGCTCCTCCTACCACCCTCAGTCCCTTAAAACCACTCATCTGTTTTCCATCCCTGTAGTCTTGCCTCTTCCAGAATGTCATATAAATAGACTCACACAACGTACAGTCCTTTGTGTCTAGTTTCTTTCACTGAGCAGGATGGACTTAAGATGCACCCCCATTGTTGGCATGTTCGGAGAGTTCATTTGTCCTTGTCTGTATGCACTGTACTTTATTTGTTTGCTGGGGAAGGACACCTGGGTGCTTCCTCATGTTGGTCATTATGAGTGAAGTTGTCCTAAACATTTGCATACAGATATTTTATGTATGTAAGTTTGCAGATAATACCAGGGAGTGGGATTGTTGGGTCTTACAGGACAGGTATATTTAACTTTATAAGAAACTGCCTGACAGTTTTCTTAAGTGGCTATACCCCTTTACATTATCCCCAGCAGAAGTGGGTTCTAGGTGCTCTTGCCCTAGCAGGTTTGGTTAAGTGGATAGAGTGTCGGTCTGTGGACCAAAGGGTCCCGGGTTCGATTCTGGTCAAGGGCATGTACCTCAGTTGCAGATTCCAGGCCCTGTGTGGGACACACAGTGTGTGTGGGGCAACCAATAGATGTGTCTCTCTCACATTGGTGTTCCTCTCTGTCTCTCCCTCTCCCTTCCACTCTTTCTAAAAAAATCAATGGAAAAAATGTCCTCGGGTAAGGATTAAAAAATAAAAAAAAATGGATGCTCTTGCATTCTAATCAACATGTTATAGGGTTATTTGTTTTCTTTTTGCCTTTCTAATGAGTATGTAATGGTATCTCCCTCTTAAAAAAAAAAGTTTTTATTGATTTCAGAGAGAGAACTATTGATCTGCTGCCTCCTGCACGCCCCCTACTGGGGATCGAGCCAGCAACTGGGCATGTGCCCTGACCAGGAATTGAACCATGACCTCCTGGTTCGTAGGTCAACACTCAACTACTGAGCCACACTGGCCAGGCTGTATATCTCTTTTTAAAAAATAACTTTAGCCCTAACCGGTTTGGCTCAGTGGATAAAGCGTTGGCTGGTGGACTCAGGTCCCAGGTTTGATTCTGGTCAAGGGCATGTACCTTGGTTGCGGGCACATACCCAGTAGGGAGTGTGCAGGAGGCAGCTGATCGATGTTTTTCTCTCATCAATATTTCTATCTCTCTATCCCTCTCCCTTTCTCTCTGTAAAAAATCAATACAATATATTAAAAAAATAACTTTATTGAGATATAATTTATATTCCATATAATTAGTCCATTTAAAATATACATTTCATTGTTTTTTAGTATATTCAGATTTGTACAACCATCACCACTAATTCTAGAATGTTTTCATCACCCTAAAAGAAGCCCTGTCCCCATTAGCAGTCACTCTTCATTCCCCTCCCCCAGTCCCTGGCAACTACTAACCTACTTTCTGTCTCTGTGGATTGGCCTGTTCTGGACATCTAATCTAATAAAAGAGAAACATGGTAATTGGCGTACGACCGCTACCCTTCCCATTGGCTAATCAGGGAGATATGCAAAATAACTGTCAGCCAAGATGGCGGCCGCCAGCTAGGCAGCTTGAAACTAACATGAGGCTTGCTTGCTTCAGTGACGGAGGATTCCAACGTTCCCCGCCTGCCTTGCCAGCCTCTGAGCTTGCAGTTTAAGAAACATTTTAACAAATATAGAAGCTAAACAAAACCCCAGAAACCAGCTTTCAGCCGGCTGGGATCTCAGAGCTGGAGTTGATACGGAGTTTCGATTATAGAACTGAAACAAACCAGATACCTGCTTTCAGGAGCGGAGGCCTAAGAGCTGGAGCCTCAGAGCTAAAGGTGGCCCAGAATAAAAAGAAAAAAAGAAAAAAAGGAGCAGTTGGGAGCTTCAGTCCCAGCCTGAAAACAGCCCTCAGCCCCTCACCCAGACTGGCCAGGCACCCCAGTGGGGACCCCCACCCTGAAGGGTGTGTGACCAGCTGCAAACAGCCATCATCCCCTCATCCAGGCTGGCCAGGCACCCCAGTGGGGACCCCCACCCTGATCCAGGATACCCTTCAGGGCAAACCAGCCAGCCCCCACCCATGCACCAGGCCTCTATTCTATATAGTAAAAGGGTAATATGCCTCCCAGCACCGGGATCAGCGGAGCCGCGAGGCCTCCCAGCACTGGGATCAGCATGACAGGGACAGTGCCCAAACCCCCTGATCACCCTGCGGCTCTGTGTGTGACAGGGGGCAGGGCCACGACCTCCCTATCTGCCCTGCTCTGTGTGTGACAGTGTGCGGCGCCCCAACCCCCTGATCTGCCCTGCTCTGTGTGTGACAGGGGACGGTGCCCCAACTCCCCTATCGTCCCTACTCTGTGAGTGACAGGGGGGAGCTCCTCAACCCCCTGATGGGCCCTGCTCTGTGCATGACAGGGGGAAGCTTCCCAACCCCCTGATGGGCCCTGCTCTGTGCATGACAGGGGGGAGCTTCCCAACCCCTTGATGGGCCCTGCTCTGTGCATGACAGGGGGGAGCTCCCCAACCCCCTGATGGGCCCTGCTCTGTGCATGACAGGGGGGAGCTCCCCAAGCCCCTGATCGACCCTGCTCTGTGTGGGACGGGGGAGCTCCCCAACCCCCTGATCAACCCTGCTCTGTGCGTGACAGCGGGGAGCTCCCCAACTCCCTGATCTACCCTGCTCTGTGCGTGACGGGGTGGCGCCGCAACCTCCCCATCGACCCTGCCTTAAGTGCGACAGGGGGCGGTGCCCCAACCCCCCAATCAGCCCTACCCTGAGCGTGACTGAGGGTGGCATCGCAACCTCCCGATCTGCCCTGCTCTGTACAAGACAGGGGGCGGCGCCCCAACTCCCCAATTGGGCCTGCCCTCTGCCACCCGGGAGTAGGCCTAAGCCAGCAGGGGGTTATCTCCCGAGGGGTCCCAGTCTGCGAGAGGGCACAGGCCGGGCTGAGGGATCCCCCCCTTCCCCCCGAGTGCACAAATTTTTGTGCACCGGGCCTCTAGTCCTATCTAATAAAATAGTAATATGTAAATTGACTATTACTCCAACGCACAAGATGGCCGCCCCCAAGTGGTCAAAGATGGCTGCCCCCATGTGGACACAAGATGGCCTGCAAGGGAGGGCAGTTGGGGGCAATCAGGCCTGCAGGGGAGGGCAGTTAGGGGCAATTGGGCTGGCAGGGGAGCAGTTAGTCATCGATCAGGCTGGCAGGGGAGTGGTTAGGGGGTGATCAGGCTGGCAGGCAGAAGCAGTTAGGGGCAATCAGGCAGGCGAGCAGTTGGGAGTCAGCAGTCCTGGATTGTGAGAGTGATGTCCAACTGCCCGTTTAGGCCTGATCCCACCAGGCAGTCAGACATCCCTCGAGGGGTCCCAGATTGGAAGGGTGCAGGCTGGGCTGAGGGACACACATAACTCCCGCCCCCCCCCCCCCCCCGCACGAATTTCGTGCACTGGGCCTCTAGTTTCATATAAATGGAATCAAATGCTATGGGCCTTTTTGACTGGCTTCTTTTATTTAGTGTAATGTGTGGTGTGTGTGTTTTTTTTTTAATAAATATGTTTTTATTGATTGTTTTAGAGAGAAAGAGAGAGGAAGTAAATGAGAGAGAAACATGGATGGGCTGTCTCCTGCACACCCCCTTCTGGGGATCAAGTTGGCAACCTGGGCATGCGCCCTGACCGGGACAACGCTCCTGGTGCCTGAGATAGTGCTCAGCCAACTGAGCCACACTGGCCAAAACTGGTGTAATGTTTTTAAGGTTCATTCACATTGTGGTGTATGTCAGTACTTCACTTCTTTATGGATGAATATATTTTATAGACCACATATTATGTAATTATTCATCAATTGATGGGCATTTGATTTGTTTCCACCTATTAGCTATTTTGTGTATAAGCTTTTGTGCATGTGGATATATGTTTTCATTTCTCTTGGGCATATATTGAGAAGTGGAATTGCTGGGTCTTTTGGTAATCCTGTGATTAACTCTGAGAAACTTCCATACTGTTTTCCACAGTGGCTGCACCATTTTACATTCCCACCAGTAATGTATGAGTGTTCCAGTTTCTCCACAGTTTTTCATCCACACTTTCTGTCTTTCTGATTATAGCTGTCCTGGTAGATGAGTAGTGTCATTAGGTTTTGATTTGCATTTCCTTGAGGGCTGATGATGCTGAGCATCTTTGCAAGGGTTTTGTTTGTTGTTTCTTTGGTGAAATGCCTTTTCAGAATTTTTGCCTTTAAAAAACATTGGATTAGTTTTTTCACTGTTCGAGTTTTATTTTTTAAAGTTCTTTATTTAGTATCTGATTTGCAAATATTTTCTCCAAGTCTGTGGCTTGTATTTTCATTTTCTCAACAGTCTCTTTTGCCCAGCAAGAGTTTTGAATTTTGATAATACAGTTTGCCATTGTTTTTTCTTTTATGGCTTGTTTTTTTGGTGTTGTATCTAAAAATCCTTTGCCAGACCCCATCCAGGCCCATAAACTTGTTTGCTATCCACTGGGAGCTCACACCAAAACAGCTGTTTAAAGAGGCAGAAGGAAATTGTGATGGGAAGATGGTTTCTAGTAGGGGGATGCCACTGTCTTTGATTCTTTGCAGTTGAGAGTTTTTTAGAAAAATTGGTTTATTTACAGTGAAGAGGAGGAGTGGCTTTTCTTCTTCCCTTTGCTGCAGTTTTGTTGATTGGTTCATGTAGCAGATATTTACTGAGTCTAGGACAGTGATGGCGAACCTGTGACACGCGTGTCAGAGGTGACACGCGAACTCATTTTTTTGGTTTATTTTTCTTTGTTAAATGGTATTTAAATATATAAAATAAATATCAAAAATATAAGTCTTTGTTTTACTATGGTTGCAAATATCAAAAAATTTCTATATGTGACACGGCACCAGAGTTAAGTTAGGGTTTTTCAAAATGCTGGCACGCCGAGCTCAAAAGGTTCGCCATCACTGGCCTAGGACACACTGGGGATCAAATTGCACATGGTCCCATGTCTTGTGAGCTCCCAGACCAACAGGGGTAAGAGGTACTAACCAGGCAGTCATGAACTTGGCTACATCAGAACAAGTCATCCGTGCACTGAAGCAGCAGTGGTGGACGCTGCGAGTATTACGGGGTCCCAGCTAGAAAGGGTTGGGAGGTATTGGCCAAGATTTCCCTTAGGAATCGAGGTTTACTCAGAGACTTGTGTGTGGGGAAAAGTCATCTGGGCACTGAGGACGCCGCAGACCTCCTTCCAGGTGAAAGCTGCGGAGTGTGAAGGTGAAGAGTCAGGCACATCAGGGCTTGAAAGGGGCAGGGGACAGGCGGGTGAGGTTGGCAGAGCCACTCATTACCAGCATTGGGAGTTATCAGAGTTAAGCTGGGAGATGACATGATCATGCTTTTTAAAAAGACCTTTTAGTCTATGTGTGGTGAAGGGATGTGCTGTTAGACTCTCAATAAAGGGTTGATTCCTTTGATCCCTCTGGACTCATCTATCTCTTTGGGCATAGGATCTTGTGGTCACGGCTTCAGAATCCCAAGCCAGGCTCCCTCTCCTGCCTGTCCCAGATTGTTTTGTGGCAGCTCAGCCACATTACAAAGCAGACCTGGACCAGCCTTTCCAGGAAGTAATTCAGTGGCTGCCAAATAGGAAGTACTTGACTGCGTTCTGGTGTCTGTTAGGAAGCAGGGTCGGTGTGGGGGGTGGGGGCCTTTGGAGTGGACCTGGAGGGCTTGGTGCTGATTGTGAGCAGGTGTGAGGCAGCTAATATAATTTTGCTTTTTCAATTAAATTAAAGATACTTGCTCCTTAGTTGTGAGTTTCTGGCTTGTGATTGGCGACAGTGAGAGGAGAAAAGAGAATCAATCATAGGATGGGAACTGAAGAAATCTGCTCTGATGTTGTCATGCCCACTTCTGGCCAGCAGTGCCACCTGTGCCTGTGGATGTTTGTTAGGTGCCGGGGTCCAACCCAGCAGGTCCAGGGGTCCCCAAAGGTGTGGACGGAGTCAGCGAAGAGGGAATGACACGGAGACAGCGTTCAGTTGATCAGCAGCCTAGCCAGGATCTCCAGCCAAGTTCTGGTCTCGATCTCCAGAGAGGTTCTGCTTCAGATCTCCAGCCAGGCTCTGTCCAGGTTCTCCAGCGAGGTTCAGTCACCATGTTCCCTCGCTAGGTTCTCCAGCCAGGTTCTGTCTGAGATCTCCAGCCAGGTTCGGTCACCAGGTTCTAGTCAGGTTCTCTTGCCATATTTCTGCAGTCAGGTTCAGTCCAGGATCCCTTGCCATGTTCTCTCCAGCGAAGCTCCTCCATCTCCTGGTTCCCTGTCGGTTCTGTCTCTCTTGGTCCTGTCTTCTGAGTTCTGACTTCTAAATTCTGTGTTCTAAGGTCTGTCTCTTGCTGTCTTGTTACATCTGTATTTGTACCAGTTGATTCAATCCTATCAATCTCTATTACAAAGGTTAGGGCGTTTCTTATCTCCATTCCAGGGAGTAAAGATTATTCAGCTTAAGCATGATTGTTTGTAGTTAAAGTGATTAATTACCCGCCTGGCACTTAGTTAAGGGGTTTTATTCCCTCCCTAACTTCAGGGGAAAATCCCTACCTGGGGATTCAACCTTTCTCGGAGAGGTGACCTTGGTTAAAACACAGCGCCAAGAAGGTGAGCAAACATTAAGAACCGTATGCCATATATGCCAGGTCCCTTGAAACAGCAAGGATGGACCGGCTCCCGGCAGTTAGGGCAGGAATGCTGGCCTGGGTATGTTTTGGTATCAAACCCGCAGCTCGACCATTCCCTGCAGCTGACCTTAAACCCATTTCCTCTGGTCTGCAACTTCCTTCATTTCGGATGTACTGTCAATCTAATAACACACTTTGGACAAGAAATAAACATATCAAGTGTGCACACTGACTTTAAGAGATAGCCCAATATTCAGAAAAGGCAAAATGTGAAGTTTAGTTTGGTTATTTGCCGCTAATATTAGACATCCTCCCTGCCCTCCACCCGCCTCCCACAACAAGCTATTGTTGGCAGGGAGCTCTAACCTTCACTAACTTCCCATGGCTTTACTCAAAGGCTGCTGTCCAAAGTCCCAGAAAGGATATTTTGGTACATTTTATTAGGAAGTTTATGCGGGTTTTGTCTGAAAGAGTTTTGTAAAATAGCACTGGTTTCTCAGCCTCAAGCCCTCTGTTGCAGCTTCTTGAACACATCCTTGCTGACTTGTGCTTGGCAAGGGGTGGCAGGCCGGGCAGCATGATGTGGTAGGTTCCAGGGCCACCAAACCCTCCATCCCTCCCCGCCCTCTAGAATGGAAGTGGCTCTGTGCTGGCAAAACCCACTTATGTTGGGCCTGGGCGGGCTTTACCCTCAGGTTAAATTGAGACTTGGTATGTGAGAACTGGTCTCAAGTGATTAAGTGGGAACCCAGATTACCCCGCTTCAGCATGCCCCTCTGGAGTCAGCATTGTCTGGTCCCCTCACCCTGGGTCCGTGGGTGGAGGAGCTGCCGGCCCTGCCCCAAGGAGCCTGCATAGGGACAATCAGCTGGTTGAGTGGCTGAGAGGGCCTGCTCTCACTGGTGAATTGCCGAAGAGCCAGAACAGAAGGGACATTGTGCGAGGAGACCCAGGGAAAGGTTAGGGGGCTGCCGAGTTGTGACAAGCCACATGAATGCGGCCAGCTGTGTGGCTTGGTTTGTCTTTCCCTGGAGCATCTTTCTGTTTCTTGATGTGGGACCCTAAAAGTATCTGTATTTTCAAGAGGGCAGTCAGTGTCTGGAGCTGCCTCAAAGAGAAGTGTCTTGAAAGAGCACATGTGTGTGAGAGGAGGCGCAGCCTGACCCATGCTGATTGATCACTGGCACCCCGGCCGGGAGAGCCGGGTCCACCCCTACTCCTGCCTGCTCCGTTAAGGAGTCAACTTCCCTGAGAACTTCTCCCCTCACTGATCTATGTCTTTTCCTATAAAGATGGGAATCACATAACTGATTCATCGCAAAGTGAGGGAGGGATATAGTTGAGTAGAGGTGGGGCAGGGAGTAATGTGGGGGTGCTTGGCACTATCATCCCAGCTCCTCACTTTTGTGGGGGTCAAAGCTGCAGGTTCAGACTGCCTCAGCTTGGGATTTGAGAGAGGTTGTCCCATGTTTTGCATAACTGGCTGTTGTGTCTCTTTGTTTAACAGCCACCATAGGATGTGGGAGTGGTGACCTCTCTTAGACTGGGCAGGGGGAGTGAGGTTCAGGAGCAGACTAATGATTCTCTGGTCCCCTTGGCTTTGAGCTTCATGATCTCATCCTGGGGACATCATATTCTTTCTTCCCTTTTTTCTGTTTTGGTCCAGGTTTCTTTGTCAGAGTGCCAGTTCATGTGTGTATTTATATTTATATTCTCACTCTTTCTGGTGTTATAATGGGGATGAATCATTGAATGAAGACTCCAGATAACAGAAGATTGCTTTCAGTGTAAAAGTATTTATCTGTTTTCATGACACAAGGTCTTTAAAATAAAATGTAGTGTGTGCCTTTCTGCCTTATTTTAATTTCTAATTGCTTAACAGTACATGAATGTATTCAGGTTACCGTAAATTCAGGTAACACTGAATCATGCAGAGTAGAAAAAGGATTTTTCCTTTTCTATCCCTTTACACCCCCTAATCTTTTTGATCTCTCAAGAAGTGAAGGGGTGTCTGTCATCCAGAATGGTTCCGTTTTACACTGTGTCGAAGTAAAGTCTTTTGGCAGCAGTGGAATTCCAGTTAGACTCATAGTTGTGCTGTTAGCTTCCCCTCATCAGTAGCAGCTTGTCTTGGAGCTCTTTTCATGTCCGTGTGTAATGATGACCAGCATTTTTGAGCACTCATATGTGGGTGGGCTCTGTTCTTTCCACTTGGCACGTGAAGAAGCTGAGGCACAAATAGGTGATGTAACTACTCAAGGTGACTCCGTAAGTGCAAGAGCACCCTGAGCTCCAGAGCCTGCCCCTCTCTCTGTCACTGTTTTGTTCAGAATTCAAAGGTAGAAAAAGAAAATGTTCCTTACACCATTGACCTCTAGAGGCAGCCCCTTCTTTCAGTGGTTTGCCTCACCGTGCCCGCAGTGCTGTGGTGACTGTTCTTACTGTACCTGGTCCTGGCCGGCTCTGAGGCTTCCCCTGGCCTTCCTGGCAGGTCATTCAGATGTGCTAAGAGCCCAGACTGATGCTGCCCATGCCGTCCTGCCAGCTAGAGTTAGTTTTTTTCTCCTTTCTTTTCTCATGCATCCAGAAACCTATGGGTGGTTTTATTTTCTCCTTTCACTGAGGCTCGAGGAGATGGACCAGTGAGACGGTGGCAGAGCTGCTTTGGCATCCAGGAGGTCTCAGACCCTAAAACCCACAGTTTTCAGCTCACATTGCACTGTTTTTCTTAGGCTTTTTGAAGCTTTTTCTTCTAACTACAAAGAATTGGAGTCCTGTCTCCAGCCCACTTCCTTGAAGTAACCACTGTGAGCATTAGTTGTAAATCCTCCCAGAAACATTTTGTTCTGTGGCATGTGTGTGCATGTGGGCACATTTTTAACCTAAAGAGCTCTGGACTCTTCCGTGTCAGCACATATAACTCTACCTCATTCTTCGTGACATCTGCAGAGCTCTTCCCTCAGCTAGACCAACTGTGATTCCCCCAACTTCCCTATTGAGAATTTTTCCTGTTCCTTTTCTAGCTCTCACTACTGCAGTGCTGCCTGGTGACTCTCCTCAAACATTTGTTCATGAGCTCTTAGCATTGAATCCTGAAAGTGGAATTTCAGGATTGGTGGGGTTTGGTTTGGGACATTTTTTCCGTGTTTCTTCCCTTACTGTCTACATGGTGGTGAGCAGTTCTCTCTTGCTGCCCTGGAGCATTCGGCTTTGGCTCACCGTGTGGGTCAGGGCTGCATCCACAGGATGATGTCAGGGGCCAAGACACATGTACTCACAGGTCTGGCCTTCATTTGGTCCCTGTGTCCTTGATAAGTGATTAAATGCCACTAAACCTCAGTTTCCTCTCCTGATGGATGGTGAGAATTTGTGAGGTTGAAATTTGTGCTAGGTAAACTCTGTACCATAGTGCCTAGCCCTAGGGAGGGTTGGCTAAGTGGTGCTGGTAGTGGGCAGGTGGCCAAGAAGGACTTGAGATGGAGGGCTCCACTGGGCCTCCCCTGAGCTCTGTGATGGGATGGGCACTTGCCCTGTCTGTGCCTTCATCCCTTTCCAGGATAGTCACTGCAGGTAGTAGGTAGGTACTAGATGCAGCACCTTGAGAAAGGCTGGGGTGGAGCCAAGCATATATATTAAATTTATTTAGTGTAGAAAAGTTAAAAATGCATACAGAGGTGTTCACAGCCTCTGCTGCACCACCATCACTCTCTAAGGCCAGCACAGCCTCTAGCTTGCCAAACTCCAGCTGAAGGAGGAAGTAAGAAAGTCTCTCTACCCTGGCTCTTACAGAGCAGTCTGCCTGCTAATCAGCCAGTGGTAGAGTACCAAGGAAGCAACTGGCTACAAAAGTCGCTCACAAGAGGACACCCTCTGCTGGAGGAGTGAAGAAACCTCATGGTTACAGGCCTGGTCTGGTACCTTGGAGCTCAGTAAAATTGGATGTATTCACAAGTCCACTGAACTAATGATTTGCAAACTTTAGTAGTTCAACTTTATAACAGTTATAAATAAACCTATTAAACTTTTCTGGATAATGTCAGCATTTGGATTTTTTAAAAACAAGTTAATATCTAATTGATGGCAACTAAATGGTGTTTGTAGCATTTAAAAACTTTTTTATTGTGTTTCTTAGGGTGACATTGGTTAATAAAATTATATAGGTTTCAGGTGTACAATTCTATAATACATCATCTGTATATTGTATTGTGTGGTGTAGCATTTTTATCAGTAGATTCCATCCATTCACTATACTTTTCTGAGTTGTCCTACATGCAAGTATGTGTTTTTTTTTGTTAATCCTCACCAGAAAATATTTTTTCATTGATTTTTTTCTTTAAGAGAGTGAAAGGGAGGGGGAGAGACAGAAAAAGAGAAACATTGATGTGAGAGAGATTGATGTTTCTATCTCCCTCTCCCTCTCTCTCTCCCTCTCTGAAATCAATAAAGATATATTTAAAAATAAAAAGCCAAATCACCCTGGCTGGTGTGCTTAGTGGTTAGAGCAGCGGTTCTCAACCTGTGGGTCACGACCCCTTTTGGGGGTCGAACGACCCTTTTACAGGGGTCGCCTATGACCATCGGAAAACACATATTGTTTTTGTGATTAATCACTATGCTTTAATTATGTTCAATTTGTAACAATGAAAATACATCCTGCATATCAGATATTTACATTATGATTCATAACAGTAGCAAAATTACAGTTATGAAGTAGCAATGAAAATAATTTTATGGTTGGGGGTCACCACAACATAAGGAACTGTATTAAAGAGTCGCGGCATCAGGAAGGTTGAGAACCAGTGGGTTAGAGCATCAACCCACACATGAAAGGGTCGTGGATTCGATTCCCAGTCAAGGGCACAAACCTGGTTGCAGGTTCAATCCCTGGCCCTGGTCAGGGTGTGTGCGGGAGGCAGCCAATCGATGTGTCTCTCTCAAATCGATGTTTCTCTCTTTCTCTCCTCCTTCCCTCCCTTCCACTTTCTCTAAAAAATCAATGGGAAAAAATTTGGGGGTGAAGATTAACAAAAAAATAAAATAAAATAAAAATCTGTATTATTGGTCCTATGGGGATGTTGCTGGCAGAAGCCCTGTAAACTAATGATTATATCCCAGGGCTGTGATCAGATTCAGGTTTGACTTTTTTTTTTAAAGCCCAGCATATATGAACCCAGGGCCTCTCATAAAGGAAAGTCAAACAGGCTCCAGGTACAGGTGTGGGCAGGGTTAGGATGGTGAGGAGACAGCCCCAGGGTTCCTGAGGAGCCAGGCTTCTGGACTGCCCACAGTCTGAGGTTACTCTTCCATTTTCACCCAGGGTTGGGTAGTAAACCCAGGGGTCCTCCAGGGTCAGCCCTGCTAGCTGCACAAGGGGCAGGGTCCTGGAGACAGACCCAGGGAATAGAGGGGGGTTCTGAGGTGGTGGAGAGAGCAGCATTGGGAGCTCCCAGCCAGCCCCATTTGCCTTGATGTGCCCCGTGCCAGGGCTTGCCTGGCCTGTGCGAGCTCTCATGGTCTGGACTCCCTACACACTGAAGACAGGTGCACACACACTGGCTTTGGTAGCCAGCACCAGTTTAGCGAGTTCCTCCGCATCTTAGTTTGCTGAGGTCAGAGAGAGATGCTGGCCTGTAGCCAGTGGCCTGGGGAGTGGGTGGCTGCCCACAGCCTGGTCTGAAAGCAGTTGAGGCAGGCCTCAGCTGCCTTTGCTGAAAGTGTGGCATGTGTAGGGATCTGGCTGGACTAAGGATGTTTCTCTGGGAGTGCCGGCCCCTCTGGCAATCTTTGGAGTTTCTTGGCTTATAGAAGCGTCACCCTGGTTTCTGCCTTTATTTTCACAAGGTCTTCTTCCTCTGTGTGAGCCTGTGTCCAAATTTCTCCCTTTTATAAGGACACCAGTCATATTGGATCAAGATCCATCCTATTGCCTTGGCTGGGGTGGCTCAGTTGGCTGGGCGTCATCCCATGCACCAGTGGGTTGATGGTTTGATTCCCAGTTAGGGCACATGCCTGGGTTGCCTGCGTTGCCTGCTTGACCCCTAGTGGGTGACTTACAGAGGCAGCTTATTGATGTTTCTCACTCTCTCTAAAAAAAAAAAAAAATCAATTAAAATATATATTTTTTAAATACACTTTGAATGTGGCCATTCCTCACTGAGTATTCTGCTGCCTCTCCAGGGTGCTGTGGTGTTGCCTATGTCTCGACTTTCGCTGGAGGATGGTTTCCCAGGGGCTGTCCTCCTGGAAGTCCCCAGGCTTCTCCGGCTTGTCCAGAGGGAGCTCCGGTCAGCCTTTCCCAGGGTGCTTTGAGCCACACCTCAGCTGCAGGGCACACGCTGATCTCTCAGGGAGGACTCTCCCTGGCCCTGATGCTGCCCCCAGCTTTGCCCTGCACCGCCCATCTCTGGGGAGTCATACAGAACTCTTCCTGGTCTCTTGTTTTGAGCTGTTGCCTTGACCTGTTCGGTTTGTGTGGGCAGGAAATCCTCCTAAGGGATTCCAGAGAATACTGCCTGCCCATAGTGAAATTTGGCTCCCCACTGACCAGCCACGTGGCACCGGGCAGATTACTGTCCCTGTTTCAGTTTCTTCATCTGTGAAATGGGGACAATAAGAGCACCTGTTTTGGGCTGTAAACATTCATACAAAATAAGTGGTTGGAAAAGTACCTGGCCACTGTAAATGCTCCACAATGTGATGTTGTATAGTATATAGTCTGTGTCATGTCAGTATCACTGCTGTGTGGTGACTCTTCACCTTCAGACCCCAAGTATCCCCGTCACTGCTGTGAACACATGGCAGGTACCCATTAAGTTTTTGTAGGGTAATGAGTATGTGGGCACATTGAACAGACACAGGTGCTTGGTCACTGCCAGACTCATCGGAAACAAAAAGGCTCCCTTTGTCCATAATGCTCACAGTTCATTGGACTGGGTGGACAGAAAACAGACCTTGATTAGTCCTACTTATGAGGGTGAATTGCACACTGTGATTGGGGACAATGGTCTGAGAAGGCTTGTCAAGGGATGAGTGCCATCCAGGGGAGAGCTGGATTGGGAAATAGAAGATGGAGGCGTGGCCTGGGATGATGGGATTGCACTGGCTGTGGTGACGGTTTGGCCTTCGCTCAAGGCTCAGAGGGAGACCATTGGTAGGTTTTGAAGAAGTGGGTTGGGAGTGAGCCAAGAGATGGTTTCAACTTTGGGGATTAAAGGGGGGCCATAGTGGAAGCAGCTGGACAACCAGCTGGAGGTGATGGGTGGTCCAGGGAGATGAGGAGGGGGAGGCTGGCTGAGGAGCCAGGAAGAATATGGACCTACCACGAAGCCAGAAGGTAAAGCTGTGGCTGAGCATGAGGTCAGCCAGGGAAGGCAAAGAGGAGAGGAAGGTCTGCTTCTGAGCCTTGGGGTGCTCCCGTATTTGGCAGAGCCATAGAATACCCTTTTCCAGTGTCCTTTTCTTTGTTAATCCTCACCCGAGGATATTTTTCTCATTAATTTTTAGAGAGGGAGGGGGGAGAGAGAGGAAAAAAAAGCATTGATGTGGGAGAGACACACTGATTGGTTCTCTCCCTAGCATACCCTGACCAGGGCCAGCGCTCTATTCACTGCGCCACACCAGCCAGAGGGATCCACACATTGTGTCTGTTCATCTGTAGATTCTCCCTCTACCGTTTTTTTTCTTTGTAGTTTGTTGAGGAAACTGGGTCATTTGTCCTGTAGGTTTGATACTGGCTTTTTGCTGCTTCAGTCCCTGTGGTGTTTATTTAGCACGACCACCCTGCTTTATGTATTCTGTGTCGCTATGAACTTGAGTCTGCAGTTGAGATCTGCCTGGGAAGGTGGTGGCATCAATCTCGTCTGTTGGTCTCTGTGTATGATGTGGGCAACAGATGACAGCAGCACCTGAATTACTGACTCAAGGGGTTATGGAACCGTGATGGGTCAGTCCTTACCCACACAGGAGCTGGAACATAACTGCAGCTCACCTCTCATCTTCTGTGTGGTTATGCTATGGAGAGGCAGGACAGGTTGCTTGAGTTTTCCTCCCCTTTATTTGCCAGTTTCAAACCCTGCTCCCAGTCATGCTGTCCTGAAGGCGGGATATTGTTTTTTCCCCAGAACATGGATCTGGGTTTGTTCTTCCTGAGCCTAACCTTTGGACCTCTCCACCCCAGGATGCAACACCCTGCAGTGACAGCCGAGGCCCTTCTTTCCAGTCACCTGCTGTCACTCCTCTCCATCTTCCCCTTTCAGCTTGCCATGTGACTCTCAGGGCTCTCAGAGAGGATGCTGTCCCCACCTCCTAGACCCTTTTTGACTTCACCAACTCAGCCATTCTCCAAGTTTGTCACAGGGCCCAGGAGGTGTTCTTGGCTCCTCCCCTCCCTCCCAATGAGGGGTCAGGCCCTTCTCAAATTTCATTCTTTTGGCAAATATGGGGTACCTCCCCTGGGCCAGCACCTGGGGGTGGGGGGTGGGGTGGGAGTGTAAGACAGGAATCCCCAGAGCTCCTGCCTCCACCAGCTTCCCAGTTTGGTGGGGAGACATGCCCTTTGTGACAAGTGCATTCCTAAGGGTGGGCATGGGGTAGTGCTGACAGAGGGGCACCTGCCATGTTTAGGGGCATAACAGTGGCTTACTACAGAGCATCTTTCTCCTCCTTGGCAAGACATTGGGAGACAACTGATGACCTTGGGCCAATGGCTCCGTGGTGTCAAGGCTGTCTACCTGAGACTCTCCTGGCTTTCTCTGCAGTCCTCCCGTGGTTGACGCCACATGGCCAGGCATTGCCTCACAAGGTTGGCAGGAAGAAAAGAGGTGCTGAGACTTTCCCCCTGCACATTACAGTATTTTTGATTTGGGAAGGAATCTACTCACAAATCCACTCCCGGTCTCTGGATTTGCCTGTTCTGGACATTTCATATAAATGGAATCACACTGTGTGGCCTTGTGTGTCTGGATTCTCTCACTGAGTATCATGTTTTCATCGTTCATCCACATTGTAGCAAGTGTCAGAGCTTTACTCCTTTTTATGGCTGAGTAATATTCCATTGTCTGGATGGACCATTTTGTATTTATCCATTCATCCATCAGTGGACGAACACTGGGTTGTTTCCAGTTTGGGCTGTTGTGAATCATGCTGCTATGGACATAGATGTCAAGTTTTTGTGTGGATATAGGTTTTCATTTATCATAGGTATATATCTAGGAGAGATATATGCGTCATCTAATAGGTATTCTATTTTAACATTTTCCCAGATAGTTTTCCAAAGTGATGGCATCATTTTCCATCCTCACTAGCAATGCAGCGATCCAGTTTTTCATCACCAATATTTATTTTCTGGTTGTTGTTTTTAACAATTGCCATC
Source organism: Myotis daubentonii (assembly GCF_963259705.1). Classification (NCBI taxonomy): domain Eukaryota; kingdom Metazoa; phylum Chordata; class Mammalia; order Chiroptera; family Vespertilionidae; genus Myotis; species Myotis daubentonii. The sequence continues at coordinate 29,801,637 of NC_081844.1, forward strand.
CTAGTGGTCTGATTTTGATTTGCAATTTCCTAATGATTAGTGACTTTGAACATCTTTTTAGGTGCTTATTGGCAATTTATATATCTTTGGAGAAATTTACCTTCTGGGTAAGGGGTGGGGTAGTAGAATCATGGACCTCAGAGCCTGCGATCAGGTCTCAGCACTGTCACTTAGCAGCTGTATGTCTTTGAGCCTTGGTTTCTCCATTTGTTGGCCAGTACTGAGAGGGCTCAAGGGGCAGTGTGTGCATAGGGGCTATACAAGACATCAGCAAGAATATTTCCATTAACCCTCCAAAAGCATCATTCTTAATGATTTCTGCTTCTGTTGTGGAGACTGCTTTGCTGGGTCCTCTGCAAAGATGAGTTAGTTCATTTTGGGTAACTGGGTGGATGAGAAGTAAGCACACAGAGAGATGTGGAGGCCAAGCAAAGAAAAAAGAAAGGCAGGCTGGCACTGGGGAGCAGGCATTCACCACTGTCCTGTAGCTGTGTCTCGTCCATCATCTGAAACAGACTTCCTTGTTTTCTTTATTTAAGGAGGAGCCAAGGAAGGTTTGCTTCACCTATGACCTGTTCCTGAACCTGGAGGGCAACCCGCCTGTAAACCACCTGCGCTGTGAGAAGCTTACCTTCAACAACCCCACCGTTGAGTTCCGGTACAAGCTCCTGATGGCTGGCGGGGTGAGTGTGCCGGAGCAGGCCCTGCCCCTGCTCGAACGGATGCATCTTCTCTGTCATGGATCCATCTCTGCTCCCTGAACTGGGAACTTGGTGCTGGGGGCACCTTGGGCTCTCTCAGGCATGTCTCTTCAGCCTATGGCTGGGCACCTGATACTCAGAGGGGCAGATTGCACAGGTAGCACCTGGCAGCACTGGATAGGACCCAGGTATCCCGAGTCTGTGCTGGGATATTGTCAGCTGGGAATAACTAGTTGCTAGTTATCCCTGTAGCTTCCTGGTTGGCTGTGATTAATTAGCATCGTCTTCCATAAAGTAGGGAGAGGGTGGGGGAAGGAATGGGTGTGAGACCAGCCTGTCAGTGTGGCGAGGCGCTGGAGCCAACTTTTAACCGGATTGGCAAGGCTGTGCTGGAGCCCCATCACCTGGGGAAATAGCAGTGGCTCTCTGCAGGGTCCTTGATGATGCATGCCACCTGGCAGTTCTGTCCTTGTGAGGCCAGATGAAGGTGTCAGCTCTCAGAACCTAGGTCTCGAGTGAGTCGTGTGGCCAGCGATCTTGGTATGATGGCAGAGTGCCAGGAGCATGTGTCAGCTCTTGGAGAATGGGGGTGGGGTGCTTGGTGCTGATGGATGATTGGCTGTGGAGGAGGCAAGACGCTTGGCTGCAGGCTGGACTGTGTGTGCCGAGGGAGGTGGCAGGCTGAGGACACAGGATATCCCAAAGCCACCTGTTAGTGAACATTTGCCTTGCTGCCAGCGGTGCCTGCAGTGGAGGATTCAGGTCCAGGTCATGAGAGAATGTGTGTATGTGTGTGTGTGGCAGGCCCACCTCCCCAGTGAATACAAGGAGTTTGGGCTGAATTTCTTTGGGCCTAGGGAGAAGTCCATTTCTCTTCATTTAATTTAGTTGTTGTCTTTTATTTAAAAAAATGAAAGGAGTTATTTATTTATTTCAGAAAATTTGAGTAATTTCTTCCACGTTCCTAACAAAAGATTAGTCTGGGATTTGGACCTAGCATGTGATTGCTAATGGAGGTTAGTAACAGAACAGGGGGCGTTGGAATCTATTGACACAGACACTTGTCTGGAAGTTTGCCTGGGAGTTCTAAAAGAACCAAGGAAGTGGGGAGGAGTTTCCAGGTTCAGCCTCCTCTTCAGCTCTGCCTCTCTACCTTATTTTCCAAAGTATTTCCCCGAGGTGTTACACAAAGGTTCTAAAGTCACATCTCAGGGAGACAGACACTCAGGCAGTCAGCATTCCATGGGCCTCTGAGAGCTCCAGGACCAAGGGACCATCCCCCTGCATCAGGTTTTCTTTGCTCTGAAGAGATGAAGGCTTACTATGCATCATCTAACCCTATAAAACGGGAGGGGCAGGGGAGGAGGAGGAGGAGGAGGCATGAGGCATTGAGGGAGAGAGGTTGGGATGGCAGGTCCGCCTTGCAGTTGGGGAAGGGCCAGCCCAGGAGAGAGGAAGGGAGAGGAGGCCCTTGGGTGCTGGTGTGGTGGTCTCTGGGGGCACTTTCCATCCTTGCTGAGGGCTGCCCAGAGAGCTGGTTGTCTCGTTAGGAACTTTCTTTCTTGCCCTTTGGGGCTTGCTCTGGGCTGATAGCAGAACAGTGTTCTCGGGTCTTAGGAGCAGCCTGGGAGCTTTATGGGACAGTTGCTCCCGAGACCTGAGTTGTGGCCCTTGTGTCAGCCAGTCTGGAGCTCGGAGAGTTCCCAGTGGGGCTGGCATTTACCATCTGGTGGCAAATGACCACAGACCCATCTGTGTTGACATTTGCTGGAAGAACGGGAGGACCATGCGATCTGTGAGTTGGTGAAAACTGTCTCTGTATCGCCCTCCGGGGGCCGTGAGCTCTGTGGTTCCTCATGGGAGGGTCAGATGCTTCCTCAGTGGTGGCCGGAGCGGCCAGACGGCCAGAGGCCAGCCCCGCTTGCCCCCTCAGCATCGTATCTCATCCTTTGCCCCGTCAGCTGCGAGGGCCTGTATTTCCATCGAGTGAGATGCATCCTCATGAAGCCCCGTCCTGCAAGTGGAAGTAGATTCATTTATTCACTTAACTTTTTTTTTTCTGAAAGATTGTTAAAGAAGGAGAGAAAGATGCAAGGCCTTCACTACATTGTCTTGGCATAGCATCAGGATAGGATATTCCTGTGAAGGAGAGAAGAGAAATGAAAACAAAGGAAAAAGGCACCGTCTTCAAGGGAATGGACTCAGACCTCTGAGGGACCTGTCTGTTCTCCCGGGTTAGGCTGTTGCTTCTCTAACCTTGTGCATTGTCCTTGCTGGCCTTAGAGTGTGGTTATTTCCCAAGACCTGGTGATCCTCAGCCATGCTGGCCGGGGCCAGGCAAGTTCTGGGCGCTGGATTATAGTGAGACGGGCTCTGATGGGCAACTCGGCCTCGGGCCTCACTGCCTCAGAGTCGGGGTGGGGGCTGGAGCGGCACAAAAGGCTCCGCTGCCCTCCTTTCAACCCAGTGTCCCCGTGACCATGACTGGTCATGACATCAGCCTCCTCAGATGAAAGGTTGAGCTTGTCAAGAATCCTAGGTGCTCAAGGTTATTAAAGCTAAATCAATCCCTCCTTCCTTCCTTCCTTCCTTCCTTCCTTCCTTCCTTCCTTCCTTCCTTCCTTCCTTCCTCCCTTCCTCCCTTCCTCCCTTCCTCCCTCCCTCCCTCCCTCCCTCCCTCCCTCCCTCCCTCCCTCCCTCCCTCCTTCCCTCCTTCCCTCCCTCCCTCCCTCCCTCCCTCCCTCCCTCCCTCCCTCCCTCCCTCCTTCCCTCCTTCCCTCCTTCCCTCCCTTTCTTTCTGTCTGTCTTTCTTTCCATGATCTTTATTCTTTTGTTCTGTTTGTTGCCATCTGGAAGGCTCCCTCTGAGTGGTAGTGTGAACTTCCAGTGTCTATATTTTGAGAACTTGCCCTCGGTTTTCTCTCCCTTCAGCAGGTGCCACAGGAGCCTCACTGGACCTGGGCAGGTGTTACCAGGAGCACCTCTTGGCAGGAGCCCAGATCCTTCCTGCTAGTAGTTAACAAAGGCAGAGCTCATGTCCCTCTCCTGCAGGCTCCAGTGAGGTGGCTTTGGCAGAGAGCTGGGCCTGCCCCCGTGCAATTTCCTCTTGCCTTGGCTTCGCTACTCGCTCCCTGTTTCAGTCAACTTTATTCACCTGAGAGTGGAGGAGTGAGGCTCCCCCAGGAGATGCGGGACCCGGTGAATTCATGACACACACGTCCCACAGAAGTTGCTTTCTCCGCCACATGCCTTCCCAGAGGGGTGTCTGCCTGGCTTCTCACCTTTATGCTTCTGGTCTTTCTTAACTGCAGCATGCAGGCCGCTTTGGCCACAGCTGCCTCCTTGTGCTTCTCACACAAATTGCCAGTCTTGGTGCCAGTCTTTTAGCATGGTGCCCTCCTCCCCGAGACTGTGCCAACTGTACCTGGACCCAGCCATCCTGGGACCCTGTTTCTCTTTGCTCTCCACCACGAGCCTGCTTCGATCTGAGCACTCAGCAGCCAGACCTTCAGGAAATGCCGTGGACTCTTTGGGAAAGTGACGCTCAGGCTCTCCCTGGCTCCCTCCCCCAGAAGGAAGCTTGGACACCTCTAGCTGCACTCCCGCAAGCCAACTTCCTCTTACCCATCGGATTTCCAGCTTGCCTCCTTGCTCATTGATAACATCTGTCTCTTCTTTATCACTAGGTGATGGTAATGCCCGAAGGAGCAGAAACGGTGTCCAGGCCCAGTCCTGACTACCCCATGTTACCCACAATTCCACTCTCTGCCTTCTCTGACCCCAAGAAGACCAAACCATCCCACGGCTCCAAGGTTAGTGAGGTGGAAGGCCCAGTCACATGGGAGCACTGGGGCCCAGCAGAGGGTCCTGGGCTCAGGGTGCTCCCTCTGCAGAGCTGGGCTCGGTCCCTTGGCATCTTTCTCTTGGAGCTCTCTGTGCTCCCTGTGGCTGCTCTCTGCCACTTAGTCAGAAGGGTCGGCCCCTCCGGGGGTGCATAGAACAGCCTGGTAATCATAGGCTCTTCACCCTGTTCCTCTTGAGGCCAGAGAGCCTGCCCTGTCCTCCCGCCTCCCTCAGAGTCAGTGGGCTTAGGACCACTCAGACAGAACCCCAAGCTAGTCTCACATGGTTGGGAGCCATGGACAGAGTGTCCACTGCAGCTATCACTGTCTACCTTCTCGGGTCTCCTGAGTGCAGCCAGGACACTTCGTCCATCAGGGCTGGTGCTTTCTCCGGGGCCTGTTCCAGGTTTGGCTTCTTTCTTTGGCAAACCTCCACAGAGAAAGCTTACTTGCGGGAAGAGCCAGGTAGAATCGTGGGTGAGCGAGCTGATTTTCCCTAAGAAGAAACGCTTTATCATCCTCTCTCAGCCCCATCAGGTGAGTGGCATTCTGTCTTCCTGAGACCACTCTCTGAATCGTCCCAGAGTGGCTGCCAGAGCCCTTCTGGTGGTGTCATGATGTACACATAAACTCCTGAGTGTTCGTCCCATTCCCCCGCAGCCGCCTACACAGCTCCGTGTCCCGGAGGCCAGGTTTCATCTGGCTCTCAGGGCAGCTGCTTGTCTTTCTGCCACCGACCCCACAAGTTTATCCACTTCTCAACTTTGCATTTTTCTCGTTTCACTCATCTGTTGGGTGTTGTGGGCCTGGGGCATCCCACATGGGACAGCTTGAACTCTCAGGCCAAATTACAGCCTTATTCATCAGCAGTGCTGGAGGAGAGCGACATTACCCAGGCAGAGTCTTTCTGGCACTTTCCCCAGGCCAGTGAGTCTCTGAAATCCTCATCTGACTTAAGCCCTTAAGTATGGAGCGCAGTCTGAAGGTCGTCCCCATGCCAACCTTCTGGCCCATCTTTCCTGAGCCTCATGGACATCAAATGGAAGAGAACTTCTTGCTAGAGATCTTGGCAGTTTCTCTTTCAGCCTCTCAGTTGTCTGGAAGTCCATGCAACCTAGGAAGGGTAGAAATTGTCATTTCTTCTGTATGTGTCATTTGTCAACCAAAACCTCATGAAGAGATGCCCTGCAGGTAGTGAGGACACTGGTGGCCAGTAGCGTTGCATCTGTTGGAGTTGCTCATGTCCTCTCTCACTGGAATGTCTTTGTGACCACCCCAGGAGTTCCCAGGCCAGATGGGCATATCTGCTAGGCTCAGAGGCCTGTAGGCAGGGTCCCTGGTCTCCACCCCTCCGTGTCCCAGAAACTTTCTTCAGCCACATGGGTGGTATATTTTAGGGGGCTCTTCTGTGGATTTCTCAGGCAGCACAAGGCAGATTCTTCTCTGCTGCAAGCCCCCTCTGCCTGTTGTCCTCCCTTCTGAGCCGTTAGCCTCACCTGCTCTTCTAGGAGGGTAGAACCTGTGTGCTAACCTCTTCCTCCAGATGAGGAACTCCCTTTGGGTACTGGCTGTACCACCCAGATTGGTTCTCTGCTGCCTAGACCCAAAGAGTCTGATTGCCAGGTCTCATGCTCCAGACAGAGGAGACTGAGAGGGAAGGGCTTGGTCATGCAAGGCCTTGCTTGTCAGGGTCCCCAACCTGGAGGCCGCTGGAGAGTCTGGCTTTTGGAGCCCTAGGCAGATTGGTCACTGGTGATCTGTCCCCACCTCATGTCTCCTCAGAGGATAGCATGGAAGGCAGGAGTTGGAGCCTCCGGGCAGAGGGGTGGGGCTCCTGAAGGCTCATATTTTGAGGATGGTATTTCTTTTAGTCCCCGCCTCACAGCATCCCTGGACTTTCATACCTGTAGCTTCTCCCTGTCTGACATCAGACAGTTGGCCTGGATGACCTTTCTCCAATACTTGGTTCTTAGACATTTTGCCTCATTGATGGCTTTGCGAGCGTGACTGTGAACGATCACATTACTCTCGGAACTCCGTGTGTTTTCAGGGAGCCTGCTCTCCAGCACCTGTGCAGACCCCCAGGTAAAGAGCCGCTGCTAGGAAGGCCCTACTTGCTGGGCAGACTCTGGGCGGCAGTGGAGGCTTGTCCAACTCCAGGTCTGGGGGACCCGGTGGGAACTGTGCTGAGGACTTTGACAGATGTTTATTAAGTGTGCTTTTGCCCTGCCTGTTCGGGCTGGGGCCGACTCCTATAGCCTGGGGTGTGTATAGATATTTCGAGAAGAGGCTGGAATCACATATGAGGTCTGCTTCTTGCCTCCCTCCTCAGGGGAGCCGATTGTTGGAGAGAGGAGTCCCCAGGGACTGACCCCATTCCACACACCAGCCCCAAGGGAGATGCCCCTTTAGATGGTCAGCTGGGGCTTGCGTTATGAGTACCCCTTCCCATTGCCCTGGAGACAGAAGAGCCAGGTCCAGGGCACAGGGGCTGATGTTTCTCCAGGGAGGCAGCAGGAGCCTATGGCCACACAAGGCTGTCCCTGAACCTTTGACACTGATGTGGGTTATGGATTCGCAAGAAGACAGTGAACAAGTATTATCCGAGGTGGTCAAGACTGTGCCGCCTGTCCTTGTAGCTCTTTATTGTGAGAGTCTGTCAGGTGGGCTGGGAGAGCAGGAAGTAGAGGCCCTGCTGCTGGGCATTTAGCTGGCTCACCCATTCTCTTAGCACATAGGGTGAGCTGGTAAAGTGTGGCTGCCTCGGGTGGTGCATGCCACTCTCAGGGTCTGGCTGCTGTTGATTTCCTGGTGAGCTTTGATCTGGAGAGCCGCTGAGCCCAACTGTGCACCTGGCTGACTGAGTTGGGGGCAGAGCCCTTGGCAGCTGGGCACCTGTTAAGCAACCTTGGACATGTGAGATGTTGAAGGGGTTTGACAGGCAGGAAGCAAACAAGGTGTCAGGCAAGGCTTCTACCCAAAGGGTACGCTAGCTGTGTGTGGGGTGGCTGCAGCCGCCATGATTGAATGCTTGCTGTCAGCCAGGCCCCTGCACCATCGCTGGCGAGGTAGGTGGTCTTACCCTTGTTCAGAGGAAGTGTGGGCGCACAGGATTGGTGTCCCCTGGCCCAGCTTTCCCAGCAGCCTCGAGCAGGGCTGCTTTCTGCCTCTGTCCCTAGCCAGAGTTCCATGACCTGGCTGATCCACCCTGAACCCTCTGAGTTTCCCAGGAACTGTACACATTATAGAAAAGCTGTCCAGGTGGCTTCAGTTCTGTCAGGAGTCGTTGGTCCTGCGCAGCGCCCTGAACCCAGCAGCCACTCAATGAGTGCTGACTGTGGATCAAAGAACCATTATGCCTGGCAGGTCGCCCTGCTTTGGGGCGACCAGGCAGGAGGCTTAGTGGTAGGGACAGAAAGGGGCCTGTCTGCTAGCGCCCCCAGTGGGAGCTGCGAGGTGTCCGAGCTGGAGGGGGTCTGTGTATCTGTCTTTCTTTGCCTGACTCACTGTGTTGTTCTTGAATCCCTCAGGGAATGTCAGTTCAATTCAGAGGGGAGTCTTAGCCTGTAGTCGCCTGGGACCTGCTGACACTTCCTAGTAGTTTAAAGGGACAGCTCCGTTTAAAAATCTCACCTGCTGCCTTACTTCTTTGCTTTTTGGAAGATTTTCTCTAGCTGAGTCTGAATCCAGGTGGATTATACTTTGTAAGGGTTAGGGGCAGTGGAGCAGGGCGGCCTGAGATGCCGTTTGACTGTGTCTTTCTCCCTTCCCACCCGACATTGCAGGATGCCAGCAGGGAGAGCGGCAAGGCCTGCAAGGCCCATAAGACAGCCAAGGAGCACCGGGAGCGGCCCCGCAAAGACTCGGAGAGCAAAGGCCCCTCCAAGGAGCCAGAGCGTGAGCAGGCCCGGAGTGCCAAGGATGCCTCACGGAAGCTGGCTGAGGGCCGGCCACCCAAGGAGGAGAAGGCCCCGCCACCCAAGGCTGCATTTAAGGAGCCTAAGATGGCCCTGAAGGAGACCAAACTGGAGAGCCTGTCCCCCAAGGGTGGTCCCCCCCCACCACCACCATCTAAGTCTTCCAGCAAGCGGCCAGCTACCACTGACTCACCCAAGCCCAGTGCCAAAAAGCAGAAGAAGAGCAGCTCCAAGGGGTCCAGGAGCGCCCCTAGCACTTCGCCCCGCACCTCATCCTCCTTCTCGGACAAAAAGTCGGCCAAGGACAAGGGCAGCACCAAAGTGGAGAAGATCAAGGCTGAGAATGAGCCCCGGGAGATCAAAAAGCCCCCAGAGGTGGAGGAGTCCAACTCGGAGGACGAGGCCTCCTTCAAGACAGAGGTGAGGTGCCCCTTTGCCCCATCAATCCCTTATCCTCTTTTCTGGCTCTTTGAACCCACTGTCCTTATCAGCTTTTCTGACTTTTTGCCATCGAAAGCCTTGTTAGCCCAAACGTTAGACGGGGAGATTGGGATCTCAGCCCCAGAGCTCCCACTTGCTCTTTGTAGCTTTGGGCATACCTGAGCACCTCGCTAAGCCTCAGTTTCCCCTTCTGTCAAGGATGATAAAGCCTGACTGTGAGGTCTCTGTGGAAATGGTGCTTAGGAAGGATGGTTCTGGTAGAACATGATGGTCTGGTACCTGGGTTCCGAGCTCTTTACTGTGGCAGCCCCTTGCATGGCCCAGGGTCTTGGTGGCCAGTTGGGGATCAGGGTGGGTGATTGTGTCTTACTGTTGTCCCTTCCTCAGCCACCACATAGTTGGTCTGGAAGCTTAATGCTGGCTCCATTCCCAGATGGCCGTTGGAGTCCGAGGGCCCACCACCCCTGCCACCCATCCGCTGCTGCTCATGCAGCGTAGACACAGGGATCTTGAATCAGCAAGACTTGTCTTCTAAGCATGGGCCAGTACCCCTCTCGCTGTGAGAGGCTCTGGGCTCCTGCAACAGTGTTTCCAGGTGGTTCTCTGAAGATGGCTGTGAGAGACCCCTTGAATCCCAGAGGAGCACATAGCCAGACTGCTGACTGGGTGGCCAGACCTCACTGGGGCCTTGGGGGGTGATATCATCTCTGAGACTATGTTTGGCATCTGGTGGTCAGAGAACAGGTGCCTGGGTGATGGTCGAATGGATGAATGGGTGGATAAATGAGGAGTGACCCCCTTACCTGAGGCACCGCCCCCATGCCCGGTGACCTGTGCTGTTTCTAGATCTCCATTCACTCCCAGAGGCTGAAGTCTGCCTGCAGCATTGCTGCTGGGGCTCCACTGGGGCTTTGAAAGTGGCTCCGGAGATTAAGCTAGAGCTGTTTTGTGTCAGCAACACCATGTCATGAGCATGTGGCTTCCAGGGGTACCCCGTTGGAGGCAACAGCATTGGGGGTGACGATTTGGTCCATGGGTAACTGTACCCACTGGCTTAGGGACATGGGACCAATCATGCTGCACACCCAGCGCTCCTCACAGCCAGGAGACTATGAGACTAAGGTGGCAGGACTTGGAACATCTCTTATTTAGAAGCCTCCTGGCCATTCAGGGCCATTTCAGTATCCTACTCAGCTGCTGCAGGTTCTTTGGGTGCTCAACAGAGAGCTCTGACATTGCAGGGAGCCTGAGTTGCCGCCTCCTGCTTAGCCGAGAGGGGGTTGAGGGGCTCCTTGTCTGAGTCCCTGGGCCAAGCCCCCAGCTCCTCCAACTGCTTCTCTGTGGTCTCTTTGGCCCGCAGGGTCCTTTTCAGTTAGGGGCCAGGAGTGCTGAGAGCCCGCTGGCCCCTCTGGCCCCTGCTGGACATGGCATGTGGCTGAGCAGTGGCACTCATCAGCAGCACTCAGGACTCCTTGTGGGCTTTCAGATGCACACCTCTAGGCCCTTTGGGCTGAAATTATTTCTGCCCCTTGGATTTGTGTGGAAAGAAAAGGGTCAGTGCATCTGAGGTCGGCGGACTTGCTTGCCACCCCTCACCCCACACAGGTGCTGGAGCCACCTCTCATGGCTCCTACTTCCCCATCCTGCAGCCCTGAGCCTACACACTGGGTGGCCGCCACCTAGATCCAGCTCCTGCCTTGGCCCTGCTTTTGTGTCAGCCTTACAGAACCTGCTGCTCATGTCCTCTGCCCAGGGGGTCTGTCCATATTCTCTGCCCCAGATGGCAGAGGCACAATGGGCATTGGCCACCGTGTGGGGCCGCAAGGCAGCTTTTAAAGAAAAAATATTTTTTTAATGATTTCAGAGATAGAAACATCAGTGATGAGAGATTCATTGATTGGCTGCCTCCTGCATGCCCCACACTAGGGATCGAGCCCACAACCCAGGCATGTGCCCTGACCAGGAATCAAACCGTGACCTCCTCATTCATAGGTTGATGCTTACCCACTGAGCCACTCTGGCTGGGCTGCAAGGCAGCTTTTACAGATGGGGGAAACTGAGGTTTAAAGCCAGGGCGGCCTTGGCCAGTTGGTGACAAACCCAGGGTCAGAACCAGGACCCCTGAACCAGAATAAGAACTCAGGTCTGAATGCTAGAGGGCCACTTGTCCGCAGGCCCATGGCTGAGATTTGGGGGTGTCACACTGGTCTGTCACAGTGGGCAGTGGTTGATGGTAATCTAGGATTCTCCGATGTGAAGGCATGTGTGTGGGGGTGGGGGTGGGGGGGTGCTGACAGCAGATGCCTGGAGCAGGTGGTTTAGGCCGAGGTAAACTCTAAAGAAGAGGCCCCTTAACTCTTCAGGTGACAGTGTTCTGTCCCTAGGTGGCCTGATTATTCTCTGAGTCTATTGAGTGAGCAAAGACTTGTGCCTTCCTAGGTCCCCTCTGCAGCCTGGGAGCTGCCCTCAGCCCTCAGCCCCCCAGACCATCAGGAGGGACTTTCCTGATCCCTTGGGGGTCCGGGACTCCTTTCCTAGGGTTTCCTCTCACATGACACATGGCAGGACTAAGCAAATGCTGTTAGGTGCCTCTGCCTGTTTCCTGGTCCCTTCTCTTGAAAAGGGGAGGTGCCCAGAGGTGGCTGGTCCCAGCGCTCAAGGTGTTCCGTTCCTCTAGATGGTCCTCCCCAAAGCAAGAGGGCTAGACAAGCCCCAGCCCGAGGGCAGCTTGCTGGGGGTGAGGCAGCCTCCCAGGTGTGTGGGGTGCTCTGGGCCAGGGTAGACTCTTGGAGCTGTGAACTTTGCCCTTCTGCCCTTCAGAGTCTGTGCCATAGACCCATGGCTTGCTCTGTTATGTGCACCTTCAGAACTGCCTGTTGGCAGAAACTAAGGCCCCTGTTCTAGCTTAGTGCTCCATGCAGCAAGGCCAGAGGCCCCTTCCCTGAAGGGATCTGAAGTGACCAGTTCCTTTACACCCAGGGAGGTGCAACCCCCAGTCATCTTACCCCATGTGTCCTAGGGCCTAGGGTGGAAGGTTGCAGGAAGAAGTGGGGGATGTGACCTGGTTGAGTCCACCCTGTCCTCTACTGCTTGTCAGGTGGCACATTCATCATTACCTCAGGGCACGTGGTGGGTGATGGCAGCACGGGGCAGGGAGACAGACAGCTTTTTGTCATCACTCAGCGTCGGGACTGGCTGTGGGGAAACAAGGGGCAGAATGAGAAGCTGGGTCTCTGCACTCACCGTTCCTGTTCCAGATCTTTTCTCTGTTCGCTGTGGCGCCACAGCGCCCATCGCCAGCTCTTGCCCTCATAGGAGGAAGGCAGGGCCCACAAACAGATGTGCTCCCCAACACCCAGCCCCCTTTCATGGACAGCTTGGTTCCCTGTCCTCCTGCTGAGGTGCATGGGAAAACCAGTGACTTGTTGAGAGCTTCTCCTGGAACTACTAGAAATTTAAAGATCCTCAGTGAGAAAAGATGGGCCATTGCATTTGAAATGCAAACTGGTGGTGTCCTGGGGCTGGGTGCCTACGGACTCAGGAAGCCATGTTCTCAGGAGTGTGTGCAGGGGTCCTCCCGTGTGCCGTGAGCCTGGCACCTTTGTCACCTTTTGAGTGCGTATCTGGGGAAAGACTCAGCTGGGTGTCATTGCTGCGAGGGCGCATTTCTTGTCCACTCCTTTTCCTTGGACTGAAAGGTTATTCTTGTCTTCTCTCCCCACTGTCCCACCCCACCCCCGTTTTGGGGTGAAGTCCGCCCAGTCGAGCCCATCCAACTCCAGCTCCAGCTCTGACTCCAGTTCAGATTCGGATTTTGAGCCATCTCAGAACCACAGTCAAGGTGGGTGATGACAAAGGAAAGACAGGATGTTTCTGTGGCTTACTGCTGTGGGGAGAGCCTCTGACTCCACCTGGCTGGTGGGGTTCTAGATTTGTTATCCAATCACAGGGACTTACAAGCAGTTTCCCGTAACTTCTATGGGGGCTCACTCCATGCCTGAGCTTCAGCTGCTGCCACTGCCAGAAAAACCCATTGGTGCCTTACCCCCAGGGAGGGGGTGATGAGGAGGGTCTAGAGTGAGGGGGAAGGTGGAGATGATGGGGGAGGCTGGGGTGAGGGAAGTGAGGAATGGAGGGCAGGGCAAGAGCCGTGGGCCTGAGCTGAACACCCTGGGCGCATTTCTTCAGTATACTACTGCTTACCCAGACTGGGCTCCCAGATATCCACATTCGTAGGTTGTAGAACTTCAGGAAGTGTATAAAAAAAGCAGAAACAGTTCACCTGACTGCTAGCCAGGTGTGGGATATGTCACTCCTGGTGACCTACTCCTGAGCCTCAGGACACACTGTATGATGAGGGCTTGGCGATGTGCTGATGAGGTGCTGGTGCTTGCGGGCCAGTGGAGAGCAGCCCCTTTCTGATTTGGGCCCTATCCATAGCCAGACTCCCTCCCCGCCAGCTCTCCCAGAGGGAGGCAGGCATCAGTTCCTTTGCCAGCCCTCCCACCCTGTCCCATTAGAGGACGGCTCCTGGATCAGGGCAGGAATGCTCTGCTCCTGCAGTGGGTCTGGCTGGCACTCAGCAGTCTGCATTTCTGCCCTTTCCCTGCAGGACCCCTGCGAATGGAGAGGCTTTTGTGGGGGGGAGAGGGCATAAAGCCCACTTGGCTGTCCCAGATCAGGGAGGGCCTTCCTCAGGTGCCTGGACACTCCCAGCCTGCAGGACGCAGGTGTGAGTGGGGGCATGAAACCCGCCAGCCCTGCCGACCCTGCTACTCACCCGCAAACCGGAAGCAATTCTGGTGGATGGGGCGGACAGTCTCCTCCCCACACAGCCTGGAGTCCTTTTTCTTGGGTTGCAGAAAGCTGGAGGAGGAGAGTGTATTGGGAGAGAGGCGGGTATTTCTGACCTGGAATGTGGATATGCAGTCTCTGAGGGGCCTGGGGGATGGGTGCAGGAAGTGAACACTCTCTCCAACCGTTCTTATCTATGGGGAAGGGAGGGGGAATCTGCTGAAGTGGGATCATGTGACCAAGGTAATTGAGGGCTTTGTGTCCCTCTGTTGCCTTGGTAACAGGAATATAAACCAAAGATGCCTCTGTAGGGGACTGGAACCGGGTGCTCTGGAGAAAGGGGAGGAATGGTGGGCTGGGAACAGCGGAGGGGGTTGCTGAGGCACTGGGCAGGCCTGAGTAGGGGCACAGGCTGGTGAGGCATCCTGTGGCCCCAGGCTCTGGCTGCCTTGCCCTCCCGGCAAGGCTGGCTGGTCCCGACTCCAGGCAGAGGCTCTGATCTCAGCACTGGGAACAGAAGAGGGGTGCTCTTTGGCTTTGGCAATGGAAGGGCCTTGTGATTCTGCCTCGGGCCAGGGTCCAGAGGCCTGCGAGCAGGGCGAGGAAGGTAGGGGTATGGGGAAGCCAGAGGGTCCTTTAGGTAGAGGGTAGCCTTGGGGACAGTCTTTGGAGATGAGTGGTAGGCCCCACATGGCCAGAGGGGCTTCTATGTGGATTTGTGTGGGTGCATTTTGGGGATTGTGGTATCAATAAGCTCATGTGGCCCTGGAAGTGAGGGGACCCTGCAGGGACCCAGGCAGAGTCCTAAACCCCTCCTTCTTTATCTCTCCTCCCTTCCTTGCCACCCTCCCCAGGACCCCTGCGCTCCATGGTGGAGGACCTGCAATCTGAGGAGTCCGACGAAGATGACTCTTCATCAGGCGAGGAGGCTGCCGGCAAGACAAATGCAGGGAGGGATTCCAGGTGCTGGGCCAGTTGGGGTTGGGGGGTAGGTGGGGGACCCTGGCAGCTCTACTGGGCTTGTGGGGCCTTGAGGAGGTGAGGCTAGGACAGAAGTATTCCTGGGGCGCAAGCAGAGGAAGCATCAGAGCCTGCTGGACAGCGCTCTGCCTGGGGCTCACACAGTCTCTCCTGTTATCTGAAGTGGAGAGGTCTTCCTTCCTCCTGTCATAGAAAAGTGTGGGCTACCTGGCGGGAAGGGGTGGGATGTTGAGGGGGAGATGTTCAGGCACCATTTGAGAAGCGGGGAAAGGCTGTGCCCAGTAGCCCTAGGGCCAGCCCTGCTCTGAAGCAGGAGTTGGGGTTGGGGTGGGGAGTGGGCTGGTTCCTCTGTTCTCGGGTCTTGAGATCTTTTCCCCTTCCCTACGTGTGTGGCATAGGTGAGGACAGACTCTGAGAAATGTCCTGTGGACACCCCCAGACCCTTAGAGCGCGCCCTTTGAGGATGGCTATGCATTCTCAGCCTCTTGCTGAGAGCAAATGCCAACCTGGTTCCAGGCCCAAGGAAGGGGCAGACTCAGGGGTCAAGGAGCCCAGTCGGGCCCAGATTCAGCACCTCCTCCAGGACTCAGCAACTCATTAAGCCAGGCCAGTCACCCGGTCTACACCCACCAGCACAGGGACGCCTAACAGGTGATTGCAGGCAGTCTGTGTCAGTCTAGCTGATTAAGCCCATCATCCTGAGAGTGTGGCTATGGAGGCTTTGTGGCGACTTAGCTGGGGAGGGGCCCAAGGAGACTGCCTGTCTCCCAGGACAGGATTAACGGCCACAGCTCCTGCCTCTTTGGTGCTGACAGCATTCGGTGTGGACTCCTGCTGGACACCAGGTGCAGTGGTGCAGGGACCAACTGTGTGGAAGCACGTTGAGTGTCCTTTTGCAGGACAGACATGGAAGGCCTGGGTGGGGCTTCCCTGGATGCCGAGGGAGCCGGACATCTATTTTCAGGGAAGGGGCCACACAGACCTTGCATTGGCGCTGCAGCTGGTTGGGAGGAGCTAGCCAAGTCCCATTCCATCCTGTTCTGCTCTCTGGGGAGGCCCACAGTCTGCATGGCCTCCAGCTGCCCCTGGTGGACCTGGGAAGAGGGGGACGCGAGGGGGTGTGCAGAGCAGTGGGGCCAAGCCTGGGTCTGGCTGATGTGGTCGTGTCACCTGGGCATCAAGGAGTCACCACCTGCCTTCCCCACTGGAGTGACTCAACTGGGAAGTGGTGGAGAGAGAGGTCTGGGTCCCAGGAGAGCAGAGGCCCCGAGGCCTGCTGCTTGCAGTGGAAGAAGTGTACCCAAGTAAATGGACAGCCTTGACCTTGGGAGGAGTAAGACAGGAGCCCCTGAAGTCCAGGCTCCGCGCTACGTCCCTGGCACTGCTTTCACAGTGAGCGTCTTAGGTAGAAGAGGGCAGGCAGGGCTTCCTGAGCTGCAGATACGGAGGAGCAGTTGTCGGGCTCCTCTGTGCTGGATCAAGCCCACAATGTCTGTGAGGGACTGGGATCCCAGTGGAGGCCTCTCCCCAGGGAGGCCCCCAGAGGAGCAGGCCATTCCCAGCTAGGGGGCGGGGCTGGAGAGGAATTTGCTACCTCTACAGCCCCTCGCTGTGCTGTGAGAAATTCTGGAAAAAGCTGAAAGGACTGAACCAACCTGTGCTATCTAGACTGAAACCATGAGAGAGCATTATGACTCTAAAGAGAGGCTTTCCAGTTCCAGCCAGCCTGGGCGTTTGCACTTTTATTAACCACACCCTTGCCTCCTAAGATAGTGGTGACCATGTGTCGCTGTGCGTCCACTCCTCCCCTGTGCACTCCTCCCGGGACCTCACTTTACAGGTGCGGAAATGGAGGCGGAGGTTGAGGACTCGCCCAGGGCCCTGCCTCCCAGGAGGTTTGAGGTTGAGCCACCTCCAGACACATTGTGTTCAGGGCTCCAAGGGCTCCACCCAGATGGGAACACCTCGATGTCACTGAGGAAGGCTGGCACCCAAAGTGCTCAGGCTAAGGTGGAAACTCTGTTCCCTTCAGCGCATGTGCAGGCTGCCCCCTGGCCGCAGGAGTAGCAGGAAGACATGGGAAGGAGCAGAACCCGGCACCATGCCCCATCCTTCCAGCTGCAGGGTGTCCCATCTGGTGTGCTGGCCCTGGGAGACCTGCATCATGGGGACGTGTCTCTTAGCGTGCACACCTGTGGCTCTAGTTTTTTGCCCTTTGAAGGTGGCTTCGGCACATTCTTTTTTAAGTCTGTAGTGGCTGCCTAGAGACAAGTGAGGTTTAGGGGCAGCACTCTTTGCCCACAGGGAGGCTGTCCCACTGTCAGTGAGTCTGAGCCAGGCATAGGTCTTGCAGCAGCAGGGGGCGGAGGCCTGACGGAGCATCGTGTTCCTTGTTCAGGCTGAGCTTCAGTGATAGCGACAGTGACAACAGTGCTGACTCCTGCCTCCCCAGCCGAGAGCCCCCTGCCCCCAAGAAGCCGCCCCCGCCCAACAGCAAGGTGAGTCCAGAGGGCATTGGTGGGCAGGTTGCCATCATGTTCTAGAGGCAGGGCTGAGGGCCGGGCCATTATTGGTCCTGGGCCTGGGGTTGTCCACGGGTCCCAGGCAGAGAGGCTCTGCTCCCCATGATGGGCTTCCCTTAGAGTTGGAGGCCAGAGGAAGGAGGGCAGGTGGGCCTGGGGAGGTGGGAGAGCCTTTGGAGGCTGCGGAAGAGGCATGGGGAAGAGCTGAGAGCACAGACCTGGGTTTGTCCTGCAGGCGTCAGGCCGGAGGAGCCCCGAATCCTGCAGCAAGTCTGAGAAGATCCTCAAGAGGGGCACCTATGACAAGGTGGAGGGCTCGGGTGGGGTGGGGTAACCCCGGGGCTCCACAGCTGGATGGGTCAGCCCAGGTGTGCTGAGGTGCTGGCCTCAGCAGCATCAGACCAACTTCTGTCCCGGGTCCCCAGCTGTGATGGGCTTCCTCAGGGCTGGGCAGTTGGAAGGGCTGAGGCCACCTGCTGAGTGCCTGTCTGCCACCCCCAGGCCTACACAGATGAACTGGTGGAGCTGCACCGGAGGCTGATGGCCCTGCGGGAGCGCAACGTGCTGCAGCAGGTACTAGGACGGAGCCCGCCCTGCCCTCGGTTCTGCTGAGGACACAGGTTATCACACATGAGTCCCTGGGACAGGGGGTGCCTGTAAGGCCTGCAGGCTGCTAGAACCCCTGGCTGCATCCCCAAGGAGCCTCCTTCTTCTCCTCCTCCTCTTCCTCCTCTTCCTTGGGGGTCTGCTGGAGGGTGGGGGACATCCCAGCCCAACCTCCTATCTCCTGAAGCCACCTTGCCACCTCCTTCCAGATTGTGAACCTCATCGAGGAGACTGGCCACTTCAATGTCACCAACACCACCTTTGACTTTGACCTCTTCTCCCTGGATGAGACCACCGTGCGTAAGCTGCAGAGCTACCTGGAGGCCGTGGCCACATGACCCTGGGCCAGATGCCGGGCCCCTATCATCAGGGTCCCGGGAGGCCACATCCGGACCCCGCCTGCCTTTCTCTCTCTCGACTCACTCGCCCGCAGCACTGCCTTAGTGACCGCCCTGTCCTCGGCCCTCATGGCCAGCTGCACTTTCCTCGTTGGCTCCCGGCCTGCCCTCCCCACCAGCTCACCGGGAGCCCTGGGGCCGAGGGGGCCCGGCGGGCGCAGCTGCTGCTCCCTGATATTCAGGGGCCGTCACCTGGGTTCCCCTGGTGTTGAAGGCAGCACTGGGCCTCATTCCTGTATCGGGGAAGAAATGTGCCCGGCGGTGGAGCCCTGCTCCATGGTGGGATGTGGGGCCTGGTGTCACTGGCCAGGCCTCTCCAAACGGTTCAGACACACCGCACCCCAGGACCTCAGAGGATCCAGCTGCTCTAGGCCAGGCCTTGGCTCGTCCTTCATGTGAGCCGGATGCAGCCCCGCTCTTGGCTCTCACTGTGCTGGGACTCCATGCTGTATATTGTCTCTCTGTTATGTATGTATGTATGCACTGTAGGTACCAGAGCGGTTTCCGGGTGTGCATTTCTGTGGCAGCAGTGCACGTGGGGGGTGGGGGTAAGGTGGGACTTTAGGTTAAGATGTCTCCACTGGTCTTGTCATTGGACTAGAGGCCGAGCCGGAGTGCCCACTGGCTTTCTCCAAGCGCAGGGAGGATCCCCCTCAGTGGTACCAGGGCGCCTCGTCCTCCTCCTGGGACTCAAAAGGCACAGTCCGGGCCTGTGAACACTACGATGGAGCAGTAGGTCCTCAGGCGCCTAGTCAGACTGACAGCCGTCTCCAGGAGCAGACCTCCCAGCTCCAGCAGCTGCAGGCCACCACTTGTAATGGTGCCCCGGGCCTCGGCCTCTCCTTTCTTCCATAGGATCCTCTTCCTCCTCTCTGTTATCGAGTCTTCAAACTTTGAAAAAAAATGAGCTTTTGCCAAATAAGACGATAGTTTGTGGAGTATTTTCAAGGAGCGTGAGGACTCAGAGCCAGCTCCTCTTGCCTGGGCCCCGCCGGTGGCAGGCCCTCCCGGGCACTCCTGTCTCTCTCCGTTTGGGCTTAGCCCTCCAACACCTGCCGTTCACACTCGTCCAGAGTCCCGAGACTCAATTCCTCGAAGGCCTGAGATTCTCCAAGGTCCAGGCCGGTTCCTCCTCCCTCTGGCCCACCTTCCAGGGTCAGAATGCCCTTATGGAGTCAGCCCACCTTGGGTGGGACTCCTGATAGCCTGTTTGCTCAGCCTCTATTCTCCCAGACCTTGACTCAAGGCTCCTCCAGTTCCCCCCAACTTTTGCCCTAAACAACATGTGGGGAAAAGGACTGGGGGTCCAGAGATGGGCTCACCTCTCTCCAGCCCACTGTCAGCCCCTCTCCCCGGTTCCCGAGTTCTGATGTGGGTGACCCTTCCCTGTGACCCCTGATTCTCATGCCTGTGCCCCGATTCCGTCTGTCAGGCAGACCTCGAACACTCCCGGGTGATCCCCACCTCCAAGGCTTCCATGAATCCCAGCCTTCCCGGTGAGGTCCCCAGAACTCTCGGGGGAAGCCCGAGAACTTTACAGGAAACCATCGTGACTCCTCGCCGTTCACTCAGAGTCTCTCCTGACCCCACTGCCTTGAGGCATTGAGAAGAGGTCAGGCCTGCGTGGCAGGCCCCGTGCTGTCACCATCCCCTTCTCCTGCCAGGCCAGCAATACTCCAACGTGGGCGCCATTCTTCTC
Organism: Myotis daubentonii; assembly: GCF_963259705.1. Lineage (NCBI taxonomy): Eukaryota > Metazoa > Chordata > Mammalia > Chiroptera > Vespertilionidae > Myotis > Myotis daubentonii. Next base: position 29,821,538 of record NC_081844.1, read on the forward strand.
TGGAAACTCCAAGACATTGGACGGAGGAACTGGCTGACGTGGGCTGCTCGAAAGGCAGCAGCTCCCTGGCCCTCTGTGCAGAGGCTGCCAGGGGTCACAGGCAGGAGCCTCAGCTCAAGGGCACTAGTCTTTCTGAGGATCTGCTGGAAAGGGCTGCAGGCTTCACACGGCTGCCAAGGCAGCCCTCTGCTTTGGAGCCCGGCTCTCTGGCTCACCCTCAGCGTCAGCAGCATCTGGCCCTTTCTGCTGTTTCCAGGGCCTTCGGAAGCACCGACCCATTTCTCAGTTACCTCCTCTGGCCAGAAGGCCTCCAGTGCTGTCCTCTGGAGCTGCTCTGGGCCCAGTGCTGGCCCGTGACCACCTGATGGACATGCCAGGTAGCCAGGGCTCTGACCATAGCATTCCCAGCTGCTCCCCTACTTACCCCCCAGCTGCCTGGCAGCTGGGCCCACAAGGGCTCTGGGGACGCTTCCATAGGAAGGGGCAGGCACTTTGTGATTGCCGCGTGTTTAGTGTTAAGCCCCCTGCCCCCAGTGCGAATCTGTGTTTTGCTGTCTCCTGAACAAAATGTAAACCAACACCTGAAAGCAAAAGGTATCGAATACCTTTCTTACCCGTCAGGGTTTTTACCAAGATTGTGTCTCACTAGGAACTAGGACACTTATCAGCCTGAGACCAACTCCTGGATAAAAGGAATAAGGAGAATTGTGTTTGTAATAAGTTACAGGATTGTTTCTGTCCTGGATTTTAAACTTTTTTGTTAAATTGTGAAATTATGGAGGAATTTTATAGGAAAAAAAAGTGAAATAAAGTCAGATGGGAAAGCAGACCTATGAGTCTGTTTGGTTCCTCCTGTTTTGGAGTTGGTGGGTGGGGGAGACACCAAATACTGTGGGCCGTTTGTCCCCTCTTCCTGTTCTAGAGCCAGGAAGAGCTGAGAGGGTTGGGGCCAAGCCTGGGAGGCAGCAGGAGGGAGCAGGCGAGGATGAGCAGGTTGGCCTCCTGAGGATTAGAGATAGTGCCACCAGAAATCCAGGAGGGACAAGATGGCAGAGAACTTGGTCTTGGGTCTTGCTGTTGATGTTGTGTTCTTTCCTTGGATGCTGGCTGCAAGGTTTGGTTTAAAAAAGCAAGCCTGACTCCAGAAGATGGCTGGATGGATGGGAATATGGAAGGGTGGGTGGACGGATAGGTGGATGATAGAAAGCTAGACAGAGGGGAAATGCGGGCAAAGACACCCTTTGCTGGATGCTGGGCTGCCACCTGCTAGTGTGTGTGGTGTGTTTTGCCCGGCTCAGTCCCGTTGGGGCATGCAGGAGGCAGCCATGGTCACTGGGTCTCATCGTACATGACGTCAGACAGCGAGTGGATGGGCTCGAGCTGCTGGCAGAAGTGATGGCGTCACTAGTCATTTGTCCCGCGCTCTCCTGTGTCTGCGTTGATCTGGCATGTTGTTTAGGGGTGAGGGGTCAGGTAGCTCCTGACCCACCCACCAGCAACCTCAAGCCCAGCTCCCTGGACCAGGAGTTCACCCTCATCAATCATGTCACTCTCACCTTGCCTTTGGGGGCCCAGGAGCCCCATCTCCAGGGTTCAGAGGAGAAAACAACAAAGGCTCATCTGTGAGAGACTTGCCACCTAGAGGCCAGGTGGCCAGACTCGGGTCCATCTGCCGGCCCCTGCAACAGGCTTGCCCCCACCTCCGGTAGCTGCACTGAGTGGCCAGTTGCCTCTCTTCTCCCAGCCTCCATTTCCCCAGGACAACAGCCCCCATCTCAGATTGCCATGAGGCTCACAGGCGGCCCTGAGGTGCCTTCCGCATGAGCAGGGCACACGGGGACGGCATCCTGGCCCACCCGCACGACGAGGTGAACACGGGTTTCTTCACCCGCTGCTCAGCGGGGTTCGGATTGTGCCTGGAAATCTTCGTCACCCTGGCTCTTGTGGAGGCGCGGGGCAGAGGGTACTGTCCCAGGGCAGCACCCTTTGCAGGGCCTCCCGAAGCCCCTCGCAGCCCAGAGATACCAGAAATGAGCCACAGCAGACAAAGGCACCCCCTCCTCCAAGCTGGACGTCAGCCCTGCCTCTTCCTCGTGGTGAGCCCAACGGGACCTCTGTCCACGCAGCCCTACCAGGTCGGCCAGAGGCAGAGAGGCTCCGGCCCTGTCCTCAGCCCTGGCATTGCCCAGACGGCGAAGAGTTTGTCAGTGTTCAGGAAGCCGGCCTCCGTGTGCATCCAGCCCTGGAGATCAGCCTTCTCCTGGGTGGTCTCCTCAGGGAGGTGCCCCACGAAGATGCTCCAGCTCCAAGTGAGGGTGCCAGGGAGAGATCCCCACAGCTGGGGGCAGTGGGCAGGGAGGGCCCGGCCAGACGCAGAGCCCTCTTCTCCCGTCCACACAACTGCAGATCCTAGGCCTTCCTAGTCTATTGGCTCCTAGAGTCCCTCCGATCCAAAGAAGGGGGCAGACAGGAAAGGAAACAGGTCATGGACTCCCAGGGACAGGGAGCCTGGCCAACCCCAACTCGGAGCCAGGTTCTCGGGGCACATGGATGCACCACACCCAGCCCCTGGCCACCCGGAGAGCACAGATGAGCACATGGGGACGAGGCAAGCCATGGATACACCTGACACCTTTGGGGCAGAACTGGTGGCTGAAGGCGTCTGGGCAGAGTAGTGAGAACAGTTAATTCAACACAGGTGAGAACGAGGGGTCTACCACTATCTCCATGGAAACGGGAGCTTCCTAGCAAGGTACCTGGACAGCAATCCGCACCTGGCTTCCCTGCCTCCCCGAGGGTGGAGACTCCGGGTAGGGCCTCAGAGCTGGTCCCGCCAACACCCAGAACACCCCCCCTGCATGGATTGAATTGTGTCTCCCCAAACTCCCATGTGAAGCCCTAATCCCCAGTGAGATGGCATTTGGAGGTGATTAGGTTTAGATGAAATTCTGAGGATGGGGTCCTTACAATGGGCTAGGTGCCCTTTAAGGAGACACAGAGTGGGACGACACAGGGAGGACGCGTGGCTGCTCCCCATCAGGAAGAGGGCCCCATGGGGAACTGGACAGGCGGCAGGCACCTTGATCCCAGACCTCCAGCCCCCAGAACTGAGACACACACACTGTGGCTTACGTGCCCCCGGCCTGGTATTTTGTGTCCAGTCCACGCTAAGAACTACTTCTGAGGGCAGGGACCAGGCTCGTCTTGCTGCCCAGCCCCTAGCACAGTACAAACTCCACATTCCCACTCAGATGCGCCCTGAAGGAATGAACAAATGGCCTAAGGCAGCCGTGGGCAAACTACGGCCTGCGGGCCGGATCCTGCCGTTTGAAATGAATAAAACTAAAAAAAAAAAAGACCGTACCCTTTTATGTAATGATGTTTACTTTGAATTTATATTAGTTCACACAAACACTCCATCCATGCTTTTGTTCCGGCCCTCCGGTCCAGGTTAAGAACCCATTGTGGCCCTCCAGTCAAAAAGTTTGCCCACCCCTGGCCTAAGGGATGGATGGGACACTGAGTGGCTTCTTATGTGGCTGGTTTCCCACTTGCTAACCCCACTGGCCTGGAGCTGTGTGGTCTTGTGTGGACCGATCTGGGAGCGGAGAGCGCTGTCTGGCTGCTTAGCCCCTAGGCCCCACGCAGGAGGGATGTCTGACCTGGGTTCTCGGCTGTAACCCCAGCACCCGGGACCCTGCCAGCGGGCGGTGACCACTCAGCACGCATCCCATAGAACGGGCTCCCTAGAGAGCATCGCTGGTCTCAGGATGGAGACTGAGTGTCAGCACCCGCCAGGCACACTGGCCAGGGCACTGCTTCCTGCAGCCTGCCTGCCCCTTTCCCTCTGCCCGGCTGCAGGGGGTGGGGGTGGGGGGTTAAGGAGACCCCAAGGTGAGGAAGTGCTTTGTGATTGGCTCCTTGTCCTGTCTCTGCTGAAAGGTGCAATCTCCCCAAAGCTAACATGGCTCTCAGGGTGGTGACAGACGCTCCTTGACCAAACGCTGCTCAGGCTCCTCTGAGCTGTCTTCACTGGGGCTTCACTGGCTGCTGGCTGTCAGCACAAACTACTTTATCCCCAGCCTGCATGCGCATGTGTACACACACACACACACACACGCACACACACACACGAGGCCTGAGCCAACATCAGCACAAGGCCACATTTCCAGGGTGATCCCACCCCTTAAGTTCCTGCCTGAGAAAGCTCAGTGCTGCCAGGAGAGTTTCGAATTTGTTCCAACCAAACAAAACCTGGGCTGGCCCGATGGGCCCCAGGCCCCGCCTAGAGCACCTGCTTTACAGTTTGCAGTGATAAGCACTTCCTCTGCCCTTTGAGATGCAAAGCTCAACCCTACCCCCACCCCCACCCCAGAACTGCCTCCTCAGGGCCTGAGAGGGCGGCTGTGGGTGCTGAGCTTCCCTCCTCCCAGGTCACCACAGGGCTCCTTGCTCTAACCGACACCACGGTCACAAACACCAGGTGAGCGCTAGTTAATGAACCCAGAGGGCCTGGTTACCTGGACAAGCCATCCCCCTTCCGGTTTTTGTGAATTTCCACTTTCTCAACTGCTCAAATCCCACCCACTCTTCCCACTCCCTCCTCCTCCCTGGGCAGTGCCCAGTCACCTCTGCCCAATGGGAAGTAAAGTTCAGCTCACTCCGGACCTCTCCCTGCTGCAACAGTGTGAATAAAACCTGCCCGTTCTCGTTAACTAGTGTCAGGCTTTCTCTTTGCCCGTGGTCACACTTTGAGAGGAGAGCCTTTGGCGTTTGGAGGATTGAGGCTCAGGGAGAAAGCCAGCACATTGGAAGGGCCACAACCTGCTCCAGGTCCCCCAACTCATCCGTTCCCCCAGCACAGGCTGAATCCTACAGGGAATGCACTTGGGAGCCCTGAACTGAATCAGTGGATGAGGAAGCCAGCTTCCAAGATGACCCCCAAAGATGCCCTTGCCCTCCCAGAATCCACATCCTTGTGGAGCCCTCTCCCACCCTAAAAGGGTTGACCCCATGACCTGTCAGGAGTGGTGGCAATGACAAAGTGCCACTTCAGGTCAGAGCATGATAGGATTGTCAGGTCCAGTGCAGGACGCCTGGTTAAAATTGGATTACAAACCAAAAAAAAAAAAAATTTTTTAGTGTAAGTATGTCCCAAATACTGCAAGGGATATAGTTATACTCATGTAAGAAATGAGCTGGGCCCCCCAATGCAGGGGGCCTGGTAGAACACAAAACACACTCGGAGCCCGGCAGCAAGGCAAACATCTTTGCTTCTACATCAGTGGTTCTCAACCTTCCTAATGCCACGACCCTTTAATACAGTTCCTCATGTTGTGGTGACCCCTAATTTCATTGTTACGAATTGAACATAAAGCATAGTGATTAATCACAAAAGCAATATGTAATTATATATGTGTTTTCCGATGGTCTTAGGCGACCCCTGTGAACGGGTCGTTCGACCCCCAAAGGGGTCGCGACCCACAGGTTGAGAACCGCTGCCCTACATAGAAGGGTGCACACATGGCCTGTCTGCTCGGATTTATAATCCCTGACACACGTGACCTGCCCCTCACTCTTGATTGGAGCTCAGGCTCATGGTCTTTCCTGATTGGCTAATTCAAAGGGAGGGGCTGGCCTTTGCCGTGTGAAGATGGCAGCCCCCCAGGGGAGCTGCAAGTCATGGGGCCCACTTGGCGGCTGCCAAGTCCAAAATGGCGGCTGTCTAAACTGTGCTTTGTCAGAAAAGATGATTTGTTTATTCTCACACTAAGAACCAGGTCATCTTCCTGAAGTTCAGACTTCACTGGGAGGCTCATAGTTTTATTTGCTGAATCTGGCAACCCTAGTCCCTAAGGAGAGTGTGGCTTGCTCCTTGCGCTCTCTTGTTTTTCTCATTTGAGGGAAGCTGCTGCCATGTTGGGAGGACCCTCAAGCAGCCCTGTGGACGGGTCATGTAGCAAAGACCCAGAGCCTCCTGCTGCAGCAGCGAGGAACTGGGGCCTCCCCCGGCACTCATGTGGGGAGCCACCTGGGAAGCAGCTTCTCCGGCTCCAGTCGAGCCTTCGGATGAGACAGCTCCAGCCGACAGCTTCACTCCAGCCTCGTGAGAAACCCGAGCCAGGACCCCGAGCGATGAAGCTGCTCCCAAATTCCCCATCTGCACCGACGGTGAGATGTTTTCTGTCCTAACTTGCTAAATGTGGGGGTTCGTTTTTACACACCACTGAAAGAGCTCTCTCCCGAGATCCCGGGGTGTCAAAAATAGCCGGCGATTAGTAAAAATAATGGCTTGCAAACTACAAACAAACCAGAAGAGCTCCAGGCCACCCCACAGATGGATTCCCTGGCTTTGCTCATTTCCCTTTGGATGCACATGCCGAGGTGGGGAGCAGGGCGGGGTGACAGCAGGCACTCAGGTTGGCCTGGCCGTCCCTCGGCCAGGACCCGCCTCAGCAGCCTGAAGTCCTGCTGGCGGGAGAGGGTAGGGATGCCTGTGCTCTCAGGCGGCCGTGCAGCTCAAGGACGGGCCTGTGGAGGCTGAGGAAGGAAGCCAGGGTGGCCCTGGGGAGCCCCTGCCCGTGCTGAAGAGCTGGCGGCAGAGTGCAGGCCAGGAATGTCCCGGCTTGGTTGAAGGCCAGCTTCTTGGCCAGGCTGAGGCACAGCGAGGGGCTGGCTCTGCCTTGAGAAGCAGACACAGGGGAACAGAGCGGGCCCTGGGGATGCCCCCCCCCCCCCCCGGCCCTGCCAGGCTCCCTGCAGGCAGCCCTCTGCCCTGGCCTCACCCAGGCACTCACCTCTTGTTGGTCCTCAGCCCCAACCCCACAACCCACATGTTGATTGACAATCAGAACAGGGTGGAGGCAAGCTGGGTGGTCATTTAAATATATATATATATTATTGATTTCAGAGAGGAAGGGAGAGAGAGAGAGGGGGGAGAGAAAGAGAGAGAGAGAAACATCGATGATGATAGAGAATCATCGATTGGCTGCCTTCTGCACGCCCCCTACTGGGGATCCAGCCGCAGCCTGGGCATGTGCCCTGACTGGGAATCGAACCGTGACCTCCTGGTTCAGAGGTTGACGCTCAGCCGCTCTGGGCTGGGTGGTCTTTGAGTTCCGACAGTCTCTCCCAGATCCTCAGGGTGCCAGAGAATGTGGGGGGCTTCGCCTCCCACAGTGTGTTTATCGGGGAGCCTGTGCCACACAGCCTGGTGGGGCATCCCGCCAACCCCCTACAGCTGCCCTGGGCCCATCCCACCCTGGCCTCAGCCCACAAACGAACAGAGCTGCCCACCACCGGCCCCCACCTACCTAGGGCCCCGGCAGCCAGGGCCGCAGCCACGTCGGGAGTGATGCGGGGACGCAGTCATGGGGCTGCCAGAGCTGCAAAGGGCAGTGAGCCGCCGCTGCTCCTCGCAGAACTCCATGTGACGCCAGCCGTCCCTGTGCTAGAGCCGAGTGCGATGTGGTTGGTGTGCTGGATGGCTGTGCCCACGTCCAGGCCATGCACGGCGAGGGGCCCTCGCTCTGGGAGGAGTCCTTCTGCCGCAGGCGCTCAGGCTTTGTGGTCCGGGAGTGGTGGCCAGCGGGCAGGTGAGACCCCAGGTCCCTGAGAGGGAGGGCCAAGGGGGAGACACGGAGGCAGAGGTGTGGTGCTGATGGGGGCAGAGAAAGTGAGGGGCGAGTGGGATGGTGCTGAGATGAATAAACTAAGAAATCATTTAAAAGCCTCTCTGGTTCCTCAAAAAATTAAACACGCCCTAACCGGTTTGGCTCAGTGGATAGAGCGTCGGCCTGCGGAGTCAGGGGTCCCAGGTTCTATTCTGGTCAGGGGCATGTACCTTGGTTGCGGGCACATCCCCAGTGGGGGGTGTTCAGGAGGCGGCTGATCGATCTTGCTCTCTCATCGATGTTTCTAACTATCCCTCTCCCTTCCTCTCTGTAAAAAATCAATAAAATATATTTTTTAAAAAAATTAAACATAAAATGACCATATGACCCAGCAATGCCACTTCTGATACATCCCCAAAGAGAACTTCAAGCAGGGCATGGAGGGGATGTTTGCACGTCCACGCCCACAGCAGCATGACCCACACCGGCCAAAGAAGGCAACCCGATGAACGCGGATGGACAATGGGCTATGCAACTATCACATATCCGTACAATGGACTGTTGTCCGGCCTTAAAAAGGAGCGTCTGACACGTGCTACCACGTGGATGAGCCTTGAAGACACCATGCTTAATGAAGTAAGCCCGTTTAAAAACAGATAAACCTTCTTATGATCCCACTCGTACGGGGCATTCAAGTGGTCAGATTCCTACGGACAGAAAGGAGGCTGACGGTTGCCGGGAGGGCTGGTTTGAGGAGTTGTTGAATGTGTACAGGGTTTCAGTTTTTCAATATGCACAACAATGTAATGTACTTAATGCCACAAAACTAGATATTTAAAAATGGTTTAAAAGGTAAATTAACGTAAAATGGTAAATTTTGTGTTTACCACAATTAAAAATGTTTTTAAAAGCCTTTCAGAACTTAGTAGTTTCTTGTCATTTCTTAAGGAGCAGCGATTAAGAGAATAATGAGGCCCGGTGGCATGGCTCAGCGGCTGAGTGTATGACCCAGAAGGTCACAGTTCGATTCCTGGTCTGGGCACACGCTCAGGGTTGCAGCTCAGTCCCCAGTGCTAGGTGTGCAGGCGGCAGCCAATCAAGGATTCTCTCTCATCGATGTTTCTGTCTCTCTCTTCTTTCCTCTCTCTCTAAAAAGCAATAAAAACATTAAAAAGAGAGAGAGAATAATGAGCCCCGGGTGAGAATCACTGAGAAAATACATATATTTCTCTACAGAGTTTGCACATTTTCGACAATCTAATCAGCTATTTGTCTTTCTTTGATGATGAATAAATGTTGAAAAGGAAGTGAAAAATATATTTGCCAAAGATATGCTGATCTATGTAAAAAGCCTGTACATTTTGAGAATTAGCTTGACTGTGAAGTATCTGATGATATTAACATACAAAAATCAACATGTTCCCATATATCAACACTAACCACCTAGAAAAAGGGGAAAATCACATCCACAATGGAAACACAAATTAAATTCACCAAAAATTATAAAGGATAGTTATGGACCAAACTATTACGTTTGCTAAAGAAAAGACATGAATAAATTGAAAAAGGCATCATCTTAATGAATGGTCAGTCTCAATATTGTAAAAGTTATTTTTCACAAGATTAATCAATGAAGATGCAATTTCAACAAAAATCCCAACAGGAGATTTTCTGGAATTTGGAGAAGTTAATTTTAAAGTTTACATAGAAAAAAATGCAAGATAAAAACATATTATAAAGCTAAAGTAATTAAAACACTATGAAGGACCTTGTAACCAGAATATATAAAGAACTTTTATACCTCAACAATAAAAAGACAAATAGTGCAAACATTCGCAACGAATTTGAGTAGACATTTCTCCGAAGAAGATATACCTGTGGATGTATGTGTTATATCCAAATAATAATGGAATACTACTCAACTGTAAAAATGAATGAACTATTGATGTATGCGGATGAACTTAACCCTAAGCCGGCGGTTCTCAACCTGTGGGTCGCGACCCCTTTGGCGGTCGAACGACCCTTTCACAGGGGCCGCCTAAGACCATCCTGCATATCAGATATTTACATGACGATGCATAACAGTAGCAACATCACAGTGATGAAGTAGCAACGAAAATAATGTTATGGTTGGGTCACAACATGAGGAACTGTATTTAAAGGGCCAGAAGGTTGAGAACCACTGCCCTACGCGGAAGAAGCCAGACACAGAAGACTCTGTACTGTAAGTAGTTCAGTGAAGCAGAATAAATAAATGCCTGGGCTCAGCGGCAGGTGCACTACGGCTTGGAGGGTGAGGATCCCAACCCCATTCTAACAAGCGGAGGCTAGAAAGCTAAAACTATTCCCCAGAATCCCACGGGGGGAGTTCCTGGGTATGACTCATGTTCCACTGATCACGACTGATTGGGGAGTGAGTCGTGTGAGGGGAAGAGCCAGGGTGGTCCTGGCAGAACGGCGTGGTTATGGAGCCAGCGCCGACGGTGGCGTCAGCTCCCGCTCCGGCCAGCATTTCCTGACCACAGTGTGGGCAGCGTGACCGCCCTGTCAGCTGCTAGGGAGATGACAGCGCCTTCCCAACCGGTGAACGAGGGCTGCTCCTGCACCGTGCTCTTCTAGCCCTGCCGGTGGTTTTTCCCCGGGATTTTTCTGAGCTACAACAGACAAACCATGAAATTCACCCACTGTGAGAGCACAGGACGACGAGTTTTAATAAATTCACACAGTTGTGGGACCATCACCACAATCTAATTTTAGGGCACTTTCCATCATCCCGAAAATTCCCGGGTGCCTGTGTGAGGTCAATTCTCCTCCTATTCCTAGCCTCCGGCAACCACTGATCTGATTGGCCGCCATCGTTTTGCCTTCACTAGAACAGCGCAACGTGTGGTCTTTTGTGTCTGAACTTGGGATAAGTTCATCTGTGCGTTTCAGTGGTTCATTCGTTTGTACAATTGAATGAGTAACATGCTATTATTTGGATGCGCCATCTTTTGCTTCTCAGTCACACCATGGACGGACATCGGGACTTTGCCCAGCATTTGGTGACTATGACTGTGGCTGCTATGAACATTCATGTACAAGTTTTTGTGTAGACATAGGTTTGCGTTGGCCTAGAAGTTGAATTGCTAGGTCATAGAGTAACCCTGTGTTTGACATTTTCAGACATGTCTGCACTGCTTTCCAACGTGGTTGTGCCGTTTTCTATTCCCATCAGCGATGGATGAGGGTTCCACTTTCTCCAGTTTTTAAATTTTCTCCACCCTAGTGGGTGTGCATTTCCCTGGTAGCCAATGGCATCGAACATGCTTATTAAGCCATTTGCATAGCTTTTGAGAAATGTTCATTCAAATCCTTTGCCTGTTTTAAAATGGAGTCATTTTTCTTTTTATTGTTGGTGTGTAAGAGTTCTTTATTTCGGCCACAAGGTCTTTAGCAGATACATGCTTCTTAAATACCTTTGTCTTTTCATTTCCAAAGTTGGCATTTACTTGACAGTATCTGTTGAAGGGGAGAGTTTTAGATGTTGATGAAGTCCAACTTGGTTGTTTCTTTCATAGATGATTTGTGCTTTATCCTGTCGTGGAACTAGGAAATCTTTACCTAATCCAAGGGTACAGGGACAGTGGTAGCTTTTACATCTAGATCTTCGATACGTTGTAAGTTCATTTTTGTGTCTGATGTGAGGTCAAGGTCCGAGTGTGCTAGGCAGTTAGGCAGGCGTGAGCAGGGGCGGTGGGCCAGGTGCAGAAGGGCACCGGGCAGACAGCCCCAGGCGCCTAGCAAAGGGCAAGCCTGGGAAACAAGGACCTCGCGCCCTGGTGGCCTTTCCTCCCCTAGCGTGTCGCTGGTCAGACAGTCCAGACCCTCCTGACCTTTCCTCCCCTGACATGTTGCTGGTCATGCAGGTTAGACCCCCGTAGAGGGGAAACTAACCAGGGGGCTGGAGAATAGCGCTTAAGCTTCAAGCCCCCAGGACAGTGGTTCTCAACCTTCTGGCCCTTTAAATACAGTTCCTCATGTTGTGACCCAACCGTACAATTATTTTCGTTGCTACTTCATAACTGTAATGTTGCTACTGTTATGAATCGTCATGTAAATATCTGATATGCAGGATGGTCTTAGGTGACCCCTGGGAAAGGGTCGTTTGACCGCCAAAGGGGTCGCGTCCCACAGGTTGAGAACCGCTGCCCCAGGACCATGAGGCTCTGACCCACATCAAACGCATCTGGGCCTCAGCTGTGCTTCAGCTCCAGGCGCAGACCAGGCGGGGATCCCAGGGCTGCCTCAGGGCCAGCTGCCACGGCTGGTGACGCCCTGGCCGGTGCTGACCAATCAGTGGAGACAGCCTCCCTGAGAGGGCACGCCTGGAGAGCTGATGCATGTTCTACTGAGATCCTCGCCTGAAATCCCTGCCTTAAAGGCTCTTAGGACCGAGGGCCCATCTGTGGTTCTCTCTCTCTCTCTCTCTCTCTCTCTCTCTCTCTCTCTCTCTCTCTCTCCTGCCTTTCCCATCCTCTCCCCTCCCTGCTGGCGCATTTCCTTGCCTCTCTTTTTCCCCCAAGCTCCAGGGCCCTTCTTTGCCTCTATGACTTGTTTCCTGAGCCCATTTCTTCTACCGCTCACTTCTTCTACCTCTGTGACTTTCTGAATAAACTCTTCTAGTTTGAATCTTGAATCTGAATTCTTTCTTAGCCAGAACTGTACCGAAGTCGGGTCTGACTCCACCAGTCTAACAGCGGAAGCCATTTCACCGCCATCGTAAGTTCCCTTACGTTATTTATTTACTTATCCTTGCGTACTATTCCAGCATAATTTGTTCAAAAGACCCTCTTTTCCCCATTGAATTACCCTGGCACCTTTATGAAAAAGCAGTTGATCATCATTGTGAGCTTTCATTTCTGGATTCTCCATTGTGTTTTATTGATCTACGTCAACCCCTCCACCAATTCCACTCTGACTTGATTATGTAGCTTTATAGTAAGTTGTTAAATCGAAAGTCTTCCATCTCCATTTCTCACTGAAGGCGAGGACCTGGTGGAGTGAGGGACAGTCAGAGTAGGTCGCAGTGGGTGGACCTAGAGGGCATTATACTAAATGAAATATGTTATTCAGAAAGACAAATACAGTATGACTTCACTTATATGTGGGATGTAAAGAATATAAATGAACAAACAAAACAGATTAATTGGTTCACATAACAAACTGGCGGTTGCCAGATAAAAGGGGGTGTGGCGGTCAGAGTAAAAAGTTGAAGGGATTAAGAACTACCACTTGGCAGTTATACATAATCCTGGGGATGTGAAGTACAGCATAGGGGATATAGTCATAATATTATAACAACTATGAATGGTGCCAGGTGAGCATTAGACTTATCAGGGGGATCACTTCTTAAATTATACAAATGTCTAACCGCTATGCCGAATGCCTGAAACCTGTATAAAGCAATATTGAGGATCAACTATAAATGAAAAAATTAAGCCAGAAAAGTGATATTGCAACATCATACACCATGGAACATGGAGATGGTAACAAACTCAAATTCTTCCCCCTCCAATTGTTTGGGATGGAGCCTAAATAAGCAGATTTTTAGCCATTCAGAGCCCGCCTGCTTCTTATGCCGCAAGAAACTGCGCCCAGACGGCCGGTGTGGCTCAGTGGTTGACTCGACCTATAACCAGGAGATCACAGTTCGATTCCTGGGCACATGCCTGGGTTGTGGGCTTAATCCCCAGTGTGGGGTGTGCAGGACGCAGCCAATCAATGATTTTCTCTCTCATCATTGATGTTTCTGTCGCTCTCTCCCTCTCCCTTCCTCTCTGAAACCAATAAACAGGTATTAAAAAAAAAAAGGAAGAAACGGCACCCAGCATGTGCCATAGACAGATAAACCCCAGAGCTGTAACAGGTCCAGGCCACCAGGCCCGGAGGCCTCTGACTGAGAGCCCCCGGCTGGCGGTGGAGCAATGTCACCTGGACACATAAGCCCCCGCCCATCCCCTTTACCCTGAGGGGTCCCCTTGTCCTCCTCCTTTTCTGGTGGGGGGCCCCGGTGCCACTGCCTCTGAAAAGTCTTATGTTGTGAGGGACCCCTCCCCCCATGCAAACATACCAAAGTGCGACGTGAATAAAACTGTGCTACTGCTGCCTTGTGGTCATGTCATTCCTCGTGTGACCACAACCCCCCCCCCCCCCCCGAACTCATACAGCTTTCTCAGTAGGAGCTCGACGGAAGCCATGCGGTTCCTCTTTAGTGCAGAATATCAGGAGGACCTGCTGACCTGGCCCACCCCGGGGACGTTAAACTGCATCACCTGGTCAAGTGGGTGTCTCTCAGGTTCCTCCAGCTTAAATTTACCTCCCCTCCCCCCTTCATAATTGATCGGAATTCTGTGGGGAGGTGTTCTGAGGTTGCACCTATATCCTCTCTCATCAACCGCCAACCTCTGACCTTCGTACCCACTGATGACTCCCATTTGAATCAGCCGCCTCCATATGAATGCCAAAAGGAGATTGTCTAATTCCATCATTCCTTCTGCGTTTGTTGACGTTCTCCAATGAGGAGGAGATTTCCCCCTCCCCCATTTTTAATTAACTTTGGTTCATATTTTCAATAAGTCCCATTATTCAATGAATTATTCAGTGGGTTATAGTCTATTACTATCATTATTTATCTTGATGCTCAAATTGCCCCAAATTTGGCGTAGCTTTTTAACTGGCTCTTCGGCCCTTTGACGGCTATCCAAAATTTGGGGCACTACCTTACTTTCTGGTACAAGATATTCCAGGCTTGTCTCATACTTTCCCTGCCCCAGCCCAGGAGTTAGATATTTCTTCAAAAAAGCCCGGTTCTTTTCGTGGTAGGTGGGGTTTAGAAACCACACCTGGGAGTTCGGTGTGTTCCCTGCCACTGGGTGTCACTGCTTCAGGCCCTCTGAGCAGAAACAGTTGACAAATGCATGCATATTTAGACTCACGCATGGGGCTGTATATACACAAATGTACAGACATATCTATATGTAGCACATATCTGTATTTCTGTATTATAAACTCTGAATTTGTACTAGAACCTCCAATTCAAATCTAATTCTCCAAAACCTCTCCTCTGGCAGTGAGAGACTCAGCTTCTACTTTCTTCAGTATATTTACTTATTGGCTCAGTGTGTCCCGTCTCCGCCACACGGGGCCGCTCCGCCTGCCGCCTCAGGTTGCCCTCACTGCTCCATAACCTTGGCCTCCAAGCCTGCCCCCCGGTCTCCCTGAAGCTGCCCACCCAATTCTCACCTTACACCCTCAACCCTTGTGCTAACTCCCCCAGCCTGGAAGGGAAGATGTCTCTGAGATACACACACACACACACACACACACACACACACACACACACACACACACGAGGCCTGGTGCACAAAATTCATGCATGGGAGGGGGTCCCTCAGCCCGGCCTGCACCCTCTCACAATCCGGGACCACTGGCTTCTAACCACTCGCCTGCCTGCCTGCCTGACTCATCACCCCTAACTGCCTCTGCTTGCCGACCTGATCACCCCCTAACTGGTCCCCTGCCAGCCTGGTCACCCCCTAATGCCCTCCCCTGCTGGCCTGATCACCCCCTAACTGCCCTCCCCTGCTGGCCTGTTCACCCCCTAACTGCTCCTGTGCTGGTCTGATCACCCCTAACCACCTCTGCCTCAGGCCTTGCCACCATCAGGCCAGAAGGATGTCCGGAAGATGTCTGGTCTAATTAGCATATTACCCTTTTATTAGCATAGATAAAATAATTCCTCCCTACCATGCACACATATTTATGTACAGTCAAGGTTGTTCTATAAAGTTGCATTAAGCACTGAATTAACAAGAAATACAGGATTAGGTTCCTGGCCGCCTCTGATCACATTTTTATCAACTGATCAATACATAGCCTTGTATTATGTGTGTTTCTGCTCAAGGACATCATATTTAGTACACACTGTTGATTCATTAGCATTGACTTCATGGCCAACAGCACTATAATTCATGCCTGAATTAAGCTTATCTAACACATATTTTTTTCCATAAAGGTGCCCTACAGCCTTCTAGCACTCAGGAGCCACATTCAACAGCAAAATCACCAACAAAAATGCAAAAGAAGGGGGGCACTAGCTTGACCCCCACCAAAGCCATGTATGTACAATATGAGCTGAAGGAAGAAGGCAGAGCCTTACATCCAACTCAGCTGGGAATGTCGAGCAATTCAAATTTTCCCTGCTCTGTGTGTGCCCACAAATGACCACAAAACCGCCTGGAGTGCTGGTTTGGGGGGTTACAAATACAGTTTAGTGATTGGCCGGCTTGCAAATGTGGAATTGGCAAGTAGAGAGGATTGACTGGACTTACATATTAAAAAATGAAAACCTGGCCAGGCCCGTGTGGCTCTGTGGTTATGCATCGACCAGGAGGTCAACGTTCAACTCCCGGTCAGGGCACATGCTCGGGTTGTGGGCTCAATCCCCAGTGGGCACCGTGCAGGAGGCAGCCCACCGATGATTCTCTCTCATCGCTGATGTTTCTCTCTCTCTCTCTCTCTCTCCCTCTCCTTTCCTCTCTGAAATCAATAAAAGCATTTTTTTTTAATGAAAACCTCTCAAATAGATGAGGAGGGCCATCAAATATGACTTAAGCCGTACTTACATTGCATTAAATTTCTTTTTCAAGGAGAATGGCTTAATATATTTCTCATCTATTTATGATTTTATATTTTAAAAAGAAAAAGGGGCTCTGGGTTGCGTCTGGGTATCTAGAACCTGAAGGGACATGGAAGGGTCCTTTCTCCTGTCCTGATGGGCTGTCCCCTGCCTGGGAGATGTCCCCTGCCTGCTCCCACCACTGGCATATTTTCAGGGACCAAGACCTGGATATGCCATGTCAGCACTGGTCTCCTGTGCAGGGAGTGCTGGATGAGAGAGGAATAAACTTCTATCTTCAGTTGCTGTTATTTTGGACCTTATGACGACAGCACAACTCATCCCAAAAGATAAGATTCAGCCATGGCTGGTGTACTCAGTGGTGGCACGGGTCCTCAAACTTTTTAAACAGGGGTCCAGTTCACTGTCCCTCAGACCGTCGGAGGGCCGGACTATAGTTAAAAAAAAAAACTATGAACAGATTCCTATGCACACTGCACATATCTTATTTTGAAGTAAAAAAAACAAAATGGGAACAAATACAATATTTGTATTTGCACGTGGCCCATGGGCTGTAGTTTGAGGATCCCTGGAGAGCATTGGCCCATGCACTGAAAGGTCACAGGTTCAATTCCCAGTCAAGGGCATGCACCTGGGTTGCAGGTTCAATTTCCTGGCCCCAGTTGGGGTGCATGAGGGAGGCAACCTATCGACGTGTCTCTAGCACATGGTATTTCTCTCTCTCTCTTCCCTCCTTCCCTCCCTCCCTTCAATTCTAAAACTCAATGGACAAAATATCCTCAGGTGAGGATTAATAGCAACAACCAATAATAATAAAAAAAAGAATTCATCAAGAATCTGTTGGCCCTGGCTGGGTAGCTCAGTTGGTTAGAGCGTCAACCCACTATGCCAAGGTTGTGGGTTCAATCCCTGGTCAGGGCACATACGAGAATCAACCAATGAATGTATAAATAAGCAGAACAACAAATCCATCTCTCCCTCTCTCTTTCTCTCTCTCTAAAAATCAATCTTTA
Organism: Myotis daubentonii; assembly: GCF_963259705.1. Taxonomy (NCBI): domain Eukaryota; kingdom Metazoa; phylum Chordata; class Mammalia; order Chiroptera; family Vespertilionidae; genus Myotis; species Myotis daubentonii. The sequence continues at coordinate 29,838,844 of NC_081844.1, forward strand.
AAAAATCATAGCTGATAATAAAATTGATCTCTACCTAAATGAAAGAGGAAATGACAGCTGTTCACCATGGCCACCCGGGTGCTCTGATGGTCACGGTTAACGTGCCTGGGCGTCCAGGCATCAGACGCGCACTCTGTCATCCCAGTGACCTTCACAGCGACCCTGAGAGGTGGGGCTCTATTTTTACAGAGAAAAACACCCCCAAGACTCAGAACGTCGAGCTAACACACAGCTAGCCAGAAACTGGAACGCAGAACTGAGCTTCTCAACAAAGGACAAGCTGTGTCCGGACATGAGATGCTGATGTGCTTTATTACTGGAACTGACTTGGAGGGTTTCCTAGTTGCTTCCTAGAAGGCGAGGTGGTTGGGAGCCCAGATCTTCGAACTTGTGAATGCTTTTCTTTCTGATGTTTCTGTCCGTCCTCTGGGGAGAAAAACACACCGATTTGAAACCCACAAGGTCAGATCTTTCTTCTAAAACAGGCAGCTCTTCACAGACCTCCCAGAAGCTTCCCTTGGCAGGGAGGTTCGTCGGAATTCAAATAGCTGCGACGACCCTGCCACGTGGAAGCATGGCGGGTCCCGATGGGGCACGTCTTCAGCAAGAGCCTGACACAGACAGAATCTGGCTTCTTAAAAACAGGAGAGAAAGTCCCTGCCCAGAGCAGCAAATCATGTGTCAGGATGGGCTCTGCCTGTCGGAGCTGGAGAGAGGAGACAGCCAAGTTAGCACCTGGGGGCCCGTGGAAAAGGCGTTCATTCCGTGAGGCCCCACAGTCACCATGAGATGAAAATATTCCAGAATGAATGGATCCGTTCATAAGTTAGAAAAACGTGAATCCCTCTCCCATGAACTTGAGAGCTGTGCTGTCCAAAGAAAATATCATGTGAACCACCTATATATCCTTAACATTTTTCTAGCAGCCACAAAGAAAGGAACTGAAGAAATCGATTTCAATGGTGTCTTTTATGTAACCCAATATATCCAAAATATTATCATCCCAACATGTCATGTATATTGTAAAATATGAGTGGGACAGAATACATTCTCCGTTAGAGAATGTTACACTCACAGCACCCCTCAATCTGGACCACAGCACCCCTCGATCTGGACCACAGCCCCACACTGCGGCCCGTGTCTGCCCTGCTGGACAGCACAGGTATGGAGGGTCCGTGTCCCCGTGTCGATGGGTCTTGCCAATTGCAAAATGAGACTGGGCAGCTTTCAAAAGATGAAGAACGATGAACGTATTTAACTGCTGGGCTCCGCCCCCCAAGACTGACAAATGAAGGTGCAGAGTGAAACCAGTGACTGATGAGGAAAAGAAAATGGGTGATGGTGGTGGCACGGGCTGCATCATGCCCCCTCCCCTAAATCCATGTGCAGAAGCCCTTACCCCCTGCACCTCAGGATGTGACTGCTGGGAGAGAGAGGTCTTTGCAGACAGGTAATCAGGCCAAGATGAGGTCGTTAGGGCGAGCCTAGTCCACGTGACTGGTGTCCCTACAAAAGGGGGCCATCGGGACACACAGACACAGGGAGGGCACGGCCTCTACGAGCAGAGGAGAGGCCTGTGGAGGAACCAGCCCTGCCTGGGTCTCGGCCTTCCAACTGTGAGGAAAGAACATTCTTGTTGTTTGAGATCCCAAGTCCGGTGCCCTGTTACAGCAGCCCGAGTAGGCGGGTGCAGGTGTGTCGGCTGGGGGCATCAGAGGAGAATGATTTGACCAGGAAGCCCTTACGGCAGCTGCCCATGCGCTCTCCTCTCTGCCTGCACCGTATGTCATGGTGTCATGGGGGCTCCTCTGGACAGGACTTGGGGGAAAGGAGAGGAAAAGGAGGGGCAGGAGCAGTCCAAGCCTCCATCCCTTACCATCTGTGATGGGCCAACACACGTCATTCCTTGGGTTTCTGACATGTAGAACTCCCCCCCCCACCCCCCCCACCACCAAAGGTTCTGACAAAAGGCCTCCAGATCGGCCACAATGAAACATTTGGGTGTTTAACGAAAACCTCTAGTCCTGGCTGGGAAGATGGCTCTGCTTCATCTTTGAGACAAAGGCCAGGAGAACAAGTAACGATGTTGGTGGCCAGGCATGAAGGCGCTTACGTGCCCTGCCATGACCCTAGGGGAGAGAGCATGGGTTGGGGTGGGACACTACCCAGAACCCACAGCAACTGAAGGGTCCGTGCGCTTGTCCGCGTGGCCGCTGCAGTTCTGCTCACAGACCCTGCCCCTCCCACCGGGGAGACGGCCGCTGTTGGCCTCAGTTGAGGCACAGCCCAGGGGAGCCAGTCTCACCATCGGGGCGGCCGGGAGCGGCTCTGCCAGTCAGGTCAGTGGTATAAGTTTTCGATTTGCCTCCTGTATTTCTGGGTTATGGAACTTCTCTTCATCTTTGCTGTTGGACCTAGTGAGGAAGGAGGAACCAGTTCGGTTGTGGAGAGAACACGAAAGTCCACATGCCCCGCACAGAACCAGGCAACAGGGCTGCGTGGTGGGGCTAGCTGGTGGCCACTTCCTGGGTGCGCCACCCCTGCCATATCCCCGGGAAGGAGTCGGTGACAAGGAAAGGCCCGGAGAGAGCTCACATGGAGCCGTAGTGAGGAGCTGGGCTTTTATTCCCAGAGGGAGGAGTGTGGCTGCCCTGGGGAGAAGCGGGGAGCTGGGCACCAGTCAGATAGAGGAGCCAGCACCCCTTTATGTGTCTCCAGCTGGTCCCACAGACCCTCTGGCCCCCAGAATAGGGCAGGTCTCAGAGCCCACATGGCCCTGGACTAGCCGGGGACCAGCCTCCAGGAGCCAAGGCCACAGCTCTCCAGGCCGCTCACCCAGCTCTCCACCGTAGAAGGAGAAGTCTTTCTCCAAGATGACCCACTTCTGGATCCTCTGCGCGTTGGAGGTGGCCTCCTGGTTCACATCGTCTATGCCTTTCTGGATGGCGCTGTAGACCAGGGGGTCTTGTAGCTCCACGATCTCAGACACGGTGGACGCCTGGCTGCCCAGGTCCTGGCAGAACTTGGTGGCCTCCCAGTTCAGTTTGTCCAGCGGCTCTCCAGTCGTCTCATCTGTCTCACACTGCCCCCAGAACACCCCTGTCACCACGCCCAACGCCCCCACGCACGCCCCAGCCAGCCCTCGGGACCAAGGAGAAGGTCGGGACCTGGCAGGAGCGCGCCCGCTGGACCCTGGGGCCGAGAGCCCGCAGGACGCCCAGTTACCTTCAGCGTCAGCAGGATGCTTAGGAACTTGGCCTTGTCTCCCACTAACAGGGCGTTACTGACGATGGGGATCCTCTCTTTAACCCTGTTCTCGATGGGGACAGGGGCTACGTTCTCGCCGCCGGCGGTGATGAGCATTTCTGGAACACAGGGCTCCGTCTGTGGGTTCGACCATGGCGACGGGAACCCCCGCCCCCTTGAGGCTCTGAGGGGACCGGTGTTGGCACGGACAACCATTCACCTAGAAAACCCCAGAAGCAGCAGAGGCGCCCTGCCCTTGGCCCGGACTCCCACATGCCCTTGTCTAAGCCACTGACCCCACGTTCCCCTGCCCCCTTCTCCCCTATTTCTTCCAATTCCCATGAAGTGTCTGAAACCTGTGCCTTCCACGTGGACAGGGTCTTATTAATTCACGGCCTATTTTGCCGCCTCCCATCCCCTGCTCCAGGCCCTCTGTCTTGCTTGGAAGATAGTGAAATGCTCCCAGTCACAGCCCCTCTCTCTGTCCCCTGATCTGTCCACCACTTGGCAGCCTCAAAAGAACCTACGTCCAGTCTCACCCGGAGGCTTTGTGCCACACCCCTTGTCTGTCTGAAAAGCACGGTGTCTCTTGCTCCCCCAGGCCTCTAGAATTCTCCAAGAGCTTCATTGTCCTTTCATCCCAGGAGCTGGCCACTCTCGGTTCCACCCACCCAAACTCTCCATCTCATCTCAGGGCCTCGCAGTCATCGCATTTCTGATGTGGTTATGGCAGTCGTCATAATATGATCACTTAATGGACATCGGGGTGGTGTCTGCCCAGTGGCTCCTCCTTCGGATAAACGCACCCTTAGGGATGTTTCCTTAAGGAACTACTCTCCATCTTTATGTGGTTTGGCAGGTGAACTACAGGGTGAGCATGTGACCAGGTCTGACCAATCAGTACAATCCATGCTCTACAGTGATTCGTGCTGAAACTATGAGTAATAACACACTCTTATCCCTCGGGGGTAGGATAAGCCTAGCCTGTTGGCAGCCATCCTGACACCAAATGGGGAAAAGCCTCTTCAAGAATGGCCCCAATGGCCCTAGCTGGTTTGGCTCAATGGGACTGAAGGGCCCCAGTTTGATTCTGGCCGAGGGCACACGCCCGGGTTGTGGGCTCGATCCCCAGTAGGCGGCGTGCAGGAGGCAGCTGATCAATGATTTTCTCTTATCATTGATGTTTCTGTCTCTCTCTTCTTCTCCCTTCCTCTCTGAAATCAATAAAGAAAAGAAAAAAAAGAATGGCTCCAACACAGAAAATAGCGCAGTAAGGGAAGGATAAAGAGATTCCTTTTGCCATTGTTTTGGCACCTGGATCCAGCCATGCCTGAAGCAAGTGGACTTTTTCATTCAAACCTTTTTCCCTTTTTCATTCAAGCCTGGTTAAGAATCCCACTTACTGAATAGTCATTCCCTATGTCAGGCTCAGGGCCAAATACTCTGTCTACACCAGAGGTTGGTAAATTACAGCCTGCAAGCCAAATTCAGCCTTCTGCCTCTTTTTGTACGACCAGGAGCCAAAAATGGGTTTTACATTTTTAAATTGTTGGGAGGAAATCCAAAGGATAATATTTGTGACACATGAAAATTATATGACACACAGTCACATCCATTCGTCTACATATTGTCTGTGGCTGCTTCTACGCTACCCTTCTGCCAAGTTGTGTAGCTGCGACAGAGACCCTATTCCTGCAAGTCCAAAAATATTTATGATCGGGCCCTTTATAGGAAAAGCTGGCCCATCCCTGTTCTATGTCATGTCATTGAATCCTTATTCCATCGTTATAACCCTGTAGGTTATTATTCATCTCAAATTACAGGGCAGGAAACAGGTTTCAGGGATGGGGGTGGGCGTCTTTCCCAGGTCCATCCTGCAGAGGGCCAAATGCTCTTCTCGAGGACAGAACTGGGATGTGCAGAACAGGATGGCCCTGTATGTCCATGTGATGCCCCCCACCCCGCTCCCACCCCGCCCCACCCCCGCCCCATGCCGGACCGGGAACGGAGGCCTGTGTTTGCGCTGGTCTGCCAGCCACTTAAATGCCCAGAGGGGCCTGTTTGCAGGAGACCCCTGCAGAGCCGGGCCCCGGTACCTTTGATGCGGCCAGTGACGTAGAGGAAACCCTGGCTGTCCATGAGGCCCAAGTCCCCGCTGTGTAGCCAACCTTCCTCATCGATGATCTCCGTGGTCTCCTCCTGTTTTTCCAGGTAGCCCATGAAGACGTGCCGGCCCCACATGCAGATCTCCCCAATGCCGTCACTGGTCGGCTGGAGCAGCATGTTTTTACAGCCACTTGCGATTTTGCCGCAGCTGCTAGGGAGTCGAAGGGGGAGAAACTGAGGCTGAGAGACAGAGTCACTCGCACAGGTCAGCCTGGGTCTGTAGCCCAGGCTCCTAACATTCTGCTCAGCTGCCTCAGTTCTGCTTCTTTCACCCACTCTGGGACCTGGGGAGTGTACGGAGGTGTTTGCTGAATGAGAGAGGGAGTGTTCCATCCAGTGAATCCAGTTCCCAAACCCTTGGTGAGCTGGGACACACAGCAGAGTGTAGGTTTTAACCTCCACAGAAATGGGAGGAGAACAAAGAGCTCCTGGCTTAAGAATAGCAGCAACACCCCCGCCCCCTGAGTGTGTGCGTGTGTGTGTGTGTGTGTGTGTGTGTGTGTGTGTCCTAGCAAACAGGTATATAGACCTGCACCCAATGACCAGGACAACCAACCAGAATCTCTTCAGAAGTTAGTTACTTCCATGTGACAGAAAAGCTCTATCTGAAATCTGGAATCTTATAAGACTTCTTTTCCTAGAGAGAACGCGGGCAGGGTGGTTTCAGAACGCAGGAAAGAAGCTAATGCTGCTTTGCCGGGTCTCCTTCCCTGGCAGAAGGGCCAATGGTTTTAGAGCTGATTGTAGGGATTCCCTCCGTGAGCAAGAGAAACAAGACACACCCAGGAAGCTCAACATTTTCGGAGAGCCCCCTTAGGCCTCCCCCGAGGAAGGCCTTCGAAGGAACATGGAAAACCACAGAAGCCACAAAGAAAAGATCGATCAACTCAACCACGCGAAGATTTTTTAAAGTTCCGCACAGCAAAAACACCTTAACTAAAACGAAATACTGCCCTAGCCAGTTTGGCTCAGTGGATAGAGTGTGGGCCTGTGGACTGGAGGGTCCCCGGTTCGATTCCAGTCAAGGGCACATGCTCAGGTTGTGGGCTTAATCCCCAGTAGGGGGCGTGCAGGAGGCAGCCAATCAATGATTCTCTCTCATCATTGATGTTTCTCTCCTTCTCCCTTCCTCTCTGGAATCAATAAAAATATTTAAAAGAAAAAAAACACATAAAACTAACTACTAATGATAAACTGAAGGGTCAAATATTGGCAACTCGTCAAAACCAAAGGGCTGACTTTCCTAATATATAAAGAGTGCCAACAAACCAACATTAAAGGGACCGATGATCCAGTTCTTAAAGGGGGCAGATGATATGAACAGATAGTTCAGGGAAAAGGAAATACAAATGGCTTTTAACTGTATGAAAGAATTTTTTTTCAACTTCATTTACAATGAAAGGAAAATTATGATGAAATACCATTTTCTTCCAATTGGTTTAGCAAAATATATGGTGTATACACTAAACATCCACTTTATCATTGTTTATGGTGACAAATAATGGAGAGAGAAAAAGCCCCAAATATCCGCCAAAAAGGGGGCCAGTTAAATAAGTCACGGTTACATCCGCCTGGTGGGATACTATGCATTAAAAAAGAGGCAGCTGTTTGCACGGACAGAGAACATCCTGTCCAATGATGCCTTACCAACCGACTCTGTTCGGTCCTGAGCTGGGATGGCGTGAGGCAAGGCTGACTGGAAGTTTGTGCACCGAATCCGGAGAGTGAAGCTATCGTGTTATCTGAATTATTTTGGTTCCCGAACTCAAGGCAGAAAGGATGCGATTTTTGTCTGTTTTTACATGGGAAATGCTCCCATTTGGGATAAAAATATACATGTCAATGCACTCTTATGCCAGGGTAATTTAAAGGAATGGGATGTGGTCATTTTGCCTCTGGGAGAGTGTTATGGGTTGGGCTGTGTTCCCTATTCATATTTCGCATGCGAACTCCCAGTACCTCAGAATGTGAACCGATTTGGAAATAGGATCCTTGCAGATGTCGTTGGTTAAATTAAGAAGAGGCCATGCTGGAGTAGCATGGCCCCAAATCCAGTACGACTGGTGTCCTTCATTAAAAAAAAGTGGAAATTTGGACAAAGACACACATGGGGAGATGCCACAGGGAAATGAAGGCCGAGATGAGGGGGTTGCTCATACAAGCCAAGGGATGCTACAGGTTGCCAGTGACAACAGAGCTGGGAGAGAGCACGGGACAGATTCTCCCTCACAGGTTAGAGAGACAACCGGCCCTGCAGACACCCTGAGCTTGGACTTCTCGTCTCCAGATTGTGAGGAAATTAATTTCTGTGGTTTAAGGGTGTGGAGCTTTGTTACAGCAGCCCCAGCACACTCCCCCAGTGAGGGAGGGAGCTTTTCACGCTATCATTTCACACCTTCTGATTCTTGTGTGTGTGTGTGTGTGTGTGTGTGTGTGTGTGTGTGTTTCTCACTGGGAAAAAAAAAAATAAAGACAGAGGCTGGAGTGTGTGCCCTTCCTCTGGGATTGGGATAATGTCACGTCTCTTTAGGGAAGGACCAGCCTTTGGTTTGGGAAGAACGCCAGTGGGCACTGAGGCTCTGCAGAAAACAGACTTTAGATGGGATGATGCAGGGGAACGGGGGCGATAGCAAGGTGACAGTCTCCCCTCCAAGGGAAAGGCAAGAAGTGAGGTTGCCAGATTAGGAAGATTGACCTTCATTTTTGCCAAGTTCAAAGGCCCCTGCAACCTGGCCAACCACAAGAGACAAGCCAGGCTTGCAACATGGCAGCCGGGAAGGGAGAGAGATGGCTGGAGGTCGTGTGAAGGAGCGTGGCCCTCAGACTCGGAGTGGGCCTTGCCTTTAGTATTTTTTAATTTATTTTTATTTTTATTGATTTCAGAGAAGAAGGTAAAGGGAGAGAGAGAGAGAGAAACATCAATGATGAGAGAGAGCATTGATTGGCTGCCTCCTGCACGCCCCCTACTGGGGATCAAGCCCACAGCCTCAGCATGTGCCCTTGACCGGAATCGAACCCGGGACCCTTCAGTCCGCAGGCCGATGCTCTGTCCACTGAGCCAACCCAGCTAGGACGCCTTTGGTATTCTTACTGTCTCGGTATTACTGGGGTCAGTCCCGCAGCCTGGGATGAGCTCAGCTGCGGGGAAAGCCAGAGAGGGCCCGTGGATGTGTTGGGCGAGCCTGGGTGGTCGCTGGAGGCAGCGCTCACCAGCAGCAATCAGGGGGAGACCATGGGAGGCTCTGAGAGCCCTTCCCCTTGTCGGTGAACCTCCGACAAACCGGGGCTTCCCACGGTCATGAAGATTTGGGGCTTGGGCGCGGGAGAGCAAGGATCATTCTGGAGATGCCGAAACAGAGTTCATCTCAGTCCAGAGGCCCACCCACCCTCCCAGCTTCCTTCCCCTGACCCCATGTGGCTGGAGGCCTGGGTGGGGGTGGGGGTGTCTATCCAGGAGGTCAGTACCTTAGCACCCTGATGTTATCGACGGCGGATACAGTGTGAGGGCCCGAGCTCTCGCTCATGCCATACATCTCGCCTATGGGTATGTCCAGGCTTAGAAAGAACTCAGCGGTCTCTGGGCTGAGGGGCGCGGCCCCACTGATAAAAAGGTGGCAGTGATCAAAGCCGATGCTGTTCCTGATTCTGTTGAACACGAGTGCCTTCGCCACGTGGTAGCTCATGGGAGTGTCATGTATCCTGTGAACAGTGCCAAGGAGCGCTCTGTAGCTGTGGGTCTGAAATGGGCTTCTGGGCTCCAGCTGAGCCCCTCACCCACCACCCTCCCCACCCAACCCACTGGGCCCTCCACCTACCCCTGCATCCTTTTCGTATTGATCTTTAAGCCAACAGTTCTTGCCCACACAAACACCTTATTCTTCAAGCTTGAGGATTTGGCACAACTTTCCTTTATCTTCGCCTGTATCTTCTCCCAAATTCGGGGCACCCCCAGGAAGGCGGTAGGCTTCACCTCCTGCAGGGTGTTGACCAAGGTGCCCTGCATGGGACAGAGCTGGGTTAGCCGCCCCTGAACCTTCCAGGGACCCCAGATGTCCATCCCCGCCCAGCCACTCAAGTCAGCCCAGGAGAACCTCCTTTTTTAAATTTTTTAAAAAGTTGATTTCAGAGAGGAAGGGAGAGGGAGGGAGAGAGAGAAACATCAGTGATGAGAGAGAATCATTGATTGGCTGCCTCCTGCACACCCCACACTGGGGATTGAGCCCATAACCCAGGCATGTGCCCTTGGCCGGAATCGAACCTGGGACCCTTCAGTCCACAGGCCGACGAACCGTCCACTGAGCCAAACCAGCTAGGACAGGAGAACCTTCTTTTGGCTGATTAGACCAGGGTGAGCTCCTGACTCAAGCGAGCCCACCCACTGGCTGGTCAGCAGCCAATCAGATTTTCTCTCTCTAGGGTAGAGAGTAGCAGGCTGGTAAAAATCTGTTGCCCAAGCGTGCAGTGGAATATTATGCAACCGTATAAAAGGATGCAACTTTCTCCCCAAACTGATGCAATCCCTTTCAAAACCCAGATAGGCTCATTCATACAAATTGACAAGCTGAGCTTAAAACTGCTATGAAAGTGTGGAGGATCTGAATAGCCAACCCAATTTTGGAAAAGAACAAAATTGGAAGGATTACTACCTGATTTTGAAATTTATTCTAAAATAGGGTGGTCAACTATCCTGGTTTGCCCAGAACTAAAGGGGTTCCTGGAATGTGGGTTTTTCAGTTAAAAAACTGTGGGGACAAGGTAGTCATCGTATCATCAAGCCATAAACCCAAGTCAGTGTGGCTTTAATGTAAGAATTGACATATAGATCAATGCAACAGCATAGAAAACCCAGAGATGAATCTTTATATTTGTGATCAATTGACATTCAATCAAAGTGCGAAGGCAATTGAATGGTGTAAAGGGTATTCATACCCCCCCCCCGCCCCCCAATATTAAAAGCTTTGCTTAGAGCCTTACCTCTCACCAAACAGAAAAGTAAACCCAAAACGGTCACTGACCTGAATGTAAGAGCCAAAACTAAAAGCTTCTAGAACACACAGAAGGAGATCTCTGTGGCCTTGGCATGGGTAGAAATTTCTTATATACAACACCAAAAGCAGAAAATGAAATAAAAAGAAATTGGCCTGGCTGCTGTGGCTCAGGAGTTGAGCATCAACCCAGGAACCAAGAGGTCACTGGTTCGATGCCCCGTTGGGGCACATGCCCAAGTTGAAGACTCGATCCCAAGTAGGGGGCATGCAGAAGGCAGCCGATCGATGATTCTCTCTCATCAATGCTTCTATCTTTCTCTCCCTCTCCCTTCCTCTCTCTGTGAAAATCAATAAAAACGTATTTTTTTACAAAAGAAATTGGACTTCAGAGACAAGACAAAAAGACAAGTCACAGACCTGCGAGAAAATATGTTCGAACATATACTTAAGATTAATTTATATCCAGAGTGTCTAAAGAACCCTTTACACTCAACCATGAGAAGACATGCAGCCACATTTAAAAAAAGATTTTTTTAGTGAAGAGAGGAAGGGGGAGGGAGAGAGAGAAAAACATCTATGTGAGAGTAGAACATGGATCCGCTGCCTCCTGCACCCCCTGCCCCACACCGCCCACTAAAGGAATTGAGCCTCAAACCTGGGCAGGTGCCCTGACCGTGAATCAAACTTTCAGTGCGTGGGACGATGCCCCATCAGTTAAGCCACACCAGCCAGGACCTGGAGCCATATTTTTAAATGGGCAAGAGATTTGAACAGACATTTTTCCAGAGAAGACATATCAATAGCCAATAAGCACATGAAAACTCGTTCCCCACTGTGAGTCACGAAGGAAATGACAAGGGATGTGATGAGCCACCACTTCACATCCACCAGGACACAGTGACGGTGGTGATGATGCTGAGGACGTGTTAGTGAAGAGGGGCAGAAACCGGAACTCGCTCATGCACTTCCGGGGGAACACAGAGCGGAACAGCCACCCACTTTGGGAAAGTCTGGCGGTTCCTGAAACCGTGAGAGAACCTTTCTCGCCCATCAGGTTGATCACGTCAAAGTTTCTGACGATATTGCGGAGTTGATGCGAATGTGGGAGAATGGGAACGTCTCGGGTCCTGGAGGTGAGTGTATGTATATGCATTCTGCATTCAGCCAAAAAACCAAAGTATTTATCGAGTGGCTGCTACCTCTCCGACACTGAGCTTAGGGGATGTGAGAGGGGCCAGGGAGAACTGTAAGCAGAGAACTAAATGACAAGGAGTCAGCAGCCACACAAACCAAAGAAGAATAAACCTTTCGGAAGGAATTACAAAGGCCTAATGCAGCCTGTTTGATACAGTGTGGAAGGGAGAATCGCGGCACCCCGAAGGCATTCCCTCCTAACCCCTGAGCCTGTGAATAGGTTCTCTTTCACAGCAAACAGGACTTTGCAGATGTAACTTAAGGGTCTTGAGATGAGTTTGGTTTTTGGAGCTTTGGGGAGCTGGGAATGCTGACTTAAACAAAAACAAAAGCACACAGCCACACATGGGTGCCCTGAATGGGGTTAAGATAAAACAACAAGAATATGACCAACTGTTTCCGATGCTGCTAGATGAAGCAGAAGATGAGGACAGGGAAGGAACCCCAGGAACTGGGGCTTAATGGAACCATCCACTCACCCAGCTGCCCTCCGCCTTACCTTGAGAGCGTCTGGCTGAGCAAAGTAGGTGCAACCCCCGACCTTCATGGGCAACCAGATATCCATCATCAGAGCCGCAATGTGGCTGAGGGGAAGGTAACTAACTACCACCTCCTGCTTCTCTGAGGCGCAAGTCAACTTTAAGTCCTTTGCCACCGTCCCGGCCAACCACGTGATCTGGAACACAAGTGGGGCTTACAATCCAGGCGGCCTTGTCCTGGCTGAAGGGCCACTTCAATGCAGTTCTTTTATAAATAAACTAGAGGCCCGGTGCACAAAAATTTGTGCACTGGGGGTGGGGGGAGGGGGGTCCCTCAGCCCGGCCTGTGCCCTCTCGCAGTCTGGGACCCCTCGGGAGATAACGACCTGCTGGCTTAGGCCTGCTCCCGGGTGGCAGAGGGCAGGCCTAATCCCTAGGTGCAGCCCCTGGTCGGGCTCAGAGCAGGGCCAATTGGAGAGTTGGGGCGCTGCCCCCTCTCGTGCACAGAGCAGGGCGGATTGAGAGGTTGTGATGCCACCCTCAGTCACGCTCAGGGTAGGGCCCATTGGGGGGTTGGGGCACTACCCCCTGTCACACTCAAGGCAGGGTCAATGGGGAGGTTGTGGCGCCACCCCCTGTCACGCACAGAGCAGGGCCAATCAGGGGGTTGGGGAGCTCCCCCCTATCAGGCACAGAGCAGGGCTGATCCGGGGGTTGGGGCGCCTTCCCCTGTCATAAACAGAGCAGGGCAGATAGGGAGGTTGTGGCCCCGCCCCCTGTCACACACAGAGCCGCAGAGCGATCAGGGGGTTTGGGCGCTGCCCCCTGTCACACTGATCCCGGTGCCGGTGCCGGGAGGCCTCTTGGCTCTGCTGATCCCGGTGCTGGGAGGCATATTACCCTTTTACTATATAGGATAGAGGCCTGGTGCATGGGTGGGGGCCAGCTGGTTTGCCCTGAAGGATGTCCTGGATCAGGGTGGGGGTCCCCACTGGGGTGCCTGGCCAGCCTGAGTGAGGGGATGATGGCTGCTTGCAGCTGGTCACACACCCTTTAGGGTGGGGGTCCCCACTGGGGTGCCTGGCCAGTCTGGGTGAGGGGCTGAGGGCTGTTTTCAGGCTGGCGGGTGACTGAAGCTCCCAACTGCTCCTTTTTTTCTTTTCTTTTTTTATTCTGGGCCAGCTTTAGCTCTGGCTCCAGCTCTGAGGCCTCTGCTGCTGAAAGCAGGTATCAGGTTTGTTTGGGTTCTATAATCGAAACACTGTATCAACTCCAGCTCTGAGTTCCCGGCTCGGCTTGCTGAAAGCAGGTTTCTGGGGTTTTGTTTAGCTTCTATATTTGTAACAATGTTTCAAACTGCAAGCTCAGAGGCCGGCAAGGCAGGCGGGGAACATTCGAGTCCTCCGTCACTGAAGCAAGCAAGCCTCATGTTAGCTTCAAGCTGCTTGGCTGCCGGCCGCCATCTTGGGTGGCAGTTAATTTGCATATCTCCCTGATTAGCCAATGGGAAGGGTAGCGGATGTACGGCTAATTACCATGTTTCTCTTTTATTAGATAGGATAAATAAATAAATAAATAAATAAAATTGATTTTACTGAGGAAGAGCACAGAAGTGTCTCCTGTCCAGTATAAAATTCTGGAACCAACACTGTCTGACAGAGAGACCACCCATAATCCCCTCCCATAATCACCTAACCATTAGCATATTCATGTTTTTCTTTCTCCAATGCATACCTTGATGCAAAGTTTTAGCGTACCTATCATTTTGCAATCTGTATTCCTCACGGATGTCATAAAACACTGGTGAGCAGTTTACTTCATTAATTCTGCCACATGGCCTCTGCACTGCTCCTCCAACTCATCAGGCAGAGCCCAGCCTCAGGGCCTTTGCACTGGCAGTTCCCTCTGCCTGGACTGCTGTTCCCCCAGCTTTCCCCATGACTGACTCCTTCTCACCTGTCAAGTTTCCCACTAAATGCTGTCAACGAAGAGAGGCTGTCTCACACCACCCAAACTGGAGTCATCAATGTCTAATTCTCTAGGCATGGTTTTATTTTATTTACAGTTTTTTTCTTTATAGCCATCCCTACACTACCACCCCCACCCCTCTCCTTTGGAAACCATCAACTTGTTCTCTGTATCTATGGGTTTGTTTCTGTTTTGTTTGTTCACTTATTTTGTTTTTTAGATTCCACAGAAAGGTGAAATTATATGGTATTTGTCTTTGACTTCACTAAGCATAATACCCTCTAGGTTCATCAATGTTTTCACAAATGGCAAGATTTCATTCTTTTTTATGGCTGAGTAATATTCCATTACATAAATAAATAAGTATACCACATCTTCTGATCCAATTTTCTATTGATGGACTCTGAGGTTGCTTCCATATCCTAGCTATCCTATCTAATAATAGACAATGGTAATTAACCATACCTCCAACACGATTCCCATTGGCTAATCAGGGCAATATGCAAATTAACTGCCAACCAAGATGGCGGCCAGCAGCCAGGCAGCTGAAGTGAACAGGAGGCTTGCTTGCTCCAGTGATGGAGGAAGCCAAGATTCCCTGCCTGCCTTGCCGCTGCCCAGCTCTGAGCTGCACTCTAAGCAACTATGTTGCAATTATAGAAACTAAACAATCCCCAGAAACCTGCTTTCAGCCAGCGGGCCGCAGAGCTGGAGTTGCAACAGTGTTTCAATTATAGAAGCTAAACAAAGCCCAGATACCTGCTTTCAGCAGCCGAGGTCTCAGAGCTGGAGCCGAGCCTCAGAGCTAAAGCCGGCTCTCAGCTCTAGTGACAGCCATAGAAGGTAAATAAATCCCAGAATAAAAAAAAAAAAGAAAAAAAGGAGAGGTTGGGAGCTTCAGTCACCTGCCAGCCTGAAAATGGCCCTCAGCCCCTCACCCAGACTGGCCAGGCACCCCAGTGGGGACCCCCACCCTGGAGGATGTGTGACCAGCTGCAAACAGCCATCATCCCCTCATCCAGGCTGGCCAGGCACCCAAGCGGGACCCCCACCCTGATCCAGGACACCCTTCAGGGCAAACCAGCCGGCCCCCACCCATGCACCAGGCCTCTATCCTATATAGTAACAGGGTAATATGCAAACTGACCCTAACAGCAGAAGGACTGGGAATGACTGGTCACTATGACAAACACTGACCACCAGCAGGCAGATGCTCAATGCAGGAGCTGCCCTCTGGTGGCCAGTGTGCTCTCACATGGGAGGAGCTCTGCTCAGCCACAAGTCAGGCTGATGGCTGCCAGTACAGCGGTGGTGATGGGAGCCTCTCCTGCCTCCTCAGCAGCACTAAGGATGTCTGACTGCAGTTTAGGCCTGCTCCCCGCTAGCAAGTGGACATCCCCCAAGGGCTGCTGGGCTGCCAGAGGGATGTCTGATTGCCATCTTAGGCCCAATCCCCTGGGAGCGGGCCTAAGCCAGCAGGTGGACATCCCCCAACGGGTCCCAGACTACAAGAGGGCACAGGCCGGGCTGAGGGACTTCCCCCCTGCCCCCGAGTGCACAAATTTTTGTGCAAGGGGCCTCTAGTTGTAAATAATGCTGCAAGAACATAGGGGTGCGTCTGTCTTTTTAAATTAAGTGTTTTGGATTCTTTGGATAAATACCCAGAAGTGGGGTTGCTGGGTCAGATTACAGTTCTATTTTTTTAAAACCTCACCTGAGGATGGGTTTATTGATTTTTTTAGAGAGAGAGGAAGGAGAGAGAGAGAGAAATATCCATGTGAGAGAGAAACATCGATCGGCTGCCTCCCATACAAGCCCCAACAGGGATCAAACCCGCAACCTAGGTACATGCCCTGACTGGGAATCAAACCCGCAACCTTTTTTGGTATATGGGGCGATGCTCCAACCTACTGAACCAGCTGGCCAGGGCTGGTAGTTCTATTTTTATTTTTTGAGGAACATCCATACTATATTCCATAGTGACTGCACCAATTTACAATCCCCCAACAGTGCACAAGGGTTCCCTTTTCTTCACATCCTCGCCAACACTAGTTTGCTGATATTTTTATGCTAGCCATTCTGATGATGATCTTGAAGATAACAATGGCTAGGACTGACATGGCTCACTGTGTGCCAGGCATTGTTCTAAGCACCTTATTTATGTGGTAAGTTAAAGGCAGCGGCAAACTCCCTGCCACCCTCCCCTTCAAAGCTGAAGTCTGTTTTCCTCTCCTTCCCCAGGACTGGTCCACTGACTGGTTGGCCCACAGAATGGAGCAGAACGACACTGTAACTTCTGGTGCTGAGCCGCCACAGACTGCAGCTTCTGCCTTGGGATAAGCCTAGGGAATATTTGCTCCGAGGAGAGCCCGTCACCACGGTAAGCAGTTCAACCACCTGGAGCCACCGTGCGGTGAGGTTGCCCAAGCCGCAAGAGACTCGTGAGTGAATTCCTTCCTGGACTTGCCTGCTTTTCTGAATACAGCTGAGTGGTCCCAGCTGACACTACTCGGAGCACAAGAAACAGCCTGCTGGGCCCTGCCAAGTTCCATGCCCAGATGTAACACACTTTTGGTGTTTTACGTCGCTAAGTTCTAGAATGGCTAATAGCTAGCCCTGGCTGGGTGGCACAGTTGGTTAGAATGGCTAATAGCTAACGGGCAGAGATTATGGAAGAATTTTATCTTCATGGCAACTCTAAGAGTAGAAACCATTCTTACCTGTGCTTTACAGATGGGAAAACCAAAGTCAAGAGGAGTTAAAGAACAGGTCACACAGCTAGCTGGTGGGAGAGCCAGGATTCAACCCCAGGCAGCCTCGCGCCAGGGTTTATACTTGTCACCCCAATGCTAGGAAAACATTTCACCAGATAGAAAGTCACAAGGAGCCAGGTTCAGGTGGGAGTTTAATCAGATGCCATTCATTCGTTCATTCCACAAAAACGGATGAGTCCTCCTATGTGCCAGAAACTAGAGACACAGACAACCTCTGCCCCCGGGAGCTGATGTTCACGGTAAACAAGTGACTAGATAATACGACAGTGGAAGAAAAACAGCAGCCAGAGGAAGATGAGGGATCAATGGGATGGTTTGTTGTTTGCTATTTTAAACATGGAAATCAGGGAGGGCTTCCCTGAGGAGGTGATGTTTGAGCAGGACCAGAAGAAGGTAAAGGAGCAAGTCATGTAGCTTTCTGATGTGCAGAAGGAACAGCAAAGGCCAGTGTGTGCTGGTAACTATTAAGCTAGGTTGGAGGAAAAAGCTCTCATAAGGTAGAAAAGCTTCATTTAAAAATGAAGCAATCTGCCCGGCCAGTGTGGCTCAGTGGTTGAGCATCAGCCTATGAAACAGGTCATGGTTCGATTCCCGGTGGGAGCACATGCTGGGGTTGTGGGCTCTATCCCCAGTGTGGGGCATGCAAGAGGCAGCTGATCAATGATACTCTCTCAACATCGATGTTTCTATCTCTCTCCCTCTTCCTTCCTCTCTGAAATCAATAAAAATCTAAAAATACATATTTTTTAAAAGCTAGCAATCTGCCCTGGCCAGTGAGCTCAGTGGTTAGAGTGTTGGCCTGCACACCGAAGAGTTGTGGGTCCAATTCCCAGTCAAGAGCTTGTACCTGGGTTGCAGGTTCAATCCCAGGCCCCGGTAAGGGCGCATGTGGGAAGCAACCAATCAATGTGTCTATCTCACATGGTTGTTTCTCTCTCTCTCCCTCCCTCCCTCCTCCCTTTCACTCTCTCTCCAAAAAAAAAAAAAAAAAAAAAAAATCAATGGAAAAAATATCCTCCATTGATGATTAACAAATGAATCAATCAACCAATTAAAAGTTGCAATCTTTCTGACTCAAAGAGGGAACCAACATGGACAGTTGGGTGCATGTCCTGCCAGACATTTTTCTGCTTTTAAAATGTACACAGAAGCATATTGCTTGCTGCCTTTTTAGTTTTTAACAACAACAACAACAAAAAAATCACTTGTGTTCTGTGTACTTTGTGCAAATACCTTTTACATGCTTACATTGCATCTTTGGACATCTTCACACGTTAGCCACATAGGTCTACAGTGTAGTTAAAAATGCAGACTGTGGAGCCAAATCCTAGCTCCACCGTGTTGCATGCTGTGTGACCTGAGCCAAGTAACTTAACCTCTCTGGGCTTCAGTTTCTCCTCTGTTAAAATAGCTTCCACCTGATAGAATCAGTAGACTTGCTGCGAGGATTTACTAAAGCTCTTGGAACAGTGCCTGGCAGGCAGTGATCGTGCAACGTTCTTTTTTCTAGTAGTTTTATTGAGGTATAAGTGACATACAATGCACACATTTAAAGTGTACATCTGACACAAATTGACACATGTCTACACCTGCGGAGCCATCACCATCATCAAGATATGAATGTCTTCATCACCTCCCGACTTTCCACTTGTTTCTTTGTGATGCCTCCCTCTGGCCCCCCAGGCAACCGCCGATCCGCTTTTAGTCCCTAAGGATAAGTTCGCATTTTCCAGGGTTTTGTGTAAATTGCATCCTTTAGCATGTATTCCTCTTCGTTTCATACCAGCCATCTAAATTATCAGTCTTGGACTCCATCCAGACATACATAAGTGTTCCCCAAAACACACAGCCTTTCTTGAGTAACCAAAGCCTCAATTTCTGCCCCGGCCGGTGCGGTTCAGTTGGTTGAGCATCATTCCGTTCCATGCACCAAAAGGTCACAGGTTCAATTCCTGGTCAGGGCACATGCCCAGGCTTCAGGTTTGATCCCCAGTAGGGTGTTATGGGAGATAATCTCTCCCCCCACCCCCGCCCCATCCCTCCTTCCCTCTCAAAATAAAAATCAATTTTTAAAAATGCCCTCAATTCTGCTTTACTCAGAAAGACAGGACATATTCACTGCTCTTTCACGTATTTATCAAACACGGTTCTAAGCTCTTTGCAAATATGAACTCATATCATCTTCAGAACAACCCACGAGGCGGGGATAGTATATCACACCCATTTTACAGATGAGGAAGCGAGGCTGGGAGATGCTACAGGTCTTGCCTGAGATCCCAGAGTCGGGTTTGGACCTAGCTAGGTCTGCTCCAAAGTCCTTGACCTCAACCCCTGCGCATTGCTGCCCCCTCCTAAGTGTCACATGACTCTCCACACGCCACAGGTCAAGGGCTGTGTGTCAGACCCCTACAGCAGCCCCGCGGGCCAAGGACAAAACATCCCGAAGGCCACCACCCGGAGTGAAGGGATTCTGGCTGCTACCAAGCCGGCCACGCGGCGGGCGGGCACTTACGTTGTCGTGGCTCAGCATCACGCCCTTGGGGTTGCCCATGGTCCCGGAGGTGTAGATGAGCACGGCGCACTGGTTGACCTTCTGGCTCGCAATGATGTGGTCCAGCTGCGGGTCGGGGACGGTATTGCCAAGCTCCATGAAATCGTCCCACTGTGGGGAGAGAAGACAGGCAGAGGGTGGGGCCCCGGTCAGACCTTGTCCCGTCAGCTTCTCCTAAAGCAGTGGTTCTCAACCGGCCTCATGCCGCGACCCTTTAATACAGTTCCTCATGTTGGGGTGACCCCCAGCCATAAAATTGTTTTCGTGGCTACTTCGTAACTGTAATGTTGCTACTGTTATGAATCGTCATGTAAATATCTGATATGCAGGATGTATTTTCATTGTTACAAATGGAACATAGTTGAAGCATAGTGATTCATCACAAAAAACAATATGTAATTATATATGTGTTTTCCGATGGTCTTAGGCGACCCCTGTGAAAGGGTCGTTCTACCCCCAAAAGGGTCGCGACCCACAGGTTGAGAACCGCTGTCCTAAAGCATGCTTTCTGGCCGGAGGAAAGTGTAGGTAGAAGCGTCAGTCCCGGTTCCCCTTATAACAGCTGTTGCTACTGTGGAGGGGCTGCTGGGTGGAGAGCCCGGACGCTGCTCTAAGCCCTACGATGCGCAGCTGTTTGCTGCGGCTCCTGCACTCCGGGGCAGGCCCCGTAAGCGCCCTGCGCCTCAGTCTCCGCATTTGTAAGGCGGGAATGATACCGGAACCCAACTTCTCGGGTTGTTCTGGGCATATACATGAGTCGATATATGTCAAATGCTCGACAGTGGAGTTCAGCATCATTGGAGCTCTGCCTTCCCCGATTCCACTCTGCCTCCCACATTCTCAGGGACCAGCTCGTGGGGCCGACTCCATCCCCAGTTCCAGAGGTCAACGCTGATTGGTTTAAGGCAGAGGGTTCCGTCTGTGTGGGCCACAGTGATTGGATCAGGTCTGGGCATGTGACCTCGAATGGTCCAACCACAGTGAAAGTCAGGGCTTTGCTGGAAGTGCTCTCCGGACAAGAATGAGTCAAAAATGTAGCCCCGGAGCTGCTGGACCGTCTTAGGACTATGGAGTCAAGAAACCAAGCGGGCAAACTGGAGCTTGAGCCACATTCAAGCCCCTGGTTCTAGCCATGCCTGAAATCCACACCCCGAGTTGTAGTTCCATGAGTCATCAAATTATCTTTTTGCTTAAGTTGTACCCTTCATGCCAAACATGAAATAAAATTCAATTTAAAAAGGCCCTCAGTCTGGCCAGCGTGGCTCAGCGGTTGAGCATCGACCTATGAACCAGGAGGTCATGGTTCTATTCCAGGTGGGGCACATGCCCAGATTGTGGGCTCGATCCCCAGTGTGGGGTGTCCAGGAGGCAGCTGACCAGTGATTCTCTCTCATCATTGATGTTTCTCTCTCTCTCCCTCTCCCTTCCTCTCTTAAATCAATAAAAGTATACATTTTTTTAAAAGCCCCCCAAGGGCCCGCCCATTTCCCTCTGGAGCCTGGCCCTCTCCCCTGCTCACCCCCACCTCCTTTGAGCGTCCCCGGTGGCCCCTCCCTGTGCGCCGCCCCCCCCCCCCCCCCCCCCACTCACAGAGTACAGGTTGCTTTTATTGCTCTCGTTCATCGGCATCTTGTACTGGACGATCGCCTTTAGGGTCCCCAGCTTGTTGGGTGGAATCTGAAAGAAAGGTCACGCGGGCCTTGCGGCAACCCAGCCCTGGGAAAAGCGGAAGCCGATGGGTGTCCTAAGCTCCCTCCCACGGCAACCCCAGCCTCTTTCTCGCCCCCCTTTTGTTTTCTGTGAAGCATCGCTCCTTGTCTTGACTGATGTTAGGCCTGGTTGTGGGTTCTTTGTGGCCGGCGTCAGTAGCTTCCAGCCGTCAAAGGTGCACGAAGACAGCGGCCTCCCCCAGGCAGCCTCCGGCCGAACGCTGTGCTCTGCCCGCGGGCACCTCGCAGCCAGGATTCAGTGAACATTCTTGTTGGAGTCCGGTTACTAAAGTCCTCCGTAGAGGGAGCTGGGCCCTGCACAGGTTCAGAACCCTGTAGCTACCAGCGCTGTAAGGGTCGGTGACCAGCCTGGGGGATGCCTGTGCCCTGCTCAGACAGAGCAATCCAGGGCAGAGTCACTCCCAGCATTCGTTATGTCATTAGAACGAGAGCCGCTGCGCTGGTATGGATTGGAGAGAAAAGGTGACGAGAGTGCTTAGACCAGCCAGACAAGACTTCCAGAAAGATAGGGAGCAGACAGCCAAAACGCCTGGAGCAGGCAGCAGTCTGCGAGGTTTGAGGAAGAAAGAGTTGGGGCAGGCTGGCCTGCGGATGGGAGGGACAAGAATATGGGAGGAGGCAGGAGAGGATGGGGAGGGCCAGGTAGGCCCCCTTGGAGGCAGTGGCGAGGAGTTCCGGGGTGTATCTAAAGGAGGCAGGCGGCACTGGAGAGCAGGGCACAGGCAGGAGTATTGCCCAGAATTAGAATCGCCAGGGCAGCTGAGGAGGCAGTTCGGGAGGAAGCGAGTCAGGAGTTGGCTTCGAACCTTCCATACAGAGCAGCCAGAACCACAGCCCCACCAGCAGCACTTTCGTCGAACTATGAGAGAGAAGTAACTCGGTGTGGCTTGACGTGTGGGAGGTCAAATATACCGGAAGTAGGACAGGAAGCCATAGCAGTGAAATTGGTGCAGGGGGGCAGATGGGGAACGCGGCATTTTCTAACACAGTGGTTCTCAACCTTCTGGCCCTTTAAATACAGTTCCTCATGCTGTGACCCAACCATAACATTATTTTCGTTGCTACTTCATAACTGTCATGTTGCTATTGTTATGCATCGTCATGTAAATATCTGATATGCAGGATGGTCTTAGGCAACCCCTGTGAAAGGGTCGTTCAACAGCCAAAGGGGTCGCGACCCACAGGTTGAGAACCGCTGTTCTCACATGAAAAACCCAAATCATAAGCCAGTATTCATGGCAAGAGTAGAAAGCACCGCCCCCCCCCCCCCCCGCCCCATCACCCTTCACCCATGACCCAGCCCCCAGCACATTCTGCTATTAGTAAGCCGGGCATGACATGAGGACCAAGCACCACAGAAGTGCCATGCAAGAAAGCAGTTTCAACAAAGCTCAAGGCTGACCCCAGCTGGTTTGGCTCAGTGGATAGAACATCGGCCTGCAGACTGAAGGGTCCTGGGTTCAATTCCAGTCAAGGGCACATGCCCAGGTTGGGGACTTGACCCCCACAAGGGGGCGTCCAGGAGGCAGCCAATCGATGATTCTCTCTCATCATTGATGTTTCTAACTCTCCCTCTCCCTTCCTCTCTGAAATTAATAAAAACATATATATTTTTTAAAAAAACACCACAAGACTCAAGGCTGGAGGCAGAGGTCTGTCCTTCTGAACCAGGTTAGGAATTCGGCTTGAAGGAGGCCTGCTGGCACATGTTCTAGTTCCCTGAGTCTGGCTAGGATTTCACTGAGTCAGGAAATGTGCCCTGGTTTCAGAGATATTACAATGTGGGAAAACAAAACCCATGGCCAATGATAATCCAAGAGGATGCCATCGATGGCAAGACACATCTCAGCGCCACACATGTTAAAAATGGGGAAATGTGCAACTCACAAGTGATGAAATATTAAAACACAGTCCCAGTGGCCCCTCGGCCGAGCCATGAATCTGGTCACATAGGCTCACCCTCCCCCTAACTCCCCTCCCCTTAGGGTCTTCCTGCCAGAAGCTGGCTCAGGAAATGGAGGTCATTCGAATAGGAATAGGAAGTTTCCACCATCAGTGCCTATCTTCATACAAAGATACTGCAAGGAGAAAAAGAGAAACTAAAAGAGGAGCCAAATTTCACCAAGTCGCCACAAACAAAGGAAAATTACCACCCAACACCAACAGCCCGGTGTAAAATTGAAAGCGCAAGGAAGCAAATGCCGCTGGGAAGGAAGAACACAGAGCAAACATACGAGGGAGGAGAGGGCCGGGGAGAAGAGAGACAGGAGGTGGTAGGAGTCAGGAAAGAAATAGGAGAGGAAGACAAAAGCATGCAGAAATGCAGGCAGTTACAAGGAACGAACATGACAAGGCTCAACATAATCACACTTCTAAAAGAAGAACAGCAGTGGACTGTACATCAAAGTATGCATACACGTGTTTTTTTAAATGGAGGCTGAGTAGGAAATTAAGTTACTGCAAATTGGAAATTAACTCCCCCAATCCACCCTCATCCTCACCCCACCTGCAAAAGCAGCGTTGCCAGTTATGCTAAAGTGGTGGAGGACTGTCCGGCCTGTGTGGCTCAGCGGTTGAGCACCGACCTATGAACCAGGAGGTCACGGTTTGATTCCCGGTCAGGGCACGTGCCCAGGTTGTGGGTTTGATCCTGGTAGGGGATGTGCAGGAGGCAGCCAATCAGTGATTCTCTCTCTTTGTGGATGTTCCTCTCTCTCTCTCTCTCTCTCTCTCTCTCCCTTCCCCTCTGAAATCAATAAAAATATATTTTTTTTAAAAAGTGAACCTGTGTGTGCAGCAAACCTTACCACCTGATCATTAGCATCTACCTGGAAGCACAAAGACACCTGGCAGGCAGGGCTGGGTAGAGGTTTACCGAAAGGATTTTCTGCAGCTGTAGGTCATTTTCAACCATCAGGACATTCACTTTGGCTTGAGCAATGACGTATTGACAAGCATCTGCAGAGTTGGTGGCATAAATACCAACACAGAGGCCCCTGGGAAAAGAAAACACACGTGCCTGTCATGTGCGTGTGAGCCAGGGAGGGGGGCATGTCCTGGGTGGCGGGGGGCTAGGGGGAGGGCCTGCAGGCAAGTTCTGAGTTTGCAGCCTTGGCAAAGCTTCCCTCCCTCCACAGCTCAACAAGGACAAAAACAACAAGAGATAAGGATGATGAAAGCAGCAACTCCTGTGATGTCGTTATGATGTAGGATCATGGAACCCCCACAACAGCCCATTTTACAGTTGAGCAAACTGAGTCAGGGCAGTGACGTCACTGTTCAAAGTGTCATGGCACATAATAAATGCCAGAGATGGGATTTGGACCGTCCCCCACCCTCAGGCACCGTTCCCTCCATGGGCAGCCTTTTGTTTTTGTTTTTGTTTTGTTTTGTTTTAATTCTCACCAAAGGATATTTTTCCCATTGCTTTTCAGAGAGAGTGGAAGGGAGGGAGGGAAAGGGAGAGAGACAGATGAGAGAGGAGAGAGAGAGAGAGAGATGTGAGAGAGAAATATATCGATCGGTTGCCTCCCGCATGCGCCCTGACCGGCCTGGGGATCAGATCTGCAACCCAGGTACGTGACCTTGACTGGGAATCGAACCCGAGACACTTCGGTTCGTGGCCAGGATGTTCTTGCTTTTAACCACCCTGTCCTGGGTCTCATTGGCATCTCCCTGGTGACTGATGACATCAAACATCTTTAAACTACTTATCACCTACTTCGCTTTATAACATCTCTTGTTCAAGTCTTTTGTTCACTTAAAATCTTTCTGTCTTTTTACTACTGAGTTTTAGAAGTACCTTCTATATTCGAGATACTAGTCCTTCTATATTCGAGATACTAATCATTTGCAAGGTAATTGGTTTGTGTGTCTGTCTCGCCTGCCCACGTGGGGCTGAGGCTGAGCTCCCTGTTCACATCTCGGGGAGGCCCTGAGTAGGCTCATCAACATGAACAATGAACAGCGCATGGTCTTACCCTGCTAGGATGGTACCAACGGAAGCAATAACCCACTCAGCGGAGTTAAACCCCAGGATGCCGACTCCATGGAACCGCTCCAAGCCCAGCTGGGGAGGTAAAACAAACAGAAACAGGAAACGGAAACATGGAAGGTTTTGCTTCTGGTGGGATGTGCTCACTGCAGGGGGATAAGCCCGCGTTGAAGCTAAAATCTGGGCGTGAGGCTTTTGTGACGATTGGGCACCTGCTTGCCCATTGGTTTATTTCATGGGTTTTACTTTTGTTGTGGTAAACTATTTACAGCACGAATATACCATTTGGGCCAATTTTAAGTGTATACAGCTCGGAGCATTAAGGACACTCATGTTGTATGACCACCCCCACCATCCCTCTCTCCAGAATTTTTTCATCTTCCCAAACTAGAACTCTGCCCATTACATACTAACTCCCCATGCCCCTTCCCCAGGCCCTGGCTCCTACGATCTACTTCCTGTCTCTATGAACTTGACTCCTCTAGGGACCTCATATAAGTGGAATCACATAATATTTGTCCTTCTGTGACTGGCTTATTTCACTGAGCATAACGTCCTCAAGGTTCATCCATGTTGTAGCAGATGTCAGAATTTCCTTCCTGCCCTAGCCGGTTTGGCTCAATGGCTAGAGCGATGGCTTGCGGCCTAAAGGGTCCTGGGTTTGGTTCCGGTCCAGGGAACATGCCAGGGTTGTGGACTCGATCCCCAGTAGGGGTTGTGCAGGAGGCAGCCAATCAATGATTCTCTCTCGTCATGGATCTTTCTATCTCTCCCTCTCCCTTTCTCTCTGAAATCAATATATATCTATTTAGATATGGATATATATATATATATTTCTTCCCTTTTAAGGCTGAATAATATTCCATCGTGTGATGGACCACATTGTGTTTCTCCATCATCTGTTGACAGACTCTTGGGTTGCTTTCCCTTTTTGGCCATTGTGAATGGCTGCTGTGTGAGTGTGCACATATGTGTTTGAGTCTTTGCTTTGAATTCTTTTGAGTACATACCCAGAAGTGGAATTGCTGGGTCATATGGTATTTCAGTGTTTACTTTTGTTATGAATTGCCATACTGTTTTCCACCGTGGCTGCTCCATTCTACATTCCCACCAGCAATGCATGACAGTTCCAATTTCTCCACATCCTCACACCACCTGCTATTTTTCTGTTCTTTTAAAAAGTAATAGACACTCTAATGGGTGTGAATTTATTTTCATTTTTAATAACAAAAGTACTCAGAGAGTGATATCCTAGAGTGGTGATAAGTTGCACTTTTAAAGATGTAGCCTTGCTGAACCGGTTTGGCTCAGTGGATAGAGCATCGGCCTGCGAACTGAAGGGTCCCAGATTCGATTCCGGTCAAGGGCATGTACCTGGGTTGCGGGCACATCCCCAGTTGGAGATGTGCAAGAGGCAGCTGATCGATGTTTCTCTCTCATCGATGTTTCTAACTCTCTATCCCTCTCTCTTCTTCTCTGTAAAAAATCAATAAAATATCTTTAAAAAAAAAAGATGTAGCCTTGGTCTGGATGTGGCTGAGGATGAGCTGGGAACCCTGACTTGAAGTCACCCCTTGGTTGGGGGCAGCTCCAACTTTGTTGGCCCTTTAGTCCTACGAGGCCAGGCTGGCGGTTACCCTGCTCTTCGGGAAACGGGCATTTGGAAAGCATCCGCTGGTGCTCAGAACACAAGGCCAGGTGTTTCTCTTGGTGCCAAAAGGCTGTCCTCCTGGAAGCTGCCTCTACTCATGTGCACATAAATGGACATATTTCCGATTGGGTCCTGAGGGTAGGAGAGTAGAGGGTCCTTGAGCTCCACAACTAAGAGCATAGCTAAGAAGGATCGACTTTCGGGAGAGGGAAACTAACCACAGCACTATGGCCCTGGGCGGGCAGCCAAGACAAAAGCCGGCCCAAGCACATGGTTCTTAATTGTGACATATCACAGTCTCTCAATGAAAACACATGAGCATCGGGGAGGGGAGAGAAGAATTGGGATGTAGGTCAAAATGTGGCCCAATTTCCTGTATATCAAAACCACTAGCAGATACCCTTCTACAACGGGAGATACCGAATGTATTCATTGTCTCCTTTTCTGTTTGCTGTTTTTTATATATTCACTAGAGGCCTGGTGCATGGATTCGTGCACCAGCGGGGTCCCTCGGCGTGGCCTGCGGTGATCGGGCCACAGCAGATGGCTGGGGAGGAGCCCGAGCCCAGGCTGGGTGCCGGGCCACTCCAGCCCATCCCAGACCCGCTGTGCCTGCCACCGCTGCTCAAGTAGGCTCACTGCCGCTCTGCTGCAGTCTCTGGTCCCGATCCTGGTTCTGATCCTGGTCCCAGTCTGGATGGGGGAGGGGCTCACAGGGGGAGTGTCTGCGGGAGAGGCTCGTGAGCCCGGTGTGTGGCACCCATTGGTCAGCTGAGTGGTGCTCCCACTGTGGGAGCACACTGACCACTAGGGGCAGCTCCTGCACTGAGTGTCTGCCCCCTGGTGGTCAGTGTGCGTCACAGCGACCGGTTGTTCCACCATTCGGTCAATTTACATATTAGGCTTTTATTATATAGGACTGTCTACTGCTGCATAACACATTACCACAAACACAGCCCACATTTATGATCTCAGTTCCCACAGGTCAGGAGGCTGGGGGAAGTCTAACCGGGTCCTCTGCTTAGGATCTCCCAGTGCAGCAGTGAAGGCCTCAGGGGGGCTGTGGCCTCCTCTGAAGCATGACATCTTCTCCTGCACTCATAGATTGCAGAACTTATTTCCTGTGGTTGAATGAATGAGGCCCTGTTTTCTTGGTAACTCTCAGTTGGGGGTAGATCTCAACTCCTACAGGCTGTCTGCCATCCACTGCCCCATGGCCCAGTCCACTACATGGCAGTTTGCTTCCTCAAGGCTGGCAGGAGAATCTCTCCTTCAGTGCGTCACCTGATTAGGTCAGGCCCACCTTGAGCATTCGTCCTTTTGATGAACTCAAAGTCACCTGATTAGAGACCTTAATGACATCTGCTAAATATCTTCACCTTTGCCACCACAGGAGGGAAAATCCTTCATTGTCACAAGTCCTGCCCATGCTCAAGCATATGAGACTAAAAGCATGAATATACCAGAGGCTGGAATCTCAGGGTTGCCTTAGAGTTCTGTCTCACATGCCTATTAAACTGGCCAAGATGAACATTTTTGATATGATGTTGGCAAGAATATAGACAAGCAGATTCTTTCATACATTTGAGTGGGCATACAGAGGCACCTCTGAATAAGATTTCATTGTACAAAAGAAGTTCACTGTGGCACCATATGTGGTAGCAAACGGCTGGAAACCACTTCAATGCCCACCGGTAGGAGGATGGTTAAGTCAAACATAATTGCAGTTGTTGAAAAGAATGTGGTGATGGTGGCTGCCTGCGTATGGAAGGGGTCAAGAACTGGAAGGCCTGGCCAGTGTGGCTCAGTGGTTGAGCATTGACTATGGACCAGGAAGTCACGGTTTGATTCCTGGTCAGGGCACAGTGTGTGAGTTCCAGGCCCGCCAGTATGGGGCATGCAGGAGGCAGCTGGTCACTGATTTTTTTTCATCATTGATGTTTCTATCTCTCTCCCTTCATCTCTGAAATCAATAAAAATATATTTAAAGGAAAAAGAATCGGAGGGAAAGCTTTCACCAGTTACCCTTCATATCTTGTGGTGCCTTGTGCATTTTATACCATTTGTATGTATATGTATTTCCTATTCTCAATGAATGATTGAATAAGTAATACGGAAGGAAGGAAGGAAGGAAGGAAGGAAGGAAGGAAGGAAGGAAGGAAGGAAGGGAGGGAGGAAGGAAGGAAGGAACTCATTCACCTTGAGCAAGGCTTTCGCAGCCTTCCGACAAGCCTGGAAGTAGTGGTTGTAAGTCAGTACTTCCCATTTTCCACAGCTCTTTGATGCAAGGGCCGAATAAGTCCCAAATCGGTTGACTGACTCCCGAAAATATTCTGGGATGGTTACGGGGGCCTCATGGCCTGGCCCATGTTTTGACATCCTCAGAATGACTTCTCCATCTGGACGAATGGTCCACAGTCCAGGACTAGGTGGCTTTGTTTCTAAAAAAAAAAAAAAAAAAATACAATGCACATACCTTAATTTAAAAATACTTTATTCCTGCCCTGGCCAGCTTGGCTCACTGGTTAGTGTGTCAGCCCTCAGACCGAAGGATCACAGGTTCAATTCCCAATCAAGGGCATGTGGCTCAGTTGTAGGCTCCATTCCCCGACCAGTTGGGGCACATGCAGGAGACAACCAATAGATGTGTCTCTCTCACATCAATGTTTCTCCATGCCCCCCCCTCATCCTCTTCACTCGCTCTAAAAAATTCAATGGGAAAAGTATCCTCCATTGAAGATTTTTAAAATATTAAAAATACTTTATCCCCCCCCCCCTCCAAAAAAAATGCTAACCCTCATCTAAGTTTGTTTGGAAAATGGTGCTGATAGGTTTGCTCAAAGCAAACCTTTGATTTGTAAAAAAATGCAGTATAAAATGAGGTATGTCTGTGCTGTAGACTGGGTGGCTGAGACCACAGATATTTACTCTCTGGCAGCTCTGGAGACGGAAAGTCTCAGATCAAGGTGTCGGCCAGATGATTTCTTCCGAGGCCGACCCTCTGGTGACTTGCTGGCAATCTTTGGAGTTCCTTGGCTTATGGAAGCACCACCTGGTTCCTGCCTTTATCTTCACATGCTGTTCTCCCTGTGTGTGAGCCTGTGCCCGGATTCCCCTTTTATAAGGACGCCAGCCATATTGGATGAAGACCCATCCTATCTGCAATGACCTTATTTACAAATTACGCCACATTCTGGAGTCCTGGGTAGCTGAATCTGGGGGGATGTCTTAGCCCATTTGGGCTGCTGTAACAAATGCCATAAGCTGGATCATTTAGGAACAGCAGGTAGGTCTTCCTCGCCGTGCTGGAGGCTGAGAAGTCCAAGGTCAAATCGCCAGCAGACCCGGAGTCCCGGCCTCTGGTTCAGAGGTGCTGTCTCCCCGTGGCGTCCTCGCAGGGTGGAAGGGGCGAGGGAGCTCCTGGGGTACTCTGTTATTAGAGCGCTAATCCCACTCAGAAGGGCTCCAGCCTCATGACCTAAACACCTCTCAAAGGCCCCCCACACACACACTCCTAATACCATCACATTGTGGGGGCATAGGTTTCAACATATTCATGGGGGTAAACAAACATTCAGACCATAGCAGGGGAACACAACTCAACCCATAACCACCAACATCAAAGGAAGGCTAGTTCATAGAGCCCCCGCCAGCACCCCTCCCTCAAGGAGAAGCAGCAGTGGGAGTCTCACCAGCTTACAACGAAATCACCCAGGGGAGCCAGGGCAGGGGGAGTGCGGGGGGCAGTGAGGAGACTATCACCTGGGAAATGGAAGTCAGCTCATCAGCCTCCCTTGCCCCCGCCGTTCCAATGGCCAGAATGAAACCTGGGGGCGGGGAGAAGCTTAAAATTGGACAAAAATGTAGGGGGTGTCCCCTGGATAGGGTGGGGATATTTTAATGACTGTAGTGGGCTGAAAAGTGTTCCCTCCAAGTTCATGTCCAGAATTTCAGAATGTGACCTTGTTTGGAAAGAGGGTCTTTGCAGGTGAAATCAGTTGAGGATCTCAAGATGAGACCATCCTGGACTGAGGGAGGGCCCTAAACCCAATGGCTGGTGTCCTTCTAAGAAGAGGAGCGGACATAGACATGCCCAGAGTAGAAAGCCACATGAAGACAGAGGCAGAGACTGCAGTGACGAGGGTGCAGGCCAAGGAGCACAGGCAGCCTCGGGCAGCCACGGGCAGCATGGAGGAGATTCTTGGTCACGGCCTCCAGGATTTGGTTTTGGACATCTGGCCTCTAGCACCAGGGGGGCAGTATGTCCCTGTGGTTTCAGCCATGCCATCTGGGTGCTTTGCTATGGCAGTCCCCGGGATAATACAGGGACCACAATGAGATTCTGAAGATGATTCGTTTTGAGAATGACTGTGAAAGTTATCGTCTCGCCAAAACGTTATCCACATGGAGAGGGCAGCTGTGAGTGAAAGCAGGAAGGTGCTTTATCATCACATGGTGCTCCCTGAGTGGTTCAGGCAGTAAAATGGTTACAACATGATAACAAATCATTATTAATACAGCTGCACTATCTATTACAATAAAAGCATAATGTGCTAATTAGACCAGACAACCGAACAACCTTCCGGACGTCATTCTGGACATCTTTCTGGCTTGCTGTGGCTGCAGGGAACTAGGCAGAGGCAGTTAGAGACAATCAGGCAGGCAGGCGAGTGGTTAGGGGTGATCAGGCAGGCAGGCAGAGTGGTTAGGGGCGATTAGGCAGGCAGGTGAGCAGTTAGGGGTGATCAGGCAGGCAGGTGAGTGGTTAGGAGCAATCAGGCAGGCAGGTGAGCAGTTAGGAGCCAGCAGCCCTGGATTGTGAGAGGGTGCAGGTCAGGCTGAGGGTAACCCCCTCCCCCGTGCACGAATTTTGTGCACTGGGCCTCTAGTATCTATATAATATTACATCCACACTACAGGTATTACTTCTGTGCAACATATATTACATTTGCACTCTATATTACTACATCTGCACTATATATATTATATCTGCATTATATATAATATTGCATCTTCACTACATATACAGCGGTGGGCAAAAGTGTGTTTATTGATGGCAGTCAAGAACTCTGTGCCAAAGTGTGCTTGAGTTAAGCAAGTAGACTGCAAGAATGTGTAAATAATGAAGGCCAGCAATTTGAACACTTAACGAGATTGTACCTAAGTGCACTGTGCCACTGTGACATTCTTTTGAATAAAGCTATTATAATAACCATAAGCATACGAACAACTGTAAACCTACTTTTGCCATTTTTGTATTACAGCTGTACTATATATAATATTACATCTGCAATATATACACTAAATCTATACTATATATTACATCTGCACCCATATACATTACATCTGCACTATATGTATATACACAATTATATCTGCACTATGTATATTATTACATCTGTATTATATATAACTAGAGGCCTGATACATGAAATTCGTGCAAGGGGGCCAGCCCTCACAGCTGCGGCAGCTGCCTTGGCCCTTGCAACCCCGGCTTCATCCAGAAGTTCGTCCGGAAGATCATCCAGACTGTTGTCTGGACGGTCGTTCCCCTGTTCGGCCGTCCAGTCTAATTAGCATATTATGCTTTTATTATTACATATAATTACATCCGTGCCATATATATATAAATACATATATATGCTTCCTCCCACACGGACTCACCTCCTAATAGGGAGGTGCTTGTCAATGCTGCCGTGACACAAACAAAACAAGCGAGGCTCTGAAATCACAAGCCTGTACTCCTCATTAGTGGCGGAGTACCCCCCCCCCCCACCTTACCCCCCGGGGTCCGGGCGCAGACAGATGGCCGTGTCCTGACTCTCCCCGATCAGGCTCTTTAGGAAAAGCCTGGCCAGGTCAGTGCCCCTTTCTCCTCCCACACATGCCTTTTGTTTTCGTCATGTCTACTTCAAGGTCCTGCGCCTGCTCTTCTTAAGTGGTTGGGGTGTCAGCACTTTCAGGTCCGCAGAGACCATTCTTCACGGAGCTGCAAGGACAGAGCCGGGAACTTAGGAGGATGAGCAAAGGCCCTGCAGGGCCCAGCCCAACTCCCACCCAGCGGCCGTGTCTGCCTGGAACCGGGGGTCGTCAGTCATGACTGCTCTGGGCCTGGGAGGAGAGGAGAGTGGCACGGGTGTGGGATCAGAGAGCAGCTGTGCAGTCCAGAGGGCATTCCCTCTGTGAGTTTCCAGAAGTCTCCTAAAGGCTGGAATATAGGGGTCAGGTCTCTGTGTGATCTTGTAAGAAAACATGTTGAAGTCTCCTGAGGGAAACCAGCTCCCCTCGGCCTCCCTGCAACGGACGCAGCCGCACAGAGGCATGAGCTATTGAAACGGCCATTGGAGTGGGTCTCCAGGCATCCACTGAGGGGGAGAAGACAGAGTCACACGCTTTATGATCTCACTCATGTCACTTTCTGGAAAAGGCAAAACTAAGGCTACAGAGAACAGCCCGAGGTTGCCAGGGGCTGTGGCCGGAAGAGGGTTGACTACAAAGGGGAAACATGAGGGAATTTGGGGGTGATAGAAATGTACCATATCTGACTGTGTCGGTGGTTGCACGACTCTATGGATTTGTCAAACCTCATAGACCTGTCTTGGACTCTACCGCATGTGGAAAAAGTATACTATACGTCTTAAAATGGGCCATTTAAAAATCTTCTGTAGCTAATTGGCTGGGTTTTCAGGTATTACTAAAGATAAACTGTAAAAAGAAAATAATTTATTAGCAAAGAACTCCCCATTTTCTCTATAGACTTGAGCTGTGTTCATATACTAATTCTGTACGAGTTGTTAAAAAGTCTTCATCGCGCCCTGGCCCAGTGGCTCAGTTGATTGGAGCATCATCCCGTGCCCCAGAAAGGTTGCTCCGGGTTTGACTCCTCGTCAAAGCACATACCTGGATTGCAGGTCCAATCCCCAGTTGGAATGCACACTGGAGACAACCAATCATTGTCTCTCTTCTCTCTCTCTCTCTCTCTCTTTCTCCTTCTCTCTCTCCCTTCCTCTCTCTAAAATAAAAAAAACATTTTTTTTTTAAGATGCTGAGGGTCAGTATCTTTGGCTCAAAGCCAAAACGTGTGACTGTGGTGAGACCACATCCTAGTGAAATATGCTCCTGAACGACAGTCAGACGCTGAATCCCACAGGACGCCCACGTGCCCGTCTCCCATGCCACTGGCACCTGCCATTCTTCACGCGGTGAGGGTCAGGCCGTCACAGCAAGGCACTGGTTGCTGAGCCATCTGGACACTCAGGTGTTTTCTTCTTCCACAAAAGTGACAAACAGGTCGCTCCCCCTGGAAACCTTACATGCGCTGCGCCTTCCCAGCCCTCGTCACCGTCTGGGTCCAGCCAGGATGTGGTGGTGACGAGAGGCGGGAAGGTGGGCAGTTTCCCTCCCTGCCAGCCCTCCCAGAACCTTCTGTCCCAGCCACCTTTTGTGACATCACTGCCTGTCCCTGCCTCCCCATACCACCCCCACCCCTGGAGAAAGCTGCTTCCTGGGCAGGAGAATTGCGGTTTTTGTTTAGCTTGATCATTCATTCATTCATTCATTCACTCATCGTTCAGTCAGTCATGCATTGCCTTCCTGCATGTGTTGATGAAGTCTATATGGAGCCACAGCCCTTATGTTGGGCAGGCATTGTGCTCGATGCTGAGGACACAAAAATGAGCAAAACCAGATTAAGAATGTTTAGGGAGACAACAGAGAAACCGAGAATTGTGCAAAGAGACACAAGGTAGGTCGAGAGAGTTTGATGAGGGATCTGACGCAGGCAGGGAGGTCTGGAGAGGCTGCTTGAGCTGAGAGGTAAGGGGTGGGCAATGTTAGCCCCGATCCCACCACCTCCTAACGCGGCCCTGCCTTACGTGCCTTCAGTCTGACTCCTCTGTCTGGCGAGAAAAATAAGCCCGTACTTTACAACCTGCTGTGGTTAGATTTTCTTTTAGATGAAGCCAAATGCTACCTTACAATTTTAAATGCCATTGCTGGGCTGACTTTAGAAACGAACAGTTTATGATGGGCATATGTTATTTAAGTGATTAGCCCCAAATTTCTCAAGCTACAAGTCTTAAAACCCACTCATGCTGCTCACGTATTGTTGGTAGTAGTGAGTTAGTACAGCTTCATTGAAGAATAACTTGACTATTCGTCAAAAGTTGAAAACATATATCCTTTCTCCCCCTCCCCCTATATGGTGTCAATTCAGTCTTCTATGGGGCTAACTAACCCATTACTTTTTCATATTTATACTAATTTCTAATAATATTATGAAAGTAATACATGTACATTGTTTTTAAAAATTCACAAGAAACAACCCAATTAAAACTGGGCAGAGGACCTGAATAGACATTTTTCCAAGGAAGACATCCAAATGGCCAACAGACACATGAAAATGTGCTCATCATCACTGACCACCAGGGAAATGCAAATCAAAACCATAACGAGGTATCTCCTCACACCCCTCAGAACTGCTATCATCAACAAATCAGCAAACCAGCTGTGCTGGCGAGGGTGTGGAGGAAAAAGACCCTCCTGCACTGCTGATGGGAATGTCCATTGGTGCAGCCACTGGAGGAAACAGTGTAGAGGTTCCTTAAGAAATTAGAAGTGCAACTACCTTATGACCCAGCAATTCCACTTCTGGGTATTTATCCAGGGAAATCCAAACAGATCTATGCACCCCTATGTTTGATGCAGTATTACTTAGAGTAGCCAAGATATGGAAGCAGCCTAGGTGTTTATGAATAGACTAGAGGCACATTGCACGAAGATTCGCGCAATAGGCCTTCCTTCCCCTGGCTGCCGGCACCGGCTGGGACCCAGGCCTTTGGTCCGGCCGCAGCAGCGAGGCTTGGCTTCTCTGCTCTGGCTGCAGCAGAGAAGCCAAGCCTCTTCAGTCTTCAGTCTTCGCTCCGTGCCTGCATATGCAAATTAGCGACCATCTTTGTTTGGTTAATTTGCATACTCATCCTGATTGGCTGGTGGGCGTAGCGGAGTGACACCAATTTACATGTTTCTCTTTTATTAGTGTAGATGAATGGATAAAAAAAGAAGTAGTACATACATGCAATGGAATATTACTTGGCTATAAAAAAGAATGAAATCCTACCATTTGAGACAGCATGGATGCACCTGGAGGGTATTATGCTAAGTGAAATAAGTCACACAGAGAAAAACAAATATATGAGCTCACTTATTTGTGGAATCTAAAAACAATTTAAAAAAACACACATGAACTCATAGACACAGAGAACAGATAGGCTGTTTCCGGAGGTGGGGTTTGGGGAGGGGGGTGAGGAGTGGGCAAAATGAGTGAAGAGAGTCAAAAGGTACAAACTTACAAACTCCCAGTTGTAAAATAATTAGTCCTGGGGATGTAATGTATATCATGGTGGCTCTAATTAACAATACTATGTAGAGAATAGCTCTTAAACGTTCTCATCACAAGTGATAGTGGGCCTTGAGAGGCAGGGGCGGGGTGGGGGACGGAAGAGCCGAGACACCCAAGCAGCAGGACCTGGAAGGGAGAGAGGCGGCGGCGCCCACGGGACCCCTAGCACCGTGGCCTGAGAGGAGAACCTCCCTGCCTGCGGGGGAGCAGCCGCAATGCCAGGCCTCTGGGCCCTTCAGGGCTGCAGTCCCGGATGGTGAAGTCCCCGTGTCCAGCCCAGGGCAAGAAGAGCCCACGGCTCCTACCTGTAGAAAAAGTAACAACTGACAAAGAACCACTTGAGAGTTGCAGCAGACTGTCCGGGTAGAAGAAAACGGGAGCAGAAGCCCCGAAGGGCCTGAGTGGGGAAGCCTATGTTCGGATAAGACTCCCGAACCCCTGGGAGACATCCATCTCTACGTGCGGCCCTAAGGTTATCCTCACACTGAGATGATCCCCAGTGGACCAGAACCTCTGACAAAGAGGAAATAGCTCTGATGAACACTCCCTGGCCTTTTAAGTCCAAGAAGGCTCAAGCTGCTCTGAATTAAAACTAGCCAGAGTGCTCTAACTGCGCCCAGGCCAAGGCCCCGTTGGCGTCAGTGCAGTGAATTCCCTTACAGGACACTGGGGCTTCGTCTTCTGCCTGCCTGCCTCATTGAACCCGCCTTGCTTCTTTGATTCTAGCTAAATGCCCGACTTGTATCCTGACTTCTTATTGGCTGTTTCTGTTTGTAATTTTGTCTCTATGAGAATTTCTAAACTCTATTTTCTTTACTGTGACTCCGCCTAAACTCTTGTATCAGTTAGCTATTGCTGTGTAACAAACCATCCGAAAGTGTAGTGGCTTAACATACAGCCATTTGTTATTTTCCAGTTGGGCCCTTTCCTTTCCGTGTCTTTCAGTCCAGATCTTTGTGTATACAGATGATGGTATCAGGGCAAGTTCCGAAGGCTGAAGGCAAAAGCTGCAAGGCATCTTAAAGGCTCCCCCACATGATACGAGGTCAACACAAAAAAATCAATCATATCTGTATGTTAACAACAAAATTGAAATTATAAAATTAAAAAATAATACCATTAAAACCCTGGTTGAGTGGCTCAGTTGGTTGGAGCATTGCCCATACAACAAAAGGTTTCAGGTTCAATTCCCAGTCAGGGCACATACCTGGGTTGTGTGTTCGATCCCCAGTCGGGATGCATACGGGAAGCAACTGATCAATGTTTCTCTCTCCAATCCTCCCTCTCTAAAATTAATAAAAAACATATCCTCAGGTAAGGACAAAAAAATCTTACAAAGATAATAAGACCATTAATATAGTATCAAAAAATATGAACTACTTAGGGATGAATCTGACAAACATGTGAAAGACTGAAAAATATAAAACATGGCTGAGTAAAAGTAAAGACCAAAATAAGCGGAGCCATGTACCTTGTTCATGGGTTTGAAGACTCAATAGTGTGAAGTGGCATTGGGAAACCTGGACCACTCTCTTACACCGTATACAAAAATAAGCTCAAAATGCATCAGAGGCTTAAATGTAAGGCCTGAAACCATAAAATTCCTGAAGACCACCTGGGAAGTAGACTTTGACATCAGTCTGAGGAATATCTTTTTGGGTACATCCCCTCGGGCAAGGGAAACAAAAGCAAAAATAAACACGTGGGACTTCATCAAACTAGAAGGCTTCTACACAGCAAAGGAAGCCTTCAACAAAACAAAAGACAACCCACTGAACTGGAGAACACATTTGCAAATGATATATCTGCTAAGGGATTGGTATCCAACATATATAAGAAACTCATACAACTGAATCTTTTTTTAAATCCAATAAAAAAATAGTCAAGAGGACATGAAAGACATTTATCCAAAGAAGGCATTCAGATGGCCAACAGACATGAAAAGATGCTCACCGTCACTAATCATCAGGGAAATGCAAATCAAAACCACAGTGAGATACTACCTCACACCCGGCAGAATGGCTGCTATCAAAAAGTCAACAAATAACATGTGCTGGCAAGGATGTGGGGGAGAGGGAACCCTTGTGCACTGTTGGTGGGACTGCAAACTGCTGCAGTTCCTGTGGGGGAAAAAAGTAGGGAGACTCCTCAAAATGAAAATGGATAATATACCATATGACCCAGCACCTCTGGGTATTCATCCAGAGAAAATGAAAACACTAGTTGGAAAAGATACATGCACCCTTATGTTTATTACCACGGTGCTTACCATAGCAGAGGTATAGAAGTAGCCAGCTGTCCACTGGTAGACAAGTGGGTAAAGAAGATGTGATATACACACCTACCGACATACAATGAAATATCACACAGCAATAAAAAAGAATGAAATCTTCCATTTGCAACAACAGATGGATCTAGACCAGTGGTTCTCAACCTTGGCTGCACATTAGAGTCACCTGGGAATCTTTTTAGAA
The DNA here is from genome assembly GCF_963259705.1 of Myotis daubentonii. Classification (NCBI taxonomy): domain Eukaryota; kingdom Metazoa; phylum Chordata; class Mammalia; order Chiroptera; family Vespertilionidae; genus Myotis; species Myotis daubentonii. Next base: position 29,877,459 of record NC_081844.1, read on the forward strand.
TCCTGATTTCTGGGCCTCATCCTCCGGAAATTCTGTTTCTTTGTTATGGGGTGGGGCCACAACATTAGTAACAAAGAAACAGAATTTCCGGAGGATGAGGCCCGGAAATCAGGATTTTAAAAAGATTCCCAGGTGATTCTAATGTGCAGCCAAGGTTGAGAACCACTGGTCTAGAGGGCATTATGCTAAGTGGAAAGTCAGGCAGAGAAAAACAACTATCATATGGTTTCACTTATATGTGAAATCTAAAAAAAAAATAGACTCATAGAAGCAGAGACCAAAGGGAAGGTTACCAGAGGGAGGGGGGTGGGGGAAGGATATAAAGGAGAAGGGGAATATAGTCAATAATATTGTGATAAGTTTACACGATGGCATGTGATCACTAGAATTAGTGGAGTGATTACACTAAACTATTAAATCACTGTAGTGTATAACTGAAATTCATATAACAAGTATATACTTAAAGTAAAAAATTTTTAATTAAAAAAAGTTCTCACCTCAAGTAAAAAAATTCTGTATTTATGTTTGGTGACAGATGATTACTAGATTTATTGTGGTGAACATTTTGCAATACATGCAAACATTAAATCATTATGTTGTATACCTGAAACCAAATATCAACTATACCTCAATAAAAATAAAATAGCAAAACAACAAACAAATTCAGGTAAAGGGCCGGATCTAGCACCTGGGGTGGTAGATTGGCAAGTCCTACGGTAGCCAGGGTGATTCTTATGTTATTTTCTATTTAGAGAGAAAAACTGTAACTTTTCTCACAGCGCCCCCTGGTGGGAACTCCACAGGTCCAGAGAGACTATACCACAGAACCTGGGACGATACAGGCAGTAAAGATTGAGTGCCCTGACCTTAGTTGGCTGGTTTTTTTTTTTAAGTTTTTACTTCTTTTTTTATTAAGATAATACATATACATCTTTGTTGTCATTGTTTGAGGATCAAAACGGTCATAAAAGTTTATAACACCTCTGCCTCCTCAAATCCCACTAATACCCTACCCCCAGTAGCCAACCATCTTCAACACTTAACTATTCCTTCTGGTATTAACCTGTTTTAGTTTTTATCTTTTGACTCCCTGGTGTGGCCTTGCTCTCTGACAATTTCCTATGCACTTTAATACTTTTTTTCCCATTACCTCTGCCATAGGCCCACCAATAGGTTATTGGTTATATACTCCAACCTATAGGGCAAGACTTGGCAAACTACAGCCTGAAGGCCAAATCTGGCCCCCTGCCTGTCTTTATAAATAAACTTTTATTGGCAAAAAATTAAAACAGATGTAATTAGGTATGTTAAGACTATGCTGGAATAGGTGGGCCCTGCATTCAGTGGTGTCCTTATAATACGGAGAGACAATACACAGGGAGACAGAAGAAGGCTTTGGGTGGAGACAGCTCCAGGGAAAGGCCCCAAGTCCCCGTCTTCATGGGTAGCAATCTGCAGCCGGGGTGCCCCTGTAGTAGGGACCAAGTCAGCAGCGGGGTGACGACTCTAAAAACACAAGCACGTCCTGAAGACAAGGGCATCGTCATTATTTGAAATTCCTGCTAGAAAAATATTCAACTGGATGCAAAATCCATGCACATCATTAGGAGAAATTTTCAAGCTTAGATTTGTCAGTGAACGAAGAGGGAAAACAGGGGTCTTCCAATATAATCTCACCTGTCATCGTGAATGACTTGCCAAAGGTGTGTTACATTTCCTATCTCCTGCAAAGTATAATTTTGCTTGTTGTAATTTTTGAGTGATTTGCAAAGATGGTTTGTTCTTAATTTCTTTTTTATTTATTTTTTATATATTTTATTGATTTTTTGCAGAAAGGAAGGGAGAGGGACAGAGAGTCAGAAACATCGATGAGAGAGAAACACTGATTAGCTGCCTCCTACACACCCCCCACTGGGGATGTGCCCGCAACCAAGGTACATGCCCTTGACCAGAATCGAACCCGAGACCCTTCAGTCCCCAGGCCGACGCTCTATCCACTGAGCCAAACGGATCAGGGCTGTTCTTAATCTCTTGTCACCTGTTTGTGTGCACCCAATATTTCTTGTCAATTGCGCCTATCGAGAATTTGAGGAAACTGGACTGCTACTTGGACCGGAGTCTTAGCCTCTTGGCTTCCTTTCAGAACATGAGCTTCAGCACCTGGTCCAGCTTCTACGTAAAACTATCAGACGCTGGGCTCCATGCAGTCGCCCAGCCGCTGAACCTGCAGGCCAGCAGCACAGCCAGCTTTGGGGGCTTGGGCTCCGGGGCCTCTCTGTGTCCTACTTTACCAGCGTGCGGGGCAGTGGGGGTCCGAGGACCTGGCTGCGGGGATGGCCAGGGGTCTGGGAGGCACAGGGGGCGTCCAGAGCAAGAAGGAGACTGTGCAATGCCCGGATAACTGCCTGGCCTCCTACCTGGACAAGGTGAGAAGGCTGGGGGCTGATGATGGGGGACTGGAGAGCAAAATCCAGAACTCCTGAAGAAGAAGGGAGCTCGGGTCAGAGACCGGGGCATTATTTCAAGACCATCGAGGACCTGAGGGCTCAGATCTTTGCACGTGCTGTGGGCAATGCCCGCATCGCTCTGCAGATTGACAATGCCCGTCTTGCTGCTGACGACTTCAGAGTCAAGTATGAGACAGAGCTGGCCACGTGCCCGTGTCTGGAGAGCGCCATCAGTGGTCGCTGATGACACCAGTATCACCCGGCTGCCTCTGGAGACAGAGATCGAGGCTCTCAAGGAGGAGTTGCTCTCCCTGAAGAAGAACCACGAGGAGGAAGTTAAATGGTCTACGAAACCAGATTGCCGACTCTGGGTTGACCGGGGAGTTGGACGCCCCCAAATCTCGGGACCTCGGCAAGATCATGCGCACATCTGGGCCCAGCGTGATGAGCTGGCTGGGGAGAACCGAGAGAAGCTGGACAAGTACGAGCCCAGCAGGTTGAGGACAGCACCACAGTGGCCACCTCACAGACCACTGACCAGGAGCTGCTGAGATGACATTCACAAAGCTGAGACATGCGGTCCAGTCCTTGGAGATCCACCTGGACTCAGTGAGAAATCTGAAGGCCAGTTAGGAGGGCAGCCTGAGGGAACTGGAGATGCACTATGAGATGCAGAGGGGCAGCACCAAGCCCAGAGTGCAAGGCCCTGCTGAACGCCAAGGTCAGGCTGGAGGCTGCGTCGCCACCTACCACAGCCTCTGGGAGAAGGGGAGGACGCTGATCTTGGTGACACCCTGGACAACAGCAACGCCGTGCAATCCATCCGAAAGAAACACCACCTCCCTGGCCGGGTAGCTCAGTTTATTAGAGAATCAACCTAATATGTCAAGGTTGCTGGTCAAGGCACATACAAGAAGCAACCAAGGAATGCATAAATAAGTGGAACAACAAATGATGTTTCTCTCTCTCCCTCTCTCTTTCTAAAATCAATAAATACAAATTAAAAGAAGGGAAAAAAAAGACCACCACTGATGGCAAAGTGGGGTCTGAGGTCAATGACACCAGAATTCCAAGGCATTAAGGCAGCAGAAGTGGGGTACCCTCGAGGGGTAAAAAGCCAATAAAAAGTTGAGAGATCATAGGGGGGGAATTGAGGAAATTTGAAATCAACCAAATGTCCATCAATAGGAAAATGAATAGGTAAATAGTGGTATATTCATACAATAGAATGCAACTCAACAATTTTTTTAAAAGGAATAATTTGATCCACTAAACAATAGGGATAAATCTCACAGATGTAATATTGTACAGAAGAAGCCAGACACAAAGAGTACATTCTGTACAATTTCATCAATAGGAAGTTCAAGAATAAGCCAAATAAATACGGTGATAGAAGCTGGAATAAATGGGTGGGGAAGATGACTGGAAAATGATATGAGGGAGCCCTTTGTGGGGATGGGAATGTTCTGTATTTTGGCCTAGGTGCTGGTGACAAAGGTCCACACACATGTAAAGAGTCACACATATGTAAAAACTTAAAAACTGTTCACTTTGCTGTTATAGCTCAGTTAAAAAATATATATCATTAAAAAGTTTATAAACATTTCATAACATTAAAAAGAATTTCACGAAACCATTAGCAAATTTCTCAATCAGTAATTGTATATAATGATAATAAGCATAAAAGTTAATTTTAAAAGTTATATTCATCCCCAGCCAGTGTGGTTCCGTGGTTAAGGGTTGACCTATGAACCAGGAGGTCACAGTTCAATTCCCAGTTGGGACCACATGCCCGGGTTTTGGGCTCGATCCCCGGTGGGGGGTGTGCAAGAGGCAGCCAATGGATGATTCTCTCATCATTGATGTTTCTCTCTTTCCTTCTCCCTTCCTTTCTGAAATCAATAAAAAAAATAATATTTTTAAAAATTATATTCATGAAAGAAAGTTCAGGTGTTTTTTTCTTAAAATATATATTTTATTGATTTTTTTTTTTTTTACAGAGAGGAAGAGAGAGGGAGAGAGAGAGTTAGAAACATCGATGAGAGAGAAACACCAATCAGCTGCCTCCTGTACACTCCCTACTGGGGATGTGCCCGCAACCAAGGTACATGCCCTTGACCAGAATCGAACCTGAGACCCTTCAGTCCGCAGGCCGATGCTCTATCCACTGAGCAAAACTGGCCAGGGCAAGTTCAGGTTTTTTATTAAAAGGCTGAAAGAGGTTTCATGAGGAAATTTTATACAAATACCTGAATATGACTTTATATGCACACCTTGCAGCAAGAACGATTGAGAAGCACTCAGGGATAAGAAATAGAAGTATTTTTACAATTTAGAATTTTTCAAGACTCAGAATTGCACATTTTAATCTGTATCTTTACATTTATTAAAATCTTTATTGCCTCTCCTCAATAAAATAAATACACCCTGCCTTGGCTGGGTGGCTCGGTTTGTTGGAGTGTTGTCCCAAACACCAAATGGTTCGATTCCTGGGCAAGGCACATACCTAGATTTCAGGTTCAATCCCAGATCGGGGCCTGTACAGTAGGCAGCCTATTGATGTTTCCCTCTCACATTGATGTTTCTTTCTCCTTTTCTTTCTAAAAAAAAAAAAGAAAGAATAAAGATAAATACATACATACAGACAGACATACAGACATACATACATACATCCTGATATGAGTGGAAAGACCAGCTTCTGTCCCCTCTATTCGACCCCTTCATAAACTGAAAGTGAGGGATGCAACCAGAATTCACCGTAACTTTCACAACAGGGATTTCGGTCCGCCCGTGTTTACAGCGCAGTGCACACGCTAAGGCCCTTAAAGTGGACCCCTTCGCCCCCTCGTGGCCAGGGAAGGAACTTGTGCCTCTTCGCTCCACCTATCCAGGGTGGGCTGCTCTTGGGGGAAAAGTGAATGTTCTGAAACAGTGGTGGTCTGGGGAAAAGACGAGGCTGTCCGCATGGAAATTCAGAGGAACACCAGATCCACACATTCACCTTCTCCCATAAACCCATTCGCTTTGTTTACGAGACTCTGTATTCTTATTTGCAATTTCCTCCAAGTAAAAATGAAAGCGGCAGAATTCACACGGAGAGACCCCCAGAGAACATGGATAACCGGGGTCCTTTAGGGAGATGTGAGTAAGCTTCGAAGTGCTGCTCCCCCGTGAGACTCTTGTGCCAGATCCTCCTATAATTCCTTAAAAGTCACTATTTTCATGCATGGAATCCTGTCTAGTCGGCAGTGTTACCCTTACAAATAGAGCGGTTGGAATTAAGTGAAGAATCAAACATTCTTAGCTTCGTTTTGTAAAATGGGCAAAAAATATTTATTATTATTATTATTGCAATAAAAATTCTTGAAAGCTTTTTTGCCACCGAATTGTTTATCTTCCTGGGTGTTTTTTATTTTTAAACCTCTCTCCTCCTTCCTCACTTTCATTTCTCCCCGCGTCTCCTTTTTCTCTTTTTCCTCTTTCCTTTCCTTCTTCCTTTCATTGGCAGCCAATCTGGAACGCGGGAATGGCCATTCTATTCCCCTGCGCCCTGGTTGCCTAGAAATGGTTAATACACTTGACTGAAGGAAAAAAAATGAAATTAAGGAAAAAACGTGTTGGACGGGTATTCAGCCGGCCCTTTCGGAGGCTGTCGGGAGTTACGGCGGTTTGCTATGGAAATAATTCAGAGTCGTGAAGAAATGTGGCTGCAGATGGCGAGAGAGCCGTCAGAATAGAAAGGTCTTCGCGGCTCACAGGTGCTTTCCGTACAAAATCCTCCATTCAGAAGCCAGTCACTGGGGACACTGTCCTTTTATGCCGCCCTTGAAAGGATCAGATGCTCACACGCAGGTCTCTGCCAAGTAAGTGGCTCTTAAAACCACCTACTAATGCATAAATGGCCTGGAAAGCCCTAATCGCGCTGGTTAATTAACAGTCATTAGTTGAATAAAAAGAGTCAATTAGGAAGAAGCCCGTCTGGGAGGGGAAAAAAAAAAAAAAGTTTTCACAGCCACCGAGGGTGAGTGCTCCCAAGGGGATCTGGAGAGCTCCCAGGCGGATGTTTTGGTGCCATCCTTGTACTCAAAGCTCATTGGTAGTGGCCCTGCGGTTTTACTGGCTGATTCTGTTCTCATAAATACCTGGTTTAAATGTTCTTGTTTGATTTTTGCTTTTATATTTTAGCGCCAGATATCTTTTCACTTTATCAGACCTTTGGGGCTTTTTGACCCCCCCAACCCTCCACCCGACATGAGACAAATAATGTTTGCACTTTGCACATGCACACAGAGACATGCAGACACCCCTGGCTGCTGTGACTCGGTTGGTTGTGATACGTGATTTTTGGACTGGAACACCCGGTGTTCCCCTGGGCAGGATGGTTCCCCGGATCCTTTGTCCCTCGGAGTCGAAGAATGAATCCACGGACTGAAGATGGTACAGCAAAGGTGGAGATTTATTGAAGAACAAGTACAGACTCCCACGTGGGGAAGGGGGGAGAATCTCACAGCACAGAAGTCCGTGTGGGGAGGGGGGAGAGTCGCGCCTCATAACGGCTACAGTTTCTGTGCCCTGATATCCCTTCTGATTGGCCAATATTCCCTTTTGAATTGGTTGCTATAGTAACTCCTGAGCTCAAAGGTCAGCATCACTTGGGGCATGTGATGCCCTCCTCCCTCATTGCTGTTCTATTCCTTCTGGGCTTTCTTCCTCCTCCTTTATTTTTTATTTTATTGATTTTTTTACAGAGAGGAAGAGAGAGGGATAGGGAGTTAGAAATATCGATCAGCTGCTTCCTGCACACCCCTACTGGGGATGTGCCCACAACCAAGGTACATGCCCTTGACCAGAATCGAACCTGGAACCTTTCAGTCTGCAGGCCAACACTCTACCCACTGAGCCAAACCGATTAGGGGATCTTCCTCCTTCTTTATTTTGTGAATATAGACCCTTTAGCTCTTCCCAGTTCCCTTGTCTTACTCTTACATAAATGTAACTGTTGCCTCTCCCTTGTGTTATGGAAATGTAACTTCTCCCAGTCTGCAGCCCTGTGTTTTTTTCCCATGGACCCCCAATTCTAAAAATTCCCTAAACCTGCCTATATCCCCCTGAAATTCCTATTTCAGTTGGAGCATCATCTGGTGCACCCAAAGGTTTCAGGTTTGATTCTGGGTTGGGGCACATTTGGCAGATCTCTCTCTCTCTCTCTCTCTCTCTCTCTCTCTCTCCCTCCCCCTTCCTCTTGCTCTAAAATCAATAAGCATGTCCTTGGATGAGGATTAAAAACAAAACAACAGCAACAACAAAAAAGGACAGACAGACAGCCTCAAGAGTGGGAAAAGCCTAGCCTTCCTCCTACTGTTACAGTTACTCTTACCAGGTAGTTTCTAGGTATCATCTTCCCAGGAATAGTCTCTGCATGTACCAGCATGCTGCAAAAGAGCAGGGAGGAGAGGGAGTACTGGGCAGTCAGGCACCTGGTGTCAGAGCCAGACCGCCTGGCTTCCAACCCCAGCTCTGCAATTTGTTAGCGAGCTCTGTGCGCTTTGGCAAGTGATGGGACCCTTCTGTAGCCCCAAAGCATAGGCAGCCTCTAAGATGCCCCCAAAAAGATGGCCCCCAATGATCCCCACTTCCTCCTATCTCCACCCTTCAGTAATCATCGCCCCTTGAGTGGGGGCTAAATTTACTGTCTGAATTGATGCAATGTTTGACTGAGATTAGGTTATCAAAGGATGGTGGCACCTTAGCCGGTTTGGCTCAGTGGATAGAGCGTTGGCCTGCAGGCCAAGAGGTCCGGTCAAGGGCACATACCTTGGTTGCAGGCTCCTCTCTGGCCCCAGGGTGCGTGCAGGAGGCAACCAATCGATGTGTTTCTCTTACATCGATGTTTCTCTCTCTCTTTCCCTCTCTCTTACACTCTCCCTAAAAATCAATGGAAAAATATCCTCGGGTGAGGATTAACAACAAAAGAAAGATGGTGGCTTCTGTCTTGAGTGCATAGGGAAAGGCAGCTGCTAGGTCCCTGTTGCCACGTCATAAGGACACCCAAGCAGCTTGTTGAAAAGCCCGTGTTGTGACGAATGAAAGTCTCCGGCCAGTAGTCCATAAGGAAGTGAGATCTGCCAACAACCATGCGAGTGAGCTTAGAAGTGAATCCTCCCCCATGGAGAGTTGTTTGTCCAGTGGCTACAAATTTTCGGTAGCTGCTGGACAGCAATTCTGCCATACAACATTGTGCCACCAGTTAACAACACTGTACATATTGTACTTAAAATGTTGTTAAGAGTGTACATCTCATGTTAAATGTTCTTACCACAATTTTAAAAAGAGAAAAGGAAGGAAGGAGAGAGAGACACTTTTTCCCCAGTTGAGCCTTCAGATGAGACCGCAGCCCCACCTGACAGCTTGCCCACACCCCAGGAGAGACCTTGAGCTAGAACCACCCAGCTAAGCTGCACCTGGATTCCTGACCCACAGAAACTATGAGATAATGAAAGTTTGTTGCTTAAGCTGCTAAATTTGGGAGCAATTTTTATAGGGCAATAGATAAGTAATACACCCTGCTCCTTCATATGTAAAATGGAACTCAATGCAAGAGTTATGAAAATCAAATGAGTTAATACTGACAAAATGATGGGAAAATGACCTGGCACATAGTAAGCACTCAAAAAATGTTTATACATTTGTTTAAAAAGGGTAGTATATTTGTAAGCTCATCTCCTTTTGAAACAAATACTTTAAAAATACAAATAGGAGCGCTAGCCGGTTTGGATCAGTGGATAGAGCGTCGGCCTGCGGACTGAAGGGTCCCAGGTTCAATTCCGGTCAAGGGCATGTACCTTGGTTGCGGACACATCCCCAGTGGGGGGTGTGCAGGAGGCAGCTGATGGATGTTTCTCTCTCATCGATGTTTCTAACTCTCTGTCCCTCTCCCTTCCTCTCTGCAAAAAATATATAAAAAATATATTAAAAAATATAAATAGGAAAATACTATAAACAGTGTTCTGCACTTAATTTTTCATTGTTTGATACATACATCATAGCCATTGTCTTACATCTGCCTACATAGTCCTCTCTTTCTTTTCCACTGCTGCATAATATTCCATTGTTTACCTGAATGCCACTTTATTTACTCAGTCTTTTATTGGTGGCAGTTTAGGATGTCCCCAGGTTTTTCCAGTCATTTCATCTCAGTGCCCCATTTTAAATTGTGTTTCTAGTCATGGACTGTTTGAAGGGGAAGAGACCTATCTTTGGAATCATTCCATACCAAGGTTTCGAACTGTGGAGGCCTTGCTCTGTGGAGCTCACTGCAGGGGTCTCAGGTGATCACTCCACACCTCACACGCCCTCCCTGGGAACAGAACTGTGGCTTCATCATGGAAATGACTGAGGCAAAGAAACTCATTTTATAGCCAGGTCTTTGGGAATACACCAGGATAATCCTTAATAGTAAACTGCTGTTCCTTAGGTGAGGGCAGTTAATAGGTGTTACAAAGGAAAAATAGGGCACGTGGCATGTGGTTAAATAGGTTTGGGAAATGCTGAGTTCAACAAAATTAACCAGGTTCATTTACTAATAATAGTGACATCTCTTGGGCACTTGCAGGCGTCTCAGACACAGTACATAATTCATTTCAATTAATCCTCAACCCCGTGAGATAGGCTTTCCCTGGAAACCTTTTTTTTCTAAATCCTCACCTGAAGATATGTTTTTTATTGATTTTAGAGAGAGGAAGGAAGAAGGAGGGGGAGAGAGAGAAAGAGAGAGAGAGAGAGAGAGAGAGAGAGAGAGAGAGAGAGAGAGAGGCATTGATTGGATTGATTGGTTGTCTCCCCACAGACCCTGGACCTGCAACCTGGGTATGTGCCTGATGGGGAATTGAACTTGAGACCTTTCCATGTAAGGGAGGCAGCTCAACCAACTGAGCCACACTGTTCAGAACTCACTGGACACCTTTTTTACAGAAGAAGAAACTACAATTTACAAGGTTATATGACTTGCCCAAGAGCATGCTAGCACACAGCAGATCCAAAATTCAAATAGAATCTGAAGGTTCCAAAAGCTGTGTTCATAACTGCGTGATTGCAGGACTTCTCAGGGCCTTTAATAAGCTGTTGGACACTGCCATTATTTCATCTCATAGCCCCTTCTTCATGGAGCATCTGACTGTAGTCAGTAAGACTGTTGGTAAGCAGAGGGTAGCAGGGACTCAATATCTATCTGTCTGCAACCAAACCTACAAGATGCAACAGCTGGAGTGACCAAACATCTGGTTTGCTCAGGTCTGAGATGATCCCTGCCTGGAACATGGAACTTTCAGGTTTAAAAAAAAAACAACTTAAAAAAAAAAAGTGAGCCACTAGTGGAATTTATTGTTTCCTATTTTATTGAATTTACTAGAGGCCCGGTGCATGACATTCGTGCACTGTGGGGGTGGGGAATGGGGGGGGGAAGGGGTCCCTCAGCTGGGCCTGTGCCTTTTCACAGTCCGGGAGCCCTCAGGGGGATGTTTGACTGACAGCTTAGGCTCGCTGTCTGCAGGGAGCAGGTCTAAGCCAGCAGTTGGATATCCTTAGCACTGCCACGGAGGTGGGAGAGGCTTCCACCATCGCCACTGCGCTTGCCAGCCATCAGCCCAGCTCCTGGCTGAGCGGCACTCCCCCTGTGGGAGCGCACTGACCACCAGGGGGCAGCTCCTGTGTTGAGCATCTGCCCCCTGGTGGTCAGTGTGCGTCATAGTAACCGGTTGTTCCACCATTCGGTTGATTTGCATATTACCCTTTTATTATATAGGATTGGGTTGACACTGGTTAACAAAATTATACAGGTTTTGGGTGCACAATTCTTTAACATGTCATCTGTACACTGTATTATGTGCTCACCACCCCCAGTCAAGTCTCTGTCCATCACCATGTATCCTCCTTACACCCTTCTATTTCTCCCCTCCCCCCCAGCAATCACCACACTGTTGTCCATGTCCATGAGCTTTTTCTCTCTCTTTTTCTTTTTTACACAATCTCTCCATCCCCACAGGCCCACCCTCACAGCTGTCAGCCAAGACAATTTTAAAAATTACTATTCAGATATAATTCATATAACATGAACTTCATCATATTAAAGAGTTCAATTCCGTGGTTTTAGTACATTTAAATTGTTGTGCAACCACCCCCACTATTTAATTCCAGAACATTTCACTAATCCAAAAGGAAACCCCATACCCCTGTACTCATTAAGCACTCCCTCAATCGCTCCTCCGCCAGCCCCTGGCAAGCATGGATCCACTTCCTGTCCCTGTGGATGTGCCTGCTCTGGACATGTCACAGAAACAGGATCACGCACTGAGTGGCCTCTTGTGTCTGGCTTCGCTCACTGAGCATCATGTGTTCAAGATCCACCCACACTGCAGTGAGTGTCAGTGCCTTACTCCTTTTCATGGCTCAGTGATATTCCAGTGTGTAAACAGACGACATTTTGTGTATCCATCCATCCCCTGATGAACATTTCCGTCATTTCCACTTTGGGGCTGTTATTAAATAACTAGAGGCCCGGTGCACAAAATTTGTGTACTCATGGGGGGTGGGGGCGTTCCTCAGCCGGGCCTGAGCCCTCTCGCACCCGGGAGCCCTCAGGGGATGTTTGACTGACTGCGGGCCTAAGCTGACAGTCAGACATCCTTAGAGCTGCAGCGGAGGCAGGAGAGGCTCTTGCCACCATTGCTGCGCTCTCCAGCTGTGAGCCCAGCTTCTGGCTGAGCAGCACTCCCCCTGTAGGAGTGCACTGACCATCAGGGGGCAGCTCCTGCATTGACCGTCTGCCCCCTGGTGGTCAGTGTGCATCATAGCAACCGGTTGTTCCACTGCTGGGCCAAAACCAGCTCTCTGACATCCCCTGAGGGGTCCCAGATTGCGAGAGTGTGCAGGCCAGGCCAAGGGACCCCACCCATGCATGATCGGGGCTGGGGAGAGACGCAGGAGGTTGGCCAGCCTGGGAGGGACCGTGGGAGGGCTCCAGGGCATGTCTGGCCCATCTTAGTCCTGATCAGCCGGACCCCAGCAGCAAGCTACCTACTGGTTGGAGTGTCTGCCCCCTGCTGGTCAGTGCAGATCATAGTGAGCAGTTGAGTGGCCTTAGCATATCATTAGCACACTAGAGGCCCAATGCATGAAATTCGTGCAAGAGTAGGCCTTCCTCCCCCTAGCTGCCAGCACCGGCTTCCCTCTGGCACCTGGGACCGGGGCTTCCCTCCAGCTGCCTGCAGGCACCCGGGACCCGGGCTCCCCTCACAGCCCCAGCTTCATCTGGAAGGTCATCCAGAAGGAGGTCTGGTCTAATTAGCATATTACGCTTTTATTATTATAGATGCTGCTCTGAACATCCATGGACAAGTTTTTGTGTGGATGAATGCCGCCAATTTCTGTGGGTATGTACCTAGTAGAATTGTTGAGTCATAAGTAACTCTGTTTAACTTTTTGAGGAGCCAGTAGTTTCAGTTTTAAAAGTGGGAAAGTCCCAAGGAAACTGGGACAAGTTGCCCACACCCTCTAAATGATTCCCCGCTGAGGTCACTGCCCTCGAGCTTCAGATAAGAGGACAAAGCAAGCAAGCTCCTGCCTTCCGTGCACCCCCTTCCCTCCACTCTGCCCAGCTTTTCCGGTTCTGTGGCTTCCTCGGAATGGCAGGCTTTTACTCTGCTATTTTTCCTCTGAACTGTGCCCTCCAAAGACCGCTGTGTGCCTTGAGTGGCTTCTTTAAGCAGACGACGCTTTCTCTCTGGGATGGACTGGAAGCAGAGTCCACTAGGGGGAAATGTCAGCCTTTCATTCCAGTCCATTCGGAGCAGAGGTTCATCTCTCTCCTCCCTGTCCCCGTTCCGCATCAGCACGGGCCAGGCACTTCTTTGATTTCTTGAGCCAGAATAGATATGATACTGGGGAGCTAAGAGGGATAGAGCAGAGCTGAAATTTCCTGTAGGAAATTCACACCTGTGTCCTCTTGTCCTAACATAATATATAACCACCGGTCCAATGGGAAATTGAGGAATTGAAAAAAAAAAAAAAAAAGGTAAGGATGAATCTCAAAGCAACTTTTCCATACCTTTCCTGGGTTATAGTCAGAGGCTTTCATATTCACACAGAATTGTATTCTTTTCATCTACATTTCCCTAATGAAAGCCTTTCTTTTTTTTTAAAAAAATTGATTTTAGAGAGAGGGAGAAAGAGAGAGACAGAAATAGAAGCAAAGAGAGAGACAGAGAGAAACATCAATCGATCGGATTGGCTGCCTCCCCACCCACCCACACCTGGGATTGAACCCACAACCTGGGTATGTGCTCTGACTGGGGATCAAACCCGTGACCTTGGTGTACTGGGGTGATGATCTAAACAACTGAGCTACCCAGCCAGGGTTGAAATTCTTAATAATTTTGTACAGGGACCATGGGCTGACCAAAGGCTTTGGTCCTCTCCTTCCTCCAGGGACTGAAGAAGAGGCCTTTGCAGCAGGGCTAGGCATCAATGCAAAGCAGGCCATTGGAGGAAAGAACGTGGTGTTACAGGCTGCGACTAAATTTCTGAAGAGATTCCCCTTTAACTAAATGGCTAGGAGTAATTGGGTTTTCTTAAAAAGTGATCAGATTTAAGAAAACAGAAACAAAAACATGGCTGGTATGACTCTACAGTTGATCGTCATCCCAGGAACCAAGGGGTCGCCGGTTTGATTCCAGGTCAGGGCACATGCCCGGGATACAGGCTCAATCTCCAGTAGGGGCTGTGCAGGAAGCAGCCAATGATGATATTTCTTTCTCGTTGATGTTTCTATCTCTCTATCCCTCTCCCTTCCTCTCTCTTTAAAAATCAATAAAAACCTTTTTTTTTTCTTTTTTCAAAAAGTGATCAGGCAGGGTTCCCACCTTATCCTGTTTCTCTATCAAGGACAACTGTCACTTGACCAGCCTAAAGCTACTGCTTACTAACATGGAACCAAAATAACTTACTACATACAGTCAGTTCTGCTATACCAGCGGTCGGCAAACCGAGGCTCGCGAGCCACATGCGTCTCTCTGGTCCTTTGAGTGTGACTCTTCCACAAAATACCACGTGCGGGCGCGCACTACAGTGCGATTGAAACTTCGTGGCCCATGTGCAGAAATCAGTTTTCGGCCTGGGCGAGTCTATTTTGAAGAAGTGGCGTTAGAAGAACTGGGGGGTGTCGGTCCATCAGGCGATGGGAGAGGCCCGCAGGCTGGCCGGGGGATATGCAGCGCGGGGGGAGGCGCGCGCGATTCATGCACGAGTTGAGTGAGCCAGTCAGTCAGCAGTCTCATTGTGCAGTGGTTAGTGCTAGTCGCGTCCGCAAACTGCGCGGGTGACAAAAGTACCTACTCGAAGCATAAAGTTACCTGTATTTTTCCAACCAGCTGCAAATCCTACAGGTATTTTTGTCATCAATTTAAGAATTGTAATTATTTTGTGTTGGTGGCTTAATTATTATAAAATGAAACATTTTTTAGGTGCCCTGTGTGACATGGCTACAAAGAAGAAGCAAACTACCTATATAGTTTAAGTTTAAAAAATTTGGCTCTCAAAAGAAATTTTAATCGTTGTACTGTTGATATTTGATTCTGTTGACTAATGAGTTTGCCGACCACTGTGCTATACTGTGATATAGTATATGTTCCTAAAAATCACTGCCCTGGGCAAAATTACACAATGAAAACCACAGGGCTTGTGGTAAAATTGGATTACAGTGACAAAACCCAAAAACTTCGTCAGTGAGTTGCACAATTAAAAAAAAAACGAACTTAACTAATATGGTAGCAGACTTATTTAAATACAACAACTTTACTGAGGTATAATTCACATGCCATGAAATTCACCCTTTTAAAGCATATAATTTGGTGTTTTTTAGAATATGCTCAAAGTTGTGCAACTATTGCCACAATCATTTTATAACATTTCATCACCCTAGAACCGTGGTCAGCAAACTGCGGCTCGCAAGCCACATGCGGCTCTTTGGCCCCTTGAGTGTGGCTCTTCCTAAGCCTTAGGAGTACCCTAATTAAGTTAATAACAATGTACCTATCTGTATAGTTTAAGTTTAAAAAATTTGGCTCTCAAAAGAAATTTCAATCGTTGTACTGTTGATATTTGGCTCTGTTGACTAATGAGTTTGCCGACCACTGCCCTAGAAAGAAACCCCATACACTTTAGCAGTTACGCCCCAACCCCCTCCCTGAGCCCCTGACAACCATTCATCTACTTTCTATTTCTGTGGATTTGCCTATTCTGGACATTTCGTATAAGTGGTATCATGCCATATGCGACCTTTTCATAACTGAGATCTTCCACTTAGCATAGTTTTGAAGGTTCATCCATATGGTAGCATGCATCAGGGCTTTATTCCTTTTTATTGCTCAATAATATCCCCTTGTGGATTTATCATATGTTATTTATTCACCTATTCTTTGATGAATATTTGGATTGTTTCTACTTTGGGATAATGCCATTATGAAAATTTGTGTTCAAGTTTTGTGTGGACATATGTTTGCATTTCTGTTGGGTATGTATACTTAAGTTACATAACAATTCTGTGTTTAACATTTTGAGGAACCGCCATTTTTCAAATTGGCTGCCCCATTTTACATTCCCACCAGCAGTTTATGGGGGTTCTGATTTGTCCACATCCTCACCAGTACTTATTATCTATCTTATTATCATGATCATTCTAGTGTGTGTGAATCAGTATCTCATTGTGATTTTGATTTCTGGTTTTATTTCCCTGGTGACCAGTGATTTAGAGCATCTTCTCGTGTGCATACTGTCTATTTGCATATCTTCTTTGGTGAAATATTTGCCCACTTTTAAATTGGGTTATTTGCCTTTTTATTGTTGAGCTGTAGGTGTTCTTTATATAGTCTAGATACAAGTCCTTTATCAGGTATGTGATTTTCAAATATTTCTCCTATTTTGGGACTGTTTCCACTTTCTTGACGGTGTCCTTTGAAACACGAAAGTTTTAAATTTTGGTGAAGTCCAATTTATTTTTTATCTTTTCACTTGTGATTTTGGTATCATATTTAAGAAACCATTGCTAAACCAAGGCCATGAAGATTTTCCTCCAATATTTTCTTCTAAGAGTTTTATAGTTTTAGTTCTTACATTAGGTTTATGATCTATTTTAAGTTCATTTTGTGTATGGTGTGAGGTAGGGGTCCAACTTTATCCTTTTGTGAAGATCCAATTGTCCCAGCACCATTTGTTGAGGAGACTGTTCTTTCCCCATTAAATGGTCTTGATACCCTTGTCAAAAATTAATTGACTATAAATGTGCAGGTTTATTTCTGAATTCTCACTGTTATTCCATTTATCTGTATGTCTAGCTTAACCCGCAAACCACACTGTAGCTTTGCAGTAAGTTTTAAAATTTGGCAATGTTAAGTCCTCCAATTTTGGTCTTTTTCAAGATTAAAGATTGTTTGGGCTATTTTGGGTTCCTTGCATTTCCACATGAAGTTTAGGATTACTTTGTCGATTTATTAGAAAAAGCTAGGTTTTGATAGTTACATTGAGTCTATAGATCAGTTTGGGGACTATTACCATCTTAATAACATTAAATTGTCTGATCCATGAACATGGAATATCTTTCTCTTTATTTGGGTCTTTAATTTCTTTCAATGAATTTTTTTAAGTTTTCCTTGTATATGTCTATGTCTTGGATTCTTTTATTAAAATTGTTCCTAAGTCTTTTATTACTTTGGGTGTAATTATGGAATAATTTTCTTAATTACATTTTGAGATTGTTCCTTGCTTGTGTATAGAAAAACAATTGAGTTTTCTATATATTTGCTGATACTCTGAAACCTTGCTGAATTCCTCGTTTATTTCTAGCTAGGAGCCCAGCGCAAGAAATTGCACGGCCCGCCCACCCACCCGCTGCCCCACGCAGAGCTCCGGGGCACCTGGCCCAGCCCCCGGCCCCTCTGGCCTTCTCTGGCCGCTTCAAGCCCTGCTCTCAGTCCCTCGAGTGGCCTTGGGCTGGTTCTGCCTTCTCCAGGGCCTCCCCGCTTCCGCCCCGTCTCTGGAGCAACGCGACAGCTCCACCCCGTCATGGGCCAGAGGAGAGCGTGGAAACCTCCTGCCTGCTGCGCTGTGCTCCTTCTCCAGGCGGGTGAGCAGCGGGGCGCTCTGAGTGAGAGCAGTGGGTGGCAAAGGACTGGTGAGGGGGGGCGCTACGGGCTCTCATCCCTGCCCTCCCTGGCATGGGCCTCCTTCGGGCACCTCCCTGCTTCCACCCCATCTCTGGGAGCAATGCCCTACTGTGCACACACAGGCAGCCTCCTCCTAGTGGTTGTGACTGTGACACCATTAGGACCAATTAGCATATTACCTCTCTCTCTCTCTCTCTCTCTCTCTCTCTCTCTCTCTATATATATATATATATATATATATATATATATATATATATGTATATATATATATATATAAGATAGCTTTTTTTTTTTTAAAGTTTTTAAATTGATTTCAGAGAGGAAGGGAGAGGGAGAGAGAAACATCAATGATGAGAGAGAATCATTGATCGGCTGCCTCCTGCACACCCCCAACTGGGGATCAAGCCCGCCACCCGGCCATGTGCCCTTGACCAGAATCGAACCTGGAACCCTTCAATCCACAGTCCGACTCCCTATCCACTGAGCCAAACCAGCTAGAGCTCTAACAGCTTTTTAATGGGTTCCTTAGGATTTCCCATATACAAGATCATGTCATCTGCAAATAGGGATCATTTCCCTGCTTCCTTACTAATCTGGGTGCCTTTTATTTCTTTTTCTTGCCTACTTACCTTGACTAGAACATCTAGTACAATGTTGAATAGAAATGGTGACAGCAGACATCTTTGTCTTGTTCCTGAGCTTAGGGGGACAGCACTCAGTTTTTTACCGTTAAGTATCATCCTCAGTGGCATTTTTGTGCATGACCTTACTCAGGTTGAGGAAGTTCTCCTCTGTTCCAAGTTTGTCGATTGGTGTGCTTTTTTTTAATCACGAAAGGGTATTGGATTTTGTCAAATGCATTTTCTGCATCTTTTGTCCTCCATTCTACTAAAATAGTCATTTTTTTTTAATATTGAACCAACCAAACTTGCATTCTTGGGATAAATTCCACTTGTCAGGGTTTATAATTCTTATTATATGTGGGGAGCTGATATAGGATTAAGCCTCAGACTGACCTGTTGGCAAAGTCACAAACAAGTCCCTGCTTAGAGGGCACAGTCCTTCCTCTTAAGCATAATTAGGCTTGACCTTATGACACTCCTAGATCTTATCTGGGAAGCTAATGGGCTGAGGGAAGTGCAGCAAGAACAAGAACAAAAACAAGTGAAACTCACAAGAACAAAAACAAGTGAAACTCACAAGAACAGTGTAACTATGGTCAAAATAAGTGAAACTCACAAGAACAGTGTAACTATGGAAACCACTACCTTGTTTACCTCTGACTCTAAAATAAAGGCTCAGCTTGCCTCAGGATCTTTCTCTGTGGCCTCAGCCAGGCACAGGAAGGTCCACAGAGACTAAAGAGAGCTAGAGAGTTCTGAACGCTGTCTCCGTGTAAAACATTCTTCGCCAACCCTGTCCACACCTTTGGGAACCCCTGGACCACTGGGGCTGGACCCTAGCAATTATACAGTAGAGGCCCAATGCACGAAATTTGTGCAAGTGTAGGCCCTCATAGCCCCATGCCCTGCCCACTCGTCATTCTGGAAGGTTGTTCCGGAAGGTTGTTCTGCCATCTGGTCTAATTAGCATATTAGCTCTTTATTATATAGGATTGCTGGATTTAGTTTGCTACTATTTTGTTCAGGACTTTTGCATTTTTGTTCATAAGGAATATTGATCTGTAGTTTTCTTGTGATATCTTTGTCTGGTTTTGTTATCAGGATAATTCTTTCTTCATATAATGTTAGAATAGACCCATAGAATATTTCTTCCTTTTCTAGTTTTCAAAATAGTTTATGAAAAATTAGTGTTAATTCTTCTTTAAACATTTGGTAGATGTCACCAGTGAAGCTATGTGGTCCTGGGCTTTTCTTTGTGGGAAGATTATTGTTATTATCATTATGGATGAAGTTTCTTTTCTCATTATAGGTTCTTTCCAATTTTCTGTTTCTTCTGAAGTCAGTTTTGGTAACTTGTGTCTTTCTAGGAATGTGCCCATTTTATATAGGATGTCTAACCTGCTGGCATACAACTGTTCATGGTACTGTTTTATCATCTTTTCTATCATCTTTTCTAGGTTGGCTATGATGTCCCCCCTTTCATCCATGATTTTAGTAATTTGAGTTTTCTCTCTTATCTTGACCTGTGAGTCTAGTTATAGGTTTATCAACTTTGTTGATATTTCAAACTAACATTTGATTCTATTAATTATCTCTATTAATTTTCTATTCTCTATTTCTTTTATTCCTGCCCTAATCTTTACTGTTTCATTTCCTCTGCTAGCCTCTGGCTTTGTTTACTGGGGCTTGAGCCTGCAACCTATGTGCCCGGACCCGGAATTGAACCAGTGATCTGTTGGTTCATAGGTCTATGCTCAACCACTGAACCACACTGCCTGGGCTGAAATGAAAACTTTTTAACTAAAAGCAGTTTATGATAGGTAGTCATGTCCTAGACTAGAATCTTCCCTGACAAAAGTCAATCTTTACCTTAATGAAGTCTGTCTACTGTCTTTTTGCATCTACATTAACATACTTTTGGAATGTTAGGGTAATTTTCTTTTTTTCAGACCCCACGAGACACATCCAAAGCAGCAGGGTGGAGACTACAAATCCTCTCATTGTTACTGTTATTGAGTTCATTGTTGACGGTTAACTATCCTATACCCACTTATGTATCCTGTACCCACTATCATTTTACTTTTTATCCAATCCCAGAGGCCCCCCTCCCCGCCTTCTCCTAATCCCTAATCTATCACCAATGGATTTCATGTAACCCACTTACGTCTTCTCTTTTGATTGTAACGTATAAAATAAAATGCAAAACTGCCATTCTCTGGGTTGAGCATTTTCTCAACCCATTGAAATTTTGCTTCCTGGACATTGTTGATAGTTTGGCTCAAATAAACTCACAAAAATGCTCTACAGGTTTGAATGTTTCTTACCTTGACATTCGCAACCTGGCAAAGACCCTTTCCCATGGCCTATGTGACCTCAAATGGAATGACCCGCTCTATTCTCTGACTCACCACCCTGCACTCACTCCTGGCCTCCCGTCCACTCTGCTCCCGCCACACCTAAGGACCAGCTTTCTGCTTGTTCAACGGGAGTTTCCTCCCCAGGGAGTTTGAATTCCTGAAATTTCCTTCCCTTTTTCCTCATCATTCTTATCTTGGCACAAATGTCCTACTCATAGTTGAAGCTACCATTTGGGGCCTGGGGAGGGAAGAGAGTTGGCACACATTTTCTGTGATGGACCAGACAGTAAATATTCTTGGCTCTGCTTAGGCCACTTGGTCTTTGTGCAGCTGCTCAGCTCGCCACTACCCTGTAGTGTGAAAGTTCTTTCTCCCTGAAAGGAAAGTGAGAGTCTGTGTTTCAGTAACATTTTATTTACAAACACAGGCAGACAGAATTTGGTGCACAGGCCAGTTTGCCAAACTTTGAAAATACTGGATTCAGCCAAATAAAAAGTTTCATGTTTTTTCACATGCCACAAGATTCTCCTTTTGATTTTTTTTTTAACCATTTAAATTAAAAATATTTAAAAGTTTATAGTTTGTGGGCTACGGAAAACAGGTAGCGGGCGCCCGCAGGACAGAGGGGGCTGACGCCGATCCCGGACAGGGCCTGGTTACCCCGTTCTCGTCTGGGAAATACACGGAGGCCCGCGGGTTCCGGAAACTCGGCCTTCCGGGCGCCGCGCCGCTAGCCCGGGTCCCCCGCGCGCCACCCGCTCTTCAACCCGGCGAGCCCGCGCGCCTCCCACCAAGCCCCGCCCTTCAGTGCGGCGATAGGTCGGGCCTCGTCCTCCTCCTCGCCGGGAACGCCCTTTCTGACAGGCACAGCGTTTAACCAATGGGAAGCCGCCAGGCCTTCCGCCCGGCCCTCCCGCGCCCGTTGGAGGCGGGCATGGGCGGGCCGTTGAAGGGGTGGGGCGTGGAGCCTGGTAACCGTTGCCGGTAACAACGCCCCGCCCAGTCTCGGCGGGCGGGCGGCGCGAGGCGGTCGGCGGGAGCTCGAGGAGGAGCCGCCGCCGCCACCGCCGCCGCCATAGAGACTGTAGCCGTGGAGACTGTTACTTACCAACGGGGACCAACACGCAGCAGCCGCCGCCGCGGGAGCCGCTGCCCGAACTCCCGGCCCGAACTCCAGGTGACCGATGCGACCGCCCGGGCTGGCCGGGACGGGGAGTGCTGGGGGCGGTGGGGGTCCTGGACAGGGGATGGGGGCGAGCCTCGCACCCCGCCACCGTTCATCTAAACGTCCCGGACAGCGCGCCCGGGGGACCCGCCTTCGCACCCCCAGTCCCGCAGGGGCGGCTGAGTTTAGGGGCTCCCTGAGACCCCCACCCTCCTTTTAACCAAACTCGGGAGGAGGTGGGGATCCGTCGCCTCACTTTTATAAAACTTCCGGGGTAGCGCGCCCGGGGACTCCTTTCAATCTTACCTTCAAAATCTCGGGATTGGGGGCGCCCCGACAACCTCTCTCAAACTTCCATTAGACTTCCTGCATTAGAAGCGCCCGCGGGCCTCTTTTCCTTCCTTTTACTCCCTAAACCTCTAAAGTTGGGGTTCCCGGGGACCCTTCGCTCTTTAACCTCAGACTTGTAATTAGAACGGCCTCGGAGACTCTTCACCTTAACCCCACATTCCTGGACTTGGGGGGCTCGGGGACCCTCTTCCCGTGCCGACTCGCCACACATCCTGAATTTGAGGGGAGCCCCTGGAACCGCCTTCTCACTTTTTAACCAAAAGTCGGTGCGCTTGTCTTGAGAACCCCTTCTCCACCTCACTTTTTCACAGCAAACTCCAGAGAATCTGGCTTCCTGGGAACCCGTTTTTCACTGCCCCCCCCGACCCCCCAAATCCTGGAGCTTTTTAGCTCCTTCGACAGCCCCTTCCCGCTGAACTCCACATTCCTTCGCACCTCGCACCTCCCCTATTTGGACTGATCGCCAAGCGAGAAAAGTTTCACCGAAAGGTATTATCATTATCTTACTATTTTGTTAAAGAGCCCAACTTGTGGCCCAGACTCCTCGGTGGCATTTTCTCCTGCGGTTGTGCGTGCGTGTGCGTGCGTGTGTGTGTGTGTGTGTGTGTGTGTGTGTGAACCCCAGTCCCACCCCAACATACACCCCCTCCCCAGCTCTTCATTCCTTTCCTTTTCGCACCCGGGGAGCCGCGGCGCTCCCTCCGGCTCCGTCCTGTGGGTTTTTTCTCTCTGCTGCGCTCGGAGAGTTGGGTTTCCTAGTGGCTATTTCAAGGGTCCCCCGGGCCGAGCTGACCCTGCCATTAGGGCGGCGACGGGGGTGGTTCATCGTTTTAATTTTAACCTCCGGGTTGCCCCGCAGGAATGAGGGACAAGGGCAGGATGCCGCGCAGGAGTCCCGGGCTGCGCTCCCCCGTAGACCTCAAGCCTGCGTCTCCGTGTGATGCCTTCCTCTAATTATTTCCTTGTTTTGTGCAATAGTCAGTGCAGACTCTCATGAGTGCCCCCCCCCGCCCCCATCAGCTTTATCTTTGCAAATCCAAAATATCAAACCTATGCAAGGCTCTCAGTTCTGACTTCCCCAACAAAATAACCATAATAATGACATAAAACATTAACAACAGTTTTTTTTATGACTGCACATATTGTCAATATGTTTTCATCTTTTTGCTTCATGCCCTGCAATGTTCTTTATTTGCTCATATAAAGACCCTTACCCTCTGTCCTGGGGAGTAGGGGGGGGGGTGTTACCCACTCAAGTTTAAAGATTTGAACTGACTCTAAAATAACCTTAGAAATGGCTACTCACCTGCTCTGAGCAGAGAAATGAGTGTGTGGAAAGCCCTCCCCAGAAAAGGGAGTTAATTTTCATAATGACCAGCGAGCGCTTCTTCTCCCACAGGCTTGATGAAGTATGGGAGGGGACTTGGTAGTTTTTATTAAAAAGGCTTACCAAAAATATGACGGAAACGATAATCAGTCCTGTGATCCTGTGATATTCCAACCAGTTTGGGTCAGGAGTGAGTTCAGAAATGCTTTGCCCCCAGTAAAAGCTAAACTGAATTATTTAGCCCTTTAGGTACGTTTATGCCTTCTTCCAGATAAACCGTCAAACGCTCAAAAGGGGAATCAGGAGGACGGGGCAGAGTTATTAATTACCCCCAATTAGCAGAACAAGTCCTTTGAAATTCAGATGTTATTTGCTTTCTGGGTGAAGGGCACGTATTACCTTAATATTCATCTATTAACTACATTTATCACAGGAGCACTGCTGGCATGAGCCATGCACCAGAAATGGAGATGCTTCGAAATTGTTTATCTGGCTCTTTTTATTCCTTAGATCAAAATTATAGTTTCAGATTGGAGTTATAAAATTAATATTGATCAATATTTAATTAATTTAATTTTAATCATAATTGAGTCAAAAGTTTGGATGTTATTGTGGGGTTTTTATAGTCATGTGTGGTTGTTTTGTCATAAAATTGCAGGGACTAAAGGAGTCATATCTTATAATATATTTGGGTCTTTTTAATTAACTGCAGGTTGACCAATAACTTAAATAATATGCTCCCCTTATACACATCTACTTGTTTGTAAAATGTGAAACTATTTAAAAAGTAAGTTCTCAGAGAAACTGTCTTGCTTGTGGGAACCCTCATGAACTAACACTAGTATAAGTTCTGACCTAGTATCAGAAGCTCCACCCATGACACATCCAGCACATACACTCACATATCTACATGGAACTGTATGCAGATTCCCACTAAATAGAGGAGATAAGAACCATCAATAACTTTTTGTCAGTTCAGGTCAGATTTGTTGCCAAGTGAGTCCGTGCCAAATGAGCAGAAATTTCCTGTTTTCAGAGCTTTTTGGATTTTGGCATTATTATAAGGGAATGTGGACTTGAATATAAAAAAGGGTCTTTTGCCCTGGCCAGTGTGGCTCAGTTGGTTGGAGCCTCATCCCATGCACCAAAAGGTGGTGGGTTTGATTCCTGGTTTCGGATTTAGTCTTTGGTCTGGGCACGTATAAGGAGGTATTTCACGGCAATGTTCTCCCCTCACCCTTCTCTTTCTCTTTTTCTTCCTCTGAAATCATTTTTTTAAAGGGCGTTTTCTAGAATGTAAATGACAATTAGCTCCACCACAACGCCATGTTTTCTTAGACACATGCCTGACACTGAGTGTGTACTTATTTTGTCCAATGAATGAATGGAATATGCATTGGGAATTAGAGAGAAAACTGATAACTACCTATATGCTTTTTGTAAACCCCAAGGTCAGCAAACTAATTCTTAAAGGAAAAATAAAAGTGGGAGAACTTGAGTAGAGGAAGACACAGAATCAAGTAGTAGGATGTGAGATAAGGAGTGGGTGAGTCTGGGGGAATTCGTGCCGGGGAAGCTCAGACTAAGATGATGAATGCAGAGATAGGCTTCTAAGAGCTTCCTAGCAGAAAAGTCTGGACAGCTGCCTGTAGACACATCCAGATGATTCTGACAGGCAATTCAAACATGAGGTGGCCAAACAGAGCTCAAGATAGTCCCCCCAGTTCTGCTCCTCCCAGGCTGTGGCCTCCATAAGTATCTACTGGCTGCTCTCAGCTGCTAAGGCCAAAACCTTGAGTCATCAGCAAAATTGCCCAGTCCACCTTCATGGGGACCTAGAATCTAACTATGACTGGCCACTTCCACTGCCCACCCCTGTTCCAAGCCACCATCACCTGTTGCCAGATGATTTTAGCCTCTTAACCTGGAAGAGGGAGGGGTGACATTGTGTCTTGTTGTGTATTCCTCAGTTCCCATTTTACTTAGAGCAAAAGCCAAAGTTCTCCCTCCATCCCAGGCCCCACCCCCACCCTGCTGCCCACCCCAATATATCTTTTTTAAAAACCCTCATCCAGAGATATGTTTATTGATTTTTTTTGGGGGGGGGCGGGGTTGGAGAGAGGCAAAGAGACAGAGAAACATCCATCAGTTGCCTCTTATGGGCACCCCTACTAGGGATTGAACCCACAAGCTAGGTATGTGCCCTGACTAAGAATCAAACTCACAACCTTTTGGTGTGTGGGACGATTCTCCAAGCAACTGAGCCACACCAGCCAGGGCACCTCAATATCTCTTTGGCCTAATCTCCAACCATGATCCCCTGTGCTCACTCCACTTCTTACCGGCCTCCCAGAAGTTCCTCAAACCCACTGCCCAGAAAGTTATTGGCCCAAATAATGGGGGGTTGGGAGAAGCTGCTCCCTCATTGTCTTGAGGCCTTTTCAAACATGTCACCTTCCCACTTGAATGTGATGTACTCTTAGCCTCCTTCCCTGCTTTCTTGGCCTCCTTAGCATTATCACTGTCTGTCTAACACGCTGTATATTAGGCATATTGATTTTATTATTATTATCTCCTCGTGGAATGTCAGCTCCATTAGGGAAAGAAGCTCTGTGTTTTATGAACTTCTGTGCTCCTGGGGCTGAGAATAATTCTGGCACTAAGTCAGCCCTCGATAAATATTTGTTAAATGAATAAATGGTTTCCTGCACAGGTATGGGAAAGCATATGTAGAAGTTAAGGGTTGTTCCTTATCTGATACATACAGCCATCTATGAGACTCAGTGCAGCTCAGACCAGATGAACAGGGCAGAGGGAAGAGAAAAGGAAAAACTGCAGGTTGGATGTAGAACATATTGCAGAGGTGGGCTTTGGGGCCTGGCAGAAGGGTTAAAGTGTGGCACCTTCGTTTATCAGCTCTCTGACTCCAGGTAAGATTTGGCATCTGTGAAATAGATAATAGTAGCTTTATGGTTGCTTTATTAGAAATATCTATAAACTTCTTAGTACAGGGCCTGGCACATAATAGGCACTCAACAAAGAGTTATTATTATTATTATTATTGGGATAAATAGAAGTGGCCTGAGATTATTTTTTATTTTGGTTTCCTGCCTGTACCAAATGCTGAGTAGACAATGAGTGAACATGTCTTGCTTCATTGAGTGGGCAAGCCTTACGCTGCCTGTTTTAGGTTGGGAAATGCCCTTCCATTAGTGTGGAAATTCATTGGTTTAAATATGTCACTCTGCAAATGTAAGTTCTCTGCAATCATGAAACACCAACTAGTCACTCACAGTCCCACATCTTGGTTGTGGTTTAGATCCTTCTGAAATTACATCCCAAACATCACACGCTTGGAGTGGGTTTTGTGGAGTGACCATCCCCTATAGGCAGAACATAGAGATGAGTACATTTAAACACTGGTTTCCCTTCTCTGTTATCACTGGCTCTTTAATGCCACTGGTAGAAGTCTGGAATCAGCCACTTGGAGGTGAGACCTGGTCTTCTTGCCAGGACTTGAGTTAAGCCCTCAGGGGCAGACGGCCTTGGCCTTGCTCCTTGCTGCAGCTCACTTCTTTTTACCTGAAATGCATTCCTGTTTTATGATACATAGGTTTTGTATGTTTTATGCTCTGGTAACTCCTTATTTTTCAATTTGTGACTGCTATGACTTTCTGAAAAATACAGTTAACTTCCCAAATCTGTTAGGTCAGTGATGGCGAACCTGTGACACCCGTGTCAGAGGTGACATGCAAACTCATTTTTTTGGTTGATTTTTCTTTGTTAAATGGCATTTAAATATATAAAACAAATATCAAAAATATAAGTCTTTGTTTTACTATGGTTGCAAATATCAAAAAATTTCTATATGTGACACGGCACCAGAGTTAAGTTAGGGTTTTTCAAAATGCTGTCACGCTGAGCTCAAAAGGTTCGCCATCACTGCTGTAGGTGATACATACAGCAAGTGGATTTCAGATACTGTGAATCAAATTACAGCTGCAATAGTCCATGTTTAAAAAATATATGTAAAGCCATTAACAATATGTAGAACTTACATGTAATGGCCTAACAAAGCGATTGTCATTTACCATGGAATGAAGTCCAGATATGTAAGCCTATTTCTACTAAGATATTTGCAGTTATTTTGAGTGTGTGTGTGTGTGTGTGTGTGTGTGTGTGTAAAGTAAGTTAGTTTAAGAACTGGACTACTGGTGTCCAGGGAAACTCTTCAGGAGGTGACAGTTGAGCTGAGACTGAATGGTGACCAGGAGTGGCCCTGTGGACTTCAGAGGGAAGAGCTTTCCGGGGGGGGGGGGGGGGGGGGCGGCGCGGCAGCAAGTGTAAAGGTCCTGGGGCAAGAGGAATGAGCTGGGCCTGGTCAAGGCAGAGAAAGGCAGCTGTGTGTCTGATGCCTGGGGAGCAAAAGGAGGAGAGGGTCCCAGAAGCCATGGGGAAGAGTCTGGATGCTATTCTAAGTATGATTTAGATTGTTGGTAAATTTCTCCTCTGCCTGTAATTGTCAGATCTGTGGTGTCTAGTCCTTTGTTGGAAGACCTGCTTTCTAAGTCTCTGACATTTGTCATTCATCCATTCATTCGTTCATTGTTCTCTCAGTCGATTATCGTCCTATGAGGTTATGAAGATCAAATACCAACTAGGAAAGGAAACCAGCTTCAAAAAGGGACTGTGCTGGATATGTGCCCTGACTAGGAATTGGTGTCTCTGTATGGCACAGTGAGTGAGTGCACAGAGGAGGGGCCAAGAGAGGTGTCCAGGAGATGGATTTAAGCTGATTCTGGGTACTGATGTCCTGCAGGCTGTCAGTAACTAGAGTAGTGGCATGGCTGTTTTCAGCAAGTTGAATGCAGGATACAAGGATGATTAGGAGGACAGCAAGTGTCAGCCAACTGCAGCCTGTTTTTGTAAGTAAAGTATTATTGGCACACAGCCACACCCATTCATTTACCTACCATCTCTGGCAGCTTTGGAATGGCAATGGCAGCATTGAATATTTGTGACAGAGATAGAATGTGGATCGCAAACCCTATTTACTGTTTGGGCCTTTGCAGGAAACATTTGCGACCCCCAGCTACACAAATGGAATTTATCTCTCTGGTGCTGGGCTGAGATGTGTGTGTGGAAGCAGCTTTATGATCAGGCATGATTTTTGTAGATGCATCAGAAATCTTAAAGTCTGGAGGTTGGCAGTGGAAGAGATTAATGTTGCCATAGTCCAAGCGAAGGGTGACAGGGCCTGCCTGACAGCTCCAGCTGCAGGGGTACTGGGGAAGACAGAATTGTGGGGTTTTCTGGGACCTGGTGACTTGCTGTGGGACAGGAGACAGGAGGACCCCAGAGTAATTCCCAGATGTCTGACTTTGGGGATCAGGTGGAACATGTTGCTTCAGTGAGTGAGGGACCACAGGAGAAGCTGCTTTTGGGTGGGGGTGGGGGCATTCAGGAGTTCAGTCACGGGCTTGCCCAGCTTGAGATGTCTGTGGGACACTTAAGTGAGGCCCTTTTCCAGTATGCACTGCTGGATTTCAGGGTCTGGAGCTGAGGGGGACAGTCCAGGCCGGAGGTCAGGATCTAGGAGCTGTCAGCGTACAATTGGTCATTTCAGTCATGAAAACAGATGAGATCACCCAGGGAGAGGGTGGAGAGGGAGCATAGAGGGCTAGAGCACAGCCTTCAAGGAGCAGGAAACCAATTAAGAATCAGAGGAAAGTGAGTTTTTTAAACTGTGGCAAGACATGAAATTTTGAAACATTAAAATTTACTATTTTAACCATTTTAAGTGTGTAATTCAGTGGCATTAAGTACATTCACATTGTTGTGCAACCATCACCATCATCCTGCTCCAGAGCTTCCTCATCTTCCCAAACTGAAACCGAAACTCTGTCCCCGTTTCAACGCCAATTCCCTGTTCCCCTCCCCCAACCCCTGGCTCCCATCATCTACTTTGTTTCTATGGATTTGACTTCTCTTCTCTAGGGACCTCATATGAGTGGAACCCTACAGTATTTGTACTTTTGCGTCTGGCTAATTCACCAAGTATAATGCTCTGAAGTTTCATCCTTGTAGCATGTCAGAATTTCCTTCTTTTTCAAGGTTAAATAATATTCCATTGTCTGGGTGGTCCACATTGTGTTTATCCACTCATCCGTCTGTCCATGGACACTTGGGTTGTTCTCACCCTTTGGCCATTGTGTATAATGCTGGGCAGAAGAGGTATTGAAGAGATTCTTAGATGGAAGGAGTAATTGGAAATGGACTGTGCAGGCAAAGGGAGAGTAACTCAAGGACTGAACACCAGGAAGCATGAGGACTGATGGAGACCAGAATGCTTAGACTGGGACCAGTCCCCACAGAAGGCAGACGGCTTGACTCATGAGCGCCTGTTTCCCTGGAAATGTGTTGAAATCATCCGAATGATATAGAAGTCCATTCCTAAAGTCATAATAGCACTTAATTATGCTTACATTTTAAAAATAGGAATTGTTTATCTTTTAGAAACAGTGCCATGTTTCTAGGATATGTTTCTGTCCAAAAGGTGATCCGTGGGGTAAGGCCTTGGAAGCAGTTTCCAAAAAAATTACCAGCCCACAAGTAGGTTCCAGCTCCACCCTGGCCAGGGAGAACCCAAAGAAAACACACAGCGCTTTCCCACCTCTGCTGTTCTCCTCAGAATATGTACAGGCAGATGCAGCCTGCTTTGAGAAAAAATAAATTTGAAATTCCAGACCCACAGAAAATAGCTTAAAGGATATGTTCTGCTTTTTCAAAGAAGTCTTCATTTTCTAGAAGAATTCACTTATGAGGGACTTCTTTATGTGAGGAGCTCTCTTGGCCCTCCGTCCATTCAGCAAATATTTGTGAGCCCCAAATCTCAAGCATCTTATAATTAGTTAAATACTTTAAGCGTTTTAATATAACATCATGTGGCAAGTTAAGAGGGGAGAAGATGCTAGAGAATTTTATAATTGTTAGCAACCATTGGCCACTGACATTCAGATCCAAAGTTAAAGTATAAACTGGATATATTATTTTAGGAGCTTGCTAATTGTGTAAATCATGGTATGGTTGTACAGCCAACTCTTAAAATGACAACTGAGAGTAAATAGAAAGTATTTCTGGAAGCCCTGTGTGACTCAGTTAATTGCTGACCTTAGGTCACAACTGAGTGTGTATTTGTCAGCTGGGCTCTAATCGCTGGGAGTCCAGTGCAAGGGAAAGGTTCAGCAGTTAGTGGCTATTTTAGATGGTGGAGTTAGAAGTGGCGATAGAGCAACAAGGTGGTGCCCCCACTAGAATTCTGGTTGGAAGCTTCTCTCCCCTTTGTGGGGTCTGTATAGCCTAACTTCTGTCTCTCTCATAGCTCCAGTGGTGACTGGAGTCCTTTGTCCTACTTGCTACAAGGGGCCCAGCCCTCTTCTCCTGTCCCAGGAGCACTTTTTCATCAGCCTTCAGTTCACCACATCACTTCGTATCCTTCAGACCTGGGTTACCTCTTTATCTCCTCCTGCCTCAGTTCTCCTGGGCTACGTCAGGAGGGAAGGATAGGCAATTCCCCTTTGTCATAACCATATCCTACTTATCTTGGTTCAAGGCTTGTCTCCATTCAGCCCTATTTCCATTTTCATTGCCTTGTCTTTCACTATTTCTCCGAATGGGCTTGCCATCCCTTAAACAGGTCTTATACTTTTGTCTCCCCTCTCTCTGGAATGTCATTGCTACTGATGACAATCTTACTCTTCTCTGAAGACCCTTGTCCAATGCTCTCTCACCATGGAGACTTGAGATTTTAATTGCTGAGCTGAATGGGAAAATGTCAGACTAGGGCGGAGCTTTTCCTCCTCAGCACTGTTGACAACTCTTTGGGGCTGGACCATTCCTGGTGGAGGGTGGGAGGTCATCTTGAGCACTGTAGGTGTTGAGCGGCATCCCAGGCCTCCATCGGCCAGAGCACCCACCTACTCCCAAGTTGTAACATAACCATGTCTCCCAAGTTGTAACATAACCATGTCTCCAAGCATGACCAAGTGTCCCCTCGATGACAGAATCATCTCCTAGTTAGGGAC
Organism: Myotis daubentonii; assembly: GCF_963259705.1. Classification (NCBI taxonomy): domain Eukaryota; kingdom Metazoa; phylum Chordata; class Mammalia; order Chiroptera; family Vespertilionidae; genus Myotis; species Myotis daubentonii. Next base: position 29,909,025 of record NC_081844.1, read on the forward strand.
CACAGAACTAATCTGCCAGAAGCAGCAGTGACTCCTAAAGTGACACAGCCTGTAGATTTAGCATCCAAGGCTACTTGGACATGTTGTGATTTATGTGTCTTATTTCCTGTTCTCAGTTGTATACTTCTGGGGGACAGGGACAGCTGGGACTTTCCATAGGACTTCATATTTAATACATGAGTGAATAAAACACTTGAGCCAGAGTGCTCTTCAGAGGGCATGACCTACAGCAAGTAATGGTAGCCTTTTGTGGTTTTTAGTATGTTCACAAAGTTATACAAGCATCCCCACTATCTAGTTCCAGAATATTTTCATCACCCCAAAAGAAGCTCCATCCCCTTAGCATTCACCCTCATCCCCCTCCCGATCCCCTGACAACCACTAACCCACTGCCTGTCTCTGGGGACGTGCCTGTTAAATGGAATCACACATTCTGGCTTCTCTCACTGAGATGTTTTCAAGGTCTGTCCATATTGTAGCAAGTGTCAGTGCTTCACTCCTTTTCATAATTTTCTATTTTTCTTTTGCAAAAAAGGGATCATATTCTGCCCATTGCCCTGCAACTTGCTCTTTCCATCTAGTATTTAGTCCATATCTTTCCTTATTACTATTCATATGTCCATCTCATTCTCTCCAAATAACTGCATGAGATTCCACTGCGCAGCTGTGGCTAAGGTATTGAATTAGCCTCTTATTGAGGGGCATTGAGCTCATCCTTTTTCACTTTACCAGTGACGCTGCAGTAAACAACCTTGTCCAAACATCTCTGTGCACATGTATGTATGAGGTGTCAGCAAGTTCCCGGAGGAAATTGCTGGGTCCAGGGGACTTCCTTTCCCTGCATTAGCTTTCTCTCATCACATTCACACTCCATTTCTGTAGTGAAGGCCACTGTCCATTCGTGTCCTTGCCCGCACCTACACCATCTCCAGCATGACTAGCCGGCATCACCTCCTCCAGTTCCTACCCACACCATGGGGCTGTCACAATATGCCTGTCCTTTACCCTTAACTCCCAGTCCCATTCATAAAATAGTGGGTGACAGACCTTTGACAACCTGGTGAAAACGTGCATCCTCCCCTTAGGAAAGTGCACGATGAATGTGTACTTCTGCCTGCGATCAGAACCTCTCCCTAGACCAGTCCCTACTTTCTAGTCAATTCCGCTCTGTCCATTTCACAGCCTTCGTGTGCCAGACTCAGCCCCAGTCTGTCACCAGAGCTGTGCCCATGCCTGTGTGTACCTCTGGGGGAGGCCCTGCCTGGGAGCTGGTTTGTGCCCATACAAGTTCATGCTTGTTGCCTTGACTCTGAGCCGATTCTCACATAGCAACAGCATTTCCCCTCCCCTTTGAATTCCCCATTGATATATGGCTTTCAGCTCTTTGCTACCTTGATACTCCACCAAAGCATTCATTCTGCTGCCTTCCCAGCAGAAACCTGACCTAGCAGTCGGGCATGCAACCTCTGGGCCACTCTCCATCCATAATCTGCCGAATTGGGTCACTGTCCTCCATATGCCAGCAAAGGGACCCAAGCTCCTGTTGTAGTGTCTGCTGCTGCTGTTGAACTTTCTTTCTTGTGTAGGTGACTTCTTCTTATAGTGAAGACCGTTTCTGTCTGCAAATAATTGAAAACCAGAATTCTGATGCCCTAATTGTAGATGAAGTCATACATCCTTAATGCGAGCTTTTCTTCCACTTTAAATTTAATGGAAAAAAATTTAAATAAGGATATTTTTCTTTTTAACATTTTTTGAGACTTCTGAGACACTAACCTAATCTGGTTTTTCTTTTTTAGTTTTCATGAATATAGAATCTTCTAGAAACTATCTGCTCCTTTATTCTCCAATGATGATGTTCTCTTAGGGCTTTTAATTCTTTGATTCCTGAACTGAGACATATTCTGGTTTCAAATTCCTGAGGGTGAAGTGCCTACTCTAGCTGTTCATTCTTCATTCATTGCTCCCCCCTGTTGGTTCTCTTTACAGGACACGTCTAACCAAATGTTTTGGCATTTTTTTACATACCACCGCCACCACCACTGTCACTGGAGGTTTTCAAATAGAAAGTCTCACTAGGATAGTGTTGGGGGTGTTTTGTTTGTAAACAAAGTTTATTTCTGAAAACTTAAAAAATGTTGACCAAGTTCTCAGGCCTAACTTTCTCATCATTTCAAATCAACATCATATTTCAGTTCTTCTTAGGTAAAGAATATAGGGACCATTTTAGGTTATATATCATCTATTTTTATTCTTGTCTGGCATTTGTCAATACTTTCTGAGTCTTTTTTTAATTGAAATAAAATTCACATTACATAGAATTCACAATTTTTTAATGCTATGCACACTTCTTTTTTTAATGTTCTTATTGATTTTTAGGGAGAGAAGAAGGGAAAGGGATAGATAGATAGATAGATAGATAGATAGATAGATAGAAACATCAATGATGAGAATCATCAATCAGCTGTCTCCTATATGCCCCCTACAGGGGAGTGAACCCGCCATCTGGGCATGTGTCCTGATCGGTAATGGAACCAGTGACATCTTGGTTCATGGGTCGATGCTCAACCACTGAGCCACACCAGCTGGGCAAAAATTCACAATTTTAAAATATAATTCAGTGGTTTTTATGATATTCAAAATACTATGCAACCATCATCATTATCTTATTCTAGAACATTTCCATCACCCCTAAACAAACCCTGTGCCCAGTAGTAGTCACTCCCAATCCCCTTCCCTAACAACCATTCATCCACTTTCTTGGATTTGCCTGTTCTGGATATTTCCTATAAATGCTATCATATAATATGTGGCTCCTTTTGTGACTGGCTTCTTCCACGAAGCATAATGTGTTGAAGTTCACCCATGTTGTAATGAGTGTGCTTCCTTCCCTTTTTTGGCTGAAAAATATTCCAATGTGGATGGACCACACTTGTTTATCCATTTATTTGTGATGGACATTTGAGTTGTTTCTTTTTGGCTGTTGTGAATAATGCTGCTATGAACATTTGTGGACAAGTTGTTACATGAGCATAGGTTTTCATTTTTCTTGGGTAGTAAATACCTAGAAGTGGAATTGCCAGGTCATATGGTAACTCCATGTTTAACTTCTTGAGGAACTGCCAAATGTTTTCCACAGCAGCTGCCCATTTTTCTTTCCCACTAGCCGTGTAGGTGGGTTCCAGTTTCTCCACATCCTCACCAACACTTGTTATTCTCCCTTGTTTTTATTATAGCCAACCTACTAGGTGTGAAGTAATATCTTGTTGTGGTTTTTTATTTCATTTTCCAAACAACTAATAATGTTGAGCATCTCTACATATGCTTATTAGTGTTTGTACATCTTCTTTGGAGAACTGTCTATCCAAAGGTGACATCTTTTACAATATTTTTGCATCCACAAGTTTCTCTTTCTCTGTGAAATGCCCAAAAACCCTAAATCATAAAGGGGCAAGACACACACATCCGAGCGCAGTGGCGGAGGGAAGGGAGGGTGAGAACTGACAAGACATGAGGGCTGTCTTCTCTCCCTTGTACCATGGCTCCTAACTCTGGCCCGTGGACACCCCCATTTACAGATACTTCGTGAAATCCTGCATTTTCGGGTTTTGCTTTTTGGAACTTTCTGGGATTTTTTTTTCTTTTTGGAATATTTTTTATCCAAAGTTGGTTGAATCTGGAAATGCAAAACTAGTGGATACAGAGGGCCGGCTGTGATTATATGGGCTCTTTGATATCCATTTATTTATCCTGAATTATTTTAGGCTCTCTTTTAGAGACATATGAGTCTAACTGTCTGAGTCTAGTACAGGGTCAGCAGTCCATGGGCTAAGTCAAACCAACCGCTTGATTTTGTACAGCTAAGAGTTAAGACTGGCTTTTTACATTTTTACATGATTTTTAAATGGAACACATGAAATTACGTGAAATTCGGAGTCTATCAATAAAGTTCTATTGGCACCTGTCAACGTTCATTCATGTACATATTGTCTATGGTGGCTGGTACCCTATGACAGAGGAGTTGAGTAGTCTCAACAGAGATCACCTGACTCATAAAGCTTACAATAATTGCTGTTGGGGCCTAGCCAGTTTGGCTCAGTGGATAGAGCATTGGCCTGGGAACTGAAGGGTCCCAGGTTTGATTCCTGTCAAGGGCACATGCCTGGGTTGCAGACTTAATCCCCACTAGGGGGCGTGCAGGAGGCAACCGATGAATGATTCTCATCATTGATGTTTCTATCTCTCCCTTTCCCTTCCTCTCTGAAGTCAATAAACATATAAATAAATAAATATGAAAGGTGGTTTTAAAAAAGAAAAAGACTTACCCTGAAATGGAAAACAAAACATCAATCAATACTATTTTTTTTTAATTGCTGTTGGGGCCTTTATAGAACAGTTTCCTGCACGCTAGGCTAACACACAGCACTGGTTATATGTGACTAGCCCCTCGCACATCATCATAAGGCTGATTTAGAAGTTTATGAAACTCCTTAGAATATTCAGTAGTGCTTAACATTATTTTTGCTTCCTTAATGGGCGAGAGGAATAGTATTTATCTTATTATCTTCTCCTGTTTGCTGTAATTAAGGAAGAGTCTTCATCTCACCACATCCTTCTTGCAGGCTCAATCCCCTTTGCCTTTTTATGTCTATAAAACTGTGCCCTTTTACAAGTTTTAATTCCACAACACCTGGCCTTTCTCTTCAGGACCTGGAGCTGAGGTTAGGCTTAGACCAACACTCTTTGGTGGGAAGGTGCTCTGCAGTCAGGAAGCATTGGTTTCTTTTTGTTTTGGTCCCTGGCTCACCAATACTTGGCTCCCAGTGGCTGTCACTCAAGGACAGCTGCTCCCTCTGGGCAGGTCGGACCAGCTCTGCAATTTGGTGTGCACGTCATGGCACCAAGCAGGGATTTCTGAAACCAATGACTGCTATAGATGATGGTGCAAGGAAACAGGCTCCTGTGTGGGAAAAACTGACACCTGTAACCAGTTGGCTTTGTATGGGAGCACACTATAATAGTGACACATAAAGAAAAATGTGTAATGGCTTATCCATAAGGAGAAAAAATCAGTGTTTAGAGATCAAAACGGCGAACTAGTTCCACATTTCAGTTTTTTCCATATACAGCTAACATGACACTTGAAATGTATTCTGCATGACTTCGAAATCATTTTTATAGCTGGATTTTTCAGAATTGAGACATAGCTAGATCTCCAGGAGGAGCAGAACTGGTGTTGGGCTTCTCTGGGATAAGAATGTAAGAATGATTCATCTTAACCCTCTTGCCATGGGAGTAGTCAATGTTGACTACCAAAGATGGCAAGTTTGGTTTGTATCCTTGGTTCCTTTGGGATAGACCCTAGAAAAGATCATGACTTCTCCTTTCTCTTCTTTATTCCCCACTGGCAGATGATTCTGTTTCAAGTTTCCTCCGATTTGTGGCATTTCCTGGGCTTTGGTGTCCTGTGTGTTAGGTGGTGCCTAGGTGGTCATTGAAGATACAGCTAACTATCAGCATGATCCCTTCCTGAACTGTTTGAATTCCTAAATATAGGGTATGGGAAAGAAGTCTAGCTGCCTTCAGACTGTGGCTTCCTAGAGACAGGCATGTCTCCTGTGACTGTCTCACCTGACCACATCTCTTCCATATGTGATTGGGGACCCACTGTCACCATTTTGCCCCTCCTCCAGGAAGTAAGTAAATTGTCTCACTTACTTCTAAAGACTACTGACCTGCCTGGATGGTACAATGAGCCTCATCTAAAACTCGTATCCTTGCCCTGGCTGGTATTGCTCAGTTGGTTGACTTCAAAATCATTGAAAGGTTGTTGGTTTGATTCCCGGTCAAGGCACATACCCAGATTGCAGGTTCAATTCCCAGTGAGGGCGCACACTGGAGGCAACTGATTGATGTTTCTCACATCGATTTATTTTCTCTCTCCCTCTCCCTTCCTCTCTCTATAAAAAATTTTAATTAAAAACTGGAATTCTTGAATTCATGAACTTAAGTTAAAAGCAGACTCCCCACCCTCCAACCCCTCCCCCCCAGCCCCCTCCCCAAGAAAAAACACCAGTAGTTTGTAATCTTTCTTCAGGGCCGCTTTCAGAATTTGCTGAAAGTTAGGAATTTTTTCCTCAGAAGAACAGGCATAGACATGTGCATACCAACCCACTTATATTTCATGTTCAAGTTCAGGTTCATGGACTCCCTGAAGTATACCCTCATGAATTCATGGACCATGCCGGGGTCCAGCCCGGGGGTCCAGGGGTTCCCAAAGGTGTGGACGGAGTTGGCGAAGAACGTTTTACACAGAGACAGCGTTCAGAACTCTCTAGCTCTCTTTGGTCTCCGTGGGTCTTCCTGTGCCTGCCTGAGGCCACAGAGAAAGATCCTGAGGCAAGCTGAGCCTTTATTTTATAGTCAGAGGTAAAGAAGGTAGTGGTTTCCATAGTTACACTGTTCTTGTGAGTTTCACTTGTTTTTGTTCTTGTTCTTGCTGAGCTTCCCTCAGCCCATTAGCTTCCCAGATAAGATCTAGGGAGCTTCATAAGGTCAAGCCTAAATATGCTAAGAGGACTGTGCCCTCTAAGCTGGGACTTGTTTGTGACTTTGCCAACAGGTCAGTCTGAGGCTTAACCCTATAGCGGCTCTCCACCGGACCCAGTTATAGGATCCTGCTGTAGTCATTTGAATGGGCAAACTGCAGAGTTTAAACCATCTTCTGAGTATTCTCTAGGTGTTTAAAAGTAGAAGGACAATGCCGAAACCGGTTTGGCTCAGTGGATAGAGCGTCGGCCTGCGGACTGAAAGGTCCCAGGTTCGATTCCGGTCAAGGGCATGTACCTTGGTTGTGGGCACATCCCCAGTGGGAGATGTGCAAGAGGCAGCTAATCGATGTTTCTCATCAATGTTTCTAACTCTCTATCCCTTTCCCTTCCTCTCTGTAAAAAATCAATAAAATATATATTTTTTAAAAAGTAGAATGAGTGACAAGTACTATTGAGTGGGTACAGAGTTTTACTTTTGCAAGATGAAAAAAGTTCTGGAGATGGATGGGAGTGATGGTTGTCTAACAATGCAACTGTACTTAGTGCAGGTGAACTGTACACTTAAAAATGGTCAAAGTGATAAATTGTTGTTATATATATTTTACCACTATTAAAAATAACTAATATTTCACTCAGGTTGTATTTCCCAGTGTTACATTAAAGAGGTGTGTTTTCCTTAGTTTCCATCTCCTAAGTCCCACCTCTCTTGCTGAATCATAGGATCATAGAGCTAGTGAAGACCCTAAAAATCTATCTTGTACATAGTCATGTTCTAACATGTGTGCTGGTGCATTTGGGGACCTGGGGGTGAACAAAAAATGAGAAACAACCTTGGCAGGGATTTCAGAAAGGAGATAATAGGACTGATTTGTTCAGAGTCCTTTGATTGTCCACTGGATAATCAACAAAAAACATTGGAAAGCAGGTGTTTTTCTGTGAATGTAAAGATCACTAAGAAATGCTTTCTAAATGGCCATCTAACACAGAGTCAGCAACTAACCCTGGGGCCAAATCTGGCATGATGCCTGGTTTTGTGTAACTCTTGCACATTTTCAAATGGTTGGAAAAAATCAAAAGAATATTTTATGATGCATAAAAATTATATGAAAATAAAATTTCAGTGTCCATAAAGTTTTATTGGACAGCTCTAGGGCTGGGACTAGGGCAGTGATGGCGAACCTATGACACACGTGTGTCAGAGGTGACACGTGAACTCATTTTTTTGGTTGATTTTTCTTTGTTAAATGGCATTTAAATATATAAAATAAATGTCAAAAATTCAAGTCTTTGTTTTACTATGGTTGCAAATATCAAAAAATTTCTATATGTGACACGGCACCAGAGTTAAGTTAGGGTTTTTCAAAATGCCGACACGCCGAGCTCAAAAGGTTCGCCATCACTGGACTAGGGTGAAACAAGTGGGCATTCATCTTGGACACAAAATTTAAGGGGTAGGTGGTGCCAAAAAACTCAGTCATCAAGATAAATAATATTTTAAATGCAGTATTTTTTAAAATCAAAATGCCGAGATACCCATGGTGAGCAAAATACCAAAATTTTAAATAAAGCTAAAGTCAGTATTGCTGAATCCACCCCGCCCCCCCCCATTACCCCAGGCTCTAGTAGTGTTCTGAAGGGCATGAAGGCAGCCACACTCATTCCTTACTTACTGTCCATGGTGACTTTTTAGAAATAGTGACAGATAACCCTATGGCCCATGGAGTGAAAAATACTCTGGCCCTTTAAGGAAAAAGTTTGCCAACCCCTGATTGAAATCAATTTACTATATTAATCCCTAAGAGCAAATAACTATAACCAAATTACAGATCCATTTCCTCTGTCTACTTTTTTTATGTGCCTTTTAAAAAAATGAGTATACACTCATAAATTATTTAATTTTTAGATAATGGCCTTTATAAGTCAATAGGGACAATTCACACTGAATTAAAAAGCACGATGATGCTCTTGGGCTATGATGATTGACTGAGTATGTAATTACCTGCATCAAAATTGTAGAAGTCATCATTAACTTTTTTATTAATTAAATACTTAATTATTTAGCCCTTCATTTACTGGGCTGACTTGACTGGGCTTCTTTCATAAAATGATATATTTTCTGCCCAGCTGCCATATATAAGTCTTAAGAAGCTCAACTAAGAAGTTAAGTATTATTAAAATCATAACATAGTAAATGCCAAGGGAACTTCCTCCCTGGTTTTCCTGTTTTCATTTTTTTCTCCTAATAGTCTAAAATGTTTGCTGTTTTAAAAACATAAGTCAGATCATATTGTGCCTTCACCCTGGGCTTCTTTCAGGAATTGGAATAAAATCCAGACTTGTGGCCATGCCCTCAGGGTCTCTGCTGACCTCTGGACAGCCTGCTCCTTTGCCCCAGGGCCTTTGTACCTGCTATTCCCTGTGCCTGGAATGTTCTCTCTCACATCTACCCAGTTTGGCTTCTGCTCAGGTCAGGTCCAGCCAGCATATTGAGAGGTTGGGAGCCCCTCCCCACCACTGTCTCAGTCCTGTTCCTCTGCTGTCTTCTTTTGTCCCAGCCCCAATCTCTCTGCAGTCACCTTGTATATATGGTTTCTGGTCTTTTATCTGACTCCTCTGCACAAGCATGTCAGCTTCCCCACAGCAGGGCTTTCATCTGACTTACTCACCTTTGAATGTTCATAGCCTAGAATAGTGCCTGGCACTCAGTAAATTCACTGTGTTTCCTTCTTGTTTATTTCTAGTTTAAGTTTACGTACGTTCATGTTCATCTTTTGGGGTGTATGTTTTCACACATGCATGGATTCTACAAATATTTGAGAGCCTGCTGTGTGTCAGGCACTTAATATCTTGGAGAATGTACCTCATTCTTTTGTTGTTGTTAATCCTCAATGGAGGATATTTTTCCATTGATTTTCAAAAAGGGTGTAGGAAAAGGGAGAGACAGAGAGAAACATCGATGTGTCTACATCAACTGGTTGCCTCCCGCATGCGCCCTGACAGGGCCAGGAATCAAGCCTGCAACCAAGGTACATGCCCTTGACTAGAATCAAACCTGGGACCCTTCAGTCCGCAGAGCAATGCTGTATCAACTGAGCCAAACTGGCTAGGGCACATACCTCATACTTTCTAATGGTATTAAAGTATACAGCAAGGATGTACCATTATTTATTTAATAATTTTTCTATTGATAAACATGTAAATTGTTTCTGCTTTTTGGTGACTTTAAATAATGCTACCAGAGACATGTTGTCCACATACATTAAATTTTTTACAAGTTTTTTTTGAGACATATTTCAGGTACCATGACATTGACCCATTTAAAGTATACAGTTCAGCAGTTTTTTTTTTTAATTAAATCTTTATTGTTCAGATTATTACATTTGTTCCTCTTTTTCCCCCCATAACTCCCCTCCTCCCAGTTCCCGCCCCACCCTCCGCCCTCACTCCCCACCCACTGTCCTCATCCATAGGTGCACGATTTTTGTCCAGTCTCTTCCCGCATCTCCCACACCCCTTTCCCCCCCAAGAATAGTCAGTCCATTCCCTTTCTATGTCCCTGATTCTATTATGATCACCAGATTATTTATTCACTTGATTCTTAGATTCACTTGTTGATAGATGCATGTTTGTTGTTCATAATTTGTACCTTTACCTTTTTCTTCTTCTTCCTCTTCTTAAAGGATACCTTTCAGCATTTCATATAATCCTGGTTTGGTGGTGATGAACTCCTTTAGCTTTTCCTTATCTGTGAAGCTCTTTATCTGACTTTCAGTTCTGAATGATAGCTTTGCTGGATAAAGTAATCTTGGTTGTAGGTTCTTGGTATTCATCACTTTGAATATTTCTTGCCATTCCCTTCTGGCCTGCAAAGTTTCTGTTGAGAAATCAGCTGACAGTCGTATGGGTATTCCCTTGTAGGTAACTGCCTTTCTTTCTCTTGCTGCTTTTAAGATTCTCTCTTTGTCCTTTGCTCTTGGCATTTTAATTATGATGTGTCTTGGCGTGGTCCTCTTTGGATTCCTTTTGTTTGGGGTTCTCTGCGCTTCCTGGACCTGTAAGTCTATTTCTTTCACCAGGTGGGGGAAGTTTTCTGTCATTATTTCTTCAAATAGGTTTTCAATATCTTGCTCGCTCTCATCTTCTGGCACCCCTATAATTCTGATGTTGGTATGCTTGAAGCTGTCCCAGAGGCTCCTTACACTATCTTCGTATTTTCGGATTCTTTTTTCATTTTGCTTTTCTGGTTGGGTGTTTTTTGCTTCTTTGCATTTCAAATCTTTGCCTTGATTTTTTGCGCTCCTCTGGTCTGCTGTTGGGAGTCTGTATAGTATTCGTTATTTCAGTCCGTGTATGCTTAATTCCTAGTTGGTTCTTTATCATAACATCGAGGGTCTCATTAGTTTTCTTGAGGATCTCACTACATTTATCGGCAGCTTCTAGACAGTTCTTAAGAGACCTTAAAAGTGTGGTTTTGAACTCAATATCCTCCATTGACAGTTTTGTCCTGTTTCTTTGTCTCCACATTTTTTATGCTTTCTTGGTACACCCCCTAGTGGTCTTTGTGCACAGTCTTGTTGTAGTTAAGCCTTCATTGATGTGGGCAATACCGGGGGTGATTTGACCTCCAGGCTAACTGGCTATGAGAGTCCGCTGTGTCTGCAGTGGGAGAGCTTCTGTGCTGGATCTCTAGGGCGGTGCTAATCTAGCATTTGCCTGAGGCTATCCGGCAAATGGCTCTGCGCAGGGCTTGGGCGGGGCGGGTCCCCGGGGATCTACAGGGCGGGCCGGAACGAGCAGTTATGGGTGCTCTCAGTTCCGTCCCTAGGGTCTCTGCCTCACAGAGTCCCAGCAACCGCTGCAAACCTCGGAGAGAAAGCTGCCTTCGAGTTCCGACCGAAGCCAGACAGTCCCGCTTCTCCCGTTTGAGTCTGGGTCCCTAGAGACTCGCCCGGATCTGGAGCTCAGAGTCTGAAACTCCCTCCCGATTGAAAACAACAACCGCGCCCTCCCCCGCCAGCCCGCTCGCGTGCACTCAGCACCTGAGTATTTCACTTCAGCACTGCGCCTCCTCTGAGTCTGGGTATGATATTCTCTTTCCTCCTAGTTGTAGAATTTCCACTCAGCCAGCCTTCCTGTGGTTCTGGATGATGTCCGTTCCGTCTTTAGTTGTTCTTTTTTGAAGTGGTTGTTCGAGGCAGCAATCTCCGGCGTTAACCTATGCTGCCATCTTGGTTTCTCAGTTCAGCAGTTTTTAGTATATCCACAGAGTTGTGCAGCCATCACTTCCTAATTCCAGAACATCACAGCACCCCAGAAAGAAATCCCATCTCCACTAACATTCACTCCCTATCTCCCTTCTTCAGCTCCTGGCAGCCACTGATCTGGTTTCTGTCTCTGTGGATTTGCCTGTCCTGGACATTTCACATAAATGGGATCACAAACTGTGGCCTAATTTTGTCTGGCTTTTCTCACTGAGTGTCATGTTTTCAAGGTCCATCCATGTTGTAGTGAGTGTCAGAGCTTCGCTCCTTTTCATGGCCGAGTACTACTCCAGTGTGTGAAGGGACCACATCTTGATAATCAGCTGATGGACATTTGGATTGTTTGTACTTTGGGGCTATTGTGAACCATGCTGTCATGAACATTGGTATACAGTATTCATGGGACCATGTCCCTTCCTGGACATGTGTATTTCTATAAGATAAATTCTGAGGGAGAAGGGAGACACTGCTTCCATTTAGGTCTTCATTCTCAGACCCTCAGTCTTGAGGATTTCCTCTTTCAGGCAAGAATTCTCTACCCCTCGCCCAGAAGCTGGTGCTGCATGGCTCTGCATTTGCCTCCCTTGCACATGCTCAGGGAGGACAATCCAGGAGCCCTCACCAACTTTGAATTAGTGCTGGAGAAGGCATTGGCAAAGCCAGTGGTCTAATGATGCAAACCCCAGAAACTTGGAGCAAAAGACAGAAAGCAAAGAAGATCTCCTTGTGGGGAATTGAACAATCTCACCAGCTCGCTCTCTCACTGGAAAGGACAGCACTAAACACAGTCTGCCTCCGTCACCCTTTGTCAGGCAATTTATGAGACGTTCAGCTATGGACAGTGTACTGTACATGCTCTGAAGTCTTATGGAAGGGCAGCATTTCTGAGAAGGAAAGGGAGCTGATAAGATGTAATCTTTCTGAAAGCAATGCAGCAGTGTTAATTTGGAGGAAGAGCTGCTATATTCGGCATGATGATGGGAGAGAAATAAGTATTAAGTGTTGGGCCCAAATATGCCCCGGAATAGAGCACATAGCATGAGGTGCTCCCCGAAGAACTTGTCACACTTATTTGTTTTTGAAACCCCAAATAGCAAATAACTGCTTTTAGAGCTTCAGATATTTAAATAGGCAAAAAGCAGCAACTGGTCTTGGTCCTATATACCGGAGTAGATTACAACAATGACTAATTAGCATTTATTGAGTACCTAATATATGCTGGACTGGCAATTAAACCCCATGTTTGGTAGGCTTCATTTTATTTAACACAATTGCCCATAGAGGCAGACAGAATTTATTTTCGCCATTTATGGATAAAGAAATGGAAGTCCATGTGTGTTGGCCAATACCAGCCACTTTGGGCGGGGCTGCCCCTTACTCATCTTCCGTCTTCCTGAGAATTGGCCTTTAGCCAGGCACTGTCCAGAGCCCCTGCTGTTCCAGGGCAGGCCTATACAGCAATGGCCTGTGGTTGTCCACGTCATTCATGTGTATGTAAGGACAAACCACACACTTCGTATTTGCTATAGAGAGAAGATTCTGGCAGCATCCTGCTGGTGTCCTGCATTGTCACAGATGCTATCTTAATACAGCATGGGCCGAGCAATAGCCTGGGCAGATAGATGCTATAGCTCCCCAATGAGTAACGTTTAGCCCAAATTATTGAGATCAGTATCCACATTTAATCTAATCTTAAGCTTGAAATTTGCATAAAAAAGAGGATTTGATTTACCTAGAAATGCAGTTGCATCTTCATTATTCCAGTGTAGTAAACTTTAGTGGGGCTTTTATAACTCAACCTTTTCCCCTTAATTCAGATTATTTCAAATTTCATGTGGGTGGAAATCTCAAATATTTATCTTAAAAAGACATGTTAATGTAGTAATAAATGCTGTTCAAATGTAACAGTGGTAGAAGATTGGATAAAGAAGATGTGCATATACACAATGGAATACTAGACCGAATACTGCCACTTGCAACATGAATGGACCTTGAGAATATTATGCTAAGTGAAATAAGTCAGGCAGAAAACGCTAAGAACCATATAAATTCACTCATGTGGGATATAAAACAAATTCGTGAACACAACAGCAGTGTGGTGGGTGCCAGAGAGAAGGGGGTGGGAGTAGGAGTGAAAGAGGCCTAATATATGGTGACAGAAGATGATTTGACTTTGGATGGTGGGCACACAGTACAATATACAGATCTTGTAATATAGAAATCCACACCTGAAACCTATATGATCCTATTAACCAATGTCACCCTAATACACTTAATTTAAAAATGGTAACGGTGGAAATGATCACCTGGACAGCCAAGTTATGTCAGCTGCCAGGCTTCCAGAAGCAAGGAGAACTGGAACCACTATTGGCACACAGGAGGGTTTGAAAGATGGCTGCTTGACCTAGGGTACATTCTGAGTGAGAGCAAAGAGCGAGAGGGGAGGATGGAAAGGCCCGTTCACCGTTCCTTGAGTTATGTCTCACAACACTCATTTGTTTCTCTTTTCACCTTTCTTTTTTTAAAAAAAATATATTTTATTGATTTTTTACAGAGAGGAAGGGAGAGAGATAGATAGTCAGAAACATCGATGAGAGAGAAACATCCATCAGCTGCCTCCTGCACATCTCCTACTGGGGATATGCCCGCAACCAAGGTACATGCCCTTGACCGGAATTGAACCCGGGACCTTTCAGTCCGCAGGCCGACGCTCTATCCACTGAGCCAAACCGGTTTTGGCTCTCTTTTCACCTTTCAAGCAGAGCAACATCACTTTATTTCTTTTTCTCCTAAATGATCTTTTGCTCTGCTTTGGGGGCTGACTTAATGAGGAACTGGGAATGGAGACACCGAAAACAGAACCAGACGAAGCAAGGCATTTGTCAAGACATTGCGAGCTGCTTGCCCATTTCACACTCTGGGGTCTTCCCCAACCCCATGCCAGTGGGAAGTGTTTACTGATAAAAATGAAGGCTTATCTTAATATTGATGGAATAGGGAAAATATTTTCAAGGTTTTATGATGTACTCTTAAATTTAATTACACTTCCCCCCAAGCTTTTGATTAGAATGTCTTTCTAAAATGGAATTAATTTCAATGTATCTTCTTAGCATTAATTAGGATTAATTAGATTTCAAACTAAAATATCTCCAAGATTTCATTCTTTGAGCTTAATTAGAATAACAAGTTCAACAACAATAGTAAAATTTATTTTGTTTCATTTTGTCAAAGTACCATGAAGTTTTGCTTTGGGGTTGAAACTTTCACAGGGACAGAATAAAATGTCCTTTGTTTTCAGAGGATTGGATGGAGGGTTGAGATGAGGAGAAGGGAGATGATGGATGGGATAAATATTTCTCATTTTTGCCTTTCATTTTCATGTCCTCAGAGCTCCCTGGGTCTTGCTGAAGGATCTTTGACTAGATTTTCAGTCCTGGGGCCACTTGAGATATATCATCATCCCCCCCAGAGACTGTTGAGCACTAAAAGCAATAGAAGTTTCCTTCCTTCCCTAGACAGGTAGACACTTCTCGAGCTGGCCCAAGTCTATTCATTGACCAGAGCAGGAGAACTCTGTTTCTGAAACTCTCACTGCAAGACCCCTGGCCTCCCCCATTTATCTTATGTTAAATTTCTTGGTAATCTTGCATAGTTCAAACATGACTTAGCAAGAAATACACTTCTATTTTTCTATGTGGCTCTGGAGCTTTTTTTATAAAATCTTTACCTGAGGAGGATATGCTCACTAATACTAGAGAGAGGGTTAGGGAGAGGGGGGGGGGGGGGGGAGAGAGAGAGAGAGAGAAACATTGATGTGAGAGAAAATATCCATCAGTTGCCTTCCATATGTGCATAATACCATGGATGGGGTGGCTTATAAACAACAGAAATTTATTGTGCACAGTTCTGGAGGCTGGAAGTTCAAGATCAGGGTGCCAGTCCCTCTTCTGGGTTATAGACTTCTCACTGTGTCCTCCTATAGTAGAAGGGGCTAGTCTTATGGCTTTAAATAGGTCATCTATACATTGATGACTCCAGCCCACATCCTCTATATACTGATGGCTCCAGCCCACATCATCTAAACAATGCTGGCTCCAGCCCATGTCATCTCTACACTGCTGACCCCAGCCCACATCCTCTCTACACTGGTGGCTCCAGCCTGTGTCATCTCTACACTGATGGCTCCAGCCTGTGTCATCTATATACTGATGGCTCCAGCCTGTGTCATCTATACACTGATGGCTCCAGCCTATGTCATCTATACACTGATGGCTCCAGCCTATATCATCTATACACTGATGGCTCCAGCCTATATCATCTATACACTGATGGCTCCAGCCTATATCATCTATACCAACCGTGGGCAAACTATGGCCCGCGGGCCGGATCCGGCCCGTTTGAAATGAATAAAACTAAAAAAAAAAAAAAAAAAAAAAAAAGACCGTACCCTTTTATGTAATGATGTTTACTTTGAATTTATATTAGTTCACACAAACACTCCATCCATGCTTTTGTTCCGGCCCTCTGGTCCAGTTTAAGAACCCATTGTGGCCCTCGAGTCAAAAAGTTTGCCCACCCCTGATCTATACATGATGGCTCCAGCCTACATCCTCTCTACACTGATGGCTCCAGTGTATATCATCTCTACACTGATGGCTCCAGCCTATATCCTCTCTACACTGATGGCTCCAGCCCACATTCTCTGTATTCTGATGGGTCTAACTTACCTCTTGTCCCTCAGGCCTTCATTTATATATCTGGCTGCTTTTTCAGCATCCCAAATTGGGTGTCTAAGAGTCTCCTACACCTCACCTTTAAAACTCAGCTCCTGCTCTAGTTGGCATGGCTCGGTTGGTTGGAGCATCCTCCTGTACACCAGATGGTGGCAGGTTCAATTCCAGGTCAAGGCACATGCCCAGGTTGCAGGTTCAATCCCTGGTTGGGGCATGTGCGAGGGGCCAATCAATTTTTCTCTCACACATCAATGTCCCTCTCTCTCTCAAATCAATAAAAAATATACAATAAAACTCAACTCCTAGTTGCTCCTCAGGCCTATTTCTGCAGTTTTCCTGCTCTCATGTTTTCGGTTGCCAAAACCTTTGAGCTACTCTTGACTCCTTTCTCTCACACTCCATCTCCAACCCATCAGCAAGTCCTCTGACTCTACCTCCAGTATTTATCCAGAATCTAGCCCCCCACTGCTGTCTCCCAGGACAGGCCATGTCTCTCATCCAGGTTATCACATTAATCTTCTAACTGCTCTCTCTGCTTTCACCCTTTTCCTGTTCTCAATTGGCAGCCAGAGGGACCTGGTTAAAGTGCAAGTCAAAGCTGGTCATTCTTGGGCTCAAACCCTGTGATCACTTTGATTTCACTATGAACAAAAGCCACATCTCAGATGATAGTATAGTCTGCATGGGTTTTGTCATCTTGTCTCCTGGTTTACTCAGCTTTAGTCACTAGCCAGGCATGGTCCCACCTCAGGGCCTTTACACTGGCTGTTCCCTCCACTGCAGTGCTGTTCCCTCCACTGGAACACACTCTCTAAGCTCTGCCCCTCACTTTCTTCATCTCTTTAATGAATCTTCTCAGGGAGGACTATGTAATACAACCCTTTAAAAATTGCAACCCAACCCCACCCCAGCACTCCATATCCCTGCTCCATTTTTTCCTTTGGTACCTATTACCACCTGACATGCTATGTATTTTTCTTATTTATTTTGTTAACTGTCTGTAACTACCACCATTCCACCCCACCCCACCCGCTCATTATCCACAACAGAGTTGTGTCTGTTTTGATTACTGGCCAATGCCTGGCTCATGCTAAACAGTCAATATTTTTTTTTTTAAATTGAGATCAATGAATAATGCAAGTAAGACTCCTGTGTCAATCCTTTCAGAGATGGAGTTTGGGGTCTTCACAGCTGCATGTCAGAGCCTCCCTTCAGATGGGGAATCCAGGCAGAATCATCAGTGTCCTTAGGGCTGTGTCCAAGCAGTGACTTCCATGGTTTTGGCTGCTGGTGGTCTCACCTCCAGGCCTAGAGACATGTCACCTCCCATGTCACTGCTTCACCATTGGTTAGTGGCCCTGGTCTAGCTTCAGATTTCTCATGTCCCTGGAGCCCAGGTTTAGATTCTAACAGCATGGCATCCACTCTCTTCTCCTCAGGGAGACATGCTGATTCCCTCCTGTTTATTTAAGATCACTTCTAGGAGGCTATCTTAAGAAAAAAAAATTTTTGTGCACCAATTGTATCTATCTCAAAGGCCATGTTTTGTCACATGCTTTTATCATCTAAGATGTGGACCCCTTGCGGCTGTAGCCATGTTTCTCATTCTGTCGCTCCCAAGCCCCAGAATAAGACCAACCGCTTAGAACTCTATGTTCCCCTTGTAAGATGGGGTGCTGCCTGCTCCCTGTGCCAGTTCCAAAGGCACAGAGAACCCAGGCTCAGCCTGCATTGCTCTGGACAGAGCCAAGGCTGTGTGCTTTCAGTTTAGTGTGTGTGTGTGTGTGTGTGTGTGTGTTTCCTGTGGGCCAATGCTAGGACCTCCCTGCCACCTCTTTCTGGGGCTGTGTGTCCCTGTGCCTCCTGACATCTGGGGGCCTCTGATGTGGCCTGGTTTCCTCCTCTAAGAGTCCTTCCCCTGAGTGGGGCAGGAAGAGCCGGCTAAGGGACTCCAGATGCTGTAAGTTCCTTCCGGCAAAGCCCCAGGAGGCCTTTCTAATGCTGAGTCAAAGATTCAGTTTGCACCTATTTTGTATGTACGTGACGTTTGCAAACATCTTTTTAAATTAGGAGCTATTTCTCTTACTTTTTTTTCAAATAGTTTAATCCTCAGGTTTAGTTTGTCTAATCACGGCTTATGTGCGGCTATGAACTATCCTACACTGTTTGCTTGATGTTAAATTCTTTCTTGGAGAAAAAGGCACTTTCTCCTCTGGCACTAGGAAAGACTGAAGAAGTCCCTCCTGTGATGCTTATGCAGGCAAAGTTGGTCCTTCTCGGGTTTTATTATTTCAGAACAAATATGGTAAACTGTTTTCTCCTCGGTTACTATAGAGATTATTTGCCTTTCTCTTAGGGCTTCTGAAAATAATAGATTACATATTTGGGAGGGTTTTTTTTAGATCTGGTTAATGTGAGATAGAGAGGATTGCTCCTGGGATGACATTGTTTGGTTTGGGAAGTATTCTCCTGGTTGCCCAGCAACAGGCTCTTGGAGACGGGAGTGGACTGCGTTGTCCCTGGCAACCGTTGTTACTCAGCAAACAATGAGGGCCGGCAAGCTGCCCAAGCAGCGCCAGGACTGCAGACTCCTGGGCTTTAATTGAACATCTGCATATATTTTTCTCTGATGAAATTATGTTTGTATTTGATCTGCCATGACAGGTAGAGCTGAGTCCACCTGGGCTCTACTTAGAAGAAAGCATATTGTCATGTTGACATCTTACCCTGTACATAAACCAAGAGGAGATGTTGGGGGAAAAACGTTTAGCCATTTGACTCTGTCCTAGACTGCTCTCAGATGGAGACATTTCAGTCTTCAGTGGAATGTTTTTTTTTTATCTACTTCCTCGTGTTTATAAAATAATTACCCGACCAACCTACTACCGTAGGTCCCTGGTGAGCAGCAACTTCTGGAGCGCTTTTCAGCACGATGTTTTCATTCCTGCTGTCAAGAATATTAGAAAAGGCAGGAGTTGAACCCTGATGGCTCACACATAAAGACATTCAGGTGTAAGGCTGACTGATGATGGAAACTGAACTCAGAACCTTCTGGTTCGTCAATATTCCTCTGAAGAAGTTGTTGACCCTCAGGGGAACATGTATATTATATTAGGGGAAGCAGGTGTGTTCCCACTAATAGGGGACTGGAAAACTCTTACCCTCTTAGTGGGCACTGGGTTTGATCAAAACAGTGTCACTCCTCCACCTCCTCCTGGCCAGCCAGAGATAGCGTTTGTTTACCAGGGCTGGTTGCTTAGGTAAACACTGCCCCTGAACTTCACTCAAAGCCTTCATTCAAAGCCGGTGACACATTTCTTTCCCTCCTCTCAGCACCGCCCCCTCCCCTACCCACCAACTAGGGCTATAAATTGAGGAATGTTAGGCAGTGCAGGTTTTTGGTGGGGACTTGATCCTGCCTTATTCGCCTCTAGTGCAATCTGTCAAATGCAGCAACAGCTGCAAAAGTGACGCCCGTATCAGAACATGGCAGCCTGTGGTCAGTAAATCAGCCCTTCGGTGAGACTTGCTTTAGTAATATGGATGTTCCTTTTTTTTTTTTTTTTTTTAAGGGCAGTTCACCCTGTAGCTTCGAGAAAATGTTCATTGCACTCCGTGCCAGCATTCCAGCTAACGTCTTGGAACGATTTAAAGTATCTGAACAAGTTTCCCAACTGTCTTTTGCAACCGAAATTTATAACGGGGTGTCATTTGTGTTCTAGAACAGGTAAAAGCAAGCTTGTAAAAAAGAAAGAAAGAAAGAAAAACAGCAAAAAAAGCAAGCTCTTAAGCCACCAGCCCTGTTAGATGCAGAAATTAAGATCTACGTAATAGATCTTAATCATTACTCTGGAATCAACATGAATTCTGACTCCCCAGAGGGTTCTTTCGAATCCATGATCCTTTGAGCAGCCTGTTGCAGAGGATAGTTGTAAAATCCTTCCAATAGAAATGCTACCCTGCGTTCCATAAAACTATTTCACACCCAGTCCCAGTGTGGGCAAGTCATTTTTGTGGAATTATTGCCTCATTTTTAAATGTTCTTTTAAATGAATTATTTTTTTTAAATTTCCCATGGAAATACTTTACCCCACAACAGGCTTTGAAGCGTGGCCAACCACTTAACCATCTTTGGGTAAGCCCTCCGTCCGCTGGGCCAAAGAGCTGGGCCTGGTGATTTCTAAGGCCCCTCCAGGACTCTGATTTCAAGACGTTCTTGATTCTTAGCAGGGCCATTTTCCTGCTTTTTACATTTAAGTAAAGTGATGACAGAAGGGGAGGTAGGGGGTAAATTGGAAAGGTCCGTGTACCATGTTGGTGGGATGAAGGAAGTCAGCCTCCTCTGCCTGAATCAGTCATGGAGGGTACTGCCCATTGGCATGGTCATTGATTGTCCCTATGGATGGTGGTGGGGATCAGGACAGAGACCCCTATTCCAGGTGGTTATCAGGCTCAGAACCCAGGAGATACTATCAAGGAAGAAGCCCCTGGCCTGTCCCTTGTCCTGCCTTGCTCCTCCTCCACCTTTGGGCTGTCTGGGCTGCTCTGAAGACTTGGGAGGTGGGATAGGAGGGGACGAGTTAAGACAGCCTCCAGACTGTCCACATTTTCAATGGCCTCACACATTCCCACCTACTGGAGAGTGTGCAGAAGGTAGAAAAAAAAAATAGAAACCTGGGTGCAAGTGAGAGGGAAAGAAAGGGTGCTAAAGAGGATGAGATATAATCCAAAAGCAGGATACCAGTGAGACTGCACCCAGAACCTGGAGCCGGGGACACATAATAGGCTGAAGGTAGACGCCAGTGTTCAGTCCGTGCGGACAGTGTTGGTGGGCAGCCCTGAGCAGCAGCTACCTCATGTCCCCGTTCACTTCAAAATATTTCTGGAGGATCATTATGGGGAACATGCTAGGGGAGCCAGGAGTGGGGAGAGGGGTTGGGAGATGGTCACAGGGCGACTAAGACCTAGACTTGCTTTTCTCAAGGAGGCCTTATTGGTCCCAAAGCCAAATGTGTGAACAACTGTGTGATAGGAAGCTGAACCAAGGGCGCCAAGCAAGAAGAATGGTTTGGCTAATTGGAAATTTCCATGTGTAATTAGGCCATGGCCTTGGACCAGGAGTTCTCAGTGGGCGTGATCCTACCCCCCAGGGGACACTGTTGGGTGATGTGTGGAGACTTTCGTTGTTATGACTGAGGGAGAGAAGGTGCTCTTGGCATCGAGTAGTTGGGGGACAGGGATGCTGCTGCTCATACTACAGTGCCCAGGATAGCCCCACAAAGAATGATCTGGCCCCAAAGTCTGTATTGTCCATGCTGAGAGATGCTGGTTTAGAACCAGGCTTCTCAAACTTGTCTGTGATTCAGTTCTCCTGAGAATTGTGTTAAAATACAGGTTAGAATGTACGAGCAGTCCCAGAAAAGGCAGAGCCTCTCAGCCACGGCTGACTTTGCCCCCAGGGATATTGGGTGATGTCTCAAGACATCTGTGCTTATCACAGCTGGGTGATGGGCATCCTGGCATCAAGTGCCCCAAAGTGCCCAGGATGGCCCTACAACTGAGAATGACCCTGCCCAATGTCCACAGTGCTGAGGTCAGGAAACCTGCACTGGGCAGTGAGGTAATTTGAGGGAGGGCTTTAGTCACTACTCACTGCCATGCTTTGGCCCACTTTGAAGCCCCGGCGCCCCCCCGCCCCCCCGCCCATGTCAACTGAGCAGCCCTTCTAAGCTGTAACAAGCGGGTAGACTTTGAGGGACAGAGTGCTCCCCAGCCTGGCTGTGGCCCTGCTCCATCGGGTCACATCAGTTCCATCCTGGCAGGCACCCATGTGGCTGTGGTACTGGCAGGGACACCTGTCTAGCCTTTAGTGGTCCTCCATGCCAGAATGACTGCCACCCACCTTGTCACTCTGGGTCTGGACCACACTGGCCTCAATTCTGCAAAGACTTTGACTTGTAGATAGAAGCAGCACAGTGCAGTGGCCCACACTCGGGTCCCACAGGCCTCAGTCAGAAACCAGTTTCGTGTAACTCACTCAGTGAGTCCTGCCAGTCCGTTCAGAGCTCCGGTGACATATGGAGCTCTTCAAGCAAAACACCGAGCTCCTGTTATTGTTTTGCATTCTCTTTGCCAGAGGGTTGAGGAGCAGTTTATCTGGGAAGGAAACAGGGCTCTGCCTAGTACAGACAGCAGGAGACTCAGGGGTCTTTACAAGCTTGTGCCTCCTTCTGTTAAAGGATAAGTCCTGGCCAAATCCAGCTCTGCCCTTCATGCTGTATGTACGGCCTTCGGCTCATTGCTAGACCTCTCTGAGCCCCAGTCTGTTTGTTGTTTCTAAAACGAGGGTGATCATGGAATAGCTTCCTCAGAACTTAGCAGGAACACATGTGTGATGCACTTAGCCGAGTCTGGCACACAGTCAGTGCTGAGGTGATTGCTGCCACCACCGTCACTGTGATTGTCCTTGGGGTCCTTGGCCCGTCCTTTTTACTTGGTCAGACAGATGACCCTTGAACAACATAGGGTTAGGGGTGCAAATCGTCCCCCCACAGTCGAAAATCCACATAAAACTGATTTCCCTAAAACTTAACTACTAATAGCCTACTATGGACTGTGAGCTCTTACCGATAACAAACTGTGGAGTAACACATATTTCGCACGTCAGTGATTTTTAACCTTTTTATTTCATGGCACACATAAACTAATAACTAAAATTTTGTGGCACACCAATATATATATATATATTTGCTGAACTAAAAATAGGTATAAGTTTTGACAAAAACAAAATAGGTATAGCCCTGGCCGGGATGCCCAGTGGTTAGAGTGCTAGCCTGTGCACAGAGGGTCTCAGATTCATTTCCCTGTCAAGGGCACATGGGTTGCAGGTTTGATCCCTGCCCTGATCCAGGTGCATGCAGGAGGCAACCAATTGATGTCTCTCTCTCACATCAATGTTTTTCTCTCTCCTCTTTTTCTCTCTCTCTCTCCTTTCCTTCTCCCTTCCTCCTACCCTTTCCAATCTTTTAAAAAAATTAATGGAAAAAATATCCTTACTCCTCGGGTGAGGATTTTTTAAAAAAGGTATAATTTTGATTCATTCACACCAGACAGCTATTATTGTGTTGGCTAGTATCATTTATTTATTTGACAATATAAGGGAAAAGAGGTCAGTGCCCTAAGTAGTCAGGTATTGCATGTTTTAGAAATTGTTGCAGGACATTGGTTGAAAATTGCTTTTTATGTATTATACTAGTGGCCTGGTGCACAAAATTCATGCCGGCGGGGGGAGGGGAGGGTGTCCCTCAGCCCAGGCTGTACCCTCTCCAATCTGGGATCCTCTGGGACTGCTGGTTCCTAACCACTTGCCTGCCTGCCTGATTGTCCCTACTGCTCTGCCTGCCAGCCTGCTCGCCCCCAACTGCCCCCCCTCCTGGCCTGCTCACCTTCAACTGCTGTTTCATCCTGGCCTGATCACCCACAACTGCCCTCCCCTCTTGGCCCCTAACTGCCTCTACCTCTGCCCCGCCACCATGGCTTTGTCCAGAAGAGCGTCCGGAAAGTCTCCTGGAAGGTCTCCCAGTCTAATTAGCATATTACCCTTTATTAGTATAGACAGAGGCCTGGTGCACAGGTGGGGGGGTGGCTGGTTTGCCCTGAAGGTTGTTCTGGATCAGGGTGGGGGTTCCCTTGGGGGGCAGGATGGCCTGGGCGAGGGGCCTGTGGTGGTTTGTAGGCTGGCCATGCCCCCATTGGGATGGGGGTCTCCACTGGGGACGGTGCTGGGCTGGGCAAGGGGCTGGGGCAGTGTGCAGGCCAGCCAGGCCCCCCATGGGGTGAGAGTTCCTGCTGGGGGGCCTGGCCAGCCTGGGTGAGGGGCTGATGGCTGTTTGTAGGCTGGCAATGCCCCCCAGCAGGGACCCTCACCCCATGGGGGCGTGGCCAGCCCGGGTAAGGGGCTGAGGGCCATTTTCAGGCTGGCCACGCCCCCAGCAGGGACCCTCACCCCGATGGTGGTGTGGCCAGCCTGGGTGAGGGGCTGATGGCCGTTTGCAGGGCCCTCCCTCAGTGGCTGCCTGGGCAACCCAAGCCTCCTGCTTGCTCTGGCTTGCTCTGTGGCCCCTGCCCACAGGCCCCTCCTTTGGCCAGCGGCCCAGGTGGGCAGGAAGCTTGGCTTCCTCCATCACCGGGGGTGACCCAAGCCTCCTGCCTGCTCCAGCTGGCTCAGTGGCCACTGCCATTTTTGTCCTGCTAATTTGCATATTCCCTCCTGACTGGCTGTGGGGTGTTGCAGAGGTACAGTCAATTTACATATTTGTCTATTCTTAGTATAGATACTGTATCCTTACAATAAAGTGAGCTAGAGAAAATAAAAATGTTATTAAGAAAATCATGGACCTGACCGGTTTGGCTCAGTGGATAGGGCGTCAGCCTGTGGACTGAAGGGTCCCGGGTTAGATTCCGGTCAAGGGCATGTACCTTGGTTGCGGGCACATCCCCAGTGGGGGGTGTACAGGAGGCAGCTGATGGATGTTTCTCTCTCATGGATGTTTCTAACTCTCTATCCCTCTCTCTTCCTCTCTGTAAAAAATCAATAAAATATATTTAAAAAAAAAAGAAAGAAAATCATGTAGCCCAGGCAGTGTGGCTCAGTGGTTGAGCATCGACCTATGAACCAGGAGGTCACAGTACGAGTCCTAGTCAGGGCACATGCTCAGTGTGGGGCATGCAGAAGGCAGCCAATCAGTGATTCTCATCATTGATGTTTCCATCTCTCTTCCCCTCTCCCTTTCTCTCTGAAATTAATAAAGAAAATTTTTTTTAAAGAAAATCATACAGGTGATCTGCCAAGGCAAGTTCAAATTGTCACAAACCTCCAAAAAAATGTCCCAATATATTTATTGGAAAAATAAATTCACGTATGAGAAGATCCACACAGTTCTCAAACCATGTTGTTCAGGGGTCAACTGTATTTATTTATGGCTGGGATTCAGACTTGAGGCAGCAGGTCCAGTATATCATTCCACTTCATCCTCCCCACCCATTTTGCAGATGAAGAAACTGAGGTCACAGCAAGTGACGGAGCTGAGATTTGAACTTGTTTGTGCCTGAGTCCAAAGTCCATGCTGCCCCTCCTCCCCTCCCAGCTGGACACTCACCTCAGCATGTTGAGTTTCTTATTTAGGCTGTTAAGTCTCTTCCCTAATGGAACTAAGATCCAGTGTCAGGTTGGGAAGAGAACCAGGTATCCCTTCTTTTGAAGTACTCCACAGAGCAGGGCTCTCAGGCTGGCTGGACATCAGCAGTCTTTGGGTCAGAAGGTCTGGCTCGCCCAGAGTAGAGTGTGTCCCGTGATGTGACGGGCACACCTGAACCCTCCAGCACATGGAACTCAACCTCCTCAAGAACTACAGACCCTTGACCTGAGAACGTCTCGGACCCCCATCTTGGTAGTAGCCCTTGATTTGGAATATGCATCCACTTTGGAGGCAGATCCAGACTTCCATGTGTGCGATGAGTAGGTAGGGGACTGTACTACTTCCCTGAGGGGTGCTACCCCACAGAGACAGCAGGTCAGGGTCACCAGATAGATGTGTCCTTGAGGCCGAAGGAGATGCCCAGTGACTTACAGCCCAGTGGCTGAGTAAATGCAGAAGTGGCAAGTTTAGGAGAAAGAAGTTCCCTTTTGGATTTGTTGTGGCACCTTAGGGGCTCCCAGGTCCGGGAGGCAACTGGAAATAGAACCTGGAGTTGGGCAAGTGGGTGGTGTTAAAAGTTGTGGTGAGGGTGACGGAGTTGGGGCAGGGGAGGACCACGTGGGACAAAGAAGGGGCAGGGCAGGGGGCTGAGAAGGGACCCTTAGAGCAGCAGTTCTCAACCGGTGGGTCACAACCCCTTTGGGGGTCGAACAACCCTTTCACAGGGGTCGCCTAAGACCTTTGGAAAACACATATATAATTACATATTGTTTTTGTGATTAATCACTATGCTTTAATTATGTTCAATTTGTAACAATGAAATTGGAGGTCACCACAACAAGAGGAACTGTATTAAAGGGTCGCGGCATTAGGAAGGTTGAGAACCACTGTCTTAGAGGAAAGAAGAGACCAGAAACAAGAGCACAGAAACCCAAAGAGCCATACCAAACATTACAGAAAGGTCAAGTTCAGATGAGCCTGGAAACTGGCTACTAAGACCTTGGTTGGGGAGAACTGCGGAGCTGTCGTGAGAACATAGATGGAAGAACATGAGAGGGAGGCAAAGATGCCAAAACAACACAGACGCCCCAGACCCTGAGCCAGCAAAGGGACTAAGGCATGGAATCATGGTGGCGATGGACGTGACTCTAAGATGGCATGATGGAACGTGCTGCGAGCTACAAGAATGGGACCTGAGCAGAAGGCAGAGGGCAGCCTGGTCAGCAGGTCCTCTGTGGAGACAAAGGCTCTGGGACACATGCTCACACCCGGATCAGAACTTTGGGAAGGGCCAGAGAGTAATAGGCTCTGCCAATCTGTCTCGACAGGAAAGCCACCATAGGCAATGAATGATGGGAGGAAGAGAGGAATAGAAATGTTGGGGTCAGGA
This sequence comes from Myotis daubentonii, assembly GCF_963259705.1. Lineage (NCBI taxonomy): Eukaryota > Metazoa > Chordata > Mammalia > Chiroptera > Vespertilionidae > Myotis > Myotis daubentonii. Next base: position 29,936,157 of record NC_081844.1, read on the forward strand.
TCTGGGTCGATGGAGGGACGTGGGCTGAGGGGAAGGGGCAAAGGGCATGGGGTATTGCGTAGTGGGGTGCAGGCTGAGAGGTAGGGAGAATAGGCTGTGTCAGAAAGTGGGTGATAGGGGGTTACAATTTGAGGACGTTATCTGTGGAGCAAAACCTGTACTCTATGAGATTTTTCTCCCATAGACACGTGCAAATATGTAAACATAGGCGTGCCACCCTTTTTACAGTAAGAATCACTGATTTTTTCCCTACTGGGACTAGTCAACATTCAATTTAATAGAAAAATGTCCCTAGTAAGAACGTGGCAACAGGTTGTCTAAGTGGTTTGGGACATTTTTCTCGTATTAGCCTGTGCTGTACGTGTGTACATGCACATGTGTTTGTGTATATGTATGGTTTCTATATGTGTTTGTGTGTACACATGTGTGCATTCATATATATATATATATACACATTGTGTTGTGTGCACACGTTTGTGTGTGCATCCATGAGCATGTGTGTATGTGTTTGTGTATATATGTGTGAGTGTACAACACTTTCTTTGCTCACTTTCTCAGCACAAAGCGGCTGACAGTTGGTCTCCCACACAGCCCCCACTTCCCATTTCTTTTGATGTGATGAACTTTGGGGCACCTGCCCCCAACCTGGGGAGAATTTTCATGTCCTGGACACCAAGCCTTGTGGTGTTTAAGTTTTTACTAATTAGAGCTGGTATCAGAAGCCTGCCTAAAACATTTGCTGGGTGAAAATGTCAGTGAAAGTTTTTTAATTCCCATTTTCCCCTGAATACATGGCATTGTCACTTGCAACTAAAATCAGATCCCATTTAAGATGAGGTAACCAGACCTGAGCTTGGACAGTTTACATTAGTAGTTGAATGTGCTATAAAGAGGGAAATAAGAGAGTGTTCCCATTAGGACAGGAGGAAAGGCAACTGTCCCATGTGACCGAGGATGACAGCCTGTGACTTCAGGAGCCGACAGGGGCCTGGCTTCCTTCTGCCCCAAGCCCAGTTTCCAGAGCTTGGGCCTGGTCCTCTGCTGGAAAAAGAGGGAAAGTTTGGCTGCTGAGAAGAAAACAGGAATAGATGCCCAGTTCTTACCAAAAGAAAAAGGAATTTGAACTCTGAAGATACTTTATTCCAGAGAAACTCAGGGCCAGCTCTGATCCCTCAAAGTCCACACTGCAAAAGAAAAAAGTTAAGACTTGCCAGAGGAATGACAGGATGCCCCAAAAGTTTAGGCAAAGGACTACTGGATTGCCCTTGCTGGGAGCTGGAATTGGATTCTCTTGGAAATGGTGGGGAGCCTCTAAAAGGTCCCTTGTTTTCCCCTCTCTAATCGCACACTAATTGTCTGACAGATTGTAACAATTTCATGTCCAGGTCACTATAGTCCCCTCTTTGTTATTCTTAACCTGTCATTTCACTCAAGTGACATTTATCCAGCTCATTTCTCAGACGTCGCATGTTTGTTTAAATGTCGCATGTTCATTCGGCACAATCCTGCCCTCCAGGCGACATTGGCAGTGTCTAGAGCAGTGATGGCGAACCTTTTGAGCTCGGCATGTCAGCATTTTGAAAAACCCTAACTTAACTCTGGTACCGTGTCACATATAGAAATTTTTTTATATTTGCAACCATAGTAAAGCAAAGACTTACATTTTTGATATTTATTTTATATATTTAAATGCCATTTAACAAAGAAAAATCAACCAAAAAATGTGTTCACGTGTCACCTCTGACACGCGTGTCATAGGTTCGCCATCACTGGTCTAGAGAGTCAGGGTGGGCAGGGGGTGCTCCCAGAGGCCAGGGATGCCTCTCAGCACCCCACAGTGCCCAGGACAGAGAATGTCCACCTGAGACGCCTGCATTAGTGTCTGCTGGGTCTGCTGGGCCAAGTGCGAGAAAGGACATGGTTTCTACCATCATGGACTGTGAAAGCATCCACTTTTCGGCAAGGAGAGATGGAAACTTAGTTCCTCAAACGTGGGAATCTCCTCTTGGTGCCTAGAACGGAGCAGGGCTACGGTGAGGGCTGGCAGGGGCTTCCCGCAATCGGGGACAGTTAAGACAGAACCTAAACCACTCAGTACTTGCTCCTTAGACCCGGACTCAGATTGAAGGGGGTGCAAGAGAGGGTATGGACCTGATTTTTCTGGTCACTGTAAGAACACTGGGAATATCAGTACAAGTGTCGTGAGACCCAGGTTTGAAAGAACTCCTGAGAGTGTTCTGGACTTGTTGCTGCTTGGTCATAAGAAATTAATTGCCTTTTGGGGGGAAAATGAACCCAGGTGCCATCCAGATGCCACCAAGCAACAGGAGAGCAGGAACTGATGGCCTGAGGAGACCTGTGTCTCTCCCCAAAGTAAAAGTAAAAGGCTGTGTGGCTCTCCAAAGCGGAAGTTAATTAGCCAATCAGAAGGAAGGGAACTAAAAAACGCTGTGTGCTCTTCTCTAATTACCCAAAGATGACCAATGTTTTCTAAATATCTGTCAGGCAGGTGGTTCCTCCGCTTGGCATATGAAAGAACGAATGAAAGGAGATTGCTTCTGGTCCTGGTGAGTCAGTGTCAGGCCAGGAGCGGGCGCAGAGATTGCCCTCAGCATTTCCTGCATTTCCTTTCCTGTCATTACTGGTTACTAGGTAACCAGAATATTTTCCTGTAAACAGAAGTCTCTTTCCTTTGTGCCCAGGCAGATTCATTCATGGAGGCCGCAACCCAGGGCTGCTGACCATGGGTCTGCCATGCCCCCTCACATACCTCAGCACATGTCCTCACTGGTGGGTGTTGTTGGCAGCATCTCCAAAAAGTCAGATGTGCCTTCTAGACGCTGGTGCCTGCCCAGGAGAGGAAGCTACAGCAATGAGGCTGTGCTTTCCCACTTATTTCTCCAGTCTGCTCTTATCTTGGACCAGATGACAAATGAAAAGTGCCCCGCTTATAAACAACACACCAGGTGTGTTTCTGAGCAACCAGGAGCTTTGGGCCTACCTGCCCAGGCTGGGTTGTGTTTGAGGCCCCTCTCCATTGTGTTGGTCCATCTAAGGCCTCTGGACCCCAGTCTAGAGGGGCCACAGATGAAGGGAATCAGAGAAAGAATGCTTGGGTTCCTGCCTTGGGAAGAAAAACAGGAGAGAGGACAAATGAATGTAACAGAGACAGACTGAATGGCTCCCAGTTCTTATCGCAGGTTTACGTTCAGAACAGAAGCACAGACATGCATTCATATCTATGAGACTGTTTTAGGGTGATCTTGATCACCAAGGAGCCTGACCCTGCTAAGTAGGAACAGAGGATTCTCAAACTTCATGTTGAATGTGGCCAATTGGTTCCCTTGTCACCTCTCTTCCCCTGCTGCTTCATGTTCTACCAGGTGGAGTCACTCCAGCCTCATACCGCTGGAACTACTGCTCTTCAAGGGCTACTAGCATGGCAAACCAGCAATAAAACATTCTTGCATTGTCCTGGCATAATGGCTCAGTTGGTTGGAATGTCATCCAGTACATCAAAAGGTTGTGACTTTGATTCCCGATCAGAGCAATACCTAGCATGCAGGAGGCCACCGATCAATGTTTCTCTCTCTCTCTCTCTCTCTCTCTCTCTCTCTCTCTCTCTCATTTTAGCAGTTTAATAGCACCTCAATTGGCTTTCTTTTTATTTATTCTTCTTAGGGTTCACTGAGCCTCTTGTAATTGTAAGTTGATACCTTTCACCAAATTTAAGTGATGTTTAGTCACTCTTTAAATTTATATCTTCCCTCTCTCATTCTCTCCTTTTCTTCTGGCACTCCAGTTACATGTACATTAGACTTCTTATTTCTCTTTATTTTTTTTCCCCTCAGTTCTTTTGATTGGGTAAATTCTATTGATCTATCTTTAAGTTCACTGACTCCTCCTTCTGCCATCTCTGATAATCAGCTATTAAACATATCCAGAGAAATTTCCATTTCGGTGAAATTTCTTTTCAGCTCCAGAATTCCTTTTTTTTTTTTTTTTTTTTTTTTTTGTTAATCCTCGCCAGAGGATATTTTTCCATTGGTTTTTAGAGAGAGTGGAAGGGAGGGGAAGAGACAGAGAGAAACATAAATGTGAGAGAGACATCAATTGGTTGCCTCCTGCATGTGCTCCGACCAGGGCCGGGGATCAAGCCTGCAACCGAGGTATATACCCTTGACTGGAACCGAACCCAGGACCCTTTAGTCTGCTGGCCGACTCTCTGTCTACTGACCCAGTCTGGCTTGGGCTCCAGAATTTCTATTGGGTTCTTTTTTATAGTTTCTCTTCCTTGGTTGAAATTCCCACATGTTCATTCATTGTACTTATAATTTCCTTAAAGTTCCTGAGCATATTTTTAGTAGCTGCTTTATCTGCATCACTTGGATTGGTTTTCTTATAATTGACTCCTTTTTTTCCTCCTTGAGGATGGATGACAGTATCCTATTTCTTCTCACAGCAACAGTTTTTATTGGGTCATAGACATCATGAAAAATATGTTATATTATCTCTGGATTCTGCCATGTTCCCCTGGTAGCATGTAACTTGGCTGGGCTCAAACTCTGTCACTCCTGCAGTGGGCAACAGCTGAAATCTTTTCTTAGTGTTTTTTTTTTTTTCATCTTCAAGCTGCTGTTTTTTTCTCCAAGGTCCCTGGTGTCTCCCACACACATGTGTGGTTTAAAGATTTGGGTGTGCTCTGGCCAGTGTGGCTCAGTTGTTTGGGTGTCATCCCATGCACTGAAAGGTCGCTGGTTCAATCCCCGGTCGGGGCACATGTGGGAGGCAACCAATCAATGTTTCTCTTTTGCATCAACATTTCTCTCTCTCTCTCTCTCTCTCTCTCTCTCTCTCTCTCTCTATCTCTATCTCTCTCTCTCTTTCTCTCTCTCTCTCTCAAATCCATAAAAACATATCCTGGAGTGAGGATATAAAGAAAGAAAAGATGTGGGTGGCCTCTGTAGTTGCATCTGGGGGCTCGTCCCCTCTGTGCCTCTCTCTCTTCCAGGATTCTCTCCCAACATTCTGAATTTCTCCTCTGACACTTCAACACAACAAGCTGCTGCTTTCTGCTACCCTAGCATTTGTGGATTGGGGTGGTCCCCAGGGCCAAAAGCCACAGAGTTGCTGATCTGACCTTGTGACAGTGGTATTTCAGGGGTGAACTCCCGGCAGTTCTGCCTGCTTTGGTCACCTTCCAGTGACTTTATTTTTTAATTTAAATTCTTTATTGTTGAAAATATTACATATGTCTCCTTTTCCCCCATTGACCTCTCCCTGCCCACTTCCACCCCGCAGCATAGCCAGTGACTTTAAATAGTTCTTTTTTCAAAAATATTTTGCCCATATTTTATCATTGTTATCTGTAGGAGGGTTAGTCCAACCAATCTGCCCCACCATTACAGCGCTCTTTTGCATGTCTTTTAAAAACCTTTCTAAAAAATCCTAAACTTTGATGCGCTAAGAGCCTTTGATGAATGAACCCCCCTTTTTTTTTATTTCAGAAAACTGGATCAGCTTATGTGCAACCTACAGCATTATCTCGGGTAGGTAAGGAAGGATTCCATGCTCTCTGCAGACTGGCGTGTTGTGTATTAATATATCGGAGCAGCCAAACTGGCTCACACAGTGTGTCAGTCTGTGTGTCTGATACTAGCATCAAGGGAGGTGTTCAGGGAGAGTAGAGCAGTCAGTCTCCAAAGGTCACTACATTTCCCAAAATAGTCCCAGACATCCTAAAAGTAGATTTTAAATTTTCTGAAGCCTTTATGAACTTATTTATATTTTCCACCTGTACTGCCTTTTGAAATATGAATCTATGTATTATTTATTATCTGTCTTATATAATTCAATATCAGATGTTATACTGGGGAGTTACTAAAGTGTTCATTCATTTGATCAGTATGTATCAACTGCCTGAGTTGTGCATGACACTGAAGCACTACACCAAAACTATCTTGTGGTATGCCCTGGTCCCTACTGGTTCCTTGTGCTCCTCATCTTATGGACCCCTATTTGAGTTGGGGTGTGTAGGTAACACAGACTGGGTGGCTTGAAACATCAGAAATTTATCCTTTTGTAGTTCCAGAGACTAGAAAGTGTTGGCAGGGTTATGATCTCTGTAGGGGAGGATCCTTCCTGCTGCTTCCAGCTTTGGGGGGCTCCCAGCAATCCTGGTTGTCTCTTGGCTGGTAGCTACATCGCTCCAATCTCTGCTCTGTCTTCACGCGGCCTTTTCCCTGTGTGTCCTTTCTGTCTCTCATAAGAACTCTGTCATTTGATTTAGGGCCCGCCCTAATCCAGTATGGTCTCATCTCAATCCTTACCTTGATTATATCTGCAAAGACACTTTCTAAATAAAATCATATTCTGAGATTCCAGGTGGACATGAATTTGAGGAGACACTATTCAATGCACTACAACTCCTCAAAGTTATCTGTCCATTGTGCCCAAACTCCTGTCTTAAGTTTTAAAGGCTACACCTGTCTTCTGGGGTTCCACGGTTTGGTGAATTAGCGTGACTTCATAAGCTTTAGAGCACCATTGTTGTCATTTCAGCCCAGTGTTTGATATTTCCATTTGTCTTTAAATGTTAGCAGCTCCACCCTCTAACAATCTGAGTTGCCCTCTGCAGCCCCCTCCAGCCCTGCCCTGTTGGTGAGATATGGCCACAAGAACTATGCACTAGATCAGTGATGGCGAACCTATGACACGCGTGTCAGAGGTGACACGCGAACTCATTTTTTTGGTTGATTTTTCTTTGTTAAATGGCATTTAAATATATAAAATAAATATCAAAAATATAAATCTTTACTATGGTTGCAAATATCAAAAAAATTCTATATGTGACACGGCATCAGAGTTAAGTTAGGGTTTTTCAAAATGCTGACACGCCGAGCTCAAAAGGTTCACCATCACTGCACTAGATCAAGGGCCTGTGGACCTCCAGGTTTTAAATCAAGACAGTGTGATTTTTCTACCCATCTTCCAAAAACACATCACTTTATCACACCCAGGTTATGTGGACCGAGCACCAGCAACCTTTGCCCATGGCCTGTATTTGGAAATAAAGTTTTATTAGAATACAGCCAAGATCATTTATTTACATGTCAACAAAGGCTGCTGTTGTGCCATGATGGCAGTGGATCGTAGTTGCCACAGAGACTAAATGACCAAAATGTCTCTGGTCCTTCACAGCAAAAGTGTGCTGATCCTTGTCTAAACAATATAAGCTGAACAATGCAATCAACTCAGACAGCGCATAGTAAATAGTGTGTTAAACCAGGGAACACGTTAGCATGAAAACTCCATGATACGGAATAACTTGTTTTCTGGAAAGTGTATTCTGGCCACAGTAAGCTGAGCCATGTACTCACTCACTATCCATCCCCAACGCTCTCACACTAAGGCTTAGACTTTGGAATAAAATTATTTCTGCCTCTGGAACACAGAAGTGATCTCAGTGAAGTCAGCTTTCTCACTTTGTTGCTAGTAAATTCTTTTCACAAAGTGTTCTAGTCCACTTATCTCCTCCTAGTGTCACTGAAGTTACCCACTTCTTGACTTGAAATGGGAACAAAGTGGTATATAGAGTGTAAATTACTGATTTAAGTGTTAGGGAAAACTGTAAATAAGAGACCTCGGTTAAGCAATTTCCAACAGAATATTCCAAAGGTCAGTTCTGTCAGGAAGGAAGAGAGAGTTGGAAACACAGGACTGGAAAGCCATAATCTTCTCTGAAAAAGGCAAATTAAGGAGGAGGTGCCAGTCACCATGGGGTGCTGGGGACATCTAGTGTTGAGAACTGAGTCAGGCTCACAGGAAACAAAGATGCCACAGACACAGACCACAGATCTATCCAGTGGCTCTCATGGTACCAAAGGCTTATGGACAGGGGACTAGAGAAAGTCATGGAATAATCTGTCAATAAAGATGAGATTAAACTAACACATTTGGATTCAAACACACACATATCCGTGTCTACTTCCCTTCGGCAAATTATTTTATTGTTACCAGTTGTTTTCTGCACTAAAAAAAAAAAGGCTTTGAAAAAAAATTTTTATATTCATTCCTACAGCTGGGAACTCTTGGGGTGATAGAGAAACATGCAAGTTCTGGCACTATATCCTAGGCACTGGGATGTGTGCTGTGCCATTCAGGCCTGCATGTGAGGCAGAAGCCAGGAGACTCCACTCTTAGGGGTGGCATGCTCAGAACTGGGGCCAGGACAGGATAGGGCCTGCAGAGCCACCTCCTCTCTCTGCAGTTTGTGTATTGCGCTGCCTCTCAAATGCTTAAGGTAGCCAGTAGTTTATTTAAAATTGAAGACAGTTTGACTTTCTGCATTTTATAGAATGGTTTTGTATCATTTGCCACTTTGTTCTGATATTGAGTCTTTTGGTAGAGAATTTTAAATCTGCCTATTACAAGACATATGCATCTGGCTACAAAGAAATACATTCTTATGCTTTCTTGTGGGCCAAGATCTCTATGTGCAGAGGGCAATTTTGACTTACTGTTGACATTCCTGAGGACTTGTACCCAGCCCAACACAGTGTTTCTTAACTGTGACTGTACATCACCTTTTTTCTCCCTAGGTCAGTGGTTCTCAACTGGGAGAGAGTTTTGTCCCCAGGGGACACTGGATAATGTCTGGAGACATTTTTGATTGTCACCACCTGAGGAGGGGGTGCTTCTGGCATCTAGCGGGTGGGGGGTCAGGGATGCTACTCAACACTCCTCAGTGCCCAGGAGCCCCCCAGACAGTGATCCAGCCCCAGTGTCACAGGGCCAAGGGGAGAGACCCTGCCTGAGGAGAATCATTTGCCAAGCTACCCAAACAGAAAGCACCCACCAGGGGCTTTTGGCTTGCTGGGTACATGAGTAAATAGTTCCATGAGTCCTGAAAATAGTTCACGCTGATCAGCCTGGAACAGGGACAAACAGTGACCACTGTCCCCGCATGTCTCTAAGGAACTCCTGCAGGGCTACTTTCTGGTTTAATATTTGGAAGAACAGTCCCTGCCCCCACCCCTCTCCCTTTCTTTGGAACAATTATAAAACCTATTCCCCGTTCTTTACCCAGCCTGGCCGGATCCCTGCTCTGAACCTGGAAGGCTATCGGGAACTCCCACTCGCCTGTCCTGTCTGCATCTGCAGTTGCCTCTGTGGGCCTCATGACTGCAGCCCTGCCCGCTCACCCTCTCTCCGCCTCTCTTCAGAACTGAGCATGCAGAGTTCAGAGGGTGCAGCGGACTCACCAGCTTCTGTGGCTCTGTGCTCATCAGCGGCCGCCCAGGCGCCTGTGGCCCAGCCAGTGCCAGCCTCCCCGCAGGTAACAGACCAGCCCGGGAAGATCAGTGTGGCCAGTGTGGTTGCATCCACTGTGGTTTTGAAAAGCACTTGACTCAGCAGGGAGGAATCTGTGTTCCCCTGAATTGCCTTCTCAGCCCAAGGTTAGAGCTGTTGAAATAGCTGCACCTTCTCTGTCTCCCCCACCAAATCTGACTTAGTTTGTTCTTCTCTTTTAAGGGAAGTTTTCTTCTACCTTGGGAATGACCTTTTTACACAGAAAGACTTTATGGGTAAGGCAAATGATAAGTGAAAATTCTCAGTATTGGTTCACAATTGAATCTAGCATTAGAATGGATATATTTAAAACTAGAGCCTCCCCCTAAAAAAAAAAAAATTTAAAATAAAATAAAACTAGAGGCCTGGTGCACAAATTTGTGCACCAGTGGAGTCCCTTGGCCTAGCCTGCGGATTGGGCTGAAACCGGCTCTCCGACATCCCCCAAGGGGTCCTGGATTGTGAGAGGGTGCAGGCCAGGCCAAGGGACCCCACCAGTGCACGATTGGGGCCGGGGAGGGACGCAGGAGGTTGGCCAGCAAGGAGGGACCACAGGAGGGCTTCAGGGTGTGTCTGGCCCATCTCGCTCAGTCCCAATCGGCCAGACACCAGCAGAAAACTAACTTACCAGTTAGAGTGTCTGCCCCCTGGTGGTCAGTGCGCGTCATAGCGAGCGGTTGAGCAGCCTTAGCATATCATTAGCATATCACGCTTTGATTGGTTGAACAGACGGCCTGACACTTAGCATATTAGGCTTTTATTATATAGGATTTGTGGAGAAAATTTTTACATTAAGGCTGTGTCAAAATAAAAACTAACTCAAAAAGATATCTGTGCCCCTTGTTCATTGCAGCATTATTTATAATAGCCAAGATATGGAAACAAGCTAGGTGTCCATCCAGACAATTGGGTAAAGAAGATGTGATACATAGATACAATGGAATATTACTCAGCCATAAAAAGAATGAAATTGTGCATTTGCAACCACATGGAGGGACCTATAGGGAATTATGCTAAATGAGATGTCAGACAAATACCATATGATCTCACTTGTATGTGAAACAACAACAAAAACCCACACATTAAGCTCATAGATAGAGGACAGATTGGTGGTTGCCAGAGGGGGCGTGGAGTGGGTGAAATGGGTCCTGCTATGGCCACTGTGTCTCTCCCAGGTTCCAGGGCTTCCGTCCCTGCTAGAGATACATCCAGGTGCCCCCTCTCCCCCTTGGCAACATCCACACCCCACTGCCTTTCCCCTTCTGTCCCCACATACACTGCTGCTCAAAGCTGAGCCTCCCCACTGCCTGTGCAGGGGACTCCCTTTCCTCCAGCACCCTCTCCACAAGCTGTGTTTTGTTCCCTGAACAATGAACACCCCAGGCTTCCTTGTCAGAAAGAGGAATTCTTGCAGCTCAGTTCCTATGGTGCATTGTCCATGTTTCCCCTCTCAGCCCTCCTACACTACCCAACACAGCTTCCCACTAAACAGACACAGATGTATTCTGCCACCAGCTCCACGTGGCTCTGAGCACTGGAAATGTGGCCAGTGTACCTGTGGAACTGAATTTACAGCTTATTTAAATAGAATGAAATTGAAATGGCCACACGGCCACACAGCTAGTAGCTGCCGTATTGGACAGCTCAGCTTTAGAGCGTATGAACGCAAATCCTTAATGTTCTTACTTACTTAATCGAGGTGAAATTCACATCATGTAAAATTCACCATTATAAAGCAAACAAAGAAGTAGCATTTTTCATATATTTATCACTCCCAAAAAAGAAACCCTGTCTCCCATAGCAGTCACTCATCCCCCTCCCCAGCCTCTGACAACCATAAACCTACTTCCTGTGTCTGTGGATGTGCCTGCTCTGGACATCTCACATAAATGGAATCACAAGGTGATTTTGTGTCTGGCTTCTCTGAGCATTAGGTGTTCAAGGTTCATCCACATGCAGCACCTATCAGCTTTCCTCCTTTTCAGGGCTGAGTCATATTTCATTGTGAGGAGAGACTACATTGTGTGTATCCATTCATCCATTGATATTTGCACCATTTATGTTCTTTTTGTCTTTGATCGTGAGCTCATAGAATGCCTGGTCCCTGTTGACCTCTTTTTATACGGTGGTGTTTAGAAGGCAAAGCACTGCAGAATCACCACGACCAGTGACATTTAGGGTCCACTTTGGAAAATCACAGAATTGAAGCCCCAGCTTTATGTAAACAAAATACTCCTGTTTCTCTTTTGACTCTGGCGTTCATTTGGTCCTTCACATTTTCAGTTCTGTGTGTCCAATAAAGCAACAGCAGGCCAGGCGGCAGTAGCTGTGTTGGTATTCTGTGTTTGTTTTCAGGCCTAAGCTCTGACAAGTCTGAATGTCCCTCTCTCCTTCCCTTTTAGAGGGTGCTGGTCCAGGCAACGGGCTCGGCTTCCAAAGGGGCCCAGATGCAGCCAATCTCCCTCCCCAGAATCCAGCAGGTGCCACAGCAGGTAACCACAGCACATGTGATCTGGAGGCCTCTCTGTGTTATGTATTCTTTTCTGTCATTGCTGCTCCTTCTTTAATGTCTTCAGTTCCTTACCAGAAGGTTCTATGTTTTTTAAAGATCTTTCACTTCAAACAGTTTTGCAGCAAACCAAGACAACTTTGATCTTTCATTCATTCAGAAATTCAGTGCGTGAGACATAAGCCAGCCCCTTGATATAGCACTGGGTTCTGAGCTAGACATGCAAACAGATAGCAAAGGTTCTGGATTATTAGGAACACAGAACCTCCTGGGGAGGCAAACCCCTCTGCAGGCAAGTGTTATACCTTCAGACGAGAGCCATGACCAAGGAAGCGCCTCTTGTGAGATTAAATTATCTGGGAAGAAACCTCGAAAGTGTGGGCTCACCCACCAAAGAACAGCACAGACCATCAGCTCAGTCAGTCAGTGGGATGTAGGACAGTGGTCCGCAGCCCTTTTCTGGAAAAGGCCAAATAGTGCCTTTTTTTTGGCTTTGCAGGCCAGGTAGTGTCTTGCACAGCCACTCAACTCTGCCTTGTCTCTAGAAGCAGCCATAGATGTAAAAAGAAGGGGCATGGCTGTGTGTCAATAAAACTTTATTTACAAAAAACAGGCAAGCCAGATCTGGCCCAAGGGCCGGCTTGTGCTCTGAAAGATGCTGAATTAAATCTGTGCAGGATCCTGCCTGAAAGGGAGGGACCATGAGTGAAATAGAGAGATGACCGAGACCCCAGAGTACACGCTTCTTTCTTCAGGGGTTCCTGTTCAGATGAGCAGTGTGTGTAGGAGGAACCAGGGGAGGCTTATGGGGTCAGGGAGAAACAAAGGTTCTGAGCAGGCCCAGAAGGGAACCTTAGCTCCTCGAGGGAGGGGAAATGGAGGCTAATGTCATGATTCCAGAAGCTTCCCCCCTCTGTGGGGCTGGACCTGCACCATCACTTTCTCTCTGGGCAACTCAGACTTGTGGAGTGACTTGTGCATTTCACTCGGTCCCCTGAGACAAAGCCCACTCAGCATGGTAATCCCTGGACTCCCGTGATAGGCTCTTAGTCCAGGAGTTAGCGTGTATGAGTGTATCCGTGCTGGGTTGTCCTCGGAGGTGGGAATCAGCTCCACACACAGGCCTAGAGAAAGGTCACGATGGGACCCAGCCTTTAATTTTGTTACCCCAAGATGAGGTTGAATTAGGCATTGGGTAAGGTTCCCTCTGTGGTGAGATTCTGAAGTCTTCCATGCAGAGCTCTGGGCCTCTACCACCAGAGCCAGCATCCCTTGTGGGCCATTAGCTGAGGCGCTGCGCTGACAGGGACCAGGTAGGGCTGTTCTGTGGTCCTCCCATTACCCTCGGTCTACATCTCTCACTCGAGGCCCATTGCTTCTTCTAGTTCTGCTCAGACCTTCACAGTCTCTCCCCAGTGTGGCTCCAGGACCCCTGCCCTCCTGCTGGGGAGAGGCACCAGGGCCACCCTAAGGGGGCATGAGGGGGAACATGTAGACAGTGACCAGCTTGAGCCCTCTGCCCTGTCCTTGGGTGTGGACGACAGGTCCAGTGCTCAGAGGTTGGCATTCTGTCCATACTCTGATTTCCACTGTCCAGCATTACCAACCCTTTTACACAGTGGCTGGCAGGGCCCAGGGCCTTCCTGGCTGTCGATTTGGCTCCTTCCCCCACGGAACAGGCACCATGGACTTGGCTTCCCTCAAGCATAGCAGTGGATCAGGACTGCCTCTCCTATTTCTTTCAAGACGTGCCAACTGTCATGCAGTACTTAATGTTAATAAAAGGCAGTCCAAGTTATTTTCAGCTTGAATGATGGAAAATCATGAACAAGTAGACTATACTGTGTGTAACACGAAATATCTGATGTTTCAGGTCCAGACTGTGCAACACGTGTACCCATCCCAAGTGCAGTACGTGGAAGGCGGAGACGCCGTCTACACGAATGGTGCCTTGTACGTGGTTTCCCCTGCCCTCGGAAGGGTCCTCACAGAGAACCTCAGGCCACGTCTGGAACCTTCCTTCACGACTCTCCCACCTTTTTCCTTTTGGGGATGTGTTTGCACAAATCCCTCCCCCTTATCCTTTGGGTGCTATGTTGGAACCATTACTGTGGTATTAGGTCATCACAGTCCTATGGAGATTTCAGAAATCATACACTTTTGTAGTTTTTACTTCTAGAAAAGGTAGTCTTAAGAAAAACAAACCGTAACCCAAGTCTAAAGATTCAGTCTTCACAATCCAGAAGCCATTTCTATCTCTGCTTTCTCCTCCTGGCCTTTGTTAACCTCTGGCTTTTTATGATGTTGATATGACTTGATTTTTTGTTTGTCAGGGACTTATATGGTTTTCTGCTTGTGAACTATGTAATTCTTGGGGCAGAAAATAACACATTTCTCAGGAAGCTCATTGGACTCAAGACATAAGTCCTTTTGCTCATTTGATTTCGACAACTCCCCTTTGAAATTTCAGGGATCAAGCATGAGAGTGTGGTTGTGGTTAAGGAGCTGTGTGAGCTTCTACAGCACAACACTGAAGGTTCTAATACATACACAGACACATGTGAGCGTGTGTCAAACCCATGACATCTGAGCAAGGTGTGTAGATTGTACCAATGTCGAGTTCTTGGGTTCGATTGTATTACAGTTATATATGATGTCACTGGGGGGTCAGGATGGGAGTGCACACCTCCCAGAGGTTGGGGCCACCTGCCACCTAGGGGGGCCTTCCCTCAGGACAGGTCGTAGCCTTTAGTTACCACCAAAAAGAAACCATTACCAGCTGCCTTTTGCTATGGCCAGCATTACTGGAGTGGAACTTAAAACTTTATGGGATGACATACATAGTTAGCTAAGCATTTAATCCAGATGTTAAAGTAATATTAGACAAATTCTTCATATCACTTAGAAATTTCTTTTTATTATGCAATTTCATTTTTTAACCTTTTTTGATAGAATCGCAGACTTACAGGAAGTTGCAAAATGGGAGACCCTTCACCCAGTCTCCCCCTGTGGTGACATCTTTTTTGAGTATTACTGTAGGACAATAGCAGGAAAGTAACACTGCGACAGAACTGTTAACTAGCCCATGGGTCTTATTCCATTTCACCAGTTTTGACTCCTGTGTGTGTGTGTGTAGTTCTGTGCCATTTTTTCTCGTGTAAATTTTAAAAAATATATTTTTTTATTGATTTCAGAGAGGAAGAGAGAGGGAGAGAGAGATAGAAACATCAATGATGAGAGAGAATCATTGATTGGCTGCCTCCTACACGCCCCCTACTGGGAAGCGAGCCCGAAACCCCGGGCATGTGCCCTTGACCGGAATCGAATCTGGGACCCTTTAGTCCGCAGGCCGACGCTCTATCCACTGAACCAAACCAGCTGGGGCTCATTTCACATAACCATAATAAGACACAGAAGTGTTCCATCTCCATGAAGGAGCTCCCTCATATGACCCCTTCATACCTAGAATTTTTAAATGATCAGTTTTTGATGAGTCCGCATGTGATCCTGAATATTTTCAGACGATTGCTTTGAACTCTGTGCTGCATAGGCGTTTGGTGTCTGACTTACCCCGAATGTTCAGTCTCATCAGGCTTCCACTTTGACATGAAGTTTTGCAGGATTCCTTCCAGACTCAGAGGAGGCACATTCTCTCTTTCTGACAGGCGGACGGCCTATGCCTATAACCCCGAGCCTCCAATGTATGCCACAAGCAGCGCAGCATCTTACTTCGAGGCCCCGGGCGACGCCCAGGTGACCATGGCAGGCTCCTCGCCGACAGCAGTCCCCTCCCACAGCATGGTGGGCATCACCATGGATGTCGGGGGGAGCCCCATTATCTCCAGCACAGGAGCCTATCTCATCCACGGGGGGATGGACAGCACCAGACACTCGCTGGCCCACACTTCCCGGTCATCTCCAGCAACGGTATGTACGAGGCTCGCGGGCAACAGGACCCTGGATAGACTAGCAGTAGAAGGAGGGATGGTGAGCGGAAGGCAGCTGGAGCCCTGGAAGGGAGCCCTGCCAGCCCCAGCCAGGCCCTGTGACCCAAGGCAAGTCTCAGCTTCTTTGAACCTCAGTTCCTCCACTGGTTTAAAAAAAAAACACAAAAACGTTAATCTTCCATCATGGGCTATTACGAACACTGCATATTTGTAAGAAGAACTCCATACCTGTATGTGCTGCTGCTGATGTCATCATTATTATCAGCCTCTGAGAGGCTTAGGTCTATCCACCCATATGAAACTAGACTGAATAAACAAGAGGAAATTTCTCTTAGGAGCTATGCCGAATTGCTCCCGCCATGCTCCTGTCCAAAACAACATCTGCTTTAAAAACTTACCTTTCAAAACTCTAGTTTCCATATTTACTTTTACTTTGTAAATAAATACAGAGCTGTGTGACTTTCCTGTGTGTACAGCCCTGAGTTTTGACACACTGCACGTTTGTGTAACAACTGCCGCAGTCAGGATCCTGATGGTTGGTCTCCCCTAAACTCCCTCCTGGTATTTGCAGTCATGACCACCCCTCACCCACAACCCCTGGCACCCACTGACCCTTTCTCCATCACTAGAGGTTTGTTTTTCCGGGACTGTTGTATGAACAGAATCATTCAGTAATGACCTGAGTTCCGCTTCTTTAACTCAGTGTGGCGTCTTTGAGATCCAGTCAGGTTGTTGCATGAGCCAGTAATTCCTCCTCCTTCGTAACGGAGTAGTATTCCTACCTATCCATTCACCAGTTGAGGGCAGTTGGGGAGATTTCCAGTTTTGGGCGATTATGAATAATGCAGCTATCAGTCCTCACCGACAGGTTTTTGTATGGACATATGTTTTCCTTTCTTTTGAGTAAATAGCTACGAGAGGATTGCTGGTTGATACGGTAAGTGTGTATTTAACTTTATCAGAGATCACCAACAGTTTCCTCCAGTGGCCGTACCATTTCACATTCCCCCAGCGATGTGTAAGAGCGCCTGTTGCTCCACTCCTCGCCAGCACTCCTTGTTGTCGGCATTTTTTCATTTTAGCCATTCTGATAGGTGTGTAGTGGTATCTCATTGTGGTTGTAACTTGCCTTTTCTTAATTGCTAATGATGGTAAGCAGCTTTTCACGTGCTCATTTGCCTTGTATATGCTTTTGGTGATGTGTCAGTTCCAGTCATTTGCCTATTTTTTAAACTGGATTGTTAGTTTTCTTATTGTTAAATTTTGAAAATTCTTTGTGTTCTTTATAAGTCCCCTGTCAGATAAGCAATTTGCAAATATTCTCTCCCAGTTTTTATAGTGTCTTTTCATTCTGTTACAAGTGTCATTTGCAGAAAAAAATAATTTTTTAAAAATAAAGTCTTATTAATTTTTCTTTTTTGAAAAGATCACACTTTTGATGCCATGCCTGAGAACTCTCTGCCTATCCCCAGGTCATAAAAATTTCCTCCCTATTTTCTTTGAAAAGTTTTATAGTTTTACATTTTGTAGTTAGATCTGCTTCATTTGGGTTAACTTTTCTATAAGATGTAAGGTTTAGGTCGAGGTTTATTTTTATGCATATGAAACCACCAGTGGTTCCAGCATCATTTGCTGAAATGACTGTCCTTCTTCCATTGGATCACTTTTGCATCTTTGTCAAAAATCAGTTGGTCGTGTGTGGATCTGTTTCTGGACATTCTGTTGTGTTTCATTGATCTATGTGCCTGTTCTTAATTACTACAGCTTTATAGTGAGTGATTCCTCCAACTTTATTTTTCTTTGGTATTGTGTAAGCTATTTATATAAATTTAGAATTTTCTATATCTATAAAAAATTCCTGGTAGGTTTTGATTAAACAGCATTAAACCTGTATGTCAGTTTGGGGGAGAATTGAGTTGGGTCGTCAGTCCATGAACATGGTATGCTTTCCCATTTACTTAGGTCTTCTTTTATTTCTTTCATCAGCATTTTGTAATTTTTAATGTGCAGATCCTGTACACATTCTATTAGGCTTATACTTAAGTATGTCATGTTTTTGGAGCTATTGTAAGTGGTATTGGTCTTTATTGTATTTTTTAAAATTATTTTTTAAACCAAGCGCTGGCCAGTTTTATTAAAGAAAAATCTTGCATGATTTGCTTTTCACTAATGTGTTTTGGCATGCTTTTTATGATACCAGAATCACCTAAATCAATGATAGCCAGTGTGCATACTCTAGTATTTCCACATGCTGTGCCCAATTCAGCATTATTGCCACTGTAGTGATGGACACCATGACATAGTCCTCTATTTCAGATTTCCTCAAGGCTGAACAGTTGTTGATGAGGACGACCAGTTTCACTTTGCCTGATCATCTTCAGGGTCTGTTTGTATCCCAGCATGTACTTTTCACTTTGCGTAACAAATTGGAGCCTAGAGTTGATCGACTCCAACAACTTTCATTGTCTTTGCAGCCACCATCTTCTTGCCTTACGTGCAGACAGCCCCCAACCTAGAACATACAGAGCAGTGGTATTGATTTTTTAATTCAGTTTCTAACTGTTCATTGTTAGTATGTGAAAATATGGTTGATTTTTGACTGTTGTCCTGCAACCTTGTAGAACTCACTTTTTAGTTCTAAGAGTTTTTTGTTGTCTGCAAATAGGAGCAATTTTCCTTCCTCCTTTTCAATCTGGATAACATTTTTTTTTATTGCCTTTTTTTGCTGGCTAGAACTCTACTATGTTGAATAGGAGCAGTGAGTGGACATCCTTTCCTGGTTCCCAGTCTTGGGGGAAATCTTTTCATCTTTTACTGCTAAGTATGATGTTAATTGTAGGTTTTCATAAATGCCCTATTTCGGGCTGAGGAAGTTACCTTCTATTCCTAGTTTTCAGAGAGTTTTTGGATGTTGAGCTCTATCAAATGCTTTTTCTTCATTGATCATGAGGTTGTATTTTTTTGTTTGTTTGTTTTTTAAATATATTTTATTGATTTTTTTACAGAGAGGAAGGGAGAGGGATAGAGAGTTAGAAACATTGATCAGCTGCTTCCTGCACACCTCCTACTGGGGATGTGCCCATAATCAAGGTACATGCCCTTGACCGGAATCGAACGTGGGACCCTTCAGTCCACAGGCCGACGCTCTATCCACTGAGCCAAACTGGTCAGGGCATGAGGTTGTTTTTTTCTTTAGACTGTTAATGTGATAGATTACACTGATTGATTTTCAATTAGAAAAATCTTCCTCTTTTGGTAGTGGGCTAATCTGAAATAGAAGGTAATGTTTTAGCCTCATCCCTGTTCTTTTCAGGCTGTTTTGGCATCACCCCGACATCAGAGCGGCTTGCTGTCCTCTCTCTTTCTCTGTGTAGACTGCTCCCCAGAACCTGGCTTGGAGGACAGGTGTAGAGAGAAGTCACTTGCTTTCTAGAAGCTGCGATGTGTGGGGCAGTGTCCACTGCTCAATCTGAGAGGCCCTAGCTTCCACCTCACCTCTCAGTTTTCCAGCTGTCAGTTCAGCAGGGGCTGGGAGGACACAAGGGGCCAGACACGCTTCTCCCTTAGAGGACTGGCTAGATGGACTCAAGATTAGAGCTGCTAGTGATCAGAAAGTGCTCCTCGCATACCATGTTAACTTTCATGGATATGGCAGGCTCAGTTTTATCAGACTGCACCAATTTATAGTAGTAGAATATACCAGAATTATAGGAAACAAGTTTACTGAGAAACAGCAGCATTCTTTCTGATCCACACCCTCTTGGTTGCAAGCAGATGTGCAGCTCAGACTTGGAGCACTAGCTCCTATGGTTTGTTGTTTGGGTTGCCTTTAAGGAATCAAGTTTTTAAATCAATTGGAAATCCATGAATGGACTGTGTTTTAACACACATCCCCATGAAAGCCCCTAGGAAGTGATAATTTCTAAAGAGAATCTGATCCCTGACTCTGCCTTCTCTGTGTTAATTTATCGGCTTGGCTTTGGCATGGGAACATCTCACAAGGATGCAGCATGTAAGAGCTGAGGGACTTTCTGGGAGCCATGAACAGAAATGGCCCTGAGGCTTGCAACAGAAATAAAATATGGCTCCTGCCCTGGCTGGTGTGGATCAGTGGTTAGAGCATCAGCCAGGGGCCAGGAGCCATAGGATTGTGGTTCTGGCTAGTGCTCTAACCTGAGATCCTCATACAGATAGAAGGTTGTATCTCGGTTGCAGGATCCCCACCCCAGTCAGAGCGAGTGCAGGACGCAACCGGTTGATGTGTCTCTCACATCAATGTTTCTCTCTCTCCTCCCCTCCCCTCCCCTCCTCTCCCCTCTTTCTTCCTCTCCCACTCCTTCCACTCTCTCTGAAAAATCAATGGAAAAAATATCCTCAGGTAAGGATTAACAAAACAAACAAACAAAAAATACGGCTCCTATATCCATCCTTTCACATCTGCCAATTCTTTCATGTTAGAGTTATGGGATTTTAAGTTAATCCTGAAAAGGGAGCATGAAGATCAGAGCAAATCATCACCTACACACTCAATAAGTGATTTCAAACTTTTGGTGACAAATTGTCTTGAGTCTTTATTTCTGGTTAAATTTTCTTTTTAATTTTTTTTTTTTTATATCAGAGAAGAAGGAAGAGGGAGAGAGAGAACCATCAATGATGAGAGAGAATCATCGATCAGCTGCCTTCTGCACACCTCCTACTGGGGATCAAGCCCACAACCCAGGCATGTGCCCTGATTGGGAATTGAACTGTGACCTCCTGTTTCATAGGTCAATGCTCAACCACTGAGCCACACCCGCTGGACTAAATTTTCATCAGTGTTATAAATCTTTTACTAGTAAAATACATTTTATGAGTTTATTTGAGCCAGCTCATACATTTTATGAGTTTATTTGAGACATGCCAGGAAGCAAGATCTCAAATGCTCCCGGTATTATAAATCTTAAAAGAGTGATTTGCCCAAATGATGAGCTTTTGTTTGTCTGTTTGTTTGTTTTCAATCTTCACCTGAGGATATTTTCTCCATTGATTTTTAGAGAGAGTAAAAGGGGGAGAGGGGAGAGAGAGAAATATTGATGTGAGAGATACATATCAATTGGTTGCTTCCTGCACACTCCCCAACCAGGGCCAGGGATCAAACCTGCAATCCAGGTATGTGCCCTTGACTATGAATCTAACCTGTGACCCTTCAGTGCACCAGCTGATGCTCTAACTACTGAGCACACTAGCCAGGGCCGAAATGGTGAGTTTTTAATAAAGTTTTCTGTTGCACTTTTTTTTTTTTTTTTTAAAGTACATTGAGAGGTTTGCTTTTGTCATTTCAGCTCAGGTCGAACCTCTGACACAACCCAAAGGGCAAAGTGCCCAGGATGCCAAATTTAAGGAGGGTTTCACCTCCAAGTGCTGACCCTGCTCAGGCTCAACCTTGAACATGAGCACCTCCTTAAATTTGGTGCCCTGGGTGCCTTGTTGGCCCCACCCAGTCCTGGCCCAGTATGGAGACTTATATGCCTCTGGCCTAATCAGATTTTTATACAGCATGCACATGTAATATTACCTACATAACTTTAAAATGCTTAATTAACAAAATAAAGATGGACAAACAGATTTAAAGTGTCCCATTTCCCTAAGCCAGCCTCCCTCTCTCCCAGGGTGAGCCCACTGTTTCCCCTTCTTCCTCCCTGGCCCTTGGGGATGGTCGCTTTCTACAGGCATAATTCTAGGATTTATGTTCCTGCCTCAAAATTCCCGTCGTGCTGCTTCCTTCTTTTAAAATACTCCCCAATTTCTTTAAAGATCCAAAGGGGTTACTCATGCAACATCTAAATGTTTATTGTCTCCACTTATGGTCATGTAAGTATGCTGTATTTTAGGATGGAGGGTTAGCTACTGCAGGTTTCTGTCCTTGTCCCAACTTTTCTCTGGTCTTTCCAAGGAACATCCCTGCCCCTTCCCAGGAGGCATGGTCTAGAAATTGAATTAGGGAAGACCCAGCCTGGATTAGCAGGTATTTCATCAATAGTTGTCATTGCTGGCCCTTTGTAGGGGCTACCTCTGTGGCAGGTCCTTTTAACAAGGTTATTATGGGATGGCCATTGGGGTAGATGCTAATAAACTTAAGAAGTAACCAACACCCTCCATTAGGAGGCATTAATTTAGTCCTTAATCAGGTAAAATCTTGGTAGAATTATACATGAAAGGGTTTTAAAATTTTTCTTTCACAATTTTTAAATAATTGGCTAATTTGAATATACTTGGGAGCTTTAAAACTAGTCTGCTATCTGCTATTATGTTGGGTCCTTAGAGACACTGTATCTTTTATCACAAGTATTATACATTTTCTGTCCTCC
Organism: Myotis daubentonii; assembly: GCF_963259705.1. Classification (NCBI taxonomy): domain Eukaryota; kingdom Metazoa; phylum Chordata; class Mammalia; order Chiroptera; family Vespertilionidae; genus Myotis; species Myotis daubentonii. Next base: position 29,958,311 of record NC_081844.1, read on the forward strand.
ATCTGAATGAGTCTTTAAAGCAGGCCTTCTGTTAACAATTCATATAGCAGAAGCAACTGATATTAAATGACCAATAAAAAGGAGTACGTGCTGCATTGCACCAAGTTAAAAGTAAAGATTAAGCGCCCGATAAATCAAGAAACAGATGCATAAGCATATGCATAATTCTAAAATGTGAAGGAGATTACCAGAAGTTCAAAAAAAGAGATATGATTTTAGAAAATGCTGCCAGGGCTAGGGTTAGGGATGGGGCACCCCTGCGGCCTCCGTGGTTCTCTGGTGCTATTGGACACATGGCCTGTGCATGTAGCACTGATGAAATTTTTAAAATGAACTCCAGTCAAATATAAAATTAGTTTTCATTTTAAGCATATATAAAGGTTAGACCCTAACTTCTCCAGCCACTGAGTGGACTGTTAAAGGCCCTTGGGCCAGATGCTCCTTTTCAGGGATGCTGCAAGAGTCTCCCATGCAGGGCCAGGCGGTGGCGCCATAGCGCCCTCTGCTGGACATGCGTGTGCTCTGCGCCGTCAGTCCTGACTCCAGGGCATCAAAGTGTCTGGCATCTGTCCTTCTGGGGCTTGACGGTGTTTTCCTGACCTTTATCGTCTTCAGATAATTAAGTGGTATTTTAAAACACAGTGAACATCTTGGGACACTCACAGTACATTAAATTAATTTCCTGTATCTGGACTTTTCTAAATCCTATTTAATAGCTATGGGTTTTTGAAGATGATCTTATACAGCAAATCTTAACCTATATTCTTTTCTTTCCCTCTGTACTCATAATACCATGATTTTTAGCAGTCAGCCTTAAATATGACCAGTGAACCTGTGGGTGTCCCCAGGACCCCTTAAGGGGGTCCACAAGGTCAAAACTTTTCATAATAATACTAAGCCAATAATACTAGTTACTATTTTCGCTGTGTCATCATTTGCAGTGATTGTGCAAAATCAACACCCTTGAAACAGATGAGCACAAATAAAGGCAGAGGCCTCTTCTAGACGACACTGATCTTTTACCATTATGCTTTCAGTAAAAAAGAAAAAGATAAAATACCAGATACCAGTTTTACTTAGGAATGTCCTTGATGAAGTAGTAAAAATTACGAATTGTATTAAATCTCGATCCTTGATTACATGTCTTTTTAATATTCTATGTGACAAACAGCTCTTCTGCTGTCTGCCAAAGTATGATGGCCATCTCAAGGAAAAGCTCCTGTGCAATGAGTTGAGTGGAACTAGCCACTTTTTTTGAAATGTCATTTTTTTCCTGAAAGAATAACAGACACATTGTGATCATTCAGACTCAGAGATGTGGCAGACATTTTCTCAAAAATAAATGGTGTGAACCTGATGTATCCACAAAAACAACTGACAGATTTTATTGCCAGTACTTTTTAAAATAAAAAGCAAAGAGAATTTTGGAAAACTGGTATCTTTTCCAATGAGGTTGGTAGTGATATTAACAAACGTGATTTTTCAATATTATGTAATGAAATGTGTCAACATTTGGAAGATCTGCAACTCATTGAATGAATATTTTCCAAGTGACCAGTGCATGATGTTAAAACTATGCATGTGAGTAAAAGATTCATTCAAATTGCAAGAGAGACTAATGGATTTTTTTATATCTTTTTATTGAGGTAAAATTCACATAACATAACATTCACCATTTTAACCATTTAAAAGTGTACAATTCAGTGACATTTAGTACATTCACAATGTTGTGCAACCATTCCCCTATCTAGTTCCAGAACATTTTCACCTCCCCAAAAGGAAACCCTGTGCCAGTCAGCAGTTACTCCCCATCCCCTTGGAACCAGTCTGCTCTCTGTCTGTGTGGATTTGCCTCTTCTGGACATTTCACATCAATGAATCATACAGTGTGTGACCTTTTGTGTGAGATGTTTTCAGAGTCCATCCACATTGTAGTCTGTGTCATTGTTTCACTCCTTTTCATAGCTGAGTAATACTCCATAGTATGTATGGTGCACACTGTGTTTCTCTATTAATCTGTGATTGATATTTGGGTTTTTCCACTTTTTGCCATTATGAATAATGCTGCTATGAACATTTGTGTACAAGTTTTTGTTTAAACACCTGTTTTCAGTTCTTTTGAATACATACCTAAGAGTGGAATTTCTGGGAAATATGGGTTAACTGGGTTTATGTTTAACTTTCTGAGGCACTACCATACTGTTTTCCACAGCAGCTGCTGTGACATCATATGACATTCCACCTGCAATGTATAAGGGTTCCAATTTCTACACGTTTTCCCCCAACACTTCATTATCCTGTGGTTTTTTTTTTAGCCATATTGGTGGATATGAAGTGGTATCTCATTGTGATTTTAGTCTTGTATTTCCCTAATGATTAATGCCGTTGAGGATCTTTTCATGTGCTTATTGGAGACATGTCCATTCAAGCCTTTTGCCATTTTTAATTGGATTGTTATTTTGTTGGTGAGTTATGAGAGTTCTTTAATATTCTAAATATAAGACCCTTATCAGATATATGATTTACTAGTGTGGGTTGTCCTGTCACTCTCTTATTAGTGTCATTTGGTGCACAAAACTTTTAAAAAATATTTATTTTTATTGATTTCAGAGAGGAAGGAAGAGGGAGGGAGATAGAAACATCAATGATGAGAGAGAATCATTAATCTGCTGCCTCCTGCAGCCCCCCCCCCCCCCAAACTGGGGATTGAGCCTGCAACCCAGGCATATGCCCTGACTGGTAATCAATCCATAACCTCCTGGTTCATAGGTCGATGCTCAACCACATGCCAGCTTGGCGGTGCACAAAAGTTTTTAGTTTTTATGAACTCCAGTTTATCTTTAAAATTATTTTTTAAATGTTTGTGCTTTTGATGTCATCTAAGAATCCATTGCCAAATCCAAGGTCATGAAAATAACCTTGTTTTACATGATTACCTGATGTTTTCCTCTAGGAGTTTTGTAGTTTTAGCTCTTTCATTTAGTTCTTTGATCCATTTTGAGTTGACTTTTGTATATGATGTAAAGGTCTAGCTTCATTCTTTTGCATGTGGCCGTGCAGTTATCCCAGTGCCATTTTTTGAAAATTTTATTCTTTTACCATTGAATGGTCTTGACATCCTTGTCAAAAATCAATTGACCATAGATGTATGGGATTATTTCTAGACTCTCAATTCTATCCCATTGATCTGCATGTCTATTTTTATCCCAGGAATGCACTGTATCGGTTACTGTAACTTCGTGTTAAGTTTTAAATCAGAAGTGTGAGTCTTCCATCTTTGTTCTTTTTCAAGATTGTGTCGGCTATTGGGAGTCCTTTGCAATGCCATATGAATTTTAGGGTCAATTTGTCTATTTCAGTAAAGCAGTTGGAAGTTTAATAGAGAATTTTTACAGGGGTTGCATTGATTCCAGAGATCATTTTGGAGAGTATTGCCATATTAACAATATTAAGTCTTTCAATCCATGAACATAAGATATCTTTCTGTTTATTGTGGTTATCTTTAGTTTCAACAGTGTTTTATAGTTTTCATTGTACAAGTATTTCACCTCCTTGGTTAAATTTATTCCTAGGTATTTTTTCTCTTTGATACTATTGTAAGTAGGGTTGTTTTCTTAATTTCCTCTTCACAGTGTTCATTACTCAGAAATGTAACTGATTTTTGTATGTTGCTCTTATATGCAACTTTTATGAATTAATTTATGAGCGCTAATTGTCTTTAGTGGATCCATTAAGATTTTTTATATTTAAGATCATGGTGTCTGCAAATAGAGATAGTTTCATTTCTTCCTCTTCCATTTGGCTGCCTTTTATTGTTACTGTTTTCCAATTTCCCTGGCCGGAACTTCTGGTACAATGTTGAACAGAATTGGCAAGAGTATACATAAACAACAGTGGTTGTCCCGTACACTGAAAGGTCGTGGCACTTACCCAGGTTGTGGGTTCCATCCCTAGTTGGGGTGTGTACGGGAGGCAACTGATTGATGTTTCTTTTTCTGGCTTTCTCTAAATTCAGTGGAAAATATATCCTCAGGTGAGGATTAAAAAAAAAGAAGTGATGAGTGAAACAGTATTCCTCTCGTTCCTAAACCCAGCCCTGCTGCACTTTCTGGAATACTTGTTCAACCTGCCTTTTTGCAGAAGCATTGCTGAAGTCTTTGCCTTTCCTGGTATTTGAGGACAGACAGTGTATACTTTAGGTTCACTGCTTTTCATTGCAGTTCTCTGCCTTTTGTGGTGGGCCACAGCAGAGTTTAAATTTCCATGTACAAGTCAAGGTCAAATTCAGCACATACAAACGTGGTAGCCACACACAGTGGGGTGTTTCTTCCTTTGCTTAGACCTGTGGCACCACTTTAGTCCTCACGTCCATGAGATCCTTAGAACCCAACTAAAAAGTCTCCCTCCCTCAGGAAGGCCTGCCTGATAGCTCCGTTCTCATTGCCGCATATCCCTCTTTACACAGCTCACACACACTTCATAAACATTCAGGAGCTTATCTCTGTGACATGTCCAGTGACCCCACGGTCCAATGCCTCTGATTGCAGGGCCTGGGTCTTTGTCCTTGTTGGTATTTTCCCAAAGCATCCAGGGGAGACACCCTGGATTTGTGACAGTACAGGCTGGCCAGGAAGTCAGTGCTGCCAACTGTCCTTGGGCTCTGTTGGTCATCTGATTCTCCCTAGCAACAGATGACGTGTGTGGGGAGCAGCAGGTGATTATTCTCTGGCTTTGCTCACATTTGAATGTATGCAGTGACTCAGTGTTCATGGTGTGCCTGTGCACATGCAGCCCATGTTCACATCACAACTTCATCCGCTGCGTGCGCTCCTCGGGCTCCTGGGCTCATCTGCATGTAACGAAGTAACACGCCTGGCTGTAGCTTCAACTCACGACTTAACCCATCTCCCCTGCCTGCATTAAGCCTTATTTTTATTTTGTAGGCGCTTGAATCATTTATTTGGATATTAATAAAAACAAGTCTTGGCTGATGCTAACCATCTGATTTCCCTTTTTTTTTTTTTCCATTTTGTTTTGTTTTGTTTCTGCACACATTTTCTTTAGCTTGAAATGGCGATTGAAAACCTCCAAAAAAGCGAAGGGATCACATCACACAAAAGCGGTTTACTCAACAGCCATGTAAGTGTGTGTCGCCTGGTGGTCTGCCCCACTGTGCACGTACCTGCATGGGCATTTCAAAAATAAGTGAAGGAAATGACTTGATACCTTTAAAATGTTGAAAGGGAGAGAAAAGCTAGCCTAGAGTTCTGTATGCAGCAAAAGTATCCTACAATGTAAAGGGGATGGAGGCAAGTTCTTCATTCCTAAAGGTAGATGATCAGAGTACCTACTGATTCAGGGGCATGTTATGGGGATTAGATTATTATTTTTTAATATATTTTATTGATTTTTTACAGAGAGGAGGGAGAGGGATAGAGAGTTAGAAACATCGATGAGAGAGAAACATCGTTCAGCTGCCTCCTGCACACTCCCCACTGGGGACGTGCCCACAACCAAGGTACATGCCCTTGACCGGAATCGAACCTGGGACCCTTCAGTCCGCAGGCCGATGATCTATCCACTGAGCCAAACCAGTTAGGGCAGGGATTAGATTATCTAATACACATGACATGCTTCCAACAATGCCTGGCAGATCACAAGCGTTATAAATAAAGTTAATACTAAAATGAGTAACAATAACAAAGTATGACACAGGATAGGGAATGCTATAAAGTTTCTTAGCTAAGTTTCCTATGATCAGTTCTTGGGGCCGGGGGTGTGTGGGAGGGAGGTAATTTGAGAAAAATGCAAAGCAACACTTTCCTAATAATTTGGGCTTTGTAAAAACTCTTTCTCCTTCACTTGCCTCCTGGGGAAAACCGTGAGTGTGGGTCCCGTGCCAGGAGGAGGCAAACGTCTTTGTCCCTGGGCAGCCTCATGGGGCAAGATGGCACTGGTGACAATTAAGAGTCTCTATTTCCTGGGACAGTTTAGAAGGAAAGCTGGGGTCTCCTCACGCTCCTCCCTTTTCCCTCTACTCCTCCTAATGCTCTCAGTTTAGCTTTATGTGGAACTGGAAATTTAAAAGTAGGACAGGCCACTGAAGTCAGAATGTGCTTCTCAAGCACTTAGGTTGGGATTTGACCCCAAATGTCTTTAATTCTCTTGAGAATTAAAACATCAAGAAAAAAGTCCCCTGTAGTCATTCACGATCCTAACTGTGGCCCCATCAAGACTTTCGTACTGGCCAAGTGTTGCCTGAAAGGAAGTGGTTCTGAGGCAGAGTGGGCTAGAGAAAGGCCCCAAAACTTCGGGGTTTATGGGTTGGCACAGGTGAGGCCAGCTGCTCCAGGCACACGTGATGAGGGTCTGCACTCCTCAGCCTCAGAGGCGAGTTACTAGAAGGAAAAGCAGCCTCACTGAGTTGTCTCAGGAAAAGCACAGAAGACCAGCAGGCCGCTCCCCAGGGCCCCCCCAGGCTAGGTGGGTCGTGGCCACCCTGTTGCCCATCACTGCTGGACAGTTGTCGCCTGTGGGCACAGCTGGGGAGGGAAATTCTTCAGTGAGTGCTGGGAGGGCAGGATACCTACCCCCACCCTGTCAAACTCCAAGCACACTGGTTAGGATGTGTGCAGAATGACAGTCTGCTCCAGGGACCATCTCTGTTCAGTGGGGGCAGGCTTGCTTCAGCTGTCAAGCAAGAATACATGGCCACGTCATAGCCTGTGGGCCCAGCGCTAGGTCAGTCCTGGGAGAGCCCTGTGAGGAAGGCAGGATGGGGGCGCAGACCCCAGCAGGCAGCACATGTGTCCGTGGGAATTTTAAAATGTCTCGGGAGCGCATGCGCTGCTGGTCTGGCTGCAGGGCTGCCCCTGGCTTTCTAACACTTTTCTTTTGGAAGGCAGGCTTTCCAGGGTGCTTCCGGCCAGTTTATATTCCTGAGTTGACTTCCGAGCAGGAAAATCTCCCCGTGTTCGTTTTCTCCCTGCTGATCTGTGGTTGAGCCTCCTTCCATCAGGAGCTGTTAGCAGGAGCTGGGGCTTGGCAATTTGGAGTCAAAGGGAATAGACAGATCTTTCTAAAGAGCTGACTGCACTCTGAGTGGAGTCCCTGGAGCTGTCCTTGCAGATGTGAGAGCGGGAGGAAGGTGTAGAGATGGGCAGTGTGTCCTGTTGACACCTGTCATGGTCTCAGTTGGCGGAGCCTGCCCTCTGGCCACGGCTCAGTTGTCACCATGGCTGCCTACATCTAAATCGCGTTAGTATTGGGCGACGGGGGCCACGATTCCCAATCCTTTGCCAGACCGATCCAGAGCAGATGAGCATGGCTGGGGGTAGAGGGGAAGGGGGCTGTCACAGTGTCCCCCCAGCATCGGGGCTGTGGGAGCAAAAGGAACAAGAGCTTGGACTGCGAGGGCAGGAGCTCGGTGGTGTGAGAAAACCCGCCTACACAAACCAGTCTGCCCAGGAAGCCAGGGCGGAGGTTTACCTCTGAAACGACCACTGTTTTCTTCCCATGCACTGTCTTGGGGTGGGTGCGGGTGGTGATGCCTAGAGCCCAGGAGGGCTGGGCAGCATGTTCCAGATCCAGCCGATGTCAGGGTCCCCCCAGAGCTTCCCATGCTGCCCTTGGGGGCTCAGACCTAGAGGTCTGTAGGTTGAAGGAACCTTATAGCCTTAATGTGGAAATCCCACAGGAAGGGGGCCTCAAGTTAGAGGTCTCTAAAATAGGAGTGGCTGTGATTTGGTGGCATGAAAACAAGGGATAGCTGTTACAGAAGGAGGTGATGAAGATGGTGCTGGGGATGAAAACACCACCCATTGGTGTCACTGTGGCCCCCCACTGACATGCCTGGCCTCAATCGAGGTCCCCCACCAAGAGCATTGGAGGTGCCGGGCTTCTCCCAGAACCACCACCCGACTGTCCCCCAGATCACTGTGTGAGAAGCTTCCCGCACCCCCGACACTCACTGACTCAGGGACCCCACAACATGTTCACCAAGTCACTATTATGGGGAGGCAGCCACTGTCTACTAAAATGAACTCTTATTTCCAAACCCTGCTTTTATTAATTGTATTCAGATTATATGATGTTTTTTTGTTAATCTTCATCCTATCTAATAAAAGAGAAAAATGGTAATTGGCGTACGACGATACCCTTTTCATTGGCTAATCAAGGCTATATGCAAATTAACTGCCAACTAAGATTGGCAGTTAACTGCCAACAAAATGGCGGCTAATTTGCATATGTAGGCACAATGCAGGGAGGCAAAAGGGAAAGCAGGAAGAAGCCCCCTGCCACTGACAGTGATCGGAAACCCAGGGGGGAGCTAAGAGCTGGGGGGCAGGGTAAAGGCGGCCCTGGGGCCGCCTTTGCCCTGCCCCCCAGCCATGATCGGAGAATCAGGTGCCTTTGCCGCCCTGGCCAGTGATAGCAGGAAGTAGGGGTGGAGCCAGCGATGGGAGCTGGGCACAGTCGAAGCTGGCAGTCCCAGGAGCTAGGGGTCCCTTGCCTGGGCCTAAAGCGAAGCCCACGATCGCGGGGCCGCTGCAGCTGCGGGTCCCCGCTACCCGGGCCGGACGCCTAGGCCAGAGGTGTTAGGCCTGGACAGGGGCAGAGCCTGCAACCACGGGGAGCTGGGGGTCCCCTGCCCAGGTCTGACACCTCTGCCAGAGGCCTCAGGCCTGGTCAAGGGGCCGATCCGGTGATTGGTGATCGGAGGGTGATAAGGGTCAACTCCTCTGGCCGAGGCATCAGGCCTGGGCGGGGGGCGGAGCCGGGGATTGGGGGGATATGATGGTCCCCTTGCCCAGGCCTGAAGCCTGGGTCAGAGGCATCAGGCCTGGGTGGGGGGTGGAGCAAGCGATCAGAGGGAGATGGGGGTCCCCTGCCCAGGCATGATTCCTGGGCCAGAGGCCTCAGGCCTGGGCGGGGGCCAGAGCCAGTGATCAGGGGGAGATGGGGGTCCCCTGTCCAAGCCTGACACCTCTGGCGGAGGCGTCAGGCCTGGGCAAGGGGCCGATCAGGCGATTGGAGGGTGATGGGGGTCTACGCCTCTGGCCGAGGCATCAGGCCTGGGCTGGGGGCAGAACCAGTGATGGGGGGAAATGAGGGTCCCCTGCCCAGGCCTGACGCAAGGGGCCGATCCTGCGATTGGAGGGTGATGGGGGTCAACGCCTGAGGGCTCCCAGTATGTGAGAGGGGGCAGGCTGGGCTGAGGGACACTCCCCCCCCCACCCCCCCACACACACACCCAGTGCACGAATTTCGTGCACCGGGCCCCTAGTCAGATTATATTTTTCTTCCCATTGATTTTTAGAGAGAGTGGAAGGGAGGGGGAGAGAGAGAAACATCAATGTGAGAGAGACACAATTGGTTGCCTCCTGCACTTGCCCCAACCAGGGCCGAAGATTGAGCCTGCTATCCAAGTACTTAACGCTCTTGACTGGAATTAAACCCAAGACCCTTCAGTCCGAGGGCCATCTTTCCAGAGTCAAACTGGCTAGGGCCTATATGACTTTTTAATTTAAAAAAAAAAACCACAACAACACAAATTGTCAAAGATCCTTTAGCCTTTAGTTGATGGCCAACCACAGGCCAGTATAATGACCAAGCTGTCACCTTCAGACTAAGATGGGGCTTGGCTAGAGTGGCAGCTTCATGGCATGGGTCCCTTGTCCAGAAGTTGTTCCAAATTACTGTGACATGCCTAGCAGTGGTCTTGACAGGACCATTATTCCTTCACTATTTCTGACTCACCCTCCCTGCCTTGCTGACTCCATCCCTGCTGCTGTCAGGACAGGTTTGTTTTCTTGCAGGGCATCTGCCTGGACCCCTCTCCCAACTCCACATTTTAGTGTCCAGAGCTGAGCCCTGACACCCCCCTAACCCCTCCTCCTCTCACCATTGTCCCTGCTCACCAAGTACTTCAGCGCTCATCCTTGCTTTCCGCCTCCTCCCGCACCTCACCTGATGCTCCTTGACGTCGCCTTCAGAACAATCCATGATCAACGCTTCTCCCATTCCCACCACTATGGCCACACACACACACACACACACACACACACACACACACACACACCATCTCTCCTGTGGATTGTTAAGCCAACCCTCGGCTCCCACGCCCTTCTCATGGCAGCTGCCATAGTGATCCTACTAACTAAAACCTAAGTCAGATCCTTGCACTTCTCTGCTCAGAAGCCTGCAGGGCCCCCATTGCCCTCCAAGTAGAAGCCAAGTTCATGGAAATGGCCTTGCAGGACCTCCCCATCCGTTCCCTGCTCTCAACTCCTCCTTCTCTCCTATGCTCCAGCCACACAGACCTCCTCACTGTTCCTCCAGCACCAGGCACAGTTCTGCCTCAACAAGCCTTTGAATGGGCTGTTCCTTTGCCCGAGACTCTTCCCCAATGGCTCCCTCCCTCAGCTTCTTCATGTCTTTACTCATTTGCCCTCAAATCAGTTTCCTTTCATGATAACTTCTCAGTGCAAACGAGAGAGGAAGTGTAACCAACTGTTCTTTTGGAGAATGGTTTCAGTTCTCCCTGTAGTCACTTGTACTTGGAGGAAGATAACTATGCATTTTTAATCTCATGATGACCTTGATGTCAGCTCAACAGAATCACCCAAGCAGAGAAGTCTACTTTTAATTTAAATAACATGGGGTTGGGGAAAAATCATATTTCCTAAACATTCTCTAGTCTCCCCCGAAGTTCTCTTTCTAACCATTACCTTCGGCAATGGGCCAGGTTTTGAACAGCGGGCCAGGTATTAGCCTTCCTCCCTCAGGACCCCTGGTACAGTGCCCCTTCCAGCCCACCACCCACACAATATGCCCACCCTCTAGCCCAGGACCAGTGTCATCACGTGGCCCCTGCCCCATCCACCATCGTCGTCAGCGGGGTTGTCTGGACAGAGGTGGAGCTTAGATAGACCTCCACCTCCCACAAGGATCCTGCCTCAGGCTGGTTCCTCTGCACATGGCTCCTGCCTGTCCCCAAAGCTCATGTGTGGTTAAGGCCTTTTGTACTCACATAGCAGAATGGAAGCCAGAATCAAACTACAGCTTTGGGGGCATTGTGCTTGGGGCTCCCAGGCGCGCGTGTTGCCCCATGCGGGGACTTCGCTTTCTACAAGGGCGGCTCCTGCCCGTCCAACACTAGCGACCTTTGGGGGCAGCAACTTCCACTTTCCATTCTTTTTCCTGCCTCGGCCTGAGCACAAAGTCCTCCACATGAGCCTCATAGGTATCTCACTCAGCTTCTATCTGTGCTCCGCTCGGTCAGGACCTGCAGGAGATGTTAGTCCATCTCCATGGACAGCTGGCCGGTGCAGGGCATGGTGCTCGCAGGCCCCTGAGTTTTCTTGAATCTGCCCCTTTCTCGTCATCAGAATTGATCTTCGTTCCCGTGGGTTTAGGAGACATTTGGTGTTTAAGCAGCGTCGGGGGCGTGTGCATGTTTAAATGATTATAAGGACAAATTGTACGAGGTCTCCATCCATGTATATTTTTCTCAATTAAGTCAAGGAGAATGAAAATTGAAGGAATAAAGAAGCAGGTGAAAAGAAGCTACTAAGTAACGTGCCCAGAATCTTTTGAACCCAAATCCATGACAGTAGCAATGAATTTCCTCACCATGTGAAGTGAAGGGAAAGCATGTGGTTAGCATTTTGGTGTTAGGGGGAATCTGACAGTCAGGACTGTGTCTCTTTCTCCAGCTCCAGTGGCTGTTAGATAATTACGAAACCGCTGAAGGCGTCAGTCTCCCCCGAAGTTCTCTTTATAACCATTACCTTCGGCACTGCCAGGAGCACAAGCTGGACCCTGTGAATGCCGCCTCCTTTGGGAAACTGATTCGCTCCGTGTTTATGGGCCTGAGGACGCGGCGGCTGGGTACCAGGTGGGTAGAAGGAGGTGTCTGACAGCCCGCACACCCACCCGTTCTTCCTCTTTGTTTATGTAGAAATCACGCTTTTGGAGAACATGGAGCTTCCTCCTCCTGCCCACACTTCCTGACTGACATGCCTCTGGGTGGACTTGGAGCTGCCCCAAATTGGCGGCAGCATTGGCCTGGCCAGGGCCAAGGTGCGGGCTGTGGTTCGGTTCTTTTCAGATGACAGGACGCAGGGCTTCGCTTCAGCTCTCTCTTTGTTTGAAATTTTCCATAATAATAGGGTTTTTTTAAAGCTGCCCCGGGATTTTAGATTTACTATTTCTTGATGCTTTTCACTGTACTTGGACCAACCTACCATGGCCTGCCCTTGGCCTATATCTGCCAGGGAACCTCGTGTCATAAACTTCACCAGACAATAATGCGAACACCCCTCTCACTAGAAAAGAAAGTGGCCACAGTCTCCTTAAAGTGAGTGGCCTAGAGATCATGTGGCCGTGATCAGTGACAGGCCTAGCACTTGCTTTCAGTGAGGTTGTATAGAAGTGGGTGGCAGGGAGCATTCATGCCCTCTCAGAAGCCGGCATCCTGGCCAAGAAAACGGGCAAGTCTTCTCTTGTCCTCTGCTACTTTGATCCTTGACAGAGAATATCTTTACAGAATATAGCCACAGAACTGGTTTTCTGACTGCAGGACTTCTCAGAGCCTTTATCATACTAAAATACAAGAGGGGACCCTCCCAGAAGGGGAGGTAGTGTGCAGAGTTTTCTAAACCTGTCTAGCCATGGGACAGCTTGTAAGCATTTCCCATAAGGTCCACAAAACACTGAACCCAAGGGCCCAAAGTGCAGGTGCCAAAACAGAGCACATCTGTCCTTTAGGACATCTGCAGGGAGAGCTGACCCTGGGTATTTGGTTTATAGGGGCAACTCAAAGTATCATTACTATGGGATCCGTCTAAAGCCGGACTCGCCCTTGAACCGGCTGCAGGAGGACACCCAGTACATGGCCATGCGGCAGCAGCCTGTGCATCAGAAACCGAGGTGAGTTACCGGCTTGAGGCTGGCCTGAGGAAGGGCCTGGATTTTTCTAGGGAGGATGTTTCTCAAACATTAAATACATTCGTATGAGGGGACTCCCATTCTGCAGTGGAGAAAACAGACTCATTAACCTCAGTCTCCAGTGTCCTGGGAGAGCCAAGGCATTCACCTCCACTGACATGAAGGGAGGCCAGAAGGACTTGGGGCCGAGGATGCAACCTCAGGCTAACAGCACTTATGGAGTGCTCTCTTTTTTAAAAAAAAATAGGCATTATTTTTTAAAGTGGTGTTAGGTCACAGCAAAATTGAGTAAAAGATACATATACTCCCTGCCTCACACACACACAGCCTCCCCACTATCCACATCCCCTGACAGAGTGGCACCTTTGTTTCAGTCGGTGACCCCAATAAAGTTCCAGTCAATGACCCCAATCAATCAATGACTCCAACAGCAGATGAATGGATCATTAAAATGTAATATACACATATATATGCAATAGAATAGGATTCAGCCGTAAAGAGGAAGGACATCTGACACATGACAATAGGGATGAACCTGGAGGACATTATGCTCAGTGAGAGAAGCCAGACACAAAAGGACAAATATTAGATGAGGTCCAGACATAGAAGGTCCCTAGAAGAGTCAGATTCATAGAGACAGAAAGTAGATGGTGGGAGCCAGGGGCTGGGGAAGGGCAGGGATGGGTTAGTGTTTAATAGGGACATAGTTTTAGTTTGGGAAGATAGAAAGTTCTGGAGGGGGATGGTGGTGATGGTTGTACAACTATGTGAATGTACTTAATGTCATAGCTATACACTTAAAAATTATTAAGGTGGTACATTTTGTTATGTATATTTGACTACAATTATTTTAAAACTAGAGGCCCGGTGCATGAAATTCATGCATGGTGGGGGGGGAGGTGGAGGGGGCGTGGAAACTCCCTCAGCCCAGCCTGCATCCTCCCACAATCCGGGACCCCCTGTGGGATCGGGCCTAAACCAGCAGTCGGACATCCCTCTCACAATCCGGGACCACTGGCTCCTAACCACTCACCTGCCTGCCTGATCACTCCTAACCACTCACCTGCCTGATCGCCCCTAACTGCTCACCTGCCTGCCTGATCGCCCCTAACTGCCTCTGCCTGCCTGCCTGATTGCCCCTAACCACTCTGCCTGTCTGCCTGATCACCCCTAACCACTCTGCATGCCTGCCTCATCGCTCTTAACCACTCTGCCTGCCTGCCTCATCGCTCTTAACCACTCTGCCTGCCTGCCTGATCACCCCTAACCACTCTGCATGCCTGCCTCATCGCTCTTAACCACTTTGCCTGCCTGCCTCATCACTCTTAACCACTCTGCCTGCCTGCCTGATCACCCCTAACCACTCTGCATGCCTGCCTCATCGCTCTTAACCACTCTGCCTGCCTGCCTCATCGCTCTTAACCACTCTGCCTGCCTGCCTGATCGCCCCTAACCACTCTGCATGCCTGCCTCATCGCTCTTAACCACTCTGCCTGCCTGCCTCATCGCTCCTAACCACTCTGCCTGCCTGCCTCATCGCCCCTAACCGCCTCTGCCTCAGCCCCCGCCGCTGCAGCTTTGTCCGGAAGGACGTCCAGAATGACGTCCAGAAGGTCGTTTGGCTGTCCAGTCTGATTAGCATATTATGCTTTTATTATTATAGATTATACACACACACACCAACTGTACCCTGTTCAGCCCTGTGCTCCTCAGGCCCTTTCTAGGCAGTGTTGCTGGGGCCTCATGGTGGCATGTGTGTTTTCTACCCAGGTACCGGCCAGTCCAGAAGTCGGACAGTCCTGGGGACAATGGCTCGCATAGCAGCCTACACAGCACGCCAGAGCAGGCCATGGCCGCCCAGAGCCAGCACCACCAGCAATACATAGGTGAGCAGGGACACCCCCACCCTGGGTGCAGGGCCTGCTGTGAAAGCTCCGGCTCTCCTCAGCACTTCTGGGTGCTTGTGGGTTTTGGCACCAGCAGCATCTACAGGGGTGCATTAAACAGTTTTCTTGTGTGACACCTTTTCTTTTTTATAAATCCCTTTTTATTTGAGAGAGATACATTGATTTTGTTGTTGTTGTTCCACTTATTCATTGGTTGATTCTTGTATGTACCCTGACTAGGGCTCAAACTCCCAACCTTGGCATTCTGGACAACGTTCCTGCCAACTGAGCTACCCAGCAACACCTGACACCTTTTTTGTTACATTGAAAGTTTTAGATAAACTTCATTGTGTCATCCCTGAGATTTTAGAACAGTCAGCATATGTCCCCAAAATTAATGTATAAAATGACCATCAAAAAAATAAGTAGCCCTGGCCAGTGTGGCTCAGTACTTAGAACATCGGTCTGTGCACCAGAGGGTCGAGGATTCGATTCCCGGTCAAGGGATTGTACCTGGATTGCAAGTTTGATCCCCAGACCCAGTGGGGGCATGTGTGGGAAGCAACCAATCTCAGATTGATGTTTCTCTCTCTCTCTCTTCCTCTCTCCCTTCCCTCACCCTCCCTTTTACTCTCTCTAAAAAAAATCAATGGAAAAAATATCCTGTGGTGAGGATTAACAAAAAAAACCACAACTAAATAAAATTAAATGCCTGTCAGAAAGAAGACTAGATGTCCTATTTTATTTTTTAATCCTCACATGAGAATATGTTTATTTGTTTATTGATTTTAGAGGGGGTGGGAAGAGAGAAACATTAATGTGAGAGAGAAACATTGATCAGTTGCTGACCAGGGATCGAATCTGCAACCTGAATATGTGCCCTGACCAGGGATCGAACTCGAGACCTCTGGGTGTACAGGACGATACTCCCACTAGCCGAGCCACACCGGCCGCGCTAGCTGTCCTATTGTAAAACCTGTCGGCTCAGGGCAGCAGCAGGGTTTGGCTGTCCTCCTGGGTTCTCCTCCTTGCTTAACTGGATGCTCAAGACCCCTGAAAAACTGGATTTCTCCCCTCCCGGGGCCCTCACAAAGGGCTGCCTGGCCCTCTTCCCTGGGAACTGTGGGAGAGACCGTCCCCCGCCCCCCCCCCCCCCACCCGATGGCCCCAAAGCTTTCTTGGGATTGCATCCTAAGAGCCTGCCACCGGGACATGCCCAGGGAGGGTCACTGGGATCAGTGTCAAGCATACACACACTGAAACATCAGTGGCCTGGTGTATTTTTAATGTATTTCTTGAGCCTGAACAGAGCCTCCTGTGTCGGGTCTTCTAGAGGTTGTCATGCCCGGGATCACCACAGGGCCAGCCTTGTCCCCAGAGGCACTGCTGTGGCTGGCTCCCCTGTTGGGGCGATGAGAACACTCACTGTGTCTGGGCCCTGGTGCAATGCTTGGTCTTGTCTCAGCATATTTCATGGTGGTGGGAGGTGATGCTGTCCCCACACTGTACCTGAGAAAACTGAAGCGTACAAAGCTGTGTAACTGCTCAGGGAAGCCAGGATGCCGCCCAGGGTTGTCAGGTGGTCACCACCACTTCTGGATAGCATCCCCCAGCACACGGGACGCCCAGCCCGGCTTCGGCTCATGGACCTTCTGCAGGTCTGCTGATGACCTGTTTCCGTCCTCCCCCCACCCCCCAGATGTCTCCCACGTCTTCCCGGAGTTCCCAGCACCTGACCTGGGCAGCGTCTTGCTGCAGGAGAGCATCACGCTTCAAGACGTCAAGGCCCTGCAGCTGGCCTATCGGCGGCACTGTGAGGTGACTGCCCCCTCCAGGTGGCCCCCAGGAAGAGCCCACACCTGGGCTGTGGCGATTCAGTGGGAACCTCAGTGCCCCCAGGGCCTGGGTGCAGAGCCCAGTGTGCCTCCCCAGGACTACCAAATCCTCGGACATCCCCAGGTGTCCCTGACAACACAGAGGACTCAGAGCGGCCCCTGCTCCCTCTAGCCAAGGAGCAGATAGAATCTTTGCCTCCTGGACAGCGCCCCTTTGTCCATTTCCATCTCCACTGTGATCTCTCTCTGATTTCAAAAGACCCCCTCCCCCACAGCCTGAATCACCACTGACTGCTTAGAATGTCCTGATGACATGTGATCCACACCCTTTTTTAAAATATATATATATATATTTTTTTTTAATTGATTTCAGAGAGGAAGGAGGAGAGAGAAACATCAATGGTAATCTTTGATTGGCTGCCTCCTGCACACCCCCTACTGGGGATGGAGCCTGCAACCTGGGCATATGCCCTTGACCAGAATCAAGCCCGGACCTTTCAGTCCACAAGCCGATGCTCTATTCACTGAGCCAAACCAGCTGGAGTGACCCACACCCTTTTGAACACCCACATTCATGCGTCTAACGGGCCAATTTTACTTCCAGGCAACTTTAGATGTCGTGATGAACCTCCAGTTCCACTACATTGAGAAGCTGTGGCTTTCCTTCTGGAATGCTAAAGCCTCCTCCAGCGATGGCCCTGCCTCTCTACCAACCAGGTATTGTGGTTGTTTCCCCTGACAGGCGCGATGACACCCACACTGTGACCCACAGATAAATGCATCTACTTTCCAAGAATTGGCACTCCCCCCATAATTACATGTTGTTTTTATACTTCTGACAGTTGATTTGTAATTTGCATTGCCCATTCACTTGTTTCAAGTGAGTGTTTTATTGGTGACCATATGCCATCCCAAAGAGAAGTCAGCAGTAGCCACAGTGGGAAATGTCATTATCTCAGCCATAGGCGGGGGGTGGACAGCATGACTTGCGTGGGGTGGTCTCCAGGCCTTGGCTTACCTCCTCTCCTCCATTCCCCCACAGTGATGAGATTCCTGAAGCCACCATCCTCCCGAAGGACAAGCTGGTGTCTCTGTGTAAATGTGACCCCATCCTTAAGTGGATGAGGAACTGTGACCACATCCTCTACCAGGCCCTGGTGGAGGTCCTCATCCCCGACGTGCTGCGGCCAGTACCCAGTAAGCAGCTTGCTCCCCTGCCTCTCTCCTTTCTCCCCTGCACCCCTGCAGCCACTTTGTCAGGTCCAGCTCAGACTGGGACACAGAATCCAGTGAGAGCAGCAGCTTGGTCACCCTGGAAAGATGCTCACCCCTGCCTGCACGTTTTCCTTGTCATTGACCCGGGGAGAGAAGGAGGGAGGGCCTTATGGCTCTGGTGAGGGTTGTCCACTCTCAGGTCCCTGCCCACCTAGTCTGGGCTGGGCTTAGGGCTTCATGCTACTGCCCAGTGCTGTGGGCTTCTGGGTCTCTGATGTCCCAAAGGAGTTCTAGACTGTGGGGCCCAAGTCTCAGGACATCCATACCCCTCCAGGCTGCTGCGTTTGCTGAAAGCCCTAGGGATAGTCTGAATCCGTTTTTATCCCAATTTCCTCAAGTTGATAGGAGGCTGGGCTCAGCTTCCTCCCAAACCTGTGGTTCTTTAGCACCAAAAGGTGGATTCTATAGAATTTTCTCCAGATTCCAGCATCCTTAATTTAGGAAAGGAGGAAAAAAATGAAATCATGGGCCTCGCTGGCTACACCCATTAGGGCTGACGTGGACCTTCCCAGGGAACTGACTGGGAACTGCCTGCCAGGCCTCTGGTGGTGGTGGTAACTCCCACCACCAGGAGGCACTGTTGTGCCAGCCCCTGACTTCCAGACTTTCCTGTGGGCTCCAGCATCATCCCAAGTGAAGGGTGAGCAAGGTGGGTACCTGAGGACTCATTGTTTTTTGTTGTTGTTGTTTTTAATCCTCACCAGAGGATATTTTCCCCATTGCTTTTTCAGAGAGAGTGGAAGTGGGGAAGGGAAAAGGGGGAGAGAGAGAGAGAGAGAGAGAGAGAGAGAGAGAGAGAGCAAGAGATGTGAGAGAGAGACAGACTGGTTGCCTCCTGCATGCACTCTGACCAGCGGTGGAGAGTGAACCTGCCATCCAGGTATGTGTCCTTGACCGGGAATTGAACCCACAACCCTTTGGTGTGCAGGCCGATGCTCTAACCACTTAGCATACTGGCCAAGGCTGAGGCCTTGCTCTTCTTTTTTTTTTATTGATTAAGGTATTACATATGTGTTCATATCCCCTCTTTACCACACCCCTCACCCCCCTGCTCATGCCCTCACCCCCCTGGTGTCTGTGTCCATTGGTTAGGCTTATATGCATGCATATAAGTCATTTGGTTAATCTTTCCCCCTTACTCCCACTCTCCCCTACCTTCCCTCTGAGGTTTGACATTCTGATCAATGCTTCTCTGTCTCTGGATCTGTTTTTGTTCATCAGTTTATGTTGTTTATTATATTCCATAAACGAGTGAGATCATGTGATATTTATCTTTCTCCTACTGGCTTATTTGGCTTAGCATAATGCTCTCCAGGCCCATCCATGCTGTTGCAAATGGTAGGAGTTCCTTCCTTTTTACAGCAGCGTAGTATTCCATTGTGTAGATGTACCACAGTTTTTAATCCACTCATCTGCTGATAGGCACTTAGGTTGTTTCCAAATCTTAGCTATTGTAAATTGTGCTGCTATGAACATAGGGGTGCGTATATCCTTTCTGATTGGTGTTTCTAGTTTCTTGGGATATATTCCTAGAAGTTGGATCACTGGGTCAAATGGGAGGCCTCGCTCTTAATGCCTCCAGCAGACACCACAGGTTACACTTGGCAGGTGACCTATGTACATTTGTGTCAGTGCTTGGAAACCCCCAGTCTTTCTTGCACTGCTACTTTTGTGCCAGAAAATGGGAAACAGCATAATGATTGCATTTATCCTATGGCCTTGCCTGCCCAACAGCTGTTAAGTATAGTGTGCAGTAAGTCTATATTAAGGTTTGAATTTGGGGTAGATTTGCTTTTACATTGGGGGATTTTTTATTTTTAGAGTCTTATTATTTCCTTCTTACTGTAACCCATCTCAAAGTCAATTTAGAAGTTGATAGGATATATTTACTTGCATGTGTATCAGGGTCTCAGTTTCAGCACTGCTGACACTGGGGCCAGGTCACTTTCTGTGGGGTCATCCTGGGCACTGTGGGGTGTTGAGCAGCATCCCTAACCCCCACCCGCTCAAGGCCAGGAGCACTACCAGTCATGAGAACCACATATGTCCCCCAGGGGGCAGGGTCACCCTAGGTGAGAACCCCTAGTATAGACAGATAGGTGAACAGAGATGAACTGTCTGGACAGGTCCTAACTCTTACTCCAGGCTCCCCTCACTAAGTGTCCCAAATTATCCCCCATGCCTGTGCTGCTCCCTTGTTCTCTTTTCCTCTGTGTTGCTTTTGGGTGGTAACTTTCATTACATTTGCTTCTTACTCATGGCTGATCCTGAGGGGCGAGGCTCTGCCTTTCTCACTGTTAATACCGTGTTTCCGTCTCCCAGGCACCTTGACACAGGCCATCCGTAACTTTGCCAAGAGCTTGGAAGGCTGGTTGACGAACGCCATGAGTGACTTCCCACAACAGGTTATCCAGACGAAGGTGACTCCTGGGAATGGGGTCTGGGCCTTCAGACCACACTGGTGACCAGAAGCAGAGGCCATGGGCCTGGGGACCCCTTGGGCCCAGCTGTGCTGTAAAGGGAGGGGGCCGGAAGTAGCTTAGAGGAGGGGGCTCCTCTCCCTCTGCTCTGGGAGAACTTAACTGCTGGGCCCCAGGGAGATCCGGTCGCTCCAGTGTGTCCTGAGGATCAGTGGTCCCTTCAGGAAGTCCTGAAGATGCTGCTGATGTAGGATAGGTAGTGGCAGGGAGGGGCTTGACGGAAGATGCCATTTGATGTGGCACATTTGGGTCAGCTCACAACAGATTGAATATTTCTATGCTCATGAAAAGACGGAATTTAGTCTCCTTGCTGTATCCTTATTACATTAGCCTTGGCCACAAATCAGAATTTAAGTGTGGAGATTTGGCCCACACGGGAAAAAGAGAATAACTTCTTGCAATTGTTCTTGCACACATTTCTTAAAGCGTCGCCATGTACAGAGGAGGCCAGATTTTGGGCATCTGGTCTGTCTGCCTGTAGTCTGGAATTGCTGTTAGGCCGGTGATACTGCAACTTCAGGGAGCAAAAGAACCATCTAGGTAGTCAGTAAAATACAGACTCCAAGGCCACTCCCACAGAGTCTGCCCCAGCTGGCCCAGGAACCAACATTCTCACCAAGCTCTCCAGAGAGCTGATGGACTTGAGTTCTAACCCACTGATGCCACAGTCTACTATAGGTGCCACGTGATGTGTTGGTGACATCTGTGTCCACTGATTCTTACTCTTCAGGTTCTTGAGACTGTCACAAGGGTGCATCCTTCTTCCCTGCCCCTGACTGTCCCTGAGCCCACGCCCTCCAAGGAGAAGAGAGAATAGGCTTTCCCTACATGCAGTGCACGCGTGCAGCTCACCCTCTCATGCCGTCTTTGGCCACAGGTCAGCGTGGTCAGCGCCTTCGCCCAGACCCTGCGGAGATACACATCCCTCAATCACCTGGCACAGGCGGCCCGGGCCGTGCTTCAGAACACTTCCCAGATCAACCAGATGCTCAGCGACCTCAACCGCGTGGACTTTGCCAACGTGCAGGTGACTTTCCCCACAGCCTGGATGGGGTTCCAGGACCAGACTGCAAGGCAGGGACAATGTGCGCGTGACCCCAACCCCTCTGGACTGGACTTCCACCCCTTAGAAAAGTGCATAAACCCTCAATCTGCAGCCATAGCAAACCCAGCGCACATTTCTGCTGCAGGAACTAGATTCAGGGTCGGCCCACCCAAGGACCGCAGGTCTCCACTGCAGGATCTCTCAAGCTCTCAGTGTTGTGACCATCACCTTGATTCATTTTCCTTAAAATTGTACCTTCCTATTGCCACATTCATGGTTCTTTCTTTGGGCCTAGAAAAGTTCAGGCTGTCAGTAAATGGATCCTGCTACTGTATTTATGTCAAGTTCAGGCCCTGGGTCAACCCACTAAACACACACACATTCACAAGAGTGACCACTCAAAAATAAAACCCAAAGACATGGTATAATTGGAGATATAGGTCCGGGAAACCTGGATTTAAGTCCTTATATGCTGGGACAGGTTCCCTCTCTGTTCCATTGTCTCCGTCCCCATGAGATTGGGTACTAATGGTGCTTGACTGCAGTTGGAAAAGGCCACAGGTGAGGATGGGTGCATGCTCGGCCTAAGGTCAGACGTGGAGCTGGTGCTCAGGAGATGGCCGCAGTCTGGGTCCCTGAGCTCTCACCCATGGCATTGGTAGTGGGGGCTGTCACTGACTGTTCTGACCCACCGCCCTTGCGCCTGCAGGAGCAAGCCTCGTGGGTGTGCCAGTGCAAGGAGAGCGTGGTGCAGCGGCTGGAGCAGGACTTCAAGCTGACCCTGCAGCAGCAGAGCTCCCTGGACCAGTGGGCCAGCTGGCTCGACAACGTGGTCACGCAGGTCCTGAAGCAGCATGCGGGCAGCCCCAGCTTCCCCAAGGCCGCCCGGCAGTTCCTGCTGAAATGGTCCTTTTATAGGTAAGTGCCCCTTGAACTCCCCGAGGACTCTGGAAGGGCAGGGGTGGAGGTCTCCAGAGGTTGTCCCGCCTTCAGTAGCCAAAAGCCCAAACCAGGGCCCAACCTGCAGGCCTCATCTGGCAGGCTGGCTCCCAGAGTCAAGCCCAGAGGCACCCTGTGGCCTAAAAGTAGGTGGCAGGCTTCCACAGACAGAAATCGTCATCGAGCCTTCTGGAGAAACATAGCAGCTTGAGCCCATGTGTTTATTTCTGCTCCCCAGCAAAACCCCACAAAGTGGCAGTAAAGGAAGTGGTGAAAAGGCATAAATCCCCAGAACAAGGAGAACAGGAGAGCAGATGATGGCGGATCAATGAGTGAGAGCAAGAGTTTGGGAGGTGGTGTGAGGTGGTCAGTTAGGTCAGTGAGCCAGATGGGGAGCAACCATTGGGCTTTTAGTCACTCACTTCCAAGTGCAAGCAGGAGACAGAAACCGGCGTCACTTCCCCTGTGGTCCCATGTGTCCCTGCAGAATGGTACTGGGCAAGGGTCAGGTGTGTCGAGAGTATATATAGCTTAAATTATATATGTAAATACATTATAGTTAATCATAATTGTATATGAATATAGAAATAATTATTATATATTAACTAGAGGCCCAGTGCAAGAAAATCATGCAGGGAGGGGGAGGGAGAGGGCCCCTCAGCCTGCCTGCACCCTCTCACAGTCCGGGACTCCTCGCTCCTTACCGCCTGCCTGCAGTGGAGGCGCCACCGCCACTGAGCTTGCCAGCCGTGAGCCCGGCTTCTGGCTGAGCACACTGACCAGCAGGGCGCAGCTCCTGCGTTGAGCATCTGCCCCTTGGTGGTCAGTGCACATCATAGTGACCGGTCGTTCTGCTGTCCAGTCGATTGCATATTAGGGTTTTATTATATAGGATATATAAAGAGATGTAGTTCAAGGAGTTGGCTCATGCAATTGTGAGGGCCTGAAAGTCTGAAATCTGTGGGGCAGGCCAGCAGCTGGAGACTCAGGCAGGCAACACTGCAGGCCACGGGTGGGGTTTCTTATTCAGGGAAGCCTCCATTTTGCTCTGAAGGCCTTTCAACTGATTAGATGAGGCCCATGTTATCAAGGGTAATCTTCACTTAATGTCGAAAGGTGATAGATGGGAACCACAGCCACAAAATACCTCCACAGCAACGCCTGGACACTGTTTGATTGAATAACGGGGCACCAGAGCCTAGCCATGTTGACACATAAACTATCACAAAAAGTAAATATGAGAGAGGAAAAAATATGGAGAAAGAAAAAAATGTGAGAAAAATCATTAAAAAAAAAAAAAGAAAGGACTTGATCTAGAAGGTTCACTAATTATTTTAAGTGACAGAAAATGGAGGGAAAGAAAATAATAAAACCATAATCAAGTAGCTGTCTCAGAACTGAAGGGCACCAGCCTCCAAACTGAAGAAGCCGCCGTGTTTCCAATACAATGAATGACACCCTCCCCACGGAGCATCCCTGTGGAGTATTAGGCTGGAGACAACCGAAAAGGCGTCCAAGAAAAAGCAACGGCCGCACTGAAGGCCTAAGAACCAGAACAGTGTCTTCTGACTGAACTAGAATTCAGCATCTAGTTTTTCCTGTGAGTCTGGGTACAGAGAAAGCAGTATCTTCAGAATTCTGAAGGAAAACCGTTTCCAAGATGCAAGTCTAACCTTTGTAGGAGGGAGCAGGGGAACTGGGGCTTCAGAAGGGACACTGCCCAGAAGACACGGACTGTGCTGCTAACAGCAGCCCAGCAGTTCTGCAGGGGAGTCCTGGTCTCAGTGATAAATACATAGAAAATTGAACATTTTTAAAGAAGGGGTCAGTTGCCCTGGCTGGTTTGGCTCAGTGGATAGAGCATTCACCTACATACTGAAGGGTCCCAGGGTCAGTTCCAGTTAAGGGCACATGTCGGGGTTGCGGGCTCGATCCCCAGTAGGGGCCGTGCAGGAGGCGGCTGATCAATGATTCTCTCTCATTGATGTTTCTATCTCTCTCCCTCTCCCTTCCTCTCTGAAATCAATTGAAATATATTTTGAAGATAGATAAGGGAGGGAGGGAGGGAGGGAGGGAGGGAGGGAGGGAGGGAGATCAGTTAACCCCAGGAAAATGATAGCCACTCTAAGGCTTTCAGGCCATGCGTGATCCAGCTGAACAGGGAGTTACAGCTGTCAGGTCAGACCACCCTTCACCTGGTTGTGCAAATAAACTGTTATTAACACTAGGCCATACTCACTGTTTATGGATCCTTAGCAGAGTTGTGACCATGTGGCCACAAAGCTGAAAATATTTACTATCTGGGTCTTATTAAAAAAACAACAAAACAAAAAAACTTCACTGGTCTCTCAGCCAACTGCCCAGTAAGTCCCTGTTCTCAACTCCCTCCTCACTTTCTACTCTAGCCTTGCCACCTCAGGGTCTTACACTGCCTTCCTCTGCCCCATTTAGCCATGTGGCTATCATCACCAGAGAAGCCTTCCCAGACCTCCCTAAGTAAAAGCACGCTCCTGCTATTCCTCTGTCCCTCATGCCTTGCTTTTTCTCATGGTCGCCTGTCACCTTGTTCTCTCTTTGCCTATCTGTTGTCTGTCTCCTCTGTGATTGAGCACACACCCCAAGAGCCAGGATGTTGTTTTTTCCACTGCACATTTCCCAGCCCCTAAAGGTGGGTTGAGTGAGTGAAGAAGGAAATGTGAGCCTAATATACTGCCTGGCTCAGCTGTGAGCTTAACACCCCATTGTCACATAAGGGAACACTGAGCCAAAAAGTACTGTGAAGCAACATCGAGATGACGGATGAAGAAGGCGGTGCACCTGAGTCTCGGTACAGAGACAGTGCCTGTGGTGGCGTGTATCAGGGCAAGGCATGATCTGACCAGTCGAGAGCAGTAGGATGAGCCTATGACTTAGAAATGTGAAAACGAGAACACAGCTAAAGTTGAAGGGGGCCGTTGCCTCTGTGACATGGGCACTTTTCGCTATAAGGATGAAACACTACCTGACTTCATTTTATTGGGTTTAAGGGACTTATTTCTATAGCATCCACGAGAAAACGGTACAGGGATGGGCACAAGCTTCATGAGGGATCACCATGCTCAGGTTGAGCTTCTCCTGGTGGAGTTCCGCTAATGTTCCTACTGCAGGAAGCTATCAGCCCGTGTGGAGAACCTGAAACATACCTGGAGATGGTTCAGAAAAGCTACTTGAACTGAAGCATAGCACCAGATGCAGAGGTTGGGGGCAGTGGATACAGAGCACCAGCACAGGAGGAAGTGGGGGGTTTCAGGGGAAGGGAGGTTGGAACTGAGCTGGGTGGGCCACAGATGGGAGGTGAGACCTGAAGAGTATGGACAGCCTGAGTTGTCATGAGCGTCCAGACCTGTTACCTTGTGTCTGACAAAGAGCTTCCGGAGAAGGGAGCTGGCACAATCTCAAACCAAGCACAGCTTCCTGGGGTGGGGAGTGGAGGGAGAGGCAGCGAGAGGTGAGCAGGGGGTGAGCCTCCTTCCCAGGGACCTGCAGTCCATGGCCCTTCATTTCCTAAGGGGAGTTGGCCGTACAGAGCCAAAGAAGCTTCTAAAGAGAAAACATATCACAAACCCTGAGCCCTTTCACCCTGTCCACTTAAAAGCACGCCCTTTGCATTCAAGAATGTTCTTCAAGTGACCTTCACTTTCTAAAGTGCCAGTTTGGACACAGTCACCACATGGGTTCCTTCGTTGGTTACTCTTCCTAAGGCATCTCACCTTCAGTCCAAATCAGGCCATGAGGGAAGAGGCGGCACACCATGACAACGTGTGACGCCAAGTGTGCCCCTCACCTGGCCATAAGCCTGTGAGATAAAGCATCACGGTCGTCGGGCACCCGCACAGATTTGTACAGAGCACCCTAAGCCATCTCAAAGCCACAACCAACGGAAGCCAGCTGTCATTTTCTGTGGCTAAACAAGACTGCCTTCAGAGTGCATCTACACGCTGGCCCAGAGATGCAAAAAGATTAAATAAACTAATGTTATCAGCTGTCTTTACTAACTCCCTGCAGCCCCATTGTGATTATACAAGTATGGACATTTTCAACCTATTAAAAGTTAAACTGAGACATTAAAATTTCCAAACATTTGAACAAATGCCAATTCGAATTGGTCAGCGTGAAACCCAAAGTGTCAGGAGCCTCCACCAACAGGAATGAGGACCAGGTGTTATGGAGAAAATGAGGAAGCAAAGCAGTGACATGATTTGATTGGCTACAGTTCGAGCAGCTGCCGTATTTGGGAACTAGCTGTGACTCCTTGTTTGTAAGTTTCACTCTCAGACATAGACATGGCTTAGATTTTGGTTTGCTTACTAGGCTCAAGGCATCAGAGCACCCCAGTGTGATAACCCCTTATTTAATTACTGTAATAGTCTGTATTTACATTGTGTCTCCCTTCCCATCTTGCCCTGCCTGTCTTGTATTGCTACGATAGTGATTAGACTTAGCTGAGAGTAGGTGAGCTCTGAAATGGGCATTTGAGTGTTTGGGACTACATGGCAGATGTGTGTATAGACCTGGGTTTCTGGTTGGGTGTCATGTTACTTGAGATCAGGGGTCACTTTTTGTTCTTTAAAAAGAATCCGATACTAAGTATTTTTGAATAATAGTTTTATTGGCACACAGGCATACACATGTAAATAAATAGGCATGGCTGTGTGCCAATAAAACTTTATTTATAAACACTGAAACATGAATTTCAGATACTTTTCATGGGTCAAAAAATAATAATTCTTTGACTTTTCCCCCAACCATTTAAAATGTAAAAACTATTCTTAGCGCTCACGTTGTATAAAAACAGGATGGTAAGCTAGGTTTAGTCTGGAGTGGGCTTTAGTTTGCCAACCCCAGAGGCAAAGGCACCCTGAAATTCTGTCTTGTTTTTAGGTACCTAAACCAGAGTGAAGAGGGAAGGATACAGGGGAGGCCGGGAAAGATGGCCTGCTGTTGGGGAGTCATTATGGCGCTGAAAAGACTCCTTACCAAAGGCGGTCTCTAAGGCTTATGTCAGAGACTGTCACCTTTATGTTCTCAGTGGCCTCCTCTTAGAGCCACTGCTCCTGCTCACCTCCCATCTGCCTGTCCCCACCTGAGTCACACTGGGACATGGGGGTGGTCTGGCAACTGGCATGCCCCTTGTAGGTCTAAGAGGTCCCCAGACGACCCCAGAGCAGAAGAAAAGCCTGGTTCACCTGCTTGGTGGGGCTCCGTGCCCCCAAAAGGTGCCTAGCCTCTGTCTGCCCGTCCCCCAGCTCCATGGTGATCCGAGACCTCACCCTGCGCAGTGCTGCCAGCTTCGGCTCCTTCCACCTGATACGCCTGCTGTATGATGAGTACATGTTCTATCTGGTGGAGCACCGCGTCGCCAAGGCAACCGGGGAGACACCCATTGCTGTGATGGGAGAGGTGAGGACCAGAGAAGCCTCCAGGGGTGAGGGAGTCTGCTGAGTATGACACAGTGGACAGTGGGCAGGAAAGAGCTCTCATGCTGGAGCCTGCAGGCCTGGGTTCAGATCCTGTCTCCTCGGCCAACTCTTTATTCTCACTCTGAGCAGGATACCCTGCCTCTGAATGAGGCCTCAAACATAGGCCTTTTTTTTTTATTGTGGTAAAATACATGTAACATACAATTTACTATTTTAACCATTTTGAAGTGAACAATTCAGTGACATTTAGTACATTCACAGTGTTGTGCAATATTACCTCTATCTAATTCCAGAACAGTCTATCACCCCAAAGAGAAGCCCCATTCCCATCCTCCTCCCAGCACCTGGCAACCATGAATCTGTCTCTGGATTTGCTTGTTCTGGACATTTCACATGGAATCACACTATGTGGCCTTTGGTCTCTGGCTCCTCATACTGAGCATCATGTTTTCACGGTTTATCCACGTTGTAGGGGGTGTCAGTGCTTTGCTCTTTTTAGTGGCTGAGTAATATTCCAGTATGTGGATGTTCAGCATTTTGTTTGTCCATTCATCTATTGGTGGACATCTGGGCTCTTTCCACCTTTTGGCTATTGTGAATTGTGCTGCAGTAAACATGTGTGTACAAGTTTTTGTTTGAACACCTATTTTCAGTTATTTTGGGTATCTGCCCAGGAGTGGAATTTCTGGGTCATGTGGGATTATTTTGAGGAAGAAATGAGGTTATCCTTGTACAGCTTTTGGAACATAATAAGCCCTTGATAAATGCCAGCTATTCCTTCACTGTCACTATTCAGAGGCCACAGCCCCTGTCTCCTCTCTGGCCTGAGCAGTCAGCACCCCCTCAACTCTCTAGTAGCTCTTAGACACAACCCGGAAAGTGGCAGAGGGGACACCTAGCATCATAGCTCCTCCTTATGTAAGAAGCCCTCACTCACAAAGCAAAGCCTGTTCGAACCGCTGGCGTTCATGAGGACCCCCTCTGCAGAGGGCCTGATGCTGGTCTTCTCCCTTTCAGTTCAACGACCTCGCCTCCCTGTCGCTGACCCTGCTGGACAAAGGTGGGTGAGTCCGTGGCTTTCCCGTGAGGCTTCCTCCTGCGAGTGGCCTGGTGGGAAATCAGGGCAGCTTCTCGGGTGGGTTGAGAGACTCAGGAGCTGGCACCCAGAGGGTGACACCCAGGCAGCAGTAGGTGTCCCAGTGATGCCTCCGAGTAGCCCTGTCCTCTCCTACTTGAGTGTGGCACTTCATGGGCACCCAAGCCAGGCTCCAAGGAGCAGGGCCACAGCCAGGAATGAGGTGGGAGGGAGGATTTGAAGGGGTAGCGGGGCAGAAAGGCCCCCAGCTCCAGCCCATTCCCTGTCCCCAGAGGGGTGGGAGGACCAAGCACTAAGGGAAAACCTGCCAGGAATGTGACCCAGGCAAATGAGCACTGGTCAAGAGAAGTCACGGATAAGAAGGCCGGGAAGGACCAGGTTAACCAGACCAGAGTTGAGGTCTGTTCATGCCTGAGCGCCTCTGAGGATGTGCTTCTCTCTCCCTCCCTCCTGTCACCCCCCACTCACCCTTTTCTCCCCTACACTGACCCCACAGATGACATCAGTGAAGACCGGAGCAGTGAGGCCGATGCGGATGCCCGCAGCTTGGGTGAGCCCCTGGTAAAACGGGAGCGCAGCGACCCGAACCACTCCCTGTAGGATGTGTAGCACCGAGGCCCCTCCCCAGGCCTGCCTGGCCTCCTCGAGCTCCACAACAGTCGTGCCTCTTACATGAAGTGACCTTGACTCTGACTCAAAGGATCCCAGGGCATGTGCACCCTGAAAGGACATGCTGTTCCTCCCCAAGAAAACTGTTGTTCACCACAGCTGAAGGTCACACCTGGTTCTGAGTACCTGAGTGGCTCCCCTGGGGGTCACCCGGATCATCTTTTCCTCCTGACTGTCTTAGTTCTCCCGTCTGCTGGACTGTGACCTTCAGGCCACTTCCACACACCCCGCCGAGCTGGAAAGACCGAGCTGGGCAGGTCAGCACCTCTGCGTTGGGCTTCTCCATTCAGCTCAGTCCAGTTTTCACCGTGATTTTTAAAACTCAGGCAGATCCCAGAAAGGAAGGGGGTCTCATAGCTGTTGGTCAGTCCCACGCTGACCCCATCCATGGAGACCCTGCTCTGGTGCCCCTGTGATGGAAAGGCGTGTCTCCGCACTGCACCCCATGGCCTCTCGTAGACAGACTGTCCTCGGCCTCCTGTCCTGTGCTGAAGCAGGGAGGTCCCAGGGCCCCACTTCTAGACTCTAAAGGTCCACACAGCGTGTCCCTAGATGGCAGGCAGCCCATGGGCCCATGTGGCTCAAAGAACAAGTCACAGAAATAAGCCCGCTGTGCTAAGAATTAACACCAGAAGGATTACCAGCACCAGGAAGGACTGTGGGTCTGTCCAAGGCTACAGCCAACATGAAGCCAACCGCTGAGTCTGCAACGCGTCTGATCCAAGGGGGCCCAGGCAGTGGTGCATTCAGAAGCCCGCCATCCCGCCAAAGCTGCACCAATAGCCGTGCCTGCAGTGTGGTCCACAGAATCTTCCAGAACGCCTGCCTTGGAATTGGTGATCCTGGAGAACGGTGACCCTGGGCAGGTCCCACCTTGAACTGATTGAAGTTGAGATCTTTTCTGGGGACAAACAAATCCCAAGGACTTGGACAGCCCTGAACTTTAAACTTCCAATCTGTGTCCCAATAGCAACACGCACTTGGTTGCTCCGTGTGAGAGTCCTGTCCCAAAAGCAACTGCAAAGAAAGACAAACCTCTAGTCTAGGAAGCGCCATCTAATGCAATGCAAATGTTTCTCTCTTTGGAAATATCTTTATACCAATAGTTCTGTGCACCAATTGTTATTAGAACATTTCTTAATAATGTATATTGCAGTATATTTGGTCCCCAATATTTTATCTCATTCACGTCAAGCAGGAGCGCTGGGCCCACCTCGGCCCTCGCCAGGTGTGCGGGGTGCGGGGGAGGAAATGGCAAGAAAGAGACTCGCTGACTGTAGAAACCCCAAGTCCATGATGATCACAATGTTTGTCTGGGCTTAGCGTTCAAGACTTAGATAAAATCAGACAGAATGTTTTTTAATATACATCTCCTCTGCTGGAAGGCCCTGAAGCCCACAGGGCATGCACTGTGATGGCCTCTTCCTTCCCAGTGTCAGCTGGGTTCTGCCTTAGGCTCTGCCCTGTCCTCTGCAGGATTCCACGAGGAGGACTACAAATGACAGTAAAGACACGAGTCTTCCGAGCCTGTTCGCGTTTTTCATTGCAGTAAACACATTAAGCATACCCATTTGGGGGTCACAATCCACACTCCAGCCCCCTCCCACCCCAGGGTGCTGGAGGGTAGACGCTCCCTCCCGGCCTGCTCGGAACAGCAGCTTGGAGAAGGAGCATGTTCTTCAAGCTTCACTTAGCAAGGCCAGTCCAGGGCCAAAGATGGCAACAATTCCTAGCACAGGATGGTCGAGGCCATTTGTAAACCGAGTAAATTCATTCAAATATTACAGAATAAATCCATACTCCAGCCACTGAAGCAGCCCACCAGTTGTTCTCAAGGTTTATTTGGGGGGGTGGGGGGGCTGGCAAATCCAGAATCTCCTAAGAACCAATGCTAGAGCTTGCTCCAAACTAGCCAATCCCTGGGCCCCAGCTGAAGAAAGCCTGCCTCTTGGGATTGGGCTGGATCTGGGAATCCATATTGTGACCACCACTTCCCAGGGGAGTGTGACACAGGGGATCATAGGACTTTGAAGAAACCCTGCAGAGGAGAGTGATGCCATTCCTGATCAGCCTCCCCTAAAAGCAGCTTCTCACTGCCAGGCCAGTACCCCACATGCCCCCAGGGATGCTCGGCCTTAGGCCCCAGAGCAGGCCTCTCTGTCCCAGGAAGTGGCCCTGGGCCATGGGTCCCTTCTAGAATCCTCTATGATGGGGCCTCCAGGTGACACTAAAATTGTCCATCACTTCCTTGGGCTGGGACTCCAGGGTCTGTGCTTGGCTTAATGCTCTTCTGTCACTATCTTGAAATTCTTAATTTTGGAACAAAGGGCCTACATTTTCATTTTCACTGGGCCCCACAAATTCCATGGCTGATCCTGGTGAACTCCCTCTTCTTCAGGCCCTGACACTGCTGATTCCCTGCCAGTCTCACGGAACCCAGACTCGCCCCTACTCTCTGGTGATTCACAATTTCAGCTACTTAGCAGCAATAGCTCTTGCACCCAACAGTAGGCCACCCCCCCTCCCCCGCCTTCCCCTTCAGAGAAACAGGCTGGGTGTTGGGTGGCAGGGTCCCTGGAGGAGAATCGGGCCCTGCCCTTGAGGTCTGAGTGGGGGTGGATTGAACATGGGTGGTGCCTACGTGGTTACTGCCCCAGGAGTCAGAGATATGAGCAAGGGAACCTGGGGAAGTCCCACAGGCTGCCAAGTTCCTTGGAGGGCACGCTGGGTCAGGGCTCTGGGAAGCAGGCATTGCACAATGGAGGGAACCTCGTCCTACCAAGAGCCTCTGGGAGCTTCTGCCTAATCACAGGAGCTCCACAATAGACACTGGTCTGATCTCCTCTTTTTTTTTTTTTGTAAATATATTTTATTGATTTTTTTACAGAGAGAAAGGGAGAGAGTTAGAGAGTCAGAAACATCGATGAGAGAGAAACATCGATCAGCTGCCTCTTGCACATCTCCTACTGGGGATGTGCCCGCAACCCAGGTACATGCCCTTGACCGGAATCGAACCTGGGACCCTTCAATCCGCAGGCCAACGCTCTATCCACTGAGCCAAACCGGTTTCAGCTGATCCTCTTTTTGACGATCTTCCAAGGCAGGCACTACCCCGATTGTACACATTGGGGAATTGAGGCTGTTGGCTGGAATGCAGACATGATGGCTGGAGCACCAACAGCCACTTTAGATCTTGAGGTGTATGTTATCTAATAAGGATGGCAAAGCAATGTGACAGAAGGAGCCTGGGCCCCTGGTGATCATTATAGCTTTAATGGCCCCATCAGAATTCAATAAGCCACAGTTGGGTGGAAAGGGAGTGCAGGGGGACCCATAGATGCCCCTACACACCCCACTGCAGGTGTTAACTTGTCTGCCTTGCTCAAGACTATTTCCCAATTCTAGCACACTGTATGCTTAGCAAACATTTAGTGAATGAGTGAGTGGATTAATGACTGGAGAAGGCCTCTGGGAGAAGATACTATGCCTGGGGATCATGGGAAGGCAGAGGAAAGGAGAGAAAATGTGGAGGAAAGATGAGGAATAGGCAAAGCGAAACTTGGGAGGCCACCATCAGAATTTTTAAGGCTGGACTGATTCTGGAAGGATGGATTAAACATGAAGAAACTGGAAGCAAGGAGGTCAACTAGGTACTTGTGAAAGTCTACAAGGGAGGCTCTAGGGGCTGAACTGAGTGTGGTAGGGGAAGGGGGGCCGAGGGCCCAGGCCTGCTAGGGCCACTGTCCAGCGGCAGGCCCAGTGGGTTATAAAATCATGCTTGTGACTTAGGATCAGTTCAGTTTTCTTTTTAATGGACTAAGAAAAGATCAGGAGTGTCAACATAATAAAAATAAGCATGGCTTTATAAGATCTTAATTTCAGTATATATTAATGTGTATATATATCATACGTGTGTGTGTGTGTGTGTGTGTGTGTGTGTGTGTGTGTGTGTGTGTGTGGTATTGGACTGTAATGTATTGAATATTCATATGTATCCAAAGGCACAATGCCAGAGAGTAGTTCTCACCCTATTTTGAGGTTATGGGTCCCTTCTAGAATCCTCTATGATGGACAATTGTGGGGTTTTGCTATCCAGCTTCTGTCCCACCTTCTTTGGAGATGACCTTTCTCCCATAGAACCCAATTTCTATGTGGGTTCTCTCACATCCTGGGAACAGACTTGTCGTGTGTGGAGAGCAGCAAGGAGGCCACTGTGGCCGGCACAGCATGGCAGATGGGGCAGGAAGGGCAGATGGGGGGAGATAAGGGAGGCTGCCTGGATCCTGGCGGGAACTTGGGGTTTCATTCCAGGATGGTGGCCCGTAAGTGAGAGGCCAATAACTACAAAATGGACTGAAAAGTCCCCTCCCTTAGCCCTCCTATGTACAACTGCCCACTGGATGCCCCCACTGGCGTCAAGATACCTCAAATGGCATCTCCCCAACAGCTGGGCACCTAGAGGCACTCAATCAACATCTGATGGAGGCTTGAACTGGGTAGAGGTGGGACCCTAGGCAGGGCAGAGATTGATAAATGCCTTGTGGTGCTGGGCCCATGCAATACTTTCTGCTTGGATTCTGACCAGGGAGTTGAATGACTGTAAGACTGAAAACAACTGAATTTGGGGCATTCTCACGAGGTGCCCCTCCGATAATGCTAAACAATTCCCAGCCCAAGACCTGCTGGGACTGCCCAGTGTTTTCTCCTCTTTGATCTTAGCATCCTCTTAACTTTCAAGCAAATTCCCCCTTTCTTTACATTTGGCCAAAGGTAGTTTTTAGGGTTTGCAACCAGTCTCCAAAGCAAGACTACTTAGTTCCCATGAGTTTTTTGGTGTGTTTTTTAAATCCTCATTCTAGGATGTTTGTTGTTGTTGTTTTATTGATTTTAGAGAGAAAGGAAGGGGGAGAGAGAAAAACATGGATCGGTTACCTCCCATACATGCTCCCACCGGCGACCAAACCGACAACCTAGGTATGTGCCCTGACTGGGAATCGAACCCACAACCTTTTGCTGTATGGGAGGAGTCTCCAACCAACTGAGCCACCCCGCCAGTGCCCCTAGGAGTTTTGCAGGCAGGATCAGTAGGGATTCTCAGACCTCGGAAGCCCTCCCAGGATCTGGAGCCCCTGTTTCTGAGGTGGCACATGCGTACTGATGACAGCGTGATCCTCAGAGCTGCCAGGCGCAGTGCAACTGAAACATGCTCAACCTCTGCTGGTGCAGCCAGCACCTACTGACCTTGTTCCCAAGAGATGCCAGACCCCCAACACGTGCAGAGCCTTTGAGTCCCCACAAGTTTACTTAGAAAGACCGGGTAGTTCAGTTGGTTAGATTGTCGTCCCAATACCATGCACCAAGGTTGCAGGTTCATTCCCAGTCGGCACACACAAGAATCAACCCATGGATGCATAAATAAGTGGAACAACAAATGAATGTTTCTCTTTCTTGCTCTCGCTCTCTCCCTTACCCTCTCTAAAATCAATTTTTAAAATATTTTTTTTAAAAAATAAGGAAAAGCCCAGCCGGCAAGGCTGTGGTTGAGCATTGACCTATGAACCAAGAGGTCAAGATTTGATTCCCGGTCAGGTCACAGGCCTGGGTTGCAGGCTCGATCCTCGGTATGGGGCGTGCAGGAGGCAGCTGATCAATGATTCTCATTATTGATGTTTCAATCTCTCTCACCCTCTCCCTCTCTGAAATCAATAAAAATATATTTTAAAAATACGATAAAATAAAAAAGGAATGAATTGCTTTTCTCCTGGAGCCATTTTTAATTAATCCCAATCTTCTGCCACCCCCCAGTGGTCACTGTGAGACACAGCCTTTTCCTTTTGGTCCACAGACTCTGCGAGCTCAGACTTTGCCTAGAATGGGGGCTTTGTTTACTAAATTGCAATACTGCCTAGAAAGACAAGCTCTTTCCTCCCTCTGCCTCTCCTTTTCCTCAAATATTCCCTATTTATTTATATCCCTGCTAGATATTAAATAATTACAAGGGGAAAAGTATTAACCTAGCAGGTACCATAGACCTATTGATCTAAGTTATCATCAGTGAGGACACAAACCTACATCAAGTGCCTCCTAATAGGACACCCTGAGAACACATCACTCCCACATTATTCCTGCCCAAAATACATCAGCAGAATTTAATCACTAGGAAACATTAAAAAACAAAAATTAAGGCCATTCTACAAAAAATAGGGCAGTACTTGTATCAGTGTCATGGTTAAGGAAAAATAAGGCTGAGGAATTGATCCCTACCGAAGGACTATGGAGAAACAACCCCAAAAGGATGTCGTTTCTGGAGGGATACTGGAGTGGATCCTGGAACAGAAAATAAATGTTAGTGATGAAATATGACTAAGGTTTGTACATTAGTGAACAGTACTGCATCAAGGTTAACTTCCTGGTTTGGGTCATTTCACTTACCTAAGAGGTGAATATTCGGGAATCTGGGTGAAGCTATGTGTAATGTCTTGGTACTATTTCTGCATTTTTGGTAAGTGAATTTAGTTTAATTTGAAAGTGAAAACTTTTAAATAATATTTTTATTGACTTTTAGAGAAAGAAGGGAGAGGGAAAGAGAAAGAGAAACATCCATGGAAGAGCGGAACATCCATCAGCTGCCTCCTGCACGCTCCCTACCAGGATCTCAAGCTCCCCTCCCGGGCATGTGCCCTAACTGGGAATCGGACAGGCAACCTTTTGGTACACAGGACAACGTCCAACCAGCTGAGCCACACCACTAGGACAAAAGTTAAAAAATGTTTTAATTACAAATAAAATAGAGTAAGGTAAGTATTTCCATACCATATTTAACTGCTGCACCCAGTGTAGGTCAGGGGTTGCCCTCTGTGTCAGTGTCAGCCACATTGGACATCCTACTGTGAGAAACTCAGAGACGGAGGGAAGACAGGGAACGGTGCTGAGCCGGAGCGGCAACACAATGCCTCCCCTCTGTCCCCACCTGACTCTACGCTCCCTGACGGAGGGAACTGTATCTGATTCATCTCTGGGTCTTGACCTCAGTGTGAGGCTGGGCACAAGGCAGATACTTTTTCACATGGCTGGCTCCCTGCCCACGATGGGAAAACAACTGAATTACAGTTGTGAAGGCTTTTACCTGGAGCCCAACTATAAAAGCCATTTTCCATCTTGGCTGTGGATAAGGAAGTTCACAGTTCTCAGAGCTCAGCCGGGCTCAGGGGTACCTCGGACTTGTCTCCTAGTAAGCTAAGGAGGAAGCAGGCAGCAGAGAGGCTGATCAGCAGTTTAAGGTAAACAATTTGGATCCCTCCACTTCCCACTTCCAAGCCTTGTATTAGGAAAAACACCAAATTTCTCGCTCGCGCCCCTCCCTAACCGCATTTCCTCACTCTGTCCTGGCCCACACAGCTCCTCACTGCTCCTCCAGCTCGCCAACCTGGTTCCTGCCTCAGACCTTTGCACTCACTGTTCTGTCTAGAATGCTTCTCCTACAGATCTACTAAAATGTCACCCCTCAGAGGCTACTTCCCTAAAGTATCCCTCTGTCACTTTGTCACAACATGCTATTTTCTTTTCTTTGTAGCACTAGTCACTATCTCAAATGATTTTGCTTACCTGCCTATTGTCAGTCTCCCCACCGAAGAATGCAAAGTTCCGGGAAGGCAAGGTCTGTCTTGTTCATCTTGGACCCCAACATGTAAAAAGCAGTGTCTGAGGCATAGTAGGTCTGGCGGATAGAGATTGCTGCATAACAAATATCCCCCAAATTCAGTGGCTTATAACAGCAACCATCATTTAATTTATCTTCCATGGTTTCTGAAGGTGAGAAACAGCAAGGCATAGGCGGGGCAGTTCTCTCTCAGGGCGTTTGTGGTCTCAGTGTTTCAGCTTCCTTGCAGCATGGCTGCCTCGGGGCAGTTGGGCCGCTTACATGATGGCTGAAGACTTTTAAGAGCAAGTGTTCCAGCAAAGCAGGCGGAAGTAACCTCCCCTCACTCTGTCATGACCTAGCCTTGTAAGTTCCCTGGTGTCATTTCTACTATACTCTGTTCAGCAACAAGCTCATCCCCATGAAAGGGAAGGGGACAGAGACTTCGCTCCTGATGGGAAGAAGGTCAAATAACTTGGGGCCATGTTTTAAAACCACCAGAGTAGGTGGCGAACAAATATTTGTTTAATAAATAAATATTGACTAAGTTAATTTCTTAGAGGAGACCAAATAAAGATATCAAAAGAAAGCCTGCAGGGCATGGTGTTGGCAGCCACGGGCACTGTGATGAAAACTGTGTAACCAGTGGAAATTCAGTTGGCCTATCAGGCTGATAGGTTTAGCATCTCTCAATGTGCCTTGGAAAACCACCACTGGATTATATTTACCAAGTAATGACGTGTTTCTGGGAGTTTCCCAAAGTGTGGGATGAATGCAGAGTATGAAATGACTTTAGGAGACATGTAGACATGGCATTAAATGACACCAAATCACATGGATTATAGTTATCCCATTTTCAATTATCTGTCACGCCTTCTCATCATGTCAAGGAGAAAGTTCAGGTAAGTGAATAATATGCCTTTAATCACCCTCTAATACTTTGCTAATCTCTTTAGAAAAGGCAGGCTCAGCACCTTGGCAGGCAACAGTAGCCACCCAAAATTTTAAAACCTCATTTTTCCTGTTTATTTTTTTTGATATTTTTTAAATGTTTTTATTGATTTTTTTTTTTTAAGAGAGAGGGGAAGGGAGAGGGGGAAACATCCATCTGCCACCTCCTGCAAGCCCCCTACTGGGGGTCAAGCCCACAACCAGGGCATTGGCCCTGACTGGGAATCCAACCTGTGACCTTTCCATGCATGGGACAGCACTCAACCGAGCCACACCAGCCAGGGCCCTGTTTATTTTTACAATCACCTCCTATTCATGGCTGGCAGTTTTTATTTTAAATGATATACAGTATCTATTTAACAACTTTAAACCAATAAAAAGGCAGGGAAAGAATTCATTAAAGGTCACAGGGTTCAGAGATATGGCAAAGGCCAAGAAGAGATTATATGTAATGACATATAATGAATACTAGGGGCCCAGTCGTGCACGGGTAGGGTCCCTAGGCCTGGCTCTCAATCAGGGCCGATTGGAGCCTTCCGGCTGCTGGCCAGGGCCTCCCTTCCTCAGATGCTGGTTGCCAACTGGGGCCTTCCTTCGTTCCATGCCACCCCCTGGTGGTCAGCGCATGTCATAGAGAGCAATCAAACTCCCAGTCGAACTCGCACCCAAGAGGACAATTTGCATATTAGGCTTTTATTATATAGGATATTGCTATTTTCAAATAAAGCTGTTTATGGACACTCCAATTTAAATTCCATACAATTTTCACATGTTCTAAGATATTACTCCTCTTCTGGCTTTTTCCAACAATTAAAAATGTAACACCATTCTTAGCTCACAAGCTAGAGACCTCCTCCTTTAGATTCCCCTGGAGGAGGAGCGAAACTGGGATTCAAACCTAAATAAGCCATAGGACACAAAGTCCCAAGAAGAGGGATCAACAAATGCAAAGATCCTGAGGCTGAAAGGAGTCTAGCGTGCTTCAGGGATGGAAAGACCCCTGTGGCTGAACTGCAGTAAGGGGGAGCCTGGGAGCAAAGGCCAGGGATCTGTGTAAGTCTGAATAAGAGGTTTAGAGTCGATTCCAAGTTCAGCAAAAGCCCTTTGGAAACAGTAAGGAAAGATGTGCCCTTGATCCAACTTACATTTTTAAAAGATTCCTGCGCATGTTGCTGTGTGCAGAACAAAGTTGGAGCTCCAGAAGAATGAAAGGAAGGAGAGCAGAGAGAGGACACTGTCTAGTCTTCCAGGACAAAGAGGAGGATGGTCTGGCCTGGGGTGCTGACAGCCAAGCTGATGAGAACCGGTGGGTCTGGGCTAGGCTTTGGTGAGGTAGAACCCCCAGGGTGTTCTGAGAGATTCATAGCAGGTGAATCTAGAATGAGTCCCATTCTAGATTCTTACATCAGCCGGTGGGGTTGATCAGCCCATTTACAGATGAAACTCCAGGCCTGGTCTGTGCCAGGGCGCTGTTCCATTCATGACATCAGGTATGGCCATCCTGGAGCTCCCATTCTATTGGCCTAGACTAGAGATCAAGTCCCTTGCGCGGGGTCCCCCAGCCAACACCTGTGTCCCCCACGGACCACCCCCACCTTTGGCCAGTTATTTTTAACCTCTGATTTCTGCTTGCTCGCCTCAACCACTCCCCACGTCCCCAAGAAAGCATCTGCCCAATGTACTTGCCCCTTAGAAGGGGAAACTGAAGCCTGAAGTGACAGGGAGCCAAAAACCCCTAGCAGGCCACCCCCTCTGGCCTTTGACCTGTGCGTGTGGAAAGCCCCCTGCCACGGTCCGCAGACTCCCCAGGATTTACCTAGAAGGTTTCCATCGCGGCGCTCTGGAAGGCTCACTCTCCCACCACTGGGATTCCCGGAAAACAAGCAGTAAACTGAGGCGACTAGACCCAGCACCAGCCGCGCTCCCTTACTGAACGTGTACATTTCCCCCTTGCCCGGGATGCTCGTGTGGGGCACTGCGCATGCGCCCTGCCCTGACCACGCCCCCTCGATCGGCGGGAAAAGGAGGCGGGGGCGGTTAGTGCGCAGGCGAGTGCTCCAAACAGGGCCTGCCGGTGACAGCAATACAGAGCTCGACCCCGCGCCGGGCTCGGCGCGCAGGCGCGAGCTGCCCTCCTCGCTCGGAGTCGGCTTGGGAAGTGCGCACGCGCGAGAGTTTCTGGCAGAAAGCAGGCGAGCAGCGGCCAGCGCGGAGCCTTGTGGGAGGGCTTGAGGAAGTAAAATGGCGGACCTGGCGAACGAAGGTAGGGGAGGCGCCGTCGAGGTCCAGCTGGCGGCCAGCGAACGGGCGGGGGAAGGTCCAAAAGCCACTGGCCCGAGGGGTGAGCACCCCAGAGTGCGGGGGGCCTGTCTGCTTCCAGATAGTGGCGCAGTGGGTCCCGTAGCCGTCCCCCA
The DNA here is from genome assembly GCF_963259705.1 of Myotis daubentonii. Taxonomy (NCBI): domain Eukaryota; kingdom Metazoa; phylum Chordata; class Mammalia; order Chiroptera; family Vespertilionidae; genus Myotis; species Myotis daubentonii. Next base: position 29,998,950 of record NC_081844.1, read on the forward strand.
TCGCGTCCCCTCAGGCCGGGCTCACCGGCTCGGCCCATCACTCCCGGCAGCCCCGACTCTGCCGTCCTCCAGCTAGTGGGTCGGGAAGGCCGCTGGGGCCGCGGCCCTGACGCCCTTCCGCCTCGCGGACCCGGCCGAGGGCGGATAGGCATGGGAGGCGCGGCCTCATCGCCTTGGCCTCGGTTGTAAATAGATCTCTGGGCCTGGTGGTTCCAGCGCGCCACACTCCCTCCCCGCCCCCTCATTCTCCGGCACCCGGCCACCCCTATCCCGGGCCTCGCTGTCTGACCGGCCCACCCACTAATCCCGTGGGGTTCTCATCCTCCGCGGGCCTTCCCCATTCAGAGGACGGAGGACGCCCGGTCTGTTTGCACCTCCCGCCGCGAACTCGGCCCCCAGTTCCCGCCAGTTCCCCAGATCCTTCGTGGCGACCTGAGAGTCGCACCTAGTCTGCCAGCCTTTAGGCCGGGCCGCAGGATGTGGGCCCTGAAAGTCCTGGCTCCTCTTTGGCCCTTTTTTGCTGCAGTTCCAGAGAGAGAGAGACTGTGATCCTCTCCCCTGTTGAGCGCTGACATCCCACCTGAAGGTTTATGACAAGGTTACAGAGCCGAATCCCTGGAGAAAACACTCCATAAGCCGATGTCTGCTCACATCAGCAGTGGTGTTGATACCGCTGTAGCTTCGGGACTTCCTAGGCCTATTTTTAGCTCCCCCCTCTTCTAGGTGCACAGCTACACGCGACCTATCTCCCTGCCTGGCCCTGATCCCCAATACCATGCTCCCAGCTATTGGAGGGTGTCCTGAGGTTTCCATAGTGAACCGCATGAATGCATGAATTGATAATAAGTGCTCACCCTGGTGGAGCATTTGTGATGGTACCAGGTAATGTTCAATGTCTTGATCACCCTGTGTTTTCTCCGGTAATACAAAAGCTCTGTGAGGTAGGTACTGTAGCCCTGTGCTCCGTGCTCCTGGTAAAGAAACAAAGTAGTTTTTTGTACAAAGCAGGTCACACAGCCAGGAAGGAGCAGGGATGTGAATCAATGAGGTCTGGCTTCAGAACCACCCCCTACCGTGGTCATTTTATGGCACATCCCTTTTATAAGATAAAGGAGCCTATAGAGCATTCATAAGATTTAAAGTTAGTAGAGGGACTGGACAAATTGGAATCAATATGACTTACTTTATATATTTACATCTTCGCCTCATTCAGTTTCTTGACCTCAAGACTCATCTACCCAATATCATATTCGCCATTTCTATTTGGGTGTCTAATAGGCATATCAAACAAAATCCCTGTCTTTTCTCCAAAAACCTGTCCATGCCATCGTCTTTCCCCCATTGTAGTAAATGGCAAGTCCATCCTTTGAATCAGGCCGCAAACCTTGAAGTCACCTTGACTCCTCTCTTTCTCTTACTTGCCACAGTAAATCCTGTCTGTTCCACCTTGAAAGTATTTTAGAGGATGACCACTTAACACCAACACTGTTGCCCCTTGGGTGTTCCTTCTACCCTTACTGCTTAACCCAGAAGCCATAGTGGCCCCCTGATACCTCCCTGTCCTCTCCCACCACTCTCTCCCTGATTCTGGCTTTCTCAGTGTCCCTTGAATAATCCATTAGCTCCCTCCATTATGCCTTTGGACCTGCTGCTTCCTCTTCCTGAATCACTCTTCCCCATATATTCCCATGGCCCACTCCCTCATCTGTCAGATTTTTACTCAAGGATTACTTTATTGAGACTTTCTCTGGCTACCTGTGTTAAATTGTATCCACATTCCCTGTCCCCTTTACCCTGCTTAATTTTACCCACAGCACTTAATCACCATCTGGCATGCTAGGTTTACTTGTTTGTTCAACTCCTCTTCTACTGGAATATAAGCTCCACGAGGGCAAGGCTTTCTGTCTGTCATTATTACTGATGGAGTCACAACATCTAGAACAGTGCCTGGCAGAGTAGGTATCCAAGAAATGTTTGTCCGATGAATGAATGAATGAATGAATGAATGAATGAATGAATGAATTCAGTGAGGACCTTCATTGGGAGATATCTTTTAGCATAAAGAGGAAATTATGGATTCCTGTTTCCCAGGGATACCATTTCTAGCATATGCCTGACACATCAGCTGTCAATTTTAAATTACTACATAGTTGAATGGATAAGTGTAAAATAGAGAAATGGAATGTTTTTGTGTAATGAATGCCGTACTCACCTAGTACTTTGCCTCTGGCACTAGTTCTGGCATAGATGTCCTCAGGAAATTAACTTTCAGGGCTTTTTATGCCTCACATATTCCTGCCATCCTTTAATTAGTCATTATGTGTTTCTTGACTCCATTTCTGGATTTGGCTTGGATGTTAAACTTATCGCTGTAAACTAAGACTCCCTTGCCTATGCATTTTGAAGCCTTAAGGACTGCCCCATCCATGTGCTTTTCCTCTTGCTATTTAAGCTCCAAATGCTCTCTTGGATTCTGTCTTTCTAGACAGGGATCCTAAGCTGATCCATCCTCACACCCTCTGTCTCTCTTCTGTGGGCCATTGCCACCTCTGTGAGTCTGAGCATTGGCTAGCCACCCGGTCTGGGCATCAGGATTGCCTAGGGAGTTTTTTTGTTTTGGGGTTTTTTAAAAATATATATTTTATTGATTTTTTACAGAGAAGAAGGGAGGGGGATAGTTAGAAACATCGATGAGAGAGAAACATCGATCAGCTGCCTCCTGCACACCCCCTACTGGGGATGTGTCCGCAACCAAGGTACATGCCCTTGACTAGAATCGAACCCGGGACCCTTCAGTCCACAGGCCGATGCTCTATCCACTGAGCCAAACCAGTCAAGGTGCTTAGGGAGCTTTTTTAAAACCAGAAATGCTCAGTCCCCCACACCACACCTATTCTGATTCTGTGAGGTGTTGGGTGGGCCCTGGGCGTCTATACAGTTAGAAAGCAGCCAGGGTTGAGAAACCACGGGCTTGAGTGGGACATGATAGGAGTACTGCTTATCTACAAAGAAATGTTTCCAGTGCTTTACCCATCACAATGGCCCTTGTTGCCATAGTGATCTCTTCAGGGATGCTTGACAACAGCTCCCAGAGCCCTTTCTTGGTATTCCTGTAGTCTGTGACTTGTCCAGTTGTGTTTTGGGATATTCTCTTCTTCCTGGCATTTTGCTATTGATACATCCCAAACTCTAATCATCCTAACTCTGAAGTTATTCTGCATTGTAGACTAACATCAGGCTTTGATGGCAGCATGTTGATCTTGGTAAAGTTAACGAAGAATAGGGATAGGGGAGCAGAGTGTATTTGAGTTATAGGAAATCTTGGGTTCTAGATCCTGCATTACCATATACATTACTACATACATTTGAATTCTTACTGACTTGTGGACATGCATGATAGAAAACTGAGATGTGGTATAAAGCAGGGTTCTCAACTTTGGCCCCATTGACATTTTGGGTTGGATGATTTTTTGTGGTAGAGGCTGCCCTATATCTTGTAGAATGTTTAGCATCATAGTGGCATCCCTGATTCTACCCACAGATATCAGTAGCACACACTCTCCCCTGAATCCCTGCCTCAAGGGTCGTGACAACCAAAAATGTCTTCAGACACTGCAAAATGTCCCAGGGTGGGCGGTGAGTGAACCATCAGCAGTTGAGACCCACAGTGGTTCTCAACCTTCCTAATGCCACGACCCTTTAATACAGTTCCTCATGTTGTGGTGACTCCCCAACCAAAAAATTATTTTCGTTGCTACTTCATAACTGTAATTTTGCTGCTGTTATGAATTGTAATGTAAATATCTGATATGCAGGATGTATTTTCATTGTTCGCAACCCACAGGTTGAGAACCGCTGCCTAGAATAAGTGATGGTGAGGCACAGGCTGTGCCCTATATATTGGATTTTATGTTTTGACTCTGCCTTTGTATTCTCTGAGTGCCTTTAGGCAAATTCTTAACCCTTTTGAGCCTCAGTTTCCTCACCAGTAAAATGGGAATGGTCATAACTATCTCATGGTTGCTGGTAGTATTCGCTAAATTAATGCATATAAATTATTTAGCACCTTTCTCAGCACACAGTAATAAACAGTCAGTAAATGGTAGCTATTTTTACTGCAGTGGGCTCATGTTGTAGACATTTAGCTTAAGTGCTCAGCAAAGAGAGAGGGGAAAAAAAGAGAGAGATGAATCTGAGTAGTGCAGATGAATCTATCCCAATGAATGATATGACCCTGGGGTCAGCCCATGGTTGAAGCCAGCGGGAGCTGGTCCTCCTGTTTTCTGCCTTGCCTTTCATTGCTTGATCTTCTAGCATTGGGTTCTCAGCCTCAGCACTGTGGACATCCGGAACCAGATCATTCTTTGTTGTGGGGCTACCCTGTGCATTGTAGGGTATCGATTGGCTTCCCAGGCCTTGATCCACTAAAAGCCAGTAGGACCCTTCCCCAGTTGTGATAACCAAAAATGTTTCCAGACATTGGCCAATGTCCCCTGGCGGGATGGCACAATTACTCCCATTTGAGAACCAGTGATCTAGCCTGATCAGCTATCAGTCTAGAGATTTTCAAGGTTGGTTTGGCTTTTCTCAGTTTTTTTATCTTGTTGACTTAAAACCTAAACCCTGAGAGGATGAGTTGCAACTGAATTTTTATTAATGAGCCAGAACTCATTTGGACTCATCAATTCACTTAATTCTCACCATCCCCTCCCCCTGCCCTAAATTTTTAGGCTAAGTGATAAACATTTAAAAATTTTTCATTAAGTTGTGATAAACTTTAACTCTGGGATTTGCCCTCAGGTCAGAGCATGCACGTTTGACTCTCGGGTGCCCCTCATGTCTGTAGCATGTGGGGCCTGGTGTTAGTAAGAGATGTCATGCTACCTCAAAGGCTGCAAAATCATTGGGTGTTAGAGCTGGTTGGGATGTGGTTTGTGCTTATAGTACAAGGGAGTTGGAGTGAATGGAGGCAATACGAATTTGGTAAGATTAGAATGGAGTTTGCAAAAGGAACACTCTTTGGGGTTGCCGATGGGGGCATTTTAGGTGCCAGTTGAATTCTGGGTCTAGTAAGTGAGTTCAGGCAGAGGATAGGCTGGAGTAGAGTGGGAGATGAGGGCCACTCAGGGAACAGTGGGGTGCATTTGGAGGATCTCCAGTACATTAGAAAGGCAGATGGCCAAGGTGGCTACTATTGACTTGACCAAGTCTTGGTAGCTCTCCATGGTACTTTAATCAGTCAAGAGGCAGATGGGTTTGCAATTACATCATTATCTACTCAGGACCTAGTGGTAGTGTGGGCAGCAAATTTCTTCATTTTATTTGAACAGGATTTCTTTTTCCCACCTATGTGCAGTACCCTTCCTGTGGTCTCATGGAATCCTGTGTGAAGTGATTGTACATTACTACTAGGTAGCAAACTATATAGCACAGGGCCTCAGAATAAAGCCCTGCATGTCCACAGCTTGCTTGGTTGTTGGCACGCTGTGCTGTTGCATAGTACTTGCTTGAATCTTAACCCTGATTGTCCATCCCACTTGTTTATTGTTTAAGGAGGTTTTGAGGAAAATAAAAACTGATGCCTGTTCTGTACCGTCATTGCTGCATTGGTCCAGGGCATCGTAGTTTTAAAAGGCTCCACAGATGTCTTATGACATGAAGCCAGGGTTGAAAACCACAGGCAGAAGTTAGAAGATTGCTTCAAGGGTAAGCAGACATGTTTAATTTGGCACATTTAGGTTTTTCTTTGTTTTAATTAGGAGCCAAAACTTAAGAATTCTGAGGTTTCTAGGGTGTAAAATAGCCCAAGTTTCTGATTTCTCATGAAAAACAAGAACCAGGCTCCGCCTGCATACCTGCATAGTATGATTTGCCTGGTCTGAGGAGCAGCTGCTGCCCTTGAGATATACTGTCCCAGACACCACAATCCTCACTGAGTTGTTTGGGGCCTGGCCCACTTCCTCCTTTTCTGGTGCCTGCCCAACCTGGGTTGGCTTTTTGTTTCAACCCTTTTGTACCCCCTCTTAGACACAGTGTTCTTTCTACTCAGGGTACTCTTTAATCTCAGCAGAAAGCTCTGACTATCCGCAATTAATTTGGGTTTCAGTGTCCTCCAATGCTAATATTCAGAGAGCAGTATATGGCAATGGTTCTCCAAGACGGTCCAGAAGCCCCTGGAAGTGCCCAAGACCTCTCAAGTACCTTGGGCAAGTTGTTTGACTTCAGTTCCTGCATCTTTGCAGTGGGAACAATGCAAATTAAGTCTGAGGATAGTTGTGTGAGAGAGAACATATGTCAGGTCATTGACTCACTGGCTTTTGCAGGTACTATCAGTTACGACTGGCTGCTACTCTTCTGATTGGGTGCCTGGATAGAGAAAAAGTTCCTTTGGGGTTATAGCTGTGTCCTCATCATTACTGACATTAGGGTTAGTAGGGGCCATCCTGTGCATTGTAGCATGTTTAGCAGTATCCCTCCTTACATTTTACCCACATGATGCCATTGGTACCCACCTACCCCAGTCATTACAAGGAGAAATATCTCCAGACAAGGAAAAATGTCTCAGATGTCCCCTCAAGGATAGAATCACCCCCATGTGAGACCCCCTGGGTTAGGGAATTCCATTGACACCCCCATACCCGAAACTGTTCTATAATCATCTGGTTTACTAAATTCCTAATCCTGCACACATTTAAGTACACAAACTGCCCAGCTGGTGTGTCTCAGTGTTGGAGCATCATCTTATGAACCAGGAGATCACGGTTCAATTCCAGATCAGGGCACATGCCTGGGTTGTGGACTTGATCCCCAATGGGGACCGTGCAGGAGGCAGCCAATAGGATGATTCTCATCATTGATGTTTCTATCTCTCTCCCTCTCCCTTCCTCTCTGAAATAAATACACAAACTGAGTGCGGAGGAAAAAAGGAGGTAACTTACAGAAGCTGGGGGTCACCCTGTTTGTATTGTCTGACACACCGGGAACTTACTCTGGTGTATAATGTTAGTTAGCGAGCTAAAGCAGTCTTTTTCCAAACAATTAATTTAGAACCAGGAGATCTGGTTCAACCTCAGAACAGTTGATATTTGGGTTTGAATCAATCTTTGTGATTGGGGGACCGTCCAATGCACCCTAGGATGTTGATCAATATCCCTGGTCTCCATTTAGTAGATGTCATTAGCAGCTTCTCCCCATTGTGATAACCAAAACTGTCTTCAGACATTGTCTATTGTTCCTAGGGGGAACAAAATCACCCCTGGTGAGAACTACTGGGCTATAAGATTAAATAAAACTATCCAGGAATAAATTATTTGCCAACTAGAGTTTAGGCTCACCCTCCTGACCTTCCTTTTTCATTGTGGTCTTTTGGCATCATGGCCTTCATATCCCTGTTAATGAGGAGGAACAGTGCTTTCCATGACCTTTCAGGTCCAAGGTGAGGACCTGACAGAATGTCAGAGCTGAAAAGGACCTTTAGAGATGCTCCAGATCCAAGCCATTCATTTCATGAGAGCTAAAGCGGGGAGAGTTGGCTGGTAACACATGCCTACTGCCAGCCATTGAGTCGATTGGTCATCCTTTCTAGTGGATCAGTACCATCAACTTAATGGGAATTTGTTCTTCTCCCAAAAACTGACGCGTGGGGCACTACATTCGCTCTCACTCTCCCAAAGAAAATTTGAAATTGCAGAGATAGTAGTTACTTCATGCACATGTTTAGAAGGTAGGCCTTGTTTCTGCAGTAAGTTTAAAATACCTTGGCTAAACTAAACTCGCCTAGGTTTGCCACACAGAGTCTCCAGAATTTGTTGACCCAGAATCAATGCCTGCCCTGCATCTGTAACAACAGGGTAGGAGAGGGGAAAACAGTTCTTGAGTGTTTGGCTTTCTCCACTGAGCAAGAGCTCAGGGGATCTAAGGGTCCAGGGTCTGGGTTATTCATCATTACCATTTGGGAGATTCGGGAACACCCTGCTTGTGGAGTCTTCTTGTCAGTGGAGCAAGAGTTATTACAGCTGCCAGCAAGACAGGCCTTCATAGCCTCATTTACAGTCATCTCCATCCCCACACCTAAGAGACCAACAGGCTCTGTCTTCAAAATATTCAACTCCACCCACTTTGCCCTGTCTCCAAGGCCACAAGACTAGCCTGAACCACCATTGTCACTGCCATTTCTCACCTGGATGACTCCTGGAGGCACCTCACTGGTCCCCTTGCATCTACTCCTGCCTCCCTGAGATCTCACCTCCCAAGATGATCTTCCCCTACATTTTACGTACAAAACTTTTCTTACACACATGAGAGGTAGAATCACATAAGGACTACTGCCAGGGTGGATCTTTTAAAAATATAAACCAGGCCCTGGCCAGGAGGTTCAGTTAAAGCATCATTCCGTGCACCAAACGGTTGCAGGTTCAATTCCCAGTCAGGGCACAGACCTGGGTTATGGGTTCCATCCCTGGTCGGGGTGCATATGGAGGCAACTGATTGATTTAAAATACCTTGGCTAAACTAAACTAGGTTTGCCACACAGAGTCTCCAGAATTTGTTGACCCAGAATCAATGCCTGCACTGCATCTGTAACAACAGGGTAGGAGAGGGGAAAACAGTTTTTAGTGTTTCAATGTGTTTCTCACATCAGTGTTTCTCTCTAAACTCAATAAACGTATCCTCAGGTGAAGATCATTCATATACATATATATATATGGTATACACACATATATACATATCCTATATAATAAAGAGCTAATATGCTAATGGTCGTGATGCCCTCACGCTGTAACAATGGCACATCTCCCACTGGAGATGTGCCCGCAACCCAGGTACATGCCCCTGACCGGAATCGAACCCGGGACCCTTCAGTCCGCAAGCCGACGCTCTATCCACTGAGCCAAACCGGTTTCGGCAACAATGGTTCGTCAGGAGGCTGCATGCACGACAGGGCGGAGCCGCTGCGATGCTCCAGAGACAGAGCAGAAGCAGGGAGGTGCCCGGAGGAGGCAGAACCATCCCATGGCAGGGTGGGCGGGGGTGAGAGCCCGTGGCGCCCCCCTCACCAGTCCTTCGCCACCCACCACTTGCACTCAGCGCGCCCGCTGCCCATCTGCCAGGGGAAGGAGCGCAGCGCACGTGCCTCCAGGAAGCAGCGCTCGAAACTCGGCAGCAGGCGGGAGGCTTCTATGCTCTCCTCCATCACCATGTGAGGCAGAGCCTCTGCGTTGCTCCAGAGATGGGGTGGAAGCGGGGAGGCGCCCAGAGGAGTCAGGACCAGCCCAAGGCGACTTGCGGGACCGAGGGTGGGGCCAGGCACGCTCAAGCTCTGTGTGGAGAGGTTAGGGTGTCAAGGTGGGGTGGCGGGCGGATGGGCGGGGCTGCGCAATTTTGTGTGCCAGGTCACGTGTGTGTGTGTGTGTATCAGTCCATACGGTGTGAGTATATTAGCTCTTTATTATATAGGATACACACACACACACACACACACACACACACACACACACACTAGAGGCCCAGTGCACGAAATTTGGTCACTGTCGGGGCGTGGGTCCCCTCAGCCCAGATTGTGAGAGGACACAAGTCGGGCCGAGGGATACAATCGGGGCCGGGGAGGGATGTGGTAGTTTGGCCAGCCAGGGAGGAACTGTGGGAGGGCTCCAGGGCGTGTCTGGCCCTTCTCGCTCAGTCCCAGTCGGCCAGACCCCAGCTGCAAGCTAGCCTACCGGTTGGAGCGTCTGCCCCCTGGTGGTCAGTGTACATCATAGCGAGCAGTTGAGCAGCCTTAGCATATCATTAGCATATTACACGTTGATTGGTTGAATGGCCGACCGGAAAACTGGACACTTAGCATATTAGGCTTTTTTATTATATAGGATACACACACTCACACACCAGATTCTGTCACTCTCCTGCTTGGAGTCCATCAGCCTCCCTTTAGACTAGAGAGATCCAGACTCCTCATCACAGTACCCCCTCAAAACCTCACCTCCCACCTTTCCCTGTGGAAACTCTCAGTCATGTTGACCTCCAGGTTCTTTCTGTCCGTAGGACTTTCATACTTGGGGTTCCCTCTGCTCAGTATATTTGGCCTTCACCTCTTTATTGTCTGAGATTCGGATGATACCTCAGAGAGTCCTTTCCCACCCACTCACCCTATACCCTTCTACCCAGTCATTCTTTCCAACCCCCTGCTTTATCTTTCTTATAGCACCTGTCTCCAGAATTATTTCATTATCCCTCACACCTTTGGGTACTTGTTTTCTGTTGCCATTAGAGAGCTGTGACCATGCTCAGCATGGTGCCTGGCATGTAGCAGGTGCTCATAAATCATGCATCTGGGAACAAGACTTGGCTAATTGGCCCTCCATCAGGCCAGATCAATGAGATCTCAGCCTCAGAAGGACTTGAGGGGTTTGAACTACTAAGCATTTGTGTTGAGGTGCCCAGCATCCATGCAGCTCTCAGAAGGGACTAAGCCAGTGATGGCGAACCTTTTGAGCTCGGCGTGTCAGCATTTTGAAAAACCCTAACTTAACTCTGGTGCCGTGTCACATATAGAGATTTTTTGGTATTTGCAACCATAGTAAAACAAAGACTTATATTTTTGATACTTATTTTATATATTTAAATGCATTTAACAAAGAAAAATCAACCAAAAAAATGAGTTTGCGTGTCACCTCTGACACGCGTGTCATAGGTTCGCCATCACTGGACTAAACCCTCCTTCAAATGTGAGGGTATCATTGTTGAGGGCCTGAGAGCCCATGCTTTAGGGTGGCATCAAAGTATTTGCAGTCGTCTATGTATAATTATGACGGTAATAATGCCAACGTGGAATTCATATTCTGTGCCAGCCACTTTCCAGTCACTTTATACGCATTTCATTTAATCTTTCCCAAAACTGCCTGGGGTGTAGGTACCATCCCTGTTGGACAAAGGACAGTATACAAAGAAAGTGAGTTAACTTGCCCAGCCACAAATGGTTGAGGCCAGTTGGAATGCACACAAAAACCAGAGCCCTCATTCCCGAATGTTACCCGTTTGGGTCTGCAACCTCAGCAGAAGTTCTGTAGTCCTTAGATTTCCTTCCTGTGAGGGGATTTCTGTTGTCTACTGGAACTTTTCTCCAGTCTTCAGCCACTTTTACTTCACCTCAGCTGCTCTGGATGTCACCCTATCTAGTGACAGAATAGAGAGGTGCTGTCAACGCTGGATCCCTGAATTTATCAGCAGTTTTAGGTGAAGTTTCTGACTTTGTATGACTTATTTAATAGGTTTGTGGGGGTTTTCTTGAAGTCAAGCCACAGAGGTACCTAAAGTAACAAGGTCTTCCCTCAGCATCTTAGTCTGGGTGGGTGGGGCAGAAGTAGAGGGTTTGGCTACAGCGCTGATAAGCAGAAGAAGGCAGACTGCTGCTTAGCCCAAGGTGTGGTTCGGGACATGTGAGGTATCTAGCTCCCTCGGAGAGTCAGGCTTAGGGTTCTGATCCCACCTTTGCCACTTACCAGCTTTGAGACTTCAGGCAAGGCACTTGTATGCCCAAGGGTTCTCAGTTTTGTTTCATGATTTGAAAATCAGAGATGATAATACATACGCCACGGGGTTGTGATGACATTCAATGAAACTGAGTGTATAAAGTACTTGCCACTGGGTCTAGTAAAGGCCATTCAACAATTATTAGTTGCTTGTTCCTCCTTACCACTGTTAGAAATATAGGAGTCTGGCAGTAAGATGAGAGCAATAAAAAATGTTTTTGATTTCAATAGTTGAGGGCAATGCTCCAAAGAACATTTCGGGGGTGGCAGGGGGGATGCATAAAATAAAAGCCAGCATTATCTCCCTAAAACTGTGCCCCCTATGACCTCCATTAGATCAGTTGAGAGTGGCCTGAGGAGAAATATATTTGAGTATCCAAAAAAGAATTCAGGGGCCCACTACCATCCAGTAGCAGGGCTGAGCGGTCACTGAGCATGTGGCACACTAGAGAGAGGCATCACCCAGCAACAGCATGATTGAGATCAGTGTCATTCTTCACCAAAGAATTAGTTTGTGAACAGAGCTGACACAAGTGACGAGTTCTCCTTTATGTTGCTGCACAGAACTGTTTATAATAATTCCTGAGAAAAGAAATGACTTGAAGGGCTGTGATGGTGTCACAGGATTAAAGTAGTTGCCACGTATTAATAATTATTTGTGTTGGCAAGATGCTTTCCATATTTTTTGCACAGATAAGATTAAGACACATCAGCCCAGGATTAAAGCTCATTTTAAACAAGTACCTTGCTGACATTTTTAGACAGGAATTCCAAGTGGCTTTCCAGAAGGGGGCTGTTTCCTGGCAGGTGTTCAAGCCATCATTTAGGAGGGGAATAAACAGAACAGGAAAGATAATCCAGATTCCCTTCTCTGTGTGTTTTCCTAGATCTGCATATTTTCTTCTATTTAGTTTAACAGAGATCCTCAAAGACAAAGGTTGGGAGGCAGCCACTGGGGGGTGCCAAAGCTTGTCACAGGACAGTCTGCCTTTGGTAATTTGTGTATGCTAACACAGCGTGAAGAAGGAGAATTTATGTGGAAGGGAGGAGTGAAGAGAATGTGTGTTTTCAGCTTGGAATCTGAATGTGTTACGCAAAGCATTTCATAGTTAAACATTTGACCAATGAAGACCATGCAATTTGTTTCACCACTAAGTGTGCATCTTGGGATGTGTATTCATTCTTTCCTTGAAGATTCAATGGATTAGCTGTTGTCTAAGTGCACACTTGTCACATTATTTGTTGAAAGCATTGGGCCCACCCCAAAACTCATCACTTGCTCTCTAGTTTCTTTTATTTGATTTCAGAAAGGAAAGGAAAGGAAAGGGAGAGAGAGATAGAAGCATCAGTGATGAGAGAGAATCATTGATCAGCTGCCTCCTACAAGCCTCCACCGGGGATCGAGCCCACAACCCGGGCATTTACCGTGACTGGGAATGGAACCATGACCTCCTGGTTCATAGGTTGACACTCAACCACTGAACCATGCCAGCCAGGCCCCTTCTAGTTTCTTTTGTACTACTCTATAAATGTTTATACAGAATGTTAACTGACAGCTGCTTTATTCCTAATGTTATTTCCCAAAAGAAAAGTGTGTCTATTTCTTCACTTGAAGGCCCGCCTAAGCAGAAAAGATGGGAGAAAGCAAACTGGGGTCGTGACTTTTCCCTTTTGCACTTGTGCATAGATAGCAGTATAGCTCAGCTGTGTGGGCTTCAGAGTCAGGTCCACCTGGGTTGGAGACCTGTTCCCACCTTGAAGGAGTCACTGAGCCCCTCTGAGTCTCCATTTCCTGTTCTATAAAATAAGGACATTGGAATGACCTACTTCCTAAGGTGGTTGTGAAGATTCAGGATAATGCTTCAGATAAAGCACCCTGCCTAGCCCATAAATACTGGGAGCTAAATGACTGTGACATGTATGAAATCATCCTGGGGTTTTAGGAAACCCCATTTGGGAATGTCCTTGCTCTGAATAACTTGGCAAAGGCTGAGGAAAGTCTAAAGATGGGATTCCCAAGACCTCTGTTACCTTGGAGGTTGGAAAACACTATTCTACCCAGAGCCACCTTTGGGGTCCAAGTGAAATCCTGGCTCTCCATTCTCCTCTACAAGGAAGGACTCTGCATCCTTTCCTCAGCCACCCTTTCCTTTGGGGTTCTTCCTTCTTAGACTGGCTTTGGGGCAGTGCCCCTCTTCATCCACCTTCCTTGCTGCCTCTGAAATATACACATAACTCCTTTAATCTTAAGGGTTTTCCAGCAATCAATCTCTGAGCAATGAAGACACAGATAAAACCCTTGAATCCAGTCCCTGGCCTACTATTAGGGGTGGTATTAGGAAGCCCACTATTTTAATTCTCTCAAGTGTGGGGCTGTTTAAACCTTTTCTCCTCCTCCCTAGCTGGTTTGGCTCAGTGGATAGAGCGTCAGCCTGTGGACTGAAGGGTCCCAGGGTCAGTTCCGGTCAAGGGCATATGGCTGGGATGCGGGCTCAATCCCCAGTAGGGGGTGTGCAGGAGGCAGCCAATCAGTGATTCTCATCATTGATGTTTCTATCTCTCTCTCCCTCTCCCTTCCTCTCTCAAATCAATAAAAATATATATTTTTATTTTTTTTAATGTATTTTATTAATTTTTTTACAGAGAGGAAGGGAGAGGGATATAGAGTTAGAAACATCGATGAGAGAGAAACATCAATCAGCTGCCTCATGCACACTCCCTACTGGGCATGTGCCTGCAACCAAGGTACATGCCCTTGACTGGAATCGAACCTGGGACCCTTGAGTCCGCAGGATGACTATCCACTGAGCCAAACCGGTTAGGGCAAAATATATTTATTAAAAAAAAACATTCTCCTCCTGTTGACCCTCCTTACCCACTATTAGAGGAGGTAGTTTATGAGCCCTCTCCCTGACAAAGACATTGTAAACTAAAACTATGGACCTGACTTTTGGGGTGGGACTTTTAGTGCTCCCAACTCTTGCACCTAAGCCATCTGAGGACTTTCTCTAGGCTCCGGGGCCCCAGTAGTTTCTGCTTTAGGAGAAGGACAACCTCCTTGGAAACCTTCCCGCCCAGAAACCTACTTCCCTGTAGGCTCCTTGAGTGAGGAGGGAGTCTGCATCTCAGGGATCCCCACCATCTTTCAAGCCACCTTTGGCTCATTTCCTGAAGAAAGGAACTGCCTCACATCAAAATTTACAACTAAAATACAGAACAACCATCATTCAGAACCACCTGAAATCTAGCTGAGCCACTGGGCTCTACAGGACACCTACTTTACACAAGGTGACTCTACCAAATCCCAAAGTCATAGCAGCTCTACCTAATACATAGAAACAAACACAGAGAAGCAGCCAGAATGCAGAGACAAACATGTCACAAATGAAAGGACAGGAGAAATGTTTAGAAAAATAACTAAATTAAATGGAAGCAAGGAAACTACCAATGGTTATAAGGATACTCAAGAAACTTAATGAGAACTTCAAGAAACGTAGTGAGAATTTAAGGAACTTTGTGAGAACATCAACATAAAAAAGGGTCAGTCGGAAATGAAATATACACTAACTGAAATAAAGAATAATTTACAGGGATCGACAGTAGAGGATGCCAAGAATCAAATCAAGAATTTGGAAGATAAGGAAGCAAAAAACACCCAATCAGAACAGAAAAAGAAAACAAAAATATGAAGATAGTATAAGGAGCCTCTGGGACAACGTTAAGCAAACCAACATTTGCATCGTGGGCATTCGAGAAGGAAATCAAAAACCTATTTGAAAAAAAGTGACAAAAAAAACTTCCCTTACCTGGTGAAAGAAATAGCCATACAAGTCCAGGAAGCACAGAGTTCCAAGCAAGATGAACCCAAAGAGGCCCACACCAAGATACATCATTTAAAAATGCCAAAGGTTAAAGGCAGAGAGAGACTCTTAAAAGCAGCAAGAGAAAAGCAGTTAGTTACAAGGGAGCTCCCATAAGACTATCAGCTGATTTTTCAATAAAAACTTAGCAGGCCAGAAGGCAGTGACAAGAAATATTCAAAGTGATTAAATGCAAGGATCTACAACCAAGATTACCCAGAAAAGCTATCATTTAGAATTAAAGGTCAGATAAAGAGCTTTCCAGACAAGGAAAAGCTAAAGGAGTTCACCACCACCAAACCAGTATTAGATGAAATGTCAAAGGGTCTTCTTTAAGAAGAAAAAGAACAAATAAAAGATACGCATATCTATCAACAATTGAATCTAAAGATCAAAATTAAATGAGCAAGGAATCTAATGAACAAAATAAACTGATAAATAAAATAGAACCAGAGTCATAGAAATGTGGAACAAAACAGACTGAAAAATCTCAGAGGGAAGGGATGGGGAACCAGAAGAGATTAACCAAAGAACCTATATATGCATTACGTTATGGACACAGACAATAGGGTAGTGAAGGCAGGAACTGGGTGGAGAGGGGCAGGGGGAGGGAGGGCAAGACCTATAATATTCTCAACAATAAAGGTGTGTTTAAAAAAAAAAAAAAGGAACTGCCTGAGTGTGATTGGTGCTTACCTTCCAGGAACTATGCTCAAACGTGCCATGTGAATATGCAGACCTCAGATCTAGCGAAGGAAGAGTGTGCCTTTTATTTATATCGCCCTGGGCTTCAGTGGTCTGTTTTCCCAACTGTCCTTAAGGGTCTGAAGTCTGTCTACTGGTGCCACCTTAACCTTCAGGTATATCCAGTGCTCCTTGCTCTCTGCTGCCTCATTTCTCCCTGCTCCAGGTTACCTAGTTAAATGCTGTTCGTCCTTCCACTTAAATGGTACTTTCTCCAAGAAGCTCTCCCCAATTCACTCCCTTTTTTGCAGGCTCATCATCTTGAGTGCTCACCACAAGCTCTGTGCTGTAAGTCCCTTCTATGCATCCTGTGTCATAACATTCAACTAAGTCTGACATCATGTTCTGGGAGGCAGGGGACATGTCTCTGTGTCACCATCACACTTTGGAAGCCAGTATGATGCCTGGCGCACAAGTGGGTACTTGGGTGTGTGGAATTGTTGAAGGTTGTAGTTGCCAATGAATGTTATGATTGAATCTGTGAACATAGCAAGTGGTATAGCTGGGGAAATGGGTCCCAGGCTGGAATGACTGGGCGAAGCACCCTGACAGTCATAGTCATGTCAGCAATGCCTCTGGAAGCAGGGCCCTGAGAGCCGAAATTGGCAACTTTCTGTGCCTGAACTTAAACTATCCGTGCCCATCACAGGGACTGCAAAGACTAGATTCAATACACAGACCCTGCCCTCGGAGATCAAAACTGGGCTGAACCATTTTGCATCTGAACTTCACAGTTAGATGGAAGATGACAGAGGACAGAGGGAAAGCTGGTGCTGTGTGCCAGGATGTCATCAGGGGCTCGCTCCTTACAGCTTCTGGCCAATGAGACCCGCTCCCTCCACACAGTTTGCCTAGGCCTGAACTTTGCTCCACTGGGTTGTGATCGTTATCTGGGATCACAGTTGGGCTTGAGCTGGTGGATAGCTGAGGAAGGGCACTTAGAAAAGGATGCAGGAGGCATTTGAATTGAGTAGTAGCCATCTTGGACTTGTCATGTAGCACTTAGAAAGCTGCTGTGAGGCCGAAGTACCAGACACATCCCAGACAGTAGAGCCTTTGCCACCCAGAGGTGGGGCTATTGTTTGAGGTGACTTGGGGGCTCTGAATCCCGTCCCGCTGCACACACTAGCATGTGCCATAGTCACCCATGGAACACAGTTCTCAAGCCTTGTCTGAAGGTGTTCTGGGAAGGGAGGCTTCCCTGGTCAAACAACTTTGGGCAATATTTGGTTAAATAGATTTCTTTACTGTTTTCTTTCTCTTTTTTGTTACTCCTCACCCGAGGATATTTTTTCCATTGATTTCTTTTTTAAAGAAAGTGGAAGGAAGAGAGGGAGGGAGAGAGACATCAGTGTGAGAGAGACACATTGATTGGTTGCCTCCTACATGGCGCCTAGCTGGGGATCAAACCTGCAACCCAAATGCATGCCCTTGACCAGGAATCGAACCTGTGCCCGGGCCAAAGCTCTAACCATTGTGCACACTAGCCAGGGCATTGTTGGTTTTCTTTTTTTTATTAATTTTTTATTTTTATTCATTTCCAAGAGGAAGGGAGAGGTAGAGAGAGATAGAAACATCAATGATGAGAGAATCATTGATCAGCTGCCTCCTGCATGCCCCCCACTGGGGATTGAGCCTACAACCAAGTCATGTATGTACCCTTGACCAGAATCTAACCTGGTACCCTTCAGTTCACAGGCCGACGCTCTAGCCACTGAGCCAAACCAGCTAGGGATTTTTTTTTTTTCCTCACCTGAAGATATTTCTCCATTGATTTTTAGTGAGAGTGGAAAAGAGAAGGAAAGATAGAGAGAAATATCAATGTGAGAGAAACACATCTATTGGTTGCCTCCTGCATGAGGGCCCAGGCCTGGGAGGACCCTACAACCAAGATACGAGATAGGTGCCCTTGACTGGAATAGAGCCCTGGACCCTTCAGTCCGAAGGCTGATGCTCTATTCACTGAGCCAAACCGGCTAGGGTAGTGGTCGGCAAACTGCGGCTCGGCATACTGTGGCTCACGAGCCACATGCGGCTCTTTGGCCCCTTGAGTGTGGCTCTTCCACAAAATACCACATGTGGCCACGCATGTACAGTGCGATTGAAACTTCGTGGCCCATGCTCAGAAGTCGGTATTTTGTGGAAGAGCCACACTCAAGGGGCCAAAGAGCCACATGTGACTTGCGAGCCGCAGTTTGCCAACCACGGGGCTAGGGCCACCCTTTATTTTCTTAATCCTTCCTGTGCTGATGTGTCAAGCTAATGCTCCGGCTGAGCTGCTTTTTTACAAACTGATTTCATCAGGGAGCATCTCACAGAACAAAAACACCTGATTGGCAGAATCTGAATTGAATCGTCTGCATGTGATTAACATTGTAATATCTTAGGTCTTTGTGGTGGCCTGGGTCTCTAGAAATTTCTGGTGTCTGGGCTAGGAGTTCAAGCAGATCATAGAAGCCTCATTGCTTGACAACCAGAAACTGTTTGGTGATGGGGTACAGTTTTTAAAAACCATCTGTGACTACTCTGATAAGTGCAGAACCATCCTACTTGGAAGGGGTGCATATTGTTATTTTGTACTATCAGTACTAATTTGCAATTTATGGACTTCTGGTCTTATTGGAGCTGAGTGGAAATGAAATATGTGTAACTCTGATGCTTTGTTTGGTGGAGAGCTGACTGGCTAAAGTTCATTGTTACGTTTTAGTACAGTGGTTGTGTTTGTCATGACTGCCAGACCTACCCTCAGTGGGGGGTCCCAGTGGGACCCCAGGTGGGCTGTCAAAGCACTTGCTGCTTCCCCAGTCGTAGCCATGGGGACAATGAGGGACATTTCATTTACTCTGTAACTGCTTAGTGAGCATATATTTCATGTGTGGCTCTAAAGATATTGATGTGAACACAAAAAGGCCTCACTTATGCGGAGTTTATATTCCTGGGGTAGATGCTGCCAGTGAGCAGATAAATAACCCACTGCAAGCTCTGGGCCTTGTATACAAACACACTCCTCCCTTTAAATTGGGTGTTTTACCCTAAAGTTTTCTGCCCCCAGCTTGTTCCCATTTTTCCAGTGGTGCCTTGCATGGAATAAGGGTTTAATAGATATTTGTGATTACATAGCAGCTAGTGTTATGCACATGAAGAAGTACAGAGGGAGTTTAGTTCGAACATTTATTGAATGATCGTATATGATGTACATTGGGTGGCAGGCTGGGGATGCAGAGCTGTTTTGGATGCTGTGTCAGTAGTCTCCCAGTCTCCTTGACAAGTAGCCTAGGTAGGATCAATGCAGGATATAAACCAGAGCATGCTTTGGGAGCACAGTTCAAACTAGGGGCTTCCTGAAGGAGATGGTATCTATACATGAATGAGTGTTGACTAAGGGAAGAGAAAGTGAGAATAGTGTTCTAGGTGGAGGGACTAAATCAGGCAGAAGTCCAGAAGTGTGACAGAAGCATGGGGTGTACAAGGGACAGTGCCACAGTAATGTCAGGTGGGGATGGCCTGTGTGAAGGAGCTCCAACCCTAGTCTGGGAGGGCATTGCAGAGTTTTAAGCATGTGTTTCACACCATGGTTCTGGGTGCTCTGCAAAAGCCGGACTTAAGAGGGTAAAAATAGAGACAAAAAAGGTCTGAACTGAGATGGTGGTGGCAAGGGTGGATCTGTTTGAATCTCAGCTGGTGATCCTGTTCTTTGGGTGGCTGAGTTCAGAGCTCAGACCCCATGGTCCCCTCCATAACCTCTCACTGCCCCAGCTTAGCAACATGCCAGTTGTGGTACAGAATTGTTCTTCAGATGGGACCTCTCCCAGCTAATGCCTGGACCCTGCCACATGGTCCTGTCCTGTCCTGTCCCAGGCTGCCCGCAGTTACCCTCCTTTGTGCCTGCAGATCAGAAAGTTCTTCCTCTGCTGTCCAAATGGTTCTCTCTTCATCTAGTCTCTCTTCATCTAGCCTGGCAGTCGTTTTCTGTAGTGCCCTCTCCCCTTGCTCATCCCTTCATCAGATATTTGTTGAATCCCTTCTGGTTGCCAAGTAATGTTGTCACACCACAGGACAGGGAGGGGGAACCGGCAGTCTCCAGTCTCCTAGAGTTGACATCTTAGTAGGGGAAAGAGACCATAAACCCATAAATACATAGTGTATCAGCTGTTGATTTCTGCTGTGAGGCCAGTCCAAGGTTTCTCCTAGGAAGTATAGCGTGAGTTTAGTGAAGTCTGCAACCTCTCAGGCTGGAGGCTGTTGGAGACAAGGGGCAGAAATCAAGCTCAGAGTGCCTTACACAAAAATCAGCTTCTGTTGACTTAGCTGAAAAGTCTTGGGGGTGGGGTTAGCTGTGGGCTGGCTGGACCCTGGGCCTCCAGCGATGGGATTCAGTTTCCTCCCCTGCTTCCTGTTGGATTGGCTCTAGTCTAAGGTCTCTTTTGATGACAGGGTTACCTCCCACCAGCTCAGCAGAGAGAGAGCTCCCCTTCCCCAGTAGCTCCAACAAAATTCCTGGACCTGAATCTCATTCACCATCAGCAGCCTGGCCTTATTCAAGGGTCACAGTGTCCCCTGGGGCCAGGACGAGGCTCCATCTGAAACACAGAGGTGGGGGAGGAGTGCTTCCCTGAAGAAAATGAGGGGTTGGGGTGCTGGGCTGGCCAAAACCCTGGCTTCTCCCTGTGCACCTCAGTGCCTTGTTGCTGGCCAGGAGTTGAAGACAGAGGCGAGGCGGGGGCCTGGACCTCCAGCCCTTCATGCTGGGTTTGTGGTTTATAGGGCAGCACCGGAACGTCTCTGGGATTTCCCGTAGTAGACAAGTGTAAATAAGCCGCTGCCATCCCCAGAGTCCCTCCAGCATTTCTTTGCTGTCATTTATTGTCTAGCATAGGCCTGTCCATTCATTCATTCATCCACCCATCCTGGTTTGTCAGACAGCAACTATGCGCTGTGCCAGGAGATGACTGCTTAGGGTAGCATGGAAACCTTGGTGGTGACCCTTACTCTCCTCCCTTTTGCACTTTGGTCTCATACATGTCATTCACCCGTGTCCATTGTGGGCTTGCACAGTGAGGACTGTTGTGACTCTAACTCGGTTATGGTGCAGCTTCAATGAGCGTGGCAGTGGGAATGGTCACCGTCAGTGGGCCATTACCTCAAAGTGAAGACTGGAGCCTGTCCTGCTTCTCCAAGAAGGGGGAGTTTGAAGAGATGGGGAGTGGAACAGGATCCTTTTGGTTTTTGTCTCGGTCTTGTCCTTTTTCCTCCTCAAACTTCCTCTTCACCTCGTTTCTATTGTGGGTAATCGCTGTCACCTCCTAACTGGTCTCTTCACATGGCCTCTTCCCCACACTTCTCATTTTAAACCTAAACCAACCACCATGCCTCCCCCACTCCTTTTGCACCACTTCCCAAATCCTTGGCATGGCCACCTTCTGCCCCTGGGCTCCGTGCCTTCACACCTGCCACTCTCCCTGCCAGGCTTTTCTCCTTGAGACTTCAGCACAGCAACCTCATCTCAGGGATATTTCCCTAACACTCTAGACCAGACACTCTACCAGCTCCCTATCTGAGCACTCTTATGAACTGCGAACCGTGTCCTCCTCCTACCTAGCAGTCCTGCTGGGGCAAAGCTGTGTGAATGTAGGTTCCTGGTTAATCTAAGTCTCCTATGACGAGGCTCTGACAGCAGGACTGTGCAGATGCTCCCCAAATTCATGACTCCCCTGGCCTCCCTCCTCTCTCGGCCCTTGGATGCTGAAGGAGACCCTAAACACACCCCACAGGGTTCATGAGCACACCCAGAGCCACATGCCCAGGTCCAAAACGATGAGGGGCCTCCCCCATGAGTTAAGGTGGTCCTCGGTTACAATCCCCTAGCTGGCCACAGAGGCTTCCTGGGCTGCCCCTGGGTAGGAGATACATGGTATTGCCTGAGAAAATAGGCGGCATAGCCCTGACAGGGCATCCCAAAGGGTCTTTTCCTTCAGCAGACATGCAAGATGGACTCTCAGACTTTTGCAACTCCATACATTCTTTTTTTGTTAATGGCTGCTCGCTTAGAGAACCAGGTGGAATGTGGGCCGGGGTTCTCCAACAAGCATGAGCTGTGTGGACCAGGGGTCCTCAAACTACGGCCCACGGGCCACATGCAAATACAAATATTGTATTTGTTCCCGTTTTGTTTTTGTTTGTTGTTTGTTTTTGTTTTTTTTGCTGTTGTTGTTTTTGACAAAAGTACTTGGACATTTTAATGAACTCCCCTCCATGTAGCTTCAGGCTACCAGGATACAGGCCCCACCAACACCCTTAATCTTCTCCTCGGCTCTTCTGCTGAAGAACTTGGCCTTCACAATGACAGGCTGCTTTGGGAGCTTTCCCTTCCCCAGAACTTTGTAGTAGCCCGATCGCACCACATCAATGATGGGAGCAACTCCAGTCTTGCTTTTGGCAGCATTCACCCGTGTCTGCTCACTGACCAGGGTCCACAGTTTATCAA
Organism: Myotis daubentonii; assembly: GCF_963259705.1. Classification (NCBI taxonomy): domain Eukaryota; kingdom Metazoa; phylum Chordata; class Mammalia; order Chiroptera; family Vespertilionidae; genus Myotis; species Myotis daubentonii. Next base: position 30,021,566 of record NC_081844.1, read on the forward strand.
GGTTGACAGTTGGGCAGAAGCTCTAGTTCCTCTTCAAGTGGTAATGCCTCATACCAACTTTCCCAAAGTAACCTGGGTGATATTTGTCGAAGTTGATCCTGTGATGATGCAGGCCGCCAGCATTCCCGCGGCCCCCCGGGTGCTTCCTGTGCTTGCCGATGCGGCCGTGGCCGTGGCTCACGTGGCCCCGAAGTTTGCGGGTCTTCCTCAGTCTGGATGGCATGCTGGCGGCCGAGTTGCAAGAGCCCGTTTTGTTTTTTTACTTCAAAATAAGATATGTGCAGTGTGCATAGGAATTTGTTCATAGGTTTTTTTTTAATTATAGCCCGGCCCTCCAACTGTCTGAGGGACAGTGAACTGGCCCCGTTTAAAAAGTTTGAGGGCCCCCGGTGTGGACAGAGATTGCAAACTGGTTGCCCCCTGGCCTCAGCTGGCCTGCAGATTAAAAAAAAATAACCAACCCTCAACTAGTCTCCAGCATTTGAAATTCAGGAGATGCCATATAAAGATTTGACTTACCTGAGCGGAATTCCTTCAGAACCACAGTTGGTGGCATTGAATAGCTGCCACCTCCAATGTATTGCAGCTCACCACACTCCCCACCGCTCTCCCTTGATCAGGCCTAAGTGAGTCTTAAAGCCTTTTTATTGGTGTATAATATGCATACGTATCCTACCATTAAGTGTTGAATTGTCACAAACTGAAACCCCACACCTCCTCGTAATGAAAGTATTTTCTAGGTGATTTGATGTCCTTTGGGGTTACTAGTTTTATATGGGTTTGTTTTTTATTTTTAACTTATAATTATAGCTTTGTTTACTGTATGAAATAGTGTTGGGGGGAAAAACACCAATTTTTCTTTTTGCAGAAAAACCTGCCATTGCTCCGCCCGTCTTTGTGTTTCAGAAGGATAAAGGACAAAAGGTAAGGGGCTGGTATGTTCTCTCTTCACATTTGTTTTCTCCTAGAGCTCTCTCTCCCCAGGTCACATAGCAAAGGAGACTTCTGCCCTTTAAGCCTTCACATTGAGCTTGGAGGAAAAAGGTCCAGTGGCTTTAGGTTACCATGGCGAATGGTTGAGATAGGTGTGTGTGGAAAGGGTTCAGAGACCCTGCTTTAAAAAACGGTGGTAGAAAACTTTCTCCTCATTCCTAATGATTTGATTTAGAAATACTGTACTTTAGGAAAATTAGTAGGAGAAAAAAGGTAGAAGGACGGAGAGGAGGGAGAGGAGGAGGGACAAGGTGGGAAAGTGGGGGGAGGAGAAGCGAGGAGAGAGAGCAATGGTGGTTACAGAGGAAAAACAGGACCTTTAAAGATTTTAGAGACATTTTTTGGCCCCAACCAACAAGGCATAAATGCATTTAGAATAATTATTAGTTGACTTGGATTGTATATTTACCACCCATCTTTCTTGGGTTGCTTCCTCTTCTTAGATTTTAAATGTCTTGGTCACATTGTTGTTGGAAATACCTTGTCTAATTCATAGTGATGAGCTGGCAGCCTGTCAAAGGCCTGATTGGTACATCAGTTACATATCTACCTTTGCATGTTGTTTGTCTTGAAGTCACAGGTTTTATATCCTTACCTGATAAATCAGTATGGAAGGTTGGGATTGTGTCCAAAGTTAGTTGATGTTTTGTGGCGATGCTTCCCAAGCTGATGTGAGGACTCCCTCTAGTTGTCAAAAACGTGGATGATCCCGCCCCACCCAGGGCCCAGGACAATAGATAATTTAATGCCCATGGCAAGATTTCAGAGACCAAGTGTGTTCTGAAATCCATTTGTAATCTTGTTGATAAGAAGAGAATTTGAGAATTGGCTCAGGGCTGGGGATCCACAGGCCAGGTGCTCTGGCGGATCCCCAGTTCCTCGGCAAGGTGGCCTGCTCAGAGGTTGGGACAGCTAGTCTGGTGATTTGACACTCCCAGCGGTCCAGCTACTGCTTTGTAGACTTTGTCCTTTGGTCTGAGAATAGAGGCCAGACTTTTCTTTCTGTGCAGCCCAGTTTCCTGGAAAACATGTAGGTGCTATGCCAGGAAGAAAGCTTATGTACTGAGGGGACAGGAGGGAGAGGGGCCCTAAACCCACACCCTCTTGCACCGGAGCCTTCTGTTTTGGCAGGATTTTATCTTCTAGGCTTGTTCTCACATTAAACATCCCCATTGTTAATTCTTTGCTGAAGAAAGAATAGCCAAACCTGAGGAAATGTTCTTCCCATTTTGTTTTGGCTTTCCAGGTGGTATTTTCAAGATACATCAACCTCTGCTGTCTCCTCTCCCCTGGGCCCTGACACATACATACAGCTTAGTTACCTGTGTTTTTAATCATCCCTCCTTTGGAAAAGGGTCAGTCACTGAAAGGCTGATGTGTTTCCTGTAGCTTTTTAGAAATGGATGTATTTGATTTCTCTTTTAGATGTAGTCGCTTCTGAGGTTTTTCATTAAGTCGGGGTTTTCTAGCATTTTGAGTTTTATCGCGACCATCATTTGAATCATTTTAGCTTAAAATGGGGATCAGCAAACTAAGGCCTGGCACCGCTGCTTATTTTTGTAAATAAAGTTTTATTGGTACACAGCCATGCCTATCCCCTTCATAGTTACTGAGGCAGATTTCACACTGTAACAACAGAGTGAAGTAATTTGGACCCAGACCCATGGCCTGCAAAGTCAAAAATATTTAGTTTCTGGCCCTTTACAGAAAAATTTGCCAACCCTGAATTTAAAATGAGCACTAGGAATTAATAGTTCTTTAAACCTGAGGACTTTTGGACAGCTGGCAGGATGAAAAACTAAAATGTAATAAATGTTTGGCTGAATTTAAAATGCTTTTAAAATTAATTCCTGTTTTATTACTGTTTTCACAGTTGAGGTGGTTTTTGCTTTGGTTTTTTGGTTTAGTTAGTTTTTTTTACTTTTTTATTGAATTTATTGGGGTGACATTGGTTAATAAAATTATATAGGTTTCAGTTGTACAATTCTATAATACATCATCTGTATATTGTATTGTATTGTATTGTATTGTATTGTATTGTATTGTATATGTTCACCACGCCAAGGCAAGTCTCCTTTTATCACCATTTATCCTCTTCTACCTCCTCCCACTCCCCTTTCCTTCTGGTTCTGTTGCTTTGTAATCCAAAGGATAACTTACATGTATTGCCTTCATAAAGTTGAGGTAAATTATGTAAATGGATGACTGAACCAGAAGAGTAGCTAGGAAGATGGTCATCATCAACTTAAAATATACAAATGTAGTTCTTATCACAATACTGACTCAGAGCCAACACTAATGGGCTTCTAAAAATAACTGATCTGCAGCTTTTCAGAATTCAGCTCTCCATTTCTGTCCCAAGATCATCGAAAGGGTGTGGGAAACCTCTCTGTTTAACAGCAGAAGCTGGAGAAGCCTTTGTGACTGTCCTTTAGGGGTGCTTTCTGAGCTGTCAGGTAGATAGATGGTGGCTAAATGGACTCAGAATCTTTTCTTTCTCTATTGTTTATGACAGCATAAGAGTAAGGTGGAAAGTAAACAGTAATCAGGTAGCTTTGTTTCCCTTTAACTTCCCATTTCAAGAAAGACGGAAGGGCAGGTCTTCAAGGATCATCCACAAGATTTCTTGCCAAAGTAAGAGTTTGAGAGTCTTCTAGTTTCATTCTTTCTTTCTGCCCCAGTCCCTTCTCATACTGCAAAAGCAGAACTGGGAAAAGACTGTTGGGGCTGCTTTTTTCTGAGCACACTTTTATCCTCTTTCTCTTTGACGTTTTATTTTGAAATTTTCAAATTATCAGATAAGATGGAAAAACAGTACTGAAGACACAGGTATTCTTCACCTGGCTTCACTGTTAACATCTTTGTCATAAATGCTGAAAGCACTCAACTGTAATTTGCTCCCATCTGATGTTCCTCTCTAAATACTTCTGCAGGTGTTTCCTAGGAATAGTGTGTCATTCCTCTCCATGGCCCCAGTGTCATTGTCACCCATAAGAAAATGACCATTCAGAAGTCTCCTCCAATATATAATTTGTCCTAATTGTCACCAAAATGTCCCTTATAGCTATTTTTTGAGCCACTTCTTGAACCACATAGATCAAGTATTCCCATTGTCACTGTGAGGCCATTAACTTCCTTGTCAGTAAACAGTCTCTAAACCATCCAATGGGTGTGTTTCAAAGAGCCCCTGTCCCTCAACCCCCTTCAAAGGAGAGCACACCACAGGCCCAGCTATTGTTGGGATAAAAGATTTGAAATTTTAAAAACAAATAAGCTGCCAGCTAGGTGTTTTTGTTTGGTAGTAAAGCCACACAACATTTTATATCAGTTCCATTGATGGTCCATGTGTTCATAGCAAACTACAAATTGGTATTAGTGGCCTGCTGGTGGCACACAGGTCAAGTTGTCAAATCCTCCTGTTGTCCCAGTTAGAGAAAGCCTTCCACAGTCTGAACTCCAATCCTAATGCACAAGAATTGTCTTTACTGCCTTCCATGTCTCCAGGCTTCCTCAAGGTGGTGCTCTTCACAAAATGCTTGTGTTTGCATGCATTTGTGTGGTTTTCTTAATGAGTTGTTTGTTTTTTAAATTTTAAGCCTCACCCAAGGATATGTTTATTGATTTGAGAGAGGGGAAAAAACCATTGATTGGTTGCCTCTTATACTTGCCCCAACCTGGGACCCCAACCTGGGACTGAACCTATAGTCTAAATAGGTGCCCTGACCTAAAATCTAACTGCATTCTTTCAGTGTACAGGATGACCAACTGAGCCACACTGGCCAGGGCTACATGCATTTGTGTTTTTAAAGCAAAAACAAAACCTTTTATTAACTGCCTTGAATAGACGCAATTTTTTTTTCTTTTTAATGTATAGAGAATTTGAATCTCATTCAGTAGGTTGTCTTATTGTATGTGATGATTAAATGTTTCTTTCAGCCCTGGCCAGTGTGGCTCAGTTGGTTGAGCGTTGTCCCCTGTACCATGCACCGAAAGGTCTTTTGTTCAATTCTCAGTTAGGGCACATGCCCAGGGTGCGGGTTCCATGCATACTTGAGGCAGCCAATTGATATTTCTCTCTCATATCAGTGTTTCTCTCCCTCCCTCTTTCTTCCTCTCTAAAATCAATAAAACTTTGTTTTAATGTTTCTTTCAGTTAGTTTATCTTCCAAACATTTGTTAATCCGAAGGGGGGTGGTATTGCGGTTGCACTGGCAAGATAATGCCCATTTGGTAACAAGACAGAAAACAGGAACAGAAATGCTTATGAGCAGAAAGTCCGCTATTGCTGAAAATGCTTTTAAGCAGGAACTCCGGGATTGCTGAAAATGCGGTATAGTATGTTTAGACCTAGTTTTGAAGCTTATTGTTGGTGTAACAAGTATACCCTATGTGCATGTTTTTATTTTGTTTGTTATTTTTGTCAGCCACATATAGTTTAGGATATATGATCTAGGGTCTGGATCTGATGTCTGATTTTAATAAACATGTTAAAAAAAACTACAGGTCCTATCTTGGTTCTTTAGACTTTCTTGTCCAACAGAAACACTCGGACCCAAGGAGAAAAATGCTGGAACAACATTTGTATTTCTTTTTGGTCATCTTGAGTCCACCATGCTATGAGGACATTTGAACATTTATGTTTTAAAAGCAGAGATTTTAAAAAAATATATATGAGAGTAGAAGAATTGTGAATAAATAAGAAAGCAACTAAGGTAGAAGCATCAACAATCAGCTCAGTAGATACTGTATCCATTTGGTTTCTACTTTTTTTAAAAAATATATTTTATTGATTTTTTACAGAGAGGAAGAGAAAGGGATAGAGAGTTAGAAACATCGGTGAGAGAGAAACATCGATCAGCCGCCTCCTGAACACCCCCCACTGGGGGTGCACGCAACCAAGGTACATGCCCTTGACCGGGACCCTTGAGTCCGCAGGCCGACGCTCCATCCACTGAGCCAAACCAGTCAGGGCGGCTTCTACTTTTACAAGCTAGATTCTAGAACCTGCTCATAATCCTCAGTAAATTGTTTTGCCCAGATGTCAAGAATTAATTGATACTAAGTTCACCTCAACTTCCCATTTGAAAGGAAGCACTGACATTTAAAAGCAGGGATTTAAAGAAAAAAAACAACAACTGGTTCTAATTAGAGAGATAGGCAGTTTCCCACAAAGCTCTGGGTTTAATTTTCTTTTGGTGGGTGTTAAATTTCTAACCATAAAGCAGCAGCCGACTAGTGGGCAAACTGACCTTAGTGCCCCAGAAAGGTTAGAGGAACAGTTTGGGAAAGTCTTTCAGTCTGGATCTTCCCTAGATAGGAAGGGTTGCTTTTGGTGGCTTTTTAGATGTGTGCATGAGTTAACATTGCGTTGCTGTTGCTTTCCTAAGAATGTTGGAAAGTTCTCTTAAATCTTTTTTATATAGCACCTTTCATCCAAAAGGCTCACATGTCAAAAAATAGCCCCAACACCTATCTAAAGAGATCTCAGATACTTCACACCCAGAAGAAACACGGCAGCGTCAGCAGGGTGGCTGGATAGCGTAGCCTGTGGTCATTTAGTTCACAAAGTAAGAGAAAGGGCTTCTTTCTAGTGGGTGATGCCATGAGGGAGGTTTGGGAATTTGTTGCAGGACACCAACTTAATACCCACTTCTCAAGAAAAGAGTCTTGGCCACAGAGCTCTCAGCCCACTGAAGCAATCCCCAGAAGCCCAAGAACCAGCTCAAAGAATGCCAGGGGTGTTGTACTTTCAAGGACAAAGACTTCTGGAGCCAGCTTTCTCTTATCCTGGCTGTTTTCCAAATAAGCCCCTGCCCAAGGTGTTTGGAATGAGCCTGGGGAAATCCCAAGCCAAAGGGCTCCCTCTTCCAGCTAAACTCCCACCCTCCCCACAATACGAAACTGGCTTTTTGTGTCTCTGCCAGGTCCTTTAGTCACCCCACACCTGCACTCACTGAAATGAGAAAAGCTCTTCCTTCATCTCCGGTTTAAGCAGAACAAGTTGAAAGTTGATGGAAGAACTAGGGTGAGATGCAGAAGCTTTTGGCCCTGGAAGCCTATGCTTGATTGTGTGGTGTCCCTGGCCTACTTCCCCACCTTTCCTAGCAGATGGAAGTGGTGCTGAGGGCAGCTTCCCTGATCATATCTTTGAGGAGATGTGTTATTAACCTGTAATCATCCCTGTTCCCCTCTGATAGAGGCACTGTCCCCATTTTTGTCACTAGGAGTGTTTTTCTTCACTCATGGCCCATAAGCAGAGTAGCTCCAGGCCAAGCCTCGCACTTTTGAAAACAAAGGTTCAGACTTCCTGCACACCTTAAAGCTCCTTGTAAAGTCAAACAGCAGGAAGTCCACGTTCATTTTACTTTGTGCCTTCTTTCTTGGCCCATCCTCCTGGGCAGGAATTGCTGAAGGTGGAGCCATCTCTAGGCCTCCGATCCCTGCCCCCATCCCCTGCCCCATGTTGCAGCCTTTATTTACATTGAAGGAAAATTGTCTTTTTTGCTCCCAGTCCTCTGCAGAGCAAAAAGACTTGTCGGATTCGGGAGTGGAGCCTCAGGGGGAGGCTGAGGCTCCCCACCATGGCCCAGGTCACCCTGAGTCAACTGGTGAGCATGCTCTAGAGTCTCCTGCCCCCGCTAGCGCTTCAGCCAGCGCTCCTGAAGCCCAGCTTCCTCCTTTTCCACGAGAACTGGCAGGGGTAAGTCCACCTCCATTCCATGGCCCAGGGGTCCCAACCCAAACCGGCCCTTTTCCCTCTGAGTCCCTCAGATCCAGACTTTAGAATATAAGCAGCTGATAACTGAAAAGGTGTCCAAGATCTCTCCAGCTCTCTTTAATTCCTGCTGCTGAAAAATCAGAGAAGATTAGGTCCCCTTTACATGGAGACTTGTCTAGTTGGATAAATATATGCCCATAGCAAAAAGCTAGTCCTGTTTCCTGAAATAGACACGAGGGGTCAAAAGAGGAATTGAGTAGTGGGTAGAACTTTCCAAATCAAATTGGACCCCTTCTCCTTCCTTCCATTTTTTCTTTCTCTCTCTGAATCCGGGCCTTCCAATTCAGTGTCTTAGAAACACAAGGAGCTCTGGCTTCCTTAATCTGTAGGAAGAGGAGATGTCTAACACAAATTGCTTTGCAAGACTGATTGTGTCTGGACTGTGGTGAGGCTGTGAGCTGCTTGTCTTCAATCAAAGCAGGAAGAAGAGAAGACTCTTCTTTGAATCCAGAGGGAACCCCTGAGCTCTTTATCTTTGTATTAAGAAGGCTTTTGAAGATAATAGGTGGAGAAGATTATGAACTCTCAAGAACAAGAAATGTCTTGAGTGTTTGGAGTTTGATAAGTTGGGAAAGGTAAACATCATCATATATTCAGGATTGTAAACTCCATCCTCTAGGTACCCCCAATGTCGTGACATTGAAAAATGACTCTTAACAAGAAAACAGAGGACCCCACTCTGCCATACAGAATGCAAGGCAGCCTTCCAGGGCATCACAACCCTAGACATTTAGCAATTTCTATGTCACGTCACCAGTACCCTGTGTTCTTAAGGAAACCATTAAAATTCAGTTACAGGCACCAAACCATAGGCGCAAGAAGAAACCGTGTTCGGCCAAGGTGAGATTGGAGTCATATTTTGACAATTTAGAGGAATCAGTGTGTGGTGGCTAAAGAAGGAGTAGTTTTTATCATGGGTGGGGAACAGCAGGGAGACAGTCCTTCGTGGCCTAGCAGTGGGTTTGGGATAATGAAGTGTACTCAGAAGCTCAGTAATGACTCAAGCCAGGAGGCACTTACTGCCAGGGTGTTCTGGCATCACAGCCCTGACAGAGAGCTGGCAGGGCAATAATTAAGAGGTGGTCACTTTTTTGGTTGGGGGCAGAGCAGCTCCTGGGACCTCTTCCTGAGTCAGGTATTGTTAGTTATTTTATCTGCAGCCTTTGCGAACAGGTCATCTGTTCTCAGGCACTAAGAACAGATGACCTTGAAGTGGACCTGCCTGAGAGACTCTGAAGCCTTCTGCTGCCTAGTTTGAAAAACACAACTTAGAGGCATCTCCAACTGGGATGGTTGAGGGTTTCCAACTGCGAAGAGCAGACGGCTAGATTGCAGAAATTGTGTCATGGCAGCTACTCTACCAGATTCATGTGGGCTATTTCAGGCCCCTCTCACTTCTAGTGCCCACTTGGTAAGACTGGTGGGTCCTCACCTTCCACCTGTGGCCAGTCCAAATGTTGATCTCTGAGGAACGTGGCTTCACTGTCCTTGTGGACATTGGGTTGGAGACTCTAATCCAGGGGTCCTCAAACTTTTTAAACAGGGGGCCAGTTCACTGTCCCTCAGACCGTTGGAGGGCCGGACTATAGTTTAAAAAAAAACTATGAGCAAATTCCTATGCACACTGCACATATCTTATTTTGAAGTAAAAAAACAAAACGGGAACAAATACAATATTTGTATTTGCATGTGGCCCTCGGGCCATAGTTTGAGGACCCCTGCTCTAATCCCAAGAAATTCAGTTGTTCCCCAGGCTGGCCAATACAAGGTCAAGTGTTCTAGTAGGGAACCTCAGGATGGATTGTGAAGTCATCATGGGAGGGAGCCAGGTCTCGGGGGAGTGGTTTATGAATGGAGAGCACAACCGTAAAGGCCTGCATCACACACACACACACACACACACACACACTCACTGTTTCAGCATTTGTGACTACAGAAATCCTCCGTTCCGTCACAAGTCCCAGCAGCACCACCATCATATCAGTTGGGGACAGCTCTGAGGGCTCACCAAGGGCTCGTTCTGTGGGGCTGTCTGCAGAGGAAACCATGGCAGGTGGCTAATGGCTCCTGTCAGTTGACTTTCCCCACTGAGTGGGCATGTTCAAGCAAAGTTCACTTTGGTTTTTAGGTCAATTAAGGCATAAATCAAGGCAGAGAAACCTGATCCAGGCTTCTCGGGCTGAGATTTTTTTCCCTTGGTTACTCATTGCGTTGGCATCAGAACAAATTTGGATCTTGCTCTGTACCACACCAGAGTTCAGGAAACCGCCCACAGGTTACTCAGCAGGTCTCATCCATCATGCTCAGTCTCTTCTCTGTGCCTCAATCCCTGGGGGTCTATAAAGCATGAGCTCTTTATGGCAAATAGTGGCTCGCTGAATTGTTATAAAGGGCCTTGATCATCTTTCAGTCTCATCAGCACTCTAGCCATGGAAGACTCAGTACCAGAAAAAAGTCTATATATCAGACTTCCTGGCTCTCAGCAGGCAGTTTGAAGAAACCCAAACCACATTTCAGATTCAGTTCTCTTATCCAGGAGAAGCGAGCAGCTTCGTGCTTGCCCCGGTCCTGGCTGAAGTCTGCTGGACTGAAGCTCCAAGCCAAGGCACTGATGAGCTTAAACTATGTTTATGAGACCCACCAAGAAGCTTAGAAAGTGTCTGGAACGAGCCCTCTGGCTGGACAGCTTCCCTCATCTTCCAGCTCCTGCACAGGATTTGACTTTTGTTCCATCCCCACCCTACTTCATGTCTTCAGAGGCCACTTCTGTTTTTCTTGTTTCAGTGAGCTTTTTTAGTAAGAATTTCTGAGCTGGTTGCCCCAGTCACAAAATTGGCCCATAGTTGATATGAAGACAAGGACATGATCAGGCTTTGCTTTTTTAAAAAAAAAATCCTCACCCAAGGATATGTTTTTATTGATTTTTTTTTGATTTTTTTTTTTTTTTTTTTTTTTTAGAGAGGAAGAAGGATGTGTGTGAGAGAGAGAAACATCAATCTGTTGCCTCCCATACATGGTCTGGCTAGGGATCCGACCCACAATCTAGGTATGTGCCCTAACTGGGAAGCAAGCCTGCAACCTTTTGGTGTATGGGACGACGCTTCAACCAACTGAGCTACTGGACCAGTGCAGTAGGCCCTGCTGTTATTTGATTTTTCATCCCACAGCCAGGTGGACTTTCTAACTGGTCAGTCCAGGCTGGAGTCACTGAGGCCCACGCAGGCCAAATGGCATCCAGTGTTTTCTGGAAAGAACTTGTGTGACTTCGTCTTGCTTTCTGGTCTTTTCTGGGAGGCCAGGAAGGCAGTGCTTTTCATTTCTGCATACTTCCGGTGTGCCTATGTCTTTCATGTTCTGAAACACAGTCTCCAGCTCCATCCCCTTCCCTGGCCTGGCACCTTTGTTTCCCTCGAGGCCACACCAGGCAGCCTCATGAGAGCCATGTTTTTTTTGGAGCAGGGTAATAATAAATCTAATGATCATAATTTTTACAATTTAATCCTTTATACAAAAATCAGAAGCTTCCCGTGCATATGTTCCCATCCTGGGTTAGACATTATCCCGATTTTGTACTTGGTGACAGGGTCTTACACGCCTCCCAGAATGAACTGCTTCCCTGGAGGACCCAGTGGCTTCTGAGGGGAGAGGGCTGCCGGTGCCGCCCAGAAGCACACGGTGAGCAGCTCCTTTGATTCTTCTGCAGGCTGGTGTTTACCAGCTCACAGCCCCTCCGCCATCTAAGAGGGCTTTTCCATTTTTGTGAACCTGCTTCGTTCGTTCACACCGTCCTGAAGCCAGAGAAATCAGTTGAAAGGTTATCTTTGTTCTACTTTCTCTTCAGCCTCCTTATGTCAGTGTTAGTTGGGTATATTTTCATCATGATGTCCCAAATGGGTACTGACTCTTCCACTGGATTCTACTGTGGAGAGAGGCGGAGTAGAAAATGTGGCTTCTACACCCTGCTTCTGTTCTCCCTAAGAAGCACAGATCCTGAAAATCTGCTCTAGAATCCTCCTCATATGAGTCTCTGTAATGGTAATCCTTGAACTTGGGCTACAGATTTCTGAGGTCCAAGGAGTTGGGAGTCCCAGGCATTGCTTTCTACTGACCCCTGAGTAGCCACTCCCTTGATTGGGATGAAGGGTTTCCCCCACACTGCTCTGACACAGAAGAGGTCCAGACCACCAGGCTACCATCCAGGGGAAATGGTGGAACTGGCGTTGGCCTTGAGGGGAAGGGGGGCGCGGCAGAGGGAGTGGCTGCACCTCAGACCTTTTCCTGCCAGACAGCAAGCTCAGCCCTTCTCCAGCAGGGTGTAGGGCAGGTTGCTCTTCACATGGACATCTATGAAGGATTTCTAAAAGAGTCAGCATTTCCAAAGGCATGCAGAAATGACTTCACCTTACATTCTGTCTTCCTGCTTCCTTGCACTAATTTTTTTTTTTTTAGAAGAGTTGCCAGTGCCAGTTTCCTCATTGCTTCTCAAGTGTTTCATACTCCACAGGAGGTTCCAGCAGTTTTTGGAAGGTTCTCCTTGTCAGGGAGTCTTCCTGTGTTTTCCTTCCCAGGCCTTAGCCTCCAGGTTTTTCTGGACTAAGAGACCCATTGCCTGTCTGTGGGTGGTTCTTCAAAAGACTTGGGGCAAAAATTTGAGGGTTTCCTGGAGTCAGGGGTCTAGGAGTGTCTGAATCTTGTTTGGCCAGGCAACTTTTCTTCTCAGGTTTCCCAAGGGGCCATAGTGGAGGATATGGACTCCATTTGTGCAATAAATACTTGAGAGTTTTTTGTGTACTGTGTCCTGGGTGTTGCACATATGAGCTATGAGGATAACAGACAGGGTAGGGCCTCATCATGGCTAGAGACAGACACATTAGATCATTTCTGATTGTGGTACACAAAACGGTAGAGGCCCAAGAGTGGCTGGAGGGTGGGGTTAAGGGGAGCTGCCTCCACTTTCTGGGCAGTGAGATAGGCATGAGCATAGGTTCATTCTGGAGGTGATCAGGAAAGGCCTCAGGGAGGCCACAGTGAGTGGACCTGCAGGAAAAGCACCAGGCCTTGGGAGTAGCACATGGCAAAGGAACATTGAAGCGGGACAGTGCTGACATACTCAGAAAACAGCAGAGAGATAGGTTGGAGTGTGACGGCAAGGAGGAGTGGTATGGGATGGACCAAGGGTCCTGGTAAGCAGTCCTGGACCCTGAGAGGTGAGGCTAAATCTCCAGAGGCTCCTGGTTTGAGGAGGGGCTCCTAGCAACATTCAAATTCTTAAGGAGACCCAGATGCCTGAGGCTTTGCTGTGTCGTTGGAAGAGGTAAGAAATTTAGGTGTCATTAAAAGAGCCCCAAAATACATGCAGCAAAAATTGGCAGAACTGAAGGAAGAAATTGACAATTCAGTCATAACAATTGGAAACCTCAGTACTGCACTCTTAGTTATCAGTAGAATATCCAGACAGATGGACCCAGCAGAGTGCACTGTCCCCTCAGTCATGAGGAACCTTCTCCAGGGTAGACCCCTTGCTAGGCCACAAAACCAGTCTCAGTAAATCTGAAAGGATTTAAGCCATACAGTCTTCTCCAAACACAGTGGAATGAAATTAGAAATCCATAGCAGATGAGCCCTGGAAGATTCACAAGGTGGAAACTAACATAGATGGCCAGCGGGCAACAGGAAAGTTATGTATGGAGGCCTGTTGAGATTGAGATGCTAGAAGAATCTCTGCAACAACTGAGGCAGCTCGGGCCTAACAACTTTCAGGAGCACCAGCTGGGCTGCTGGCTGTTGCCCTGTGCATAACTTAGGAACACAGGCCTTCACTGCTTCTCCCTAGTCTTTCACTGAGCAAATGCTGAGGAAGCGCCTGCTTTGTGGTGCCGAGGGCCAGTCCCTGGAACTTTGAGTCTAGCAGGGGACCCTGACACGGAGCAATGAGGCCAAAGGACCAAGGGGTTTGTTCTCACATGGGAACTTAGAGACCTGAGGGAAAGGAGGACATCAGTGGATAAGGAGTCAGTGTCTACAGAGCCCAGAGAGGGTGATCATTTCCAGATCCCAGGAAGTGGCAGATCCCAGTTCCTACAGAGCCACGGGGTGGTAACACAACTCTTTATTATCAGATGTCAGCCCCGGTCACTGCTGAATCATAGTGCTGTGGGCTCAGGAACCCCCATTCAAGGGTCTTCAAACCTGGCCCCCTCAACTCCTGGCTGCCCCCAGGACATTATTCCAAATCCCAGCTCACCTGTTCATGCCTGTCCCTGAGCTTTCAAGCCCTGTCCAAAGGTGTAACATCCAGTGGAAGTGAGCAAAGCCACTGCCAGGTGTGAGCTATAGCAAGACTGGCACGTTGGGCTGAGCAAATGCCACCTATTTATCCAGTTGACCCCGTGCTACTTCTCTGTGAGGGAGGCACCAGCACCCTATTTTCCAAATGAGATAATTTGCCCAAGGTTTCCCATTTAAGTAATGGCATAGGTGGAAGAAACACTCTAGATCTAGAAGCCCTGAAGAGGGGGGCGTTGAGCACTCTCACGCTCCACTCATGCCCCAAGGACTATTGAATAGCCCCGTTGTGAGAAGGGTTTCCTAGCACTTGGATGGATGGTCCCCTGTGAGCTTCTAATCCCCTGAGACACACCTGGGGACAGTGTCATCCTCTCCCTTCACAAATACTTCAGGGAGGCTCTTAGGACACAGACTTGGAGCAAGAAGCCCAGGTTGGTTTTTCTGACTCTAAACCCTAGTCATTGATTCACACAGGAGAGAAGGTCCAGGTTGGGATCCTTTTCTTACTGTCCAAGCCCTCGCCATCCTTCAAGATGGGCCAGTCTACACACTCTTACCCACAAGCTAAGGTGGTGTTTACATTTTTTAAAAATTGTAAAAACAATATATAGCATGTGGTCCTCAGAGCTGGAAATACTTTCTGACCCTTTATGAGAAAAGTGTGTTGCCCAGGCTTTAGGAGGTCCTCACTAGTGCAGAGTCAGGTTCCAGCTTCAGGAGGAAAGCAGGGAGGGTGTCAGGTCACCAGCAAGAATTAGCTGCTCCCTCACCTACAGTTCAGTGCAGTTACTGCCTCCACACGTGCTCTGCCGTGTGAAAAGCTCTTTGACACGCACCACCTCATTTCATCCCTCAGCTCCTCCAGGCAGGTGGTCATCATCTGGCTAACCATGAGTCTTAGGAGCTTTTCTGAACCTAAGAAAACTGGCTCCTCTGCTGTTTCTTAAGCACCCCAGAAGGAGTGATGTTCAATCTTCCACATTTGCTTTCTGCTGCTTAGTTCTCAAGAAGCATACATCCCTGAGAAGGGACATACAGGAGGGATTATATGTTATCCTGGGTTGGGAGGGGACTCATTTCAGGCCGCTTAATTGTTAGTTGTTCACATTCTAAAAGTAAAGGTTGTTAAGGAAAGATTCTTCAGCCACCTTTCAGGGTGTGTGTGTGTGTGAGAGAGAGAGAGAGAGAGAGAGAGAGAGAGAGAGAGAGAGAGAGAGAGAGATCGTTCAGTGGGTTTGTAGTCTGAATTGTTCTGTTCTGAGCACATTGTAGCAGACTTTGGTCCGAGGCATCAAAGTTCTAGGTTGCTCTGGAAACAATGGCCTACCTTGAAACAAGGTTCCTTACCGTGGAATATGCCAGGGCAAGGAATGGAAACCACCACAATCCGGTGTTAGGCGACCGTTTTTATTTTTTATTTTTATTGTTAATCTAAATCAAAGGTTATTTTTTCATTGATTTTTAAAGAGAGTAGAAGGGAGGGGGAGAGAGACAGAGACATTGATTGGTTGCCTCCCAAGCATGCTCTGACTAGGGCCAGGGATCAAGCCTTACAACCTAAGTTCGTGCCCTGGACCAGAATCGAACCCAGGACCCTTCAGTCAGCAGGCTGATGCTCTATCTACTTAGGCAAACTGGCTAGGGCTAGGCAACCATTTTTTTTTTTTAATTAAACAGTCCAGCTGCCCTTCAGAGTGGAGAACAGGTCGCTTTTCAGCTCTTGGCAAAATGAGTTTTGGCCAGGTAAAGTTTCACTATGCTTGAATTTGGGAGTGACACACCAGTTAGCTGTAACCTGTGGAGAAACAAAGAAACCGATCCTTGTGCTGTAAATGTGCTGTCAGTCATTAAGAGGATTCCTTAGCACGTGGCCTGGTCTGCAGAAGGTTCATGGCGGAGTTCTGAGCGTGAGATTGAAAGTTCCTCTGTGACTTGGTGGCTGAGCTAAGGGAGTTGGCCCTCAGTACTGTCTCTCAGGATCCATTCATTACGGAGCTTCTGAGCTGTTAGGTGAGAGGGCAGCTTGGCCCTCTCTTCCACCCTGACATGTGCTCTCGTTTCAGAGGTCAGCTGGAGGCTCCAGCCCTGAAGGTGGTGAAGGTGAGGAAACCTCTAAAACGTTTCACTGTCTTTCATTGTAAAAATGGAAGGAGCCTGATTTTCTCCTCCTCCTCATTGTTTTCTGTAGATTCTGACAGAGAAGATGGAAATTACTGCCCTCCTGTCAAGCGAGAAAGGACGTCCTCTTTAACCCAATTCCCACCTTCACAGTCAGGTAACAGCTACAGACCTTTATTGAGTGACAAAAGCATTCATGTTTACAAGCCCACTGTAACATCTCACACACACCTGCCCAGATCCAGTTAGAATCAATCTGAGACTTGGTCTCTGTCACGATAAGGTTAGAGCTTGTCAGAGGTGTGGCACCAGGTACCCCAGTCTGGGATCAGTGACACTTATGGAGGGGTGTGACCTAGTGGACTGATAAGAAAGATGCACCAAGAAAAATCATCCCTCTGAAATAAAGGGACTATCTGAGCCCTATTGGGGCCTCTGACCATTAATCACATGTCCACCTTCCAAAAGCTGCTTGGAAGTGGGGGATTCTCCTGACCCTTCTGCCTAGACCTTGGTGGTCCAATTGAGAAGGACACACATGGTTCATAGTGAGCTGAGTGGTCCCAATAGACACTGTGGTGGTGGATTGCCTTGAGCTCCCTGAGGAAAGGGCTTGGTGGAGGCTTGAAAGGTGGGCCAGACTGGACCCCTGTAGAGGTTTCTGGACTGGGCATGATCTGAGCACATGCACAGAAGCCAGAAGACCAGCTATAGCTTATGCAAAGCCTGGTGCAGAAAAGAGGTAGGTTCAAGGGTAGAGAGAGACACTGGGGCTACTTAGTGGGGGCTCCTCGAGCCTGGGGACTCCCCTGTAGTTTGGAGGGTCAGTGCTGTCAAAGGGCTGCTCCCTCTCCTCCCCACCTCATCTGGACTTGGTCCACTCTGGCATTGTCCCATCTTGGTCTCTGTAACCATGACTTAGAGATGCACGTGTATTGGGAGAGGATCTCTAGTTACCCAAATTGAAGTTCATTCTTGCGAAGTTCATATAAAACATTTACAACTGTGAACTTTAAAGATATCACTTTAAGGAGGGAAAAAAGACACTCTTGGAAAGTTTGTTTCTGCTTATAAAAGTAATGCAGACTTTACAGGAATAGCTGGTGCAGAAAGTGAGCGTCCTCTCAAGGTTGTCTCTATAACACACTAATTTCCTACCTATTTCCCTTAACGCTTTTTTTTTTTTACGTTGCCATGTCCTTTTTCATGACTGCATAAGACCCTCCCCTGAATGGATGCACTGTCAATTGCCCATTAGCCATTAAGGAACTGTCTAGATGGTTTGTAGTGGACATCCTTTTTTAAGGGCCTCTGCCCGCTTGTTGCATAGGTGTTTCTATGGAATGAGGAAGCATCCACTTCCTGGCTGTGATTGTGTTCCTTCCGTTCACTGTCTACTGCTGAACCACACTTTCTCATTAGGACGGTGTAGCAGAGAAGAGATGAGGTGATTTGTATTGTGCACTAGGCTGAAGGGGCAAAGGACTACTAAACATTTTCTCTCTCTAGTGCAGTGGTTCTCAACCTTCCTAATGCCGCGACCCTTTAATACAGTTCCTCATGTGGGAACCCCCAACCATAAAATGATTTTCGTTGCTACTTCATAACTGTAATTTTGCTACTATTATGAATCGTAATGTAAATATCTGATATGCAGGATGTATTTAGGCGACCCCTGTGAAAGGGTCGTTCGACCCCCAAAGGGGTCGCGACCCGCAGGTTGAGAACCGCTGCTCTAGTGCATTGGTCTAGGACAGTGGTCGGCAAACTGCGGCTCTTTGGCCCCTTGAGTGTGGCTCTTCCATAAAATACCAAGTGCGGGCGCGCACATACATTGCGATTGAAACTTCGTGGCCCATGCGCAGAAGTTGGTATTTTGTGGAAGAGCCACACTCAAGGGGCCAAAGAGCCGCATGTGGCTCACGAGCCGCAGTTTGCCAACCACTGGGAGATAATCAGCTCCCAATCCTCAGAGGAAATGGAAAGATGAGCAGTGCCAGTGAGATCCAAAACAGGTGGGGGTGGGGAGTGCAGCCAGCTTTTGAGCCGCACTGGTGACAAGGAGCAGGGGCTGAGGCTCAGCCCCAGGTAAGACTTGGTACATCTGGCGTGCTCCGATTTCCTCCTGGCTGCCCCCACGGGCCTAGGGTGCCAAGGAAAAGCCAGGGGCATGAGGACAGGAGAAATGACCACAGTGGACCAGAGTGAACTGGTAGACATCAGACAGAGGCCATTAGGCTGGAGACTCCCCTCTTCTTGCTGTAGAGAGTGTGGAGTATCTAAAGGCCTTATTCATTATGCTGACCCCCACCTCTTACACCACAGTGGGACTTGGAGATCAACCCCTCATGTCTGCCCCACCTACTCACTCTGTTTTTCCTCTTGTTCCCCCCCCTGCCTGCACCTCCTTGCTGACAGTATCAAAAAACAATGTTTTTATGCCATCAACCTTCTGCGAGCCATCTGCAGGCAATTCTGACTCAGAACCAGGTGAGCCCTCACATCCCTTTGCCTTTCACAGCCAGTCACTGGGGGTTTTCCTGGGATGAAAAGCAGTTAATACTGTAAAATAGCACCTTAACAGCAATGGACAGTTTGAAAGCAGAGTTCAGTTTCTAAATCTTTTCCCAACTCTTTAGCTTGTACATTTGGAATCCAGTGTAAGTGAGGCTTCATAAGCCCTTATTTCTGTTTCTGTAAGTAAGCCTGTTTACAAGGATTTTTACATCCTTCTTGAAAAAAAGAGATGTTTTACTTGTTTTTCAAAATTTTACACAAGTAATACATTTATGTAATTTTTAAAAAGGCAGATTAGAAATAAATAGGCTTTAAAAAGAATTAGCCTGCCCCTTTCCCACTGACTACCATCCCAAAGGTAACTAATGTGAAATGTTATTTCCCAGACCCCTTTTCGGTTATTAAATTCCCACATTAATTAGTATGGCTTAGATGTGTTCGGATAAATGCATATATTTAATCACGGCTTTAAAACTTTAAGGAAAACAGCTTGCTCCCCTCTGAAGAACATGGAGCCTGCCTTTTTTGGTCTTTTGCAGGAGAACCAACTCCAGTAATTCCTGAAAGTTTCTCCTCATAAAAGATTTAATGAGCAAGTTTAACCACCTGACTTCTGTAACCAAACCTGCCTTATATAAATTCATTGCCGACTTCAAAAGCATTGCAAGATAACTCATACTCTGGCATGAGAGTGATGTCGAGGGAAGAGGCTAGTTTTTATAACTTTGAGGATTGATTTGATGGCACCATTTCAAACAGTTGAATTTGTTCTGACTCTGAAAGCTAACTGTTTTGGAGTTGACCCCCCTTCCCGCTTCTGAAGAGGAACTTGGTTTTTAAAGGTCTTTGGTCGTACCTGAGGCATTGGTTTAGCAAGTTGTGTTCTGAGGTGTGGGGGTAGTGTTAGTCTTTGCGAGTCTCTTTGGTCTAGGAATCAATAGCTGAAGACACACATCTTGATCCCTTTATGCCATGGAGTTCTATTATGAATGTCAAGATCACCTCTGAGGTCTGTGAGTGATGGCCTCACTCCCTCTCTCTGCCCCCAACACCTTTATCCAGCAGCATTGAGAGTGGGGTAGCTCTGCGAAAGGGGACAGCTTAGTCTGCTTTAGCAGAGGCTCTGATACAGCCCTGGTCCCTGGTACCGGATGCAGCATGCCAGTCATACTAGATTTGCACTTCATCTCTGCAAAGTGAGCCTCTTATATGCTCGCCTGTCTTATTTTTTAGCTTAATTGGGGGAGGGGGACCTAAAACTTATGGAAAATTTTTATAAAGCATTTCTCTATCCCTTTACATAGAAGGCTCCATGCGTTCTTCAGAGCACAGACATCAGATTCTAATCACATGTCTCTCTCCATCTGAAACAGTTGCTCATTCTTTCCTTGACTTTTGTGACCTTGAAGATTACAAGCCAGTTATTTTGGAGAAGTCCTTCAATTAGAGGGTGTCTGGTGTGTCCTGGGGTTTCCACCCACGTTGTGTATTTGGGACTGGAATGCCATAGAAGTGCAGCCGTGCTCTCCCAGTGCACCCCAGTGGTGGCACACTATGTGTACTCTACCTGGTGCAGGCGGGTTGACTTTGATCACTTGATTAGGGTGGAATCTGCCCGGTTTCTCCACTATAAAATTATTTCTTCTTCCTTTGTCATTACTATTTTCTGGAGAGATACTTTTTTTTTTTCCTTATTGATTAAGATATTACATATGTGTCCTTATCCCCTCATTGCCCCCCCCCCACCCCATTCCATTCATGCCCTCACCTCCTGGTGTCTGTGTCCATTGGTTATGCTTATATGCATGTATACAAGTCCTTTGGTTGATCTAGCCAGTTTGCCTCAGTGGAGAGATACTTAGAGACATGAGGAAATCTCTCATATTGCCCTCCTTTGTTAGCATCCATTAATGTTTTCTTGCTTGAATTAATTATTTCTCTGATGATGACCACATGGAGATTTTCTGCCCCATTTTTGCCCCAACATTTATTAATTGGCATTCTACTATAAGGAGCAGCTTTCTTTTCCCCACTTTACTTAGTCATTTGTGTTGATATGGATTTATGAATTCCTGTTTTAGTCAGTGGGTTGCAATTTGTTATTAGTTTTTATTTTAATATTCAGATTTTATTTTGATCATCAGTTATTTTAATTGTTCCAGATTTAGCCAATGAGCCCCATCAAGCCAGGTTCCTGTGTCCTTTTCCCAGGTCCCTGTCATTCTTTTAAGCACTTTCTTTACTTTCTGTCATAACAAGAGGTTCCGGGCTCATCATCTTTCCCCTTTTCTCAAAGGAGTCCTAGTTCTTAATGGAGCATGGTCTCAAGAAACCAAGATCTGGGTGCTCCGTGTGTTCACCACCATTTGGACTGTCACTGCTCTCAGGACCTCTCAGTGCCCAGAGCTGGGAACACACACACACACACACACACAACTAGGAACATATACACATATACCTATATGCATATATATGCTTACATTTACATATATTTCTACATCTCTATCTGGATACTTCCAATTCATTGCCAACAGGATTCATCTTAACCTCCCCCTCTGTATATCTACCTCCCTTTTCTAAGAAACCTGACTCCCTCTGTCCTTAATACATTTATTTACTCATTGCTCCATTCCCCCATATGTGATCAAGCACTCTTTCCCCCCCCCTGCACCAACACTGCCCATATACACCCCAGCCCTCATCAGGCTGCTTTCTCTTGGATTCTTTCCAACCCCTGGTATATATCAGGTTGAATTCTGATATATTTTCCTGTTAAATCTGGGCCTTCCTGGATGGTGAACATGACTTCCTCAGAAGCCACTCAGGATCTTCCTGAGGCAGGGCACAATGTACCCTCAAAGGAGCCTGCTTGCTTCAGACATGATTTGGAAGAGGAAAGAGGCTGCCCCAGAGGGGAGTTCTCTTCCGCCAGGGAGTTCACAGAAGGGGGTGCATGTGCCCTTAAGAAGACACCAGTGTAGCCACCTGTGTGTAGTGGGGCTCTGGCCTCCAAGCAATGCCTCTTCATTGTACCCTGACCATCTTGCAGGAGGCCATGAGAAGAGATCATATTTGTTTTAGTGAAGATGGGGCTGCAGCAGGGCCTCCAGGGTTTGACTGCCCTGTAAGCACACCACCCTCCTGCTTTGGCCCCTTTAGAAGTGTGGTACACCTTGTCTATCTGTCCATCAGTTTACTGCAGCATTCAGCATAGATTTCCTGTGCATCTTCAGGGCTAGCCTGGCACCAGATACAAAGTTAGTGAATGTTCACTGGCAGTAATTTCTGGGCCCGCTGCCCACACTGATCAGCATAGGTCAGCCCCACGGGTCAGTGGCTGTTAGCATTGGCTCTGCACAGGGCTCAGTGGTCGCCATCAATGTGTAGCCACAATATGAGCATTGCAGAGCCAGCTCTAAGAGCTTTAGAAGTTTTCTAAATTGTGAATTTCATCTCAATTTTTTAGTTTTATATTGCCAATCGTCTTCTGAATAACCCTAAGCTTTGGAAATGTAATTCAGTATTTTCCTTCTAAAAAGGAACATCTGGCAGCATGTCTTCCCCTGCATCCTGTTTTGTCTGATTTCCCAAGTGTGGTTTTTATGACCCACAGCTCTCTTATGGGAGAGACACCACCCCACTAACACAGGCTTTAGAAGCCTGGCAGGCTCCAGGCCTTTTTACTAACTAGCAGTGAGAGTTTCTGTAATCCTATTTTTGCCCAAGGAGAGCAGTTTGGCTCACCAACATGTCGACAACAGGAAGAGGGCCCTTCTGTTTTACTCAGAATTCTGATTTGATTTTGTTTCCTATTTGAAAGTGGTCTGACAAAGCATTTGTGATGTCATTTTAGTGTATAATTGGTTGGTTTTTAGTGTATCCATAGAGTTGTGCAACTGTCACTGTAATTAATTTTAGAACATTTTAATCACCCCCCAAAAGAAGTCCCACATCCTTTAGCAGTCATTCCTCATTCTGTCTTTCCCAGCCTCTGGCAACCATGAATCCACTTTCTGTCTCTGGATTTGTGTGACCTTTTGAGGTATATTTTAAGTCTTTACTTTCTTCCAACAATATGGAATTGTTTTCTTGACTTCATTTTGGGTTGTTTGTTGCCAGTGTATAGAAACACACTGATTTCTGTATGATTATCTTGTGCCCTGAAATCTGGCAAGGGTTTTTCCCGATATGTTGGACCTTAGCACAAAAGCAGGGCTGCCTCTGGTGGCCTAAAATGCTGCTGTCCCTCTGCTTCTCCAGATACAGACCTGGCCTGTTGGAGTCACAAAGCTTTTTATGCTGATCCTTACCGCCAAGGATTGCATTAAACTGTCTCTTCCACCCCACCCCCGTATGAGATGGGCAAAGTCACCAAGATGCATTGATTAAGGGATCTGTGGACGTGTGGCTAAGCAGAAACCAGGTTTTGAATATCCCAAGAGCCCCTGTATTTGTCAACCTGAACTCAAGCCCTGGGGGAGGCCCCGCCTCCTCACATGTGGCCAGGACAAACAACCCTGCTTCCTTCTTCCAGGCCTTCCGGTGCTCTCATTAAGCAATGAGACAAAGCTCTCCAGGCATGTCTAGAAAGAGAGCAAGTCCACTATGTGCCACTCTTGATCTCTTGCCAAAGAAAACATGTCTCATTTCCCACACATCTGTTGGTAGTACAAAGAGCTCTCCTGACAAGTGCTCTAGGAAAGAGAAATGCATCTCTGGAAACCTTTATTCAGTGGCCCTGTGACATTCTCCAGGGCCTGCAAGTACAGCATGGCTTCCAAGGTCCTGGCAAAGTCCAGCCTGGCACTCACCTTCTGGATGGAAGGGCTCCTTGGTGGAGTGGTCACCCTCACTTCTGTCTTGCACCTTTGACACCCTCTGGTCTTCCATTCGCTGTACTTTGCCCCGAGCTGCACTTCCTGCAATCCCCTGCCTCCTCACCCAGGCTGCCGTACAGCCTTGGTGGTTGGATAGGAATTCTGCATTTCTGTTTCAGTTTGAAATCATTTCCCTTGTTCTCTAGGCCCCTGGCTACTGAGGCCCAGACAACAACCCTCTCCTGCCCCTGCTTCCTCCCAGCCTCACCACCCAACACTAGGAAGGCTTTTTTTTTTTTTTTTTTATCTTTTGTCTTGTGCTTGTAGAGGAAAAGAGCAGTGGGTTCCGGTTGAAGCCACCAACACTGATCCATGGCCAGGCACCCAGTGCAGGTAGGTGCCCACGTTGGAGGAGGAGAGGAGAGTGGCTTTCTCATACCCTTCCAGGCTTCTGCACAGCTGCCTAAGGCAACCCACCAGTGCACTCTGGGCAGGTACCTGACACCTGAGCTATGGAAAAACACTATAAAGAGCCTGTCAGACCAGGGAGCTTCTCTACCCTGAAGTGGAGGTGACAAGGGAACAAGCTTGGGTTGGTATGGGAGTTTGGGCTCTGTGCCCAGTAATAGCTCAGTTGGTTCCAGCTGTCTTTCCAGAGCATTCTAGCCCCAGCACGCCATATCGTTAACCCTAATTTGCAGAGTGGCCTCAATTCAATAGCACACTGTTCGTGAGCAAGGCCAAGTGATGGCGCTCTGGAGACCTGTCAGGTCCAAAGGGAGCCCAAGCAGGGCCAAAAATGTTTTCTCGTGGTCCTTGCCCTAGTTGTATTTGGCCAGAGGTGTTTTCTCAATGTGGCATTTTTAAAAAGCAGGTTGCTGCCCTAACTGGTTTGGCTCAGTGGATAGAGTGTCAGCCTGGGGACTGAAAGGTCCCAGGTTTGATTCCGGTCAAGGGCACAGGCCCAAGTTACAGGCTTAATCCCCAAATAGGGGGCGTGCAGGAGGCAGGCAATCAATGATTCATCATTGATGTTTCTATCCCTCTCTTGCTCTCCTTTCCTCTCTGAAATCAATAAAAATATATTTTAAAAAATAAAAAGCAGGTGCAGAGGGTGCCTTTCTGTGATCCCAAGCAGCAGCCTAAATTCTGGGGGATTGCCTGTGGCTTTGTGCTTTCCCCTCAAGTCTGTGCTTGACCCTTGAGCCCAGCACTTGAGAACCCGAAGCATTAGTGTACTCACTGGGTTAATTCACAGACATGATCACTTACATGGAAATGTCATTTAATCACATCTAAAAATAGCAATAGCCAAACTCTGTATGTTTAGCTATAAAGAAAGTGTCTTGGGTTTGTTTTTTTAATGTGCTTCCCTCCTGGCCGCTGTGGCTCAGTGGTTGAGCATGGACCCATGAACCAAGAAGTTGCAGTTTGATTCTGGTCATGGCACATGCCCGGGTTGTGGGATCGATCCCCAGTAGGGGGCATGCAGAAGGCAGCTAATCAATGATTCTCTCTCATCATTGATGTTTATATCTCTCTCTCCCTCTCCCTCCTCTCTCTAAAATCAATAAAAACATTTTCTTAAAAAAAAAAACACCAAACACAGATGTGCTTCCCTACAGAGTCTAGTCTGTGAGGAACATGAAATGGATTGCTGGATTTAATTTGTCTGTAAAGTGCCTGAGAGCCTGAGCTGTTGCATTTCTGCCCACGAGGTCCAAGGGCGCTGGGCAAACCGACCTCTGTTCCCAGGTCTGCCAAGCCAGAAGCCCAAGGAGCAGCAGCGGAGCGTGCTTCGCCCGGCAGTGTTACAAGCCCCACAGCCAAAGGCACTCTCACAGGCCGGTAAGAAACACAGCCCTGGTACAGGCTGGCATGGCAGAGTAGATTATTACAGAAGTTGCTTCTGGGACAGCCATGTCATATCTGCCAAATGCACAAAGAAATAAAGTGCTGGGAAAGCAGCCCTTTATATTCCTGGTGAGCCTAGTAAAGACATGAGGCCAGGCCTGACGGCTGGTGCAAACGTGCCTTGTGCACGCCCTGGCCTCGTAAATGCTGCCTCCACTTCCTGAGCGGTTCAGATTCGTCCCTACACGTTTGCAGGCAGAACTCAGCCCTGCAGTCTCAGAAACTCAAAGGGTAACTTTCACATGTTTTCATTTTACTTGCAAACCTTGAGACATGACTCTTAAACCATATTTTCATTACATCCACATAGGCAGTGGTTTTCAGTTAATCTTTAATTTTCTTCATGTGAATGAGCTCTTGTCTTCCTCTTGATCTTTCCCTATAATTCGAGAATTCTTCATCAGAAGCCACGCAACATCCCACATGAGGGAAATAGTAACATTTCTGAAGAGTTTTTAATTACATGGGAAGTTTTTTTATGTAATACTCAACAGTCAACGCTAGATTTGAAGTTGTGCGTGTCATGTAATCTCAGCTATTTAAAGGAAAAATGCATAGAATGAAGATATCATTTGTAAAACTTGTTTTGTAAAACTCGTAATTGTTCCCCCAATATTTGTTCTTTTAATCTAAGAGTTTGTTGCTTTTAGTAGAGCTACTAGACCCTTTCTTGTAAAAGGAGAAATTATATACTGTTGGTCCAAATGGTGGCAGAAGAAAGCATGAGAGGTGGTCTAGCACTAACTCCACGATTCTCACTCTGTTGGTTTGTCCCCACAGTTCCAAGCAGCGGCACCAATGGGCTCAGCATCCCAGCAGACTGCACAGGAGCAGCGACAGCGACATCGACATCGCCTGACAACCCCACACAGAGAAGTCCGCCTGATGAGGCGCCAGCGCCTGAGGTCCGTGTGTGCCAGGGCAGGGGGCACACCTCACAGGAGACTTCTCAGGCTTTGCCCAGCACACAGACTGTTACCTGCTCTGAGCAGTGCCAGTTTGTTCTGTGTTCAAGCTTTCTGGGTTTGCTCAGCAGTATCAGTGCTGACGAATGCCAAGAGAGGGGAGGGGTGTCTTCATGGTTCTGAGAGAAAGATGCTGTGAGCACAGCTCTGCTATAGAGCCCTGTGTTGCCCGGATCCAGCATGTCATTTCCACATGTCCTGGCGCAGCATTTCTGCTAGTTGGCACACTAACCTTTGAGCCTTGGGGAGCCACTGGGACCGGGGGGATGGCTTTCATTAATGAGATCCTTGCACCATTTTGTGGGGACAAATGTCTTCCCTCCCTGTTTCCATACCCCAGCAACTCTGGGGATTCGTACACGTGTGCTCTTTTAAATGCCTGGGGAGTCAGCTCAGAAATTGTTTGTTTTTAAAAGACATCCTTTATGGTTCTGGAATTATATAGGCCAGAAGCATCTGTTTTCCAGTAGTGCTGCAGAGCAGCTGGGAAACGGGCATTTCATGAAGCACCTGCTCTTGGGGTTGACAGAGACAGATTTGGAATCCAAATTGCAATACTGCACCCTGCCTCAGACACAAGCCAGACTGCGTCTGTGTGCCTTTGCCCTCGGCCACTTCAGCAGATAAGTTGCTGCCAGAGGTTCTCTATCCTCTGCCTCCCTCACCCTCACCCCCCATAGGTGTTCAGGCTCAAATGGTGAAAATGATCATCTACAATTCTATTTTGAAACATCTATGAGGTCCCCCCACCTTCAACCCAGTTCATGGAATTGGAAATAGAAATTGTTTTTGTAACATATGCTTCATGGAACTTTGGTAGCTGGGTCTCAGGGCAGGCAGCTGCACATCTCTGCACCAGAGGGAGACCAAAAGTGACCCACTCTCCTGTCCTCCCCATGTTCCTGGCTGCCTCACTCTTCCGATTGGTTCTAGCCCCTCCTCAGATGTTCCTCAGCCCAGGGACCCTCGTCAAGGGGCATGCAATTTTGCTATAAGATGATTCAGCTTGCTCATCAGGGCTAATGTGTCCCTTCTTTTCAGTTGTCGTTGTTCTGTTTAACTAGGAGAAAGAGCCCCAGAAAAATGAGTCTAGCAGTACTTCTGAGGAGGACAGCTGTGAGAAAAAAGAGCAAGTTGCACAGCAAGCGTTTGTATTTGGGCAGAACTTAAGGGACAGAGTTAAGGTATGTACTCAGAGGGCTGGGGGAGCCGTTGAACTCAGGGATTGATCTCTGTATGCCTCTCGCCAGGTTCGAGAACAGGAATTGTTCCTGAAGGGTGGGGCAGACACAGAGGCTGTGTTGTGAAGTGGTCCTGTGACTCTCAGCACGGCCGGCAGCTGCTTGTTGTGCATGTTTCCCATACTCTGCTGCTCAGCCACCCAGGCTGCCTGCCATCCCTCCATCCTCAGTGGGACTCAGCGGTGGCCCCTGGCTATAGGGGACAAAGGGACAACCAGTGCGAGGTTTTTGTTTTCTTCAGGGTTTTTTATCTCAACACTAGCAGCATTCAGACCAGATTGTGTTTAGTTGTTGGAAGCATGACCTACTCACCACTGTGGGTTGTTGAGCAGCATCCCTGGTCCCCACCCTGTAGATACCAGACGTATAGCCTCTCAGTTGTGACAACCACACATGCCCCCAAGTAGTGCTGAATGTTCCCCACGGGACCAGATTGCTCCCGACAGAACCATCATCTTATTTTCAAAAGTAGGGTAGGTGGAAAGGTTGTTCTCTCTCCCACAGGAGCAACACCATCTGCCACCTCGGGTGGGTCCTGCCCCCAGGCAGGAGGGTCCAGTCTGGGGACTGAGTTGGGGTGGGGGCATCTGGCAGTGGCAGGGGTCTCAGCTCTGCACGCTCTGTGCGAGGACTCCAGAAAGACTAGAGTGAGCAGCACTACGTTTTGCAGCCACAGATATGGAATGTTCTTCTGTGCCATTTCCAGCAGCTCAACCTGGCAGGAATCTCCTTTAGAGGACTGAGAGGCAGTGTCAGTTTCATGTCTGGGGACATCTGTGGTTGTCACACTAGGGGGTAGGTACTCCTGGCATCGCGTGGGTAGGGGCCGGGGATGCTGGTCAATACCCCACAGTGCCCAGGACGATCCAGCCCCAATGTCAATGGTGCTGAGGACGAGAGACTCGGAAATAAGGAAACAAAAGCCACCACATAGAAAACATGCCACCTGTGTTCTCCTGTGGTGTCACTGTCCAAGAGAAGCACAGATGCCCCAGGAGACAAAAATAAGTGTTGATGTCACATGACTTTAGCCAAATAATGCATTCCTTGGGGACTGCTCCCTCCAGAAAGAGGAAAGTGAAGGAACAGCCTTGAAATCTACCAGCCCTGGGGGCGGTATCTGGCCATCCATCTAGTTGAGTCTGCTCCTCAAGTTCAGGGCAATGCTACCTTGACATGGGGGCAGGGGCAGTGTCTCCTAGAGACCCAGGGCTCATGTGGTCTCTGAGGTCTTGGTCACATCCCACCTTCTCCACAGAGGGTGACTCCAGGCCATGGTCTCCTAGCTCCTCTGAGCTCAAGCTTCCTCGCTCACAGGACCAAGTCCATCCTTCCACCCTCAGGGTACCCAGGAGTAGTGCGTTCGGTCACATATATGATGGAGCAGACAGGACAGCTGGCATCAATGAAGCCCTCAAACAACAGTGCTTTATGTTCTTAATAAACCCCTTAAAACACCAGATTTAAGGTGTTCTGTGATCTCAGAACAGAAGTGATGAAAAGGCTAACAAGATGCCAACCTGAGTGCATTTTTTATTTTATTTTTTTAAACAAGGTAGAAAAAGTCCACTAACATTTTATGAATTGTTTTTGTACCTTAACTGTTAAAAGCAAAAAGTTCTGGAATTGATTACAGCGCCAGCACTCAGTGCTCACACACAGACCCCTGCATGCACACTGGTAGGATTTGCATGTTGAGCTGTGCCACACGGCAGAGGGATTGTGCAGCCAGGCCAAGCTGTAGAGGTCCAGAATGTGTGTGCTCTGAGTATAGTGTTTCTATTTCCCAGTTAATAAATGAAAACACTGAAGCAGCTGACATGGAAAATGCCGGACACCCCAGTTCAGAAACACCAACCGCGACCAACTATTTTCTTCAATATATCAGCTCCAGGTATGTGTGTGAGGCCCTGTGTCCAGCCTCAGAGGCGCTCAGGTCATTCATCCACCTTGTCTGTGGCCCAGAGAGGAGGCAGAACCCAGACCAGGAGCCAGCCTGGTCCTTCCCTGGGGGGAAGGTTGGAGGGGAGGGAGCAGAATCCTCCAGAATTCCAGTTGCTCCCTAGTCCCTTCCTTCTTTCCCACTTGGCACAGGTGTGGAAGGGCCAGGACAGTGGACTTTGATGGACAACTTTGAGGCAGGACCTGAGTTCTGTGGGGTTGTCCAGCCCAGCTCTCAGAGTGACTTCTATCACCAGGACCTTGTGCCCAGAACAGAACCCAGTGGGCCGGTGGCAGCTCAGCTGCCTCTTGTTACCCACCAGGTTCTGCCCCTGAATTCACAGTCCATCTTCTCTTCAGTTTAGAGAACTCGACCAATAGTGCCGATGCCACCAGCAACAAATTTGTATTTGGCCAGAACATGAGCGAGCGCGTGTTGGTGAGTGGCCCCTATGGGGACTGTTCTTCCTGGGGCCCAGAAGGTTTTTAGAACTCCCCAGCCCAGGTCAAAGGGATGTGAGTGTGGCTGCCGCGTTGTCTCTTGGAAAATGAGGATGATTTCAGTTGCAAGTAAGAAAGAAGACTCAGCTTAAAGTCAGAGGCAGGGTTATTTGCTCTCCAGGAGCCAGTGTTCCATTTCCAGTCTTTCCTCATTCTAAGACAGGTTTCCTGAGGCATAAGCCATGCTTTCCTGGTGAAGTCTGGCTACAGGTACAGCCATCAGACCAGTCCTTAGCTGCATGCTGCTGGGGCCCCCCAGAGCCACTTCTGGAGCCAACGATGGTCCTCCCACCTGCCAATGAGGCTGCAGCACAAAGAGGGGGGTGGGGGGGGGACAGTTGTGGTGGCCTCAGAGGGACCCTGTGTCCCATGTACTCCCGACACATCACAGCCAGGGTTGGGTTCTGGAATTGTTTACATGCTTCCTTTCTTCATCCCTTTTTTCCCCCTGATCAAATGGGCACAGCCGCTCTGTGTCCATTGTCAGTGTGGCTACAGAGCTGTTTTGGGTCCAACCAATTCTGTCCATGTTTGTCTCAGAATACATTACATTAAAAAGCCCTCTGCTTTTTTCTCAAGCATCAGTACTGTCCATTTCCTGCTAAAATGAAATAGTCAAAGAACTACCTCACACAGAGGTAAACTCTGCAGCCCAAAGTAATGTCAGCTGGTGGCACACGCCTCCCGGCAGTGCCATGAGAGGCCCCATTGGGGGGCTCCAAGGGCAATTCATGCATGATGCCCCTTTTGTGTTAGGTTTTAACACCAAATGATGCTTGAAGATTGTTGTGTGGTTTGGGGGATGGGGGTGTGGTGAGTATGGCTGGGACATAGCCCATGGGGATGGGCTGTGTAGTCTGTCTGCCAGGTCTGGGAGGGTCCCCAAAGCTGCAGAGGAGGAGCTGTGGGCAGAAAGCAGCCCTCCACCCAGCAGGGAAGTTCTGAGAGCTGCTGCCGGGCCAAGGGACTTACTGTTCCATAGTGGTTGACCCGACCCACCAGGATCGCCCAAATGCCTTTCCCATGTGCCTTTCTTTCCCTGCAGAGTCCACCCAAATTAAATGAGGTCACTTCAGATGCCAACAGGGAGAACTCAGCTGTCGAGTCTGGGTCCGAGTCTTCATCCCAGGAGGCCACCCCTGAGAAAGGTACATCGCAACACTATTGCCTCATAGGAGGGGGTACCAAGTGAGAGGACACTGTCCATCCACGCACCAGCCAGGGAGGGATGTGGGGATCAACTCAACATAGCAGTAATAACCTCATGAACCAGCCACTGGGACAGAGCCAGAAAGCCATGGGCACTGGTTTTCAGTGAACAAAAAAGGGGACATGTTCATCTATAAACAGTTAGGCCCAGGCCCGTGGTGCTATATGGTGACTTGGGGGTAGGGTGGTTGAGATGGTTGTAGCCCTCTCCCTTCACACCCTGAAGCAGCAGAGGCAGTTTTCTTCCGTGCCCTCTTCGAGGTCTGCCCCCTACTGAATGGAAAATGGGAAACCCATAGCCATGCCAGCAGCTCCCAGCTGGCCTCCCTTACAGATCCCGAGGCTGAACTACTTGGCATATTTTGGGGTCCACTCCATGTCCCATGGGTAGCTGGTACCCTTGAGACCAAGCCAACCCTTTGCCTCCTGTGTAGTACACTCTCCCCCAACCAAGTAAATAGTAGTCAGTGTCATTTAGCTAATAACATTGCAGAGTCCCTGGCCGAATCGGCAGCCGCCTACACCAAGGCAACAGCGCGGAAGTGTTTGTTGGAAAAAGTGGAAGTTATCACCGGGGAGGAGGCAGAGAGCAACGTGTTACAGGTAAGGTGAGCCTCTTGGCCCTTAGGTGGAATGTGATGGCCTGAAGCTTCTTTGTGCATTTGAGGGTCCAGCCCCCAAGGGGTCAACCCACATTCTCCAAGCACATCGGGGAGAGACTTCACCCGGAAGTGACAGAGAGGCCTGAGTACCACCTTTAGGATCTTGTTGGTGGGGCTTTTGTTGAAAGTTTAACCAACTCTAAGGGTCTTCTTATATTGCTTTGTTTTACAACGAAAGAATTCTGTTTTGAAACATTCTCATAGTTTAGGGCAGTGGTCGGCAAACTGCGGCTTACGAGCCACATGCTGCTCTTTGGCCCCTTGAGCGTGGCTCTTCCACAAAATACCATGTGCGGGCACACACGTACATTGCGATTAAAACTTCGTGGCCCATGCGCAGAAGTCGGTATTTTGTGGAAGAGCCACACTCAAGGGGCCAAAGAACCGCATGTGGCTTGCGAGCCGCAGTTTGCCAACCACTGGTTTAGGGAATTACACGACTGTTGTAACTTCTCTTACTATCCAGAGTTATAGCTATGGTTATTTTGTCACACTGGCACCTTTTCTTGTTTTATTAGAGGGAAAAAAATCACAGATGCAGCCCAAACTTCACCCAACTCTTTCCCTGTCAGCATTTTCCTTCCTAGTCTGGGGCAACATGTCCAGGTCTCTGGGCCTGTTTATCTGCTTTTCACACATATGTATGTGTCTATAAACTATACATATATAGTATGGAGAGGGTTTTAATGCAGGTTTTAGTGGTACTTCTTTCCCCACTCAATTTTGTTTTTTTAATCTATCCATGTTAAGAGATATTGACATGATGATCTGCAAACTTTTTCTGTAAAGAATCACTTATGGTCCCTGTTGATAGCCTTTTTTTTTTTTTTTTTTTTTAAATATATTGATTTTTTACAGAGAGGAAGGGAGAGAGAAAGAGAGAGTTAGGAACATCTATGAGAGAGAAACATCGATCAGCTGCCTCCTGCACATCTCCTACTAGGGATGTGCCTGCAACCAAGGTACATGCCCTTGACCGGAATCGAACCTGGGACCCTTCAGTCCACAGGCCGACGCTCTATCCACTGAGCCAAACCGGTTTCGGCCAGCCTTTTTTAATATAACAACTTTATTGAGATGTAATGCACACACAAAGAAATGTACCCTTTTAAAGCATATAATTTGGTGGTGTTTAGTATATTGACACAGATGTGCAACTGTCACTATTATCTAATTTAGAACCTTTTTGTCCTCCAAAAAGAAACTTTGTGCCCATTAGCAGTCACCCCCCATTCCTCTCCCTCACCCCCAGGCAATCACGAATCCACTTCCTGTCTCTGTGGAGTTGCCTATACTGGACATTTCACATAAATGAAATCACATACTTTGTGGCCTTTTGTGTCTGGCTGCTCTCACTGAGCATCATGTATTCAGGGTCCATCCATGTTATAGTGTGTGTCAGTGCTTCACTCCTTTTCATAGCTCAATAATATTCCATTGTGTTGAAGGACATTTAGGTAGTTTCCACTTTTTAACTATTATAGAATTCTGCTGCTATGAACATTTGTGTGAAAGTTCTTGTGTGAAACCTATTTCATTCCTCTTGGGTGGATACTTAGAAGTGGCATTGCTGGACCATGTAGTCACTTCATGTTTAACTTCTTTTCTGTGTTTTTAAATATGAGAAAAACATCGATGAGAGAGAACCATCTATTGGCTGCCTCCAACATGCCCCCTACTGGGGATCAAGCCCACAACCTGGGCATGTGCCCTGATGGGGAATAAAACCAGCGACATCTCAGTGCATGGGACAGTTCTCAACCAACTGAGCCACACTAGCCAGGGCAACCTTTTTTTTTTAATCCTCATCCAAGGAAATTTTTCATTGATTTTTTTTTTTTTTTAGAGAGAGAAAGAAAGGAAGGAGAGAGAAATATCAATGTGAGAAAGAAGGTTGCCTCCTGCACACACCCCAACTGGGGATCAAGCCCGCAACCTAGTCATGTGCCCTGACCAGGAATCGAACCCGTGACCTTTCAGTGTATGAAATGATGTTCCAGCCAACTGAGCCACACTGCCCCAGGGCCATATTTAGTATTTTGAGGAACTGTATGAGACTTCTGGTTTCTCCACATCCTCTCCAGTGCCTGTTATTATCTGTCTTTTTGGTTGTAGCCATCCTAGTGGGTGTGAAGTGATATCTCGTGGTTTTGATTTTCATTTCCTTAATTTTTTAAATATCCCTCTAAAAGTATAAAATCCACTTTAGTTTGAAGGCAGAATAGAAAACTGGCCATAGGTCAGATGTGGGCCCGTAGTTTGTTGACCCTGGTAGTACATGAGAAATAAATGGAGGCTCCCAGGTATCCCCCCCCCCCACCCCCCATAGTGGCATCTACCCAGCTAGGGCCCCTTGCTCACCCAGAGGGCTGCCCTGTGTTCCAGATCCAGTGTAAGCTGTTTGTCTTTGACAAGACCTCGCAGTCTTGGGTGGAGAGAGGCCGGGGACTGCTGAGACTCAACGACATGGCATCGGCTGACGATGGGACATTACAGTCCCGACTAGGTGAGCTGTGGGAGGGCCTGGATCGGTGCAGAGTTCCCAAGGCAGTAAAGGGCAAGGTCCCAGCTTGGCCCCAAGGAGCAGGGGAGCAGGTCCTCACAGGAGAGCCCAGGTACCCACACCCTGAGGCCTGACCCGGAGGATCCAGCTGCCAGCCCTTCCATGACTTCCCTCTTTCTGAGTGAAAGTGAGATAAAAGCATTTAGCAATTTTTAAACTTGTTTTCTGATCATGAAAGTGTCAGTTGTTTTATGGTAGGATGGAAGAAGAAAAAAATCAACTGCAGTCTCTTGATAAAGAGAAATCTCTGCTAATAACATGTTGGTCCACTCCTGTTCTGTGGGTTTTTCTTAAGGAAATGGAGCAATTTTATATTCTGTTCTTTTCACTCACTATTTTGTGAACATGTTCCTGTGTCATTAAATTTTCCTTAAAAACATGACTTTGGGAAAACTAATATATTCTGTTGAAAAATGAATGTATGTCACCATTTCCCTATTGATGGACATGTAGTTTGTCCCTAATTTTTCTGAGTATCGTAAATGGTGGTCCTGGGCTGTCTACACATGACTCTTATTCCCAGAAGTATGTTTATTACAAAAATGGATTGAGGGGGTGTATACACATACATATATGCATGTTTGAAGAGAATCAGCATGTTCATTTATCTATGTTGTGAAATATGTATGTTCACTTTTTTTGTTGTCTTCCCACACAAAAATTGCCCTCCAGCCTTTACAGAAACAGCTGTTCATGACCCAGTAGTAGCTTACGTTGCATCCTTTCAGAATTGTCTCCAAGATTGGAACAGGGATGAAAAGGGTCCTTCTGTTTGGGCACCGTTCTTTTTCCCCCATGGACGTCCCCTCCATTCCTTTTTCATTTTTTCTTAGGAAAATGTTCAAATGCATGTGGACAGAGAGAGCACAGTGTTTGCAGCCCCACCGCTCATCACCCACCGCCTCAGGCGGCATGGTTGCATTACGCCCTCCCCTCCCTCACTGAGATCCCTTTACTTTCACCCCACACAGCCTTTACCTTGTCACAGACCTTCCCTCTGAGCTCATCTGAACTGCTCCACTGCCTCAAAGATGGGCACTTTGGGCTTGCGGGGCCAGGCTTAGAGGACACAAGGAGATTTGGTCAGTTGAGGCCCAGGACCCCACAGACCTCCCTAAGTTGGCCCAAGCTGCTCCCCGTCCTGTGTGGCCATCTGGATGGGATGACACCTTTTAGTCCTCACCAGGCCTGTTCTAATGGGGAGAGCTGGGCTGGCTGGCTGGCTGGCTGGGCTCTGACAAATTGGGCAGGCTGGCTATGGCATTGGGTCTGCTGCAGGTAGACCTGGGGGTGTCACATGTACGTCCAGAGAGGAAAGGTCTGTGCCCAGTTTTTCTTTGCCATATGCTTCCTTCACTCTGTCTTTATCTCCTTCCTGTTGGAAGCTCTGAGCACAGGTTAGCCTCAGTCCTTTTTCTAAGGAAACCTCAGGGACTTGGCCTGTGAGTGGGGGACAGTGAAGAAGTCTTGACTTTTATGTGGCATGTGTCACATAAAGTGTGAGTGTCAACGATTTCACTAAGCTTCTTCGTGAAGTCACTTCTTTGCTGTTATTTTAGCAATAAAGTTAAACAGAAAGCGCCTCCCTAGTTCTCTTCAGCTCTGCACCCTTGGCGCCAGCCTGGGGCAGGATTGTCCAGGGGGTGGGCCGGGAGCAAGAGCCACAAGCCACCTGGTGCACACAAGCCCCTCCGGGAAGCCCATTGCTGGTGTGAACTTCAGGGAGCGCTGGGCCCAGGCCCACAGTGCCACGGGGCAGAGGTGGCCTCGGAACCTGAAGAGCCTTGCAAAGTAGGGAGGGGTGTGTGGCGGGGGCGGAGGACAAAGTTAAATCAAGAAGCAGAAACTTGGAGACCACAGTTTTCCTAATTAAGGATGTAAAAGTGCTTTTGTTTTCAAAGGTTATTGTTGGTGAGATTAAAACAATTAATTGAAACTAAAAAATAAAGAAGTGTGAGTGGCCCCTGTGTGCAGCCCACAAATGTCCCTATCTGGCCCCACCTCCCTACAGTTCTCCTGCTTCTGCCTAATCACCCCCTTCCCCAAGGAAGCCCCCATCCTGGCACATGCTGGCCTCTGACCCCGCCAGTGGCATTGGTGGTTCTGGGCCCAGGAAGCCAGGTGGTGGTGCCAGGCCAGCCCCAGCATGTGTGGCTGTTGCTCAGTGGACAGGTGGGTGACTTTCCCGGACCTTGGGAGAGTCATGGGATTTCACCGTTGGGGTTTGCTTTCCTTCCAGGTTGTGTCTGTTCTAGCTGGTTGTTGGGCGGCGGGTGGGAACCAGGGCTGAGTGGCCTTGTCGGTTGCAGTGATGCGGACCCAGGGCAGCCTGCGGCTGATCCTCAACACCAAGCTGTGGGCTCAGATGCAGATTGACAAGGCCAGTGAGAAGAGCATCCGCATCACAGCTATGGATACCGAGGACCAGGGCGTGAAGGTCTTCCTGATCTCGGTGAGCAGCCCCCCGACAGGCCGGGCTGCCCAAACCCGAACAGCCCGCCTCCCTCAGTCCAGGGCAGCAACCCCGGGCTGCCACAGGAGGGAAGCTTCTTGGCACATGCTGGCAGTCACCACTGGGCTGGATCGAGAGGGCCCCTCTGCGGGCGCACGCAGCACTGCTCTGAGAGCATGGCCCTAGAGAGCAGGGAGGCCTCTAGGTGGGCCCCATCCCCAAAATGAGACGCAGGAATGCCACTGTCACTTGAGGGCTGACCCAGCCACGTGCTCTGGGAGCTCTTGGAGGGATGGGCCCTGGGCTGTGGGAACTTTGGGCTCTGAGCCCAGGGAGCACTTTCCCCATGAAGCCTCATAATCAGGACTTCCTCTGCCTCCCCCAGGCCAGCTCCAAGGACACGGGCCAGCTATATGCCGCCCTGCACCACCGCATCCTGGCCCTGCGCAGCCGCGTGGAGCAGGAACAGGAGACCAGAACACCTGCCCCCGAGCCTGGTGTGGCCCCATCCAATGAAGATGACAGTGACGATGACGACGTCCTAGCTCCGTCAGGGGCCACAGGAGGCGGTGAGCCAGCAGTCCCTGCCCTGGAGGGCACAAGGGGGCTGGTTTCCTAGATCCCCTCTCATCCATTGCCGTTGGCCCGAGGGTGACATCTTGGTGTGGAAGCCTGACCCCGGGGGCTGGGGTGCCTTCCAGAGTGGGGACCTGATGGCGAGGCCACTGCTTCCCACAGGCGCTGACAACGAAGGGGACGGGCAGACAGCTGGGAGCACATAGCGCCGGGAGCTGGCCACCCAGGAGCCTGCTGCTTTGTCCGTCTGTCCACCCACCCGCCCGCCCCTCTCCGGCTTCGTCGAGGTGCGGGCCCCGGGAACCACACTCCCCGCTGGGTTGGCCACAGTCCGGATCCGCAAGGCCCGTTCAGAAGCAGACTTGGGAGCTGCCTGAATGTGGTTTGGGACACGAGACCTCATCATATTGATGAGCAAAACAAAAAGAACATTTCTTCCCTCCCTCCTTTGAATTGAAATGGCACATTAAGACTTGTCACGGCTTCTCACTGGGACTGGGATGCCTGGTTTCTTCACCCCTCTCATGCCGCCGCCATACCTGTGGGTTTCTGCCACCTGCCCAGGCTACCAGGTCTGCTCCCACAAGTGTAAACACTGGCCCTGCTGGATATTCTGCTAACTACTATCTTTATCTCCCCTTCCCCACCTTCTGATTTGGGGTATATGTTTTTAGGTTTCTTTTCCCCGCAAGGCGCTTTTTTTTTTTTTTTTTTTTTTTTTTGGTTTCTTAGATTAAGATGCTCCTGCGTATTGAGCAGGCACAGCTCCAATGTCCTCGTTCTCCCTATGGTCATGGCTTGTGTGCTGGGGCCTTACTGGGGAGCTTGGGGTGCTCTGAAGGCTCCCACTTGTTCCCCACCTGGGGCTCCTCCAAGCTATGAAGGGGTGTTGAGGGGTAGGCCTCATACCTAGAGAGAGCTTATCTAGAAAAGGGTCACTGGATCTAGGAGGGTATGAGGGGGCTGGTTTCTTAGATCCCCTCTCACCCATTCCCGTTGCCCAGAGGGTGATGTCTTGGTGTGGAGACCTGGCCCTATTGGATGGGGTGCCTTCCAGAGTGGGGACCTGACAGTGAGGTCACTGCTTCCCACAGGAGCTGACAAAGAAGGGGATGTGCATAGCACCCCTCCCCTCTTGCTTGTCCCCATCACGTGGGTCACCCACCATCAGACACCCAGGCACACACCTGCTTTCTACTGTTGGCCATTCCTTGCCCAGCCCTGGATGTCACCATCCCCAAGACCATCCAGGGCCAGGGGCCTCCATAACAGGCAGATGGGATCCCTAAGCAGGGCCTCTGAGGAGTGGCAGGGGACTGGTTCCAGACTACAGACTGCTGTCCCAACACTCGCAGCACACACGGGAGCGGGTGCTGTGCCAACCCCAGGGAAGGCCAGGTGAGCGCCCCCCCCCCCCCCTTGCAAAGAAGGTCCCTGTTCACAGGGCCCCGGGGGATTTTAGAAGAAATTATCCAGCCCACTCATAGGAAGAAGGCCTGGTCTCCATAGCTGTGCCACCCACACCTGGGGTTGACTGTTTGCAGCCTGAGCCATGGGAAGACACCAAAGCCCTTCCCTCCTCCCACCCCCAGCAGATCTGGCTACATTTCTCTGCTTTAAGCCTTAGCCAACTAGTGACAAGTAAAACCAGATAATGCCCATGTGTTTTGGAACATTTATGTAAGATTGTCATATGAAATGTATTTGGGAACTACATTAAAACTTTTAACTAAACCCCTGGCCTCCAGTGTGCCCCAGGGGCCTCAGGAAGCCCGAGGGCCTGGCCAGGAGTGACCTCTGCCTCCCAAGGTAAGGCTCCTCCAGCAGCCTGGCCTGCCTGCTGCCCTGGGCCCCTACCCCACACTCCACGCCTTCCAACACCTGCCACTTCAGTGCAGAGCCTAGCTTCATAGAAGAGCCATTTGCTTCCCTTCCCACACCCATATCACATCAAGGGGCCTCCTGGCTTCCCAGGAACCATGAAGGAGGGACAGGATGGGAATTCTAACAGAGTCAAGGATTAATTGAGCAGAACAGAGTGACAGGTGGGGGTGGGCATCTACAGTGGCCTAATGCGGGGGGGGGGGGGTCGGGGGGGGGTTGGGCTCAGACCTGGTCCAACCAGTTCTGCAGCTTCAATCCTGCTCCCCTCCAGCCCCCAGCCCTGGGGCTGCCCAGCTGGAAACTCGGGGGTGAGGGGGGTGCCATGGTGGAGTCCTATGCTACAGTGGTGCCAGCTGAGTGCATGCTGCTCACAGTCGCCAGGCACTGGTCATCATGGCCACAAACTCCTCATCCGTGTCCATGGAAGCGCTCACACCACTGTAATAGTCCTGGAATTCAGCCAGGGTGACCTGGGGGCAGACAGGTTCTAAGTAGGAATGGAAATCTAGGGCAGGAGGAGCTAGGGAGACCCCATAGGCACCTACCTGCCCATCCTTCTCAGAGGAATCAAAGTTGTCCAGGAAGCGGCGGAGCACCTCCTCCTCAGTCCACTCCCCACTCTGCACCTTGGGGTGGGCGTGGCAGCTATACACCCCCCGAAGGTCATCCACGGTCACCACACCATCCCCACTGCGGTCCAGCTTGGAGAATGCAGCTGCAATGACCGCCTCCCGGGCCTGGGACATGGGGGGCTGAAGGAGGGCAAGTGATGACTAAGAGACTCCAACCCCTCCAGGCATAGAGTGCAGGGGATCCCTGAGTCTCTTAGTGATGAATTCCTGGGTGTCTGGTGTCTGCTGACACAGGTAATCAATCCACTGAGAGCTCAGCACACCCCTTCCCCCCGCCAGACAGCTGGGTGAAGGGACCTGCCCCCAGTCAGCCCAGCCTTACCCGGAGTGCCCTCAGGAACTCCTCCAGGTCCAGCGTCCCACTGCCGTCACGGTCCCATCGCCTGCACACACCCTCTGCCTCAGCCATGTCCAGCGCCAGCCCCAGCTTAGCCAAGCCCTGCTGAAGCTCCCTCGCATCCAGGGATCGGCTCCTGTCCTGGTCCAGGCGGCGGAAAAACCTAGGGGCAAGGGCCGCAATTGGAGAGTGATCCCTGGGACCAAGTGGTCAGGAACGGGTGAGGGGACAGCTCACCTGGCTAGGCCCTGGATGCCAGAGGCCCCTCGGGACAGGCACTGTTCCCGGAGCCTCTCCACAGTGGCGTCCACTGTATCCATGTTAGGTTCAGGCTCTCTGGGCAGCTGGATGAGATAGAGGTTAAGTGGGTTTCCTGCTCAGCTGGCCAGGCTACAAGCTGGGTGCCCCCTACTCACTCACCTGGCCTTGTCTGTCCTGGAGTCCTCAGATGGCCACTCCACTGGCTCCTGCCTGGTTTGTCCTGTGTTGGCAGTGCGTTCTGCCCAGTAGGATTGTTGCTAAGGGACAGTGGCTCTGGAGACTGGGAGGGGCCCCAGCTGTAACCCTGACTGTGCCGAATGGCAGGGCCAGGAGGGACAGAGCAGTGCTGTCATTGGCAGCCCCATCTACCTATTGTGCTGCTCCTGACCCTGCAATGCTCAGGCCTGGGATAGAGCCAGGCCCAGACCAGAGTGGGAGGTGGGTGTCTTTCTGACCACAATGAGGGCCAGGCCACAGGTCTGCAAGGACCGCGGTGTCGTGGATGGAGGGAGGCTCAAGGCCCAATTCCTATGTGACCTGAGGCAGAGCCCCTCTCCTCTCTGGACTTGACTGACCCCTATCCCTTTTCACAGGGCAGCAGCCAAAGCTGCTGAGGGATTTGAGTTTAAAAGGGCTGGTGGCGGCCCAACCTATGTCCAATGGGAGGTCCTGAGACCAGTGCTAGCGGAGCCAGGGCACAGCAGAATTAAGTTGGACAAAGTTCCTGGTAGTTATTGAGAGGCCAGTCATGGTGTTTTTGTTTTATGGGTCTTTTGGTGGTTGGTTTTCAGTTCTCAGACATCACTTGGTGGGTTTGCTCGTGACAAGCTGGTGAGCCAGGAGGCTGCGGTACCAAATAGAGAAGTGGTCCTGACCCCTGACATAATCCAAGAGGAACCAAGGCCACCATCACAGAAGGCCTTCCATCCAGATTTTGGACATCGTAGCCAACAGAGCATTACACCAACCAGCAGGATCCAAAAGAACATTGGGATTCCCAAGGACTTAAAATGTGGGCCCTCGCCTGGCTGGTGCTTCTCTGTGGTTAGAGTCAGCCCACGAAACGAAGGGTCACGGGTTCGATTACCTGTCAAGGGCACATGCCTGGGTTGCAGGTTCCATCCTGGCCCCAGTTGGGGCATGTACAGGGGGCAACCAATCGATGTGTCTCTCACATCGATGTTTCTCTCCCCCTCCCTCCCTTCTCCTAAGGAAAAAAAAATCAATGGAAAAAATAGTCTCAAAGGTAGGATTAATAAAAAATAATGAGTCCCCCTTTGGGGGCCTCCAGGCTTTGCTCTCTGCACAATGGTATGTGGTCAGGAATTCCTGACCCAGCGCTGCAGTTCAAGCCACAGCTGATGTCACAGCTCAGTGGCTTGCTGCAGTCCGGCATTCTTTGGGCAGTCAAAGAAATACTGCATTGTGTTTTTTAATGAGTGTTGCATCGGTCTTTTCCCTATGGAAAACGCAAAGTCTAATCACAGTTAGTATAGTTCTGTTTGACATCTGTAAGAGAATCAGAATTTCAACAGTAACTTTCAAAAATGGGTAGGGGTGGCTACAAACAAAGATTAGACACTGTTGTGTGTGTAAAAGTGCCTGTGGTACAAGCTCCTGTGACTGCAACAAGCCCTCACCCAGCAGGGCCCCACCCTAGACCAGGAACCACACAGTGGCCACCTCTCCAGCCCCCCACACCTGGAAAAAATGAGGAAGGACCAGGCTGACAAATCATCTGTTTATTGAGCTCACACAGGCCCCAGCCTGCCTTCCCTCATACAAACAGTCCCCCTTTCTTAATTCATCCAGAGGAGAAAATGGGGATATTGTTATATACCGAGGGGTCAGTGTTAGATGCCAGGCAGACAACAGGCACCATCCTGAGGACAGGATGGGTGCCAACCTTTCTAACTGGAATAGGCCCTGCCCCACAGCAGTTCCCAGTATGACAGTTTCCTGAGTAAGGAGGTGGGAAACGGCGCAGGCTGGGCTGAGAAGAGCACAAGGTTCCCTGGTTTGATAAGCAAAACT
Source organism: Myotis daubentonii (assembly GCF_963259705.1). NCBI lineage: Eukaryota > Metazoa > Chordata > Mammalia > Chiroptera > Vespertilionidae > Myotis > Myotis daubentonii. The sequence continues at coordinate 30,064,249 of NC_081844.1, forward strand.
CCCTGAATGGCTCTGGCCAAGAGGGCAGTGTAAAAAAAAGGAGTGAAAAAATAGATTCTCTAGGGACTATAAAAAAGGAACCAGCTGCTTACTACAGAAGCTAGACGAGGGGTTTTACCTGAAGTGCGGGGGGACTCCCAACTCCCTTCAGGACCCACAGACCCATCCTGTTCCTACAGGGGTATTAGTGTAGAACAAAAGCCCTGCCTTCATGCAGCTTACACTCTGATGGTAAGAGCTTCTATAAAGAAAAAATAGCCCTGGCAGGCTTGGCTCAGTGGATAGAGGCTCAGCCTGTGGACTAAAGGGTCCGGGTTTGATTCCAGCCAAGGGCACGTCTAGGTTTCGGGCTCAATCCCTAATAGGGGGTGTGCATGAGGCAGCCGATCAATGATTCTCTCATCATTGATGTTTCTCTCTCTCCTCTCCCTCTTCCTCTCTGAAATCAATAAAAATATATTTTTAAAGAAAAAAGAAATGCAATGGTAATGGCAGGGGGAGGGGAGGAATTACTTCAGGTAGTCAGGGAAGGCCCTTCCAAGGTGAAATTTGAGCAAAGACCTAAGTGACAAGGAACCTGTCATGTGACACCTGGGGGAAGGGCATTCTAGGCAGAGGGAGCAGCCAGTGTAAAGGCCTCGAGGCAGCACGTTATCAAGAAAAGGTTAAGGGAGGCCTGAGTTTTCTAGGACAGCACAGCCTGGCTGCCAGCATCGCACCTGCCCTACACGCACTGCCTTCTGAGTTAAAGGTTGAGGGAAGGACAGACTTGGGGGGGAGGAGGGATGTCTAGGATTTGTCTTCAAAATAATTAATACAAAATAGCATGAAGCGTGAAGCTCTTAATTCTAGTCTGGGGGCCATGTGGCTCGACTAGAGCGTTGTCCCATGCACCAAAAAGTTGCGGGTTTAATTCCCCTCAGCCCATACCCAGGTTTGTGGGTTCGATCCCCAGTAGGGTGCCTACGGGAAAACCGATTGATGTTTTTCTCTCACATTGGTATTTTGCTGTCTCCCTTCTCCTCTCTCTAGAACATCAGTAGGTATGTCCTTGAGTTGGAAAATAATAAAAATAATTCTGGTTTGAGATGGAGTAAGAAAAAGCTCTATCCTGGGATGAAGGATGCTTCAGAATGAAAGAAAATCTGGACAGGGAAAAGAGGAGAAGAAACAATCTAATAATCTGGAACTTGATGCCATCTGCCTCCACCAGAGGTCTCAAACTCATGCTTCGGGGCCTGGACATCTGGCCCTAAGAGAGGTGAAGGGGCCAATTAAAAAACTCACACTGTGGCTAAAGAGGGTATTCTGGGTTCAGTTCCAGGCAGGCAATGGGCAAGTCTAAAACCAGAAATCCAGGTTTTTGTGTGTAAATGTTGCCAATTTTTCAATAAGGATAACTGATTCAAGGTTTTGTTTTTTAAAAAATTTGGGCTAAACATTTTCATTTGCCTGCAGGCTGACCATTTGACTTTTTAGCAGGTCTGATGCTTGGAAAATACTATGGCTCTGCCATGGGGTTCCCCCCGGGACACTGGTGACACCCCCACCCTTGAGTACCCCCACAGCAGTGGAAAAGTCTCCACAGGCACCCTCTGTCTCCATTCTGGAATCTGTGCTCTGGGGCTCACACAGTGGTCCCAAACACTGCTGGCTGGAGGTGGTCCCTGTCCCCTTCCTCCTCAGTGTTGTTGGCAAGGAGCAAACTGGGCGCACCAGGGTCACTGGCTGGCAGGGGACCCAGGCGCTCGGCCTCAGCAAGGGCTGCCAGCAGCCCAACCAGGGGTGGTCGCTGGCGGCATATGTCCTGCAGCAGCTCGGCCCGGGGCTGCAGGTGCCTGATGAGCTTGTCCCTCTGGTGCACGGCCGCCTGCAGGCTGTGGACAGTGGCCTCGGAGGTCAGCAGCTGCTCCTGCAGTGCGGCGATCTCGCTGGCAGGAAGACAGAACTCAGTAGTAACAGTACTGAAGGACCAGAGAGCAGATGCTCCTCTCCCTTCTGATCTCAGGCTCCCCACCATCAGGATAAAGGCCATATTCCTCACCACTGCCTCACGGCCTCCCCTTAAGAACTGAAAGGACTGAAAGGTTATGCCCTTCCCAAGTTCTTAAGTTGAATCCCTACATCCCAGTGTGATATTTGAAGGTGGGGGCCTTTGGAAGCTAAGGTTAGATGAGGTCATGAGGGTAGCATCCTCGTGATGGGATTAGTGCTCTTATAAGGAGAGACACCAGACAGCTCTCTCCCTCTCCTCTGTGAGGACACAACGAGATGATCAAAAAGTCCTCACCAGGAACTGAATTTGCCAATACTTTGATCTTGGACTTTGCAGCCTCTAGAACAGTGATAAATGTCTATTGTTTAAGCCACCCAGCCTGAATAGACTCATGTCTCCTCCTAGCTCAGTGATGGTGAACCTATGACACCTCTGACACACGAACTCATTTTTTTTGGTTGATTTTTCTTTGTTAAATGGCATTTAAATATATAAAATAAATATCAAAAATATAAGTCTTTGTTTTACTATGGTTGCAAATATCAAAACATTTCTATATGTGACATGGCACCAGAGTTAAGTTAGGTTTTTCAAAATGCTGACACGCTGAGCTCAAAAGGTTCGCCATCACTGTCCTAGCGCTTCCTGCAGTTACCTCTTTCCCTCCATCTTTTCCTATTTGTTGTTCAGCTTAGCTGGCTCCTCCTCTAGGAAGCATTCCCTCTGGATCCCCTCAGAACCATGTGTGCACCTCCATCACAACCTCTGATCATCCCATGCTGTAACTACCTAGTGATGTGTCTGCCTAAGGGCAGAGCTGTGTAGATGGGCCCTAGTACCCCGCACAGTGTCTGGCACATAGTAGGTGGCTTAGTAAAGATGAATTAATCCATCCAGCTCTGAATTGTTTCTCACCTGGGCCCCAGTATCTCCCCTGTGCACTTGTCTCATCCCTTTCAATTCTCAGGTGCTAGAGGGACTCTTCAAAAACTTCTGATAGTCCTACATGGTTTGGCTCAGTGGATAGAGCATGGGCCTGCAGACTGAAGGGTCCCGGGTTCAATTCTGGTTAAGGGCACATGCCCGGGGTTGTGGGCTTGATCCCCAGTAGGGGGCGTGCAGGAGGCAGCCAATCAATGTTTCTATTCCTCCCTCTCCCTTCCTCTCTCAAATCAATAAAAATATATTAAAAAAAAAAAAAAACCTTCTGGTAGCTATAGCTGATTTGGCTCAGTGGATAGAAGATTGGCCCTTGAACTAACAGGTCCTGGGTTCGATTCCAGCCAAGGTAAGGGCACATATCTTGGTTGCAGGCTGGAGCCCCATTGGAGCACCTGCGGGAGGAAACCAGTCGATATGTCTCTCACATTGATGTTCTTCTCTGTCTCTCCCCCTTCCATTCTCTCTAAAAATAAATGGGAAAATATCCTCGGGTGAGGATTAGCAAAAAACAAAACACAAATTTCTGATAGATCACATCCTCTTCTGTTCAAGAACCTGCCATGGCTTCCAAAATCTGCTCAAAGAAGTCGGTGGACTCTGCACCATTCAGTACCAGCTGCTTTTACTTTTTTGTGGGAAACTTTTAAGTTACAAACTCCACACACTTGTGTGACATTTCTTTACATGCTGATGGCTAAGTCAAATGTTTTGGTGTTTGTTTTTTCAACCCCTCCGGTAGTACAGCCTCCAGGGAATGAATTCGGTTCCCCTGCCAGCGCTCCCTTCCATCTCGACTCCGCCTCCGCCCACCTCCTAGAAGTTCACCTGGCGGCCCCGGGCCTCACCGGTCCTTGGCGCGGCCCAGTTCGTCCAGGGCAGCGCGCAGCTGCTCGTCGTGGTGGGCCAGGCGCTCGGCCTGGGAGCGCACCGTGCGCTCCGCCGCGTTCAGCCGCGCCTCCAGCTCCGCGGCGCGCCGGTGTACGGCCGCCAGGTGCGCGTTCGCCTCGCGGATCTGTAGGGGCGGCGGCGCGGACATGGCCCCAGCGGTGGTGCAGGCCCGGCCACGCCCCTGGGCCGCCTGGAACCCGTGTCCGCCCCCGGGTGGACCACGCCCCAAAGGCCCACGCAGGACCACGGGGCGATTGGCCGCAGCCGACTGCCTCCTCAAGCCCCAACACCCTGATTGGTTCCAGAACCTCGGAACCCCGCCCCTGGCCCGGGCCTGTTCTCCGGAGGCACACCCCATTCAGGCTCTGGCAACGGGATTGGTTCCTCTGCTCAGGAGGTAACACCAGGATTGGTCCGGATTCCGCGACCGAGCAAGTGTGACCACGTTCCGGGAATCGGTTGCTCTTCTTTCAGATACACTGGATCGGCACGTCCACGCCCCTTAGGCAATCGTACAGCTCCGGATTGGTCAAGTCCCCTACAGGTTCTGTCTCTGGTCCTTGCCACGTCCCCAAGCGTAAAGCGTACTTCATCCGGCACAGGTGTTGGACCAGCCGCAAGCTGGGCACAGGCCATGTCCTTCCAGGGGTGGGCAAACTTTTTGACTCGAGGGCCACAATGGGTTCTTAAACTGGACCGGAGGGCCGGAACAAAAGCATGGATGGAGTGTTTGTGTGAACTAATATAAATTCAAAGTAAACATCATTACATAAAAGGGTACGGTCTTTTTTGTTTTTTTGGTTTTTTTTAGTTTTATTTCAAACGGGCCGGATCCGGCCCGCGGGCCGTAGTTTGCCCACAGCTGTTAGGATCTCAGTACTAGGGTTGGTCACTTTCCCGCCAAGCCCCGCCCTTGATCCTGGCCACGCCCCAAAATAAGTCGCACGCGGTTCAGATTCCTACTTGGGGACGGGCCTCAGTGCGTAACCACGCCCCTAGCAGATTCTGACGCAGCAAGTGGCCACGTTTTCGCTATGTCCCGCCCCATAATTACCTCTGGCTCTTGTCAAACTCAGTCCCGTCCCGCCCGCGCCCTAATCTGAGCATGGCGATATGCCTAGCACCTATTATAGTCTAGCCCCTATGTTAGGTCCCACCTCCGGGGACCAGACCATTCCTAACCTAGGGCCTTCTGAGCTAGAAATAGCGAGATCTGACCTCACTGATCCTGGTTGGCCTCACCTTTCCCCTCCAGAAATCTGCTGGGGAGCACAAGCTCTTCCTTTACGCCAGTCCCGAACTCGGCGCGTGCGCGCAGCCCGTGTCCGTGGCCGCGGCACTCAATAAAGTTTCATGCTTGTTGCGGGCCTGTCCGCCAGGGGTGCTGCGCGCGCCTCCCCGGAAGTCTCGCGATAGCGAGCGGCGGCTGCCCTTGGCCCTGGGTACTGCCGGTCGTGTAGTGCGGCGCTCGGGGTCGCAGCCATGGCGCGTCTTATTCAGCGGTACTGGGACATCCCGGACGGCACCGAGTGTCACCGCAAGGCCTACGCCAGCACTAGTATCACTGGCGCCGTTGGTGAGCACCGACTGGCCGGGCCCGGGGGCGGAGGGTGCAGGGAGGTCATAGAGTCACTGGGGGCTGTCCGAGGGTGGCCTGGGGGACTGTGCGTCTCGCGGGGTGGCATATGGTTTTCCTTAGGGTGTCTGGGGATACCCTGTACGAGATAGACTTTGTGGGGTGTCGAACTAATTCCGAGGCGCGGGGAGGCCGTGGGGCCAGTGGGAGCTGTCCAGGGGGTCACATCCGGGCTGGGAATGTCTCGGGGTAGTACGTCCTCCTCGACGGGGTGTCCGGGGCGGTCATGGGGAACGCGTGAGAGAGACGTTTGCGGGGTGGGGTCTAGCAGGATTGGAGGGCACCAGGAGGTTGTGGTACGTGTCACAGGCTGGTTACCGGGATTGTCAGAGTGCTCCCTGGGTTCCGGGGTTTGGGGGTTATTGTTGAAGTGACACGGGCTCTTTGGAAGACGTGGAGTGAGGGCCATTATCGAGGTCAGAGGAGCCGGAGGATCAGGAGACTTTCTAACGGGGTAGTGTTGAGATTATGGGGGAGGGGGGGTAATGGGTTACTATTGGGATGTCCGAGTGGGGTACAGAAGATTTGAGAAAGTTCTGGACTGGGATGAGGTCTTTTTAGGGTTCGGGACAGTTGTGTGGTCAGGGACATCTGAAGTTTTATTGGGGCCGCCAGAGGGGTCCTAGGAGTGCGGAGGAGATCATAGGTGAAGTGAGTCAGGGGCCACTAAGAGGAAAGCCTTGGGGGTGTGAGGGGACCCACAGCACTGGCGTTCCCCTGCAGGCGAGACCCCCGAGCCTCACCCCTTTTATTCTAGTCTCCCTGAGAAGTAGATGTGGTGGTTTTGGCCACCTTTGTACCTCCAGCTCCTGAAACAGGGCACGGCAGAAGTTGAGAACAGGGAGGCATTTGCATTAGGATAAACCTAATAATCCCCATCATTATCTGCATATTTAGTGAGACCATTATCTCCATTTCTCAGAGGTGGAAACTGAAGGTTGAAGAGGTGTATTAACTGCCCCGGGGTCTTTTGAAGCCAGGCTGCATATCCAGGTCTGATCTTCTGGGGGTGCCTGGGGCAAGGAGTGTGTGCACTGGGTCCTTATGGAGGGTGGGTGCCAGGGGTGGGTTATATGGAGTCTACTTGAATGGCAAGTTATTGGGACAGTTTAGGGCATGTGGTGGGATCTCTGTGGGAGCCCTGGAGGGCTGCACAGTGTGGGATTGGCTCACTGCATTCTTACGGGGAGATGCTGACACTGGTGAATGCCTGGAAGGCCCTGATTGTGTCAGGAAATTAAAGCCCAGGAGGGTGGGACTTTCAGGGAGAAGTGATGCTTTAGGGCAGTGACTTCAACCTTTTTCATCTCATGGCACACATAAACTAATTACTAAAATTCTGCAGCATAACAGAAAATGTATTTTTTGCCTATCTGACAAAAAAAAAAAAAAATAGGTGCAATTTTGATTCATTGACACCAGATGGCTATTGCTGTGTTGGCTGTTGTCATTTTATTTCTTTGACAATCTAAGGGAAAAGAGCTCAGTGCCCTGATTAAGTTGCCAGGTATTGCATATTTTAGAAATTCTTTCAGCACACGAGTGTGCCACGGCGCACCGCTTGAAAATCGCTGCTTTAGGGGATTTTGAAACCGAGAAAGACATTAATGCTGGTGTGTGTGAGTGGGAGTGTACGTGTGTGCTCTCACTGGCCAACACCATTCAACTTGACTTCTGGATCCTCCCTCACCTACCCGCTCCCTCATTCCCTACCTCCCCTCAGCCCTCACAAGAGGACTGGTTTCATGTTTCGCTTCCCTGGGCTGGTGAGCCCCTGGAGGGAGCCCTACGGTCAGCAGAGCCCAGCACCTTGTAGCACACCATAACTTTTTGAAGGAAAGAAGGAAGACAGTAACTGTGAATGAATGAATGAATGAATCCGGGCACATAGCGACTATGTGAGTGAATGAATTTTTGAATGATGGTTGTGGGTACAGTAACTATTTGTGAGTGAATAAATGAACCAGGGTCCTGAGTAATTGAATGAATGGATGGATGTGGGTGCGTAGTAACTGAGTGAATGAATGATTGATGGCACAAGTAACTGTAAATTAATGAATGAACAAATGTGCACTGTGTCTGGAGGCCACTGGGAGACTGAGAAGCCCAGAGGAGGCTGAAGGATTTGGAAAGGTGTGAGTCAGAGATCCCTGTGTGCTGGAGGTCGCAGCATCTGAGGAGTTGAGCAAGCTCCTGGAGAGGTGGGCTGTGTCAGGCCACCATGCTGGATGATTGCTTCGGGACAGTTGGGGTGGAGCAGTCTTGACCCTGGGACCATCAGGGGGCTCTCAGGTCACTTGCTCCCAATTCAAGGACTTCTAAGGGCATGCAGGATGGTAGGGGCACACTGTGTGTCCATCATGGCCAGGACCACAGGCATATGGGATATGGCATAAGGTGCCCCCCAGAGCTCACTGCATGACTGGGTTTGGGGACGTCACTGAATCTTGTAAGGGGTTCCCCTTCAGGGCAGCCTAAGATCCTTGTTCCCGGCCCAGCTCCTGAGACCAAGACTCACAGGTCCCAGACAGGACTGGGAGGCCCCACCAAATAAGTCTTTAAAAGGGACCAAGCAGCTCCAGTGAGCTGCAGCCCAGCCCAGGCGAGGGTGGGGTACTGCTCAGCCTAGAGGTCCCATGGGTGGGTCCTGAGAAGCAGGTGAAGCCTACCGCCGGGGCTGCCGTGAGGGGTAGACCGTGGCCCCAGGGTCTGCTCTGCTTAATGACCTCAGGCAAGTCACTCTGCCGCTCTGCCGCCCCTCCCCTCCCATGAAGCCACAGATAGAAGGGTATTGAACGCCTGGGGTCCCGGGGAGGGTAGGTGCAGCCGTGGCTGTGCTTGCCACCCAGCAGGTGACAGTTCTTTTTTGTCTGGAATGAAATGGGCTTGCCTCAAGACATACTGAACTAGGCAACACTGGGGGTCTGTAGGGAGAGGAGGGGTGTGTTGTTGCCCTGAGCAGGGTCAGCTGGAGGATGGGGAACCTGTGATGGGCTGTTCTGGTGACAAGCAGCCAGCCAGGTGGGCCCTCGTCTGCCCCAGCCATACCCCAAACCCACATACCAGCCCAGATCAGTGGTCACTCAGGATGCTTCACCTTGGTCCTTGCCACCCGCCTGGCACTCAGCAGCAGACCCAGCCCCCACTCGGGTCCCTCATGCATCAAAGGCCAAGGTCAGGGGCAGGGTGGTCAGGCCGACAGCAGAGATGGAAAGGCAGAGATGGAAAAGCTGATGGCAGTGGCGAGGCCAAGTGGATATGGGCATCCACCCAACCAGCCAAGTGTGAGGGGCAGGCCCAGGCCGGAGCTGCCAGTGGGGAGGGGGGCCTGGGTGGCAAAAAGGAGGCATTGGCAGCCCCAGGAGCCAAGCCTCTGCCAAGGAGGATTAGGCCATGGAGCCCCAGGTCCCGCAGGAGAATAGAGCCCTTGATGGGAGAGGAACCCAGGTGCCAGGGGCTCTGGGAGTGCTGCTGTGACGGCTATGCCTGCACTCAAGGCTAGGGAGTAGCCTGGCTGTTGAGGTCCTGTCCTCTGTGTACTGGGCTGGTGCCCTGCGGTGGGCCCATGAGGGTGACGGGGATCCAGGCAGGCCTTCTGCAGGCTTGATTAGGCCTTAGTGGGGAGGCCTGGGGGCTGAAGGCGGGGTGAGAGCCCAGGCTTTGCAGCAGCAGACCTGGATTCCCATCCCAGCTGAGATACCTTGGGGGGCACAGTGGGGACCACGGGAGAGAAGGTTTATCAGGTGACAGAGGGCCTGCTCCCCAGCCAGGGCCACTCCTCAGTGCAGAGGCCCAAGTCTGAGCCACCTTACCCCTCTCATCCTGCAGGCCTGATCACCTCCGCCTACAGCGTCGCACTCAAGCCCCCTGACTCCTTCCTGGAGGGAGTGGCCAGGACAGGACGGTACACATTTACTGCAGGTGAGCGAACGGGGGGGGGGGGGGGGGGGGGGCATTTTACTTCTCAGTGTACCCTCTGGCCTGGCAATCCTGCCCCTCCGGGTCCATGACTCAGTGCCCGCCCTTTCCTATCTGCCCCACAGCTGCCATTGGTGCCGTATTTGGCATTGCCTCCTGCGTCAGTGCCCAGGTCCGACAGAAGCCCGACGACCCCCTGAACTACTTCATTGGCGGCTGCGCTGGAGGCCTGACCCTGGGAGCACGCAGTGAGTGAGCTCCCCAACCCTGCCCTCCACTGAGCCTCCTCCCTCTGTGTTCCATCCCTGACCGGGGACCAGGCAGGGCTGGCTGTGTAGAGGAGGGGGCAGTCGCCATGAAAGCTCCCAGGGCTCTAGTCACCAGCCAGTTCAATAATAGTAACACCTGCTGCTGCTTAAGCACCTACTGTATCCCACCTCACCAAGTGCTTCCCTCCTCCCTTTCTGCCCCTTGCTCATTCTGCTGCAGCCATACAGCCTCCTCCGTGTTCCTCCAACACGCCAGGCACCGTCCTGCCCCAGGGCCTTTGCACAGGCTATTCTCTCCTTGAATGTCCTTCCTCCAGATGTCAGCATAGCTCTCTCTCTCACCAACTTCTCTGTGTATGATCTCAGACCCCTACTACCCTCACTCCATTTTTCACTCCTTGGTTGCACTTTGTCAGAATTTGAGGTCACTGCCTGTTTCCGCCACCAGCCTATAAGCACGAAGAAGGTGGTGCTGGTTCTTGTACTACATCCCCACTTTACAGATGTAGGACTAAGGCTCAGGGAGGGGCCTGAGGTCACCTGGGATCCAGCAGAGCATGCCTCCCTGGTGGAAGGGGTCTAGCCCAGGCCAGCCTGGCATGGTGGAGCCCCCTGAACGGAGCACGGTCCACGCACAGCCCGACTCCAAATTCCTGGGCATTGGAGCAGAGAGCCCCAGATGGCCTGCCCCAGAGCCTGTCCCCATCTGACAGGTGGGTGACAGGCCACTGAGAGCCTGCAGGGCAGGGCCCCTGGCAGCAACAAGAGGAGACTTGAGATCCTCACCGGCCGCCACCTGTCAGGCACAGTGATTTAGGCAGCCCCACAACACTGGCCGCCTCGGCCCCCACAGCCCCAGAGGCCACACGAAGATCAACTGCCCTGGCCCAGCAGGCTGGGAGTGTCAGTGGAAGGTGCCAGCCAGCAGAGAGGGAGGGCACCACAGAGGGGAAGCCCACACTATCCTGCTTTTGCCTTTATTTTTTTTTTAATATTTTTTATTGATTTTTTTACAGCGAGGAAGGGAGAGGGATAGAGAATTAGAAACATCGATGAGAGAAACATTGATCAGCTGCCTCCTTCACACTCCCAACTGGGGATGTGCCCGCAACCAAAGTACATGCCCTTGACCAGAATCGAACCTGAGACCCTTCCGTCCGCAGGCCGACACTCTATCCACTAAGCCAAACCAGTTAGGGCATTTTTAAAAAATATATTTGTATTAATTTCAGAAGGAAGGGAGAGGGAGAGAGAGAAACATCAATGATAAGAGAGAATCATTGGTGGGCTGCCTCCTGCACACCCCCTACTGGGGATGGAGCCCACAACCCAGACATGTGCCCTGACCAGGAATCAAACTATGACTTCCTGGTTCGTAGGTTGACTCTCAAGCACTGAGCCACCTGGGCTGAGCCTGCCTTTGCTTTGAGACCTTGGGTGAGGTCTGGGTTTGGCATGCGCCCCAAGCCTGTGAAGGGGTGTGAGCCCCACACAGAGCAAGCAGAACCCCATCCTTGGCGGCAGCTTTCAGGCCATCGGTTGCAATCTGCTCCTTGGTTCACAAACCACAGGGTAGACAGGGAGCCTGGTACCGGTACTCAAGATGTCCCCAGTGCGACATCTGCCCAGCAACCCCTACCCTTCCCCCTCTCCTATCTTGACAGCTTGTATTCCTGCCTCTCTCTCTGCCTCAGTTTTCACACACACCTTCAAAGTCAGAGGGTTAAGTGACTAATACCTCGAGGGAGGAGTGCCTGCCAGGGTGGGCATGGGCAAGCCCCACAGTCCCTGACACCACCCTCTCCACCCTCGCAGCTCACAGCTATGGGATCGGCGCTGCATCCTGCGTGTACATGGGCATAGCGGCCGCCCTGGTCAAGATGGGCCAGCTGGAGGGCTGGGAGGTGTTCCCAGAGCCCAAGGTGTGAGTCCCACCACCTCCCTCAACCTTGAGCAGGTGGAAATGCCCCTAAAATTAAATTTGATGTATATTTGTGTGTGTGTCTTCCTTTTCTCCTCCCCTGCTCTCCGGGGTGAGAGTGACAGGCCAGCGCCAGCTAGGGAGCCTCGGGGTGGATTTGGGAGGAAGCAGGGATGGGAGCAGGAGATGAGGCACCTGGATTTGTTCCCCACTGAGCCAGAGGCACCAACTGGCCTTGAAGCAGGGAGCGGGTGTCGGGGGGCAGGAACCTGTGAGTGGGAGCTGGGACAGCTGCCCACAGCCCTTCCTGCTGCTCCCCTGCAGGTCACAGACCATCCTCTGTCTGGGCCTCCCCCCAAAGCCAACAGCATGCGGAAAACACGCCCACGGCCCACGCACAGCCCGACTCCAAATTCCTGGGCATTGGAGCAGAGAGCCCCAGATGGCCTGCCCCAGAGCCTTGTCCCCATCTGACAGGTGGGTGACAGGCCACTGAGAGCCTGCAGGGCAGGGCCCCTGGCAGCAACAAGAGGAGACTTGAGATCCTCACCGGCCGCCACCTGTCAGGCACAGTGATTTAGGCAGCCCCACAACACTGGCCGCCTCAGCCCCCAGACTTTGCAGAACTGGCTCGGTGCTTCCTGGCAGCTGGAGAGGAAGGCCTGGCTTGCTCCAGCACGCTGAGATGGGTCATAAATTAGGGCCCTCTAGTCCCCCCTGGCAGGGTTGTGCCCTGGCGGGGTCTGGGCTCTGCAAGTTGCCTTGGGGGCAGCAGGAGCAAGCCAGGCTGGTTGCAGCCCTCATGCACCCTCCTCACTGGGGCCCTCCCTATATCCCTTCTTTCTCTCACGTCCACCCCCGGGGCCTAGACATGGTTGAAAGCCAAACTTGGAGCCTTGCTTTCCTCTTCTGTCCAGCCCAGGTAATAACTCAGCCGGGTGTTGATCGGCTAAAATTAAACCTCTGCAGAGCACAATCCGGGCACTGCTGCTGTCAGCCACTGGCCTGTCACTGCTCATTCTTTATTGCCCCAGTATAGCCACTCCAGGTCTCTTCTGGCCCTGCCCCCTCAGCCTCCCCACCCCCATGATGAGGGACCCCTGCCAGGAACGCCCTCCCTGGAGTGGGCACCAGCATCCTGAGCCTGGGCTTGGGTTCCCTGAGAAGTGGAGACACCCCACCCCACCCATGGGCTAAGAGGGGCGGGGCCCAGATGCCTGGTTGAGCCCTGAGGGTGCTGGGCTTCCAGACCTGCCTTCTAGTTCCAACACTTGGTTCTTTCCTGGCTCCACCCTCAGTTTTCCCACCTGGCAAGTGGGGTGTAACCGGGGCCCTCAAGATATTCAGTGAGAAGGGAAATGACTGTACCCCGGGGGTAAGCTCCCTTCCCACACCCTCTGGGGGACAGGCCCCTCTGCTCCTGCACCAGCTCGGTCTGTTCCTTCAGTGGCCGGCAGGGGGCAGAGCTCACCATGCTCAGCTGGATGGCTGGCCACTCCAAAGCCTCTGGCCCTGTGGTGTCCACATTCTGTCCCTGCCTCCCTGTCCACTTCCTCTTCCCATTCATCCTGCCCAAGTAAGCAGGGGTGACAAAGTCTAAGAATAGGTACCGCAGACCCAGACCCTTTGCATGGAGGACCCTGAGGGCTGGAGCAGGGAGATGCCTATTCAAGGACCTGTACCAGATCCGCCTACACCTCCCTCCTGCACACCCTTCCTCGGCCGCCCCCACTACTTCTCCGTGAAGCCCAAACCCCGTGCCTGTTCACAGCCTTGGTTTCCCCTCTAGACATCTCAGGCCAGGGACTGTGCTCACCACCCACCCAGCCCTCTGGTGGGCCGGCCGCCAGTGTTGAAGCAGACCTGCCAGGCCCCCCAGAATAGGCCAGGAGGGAGCAGCTGCTTGCTGGCTCCAGGGAGCCCCCAAACCCAGGCCCCCTTGCTCATAAACATTTACTAGGCTATGAGGGGTTGACATCATCCCTGCCCCACACACAGGCCCCAGGCCCCCCACCCCTCTGCCTGGAACCCCACCTCCTGCCTTAGCAGCCCCTGCCTGGGGCAGTGGAGGTCCTTTTCTAGAGCTCCCCCACCCCCAGGTGAGGGCAAAGAGGTCTTTCCAGATGTGCATGAGGGGAAGGGCAAGGGGCAGAGGGCATGGCAAGACCCTAGGGGAGAGCACAGCAGGGAGCCATAGGGCCTTCCCTGCCCTCCCCGCAGGCTCTCCCTGAGGGCCATGGCCCTGACACACTTCCCAGTGGGCCAAGCCTACAAGGACTGCTCAGCCAGGGGCCTCTGAGCCCTCAACCCAAGAAAAAGTATGCGATCCAAGTAAGACTAAAAGAGAAACCCTGGAGCCTTTCCCACCTGCCAGCTATTCATATTAGTCCTGCTTTACAGACAGAAAACGGAGGCCCAGAGGTGACAGAGGGCTGAGCTCACAGCGGCACGCGGAGTTGTTCTGTTATTATTAGCTACTGTTGGGACAACACACAAAATGTCTCTTGTCTCACAAAGACCTTCCAAGTGGGAGTGGTCATCGTGACTGGAACAAAAGCAGCCCAGTGGGACCAGGGGATCTCAAAGGCAAAAGTATGCCCCACAGTTATCTTTACAAAGTTCTGTTGGATGTAGGCTGGGGCGCCTGTTGGTCCAGTGGGGACACACGAGGCTATCAAGACGGCCCCTTGGGGCTGGGGTTTGCCCCTGCTTCCCTGGGCCCAGGCCCCACCATCACTCACCTGCCCCCAGGTCTGGCTCCAACCCTTACCCCCTCCAAGCCCCCCAGTCCATTCTCCCCTCAGCAGTCACCAGAGAGAGTGCCTGTGAGCACCCGTCAGGTCCTGCCCCTCCTCTGCCCACAGCCCTCCAGGGCTCTCACCTTCCTGGGGTACAAGCCTAAGTTCTCCTCACAGCCCACAAGGCCCTGCAAAACCTGCCCCTGTCCCTTTCCTGCCCTCACCTCCCTCTCTCCCCGCTCACTCACTCTGCTCCAGCCACACAGGCCTCACTGTTCCTCCAGCACCCCAGACACAGTTCTGCCCCTGTCCCTTTCCTGCCCTCACCTCCCTCTCTCCCCGCTCACTCACTCTGCTCCAGCCACACAGGCCTCACTGTTCCTCCAGCACCCCAGACACAGTTCTGCCCCAGGACCTTTGCATTTGCCATGCCCTCTGTCTGGGCTGCTATCCCCCCAGAAGTCCCCACGGCTCTTCCCCTCACCTCCTTCAGTTCTCAGCTTGAATGTCACCCCATTGAGGCCTTCCTGACACCCCATCACATGCCCTCCCACCTGGCCAGCAGGGCACCACATCCCCTGTGCCCTCTTCCACTTTTGCCCAGCTTCTAAATCCCATGTCACGGGTATTGTTTAGTGGGAGGTGGGTCTCCTTGAGGTCTGGGACATATCCTGGCTGCCACCCACGGTCAGCAGCCAGCCAAGAAACACAACAGGGCTCCATAAACGTGGCCCAGCCCTGTTTCCTGGGTGCCAGCTTTGGGCATGGTTCCCCTCACTCCATCCCATTAGATGATGGCTGCATGGAGGGGGCAGAGAGAAACCATCCATACTTGAGACTCCAAAACAAGAGTTGGAATTCACCTACACGTGCTTACTGAGCACCTATCTGTGCCAGGCATTGTCTCAAGCCTGGGGTCGAATCAGCCAACAAGGTCCCTGCCTTCCCACCTTCCCAGAGCTCAAAGTCTAGTCTGGAGGGAGAAATAGTAAAACAGGCAGTAAAAAAAAAAAAGCAAACACGTAAATGGGCATGAACTGTGCTCGAGAGAGAAAACCAAGGCGGCATGAAAGACACAGGTGAGCCCTGGCGTGACTCGGTGGTTAAGAGCGTTGTCCCAAAACACCAAGGTTGCAGGTTCGATCCCCTGCTAGTCAGGGCACATGCAAGAATCAACCAATGAATATATAAGTGGAATAACAAGTTGATGTTTCTCTCTGAAATCAATCAAATGTATATAAAGACACAAGTGAGGAGGTGAGGTTGTTCTTAGCTGGGGCGGGGTGGCAGGGAGGGACCAGAAGAAGCCAGTCTCAGGTTACTTTGGAGGAAGGGTGTTCCAGGCAGCGGGAACAGAGTGCAAAGGCCTTGGGGCTGGAACAGTGGGCTAAACACCACCCCCAGCCCCCCAGCCCCACAGCTAGGAGGCCATGCGGTGGTGGGTGGTGGGTGGGATGGACCGTAGGTGAGAGGACAGGCCGTCAGGCCTCGTGCCCAGGTGGACACAGCAAGTCAGAGCAGGATTTACTGCCTTGGGGAATGCTGACCACCAGATACCACAAAATCCGTCCTTTTGTTGTGGTGGGCCAAAGACGCCCTGGGAGCAGCGCCAAGAGGGCTGCTGGCGGAGGGGCCAGAGCTGAATGCCTTGGGGCGCCATTCCCCTGGGATGCAGGGTCCCCGTCCTGGAGGGGAGGGCGGAGGTTTAGGTCTCCTGGCTGGATCTGGTGGGGGGTCCAGCCCACCCTCCCACCTGACGCCCAGAGCCAAAGCTGTGTTTGTCATCACTTCAGGGTCCGGAAGTGGGGGCAGAGCTTGGCCAATCCCTACCCAGTCTGGATTGACATCCAGGGCTCAGAACCCAGTGGAGCCCCCAGTTCCCTAGATGCAGATCATGTCAGGCATCCCCTGCCAGAGAAGACTTTGCCTGTGGGGAAACTGAGGCACGAGTAGTTTCTCCCTCCCCCCACCCCCCTCAGGCAACCCTCCAGTCACCCTCCCTCCCTTCCTCGGGTCCTCCTTGGATTTGGGCGGCAAGCAAAGCCTGGCTCAGCCCCCAGCCCCATATTGGTGCTTACCGTTTCCTCCTCAGAGCCAGCCAAGCCTCCCAGTGGCTTCCTGGAACGCTGGGTGGTCGCCCTGGTCTTCAGGGGCTCCCTCAGGCCTGGCCCCAGCGCAGCCCATGTCTCACCTCCCAGGCCCTGCTGGGCTCTGAGCATTGGATGAACCAGAGGAAGAAAGGTGTGAGCCAGGCGAGGACAGGGCTCAGGGCCCATGGGAGGGCTTTCGGCCCACACGGAGGGGCTGCAGGCAGACCCACGGCCTGGCCCGAAATCCCCCTCCTTTCACACCATCCAGATGCTTTAATTTTCCCTATTGTTTTGTTCACAGTCGTCTTTCTAAAATACACTGTACAGTTGATTTTCCAATAAAACAGACCGGGCCACGGAACTTAAAATATACCAAACTATTCAGAAAAAATGTCTCTGCCACCCTCCCTCCCCCGCCTCCCCCCCCCACCTGTGTCTCTCCCCAGAGGCCGTGGCCAGGTTTCTTATTTTCCCTCCAGCCATGTTCCATGCGAAACAAACATGTCTGTGTATTTTCTTTCCTCTGCAGAAACACATCACAGTCCCCGCTGGTTCGCAGATCTTAGTCCACTTCCCTCATCACAAACATCTCAGATCCCTTCCTGCGAAGAACTTTCTCTGGCTTCTTAACGGCTGCCTAATACTTCATCCTGCAGCTGCACTGCTGACCCACTAAAGCACGTTCCTTATTCCCAGGTTTTTGCTACTATAAATAGTGCAGCCAGTGTCATTTTGTATATGGGTGAATATACTCACAGCCTTTCTGAAAAAAATTATAATTCATAAACTATTTTAGAGCCGTTTTAGATTTATAAAAAATTGAGCTGAATGTATAGAGTTCCCATATATGACCTTGCCCCCCAAAGGCACACACACACACAGTTTCCCCTGTTGCCCCAATAAGATCTTGCATTTGTGGCTACGTTTGTTATAATTGACGAGCAAACACTGACCCAGCAAACACACCATCACCCAGAGTCCGTAGCTGACATCAGGGCTCACGCTTGGTGGTGTACACTCTGTGGGTTTGGACAAGTGTGTAGTGATGTGACCACCATGACAGTGTCACACAGAGTAGCTTTTCTGCCCTAAAGTTCCTCTGTGCTCCGCCTGTGCACCCGCCCTCTGGCAAGCACTGATCCCTTTGCTGTCTCCATAGCTTCACCTTTTCCAGAATGTCATAGAGTTGGAATCACGTAATTTGTAGCTTTTCCATACTGGCTGCCTCACTCAGTTACATGCATCTAAGTTTCCTCCATGTCTTTTGGCGGCTCTCGGCTCATGTCTTTGTGGCACCGAGTAACATCCCTTTGTCTGAAGGTCCCACCGTCTGTCCTACCAAAGGACACGGGGTTGCTTCCACGCTTGACAATTGCGAGTAGAGCTGCCGTGAATATTTATGTGCAGGTTTTTCTTTGGACATAAGTTTACAACTCCTTTGGGTAAATACTAAGGAGCATGGTTGCTGGATCACATGGAATGGGTGTGTTTAGGTTTGGGGGTTGTTATTTTTTTTTATGTTTCTATTGATTTTAGAGAAAAAGGAAGGGAGAGGCAAAGGGATAGAAACATCAATGATGAGACAGAATCATTGACCAGCTGCCTCCTGCACACCCCCAACCGGTGATCAAGCCCACAACCCAGACATGTGCCCTGACCAGGATTGGAACCGGTGACCTCCTGGTGCATGGGTCGACTCACAACCACTGAGCCACACCAGCCGGGTGAGTGTGTTTAGTTTTGTAAGAAAGCATCCAACTGTCTTCCAGAACGGCTGCACCATTTGCGTTCCCACCAGCCATGAGTGAGAGTTCCTGTTGCGCCACATCCTCACCAGCATTTGGTGTTCTCACTTCGGGTTTTGGTCATTCCACTGGGTGTAAAGTGATAGCTCATTGTAGTTTTAATTTGCCTAAGTATTTAAATATTTGTTGAGATTTAAATATATGTTGAGCAACCCTCCCCCAACAAAGCATGGTTTCAACAAAGTATAGTTACTACATGACTTCTTTGCAACTCAGGATACGGAGGGGGTGTTAGTGCCCCATTCTACAGATGGGGAAACAAAGGCTCAGAGAGGGATACTTACTTGCACACAGCAAATGGGGGTAGAACCAGGGCCCTGTGGCTGACTCCAATGTCCTTTGTTTGGTTTTGTTTTTTAATTTATCTTTATTGTTGAAAGTATTACAGATGTCCCCTTTGTTTTTTCCCCCCATTGATCCCCTCCACCCCACACCTGCCCTCCCAGGCCTTCACCTTGGGCCATGCATATATGCATATAAGTTTCCCAGTTATACTCCCTCCATCCAGTGCACTTTGGTCTGCAGTGTCACAGGCCCATACTGGGTGCTGGGGACACAGTGGTGATCAAGACAGACCCACCCACCATCCCAAGACTCACAGCCCAGCGGAGGAGATAGACACGTGACCAGGCAGTTACCACTCTGACTGACCAGGGCTGCAGTGGGGTTGCACGAGCAGAGGGGGACAGAGGGGGCAGAATGGGAGTTCAGGGAGGGTTCCTGGAGAAGGGGGTACTGAAGCATGCATAGGAGCTTTCCAGGAGAAGGGGAAAGAGCAACCCAGGCTGGAGGAACAGCAGAAAGGATGGCTCGGAGGTAAGAGAGAAAGGGGCGAGGCCGAGTCCCCGCTCTGCCACTGGTGGCCAGTCAGCCGCTTCTCAGGGCCTCAGTTTCTACTCAGCCTCTCCGGGGTTTCCATAAGCTCCTGCAGTAACAGGCTCCGGTGGAGGCTGGCATCTGCAGAGCCAGGGGGAGGGGGAACCCAGGAGGGGCGGAGCCCCTGACCCCTGCGTCTGGGGCTCTGGGGCTCAGGAGGACCCAGCACAGGTGGCCAGTGGGGACAGTGAAGGCAGCCAGAGATGCAGTCCCTGCTGCCTGTGTTCCTGCCGCTGCCCCAAATTGGACACTTCCTGCCCTGGGCCAGCCCCCTGGTGGGCTGGGACCCCCCTCCCCACCCCCACTCACTGCCTCACCCCCATTAGTGAGGCCGCCTGCTGCGGGAGCTTCAGTCCCAGGTGTTCCTGCCCACACTCTGGCCCAGTAACCACCATTAAAAATGAATAATGAGCAAGAGCAGGCAAGGCTGGGGGGATTGGCGGGGCAGAGAGAGGCCCGAGGCCCCTCCCCATCCTGCTTCCCGCCCCGCACTCCACTCCAGCCCCTGGGAAGATCATCACAAGTCACCTTGCTGGCAGGCCTGCTGGCCCTCCTCCCCTCCCCCCAGCTAAGAGTGTTTGGACAAGGCAGCTGAGGTTGTCAGAATAAGCAAATAAAAATACAGGCGGCCAGTTATGTTTGAACGTCAGGCATAAAATGAACCACTTTTTAGTCTGTGTCCCATCCAATACGTGGGACATAAGCGATGGCGTGATTCACTGTTTATCTGAATTCAGATGCAGCGGGATTCTCTCTGGCGCCCTTTTCTAATCCCGCCCGGAGGGACAGTGGGCCTCCTGCTCTCCCTGCGTCATGGATGAAGGCCCGATGTGACTGATATTAGCCCATCGGAGGGACCCTGTCCCCGCGGCACGCTGGGGCCTCCCTGCCAGCTGTGCCTGGCGGGTGCTGGACCTTGGAGCTCCTGGGGAGCCCAGGAAGGCGCCCTGGGGAGGTTGAGGCCCAATCTGCCAACATGTTTGGGTTTTGTCTTTGGTTGTTTGTTTTCTTTAGAAAATATCTAATAACTTTAACCGGACCCCTGCTCTGCCAGGCACTCATTCCCCCACATACACATACAGTGAACAAGATGGGCGATACCTGTGCTGTGGACATACTTGAATTTGGTGCTGGAGTCGAGACTCCAGAGGTCCCGGGGGAGAGGAAAGGAGGGGTCACGTGCCCGCCTCACCTCCCTCAAGTACCCTCTGGGTAGGGTCTGTCATCTCTGGCCTTCAGCAAGGCCCCAATGGCAAGGGCACAGTCCTTGAGTCCCGAATTCGAATTACGCCCCTCGTATTGTATTACTAAGTGCTTTCTCTCTGCCTCTCAGCAGGCTGCCTACCTAATGGGAATGCTACTACTACTACTACTACTAGTACCTGACTGTCGGGGTCATTGAGAGAATTAAATGCATTAATACATTCAAGGAGCTTGGCCTGGCACAGAGTTAGTGCACACTTAAGTGATGGCTGGTCCATCCCACCTCCCTTCTGGCTCTGGAGGGAGGGGTTGAGCGGGAATCTGAGGCTAATTTTAGCCCTGATGACACCCCCTGGCTGCCTGCCTTGTCCAAACATCCTCAGCCAAGCATGAGGTTCAAAGCGTCCCCTGGCCCCCAGACTCTGACATCCAAGGAGCCTGTTTATTCATTCCTGTGCCGGAGCATTCCTCATCCGCCTGCGCCTGCCATCCCGCTCCAGCCCAGCCCCTTGTTCACCCTAGTGGCCCAGGTTCAGGACCACCTCACCTGTAGGCCCCTCAGAGACAGCCCCTGACCAGGCGGTCAAGGTGGGGGGCAAGGAATAGGGTGGGCAAAGGTCCCTGCTGCCCCCAAGTCTGGAGTCTCCGGGGCCCTTGTTTCTAATTCTCTGAGTGAGATCCTGAGCTTCTCTCTGTGGCGACTCATTCCTTCAGCACCTGCTTACAGAATACCTGTTGGGTGCCAGGTCCTACAGGGAACCCAGACCCTGCCCCATGGGGCTCTGTCTTGGGGAAAAGTAATGATAAGCCAGGAAACAGAATTTCCCAGCATGCTCAGTACGGTTCATTTCTTTGTTCGTTCATTTACTCATTTATTTATTCATTCAGGGTGTGTTTCTTGAGCCCCTCCTCAGCCAGGCACTGTTCAAGGTGGTCGGAGCTCAGCAGGGAACAAAGCAGACCAAGATCCTCCGTGGGGACAAAGGCAAGAGACAATAAATGATGCAAAGAAATACAGTCTAGTTAAGTGGCAGTACTTGCTATGAAGAAAAATAAAGCAAGAGCAGGGATGGGCAGTGCTGGTGGGAGGGGGGTAATTTGAAAAAAGTGATTCAAAAGGGAGATATTTGAGGGAGCCATGTGGATAACAGGAGGATAGAGTTCTAGGCAGAGGGAACAGCCCTGCAAAGGTCCTGGGGTATGAATGGTGCGGAGGCCTACGGGGGATGCAGCAGGATCTGTGGGCTCTGCCTCTGAGATTGATGAAGGCCCTGGAGGGTCTTGAGCAGAGATGGGTGAGCTGTAGCCTGAAATTCTCCCGCCTGACTCTCCCCTTGCTCCAAGGTCAGTCCCCGGAACTGGTGCTCTTCAGGCGGAGGCCGGCCGGGGCCAGGGTGGCTGCAGGTGGATTTAACTATAAGTGAGGACTCCCGGGATACTCAGAGAGCCTACCAATGCAGAAGGTGGGGGACAAAATCTGGGCACGTCTTCCACACGTGGCATCTCCATATGCTCCGGCAGGGCCGGGCTGGTGCCCAGCTGGCCTGCATTCCTGGTTCAGGTTTTGCCATGGAGGGACAGGTATCAGAAAACTGGAAAGCATCCTCCAAAAACAGAACAACAAAACCTCTGCTTTTCTACCTCCATGTCCCAACAGATCTTCTGCGAACGCCTTTCCTTTCTTATAAAATACCTTCACGGGCTCTTCTGATTCCAAAGCCACCACACACGCGCTCTACAAAGCCTCTCCAGAGACAGAGAAAGGGCCCTTTGTTCCCAGCCTCTGAGTTCCCTGGAATTTTCTCTCCCGGCGGCAGCAACGCACCTAGATGCTGTTGTTTTTTCACACACGGTTTTGCAATGGGCTTTTTTTCCACTTGACAATAGATGGCCCCACAGCTTTTATTTCCAGAAATTGGAAAATGAAGCGTGTCGGCCCCCGCCTCCTCACCCACCGCAGGCTGAAATTTAAGCCACGTGAACCCGGGTCGGGCCTGGGTGCCAGGGGCGGGCAGACCCCAACGTGCCAGGGGCCCAGGATGAAGGAAGGTGGGGGGCTGGCTGCAAGCCAGGGGTCTTGGGAGTCAGGCAGAGGGCGGGCAGCACAGGGGTGCCAGGTTTCTGTCACCTCGAGTTTCCCCCACTCCCTCTCCACGCGGTAGCCCCCAGCACCATCTCTTGGGCAGAGATGCTGTCTTCTTTAAAATACAATAGGACGCCCTGGCTGGTGTGGCTAAGAGGATAGAGCGTCAGCCTGCGGACTGAAAGGTCACAGGTTCAATTCCAGTCAAGGGCACATGCTTGGGGTTGCAGGCTCCATCCCCAGTAGGGGGCGTGCAGGAGGCAGCCGATTCATGATTCTCTCTCATCACTGATGTTTCAATCTCTCTCTCCCTCTCCCATCCTCTCTGAAATCAATAAAAATAGATTTAAAAATAAATAAATAAAATACAATAGGAGGGGAAACTGAGGCCCAGAAAGGGTCAGGAGCCCAGCCTGTGGGTTTCCAGCCTCTGCCCACAGTCACGCCCTGCCAAGAGGGTGTGCAGGGACCCCAGAGGGTTCCATGAGGGTCAGCTGCGTTGGCTCCATTTTGCAGACAAGGTGACTGAAGCTCAGAGAAGTGGCTAACTCACCCAAGGTCACACAGCTGCCAGAGGTGGAAGTCTGTTCTCTGAAGCTTTTGCAATCAAGAACTCTGAAGCCAGACAGGCAGGCCCAGGTTCCAGCCCAGCGCCACCACTTAGGGGCTGCAGGTGGATTCTGCTGTTAAATGAGGATTTCCTGAACATTCCAGAACAGTCTGGGATTGGGGGAAATTGCTACTCTCTGGAGAATGCCAAGAAAGACTAAGTTGGGGGTGGGTGTGAATTCCAGGCCCTCTCTGAGCCTCAGTTTCCCTGTCTGCAGAGTGGACACTGAGGATCCCTGTGATGCCTTTGATTGGGGCTGGGACCAAGGATGGAGGGGCACCACTGGGTGAGGATGTGGGGGGCCTGGAGGGCCTCTGCCAAGCCCGCCTGTGACCCCAGGCCTGAGCCAGCCTCACTGGGCCCATCACTCACCTGCCACCCACACCACACACCTGGGGCCCCTCTCCCCACCGGCTGGCTGCAAGCCAGGGGTCTTGGGAGTCAGGCGGGAGTCCTCGGGAGGCCTGACCAGGACTTCTTTGCAGGCTGGGGCGGGCTGTCCAGGGAGTGGGGGCGGGCACAGGGTGGAGCCTGGAGTCCCTTTGTCTCTGTAGTCACCGCCTCCAACTGAACTGATGTCTGCAACTGAACCTCTTACCCTTTCTCCCTCTCTTTATCTCCCTCTTTCTGGAAGTTTCTGAGACTGGGGGGGGGGGGGAAGGGGTCAGGCAGCGGGGGGGGGGGGGGGGGAATGGGAATCCTTCTTGAACCTCAGGCACCTGGTTAACATGGGGAGATGCCAGGGTGCCCCCCATCCATACCCAGGCACCATTTTCATACTCCCATTGCCTTCCCACATGCCCCATTTTGCACGTGAGGATAATTTCTCACCCATCCAGCTGGGAGGCCCCCTGCCCTGCTCCTGAGCTGCCCTCCTCCTTGGCTGGCAGCCCTGAGGCCCCAGGGGAAATGTAGTTTCCAGCAGGCTGGCTGCTCCGTCCCCCACCCAGCCCAGGCCCAAGGCTCTGGGGGTTGGATGTAGGTAGAGACCCTGGTCTCAGCCTCCGCAGCATGAGGGAGGGTGTCCCCAGGGTCTCAGACTCTGGGCTCTGGGATCAGCCCTTTCCAGGGAGGTGCTAGCCTCCGAGAGTCAGAGGTCTCAGGTCACAAAGCAAATTCAGGCTGAGCACTGGCTCCCTCTGGCTTTGGGCAGGAGGGTCTTCTGACCCTCAAAGGCTGGACCCCAGAGGCTGGTGGTTGGTCCCCCTGAACATCCTGATGCCAGGAGGCCATGGTTCACATCCCAAACCCCCAACCCCTCCTGCTCCCCACTTCCCAGCCGTGTGACCAGACAATAAAAATGTCAAATGGTCAGATGAAATTGTAGGTGGTTTAAGGCCATAAAACTAAATAGTCGGAGAGACAGTGGCAGGAGGCCTCCTAAGAAGGTGGCACTCAGAAGGAAGAGGTTAGGGCAGGATGGGGTGTCCTGGGGGGAGGGAATGAAGTGCCAGGTCCAAGGAGCTGGGGAGGGGGTCAGGGTGCAGGCTGGGGCCTAGAGGCTGCCAGGTGTGGGATTGGCCAGTGCAGGGGGTCGCTTGGCCACAGGGCTAGTAGGGGTGGTTTGGGTAGGGACCTGGCTTCCCTAATCCCTGTGACATGCATGGTTTTATTTCCAGTCACTGTGGAGTAGGGGTGGGGGACATCCAGCCCTCGAAATTATTTGGTCTGGCCTGCCAAGGCATTAGGGGTGAGTTAATTAAATGCTTGACCAAATATAGCAGGCTAATTTTTAAGTTGATAATTTTGTCTGGCCTGTGAATGATGTTATAAGTATCCAAATGGCCCTTGGCACAAAAAAGGTTCCCCACCCCTGCTGTGGCGGGACAGGGCTTGCTAGGGGTCTGGGTGGGTAGAATTACGGTGATCACAGCCCCAAAGGCCTCCCAGGGACTCCCCTTCTCGACAGTGGGCCCTCCGCCCAGGATCAGAGCTCAGCTGGGATTGGGGCTCAGCCAGGGTCGGGGGCTCATTTGGGGTTGGGGCTCAGCCTGGCTGTACTTCCTGGCCCCGGGAACACTGTCCCTGAAGCCCCTGGGTCATCCGGCCCCTGGTGCCTTGAGTTCAGGCCCACGCAGGCCAGTGGGAGGCCCACGCAGGCAGGGTTAGGGGCTGGTATATGGAAAATCCCCACTAGTGCCCCCTGTCTGGCTGCTTCTGCCCCAACCCACACGCTTCCCATGACCTGGTGACAGATGGCTAGAGCTCCGGGGACCACAGGGGCCTCGGGGTCCTGAGGTGCAGTTGTATGTGGGGACCCCCGTGGATAGCACCCGCCTCTGGCCATATGATGAAAAGCAGACCTGAACCAGAAGCCCAGAGCAGGTGGGGAGGGGCAGCACTGGCTGCAGTCCTGGCCCATCAGAAGCTGTCAGGAGGAGGCCTCCTGGAGCCTTTCTGACTCAGCCCCAGGGCAGTAAAGCCCCTCCTGGCTCCTCTGGGGATCTCACATGGTGTTGAGCAGCAACTCCTTCCAGAGCACAGCCATCCCGCTTGAATCCTTCCCTTGACAGGGAGCTCATTCCCTCTGAAGACAGTACCAGTGAGCACTCCCGGTGGCTCTAGCACAAGCCAGTGTAGAGGGGAGAGACTGAGGCTCTGAGAAGGGCAGTCCCAGCCTCAATCCCTCAGTAAAAGGCAGGACAAGTCTCCCAACCCAACACGTTGCAGACATAGCAGCCAGATTTTGATCACAGACCTGGACTAGGCAAAGCCCTACAGCCCTCCACAGAGACCTCACTGGGGGTTTGAAATCCTCTCTTCCAAGCGCTCTTGCTCTTCCAGCTTTTCTGTCCTCAAAGGGCCGCCAGCCCCGCAGGGGGTGTGACAGTGTGGCCAAAGCTATGATGGGGGACACCAAGCAGCTATGGGAGCCCGGGGAGGGATCTGATCTGCCTGGGAGGGGAGGGGAGGGGAGGCATTGGGGGAGGAGTCTGTACTGAACCTGAAAGATGACCGGAAATTAACAAGGGGCAGGGAGCAGAGTGTTGCTGGCAGAGCAGCTTGTGTTGCTGGAGACCCCTTAGTGCAGCGGTTCTCAACCTGTGGGTCACAACCCCTTTGGCGGTCGAACGACCCTTTCACAGGGGTCGCCTAAGACCATCCTGCATATCAGATATTTACATGACGATTCATAACAGTAGCAACATTACAGTTATGAAGTAGCAACGTAAATAATTTTATGGTTGGGGGTCACCACAGCATGAGGAACTGTATTTAAAGGGCCAGAAGGTTGAGAACCGCTGCCTCAGTGCATTCGAGACGCCGAGAAACTCGGAGAGACTTGTGGCAAAGATCCCTCTCTGGGCCTCGGTTTCCATGTCAGCAGGGTGGCTGGGGGAGGAAGGTTCTGGTCTTGGCCAAAGGCCCAGGACACAGTGACATGAAGACCGACAGCGTCATGAGTTATACTTTAATAAGTTACCAGATATTTCCACCTGCCAAGGAGTGAGCCATGAGGAGATGTGGGTCAGCCTCTTCTGTGGCTAGGCCTGGGACTAGCTCCTGGGACCCCAGGCAGCGTGACCATCCTCACAGAAGTGATTTCTTGTCTGGGAACAGGGAAGGAGATACCTGGGAGCTGGGCCTTGGGCCTGCAGCAGCCTCCTTCTCTCTGGCCTCCCTGCCTCTGCTCTGCACCTAACAAACTGCTCCTTTTGAAACCTCGCATGGCTCCCTGTCGCCCTAGTGCTAAATATTCCAGATGTGGCTCGATGTCGCCTGCCTCAGCACCAGTCCCCCGACCTCATCTGCACATGAACACCCAGCCTTGCAGAATTTCCTCCAGTTTCTCCATTCCTTGCTGCCTCAGGGCCTTTGCATGGGTTGTTCCCTCTGCCTAGAATGCTCCTCCTCTTTCTGTTTACTTTGAGAACTGTTTGGCGCTTTAGCTCACAGATCACATATCCAGGAAGTCCAGACCAGGTCACACTCTCCTCACTGTGCACATTATAATTGTATTAGGGGCCCAGTGCACGAATTCGTGCACCTTGAAAGGAGCTGTGGGCCACGAAGCTGCGGTGGGCACAGGGACGGGTCTTGACCCATCCTCTGCGCCCCCGCCCAGCCCCTCCCTCTGTGGCCCCTGGTCCCCTGTCTGCTGGCAGCCCCGCTCCTGCTGCCACCGCTCCCACACGCTGATGGCACCAGCCCTGCTTGCACCCACTGACAGTGCTGAATGATAGGGACCGGCGCTGGCTGCAGGTGCGAGCCATGGCCAACACCCACCATTTTCCACGCTCTGCTGCCTGCTGCCAATGCCTGCCATGTCCCATGCGTGCCTCCTGGTGGTCAGTGCACATCATAGTGACCAGTGTTTGGTTGTTCGGTTGTTCTGCCGTTCGGTCTATTTGCATATTAGCCTTTTATTATATAGGATGTTCACTTACAAGCTTCCACATGTGTCATCTATCTCACCCACTTGCTCCTTGCAATATACCTGGGGCCTGATACATAGCGTAGACTGAAGGAATGTGTATTAACTCAGGGACTGAATGAGGGGTGGCATCTGGCCGAAGTGAAGGTGAGAAAGCTTGAAATTCAGCTCACCTGCCCCTCCACACCGCCAAAGAACCCCTGGTGCCTCCCCTTGCCACAGAACCCACTTTGAGAACCAGTAGCCTAGGTCAGCCTTTTCACTGTATGGAAGAGTCAATGGTATGCCCAAAGCTACACAAGCTCAAGGCTGCAGGGGAGGCCGGGTTGGTGACTCCAGTCCCCAACTTCCTGCAACACCCCATCGGATCTTGCAGCGGCCATTAAGGGAGTCCCACAGTTTGCTTTCAGATGATGGTCTGGCTCCTGGGACCAGACACCCTGGGTCACCTGATGGCAGGTGTGAGGGCTGCACTGAGTTGTGCCACAGCTAGAGGTACATTCCCTTCTCCTCCCTGGTGTCATCTTATCCACACCTTGAGAGACCAGCTGTGCTCCACCCTAAACCTGCCGGTCGGCTGCTTGCTGCACCAGCACGCTGCCCCCAGGTAAGGATGCCCCTGGGGAAGGCCTGCTGGCTGCATTCCAGGGGCCTTTCTGGGAACCGGGTGGAGCTTCCTGGACCCCAAAGCACCCTAGAGTCCTCATCCTTCCCAGGTTTGGATTTCTCCAGCCCTGTCTGGTGGGAAAAGAGGACTTGGGATGCAGTGGGGTTTGGTTTGGTTTGGGTTGGGTTTATTTTCCTGATCTTTGTGGTGTCCCATCACCGTGGCATTCTTCAGACCTTTTCTACATATTTTGGGTTCAACTTGGGTGGGATCTCAGTGCTGGTCTCCCAGTGCCCCCAGCCCCCCTCCCCCAATCTGTGCTCCTCAGATTGCTCCTCAGAGAGGTCACCGCCAAGGACCTCTCTGTCTCCTAGGAGGGGCTGCCATAAACCCGAAGCCCAACCTGGAAAAGAGAAACTGTATTCATTGTAATTACATTTCTATGTATTAACCTTCTGTGCACAGCCCGACCCTCCCGCACGAAGTAGGGGATGGTCCGAGTCCAGCCTTCTTTCCCCGCCTGCCTCGGGCAGTCTCCCTGAAGGCCTGTCTTTTCCATCTCTTTTAGAAATGTTGGTGTGAACTTGTAATTCCACATTCTTCTCCCTTGTTTATTTTTTTAATATACATTTTTATTGATTTCAGAGAGGAAGGGGGAGGGAGAGAGAGAAACATCAATGATGAGAGAGAATCATTGATTGGCTGCGTCCTGCACGCCCCCCACTGGGGATCAAGCCCACAACCCGGGCATGTGCTCTGACTTGGAATCGAACTGTGTTGGCTCATAGGTCAACACTCACCCACTGAGCCACACCCACCAGGCCCTTCTGCTCCCTCTTAATCACAAACGGCCTCCTGCGAGGGCCTCAATTGGAGGTCCACACGGCTCTGCCCACAGAAAGAGCCTGCCAGCCTCCATTGTCAGGTTTTAAAACAACTTTATTGGGGTGTAATTTACATCCCATACAGCTCATCCATTTAAAGCATATAATCCAATCATTTTTTTGCCATGTTACATTATTTTTTAAATTGTGGCCAAATATATATGATATAAAATTTGCCATTTTGATCATTTTTAAGTGTGCGGTTCAGTGACATTAAGTACAGTCACACAGTTGTGCAAACATTGCCGCCATTTTCAAAACATTTTTATCACCCCAAACAGAAGCTCTGCACTCAGTAAGCAAAAACTCCCCTTTCAACCCTCCCAGCCCCTGGCAACCTCTAACCTACTTCCTATCTCCATGAATTTACACATTCTCGTTTTGTAGAAGAGGAATCATACATATCTGCACTTCTCTGTGTTGCTAATTTCATTGAGCATAATGTCCTCGGGGTTCGTGTCAGAATTTCCTTCCTTGGGAAGGGAAGGCTGAATAACATTCCATTCTATGGATGGACCACACTGTATTTGTCCATCATCTGTTGAGGGACAGCTGGGGTGTTTGCAACTTCTAGCTGTTGTAATGATGCTGCCGTGAACATGGGGGTGTGGACATCTGTTCAGGTCCCTGCTCGCCATTCCTTTGTGTAGGTGCCTAGGAGTGAAATCACTGGGTGATATGGTAACCCTCTGTTTAGCTTTTTGAGGACCCCCCAAACTTTTTTCTGCCACATACTATGTAAATTTTATATATTTTTTTTAATTGATTTTTTTACAGAGAGGAAGGGAGAGAGATAGAGAGAGTTAGAAACATCGATGAGAGAGAAACATTGATCAGCTGCCTCCTGCACATCTCCTACTGGGGATGTACCTGCAACCAAGGTACATGCCCTCGACCAGAATCGAACCTGGGACCTTTCAGTCTGCAGGCCGACGTTCTATCCACTGAGCCAAACCGGTTTCGGCACTATGTAATTTTTTATTTTCTAGCAGCCACATTAAAAAGAATAGGAAGATACTAGTAAAATTAATGTTAATGGTATATTTTATTTTACCCAGTACATCCAGAGCATTATCTCAGTATATAAATTAATATAGAAAATTATTGATATATATATTTTTTCAATCCTCACCTGAGGATATGTTTTTATTGATTTTTTTGAGAGAGAGGAAGGGAGAGAGAGAGAAACATGATATGAGAGAGAAACATCAATCAGTTGCCCCCACACATACCATATGAGCTTCTCTCTCTCTCTGTTTCCACCCCTCCCTTCCATTCTCTCTAAAAATCAATGGAAAACATCCTCTGGTGAGGATTAACAACAACAACAAAAATGTCCATATTGCCCTGGCTGGTGTGACTCAGTCGGTTGGGCGTTGTCCCATGCACCAAAAGGTTGCCAGTTTGATACCTGGTCAGAATACATGCCTGGGTTGTGGGCTCAGTCCCCGGTGGGGGGCATTTGGGAAGCAGCCAATCAATATTTCACTCTCACATTGATGTTTCTTCCTCCCTCTCCATTCCTCTCTCTCTCTCTCTCTAAAAAAAAATCAATAAAAATATTTTTTTAAAATCAGACATATAGATCAATGGAGCAGAATAGAGAGACCATAAATAAACCCATGCCTTTATAGTCAATTAATATTTGACAAAGGAGGCAAAAACATACAATGGGTTAAAGATAGTCTATTCAATAAATGGTGTTGGGAAAAATTAGATAGCTATATGCAAAAAAAATGAAACTAGACCACCTTTTTATTTTTTAATCCTGACCCAAGGATATTTTTCCATTGATTTCTAGAGAGAGGAAGTGGGGAGGAGGAGGAGAGAGAAAGATCAATTGGTTACCTCCTGCATGCACCCCAATCAGGGCTGGGGAACCTACAACCAAGGTATGTGCCCTTAACTGGGAATTGAACCCGAGAACCTTTGGTCCGAGGGCTGACACTCTAACCACTGAGCAACCAGCCAGGGCTAGGTCACCTTCTTACACCACACACAAGAATAAACTCAAAATGTGTGAAAGAAAAAGAATGTATTAAAGACTTGAATGTTAAACTTGAAACCATAAAAATCCTAGAAGAAAACATAGGCAGTAAAATCTCGGACATTTCTTGTAGCAATATTTTTTTTCTGATATATCTTCTTGGGCAAAGGAAACAAAAGAAAAAATGAAGGACTTCCAGGCAAGATGGTGGTGTAGGTAAACACAGTGCTCGCCTTCTCCCACAACCACATCACAATTACAACTAAACTACAGAACAGCCATCATTCAGAACCACCTGAAACCGGGCTAAGTGGAAGTCCTGCCACTGTGAAGTTAAAGAAGAAGCCCCATCAAGACCGGTAGGAGGGGTGGAGACGCGGCAAGGCTGGTCCCACACCCAAGTTTGGCAGAGAAATATCAAGAGAGATATTGGGCTGTGGAGGTTTCCCTCCGAAGTGAGGGGTCCAAGCTCCACACTAGGCCCCCAGCCCAGTGCCAAGAAGAGAATTCCCCATATTCTGGCTGTGAAAACCAGCAGGGGTTGTGGCTGAGTGGGATGGAGGCTGCTGGAGTCCCAGGCATCAAAGCTTTCAGTCTCTTCCCTGGTGGGGTGTGTGATCAATGTTGTGCTCTCACACCAATGTTTCTCTCTCCACCTCTTCTTTTCTTTCTGAAAATCAATACAAACATTTTTAAATGTTTATTTAAAAAATGGACTAAGGACCTGAATAGACACTTCTTCAAAGAGGACATACAGCCAAAACCGGTTTGGCTCAGTGGATAGAGCATCGGCCTGCGGACTGAAAGGTCCCAGGTTCGATTCCGGTCAAGGGCATGTACCTGGGTTGCGGGCACATCCCCAGTGGGGGATGTGCAGGAGGCGGCTGATCGATGTTTCTCTCTCATCGATGTTTCTGACTCTCTATCTCTCTCCCTTCCTCTCTGTAAAAAAATCAATAAAATATATTAAAAAAAAAAAAAAGAGGACATACAGATGGCCAATAGACACATGAAAATATGCTCAGCGTGACAGATCATCAGAGAGATGCAAATTAAAACCACAATGAGATATCACCTCACACCTGCCAGAATGGCTCTCATCAATAAACCAACAAACAATGTTGGCAAGGATGTGGAAAAAGGGGAACCCTTGTGTACTGTTGGTGGGAATGTAGATTGGTGCAGCCACTGTGGAAAGCCACATGGAGACACCTCAAAAATTTAAAAATGGCCCTAGCCAATTTGGCTCAGTGGATAGAGCATCGGTCCAGGGACTGAAGGGTTGTGGGTTCAATTCCGGTCAAGGGCACGTGCTGGGTTGCAGGCTCTATCCCTGTCCCCTGTCAGGGCGAGTGCAGGAGGCAATCAATAGATGTGTCTCTCTCACATAGATGTTTCTCTCTGTCTCTCCCCATCCCTTCCACTCTCTCTAAAAATCAATAGAAAAATATCCTTAGGTGAGGATTTAAAAATTTTTTAAATGGAACTGCCTTATGACCCAGCAATTCCATCAAGTGTCCATCAATAGATGAGTGGATAAAATAGCTATGGTTCATTTACACAATGGGATAGTACTCAAGTCATTAAAAAAAAAAAAGGAGAAAATTAGAAAATTTTACCCTTTATGACAGCATGGATGGACCTGAAGAACATTATACTAAGTGAAATTAGCCAGTCAGAGAAAAAGTACTATATGATTTCACTCATATGTGGATTTCACTCATATGATTTCACTCATATGTGGAATCTAATGAACAAACTGAACTAACAAGCAAGATAAAAACAGATTCATAGATAGAGAATAGGCTGACAGCTCTGGAGGAGGGGGCCTGAGAGGGTTGGAGGGATTAAGCAAAAAAGAAAGAGCAAGAACTCATGGACACAGACAAGAGTGTGGTGATTGCGGAGGGGAGCGGTGTGGGTGGAGGTGGAGGAGAATAGAGTGGGGATAAATGGTGATGGGAAAAATATATGTATTAAAAAATAAAGTGAAAAAAATACTGTCAGATCAGTTTTAAATAAATTATGATTCATATAAATAATTTATTTCTTAAAAATTCTAGAGCGCCTGACCAGCGTAGCTCAGTGATTGTTGACTTATGAACCAGGAGGTCTCCGTCTGATTGTCGGTCATGGGGTGTGCAGGAGACAGCCAATCGATGATTCTCTCTCATCACTGATGTTTCCATCTGTCTCTTCCTCTCCCTTCCTCTCTGAAATCAATAAAAATATATTTCTAAAAAATTCTAGAGCCATGAACACCGTCCAATAGAGGTACAATGCAAGCTACATGTATAGTTAATATTTTTCTAGTAGCTACATTTTCATATGCAGTTTTGGCAATCTGGAGTATATTTTATGAAATTAATTTAATAATATACTTTCTTTAACCCAATAGATCTAAACTAGTATTATTTTGATGTGGGATCAATATAAAAATTACTGAGATATTTTTATACTCTTTTTCATCCTAAGTCTTGGAAATCCGATGTGTATTTTATGGCACTCACCTAATGCTGACACCCACTTT
The DNA here is from genome assembly GCF_963259705.1 of Myotis daubentonii. NCBI lineage: Eukaryota > Metazoa > Chordata > Mammalia > Chiroptera > Vespertilionidae > Myotis > Myotis daubentonii. The sequence goes on from NC_081844.1 coordinate 30,097,607, forward strand.
TCATTTTAGATACTTGATCTGTACTTAGACTCCATAAAACAAACGGTGGAAAAGCAGATTTTCACATCCCGGGTGTTCCAAATGTTCTTACATATTTTCCAATCATTGAATTGGGGACCAGACATTATTTTTGGTTTGTTTTTACTTTTTATTTGAAGTTGTTTTCAATTTACAGAAGAGAATATCTGTCTTTAAATGTAAATGAGCATTAACTCCATTCCTGGGACACCACAGCCACATTTCAAGGGCTCAGTAGCCATACTGGGCTAGTGGCCAGGGAATGGGATGGTGCGAGGTAGAACAATTCCCTGATCACAGAAAGTTCTATCAGACAGTGCCAGGCTGTAGATTTGAGCTCCACTTACTAAGTGGGAGAGAAGTTTAGGGTTACATTCAGAGGGGAGAGTTGAGGTTCTTGATCATAATGGCTCTAGCTGTGTGTACTCAGGCAATAGACAGTTGTCTCTCTGGGCCTCAGTTTTCTCACCTGTGAAATGGGCAGCTCCAGGGCTGCAGACCCAAGGTCGTAGATTTCCTCTCTAGTGGTTGTGGTCCTGGGAAGACTTCATGACCACTCCTGGGGACAGGAAGGACTGGGATTGGAGGGAAATTAGCCAGGACAGGCCCAGAGGAGCTATTTTTGAGCACTTAGTGACTGTGAAACACCAAGTAAATATAAAATCAAGTTCACACTGGCATCTCTAAGCACTGTCTTTGTTCTCCCTGCAAACAGGCCAGGCTCTCTTTCACCTCCAGGCCTTTGCATTGGTTGTTCCTTCTGCTAGGAACACTCTTCCCCTGACTCCTACTCTACCTGGTGAGTTCTTACTTAACCTTCAAACCCAGATCCACTGTGTCCCTCTCCGACAGAGCCCCAGATTTAAGCCTCTTGTAACCAACTCTGTCTTCTCCAGACCAGAGAAGAGTCTGGGAAAGTCGAGAAAGGGCAGGGTCAAGGTGGGACCTGAGAGCTTTGGGACCTATCCCACCTTCCCTGGGGACTCTCCCCGGGTAGAGAAACCGTCATGTTGCCTAAGGGCCAGGAGAAAGCGGACTCGGGTCAGACGGTCTTCGTTGGAATTCCAGCTCCGCCACTTCGTAACTCTGCATCATTGTCCTCAGTTTTCTCATCTGTAAAACAGGAGTCATACCAGTGCCTACCTCAGGACTCGGGGATATTAACCTTGGTGGCCCACGTGTGCCCCCTCGGCATGGGTTATTTTTATCAGTGATACTGTCTCCACTCTCCCTCCTCCCAGCTGCTCTGACCCATGGATCCGCTCGCCTGGGCCAAGACACGATGTTGCTGGCACCATTAGCTCCCTGGGGGGCTGTTACAGCTGCTTTTGGCCTTGTGCTTCCTCTCCTACCTGTGTGACCCCCGAGCCCATGTGGTCCTCAGAGTCGACAATGGCCTCTCTCACCACAGCTCCTAATGGCTGGGCAGGGCCAGTATCCTCTAGGGGGGGACCCAGCCAGGCCACCTTGGGGGGGCCTCCCACCCACCCACTCCTGCTTCTCCTGCTGTGGATAAGGACACTCAGCACCCCGCTGCTCAGAGCTGTGGCCTGGCATAGCTGACTGCCACTCGGCCACCAACCGCAGCATGTACCCTCAGGTGGGCGCGACCCTCGTGCATCCTAGAGGCTAGCTGCTGATCACAGGCCCAGCTTCCTCCTTCCCTGAGGCCGACCAACCAGCGCTGTGTCTGGTTTAACATGAAACTGCCTTGGCTACTGCCCACAACTGAGGGCCCTGAATGGGTACTTCAATCTCCCATGTCCTACTGCACAGACTCGGACATCTTTGGGCGGTATGGCTGGCTGGAGCCATGGCCTGGCCAGCCGGCCAACGCACCGGTCAGCCTCTCAGCTAAGACCGAGCTGGTGGCCCGGGTAGTGTCCGACTGGAGGAAGGATTCAACCAGATGCTTTAAATTCATCTCAGAGTGGATGTGGATGGGCGCTCCCACAAGCTACTGCCACAGGCATTCACGACCTAGTGCCTGTCCCAGTACAAGTGTGACCTGGCTTTGCAGAACTTGCACCCCAACTACCGGCCTGGACCATGCCCATGGCGTTTTGACCCAGCAGGAGGAACAGCGAACAATTCCTGCCGCCCAACACCTTCGTCCACATGGACAACTTCCAGAGCCCTAAGGAGCTGGCCCGGGATCTGCTGGCCCTGGACAAAGACCACGTCGGCTCCCTGAGCTACTTCCACTGGCGGGAGATGCTGCAGCCTTGATCCTTCAGCTGGGCCCTGATGTTGTGCAGGGCCTGCTGGCGGCTGTCGCAGGAGCCCACCTACCAGACAGTGACCAGCATAGCTTCTTGGGTCACATGGGCCGACCAGCCTGGGGCCTCACGTGCCAGCGCTTCTGCTTTAAGGAACCTCACCCGACAGGGGCCTCACCCACTGGGGATGCGGAGAGGGAGTATCACGTGCTGGGGCCCTCACCTCCCAGGAATCTCACCTCCTGGAGACCTCGGTTGTTGATCTCACTTACCTGGGACTTCGCCTACTGGGCACCTCTGCTGCCAAGAATCTGGGCTCTGGGGCCTTAACCTGCCAGGGGCCTCCGGGGTGGGTGTCTCAGCTGCTGGAAATGTTGGCTTCTGCGGACTTCACCTACCAAGGCGCTCACTGCCGTGGCCCTGCTGGGTCTGCTTGCAGCTGGGTAACTGCCTGTGGGGCAGGCAGGCAGGCAGGCAGGCGGGCAATATTGGTACCATTTTCCAGATGGGAACGTTCTGATAAAAACTGATGTGTCCTCCCCTATTCTAGAACAGCGGTTCTCACCCCAGGGCGACTCTGCACGCCCCCGCCCCCCCCCCCCCCACCAGCACCACACTCGGCAACGTCTGGAGACATTTGTAGTTGTCAAGACTTGGGGTGGGCTGATAGCATCGAGTGGGTAGGAGTCAGGAATGCTGCTCTGCAGCCTGCATGGCTCCCAGACCCAGAATGGTCTGCTACAAATGTCAAGAGGTGTAAAACCCATTGAGAGCAAGCCCTTCCGGCAGAGTGCGGAGAGTAAGGCCCAGAGGGACTGGAAAGCGGGGGCCAGGCTGTCTTGGGGTTAGTGTGGGCAGGGCTGGCACAAGGGCAGGGCCCACCCCTCAAAGGAGAGCGGGGAGAAGAGTGTGACGCTGTGTGACACGTGAGCACGCAGCATGGCTCTGCGAGGCTGGAGTGTGACAGAATGTGTGATCCTGGTCTCTTTTTGTTGTGGTTGTTAATCCTCACCCGAGGATATTTTTCCATTGATGTTTTTTAGAAAGAGTGGAAGGGAGAGGGAGAGACAGAAACATTGATGTGAGAGAGACATCAATTGGTTGCCTCCTGCACGCACCCCAACCAGGGCAGGGGAACCTGCAACTAAAGTACATGCCCTTGACCACAATTGAACCCAGGACCCTTCAGTCTGACACTGTATCCACTGAGCCAAACTGGCTAGGGCTTATGTCCTTTTATTTTCGAATGAGTGGTGACTTTGAGGGTGCCCCTCTCTGAGTGTGCAGTTCTGAGTGTGAATGACAACTGAGTGTGTAAGCATGTGGGCTGTGGGTCTACGTGTGATCCTGCCTGCTAAGCCCCATGTGGGTGGCAATCTCTGCGCAGTGTGTGTGTGTGTGTGTGTGTGTGTGTGTGTGTGTGTGTGTGACATGAGTTGAGAACCCCTGCCCAGGGGTCTGGGGGGGCAGCTCTGTTTACATTTCAATTATTTGGCGGGCTAAGCCAGAGCTCTGTGGTTGGGATGCTGGATCTGGGTGGGAGACGGGAGGCTGAGGTCCCTGGAGCCTGGGGGAGTGCGCGTATACACACACACCCTGAGGCAGCCACAACCCAGACTCCAAAGCCTGCTGTATGTCCTGAGCGCAGCAACGTCCCTCTTTTGAAGCTCAGAGCCATCTACAATGGGGAAACTGAGGCTCAGCTTCTGCAGTGTCTGGGAACCCCAGCCTCTGCCACACTGGGCTGAGTCAGCCCAAACAGTGGAGAAATACACCACCCCAAACCTCAGAGTCAGAATACTGCGGGGGCAGGCAAGGGCCCCAGTCAGCCTCCATCCTGAAATTGCCTTCCAAACAGACCACCCACTGGCTGGGTGGGGCCTGGCTGCCAGCCATGCTTTTGGAGCTCCGTGTAAGTCCTTCCCGTTAGCTGCCTCAAGTTTCTCTAGTTGCAACCAGAGCCCTGGGGAGGTGCCTGCCTGACTAGGTGATCCTTCTTGGGGCAGCTTTTGACTCGAGCCCTCCAGCTTCTAGACATGGATTGGGTCTGGGATGGATGTGGTGGTTAGAGGGTGGTCCTGAACTCGGATGTGCAGGAGGGAAGGGAGGGGGCCCATCTAGGGAAACAGCAAAGGAGGGGAAGGGGATGTTCCCTTGGGAGCCCCCAGCCTGAGGGGCTGGAGGGGAAGAGTCCACACCCTCCGGTCTTTTGGGCGCCAGCCCTCTTCTTGCAGCACCTACCCCCTCACCCGTCCCTCTTCAGACCATGGGACCCACGGATCCCTCCCCCAGCTCTGGGAATTCAAAACCCTGTGCCCTTCCTCGGCCTGCCAAACGTCAAGGTGACACTGCAGGCAAATCTAAACACCGCCCAGTGCTTTTTCCATCCTCCACGGGGGCTCCTCATAAATCCCCCCTGGAACTCGGGCCAGGGTTTTTATGGGCCAGGACCTCGATCCCTCGGGACCAGCTCTGCCCCAACAGGCGCCAGTTTGGGGTTGGATGGGGCTGGCGCCCTCCCCAGACCCATCCCCGCAGGGAGATGGGCAGCGCGTGTGTATTTTTAGCTGGTAAATGGAGATAGTGGCTTCAGTTCACTCGTGGGGGCTGACCCAGCTTGAGGATGCCCGTCCGGTGAGGGAGGCCCGGTCCACCTGGACCTCAGCCTCCGCTCTGCAGAGTGACTCCGCCCTCCACCGACTTCACTGCACCGTTCCCTCCCCAGAAGCGCATGGTGTGGAGGTGGGAATGGGGACACGTTGGGATCACTGGGTCCGGCTGACCTGTCTCCTCTTCTACATGCTCCTTCTTCCTCCCCAGAAGCACGTCATGCTGGGGAGGAGCCCAGGGACCTGCAGGGAGGTGGAAGGGCAGTCCCCGCCGACATTGCCCCCATCAACCCCATTTCCCCACTTGTACTCCGGAAACAGGACCCTCTCTGAATCTTTCCTTTCTCCCCACCATGCAGGTGACACCCGCGCCCATCCCCCTTTTTCCCGGAGAGAGGGGGCCACTTCCTCACACGTCCTCCTGCCCCTCCCGGAGGCGGACACCCTCGGGGCGCGCAATCAAGACCCGCATGGACTTTCCACACTTTATCTCTGTACAGTTATCGCGAGAGTCCCGAAACCTCGACGGCATCTTCTGCGCATGGGCAGTCTGTCGCGGGGTTTGACTGCTGGAACGGTGGGTGCTGTCCGGCCGGGACGGGTGAGGTAGGGTCACACGCAGGCGCACTCGCGCGCCGACAGCTCGTGCACCGTGTGGTAGCGGCTGTTCGTGTCCAGAAAAGACACTTCGTCCTCGTAGGCCGTCGGGCGGCAGCACGGCTGCGCGCGAATCCTCTCCCGCCGCACGCGCCGCCGCTGGCGCAGGCGCCGCAGGCCCAGGTCGTAGACGCGCGTGGCCGCCTCGCACGCGCCTGCGCAGTAGCGGAACAGCACCGTCTCTTCGGACGTGTAGCCCAGGCCCAACTCGCTCACGCGCACCTCGAGCTCGCGCAGCCCGCATGGTCGCGTCCCCGACCGCGCACGCGCGCGCCGCCGCCGGGGCCCAGTCCGACGGCGCACACTTGGGGACCGCCCTGCCCAGGGCGTCAGCTCGCGCAGTTCCACGGCGTCCGGGGCGCCCTGCAGTAGTGCACGGTCTGCGAGGGGAGGGAGAGAAGGGATGGGAATCAGTGGGTGGGTGGGAGGGAGTCCTCTACCCTCGCTCTTCCCCTGCAAAAATGACCCTTGTGGGGGCGCTGGGGCGCTAGCGCATTTCCCAATTCCTGTCCCCGCGCCCTCTCTGGAAGGTGTTGGAGGGGTGCATATGCAGACCCCTACGCTGGACCCCCAAGGTTACCAGCATCTCTCTTTGGACCCTGCCCTATGTTGAGCTGCTCAGAGCCTGGCTAACCCTTTCTGCGTTCCCTGGACCACTTTCCAGCCTGCCCCACTGAGCTGAGCTCATCTGAGTGTCTCAGCCCCGCCCCCAACACTGTGGACCCCATCCCTATGCTGGGCTCCCCCCCCCACTCCCCACCCTTTAGCTGAGCTGTATGGGTCTCTCCCTCACTCTCTGGGGTCCTACTCAAAGCCCCAACATCTTCTGGGAGCCCTTGGGCTGCTCACAACCCCCCACCCCGTACCTGCTGCTCTACTGTGCAGTGGGACTCAGTTTCTCTATACAGAAACCCAAATCGGGTGTTTGGGCTTCTCAGAACACAGAGGAGTAGCAGGCACTGAGGCCTGTGTGGGGACCCCACCCCATGGGGAGGCAGCAGTTATTGTCAGGGCCACTCCCATGTTATAGGTAAGGAAACTGGGTACCCAAAATAGCAGAGACTGGGCCAAGGCCACACACTAGCAGGTGGCAGTGAGAGAGGAACCGGGACAGCATTTTTCCTGCCTCCATCGAGTACCCAAGTTTGGCCCAAGTTCAGCCCTCTCCTCCCACAGCTGCCCTCGGGAGGTGCCCAGAGTCACAGAATTCCAGGATCCCGTAGCCTCAATTTATTTCCCAAGAGGCCGGCCCTGCTCCAGGACAGTAAGTCCTTACTTAACATCACCGGTAGGTTCTTGGAACTCGGGCGAAATGACAAGGGATGAAACCCATTTTACCAAAGGCTAATTAATATAAACATTCTTACGGCATCTCATCATTGGAACAAAACTAGGTTCAAGGAAATGACTTTATTCGAGGCTCTGTTGTGCTCCGCAGCCCCAGGAAAGAAGTGCAGACTTTGGAATGGCTGGCAGGAGGCTCCCAGCCTGACAGGTTGCAGTCACAGGTTGGGAGGGGAAATCCTGAGGTTAGCCGGGACCTGCCCCCAAGGCTGGCACACCTGGCTGTCAAAAGAAGCATCTCACTGGGAAGCCTGAGGGGGGGGACTGTCTGCTGCCCTGAGAGCGTCTGTTTCCACAGCCGGCCTCGGAGAGCAGACAAGCCCAGGCCCTGAGCCTAGCTCTGCCACTCTTGTTCAGCTTCAGGCAGGTGACGGCCCTCCTCTGCCAGTATGCCCGTCTGTCCAGGGTGGCGCGCAGAGCCCTCACTGTGGTTGTGGCTGGGAGGGTGGAAGGTGGGGGATGAAGGAGCAGCCTTTTCCCAGTTCTTGCAGCCCAGGGCCAGTCTGGGATAGCCAGCACTGTCTGCTCTGGGGTTAGATTTGAGCCCGACTCACTTCTGGTGCCTAACACTCCTCCACTTAGCGTGCACGCCTCAAGGTGTGCTTCTGGAGAGTTGTTTGGGGGGTTGCCAGATGAAATACAGATGCCCAGTTAAATGTGAATTTCAAATAAACAATGAATAATCTTTTAGTATATCTGTCCCTGCATCCCTCCAGCAGGCCAGGCCACGTGCACAGGGTCTGGAACACAAAGAGATGAGATCCGCTCCTCATTCCTCCAGCCTGAAATTCCACCATCAGCACATTAGTCCCAGGACCTTGAGGGGATCGACAGCCACTCCCTTCCCCCAGTACAGCGGGGCCCAGGGACAGGACACAGGACTGGCAGGCACCCGCCCATGGGCTGAGACTCTTCTCAGTGGCTTCCACCATTGGTGCTTTGTCCCCAGGTCTTGGAACGCTAGGTTTTGGGGGCCCACCCAGGCCTCTGGAACCCAGTGTCCTGGGAAGGGCTTTGCGGCCTACAGGGGCAAGTGTAGGGAACGGAAGTGAAGTCTGTGCCGGAGGCCGCCCTTGTCTATTGTGAGGACAAGAAAGAAGGACTGTGAGGCCTGGCAAGGCGGGTGTGCATGCAGCCTCCACCCGCCACCCCCACCCGCAGGCGCCATGCGTGCGCCGGGCCTGTGCCTACACCACACTGCGTGGTCATGTGCACACACAAGGTTGGGCCCATGCAGAACTTGCAGGAGGCAGGCACGAGGGTCAAGTGAGGAGTTGGACCAGGTGGCCATTGTCCCCAGGTGGGAGTTCCACTTCTCGACCGCACTGCCTTTTCCACGTCTCTCTCCCACCTTTGTCTCTGTGCATCTCTCTATCTGTCTCTTCCCCATGTCTAGGTCTCTCTCTGTCTCCCCCGTTCTTGTTCCCTACCAACACATGCAGGTCACTGGGGCCTTGGGTCCAGCCTCCCCCTCCCGCCCCCCGCTCTGCGGCGAGTGGGGCCCCCCTGCCAGAGTTCCTAGGTCTAATCTCCATCTGGCCCCTGAGAGACTGAGTCTAATTCCTTGTGACAGCTAAGCCGAGAGACCCCAGTTCCCAGGAGCCACGCCCCCCCCACACCCTGCCATTGCGGGATTTGCATCCTCCCTCCACCCCATCTTTAAAAAAGCTTCTGTGGCCTGGTTCCACTGCCTGACATTCCACCAGTATGGCCGTCCCTGTGTCGGGGGAAGGGCTTACACTGGGCCAGACGGGCGATCCGGGCGTCCAGGGTTCGAGGTGGCCGGCGCAGCGGGGCCAGCGCGGGTCCGAGGCGGTGGCTGAGGAGCAGGCCGTCCCGACACATCCAGATGGAGAGCACAGAGCTGCAGAGCACCGAGGCCAAGGCCGCTGCCTTCCAGCGCTGCATCCTCGGCCTGCGGGCACGGGAGGGTCAGCCCAACGGCCTCAGCCCGCCAGGCAACACACAGCGCACTGGGCCAGGCACCGGGGACACAGTGGGCCTATGATTTTGAACCACTACTGCTTAATGCTGAATGATAACAGACATGATTCAGCAAGGAACCACAGAACGTTGTTGTGAAAAACTGCTGCTAAGGAGGGTGTGGGCGCTGTCCCGGGGGTGCCAGGGGACCACCCCATCCGGGGGTGCCAGAGTGCTTTCTGGAGGATTGAGGAAAGTTGAGATTTGAACAAAAGTAGGAGTTGGCCAGGCAGAAGGGAGTGGCATCTCAGACAGGAGGAATGGCCAGTGCAAAGAAACTGAAGCTGAACCAAGCTGGGCCAATCCAGCCAAGAGGTTGGGGTAGCTGGAGCCCAGTGTTTAGGGAAAGATTGAAAGATGAAGCATTCCCAACAGGGGGCACTGTGGGACAAGGGTGGCCAGGAGACCGGCATTAGAGTGCAGTCTGGGGGCAGAAACCGTGGGGTTGACACTTGGCTCCTACATATGATGTTCTTCAGAGTGACTTGCTGTCCTTTCAGAGCCTGGGTTTACCCTCCAGAAAGGGGCTGCAATGAACCAAAGCTGTTCTCCACCCACTTCCAGGCTATTGCACAAGCCAGTCCTTCCACCCAGAACATTTTCTCTCCCCTGCCCTCATTCCTTTCAGGCTCAGCTTGGACCAGTGCCTCCTCCAGGAAGCCTTCCCTGACTGTTCCCCAAGCCCTAAGCATCCCCCATTAGAAACCCATTACTCGGTGCTGTGACTACCGGGAACTTCGGGCTTAGTGCATACAGTAGGTGTTTAATAACCCTCTTACACCCCTATCCCCCTCAACCATGTCTGAACAGCTCCCTGCTGCCTGGTGGCCAAGCCTGCGTTTACATTCCCCCACCCGGCTGCCTGTGCCGGCCCCGCACGGGGTCTGGCAACAGGCCCGGTGTAAACATTTACACAGAGCACTGAAAGCCGGGCTGGACGCGGGTCAGCGCCTGGGTTCGGCCGTGGGGTGCCGGGCGCCCCCAAGCGCACACCTCAGAGCGCAGGCTGCTCACCCAGGTGAGAGCAATTTGCAGGCAATATGCATTTCATTTGTGTATTGTTTGTATTTCATTTGCATGTGATTTGCGTAGGCTTGGCTGTGCTTGGGTTAGGCCAGCGGTTCTCAACCTGTGGGTCGCGACCCCTTTGGGGGTCGAATGACCCTTTCACAGGGGTTGCCTAAGACCATCGGAAAACACATATATAATTCCATATTGTTTTTGTGATTAATCACTATGCTTTAATTATGTTCAATTTGTAACAATGAAAATACATCCTGATTCATAACAAAATTACAGTTATGAAGTAGCAACGAAAATAATTTTATGGTTGGGGGTCACCACAACATGAGGAGCTGTACTGAGGGTCGCGGCGTCAGGAAGGTTGCGAACCACTGGGTTAGGCAGAGCAGAGCTCTCCCCCTTTGCATGGATGCAGAGGCACAGGACCTACGCCCGCTGGACAGTACCAGTGGCACTTACTAAGCTCCTGCTCTACACCGAACTGGGCGCTGAGCCCACGAGAGAGGCACTGTTATCTCCATTTTGCAGCTGAGGAAACTGAAGCACAAAACAGAGGGGCTTGTTCAAAGGCATTTGGCTAGAAAAGGACCTGAAATTCGAAGGCAGACACAACACACATGACGGGCTGAGCTGGGCTTGGGAGCAAATGTCGTGGAGTCACCCCAAGGGCTTGCCACTATTTTATATCACAATGTTTATTACTGTTGATGGCGGTGGTAGAGAATGAGCTCCTAGACAGGGGGGCATATAACACACCTGGATACCAGAGGGCACACCACCTGCAAAGGCCCTGGGGCAGGGCCAGGCCTGGCTCATTGAGGGAACAGGAGAGGGCCTCCTGCGGCTGTAGCAGAATGGGGGGGGGGTGACAGGGTAGATCCCGCGGGAATTTGTGGGCTGCAGAGAAATATTTCATTCTCAAGGTTGTGCAGCAAACAGAGGTCAGCCCATTTGTCAGGTGCCCAAACCACCCCCTTTTATGTCAGATCCTGTTCTACAATCAGTGCATATTAAGTCACTTCAACCTCACAAAGAGTCTTTATCCCCATTTCACAGATGGGAAAACTGAGGCCTAGAGTAGTCACATGACTTACCCAAGGTCACAGAGTTGGTAGGGGGAGAGAGCAGGGAAGCCCACCCAGGCTGAAGACCTCCGGGTGGATAGAGCATTGGCCTGTGGACTGAAGGGTGTCGGGTTCGATTCCAATCAAGGGCATGTACCATGGTTGTAGCTCTTCCCCGGCTCTGGCCCTGGACGGACACATGCAAGAGGCAACCAATCGATGTGTTTCTCTCACATCAATGTTTCTCTCTGTTTTTCCCTCTCTCTTCCACTCTCTCTAAAAATCAGTGGGGAAAAAATATATCCTTGGGAGAGGGTTAAAAAAAAAAAAAGAAGTCCTCCGATGGGCATGGCTTTCTCTTGACCCCAACTTCCTGCTTGCTCTCACACCCAGGTCTTGGAACAGTGTGCCTCCGTTTCCCTGTCAGGCTGGAACAAGGCGGGGCACGGCGCCAGGCTGTGGTCCTCTGTCTCTGCCGAGGGCTTAAGTGGGGGCGGAAAGAATGGATGAAACACCAGCCAAGAGATGGCCTGGCCACAGGAGTCCCCCTCCCTCCCCCTCCCCGTGGCCTTGAAACACTAGACCCCACCAGAGCTCTGACGGGGGACAGGAAAGCAGGGGGGGTTGACAATGGAGGGGGTCCAGCAAGCCAGCTGATAAGCATCGGTTAACAATGGATCTTTCTGTAAGGGGGTCACCCAACTGGTTTGTCTCTGGCAGGGACCTGACAGGGAGGGGGTGTGCTTGTATGTGGTGTGGGTGTGGTGGAGGGCACAGGGGAGGGGCAGGTGTGCTTGTGTAATGGAGGCCTGGAGATCTGGGGAGGTGGGTCCCTCACACACTCAGCATTCTTACTCTTGCACACACTGTATCCCACTCACACATGGATGTTTTCACACACTCAAACACTATCCCATCTACACACTCAGTGTTTTCATACTCACAACCGTGCATGTGGACATTTTCACACACATTGAAACCCTCACACTCACACACTTGAGCACTGTCACACACACATTTAAGAGTTCTCACACTTACACCCAAACACTACCACCCTCACACACTAGGGTATGTTCATATTCCTACTCAAACATTATCACATTCTTGGATGTGTTTACCCTTAATCTTCGAACAGTCACACACGTTTTCACACTCACATACTTGAACAGGATCACACACATACACTTAAGCATTACCACACTCACACACTAATGTTTCACACTCACACTAATGTTTCACACACACACCTGGGCATTTTTAGACTCGTGCATTATGACGTTTGCACACTATCATACGCACATGCTAGCATGTTTCACACTCATGCACGTTCACACGTGGGCATTTTACATGGCATTCGAACATGATCACACTTGAACACAACCATGATCTGCATTCCGGCTACATGCTCACATACACAGGGACACACACATGAACACGCCTTCCGTGCTCTTGGGTCCTTAGCTGCAAAGATCCCAGGGGAATAGTGAACAGCACACACGGTGGGCTGCGAGCGAGGCACATGGCGGTGGAGGAGGCAGAATGGCCCAGGAGAGAACTGACCTGCCAGAACCACTGGTACCCGGCCAAGGTCCACAGCTGCTAGCATCTCAGGTGCCACTCACTCTGCCGGGTCCCTTCCCAGCCCTCAGGCAATGTCCAGACACTGTCCCTTCTTGGGGGCCAGGCCAGTCTGAACTGCAGCAAGAGGGATGGAGGCTAGACCTCCACCTCTAGCTGGAGGCACCGAATCCCCAGGGCTGGGTGGGGAGGGAGGGGTATCGCGGCTCAGAGAAGGGTGATGAATAGCCCAAAGTCACACAACCAGGTAGGTCCTTCTAATCACCCAAGGAGCAGACAATCAAGGTGCGGGTGTGTGGGTGTTTCTGGCAGCTTCCTCGGTGGTACCAGGAAATGCTGCTCATTATCCTGGTGTCAGGCAACGCCCCGGGGCTCTGCGTTTTCCCAGAGTTTCCCAGGGACCTACCTGTTCCCAGGGTTAACAGCCTCCATCCTGCAGAGCTCCTGGCCTCAGGGAGGCACCTGCTTCATGCTTGCAGCCAGGGACAGGAAGGACAAGAGGTGACCCCTTCCTCAATCCACTCACTCTTCTAGTCTGGGGGAAGCTTGGAATTGAGGCTTGTCCCCATTGGGCAAACTCCTACTTATCCTTAAAGCCCTAGCTACTAAACCCCTCCTCCAGGAGCCTTCTCTGCTCCCCATCTTGGCACCCTGGTCACAGGCCCATCCCTCTTGTCAGCCCTGCAGCATAGCTGTGTCCATGCCTGTCTTTTCTGGAGGAGGGGTTTCCGGAGGGGCAGTCTGGGCTGGGTTATCCCAATAGTTCTGTTCACAGAGGCATGAGCTGCCTGCGGCTCCCCAGTCTCCACACTTCTGGTACCTCCCTCCATGTGCTCCCTTCTTCCTTTCTACCTCACTTCTGAACATGTCCCCGGTCCCACCGTAACTCAGTTTCCCCATCTTCAGAAAGTGTCCAGGGGGGCCACCAGCACCCCAGGAACGCCAGGGGAGAGCTGAGTGGGGTGGCTAGTAGGGCTGTCATTGTCCACAGGCAGAGCGAGCCACGCCGTGAAGTCACAGGGGCAGATGTGGGCGCGGCCCGCACACTGGGGAAGGGCGTGTGTCTGAATACTGCAGCACATCGACTCCAGACAGCCGAGTTTGGATCCCTGCTCTGCCTCTTCCTGACTGAGCCTCAGTTTCCCCATCTGTACAACAGACTGCCCAGCACCCCCTCCCCCACCTGGAGGGTCATTTAAGTTCTGGGAGTTCTGCAGAACCAGCCGACAGCAACAGCTGGGCCCACATGCTTGCAGGCCCGCGCCTCTGTTTCCCCCATCAGTGCTAACAGCCCCTGGGCCTGTTCCTAGGACAGCCCTGCTTGTCTCCTTTCTCCCAGATGGCCCCTGGGGGTCCACTGATGGGGAAACTGAGGCCCCATGACAGGCGGAACTTGGGCCTCTCTCAAGGCAAGACTCAACGGTTCTGCAAAACAAGAAACAAACTCTGCAGCCCACAAAAATGTGTCCCCTCCCTCAGAGGGCCCCAGGGCCCAGCCCCACCCCATAGTGGGGATGGGGAGGCCAGGGCAGCCTCGAGCTGGCAACACACATCTGGGGGTAAACCAGGAACATCTGGCTCGCACAGCTGGTTCCGATGCTGGGTCTGCAGGGGTCGGGGGCCAGCCTCATGGCTGGCACTTTCACAGACACCCCAAGCAGACCCTTCCAGGCCTGGCCAGAGGTGGGGGCGAAGCCTCTCATCTTCTTCCCCCATGAGCTTCCTGCTGCCCAACTGCAAGCACCATTGCTGGCTCCCTGCTACTCTGAGAAGAGAGTGTCAGCCCTTGAACTTATCTTAAAGGGGCTCTGGGTTTGTCTTGGCCAAAGTGTAGCTGAGAGGCGGACAGAGAAAGTGACTTCTGGGGAGGACTGTGCTGGTTGCTTTGTGATAATAACAGAAGTAAAATAGTAATAGCTAATGGTAGTCCTAGCAAGCAACACTACCGGTGTAAGCACTTCATACGTAATGACTCATAGCAAGGTATGAACTCTTTTACCCCCATTGTGTACAGGGGGAAGCTGAGGTCCAAAGTGAAATGAATTGCTAAGGGTCAAGCAGAGTGTAAGTGAGATTTGAACTTAGTGGTTGGGCAAACTCCTACTCATCCCTCAAAACCCCACCCCCAACACCCCAGTCTCCACATTCTTTTTTTTTTTTTTAAATATATTTTTTATTGATTTTTTACAGAGAGGAAGGGAGAGAGTAGAGAGTTAGAAACATCGATGAGAGAGAAACATCGATCAGCTGCCTCATGCACATCTCCTACTGGGGATGTGCCCGCAACCCAGGTACATGCCCTTGACCGGAATCGAACCTGGGACCTTTCAATCCGCAGGCCGACACTCTATCCACTGAACCAAACCGGTTTCGGCCCCAGTCTCCACATTCTTAACCACTGTACCATATGGCCTCTCTAACAACAACAATAACACCCAGCAATGTTGGCTATTTCATTTATTTAGAGCCAAGCACTATGCTAAGGACTTTCCACATGTTTAATTCTTCCCACAGTCCCTGGAAAAAGCTGTTATTATTATTAGCCCCATTTTCCACACAGGGAAACTGAGGCTTGGAGAGGTAGAGTGATTTGGTCAAATAAGTGGTTGAGCTGTGGTTGAACCTGGGTCTGTCTCCCGACATTTTCTCGATGCCTCTACAATCCCTGGGCTCTGGGTGATAGGGGTAATGCTGAGGGGGAGAGGAAACATGGGGAGGCTCTGCTTTTGGGGGAAAAAATAGGGCTGAGTTTCAGGGAAGTAAGAGGTTTTCTCAAAAACACACAGTAGAGCAGAACTAGCAAGTAAATAAAGGGCCAGATGGCAGAAAGCCCAGACAGCCGGGCTGGGCTCTGCACCTAACACATTAACTCAGCAAACACTTATTGAGCCCCTACTGTATGCTGGGCCAGGCAGGGACTCAGGATGACCAAGGCCAACCTGGGCCCCACCCTTCCACCTCGCTGTCCAATCAGGACAATGGATGCTAAATAAGAAATAGATATGGTAATCTGGATGGTGACAGTACAACAGCAACAGCAAATAAACGAGGTGAAGCAATAGGACCAGCGGTGGGAGGGCTGCTCTGAGGCTGAAGTGCTTCTCAGAGGAGGGAGCATCTGCGCTGGGACCAAGTGAGGACCTGGGGAGAGCATTCCAGGGGAGCAGCAAAGGCTCCGAGGTGGGCTGTGCCTGCTCAAGGTGACTAGTGTCACTGCAGCAATGGAACCAGGGCCAGTATGGGGAGATGCGCTAGGAGAGGGCACAGGGGCCCTGTGACCTGCCTACAGGGTCAGTCCTCCATTCTCCAGTGTCTGAAGCCCTCTTCTTGCACCCACTGCTGTGTTCTCAGGGAGATAGGGCTGGCGAGTGTGTGTGTGGCATGGGCCACAGCTTTTCCGATCCACGGACCTACCATTTCTAGCCCGGCCCTCTGTGGCTAGACCATAAAGTTCCCACCCACCTTGACCATATGAGGCTGGTCTGGGGCTGGCCCTGCAGGCAGCCAGGGCGGGCAGGAGGGGGCTCCCCAGGGTAGGATAACAGGATCAGCCTAATGAGGCCTGGCATAGCACATAGCTGAGCAGCTGGCTTGGGGCCCAGTGGGTGGTATGAGGGATGTGGGTTGTCTGAGTGGCCAGGATATCACACAAAGCTGGTCAACAGACAGAAATGGAAACTGAGGCACAGGCCCCAAGCACAGCTCAAACCCTAACACTACTTTCCTGGGAATCGGGGTACCTGAGTCACTTCTTCCATCTCCCCAAGTTCAAATGTTGCCTCAGGTCCCCAACACACCAAGCTATTTAGGCATGAATGGTGCCCTCTCGGGGGAGTGAGATCCACCTGCTACCGGCAGAGGCCCCTCTAATTTATTCCTGCCCCGGGGCTCCCTGCCCACCATGGGAGACCAGGAAAGATACATCTGCAGAGAATCCCTCCGCCCCTCAGCAGCGATGCTGGCCCAGGGGTACCACGTGTGTTAAATGCCTCTCTCCTCTGTATTTCCAGCCCCCACCTGCAGTAATCCACCTTGGAAGACCCCAGCCCAGCGCTCCCTCGGCCAGCCTTTCAGAAAGTCTCTCCTTCCCACAGCCACCCAGGCACCCTGGATGTGCCACAGCCAACCAGCCTGCTCTTTCCTGCCTCCAGATCGTTGCCTGTGTAGTTCCCGCCACCTGGAATGCCCTTTGTGTTCTCGCCTTAGAAAACTCCTACTCACCCGGCACAGCCCTAGCTCGCGCTCCTCCTCTAGAAAGCCTTCCCTGGCTGCCCTACCCTAAGATCGAGTCTTTGTTCCCCACTTTGGGCGCCACCCTTGGTCTAAATGTGTTGCCCTTGAAGGACAGAGCTGAGCCCTTTTACCAAACAGGCAGCCGTACCATTTCTGTCCAACAAACATTTGTTGAAACAGTCTCTTGATTGTGTCTTACCCAGAGGGCTGGGCTACAGACTGTTTGGTTCCTTCTCTTGCTTTAGACGCTTCATATCCTCTGCTCCCACCCTCCGCCCCTGAAAACTGAGGCCTGAAACTTGAGGGACAAGCGCTCATAGTGGAATGTCAGACACTGCTCAGCGGCAGAGGGGGATGCTTGGTTTCCTTTCCCCGAAACCCCTAGAGCCAGCTCTTTGCAACTGGCCGCGGGCAGGCTGAGAGGCCCAGGAGTGGCTTCAGAACTCCAATCCCCGGGACTCCTGGGGTGAAGGGCGTTGGGAGAAGGGCCCCAAGGCGAGGGGCTGAAGGTGGGGAGAAGCTGGTAAAGTTGGGAGTCTTCCCTCCACTGACATCAGCCCCTAGACCAGTCACGCCCTGCTGGGCTTCCTCAGCCCGGGGCACTTACAGACAGACAAAGAGTGTCCTGGAACACAGAGAGAGGATGTTGGGCCGGGAGAGGGCAGGGCGGGTGGGCAGGCGGGAGTGAGGAACATCAGCAGCCCATGCCCCCTTCCCGGCCCCTGGCCCTGCTCCCTGGTTCTGGACTGGTGGCCCAGCCTTGCAGGTAACCACAGCCCGCTAAACAGGGCCAGTGTCACCGCCAGACATGCTGTGGCTTCCTGCGGAGGGCGCAGTGGGGACCAAGCCCTGGGCGGGCGGTTTCCCCTCTAGCCCCGCCCCAAACCTGCCCACCCTCTGCACCCCCTCGGCCCGATGAATCCTAACCCCCAAACCGCTCCTCCTGGGAGAATTGTGAGACTATTCAGAACAAGATAATGTCTCCTAAAAAGCAAGAAAGCAAGGTACAGCCCCCTCTCCTTCAAATCCGGTTTTTGCCCTGAAGGACACCCCCTCCCCCCAAAAAAGGTTTCGCGCCCTCTTGTGGCTGAACAAGTGGCTCCAGGAGCCAAGAGAGCCGGGCCCTCACCGGAGGACACCGTGTCCCCGGCGGCGGCGGCGCGCGGGGCAGGCGGCTGGAACGCGCCACTGACAGATGTTTACTTCTGAGCGCAGCTGGGCCACGACGGCAACCCCTGTCCAGGGTCTGCGGGATCGGGGTGCCCCCCACGGCCCGTTGTGCACCGAAAGGCAGAAGGGGGTCTGGAGCTCGCTCTCCGAAGGGCTGTGGACGGCATTCCAGCTGCCCCGCGCCCACTCCCCTCGGACGCACACATGGGGTTGGAGGAGGCAGAGGTGCGCCTGCCCGTCGGACAGGGAGCCGCCCCCTCCCAGGCCCGACTTGAGAGGCGCAGGGATCGCCCTCCCCGCGCGGACCTGTTGCCCCTTGACCCCATCCTCACACAAACGCCAGGCGGGGAGCGACTGGTCTGTCCCGAGCCTTAGAAGCCCCCAGATCCCCGTATATGGAGCCGGTCGTCCCCCCACTTTGGTCCCCCGCTCGCCCTTGCTTACCTGCTGGGGCGCCCGACTACCCGTCAGTGGTGGCCGCGCCTGCCGCCCGCGCCGGCCCCGGCCCCTGCCCCTGCCGCCGCGACCGCCATCCGGGCCGCCGGGGCCCGCGGCGGCTGGGGGGGCCCGGGCCTGAGGGGGCGGCCGCGGGGGGGGCGCGGCGCGGGCCGGTCCATGGGCCCCCCCTCCGGGCTCGCTCAGCCGCGGGCTGCGGCCATCCCGGTTCGGCGGGGGCTGGGGCTCGGGGATGCCCTGGACGGCGGGCGGCTCGGAGGACGCGGGGGGCGCACGGACGGCGCGGGCGGCCTCGGTGCGCGGCACGGGTCTCCGGAGCGGCAGAACGAGGGGCCCGGGCGCTCCGAGCCGCTCCAAGGCGCGCTCTCCCGCCACCTCCGCCGCGGACGGCTCGGCCGGCGCGGGGGCCGGAGGCGGGGCTGGGGGCGGGGCCAAGGCGGTGGCTCGGGTTTCCCGGGACGTGAGCCGCCCTCGCCCCGCCCCCGCCCGATGGGGCCAGCGGAGCGCAGGTGGCAGGGGCGCCGGGGCCACAGCGCCCCCATAGACGGCGATGTCCCTGGGCCCTGGAGAGCCCGCCGCGCTCCTGTGGGAAAGGGGGTCCCCAGGGCCCCTCCTGGGATGGAAGCCACGGCGCCCGACGCCAGTACCCGCGCTCTCAGCGCTCCCCAGCCCTACACTGAGGACCCGGCCCTGCTGTCCGACTCCCGGGTCCGGACAGTAAGCTATTCCAGAGAACTGAGGTCCAAAGTTTCTCCCCAAGACAGCGAGTGACACCCTAAGACTGAGGGCCGCTGTCCACGAGGCCCCCTCAAGCGGCAGTCCCCTCCAGTCTGGCCTCAGAGCCCTGCGGGGATCCCCGCCTGGGCACCAAGACCCGGCGCTGCTCCCCAACAGCCGGCCAGCCCCAACCCACCGGTGCCCGCCCCGACGGCTCCGAGTTCCCCCAGCGCCCCCTGGCGGCCCCAGCCGACTAGAGGGCGGGATGAAGGGGCGGGGGGCGGCCTGGAGCCGCGGGGGCCCGCCCCGCCCCGGCCTAGTTACGGAGAAACACCCCTGCAGCCCCGCCCTGGCCCCCAGCGCTCAGGCTCCTCCCCGCGCCGTCCGGGCGGGCACCTGCGTTCTCAGGCCCCGGTGCTGGCTTCTCACTGCTGGTTTCTTGGGTCCGCCTCACTCTGGCCCAGGTCGCCTGCATCCCTCCGACCCAGCTGCCGGGTTTATGAGTGTTGGGCTCCCATAGGACCCCACTCCCCGTCCCCAACACACACGCGGGGGCACTTGGCCAGCCTCACCCATTGTACACGAGTTTAAGCGAGTTTGGGACGGCTGGGTGTGTGCAAGCGGGATGCAGGCGGGAGTGTGACTCGGTGAGGCACGGGAGTGAGCGTGCTGCCCGCCGGCCGCCGGCCGCCGTTCCCGTCCAGAATGGAAAGTGCAGCGCCTGTGGGGTTGGTTTGTCCAAAGGACCAGGCGCGTGGTGAGCAGCATCCAGACGTCCTTCGCTGTTGGCGTTGCCAAGCGCTCACGCGGAGGCGCCCGCACACTCAGGAGGGAAAGGCGGGGCACTGTTGGCCATTCGCACAGAGTCCCCAAACCTTTGTTCCAGGCAGGGTCACGCCCGCCGCCATGCCTATTCTCACACCTGAACGCCATCCTGACACACACAGCGGTCACAGCCGCCTACACCCTCCCATGTGGACATGCGCTGATGCTCACATTCACACAGGTGTCCTTACTTCACTCCCGCTGGGACACACACGAAGCTCACACTGCCCCAGCACAGGCACACACACAGTTCCCCACAGAGACGCAGACACACATGACATTCATACACTCATCACCCACTGGCCCCCAGAGTAGCTGCAGGGGGCAGAGCAGGGTGGCCGGAGCACATCGCGCACACTTGGCGTATTGTTGCACACTCCCATGCTGCCAGGCGCTGGTACACACGCTAGCGCACACGGAGCTCACAGGAAAACCCGAGACACTCACGTGCCACCTGCACACAGGTTGCCTACCCCACAGCCGCACACACAGAGGAAGCGCGGAGACACCGTCGCGTGTGCACATACTGGGTCCGCTTCCCTGCACACAGCGCCCTGCCAGGAACCCACCCCACCCCTCCAGCCACATTAAGCTGTCACCAGCTGCCCCCTAGCCACCTCCTGCTCACCCCACACCGCCTGTGTGCCCCTCCCCACTGAGGTGGGGGGCCCTGGGGGAGGGGCGTGCAGGCACATGGAGAGCAGGACATGCACATGTGCCTACCATGTGGACGCTCATAAAACGGTTGCCCTGGCAACAGCAACTTGAAAGACTTGGTTCTTCCTCTGGGGTAGGCGGAAGGGAAGACAGGAGGTGGGGACACCAGGATCCCCACCCACCTTCCACCACGGGCATGTGTCGCACTCAAGAATGCACACGCTGATACAAACACATGTGGAGGACACCCATCACATTCACACCCCCAGAGACCCAGCTCTGTTCACGGCCAGCCCCGCGTGGTCACATGAGACACCAGTGTGACACCCTCACACGCCAGTGTGTCACTTCACACAACCCAGCACCCCAGCCACTCTGTCACCAACTCACACACACACACACACACTTTTTAACCCCTGGACACAGACACCTCGTCACACTAGCTGACTCAGTGTAGCTGGACCGGGGTGCATGATGGCACCTCTGCCCTGGAGCCCTCGCCCCCCTCAAAGGAGCTGTCTGGGCCTGGCTGCCCGGGAGGCCAGGGGGACTCGGAGGCTGGTCCTATGGGCAGGAAACACGGTATTTACAATCTTATTCTTAAACCTTCCTTGTCCCACACTGGGGACCCTGCGAGGCGGAGTGGGTGGGACTGAGCCTTGACCCTCCTACACTAACAGGGAAGCCAGGGGTCAGGACTGTGGCCTCCTCGGGGCACAGATACGCAGAAACTGCGGCTTGGCCAGGAGTAGGGAGCACCCATGGCACCTGGCCCCTGTGGCTAGCTTGAGCCGGCTGCCTCCAGGGTCAAAGCTAAGGCCGGCGTGGGACAGTGCTGGGGCCCTGGAACTAAGACGCCTTCACCTGCTTCAGGTATTTGCCCAGGAATTAGTTCTGCTCCTTCCCAGGCTCCTGGGATGTCTCCCCCAGGTACCCCAGGCAACACTTTTCCCTCCCCAGCCTGCTCTGTGCCCACCTGGCAGTTTTGAAACTCAAGGATCAGAGAGGTCAAGATGTTGGCCCAAGGTCGCTCAGTAAGGAAGAGGCTCAAACCTGGGGCTGGATGACTCTAGAACATCCAGTCGCTGCCTCCAGCCACTCCTCCACCAGTGTCTGCGTGGGTTGGCCCCCTGCCCCCCCTGGCAGTCACTGCTCCCAAGGGGAGTGTTCTGTTCAAGGGTGGAGGCCCAGGCAGAGGTTGTGGGAGTCTGGCGGCCGCTGGCCAAGACTCGGACTTGGCTGGTGGAGAAGTTTCCATCTTAGCGTCAGGAGCTGGTCCAGGCCCCAAAGGCCCAGGACTGTACCTCAGGACCCCCAGGGACCAGCCCTTCGGGGGCGGAGGTGGCCCGGTGCCCTCTGTGCCCTCCTCCCTCCGGTTGTCCCCAGCTGGAGCGTTAGCCATCTCCACACGCTAAGCATTGCCCCATCCCCCCACGTGCAGACGACCAGGTTTGTTTGGTGCCCAGCACAGGCCCTCGGTGATGGGTAGTGTCACTTTCCAAGAGGCTCCCCGAAACGAGGCTCAGGCCTCTTTTGTGGCAACGCCATCCTCGCCCTCAGCTAAATGATGCTGGGAGGGAAGAAAGGCCTCAGTGCACCGACGGGGGACAGAGCTGGGTGTGCACGCCCAGCCGGGGTCAGAGCAGGGGTGCCAGGGGCCAGAGGAGATGAGGCCTTTGAGGCTTGTGAGCGGAAGGAAGGAGCCGGCTCCAAGGCGAGGATGGGAAAAGCAGGGACGGTGGCAGTCCCCACAGGGCCATTTACAGCCACAGGTCATAGGCCAAGAGTCCTGTCCCTGGAGGCTCTGGGTCGGCAAGGTGGGAAAGCCATCAGGGTGGCGGAGGGAGCCGGGTGGGGGCCGGCCTGAGGTCGTGTGGGCACTGCAGGGCGGGGCTGGAGTGAGAAGCTTTCTAGGCCACAGAGGCACAGACCTTCCCCCTCCAAAGCCATAAATGTGTACAGACACACACAGAAAGACATACAGTAAGCACACAGACACACCCCAAAGTACCTCGTACTCAGCAACGGCAGCTGCAAATATATATACACCATCACACACACAGACACAAATTCAAAAGCCACAAATGTGCTGCACCATTAACCACTCAGACACACACAAAAGCCACAGATGTGTACACGGTCACACATACAGAGGACACACATGCACTCAGACACATAAACATGCTCACAGGCACACACACGGATACCCCCAAAGTCATTCATACTCAGCTGTCACAGCTGTAAATGTGTCTACACCATCAGCCTCCCCCCCGCACACTCATATACACACAGCAGCCCCAGCAGCACATCCACCCTGGCATCTGGCTCTCGGTCACCCGCCTGCCCTGCTGTCTCATGTCCTTGGCCCCGGGCTGCCCTAATCCCGGTCTCGTGTCCTGAAGCCAGAAGATAAGGGGCAGCTGCAGCCCCAGATAAAGAAGGCGCAGCCACAAATCCGGGGCAGCCCCGGCAGAGGTGGGCACCAAGCCCAGCCGCACCTGCCTCGCTGCTGGCAACCCCATCCGGCCTGGCAGAAAGGGACAGGATGGACTACAGGGCAAGGGGGAGACAGAGGAGAGGGGTGGGGGGAGGGGGAAGAGACAGGGAGCTGCAGAGAGAGACACACAGAGAAATAACGAAATGTGAAGAGAGATGAGACAAACATGGAGGGAAAGAGAAATGCAGAGAAAGGAAGAAAAGAGACTGAGGGACACACAACGAAATACAAAGAGGATCAAAAAAATTGGGACAGTAACAGGAGCAATAATAGAGGTAGGCAGAGAGAGCGCTAGGGACTTGAGAGGAGTGCCCGTTGCCTTGCCCTGGCCCCACACTAACCCCTCCTGGGTGCCTCATTCTCCCCCCGACCCCCCCACCCCCCGGCTCCTCCTTGCTTTGGAGAATGACCCAAGCCTGGTTCACCTTCCTCAATGTCCCCACGCTCTCCAGAGTGACACCTGGGAAGGCCTCAGCCCCCTGCCACAACCTCAGTGAAGGTGGGACCCTAGAGCAGGTCCTCCCCGTGTCTGTTTCCCAGCCACGGGAAGAGGTGTTCACTCAGGAAGTGCTAACTGAGCACCTGCCGTGAGCCAGGCCCTGTGCTGGGTGCCGGGGTCACAGGGTGACCGAGGGAGACCCAACTTCCTTACCCTCTCGGCTCACAGTCCAGTAGGGAAGTGGCCAGGTAGCCTCCAGAGCAATCAGAACGCTGATGGGGGACACTCAGGCAGCTGCAGAGCCTGTAAGCCTGTAAGGGATGCTGCACCCTCGCTGCCCCTCGAGCAGGGGGCCATCAGAGAGGCTTCCAGAGGAAAAAGAGGTGAGAAAACCCTATGTAATAATATGCTAAGTGTCTGGTCAACTGGCCGGCCATTGAACCAATCAAAGTGTAATATGCTGATATGCTAAGGCCGCTCAACTGCTCGCTATGATGTGCACTGACCACCAGGGGGCAGACGCTCTGACCGGTAGGTTAGCTTGCTACTGGAGTCCAGCTAATCAGGACTGAGCAAGAGGGGCTAGACACGGACTGGAGCCCTCCTGCGGTCGGTTCCCGGCTGGCCAACCTCCCACAGCTCTCCCCCGGCCCTGATGGTGCACCAGTGGGGTCCCTCGGCCTGGCTTGCACCCTCTCGCAATCTGGGACCCCTTGGGGGATGTTGGAGAGCTGGTTTTGACCTGATCCCACAGGGGGAGTGCCACTCAGCCAAAAGCTGGACTCAAGGCTGGCAAGTGCAGCAACAGTGGCGGGAGCCTCTCCCACCTCCACGGCAGTGCTAAGAATGTCTGACTGCTGGCTTTGGCCCACTCCCCCTGGGAACAGGCCTGCACCATCAGTTGGACATCCCCCAAGGTCTCCTGGACTGGGAGAGGGCGCAGGCCGGCCTGAAGCCCTCCCCACCTACTGAGTGCACGAATTTCGTGCAGCGGGCCTCTAGTGTGAGTATAATGAGCAAGGTGACTAGCAGCAGGGAATGGACTTCCTGGAAGAGCATATACAAAGACTAGGAGGTAAGCCTGGCTCATGGGAAGTCTGAAATGAACTTGGTGCTTGAGTTTAGGGAGTGAGGTCATAAGGGATGAAGCTGGGGAAGGCAGCAGAGGCTGGGTCATGTTGGAACTTGGGGGCCGTGGTCAGATGTGTATTAGAAAGTGCTGTGGGCTCTGGCCAGGTACCTCAGTTGGTTAGAGCATTGTCCCAATATGCCAAGGTTGAGGGTTCGATCTCTGGTCAGGGCACATATAAGAAGCAACCAATGGCCCAACCGCTGTGGCTCAGTGGTTGAGCATCAACCTATGGACCAGGAGGTCACGGGTTCGATTCCCAGTCAGGGCACATGCCCGGGTTGTGGGCTCTATCCCTAGTGCAAGAGGCAGCCGATCAGTGATTCGCTCTCATCATTGATGTTTCTCTCTCTCTCTCTCCCTCTCTGAAAGCAAAAAGAAAAAAAGCAACCAATGAATGCATAAATAAGTGGAACAAAAAATTGATGTTTCTCTCTATATATATCTAAAATCAATGAAGAAAAATAAAAAGAAAGAGCTGTGGGAGGATAGGCTGTTGGGGCAGGATGAGAAGACACTGAGGCCTGGAATGGGAGAGGAGACGGACTGGGGAGACACTGGAGGAAAAGCTGGCAGGAAGCTGTGGGCGGAGAGAGGCAGGAGGGGAGGCTCAGGACAGCCCTGCGGCAGTCCCTGAGCCAGGGGCCACTGCCGCCTGTGAGTTCAGGTAGAGTCAGAATAAATTCCAGTCACTCCCACTCACAGTCAGGGAGAATAAGGGAGTTAATGCATGAAAAGGGCACACAGTAAATGCTCAGTAATGGTTTAGCTGCTGGTAAAAGAAGTAATGTTATATTGTTAAACAGTGTAAGTAATAACGGGTAATTAATATCATGTCATTAATATTAATGCCATGGTTACCAATGGCCAGTGCACAGCCCCCCTCCTACAGGGAACCTTCCTGACCCCACACAGAGTGGCCGGAGCACCTAGGGCAGAGCCATGGCACCCTGGGAAAGCTCTCCTTGGAGGCCATATTCCTGCGGTCCTGCGCTATGGGTCTGTCTCCCAGACTGGTCATGGGTGCCTGTGGGAGGACAGGGGGCGGCGACTGGTAGAACCTCAGGCCCCTTGGGAAGGAATGAGCTCCCTCCCTGGAGGTGGGCAAGAGATCTCCCAAGGACTGCAGACGTTCCTTCCAGTTTTAGAGTCCCCAACTCGTTTTATTCCGATTGTCCTACAGAGGGCAGCCGAGGCCAGTGATGGAAGACAAACTGCTCCCCTGCCCACTTCCATTTTCTCCCAGTTCTGGCAAAGCTAGTTTGGAGCCTGTTGTGGCGCCAGGCAAATCCTTTTTCAGTGAACCTAGGACCCAGGACCTCATCTTCTCCATTTGTTGAGCAGGGTGCACACTCCCTGCGTCACGTCCCTCCCAGGGAAAGCTTTGTGGAGTTTAGCAACGAAATGCAAGGGAATCGAAAGGATTGGTCGTTCCCACCCGGCACTGGGTTCACGTAATTCAGGGCAAATAACAGAAATAAAGAAATAAGAACAGTAGTCATTAACATTTATTGACTGTTATTATTAAATTCTTGCCTTCTAAAAGAGATTTTTTTTAAAATTAAATCTTTATTGTTCAGATTACAGCTGTTCCTCTCCCCCGCCCCCATAGCTCCCCTAAAAGAGATGTTTTTATCAGCCCCATTTTTCTGATGAGGAGATGGAGGCACAGAGAAATTAAACAACGAAGTCCCCAGCTGGTAAGTGGAAGGGCTGGGATTCGACCCTCGCAGGCAGAGTCCAGAGAGCCCAGCACCAAGCCTCGGCCAGAAACAGGGCGTTTTAGGCGGGCACAACAGGGCGGGGGGGGGGGGGGGGCGTTCACAAACAGTGGCTGATTCTGCCTCCCTGATGACAGCCCTTCCACTTCTCTCGGGGTAAAAGCCAAGTCCTCCCAGGAGGCCGCGAGGCCGGCACGACCCCTCCCTGCCCTCCCTCCTCCCCATCGCCACCTCGCTCACTCAGGTCCAGCCACATGGGGCTTGCCCTTTCTCCAGCACCCCAGGCGGGGTCCGACCTCAGGGCTTTGCACTGGCTGTACCCTCCACCTGAAACACTTTTTAAAAAACCCGGCAAGAAAACAAAACAGGATTTCAGAGGAGAACCAAGATGGCGGCATAGGTTAACGCCGGAGTTTGCTGCTTTGAACAACTACTTCAAAAGTGAAACCAAAAAACGGAAGGGACATCACCCAGAACCACAGGAACGCTGGCTGAGTGGAAGTCCTACAACTAGGAGGAAAGAGAAACGCATACGGACACTCAGAGGAGGCGCAGTGCTGAAGTCAAATTCTGAGGTGCGGAGTGTGCGGAGCGGGCTGGCGGCAGAGGGCGTGGTTGTTGTTTTCAATCGGGAGGGAGTCGCAGACTCTGAGCACCAGATCCGGGCGAGTCTTAGGGACCCAGACTCAGGCGGGAGAAGCGGGACTGTCTGGCTTCGGTCAGAGCGAGTGCAGCTTTCTCTCCGAGCTTTGCAGCGGGTGCTGGGACTCAGAGAGGCAGAGCCCCTGGGGACAGGACTGAGAGCCGCCATAACTGCTCTCTCTGGCCCACCCTGTTGATCCTGTGCGACCCGCCCCGCCCAAGCCCTGCACAGAGGCATTTGCCGGATAGCCTCAGGCAAAGGCTAGATTAGCACCTCCCTAGAGGACAGAAGTTCTCTCACTGCTGACACTCATAGCTGACTCTCATAGCCACTTGGCCTGGAGGTCAAACCCTCCCTGGAATTAGCTACAACAATCAAGATTTATCTATAAGACTGCGAACAAAGACCACTAGGGGGTGCACCAAGGAAGCATAACAAAATGCGGAGACAAAGAAACAGGACAAAATTGTCAATGGAAGATATAGAGTTCAGAACCACACTTTTAAGGTCTCTCAAGAACTGTTTAGAAGCTGCCGATAAACTTAATGAGATCTACACGAAAACTAATAAGACCCTCGATCTTATATTGGGGAACCAACTAGAAATTAAGCATACACGGACTGAAATAACGAATATTATACAGACGCCCGACAGCAGACCAGAGGAGCGCAAGAATCAAGTCAATGATTTGAAATGCGAGGAAGCAAAAAACACCCAACTGGAAAAGCAAAATGAAAAAAGAATCCAAAAATACAAAGATAGTGTAAGGAGCCTCTGGGACAGCTTCAAGCGTACCAACATCCGAATTATAGGGGTGCCAGAAGATGAGAGAGAGCAAGATATTGAAAACCTATTTGAAGAAATAATGACAGAAAACTTCCCCCACCTGGTGAAAGAAATGGACTTACAGGTCCAAGAAGCGCGGAGAACCCCAAACAAAAGGAATCCAAAGAGGACCACACCAAGACACATCATAATTAAAATGCCAAGAGCAAAAGATAAAGAGAGAATCTTAAAAGCAGCAAGAGAAAGAAACTCAGTTACCTACAAGGGAATACCCATACGACTGTCAGCTGATTTCTCAACAGAAACTTTGCAGGCCAGAAGGGAATGGCAAGAAATATTCAAAGTGATGAATAGCAAAAACCTACAACCAAGATTACTTTATCCAGCAAAGCTATCATTCAGAATTGAAGGTCAGATAAAGAGCTTCACAGATAAGGAAAAGCTAAAGGAGTTCATCACCACCAAACCAGGATTATATGAAATGCTGAAAGGTATCCTTTAAGAAGAGGAAGAGGAAGAAAAAGGTAAAGATACAAATTATGAACAACAAATATGCATCTATCAACAAGTGAATCTAAGAATCAAGTGAATAAATAATCTGATGAACAGAATGAACTGTTGATTATAATAGAATCAGGGACATAGAAAGGGAATGGACTGACTATTCTTGAGGGGGAAAGGGGTGTGGGAGATGTGGGAAGAGACTGGACAAAAATCGTGCACCTATGGATGAGGACAGTGGGTGGGGAGTGAGGGCGGAGGGTGGGGCGGGAACTGGGAAGAGGGGAGTTATGGGGGGGGAAAAAAAGAGGAACAAATGTAATTATCTGAACAATAAAGATTTAATTAAAAAAAAAAAGAAAGAAAGAAAACAAAACACTTCTGTGGCCAGATTGCTGTCCGCGGGAGGGCAGCTTGCGAGCCCCTCGAGGACACTGAACATTTCCCACGTGCTACCAGAGGCCCCACCCCCACGCACGTCCCGCCCCCGTTACGTCGACGTGCGTACAATGGCGTCTCTTGGAGCGACCCGGGCATGCGCACTTCCCAGCACGAGCGGCCCGAGACACACGCGCGACCCGGAAGGCCTCGCTACACTCCAAAGAGAGAAGGGGGCGGATGGCGGAGGGGGCGGCGGAGGGTGCAGCGGAGGCCCCAGCAGAGAGTGGTGGCGGTGGCGACTTAGGAGCCGGCGCGCTGGAACGGGGAGTGGCGCCCATTAAACCTCGGTGAGTTGCCGGGACTGAGAGAAAACCTCACGGGGCCTTCTGGGACCCGTAGGGCGGCTCGAGTGGTGCATGCCGGGAGAGGGGCAGCCCTGGGCGGGAAGTTCGCAGGCTTCTTCAGTCCGGGCTGTTCCCCCGCGGCCGTACCTGAGCTAGCACATGTTGGAGGCTGTCACACTAAGGACGCCATGGGGCGTGCTAAGGTGGGCGGGGTTTGAGGCTGGGGCCGCAATGCAGGTTGGGAACTGTAGTTCCAGCGCATGTCGGGACTAGCGCATGTGCACCTCCAGGCAGCCGTACTTAAGCTGAGTTTTTTCTTTTTAAAAATATATATATTTTTTAAAAATATATTTTATTGATTTTTTACAGAGAGGAAGGGAGAGGGATAGTCAGAAACACCGACGAGAGAGAAACATCGATCAGCCGCCTCCTGCACACCCCCCACTGGGGATGTGCCCGCAACCAAGGCACACCCCCCTGACCAGAATCGAACCCGGGACCCTTCAGTCCGCAGGCCGAGGCTCTATCCACTGAGCCAAACCGGTTACGGCTTTAAAATTAATTTCAGAGAGGAAGGGAGAGGGAGAGATAGAAACATCGATGATGAGAATCATCATTCGGCTGCCTCCTGCGTGCCCCCCATTGGGGATCGAGCCCACACCCCCCCACTGGCACTCGAACTGCGACCTCCTGGTTCATAGGTCCACGCTCAACCCCTGGACCACCCGTGCTGGGCGTGAGATTTCTGTCTGAAGAAATTCCCGGGGCCGGCTGGGGCCTGTAGGGCTGAAAGGTGTGCTGGGAAGTGTGGCGGCTGTGGTCCCGTTGTAAGGCATGCTGGGACATGTAGTTTCTTTTAAGCCTAACGTGGCCTGGGACCTTCGTGCCTGATACCTGTACTGTGGCTTAACACTCCGGGCTGGGAGGACGCAGAGACAAAATAGGGCGTTCCCGTAGCCTTGAGGTGCTCCCAGGCTGGCAAATGTCCAGTTTTAAATAGTGAGTGCCCATCAGCAGAGCATGGAAGCAGAGACGAATGTCCTCAGCCCGTTTCCCCAGTTTTCATTGAGTGGAACTCTGGCGGGTGGGGGGCTCCCTCAACGAGCCCTCCTTCTCCTCCTCCTCCGGTGGCAGATACCTCACCACCAAGGAGCAGTTCCACGAATTCCTGGAAGCTGGAGGGCGGGAGAAGCCCAGCCAGGAAACCGCGGGAGGAAACCATTATGACCGTGACCTGTCTGAGCCTGAGGCCAAGCGGATCCGACTGGAGGATGGACAGCCAGGAGAGGGCGCCACGGAGGAGGCAGCTGAGCGCCTTGAGCAGCCTCAGACTCAGAAGAGAGCTCGGGGTCAGAACAAGGCCCGGCCTCACATAAAACCCTCCCACTATGACAAGAACAGGCTCTGTCCCTCCATTGTGCAGGTTAGTGTCATTGTCACCATCAAGTCCCGGAAGCCTTCAGTTGGAGCCTCTCTGCCCCCCATTCAGTCCTCATGATGTTGTAATGTAAAAAGCATTATTGTTCCCATTTCCCCGATAAAGAAACTGAGGCACAGTGAGGTTACTGACTATCCCAATGACACACAGCCAGGAGGGGAAGGATCTTTGATTCAAAGCTTGGCTACCCTCGCCCCTCCCTGTCCGCTTTCACTGCCTCCCTCTTTCCTGCAGGAATCAGCTGCAAAGTGTTTTTTTGGTGATCGCTGTCGTTTCCTACACGATGTGAGTTGCTACCTGGAGACCAAGCCGGCTGACCTGGGCCCCCGCTGTGTACTATTCGAGAACTATGGCAGGTGCCCCTATGGTGTGACCTGCCGCTTTGCTGGGGCCCATCTGGGGCCTGAGGGCCAGAATCTGGTGCGGGAGGAGGTGGTCCCAGCCCCTCCCGTCCGCAACGGCTTGGACAAAGCTCTGCAGCAGCAGCTGCGAAAGCGCAAGATCCATTTCGAGCGTGCCGAGCAGGCCCTGCAGCAGCTTGGCAAGGGCCACCTACCAAGCCCCACCCCTTCTGCCACTGTCCCTGAGGTCCCAGGGGCTGAGAGTGCCCCAGGGCAGGACAACTGTGATACCCAGCAGGCCCCCCTGGCGCCCTGCACTGGTACCCCTCCCAGCAGCCCCATGCAGACCTGCGGGCCCCTGACGGATGAGGACATAGTCAGGCTTCGGTCTTGTGAGAAGAGGCAGGTATGTGTCACAGGCTTCCTGTTGAAGACACTAGCAATGGGGAGCAGAAAGAGCTGGACACACCTCCCAGCCCCAGAGAGTCAGGGCTGAAGCAGAGGGAGGCAGTGGGGAAGGCTTCATGGAAGGGGGGGCATTGGGACGGGTTTTGATAGTTGACTAGAAATTATCCAGAAGAGAGGATGGAGAAAAGACCATTTCTCATTGGTGGATTGGTTGACATATGCAGAGATTAAGAGGAAAAAGGGTGCTAGGCCAGTGGGGCAAAGCGAAGCATGTTCTAGATTGTGGGGAGGAGGGAGGCCTCAAAATCCAGATTGGAGGGTGGAGCCTCAGTGCGTGTTTTCTTTCCTTCCAGCTCGACATCAGTGGCAAACTGTACCTGGCCCCCCTCACCACGGTAGGACCCATGTGGGTGGGCTGGGTGGTGGCAGTGTGGTC
The DNA here is from genome assembly GCF_963259705.1 of Myotis daubentonii. NCBI lineage: Eukaryota > Metazoa > Chordata > Mammalia > Chiroptera > Vespertilionidae > Myotis > Myotis daubentonii. Next base: position 30,129,224 of record NC_081844.1, read on the forward strand.
ACTCCAGCAGTGCCCAGTGCCTGCCAGTCTTGGGTATTCCTGTTGAGGACACTAGCAGTGGAGTGGGGGCAGGAGTTGGGGTCCCTGCTTGTCACACCCTTACCTGTTTGTGTCCCCCACTGCCACCAGTGTGGGAACCTGCCTTTCCGGCGAATCTGTAAGCGCTACGGGGCTGACGTGACGTGTGGGGAGATGGCTGTTTGCACCAACCTGCTGCAAGGCCAGACGTCCGAGTGGGCCCTGCTCAAACGCCACCCGTGCGAGGACATCTTTGGTGTCCAGGTTGGTGCTGCCACAAGGGAGGGAGAAAGAGAGGGAGAAGGGGCTTTCCACTGCCAAGATCTGGAGCAAGGAGTCACTTCCCAGATCCTCTCGCCTCGGCCGTGGGCCGGGGGCGCCAGCCTGATGCATCTCCAAGGGCTAATGCCGGGGGATGGGGCCGGGGTGGGGCCAGGCAGGGATGGTCTGAACTGGCCCTGGCCCCTCACCTCCTTTGCTCCAACACCTGCCGTAGCTGGAGGGTGCTTTCCCGGACACTATGACCAAGTGCGCAGAGCTGCTGAACCGCACCATCGAGGTGGATTTCGTGGACGTCAACGTTGGCTGCCCCATCGACCTTGTGTACAAGAAGGTAGCGACCATTCAGCCCTGGATCCCCCGAGTGGGCAGGTTGTAGATAGGGCGGAGGTCAGGGAGCTGGCCTCACTCCTGCCTGAGTCTCTGGGAACCTACGGGGGTCCCTGTGCCTCAGTTTCCCTTTTCACAGCAAGGACAGTGAGGGGTGTTGGGCCCGGCTTGGGTCTTGCCCTCCGTTGCTCCAGCCGCCTGTCTCTCCCAGGGCGGGGGCTGCGCCCTCATGAACCGCTCGGCCAAGTTTCAGCAGATTGTGCGTGGCATGGACCAGGTATGCCGAGTGTCCCCACCTTCCCCCACCCGGCTCTGCGCCCTGCTGACCGCACTCACACCCGCAGGTGCTGGATGTGCCGCTGACAGTGAAGATCCGCACGGGCGTCCAGGAGCGTGTGAACCTGGCACACAGGCTGCTGCCCAAACTGCGGGAATGGGGGGCAGCCCTGGTCACGGTGGGTCTCGGGGTGCAGTGGGTATCAGACCTCGGGGGCACTCCAGCTACCGCTTCTAATGGTCTCTCTCTTCCCCACCTCCCTCTTCATCTCGGATCTCCCTCCATGTCTCTGTCTGTCTGTCTGTCTCTGTCTGTCTCAGCCTGGGTTTCCCTCCCTCCCTCCCTCCCTCCCTCCCTCCCTCCCTCCCTCCCTCCCTCTCTCTCTCTCTCTCTCTCTCTCTCTCTCTCTCTCTCTCTCTCTCTCTCTGATGTCCTGCCTCCCCTCCCTCCCTCCCTCTCTCCCTGTGTGGCCACTCTTTCTCTAGCTGCATGGCCGCTCTCGGGAGCAGCGCTACACCAAGCTGGCCGACTGGCAGTACATCAAGCAGTGCGTGGCGGCGGCCAGCCCCATGCCCCTGTTCGGTGGGTCCCCAACTCTCACCTGAGACCCCTCCCTGCCCCAGTGGGGGCTGCTGGGCTGGCAAGAACTCCCCCACAGCTGGCTTTCCTGCCTGTAGGCAGCTCCCTGAGGCCCTATCTCTGCCCCTCAGGAAACGGGGACATCTTATCCTATGAGGACGCTAACTGCGCCATGCAGACCGGTGTCACTGGAATCATGATTGCCCGGTAGGTGGGCCCGGGGCCTGGGGGTTACCTGGAGCTGCCCCTGGGCCCAGCCTGCAGCTCCGGGAGGGTGAGTGTGTGTCTGAGCTTTGTCCCGTTTGTCACAGTGCCTCAGCCCAACGGCTTGGCCTCCTGGTCCATTTATCCCCAGCGGGTGGCTGTCGGTGCAGAGAGATGGCAGGGCTGCAGCTGGCCGGGGCCGGAGGGACTAGAAATTTCTGCAGCTGTTGGCTTGGGGTGCGGGTTGGGACTCTTGGGCTTTAAGGCTTCTAGAACAGCTGGAGAGTCTGCCTGCAGAGCTGGAGGGACAGGGACTGTGGGTTTGGGGCCTCTGACCACTCCCTGCCCTGCAGTGGTGCCCTGCTCAAGCCGTGGCTGTTCACGGAGATCAAGGAGCAGCGGCACTGGGACATCTCCTCATCCGAGCGCCTGGACATCTTGCGGGACTTCACGAGCTACGGCCTGGAACACTGGGGCTCGGACACGCAGGGCGTGGAGAAGACCCGCCGCTTCCTGCTCGAATGGCTCTCCTTCCTGTGCAGGTGGGTGTGGAGCCGCTGCGGGGCGGGTGTTGGTGAGGCCAGCCTGGCCCACCCTGTCCCCACCTGCCTGCAGGTATGTGCCTGTGGGTCTGCTGGAGCGGCTCCCACAGAGGATCAACGAGCGGCCCCCCTACTACCTGGGCCGAGACTACCTGGAGACGCTCATGGCCAGCCAGAGGGCCGCCGACTGGATCCGCATTAGGTGCCCGGGACCGAGGAGCCGGGGGAGGGGGCACGTCCTGGGTCGGGGTGTGGCCCGGGCCTGACCCTGCCCTCCGCCTGCCCTCACAGTGAGATGCTGCTGGGACCTGTGCCACCCGATTTCGTCTTCGTGCCAAAACACAAGGCCAATGCGTACAAGTAGCTGCAGGGGTGGGGGGGCATCGGAGGCGGCGTGGCGAGTGAGAAGACAATAAACTTCGTTCTTTTAAAACTCGGGCCTTTCTGTGACCCCGAGGCCGCCCCTTCCCACCCCCGGGAGCTCTCCCTGGACACCTGCCCATCCCTGTCCCTGGCAGCTCCCTTCTTCCTCCCTCCCTCATTCACCAAAGTCGCCCGGCAGGCCACTGCTGATGCCCAGAGAGGCCTTGAACATAAAGAAGCCGCTGGGGCTTCTTGGGGGAACCATGGGGGACCTTTGGCCTGTGGGGGTGTGGATCAGGATGGGCTGCCTGGAGGAAGGGGCCTCAGAGCTATTAGATTGGCATTGCTGGTAAAGGCAGAAGGCAGTGTACTAGGCCCAGGATCTGCCCCACACCGTGACACCTGTCTGTGGCTGCCTTGGTTTCCCCTTCTATCCCTGTCCACCCTCCCCCACCTCCAATACCCGGAATCCTGACCAGCGGGCTGGAACCTGCTGCCCGGAGTAACCAGGCAAACAGAACTCTGCACGACCTCTGAGCTGTTCTCTGGGTGGGCTGCCTGTGCTCCCACCTGCCACCCTCTGGGCCTGCCCAGGCTGGCGCCCCCCCCCCCCCCATGCAGCACCCGAAGCCCTTCTACACTCCTGCAGCCCCCCAAGAAGGTTTCAGCCCTCGGGGCCTGGATGGCACCGAGGGGCCAGGCAGCCAGCCCACTCCTGCCTGCACAGAGCCTCTCCCCACTGTGGGTACGTGTCAGGGAGCAGTGGGGTTGGGTGGGGGTGGGGCTCTGCCCACCAGCCTCAGGACCCACTACCAGCCCGCCTTTGTTCACAGGTTCCTCCAACTTGTATCACCCCCCAAACCTGGAGAAAGAGGTGTTTCCAGGCCCCCCAGCAGGTACTGGCCTCCTCCCAGCCCTGACGGCACCCGGGAGTGGGTGGGGGAGGCAGGGCCATCTTGCCTCCACCGTGGCCTCCGAGGCTCCTCGAAGCAGGATTCACGCCCTTGTTTCCCAAAAGGGCTCCCAGGCCAAGGTCTGTGCCCGTCTGACAGGCCTATTGCTCTTGGCCCTGACGGTCCCTCAAGCCCAGGCCATGTCCACCGGCCCCGGGTTTAGGGCCCCCGTCTCCTCCCCCTCCCCTGCAGGGGGGTTGTAGCCCTGCCCTCTCAGGGCCACCCTCCTGGGCCCGCAGGTTTCCAGATGGCGCCCTGCGGCTGCTTCTTTGACCCCCGCATTTACCGAATCGAGTGGGCCACCACCGGCTTTGGCCAGGCGTCCCTGTACAAGCTGGCAGCAGCGGGTGGTGGGGTGCCAGCGGGGGGCCCCAATTCACCCAGCACCTACCTCCTAGAGTCCCAGCACTACCTCAAGGCCCCGGTGCCGCCTCCACCGTACCCCCATTTCCAGCCAGTGCCCGGGGGCCCCCAGTACCTCCTGCCCTACTTCCCCCCTGAGGGGCCCGGGCCTGAGGCCCTGGGCTTTATGGGGGATGGGGGAGCCCCCGCCTTCGTGGAGCTGCCCCCGCCCCTGCTCAAGGAAGGCCTGGTGCCCCTGCCACCGCCGCTGCCCTCCCAGGAGAACCAGCTGCCGCCTGTCGTCATCGCGCTGCCTGCGGAGGCCGCGCGGCCCCCCGGGGGCTATGGCCGCCTCAAGGGTCGCCTGAGCCAGCTCCACGTGCCCGGGGAGCCCCCAGCCTTCCCTGCGAAGGAGCTGCAGGGCAGTGGCCCTGGGCCGGGCCTGCTGTACCCCCCAGGCCCTGGGGGGCCCAAGGCAGCCCCGTTGGAGGCGGGAGAGACCAGGTCCCCCGAGGCCGCCAGGGCCTTCGTGCTGCCTGAGAAGGTGCTGCTGGAAGACGCCATGAAGCTCTTCGACTGCCTGCCGGGGGGTGCCGAGCCCGAGGGGCCCCTGCGCAAGGCCCCGGGGCCAGCCCTGCCCGACAGCGGGGGTGGCGGGGATGACTCCTCCAGCGACATCCGCTCGCTGCACCTGCCGGATGAGCTGCTGTCCTTCGACTACAGCGTGCCCGAGATCCTGGACACTGTGTCCAACGTGGACTACTTTTTCAACTTCAAGGCGCTCGACGAGGAGCCACCACCCTGCCCAGGGCCCCCCGCCATCACCACTGCGGCCCCTGTGCTTCGGGCCGAGCCCCCCAGCAAGAGAAAGTCTGGTGCCTCAGCCGCCAGAAAGGGCAGACAAGGAGGCCGGAGTAAGCAGGCCACGGGCCTGGCCAGCGCCCCAGCCCCCGGGACCCAGGCAGGACCTGGGAGCCACCCCCATTAAAGCGGATTTGATCTCAGCCCAGTGTCTGCTCAGTGGCGATGGGGGCAGTAGGCCAGGGCGGACGGGGAGGGCTTGCCTCTCACCTGCTGTAGTGCCCAATGGCCCCAAACCAGGGAGGGAGGCCCTGCAGGACCCCGCGCCTCCTGGTGCTGGACTTCCAGACTGAGCGAGGAGCCCTGGGCTCGGGATTCTGAACCCCTTCTGTCCGGGCCCTGGAGAGGGAAGCGGGCTTTGCCACCAGACGCCTGCGCTGTGAGGATCCCTCACTTCGAGTTTGGTGAGGAAAGTCAAGGCTGCCCAGAGACCGGCAGGAACCTGCCTGGAGGGAGACAGCAGGGTGGGCCCCAGCGCTGCCCTCTGCTGGCCCCTTGTGCCATAGCCGGTGGGGACGTTTGAGGGGGTTTCAGCTGGGCTCCGCCTCAGCCCACCTCCCGAGGGGTGGGTGAGAGGCATGGGGAGGGGCCGTGGTGCCTGTGAGGGACCCCGTGCTGGTCCAGGCAGACGTGGAGGCAAGTGCTGGGTGGAAATGAAGGCACCTGGTGGCCTGAGGGTGGCGGCTGGGCAGGCAGGTGGGAGGTGGAACCCCAAAACAAGCCACCTGTGATGGGGACCAGCAGAGTGCACCCGGGTGACAGAGACCAGGGTGGGCAAGTCTGTCCCAGGAAGGGCATCCGGCCAGGCCTCGTATGCTGCGCCCCCTGGGGGCCCACTCAGAGGCCCTCTATCCCAAGCAGCAGGCACAGGAAGCCCAGAGTTCGGGTGTCCGTGTCTCACCCCTGCCCCTTCCCACCGTCTCCTCCTCGGGCCCATGGAGCCCCTCGTCCCCTTGCCTGCTCCAGGCTCTCAGCCTTTCCCGGGGCAGCTGCAGCCACAGCCTCTGAAACCCTCCAGGTGAGCCTGAAGGGGCCAGCTTGGTCTCCCAGGTAACATAAGGCAAGCACGTCAAACGCAAAGGCTAACACGGACCAATGAACAAGGTGTAAGTGTACGTGGGCCACGAAAAAACAAAAGCTTCACCTTTCATAGAAACGTAGGTTTATTTCGATAGAGACATGCTGAATACAAAGGGCTGAAATAAATGAGTCATCGTTAACATAAAACAGAACATTTTAATAAAAATTAATATTTTTCTTGAATATTAACTTACCAGACACTGAATAACTGCACAAATAAGCGTAACACAAGCCTATTTTTCTTATTTCCGAAGTGAAATATTTCCTGTTGCACACACCCAACAAGTCAGTCCAAGACTAATGATGTGGCAATCGGCCCCCAGAATGTTCGCTGCTGGTATTAGTGGAGAGAAACGGTGCACCTGCTCGTAAGGCGTGTGAGGGAAATGAAGGCAACACGATTATAGTGATCAGTCAGCAAACGTCGTAGTTCATCATTAATAATTATGTATAACAGGATATTGTAAAAATTAAGTTAATGAAATTTTTATTAAAACGTTTCTAATATACCTTATATTGGTTGGACCACAAAAATATTCATTGTGAGCCGAAACCGGTTTGGCTCAGTGGATAGAGCGTCGGCCTGCGGACTGAAGGGTCCCGGGTTCGATTCTGGTCAAGGGCATGTACCTGGGTTGCGGGCACATCCCCAGTGGGAGATGTGCAGGAGGCAGCTGATCGATGTTTCTCTCTCATCGATGTTTCTAACTATCTCTCTCCCTCTCTGTGAAAAATCAATAAAATATATTTTAAAAAAATATTCATTGTGGGCCACAAGTTTGAGATGCTTGATATAAGGGATCAGGAAGCAAAGGGAGATGGAGGCCTGCTCCCCGCCCCCTGCAGAGAGGCCCTGGGCTGGGTGGTGGTGGTCAGGGGCGTGACTAGAATGAGGAAGTGGCTAGGTACAGGGACGGCAGACGGGGAGCTGAAGCCTGGTGCCTCTCCATGCCCAGCACCACACCACAAGTCCGAGGTGCTTACATGGCTCATCTCCCTGAACCCTATTCCAAAGCTCAGCAAAGTGGAGACAGTTATGCCCTGGCTGGTTTGGCTCAGTGGATAGTGTCAGCCTGTGGACTGAAGGGTCCCAGGTTTGATTCCAGTCAAGGGCACATGCCTGGGTCTCAGGCTCGGTCCCCAGTGGGGGGGCGTGCAGGAGGCAGCCGGTCAATGGTTCTCGCTCATCATTGATATTTTTCTCTCCCCTCCCCCTCCCCCTCTCCCTTTCTCTCTGAAATCCATAAAAATATATTTTAAAGAGAAAGAAGTGGAGACAGCTATGCCATTTGGGCACTGTTCCCTCCATTCCTGGACTTTCACAGGCACTGGCACCATTTACGTTTGTCCCCACTGTGTCTGTCCCATCTCTGTTCTGAACCGAAGAGAGGTCGGAGCGCAGTCCCTGGGCTTCCTGCTGAGCCCTGAAGTAGCATGTGGAGTATTCCGGGATGAAAAGTGTCCCCAGTGAAGGGAAGGCCCTGGCAAAGGAGGTGGTGGATGATGAGCTTGTAAGAGGATGTGTTTGTTTTTCTGAAGATGAATGCAGACCAGGGACAGGAAGCCAGTGTCACCTGACAACCGAACACGTCCCCTCCAGAGGCTGCAGGGGTGGGGGGGGGGGGGCATCCTGCTCGGCCCGGAGGGCAGAGTAAGTGGTTATTCACTATAGTTGGCAGTGGAGGTGTCGATGCCTGGACTGAGGCTGCGCTGGGCCGTTGGAGATGACCACAGATATATTTTTTAACCTAAGAGTAAACAGGAAAAGTCGTGGGACCACCCAAGTTTCCATTGACAATGAGATGGCTGCCTCATGCCACCTGGGTTTATGATGAAGTGGTGACCTCCCACTGATGGATAGATGGATGGAAAGAGTATACATGTACATGGTATGTGTAAAAGGGTGGGGCAAAATTAGGTTTACAGCTGTGAATTTGCAAAACAGTGTATTGTATTTTTATTATACTAGGGGCCCAGTGCACGAATTCGTGCACCTTGAAAGGAACTGTGGGCTGTGAGGCTGTGGTGGGCACAGGGGTGGGTCTTGGCCCATCCTCCACGCCCCTGCCCAGCCCCTCCTGCTGCGGCCGCCAGTCCCCTGTCTCCTGGCAGCCCTGCCACCGCCACTGCTCCCACACAGAGCGACGCCAGCGTGGCCAGATTGGGGCCAGCGCCAGCAGCAGGTGTGAGCGGGGCTGTCGCTGGCAGCGGGTGCGAGAGGCGGCTGCTGCCTGGGATCGCCCCTCAGGAGCAGGGGGAGGTGGAGAAGCCCTCAGGGACAATTGGGGCCGGTGCCGGCTGCGGGTGCGAGTGTCTGGTGGGACTGTGGCATGCGGGAGCAAAGAATTTTCAGTAACCACCAGAAGCTCACCCTGATGACAGCGACTGATGCCCCACCTTGGTCGGGCGCCCCCGCTCACCTGCTCCACCATCCCACCATGGCCAATGCCCACCATGTTCCACGCTCTGCTGCCTGCTGCTGACACCCACCATGTTCTGTGCACACCTGGTGGTCAGTGTATGGCATAGTGACCAGTTGTTCAGCTGTTCCCCCATTCAGTTAGGGCTTTATATAGAGAGAGATTGTTTTCCATACAACTATAAACCTACTTTTGCCCCACCCTCTTTATGTACACAGTATCTACACACATGCATACATGTGTACATATGCACACATGTTTCATGCACACATAAATGTTTCACACACTGTATACGTGTACACATATGTATACATGTATACAGTACATATCTGCACATGCAAATGTGTGTACTGTATGCACATACATATGTATATGTATTGTCTATATGTATGCACATGTATATGCGCACACACGCAACCCATACACCTGCATATATGTATACATATGCATGAATATATGCACACATGCATGTAGAATATTATCTGTACACACATGTATTGGAATGTGTATACATGTGTGCACATGCATGTATTTACATTACTTATAGGTATATACCCATGCTTATGTATATATACAGCCATAATAAAGTATGTATGTGCAAACATGTATGCTTACCTCTACACATATATATATACTTGTGTGTGCATACTATATATGTATACATAAGTGTATACACATTACACAGACATGCACATGCATATGTATACACACTATATGCACGAGTACCTATTATGTCTACCTATGTATGCATGTACACACATATCCCTATATATCATACACATACACGTGTATATGTATGGACATGTATGTATACACATGTGCACATCACCTACTTGCATATGTATAAATAACATATAATAAAATATATGCTTTTAAAATTGTATTCATGTTTATATCGAACGTGCCTTTATGTGTGTGTTTGTACACGTGTTCGGGTTTATAATCAAAGATGGAATTTCACCCATCCGTCTTCCATGGGCTCCACTGCTTCTTCCTGGGTCTTAGCCTTCTCTAACAGCACCTGTCACTGTCTCACCCTCTGCTGAGGCCGCCTGTCGCTCCGTGTGTGCCTGCTGGTCTGCGTCACCCGCTCCTCTTGATTAGTGTTTGGGCCGCCCCTCCTGACTGTCACAGCCGATGGAGGTGCTGCCACTGAGAGGAACCCCGACACCAGCATATAGAGGAAGGCAGAAGAGCAGTGCAAGTAGGTGTCAGGAAACCACCACCATGACTGATGCTCAGGCCACCTGCTTGTTTGGCATGCAATTTATTATGACAACTCTGAGCCTCCAGGGCACCTCAGCGCCTAAACTGGAAACACGCGCAAGACTTTCTGCACCTGTCACACAGACCGTCCCAGTACCTTTTGAACCTGTGGCCCTGCTCCGTGGGCAGCCACTTGGGGACCACGTAGGCCAGCCACACGGACAGCAGGATGGTTGCCATGATCAGGATAATGGTGATCTCGGGCCTGAGGATGTTCAGCGGGAAGGCCCCGTACACATAGATGCTGAAGGTGGTTGTCAGGTGACAGTAGCTGCAAGGGGTGGGTGGGGAGAGACCATGGGGCATTGCCTTTACCCAGAAAACACTCACACCAAGATGAGGGCCCTGGACAGCAGGTCCCATATATATCCACTCAACTCTATCCATCCTGAGTCTGCCTTCCTCGTGTGTATTTTGGCAGCAGTCATGCCCGCCCCCCCCCCCCGGACCCCTGGAGTCCCCTGCTCTATACTCAGGTTCCATCACAGCGTGCAAGTGGAGAGGGGCAGGACCACAGCCACAGACATCCATGAGGCTGGCGGCCAGCAGGATGGGCAGGAAGGGCGCCCCAGGAGGGGGACCAGGGGATGGGAGAACTCGCTGAGGCCGCTACTGGAGGCAGGTGAAGGAGGAGGGGGTGACACATCTCACAGGTAGCCCCCTCTCCTCTGGATGTCCCCACCCCGGTGCCTTTTGCCCAGTGCCACCTCAGAGCTAGTCCCTCTGGTCCAGGATGTGGGGCCTCTAGGGAAGGCAGGGTCTCCACATGCTTTGGGAGGTGGAGTTTGTACCTGTCTTAAAGGGATAGATGATGGAGGGAGAGAATGGGCCCCCATGATTCCCTTCTTAGTGGGAGACACTGCTGATCCAGACAAGCACACCAGATGTGACTTAGGAGGTTCTCAGTCCTCTGGGTGGTAAGTATTCAACAGCCAGCTCTGGGGTGGGAGAGTTCTGGTTGATACTGTGCACTGATTCCCCTGGTGTCAATACTCCCACCGTGGCCAATTTCAAGTCAGCTGGCTTGCAGAATCCCTGAACATTTCTGAGTTGGCTCCTTCACATCACCAGACATGGCATGAGAGGGTACCTGTGGCCCCCGCTGGGAGAACGGGTCTCCCAGACGTGTGATGTGCCCAGCCGTTCCCAGAGGCCCCGCCCTACTCACCTATAGTACGGATCCACGATATTAATGATAAAGATATAGATTCCATTCCTTTGGTCGAAAATGATCTTGTTTTCTGTTGGGCCTCCCAAGATCTGATATGGGACGTTAGGCCATTGCAAGGGACTGTCATTGTTGGGGTTGTGGCAGCTCACATAGTTCTGGGGAGGAGAACAGGGGTATGGGAGCTGGGGAAAGCCATGCTAGCACCACAGTCAGCCCCACTTGCTCACCAGCCACCCAGGTTCAGGCCAGGGCCCCGTGCTCCCTGGGTGGGCCCCGGGCTCCCGGTCCCTGTGGAGGTGGCCGTGGACGCTGCTTCACCCCTCCCTCTGCTTTCCCGGCATCTGTGCAACATGGTGAATGTACAAGACAAACGAGTGTGTGCTCTAAAACCTCACTGTGTTCTGTGAACGTCACATCGTTAAAACGCCCGCACAAGTAAACCCAATGTCACCAACAAAACCAAACGCACATGGCAGAGGGGGAGAAAGGAGCCACGCCCTGGCTGCGCGACTAAGTTGGTTGGAGCATCGTCCCATGCACCAAACGGTTGCGGGTTCGATTCCCAATCAGGCCAGCATACCTAGGTTGCGGGTTTGATCCCCAGTCAGGGCATGTAGGGGAGGCAACCAATGGATGTTTCTCACATCAATGTTTCTCTCTCTCTCCCTCTCTCTCTAAAAAAACATTGAAACAAAACCCCATGTCCTCCAGTGAGGATTTTAAAAAGGAGCCAAGCCGAAACCGGTTTGGCTCAGTGGATAGAGCGTCGGCTTGCGGACTGAAAGGTCCCGGGTTCGATTCCGGTCGGGGGCATGTGCCTGGGTTGCGGGCACATCACCAGCAGGAGATGTGCAGGAGGCAGCTGATCGATGTTTCTCTCTCATCGATGTTTCTAACTCTCTATCTCTCTCCCTTCTTCTCTGTAAAATATCAATAAAATATATTTAAAAAAAAAAAAAAAAAAAAAAAAAAAAAAGGAGCCAAGAATCCGCAGGCAGGACTGGGCCCAGGTGTGGGAGCGTCACCTATTGGTAGCGTTGCTGCATTGCGCTGTGTCTGTGCCTTTGGAGTTGAGGGACTCAGTCGATGGAAATTATTCATGTGCATCCCAAAAGGACTAATGCAATTTCTTCCCTTTACTGACATCGTGTCCTTACGTGTCAGTTGTGTACAAACCAATGTGCACGATAGAAATGCTCGCTGAGCAGAACAGATGGCAAATTTAATCTGCCCCTTAGAAATGGGCATTTGGATGGTTCTAGAACATGATCAGCAATGCCCACAGCTCTGAATGTTTGGCCAAAGCCTTTGGGAGAGATTCCCAAAGGAGTCACAGGTCTTACATTCCCATTGTGCTCCACCCCCCCGCCCCCCCCCCCACCCGCTGTGGACTGAATATTGGTACCCCCTCCCCCCACACCCGCTGTGGACTGAATATTGGTACCCCCTCCCCAATTCACCTGTTAAAACCTAACCCCTAAGGGGATGGTAGAGGAGATGGGGACTTCGAGAGGTGATTAGGTCCTAAAGCTGTGCCCTGTGAAAGGACCTCCGAGAGCTCCCTCGCCCCTCGGCCACGTGGAGACACAGGGAGAAGACAGTCACTTAGGAACCAGGAGGTGGCCTCTCACCAGACAACAGGTCTGCCGCACCTCGACCTCGACCTCCAGCCCCCAGGATGGAGAGAATAAATGTTGCTGTCCACAACCCCCGGCTGTGGCATTCTGGGACAGCATCTTCCAGACGGACCCAAACGATTGGAAGAGTGACTGCTACCTCGCGGTCCCAGGCCAAGGGCCCGCCCCAGGAGTCCTCCTCGATGCTGGTCCAGTTCTGCGGCTGGGAACTGCAGAGCGCGGTCCGCGCCGTCAGGGAGTACGTGTACGTGAACAGCCCGTTCACCTCCAGCAAGACGTACTCGGCCGCCACCTCCTCCTGGAACTTCCCTCCCTGCCACCTAGGACACACGCACAAGAGCGGCGGGGCTGGGGTTGTGCAGGGAGCAGCGCCCTGGGTGAGGAGACCGTTCTGGGGCGGGGCGAGCCACAGAGCAAAGCGGAGCTCCCGCCCCCGGCGGACACTCCTGGATGGCCAACAGGTGGACGCAGCAGAGGCAGGTGGGACAGAGGGGAGGGGGGCACGGGAGGGGCCAGGCATTGAGATTTTCCATGGGGTGGACAGAGGCATCTCCGGGGAGGAGACACATGAGCAGAGCCTGGGAGACGCTGGTGTGATGTCCTACCTCTGAATGACGTCATTTGTTAAAGATTCCGATTAATTAATAAGCCAGTAAACCATGAACGACACCCTTCGCACCAGTCCGCTGGCATTTTCCGGACGAGCACCCGGCAGCGAGCAGCAGGGCCCCATCCCGGGCGGGAACGGAGGGTGCTCTAAGGCGCCGTCGCTCGGAGCACGTTCTGTTGGCTCCCGCCAGCGTGGAGCTGACCTCCGCGGACAGGACCTCTTCCTGCCCTCACCCCCGCTCACACATCCCCACGTGGCAGCTCTGAGCCAGGGCTGGTCCCTAGGCCACGGCTCGGTCCTGTGTGTCTGCCTGGGATTCCACCTGGGCGTGGAGTGGGACAGGCGGAACTAAGACGTGAGGGGCCAACGCTACCCTAATGCGTGCGGCGTGAGCTGTTCCGGCTGGCCACAGCCGCGCAGTCAGAGATAGGCCAGGCAGATGAGCTTCTTCCAATTAGTTCCCACTAAGTCACATGGAAAGCCAGGTGCTCAGGCTACATGCCCAGTGCCCGGTGGCCGCGTGGAGCTCCTGGCTGCCCATCGGGTGGCCCAGAATTATGGGGCGTTTCCACCGCCGCCGCAGAGAGTCCTGGGCCACCATGGGGCCGGGGGCCCTGGTCCCAGCCCCCGAGGGCCTGTGCTGAAGTAACCTTACTGGACCATCCATCACCCGTAAAAATGCAAGAATGACACCAAAGTGTGTCCCCCAAATTCGCCCCAGCCCCCAGGGTGACTCTCCGGAGGGGCCCTGACCCCGGAGGAGAGGAGACTCCAGGGCTCACTGGCTCCCGCCACCCGGAAGCAGGAGGAGGCCATGGGGCGCAGGGGCCTGGCGGAACCAGCCCTGCCGACCCCTTGCTCTTGGACTTGGGGCCCCAGGACTGAGGGACAGTCACGTCTGACGTCTAAGGCCTCCCCCGACCCCCGCCCCCGTCCCTGGAATGTTGTCATGGCCACGGGAGCTAAGACAGTGGGTGGGTGGGCACGTAGGGGCTGTCTGAGCTGAGAGCTGGGGGGACCAAGAACAGGGTAGGGAGAGGGCACAGCTGGCAGGGGGACAGTGGGGCTGGAGAGGCCGGGGGTGGAGGGGGCTGAGGGGAAGACTGAGCTTTATCCAAGAGTGACAGGGGCACTTGAAGGGCCAGGCGGAGCGGGGAGCAGGGAGCATGGCCGACCGCCCCCCGCCAGCCTCACAGGGAGCTTACAGTTCCACCACGGGCTTCCAGGGGGTGTCATAGTGGACGAGGAGGGGACAGCCCAGCTTCTCGTAAGGGTAGTGCACCACCAGGTCCTGGGTGGCCTTCTGGCCCTGGAAGTTGAGGTTGTAGGCTCCCCTGAGCAGAGAGGGGGCAGGGGTGAGGCCCCTCCAGGCTGCCCGGTGCACCCCACCCCCTCCTCCCAGGCTCAGCTGCTTCCAGGGGAGGGGAGTCTGAGGAGGGGGCAGCAGCCATCCCCCCTGCGATGGTTAACATTTTGGGTCCACTTGGCTGTGCCCCAGAACCTGGATGTGTGGTCAGACATTATTCTGATGTTTCCATGAGAGTGTTTCTTGGGGATGAAATTAGCATTTAAATCAGTTGGGCTCAGTAGAGTGCCCTCCCCAAGGCAGGTGCATTCAAAGGCCTTAATAGAAAAAAACTGTGCCTTCTCTCTCCCTCCCTCCTTCCCTCCCTCCCTCTCCGTCTTTCTGTCTCTCTCACTGTTTCTCTGTCTCTCTGTCCCTCTGTCTGTCTCACACACACATCCTGTCACTTCTCTTTCCATGAAGACCCCTGACGCACACATTCCTTTGTGCCTCATGAGGCCTGACTGCAGCCACACTGGTCAGTAAGCCCAACCGCGCCAGTTTTGGCCGTGGCCGTGGCCCTGGACAGCTGACTGCCTTTTGGTTTGTATCCAAGGCCATGTCTTCTCACAGCGGGGGGGGGGGGGGGGCGGGCTGCACCAGCGGGGAGGGGCTCCCCGAGCCCCTTCCATGCCCTCTTGGTGGCACGAGGGACCAGAGCACGGCTGAAAGGCGCACCTGGGCTCCCACCCCCTCCTGCTTTGGCCACAGTGTCTGGCCAGCTCTCCTCGCTCAGAGGAGCCGGCGCAGGCTGGGAAGGGCCTGTAAGATGGGGGTGGTCACAGGAGGGAGGGGGTGAAGGGAAAGCGCTGGCTCACTTCTCGATGACGTAGCTGTAATTGTCCTGAAGGGCCACGGGGTCGAGGATGCCTTTGTAACAGGCTGAGATTTCGCTGAAAGCAACAAAAGGGGGTGAGACGCTGCTGACCCCACACAGAACTGAAGCAACATGAATTCTTCCCTTTGACATATATGCCCCATTGGTTTGATATTCGAGCCCTTTCTTACTTTCTGGTTCTCCGAGATGTTCCAGGCTTATCTCACCCAAGGATATTTTCCCATTGATTTTTATAGAGAGTGGAACAGAGGGAGAGGGACAGGGGAGACGGGGAGAAAGCAGGGGGGCGGGAGGGGGGGCGGGTGAGAGAAACACTGATGTGAGAGAGACGCATTTATTGGTTGCCTCCTGCATGGGCCTAGGATTGAACTTGCAGGCCTGGTATGTGCCCTTGACTGGGAATCAAACCGGAGACCCTTTGGTGTACAGGCCAATGCTCTAACCACGGATCCACACCGGCCAGGGCACTCCAGGCTTACCTTGCATCTTATCTGCCCAGCCTAGAATCAGCCCTTTCTCCAAGGAGCCCTAAGGCCAAAATCATGGCACTGAGCGTTCTGACATTTGAAACCATCATTTCCTTGTTCTTCTATGTACTATGCCACCTGGGCATTCATCCTTAGTTGATTTTTGCCTGATTTTGTCTTCTTAAGACTAGACTTAGGGGTGGGCAAACTTTTTGACTCGAGGGCCACAGTGGGTTCTTAAACTGGACCGGAGGGCCGGAACAAAAGCATGGATGGAGTGTTTGTGTGAACTAATATAAATTCAAAGTAAACATCATTACATAAAAGGGTACGGTCTTTTTTTTCAATAGTTTTATTCATTTCAAACGGGCCGGATCCGGCCCGCGGGCCGTAGTTTGTCCACGGCTGGTCACTAGACGCATGCTATGTGTGTTCTCTTATGTCTTTAGAACGATCCATCCAGCTAATTCTGCCTCATTTGTTTTCATTGCCACATGAGTCCTTTGTATCAAAACATCATACCTGACCTACCAGCCTCTGGTCCAAGCACGTCAAACTCGCGGCCGGCATAACAGACGAGGCATGTGCCCACCAGCCGGAGTCTGACGTGCTGGCTCTCGCGATGGGCATTTGAGTTGGCATGCTTCCAGCTTGGTGCTATTAGGCCCGGGCCTGGTAGCGCAGGGGCTTAGATACACCAAGGCTGGGGTTCAATCCCATCAGGGCACATACAGAAATCGACCCATGATGCACAAGTGAGTAGAACAACAAATCAATCATCTCTCTCTCTGTAAAAAAAATAGTTAAAAAAAAAAAAAAGAAAGAATGCTGCAGCCCTGGCCGGTGTGGCCCAGTTGTTTGGAGCATTGCCCCTTATACTGAAGGGTTGTGGGTTTGGTCCCCAATCAATGTACCCCCCTCCCCTTCTCCTCCTGTCCCCCTCCCCTCCTCCGCCCCTTCCCCCTTAGTAAAATCAATAAGCATTTCCTCGGGTGAGGATGGAGGAGAAGAATGCTGCAGGAAACATTCTGGAACCTGCACCAGTGCAATGTGCACGAGTGGAAGGGCTGACTGATGGATGTGCTTTCCACAGGAGCGGGACGGGAGGTGTGCGCGCCCACCAGTAGTTCCTGTGAGTTCCGGAAGCTGCCCGAGGGGTCCCCAGCCGCCCCAGGACTCGCCACTGGCTAGGCTCTGCCAGCCCCTCCTGTGGGGGAATGAGGTCTCCAACACAGGTTTTCATTTTCGTTTCCCTATTAATCGAGCTTGACCTTCTCAGCATCCTGTCACATGCTATCAGCCTCCTTTTCTTTTCTTTTTTAGACATGCCTTTGCCCATTTTTGGTCTGTTCATTTCTCTCTCTCTCTCTCTCTCTCTCTCTCTCTTTTAATTTATTGATTTTTAGGTAGAGGAAGGGAGCGAGAGAAAAAGAAACATGGATTTGCTGCCCACTTATTTATGCGTTCATTGGTTGTTTCTTGTATGTGTCCTGACCAGGATCGAACCCACAACCTTGGCATATCGGGACAACGCTCTAACCAGCTGAACTATCCTGCCAGGGCTCTCTCTCTCCCTTTTTAAATTGATTTGTAGGAATTCTTTATAAATTCTGGTTACCAGTCCTTTGTTGGTTACATATGTGGCAAATACCTTCCCACTCTCTAAGGTAAAAGTTTTTTTGTTTTTTTTAAAAAATATTTTATTGATTTTTTACAGAGAGGAAGGGAGAGAGATAGAGAGTTAGAAACATCGATGAGAGAGAAACATCGATCAGCCGCCTCCTGCACAACTCCTATTGGGGATGTGCCCGCAACCAAGGTACATACCCTTGACCGGAATCGAACCTGGGACCTTCAGTCCGCAGGCCGACGCTCTATCCACTGAGCCAAACCAGTTTTGGCTAAGGTAAAAGTTTTTAAATATTGTGTTAAGAACCTTTCCTGCACACATGTTCTAAATAAGTAATTTATTGCTTCAGTGAAGTGTTTCCCTGGGCGGAGGGGGGTGGCGGGGGGAGGGGGTGGGGGGGAGTCATCACCTGAGTGTGTGATCGCCTTTGCAGGGAGCACTAAGGTCCGCTCCTGATGGGCCCTGGAGCCGACTGCAAAGTTGCAGATCGGGAGGCCTGTGATGACTCATGGGCAGCCGGGCATCAGTGCCCTGGGAGTATTTACACCAGGGGGGTTGGCAGTACTGCAACTTAGGGCTTCCTCTCTACCCAGACCCTGCCTGAAGGGCAAAAGGCTGGTAACTTGGCCAATCTTCAGACTTTGGTGTTGTTTTTTTGAAGTATATTTTTATTGCTTTCCGAGAGGAAGGGAGAGGGAGAGAGAGAACCATTGATTGACTGCCTCCTGCACACTCCCCACTGGGGATGGAGCCTGCAACCTGGGCATGTGCCCTGACCTGGAATCATACCACGACCCCCTGGTTCACAGGTTGATGCTCAATCACTGAGCCACACCGGCCAGGCCAGACTTTGTCTTTTTCTTGGATTCTCGTGGCCTCATTCCCTGGGTAGTGATGGATACTGGAGGCAAAGTTCCCAAATTATTCATCAAGCAATTAAAACAAAATACCTGGCATGATTTTGGTTAAAATGAGGAAATAAGGAATTAAAAGGAAGGACTAGGACAGTGATGGCGAACCTATGACACGCGTGTCAGAGGTGACACGCGAACTCATTTTTTTGGTTGATTTTTCTTTGTTAAATGGCATTTAAATATATAAAATAAATATCAAAAATATAAGTCTTTGTTTTACTATGGTTGCAAATATCAAAAAATTTCTATATGTGACACGGCACCAGAGTTAAGTTAGGGTTTTTCAAAATGCTGACACGCCGAGCCCAAAAGGTTTGCCATCACTGGTCTAGGATGAGCAAAATGACTAGGGAAGAGGGAAAAAATGTGAATGTCGCCGAGTTGGTGACTTGACCTAATAGTATAGACTAGCGCCTGTTTGTGGTGGAAACGGTGAGCAGAGACACAAGTACACAGGATGCAGCACTTCAGCCACTGTGGAGCCACGGCGACCAATCCCACCCCATCCCCCACCCCACTCCCCACCACCCCAATATCAGTAACACACTTACTTCTGAACAACGATCTTTTTCTTCAAGTCACAGCCAATGGAAATGAGCGCCGTCTGGGGAGAGGGAGGGAGGGAGGGAGAGAGAGAGAACCGGATCAGTGAGGGCCACGAATAGCCCAGCCACACTGAAGACCAGTCGGGGACACCTGGCATGGGAACTCACTGTGACTATGACTGGCCCCATGGAGCTCAGACCCGAAGAGCCTGCTGAGCACAGGGGCACAGCTGAGGTCCCCCCACTGCTGACCTGCCTCTTAGGAGTTTCAAAGAGACCAGAACCCAATGTATAAACTCAGCACAATGTTTGAGATACAGAGTGCAAAGGAAGTAGGGAAGGAAGGGAAGAAGGAAGGGAGGGAGGAGGAAGGGAGGGAGAGGGGAGGAAGGGAGGGAGGGAGGGGGGGGAGGAAGGAAGGGATTACAATGAAAAACAGAAAAGAGAAAGACCAATATGGGGTTAGCCTGACAGCCTTAGGGATGTGCTTCTCAAACTGGGGTGTGGAGGTACCCTCAGTGATCTACTAGGGAATCTAAATCCACAGGACAGGGAGACCATTATTTGAAAAGGGACCTTTATTTTAAGACGAACATGGGCTTAACCATAAAACAGCATGCGAGATTTGTATCAATTTTTCAAAAATTGTGGTAAATAGACAATATAAACTTTAGCATCTTTTAAAATATATATTTCTATTGATTTCAGAGAGGAAGGGAGAGAGAGAGAGAGAAACATCAATGATGAGGGAGAATCATTGACCAGCTGCCTCCTGCACGCCCCCTACTGGGGATTGAGTCTGCAACCAAGGCATGTGTCCTTGACTGGAATCGAACCCAGGACCCTTAAGTCCGCAGGCCGATGCCCTATCCACTGAGCCAAGGAGGGTGTCCTGTTCCTCAGGTCCATCTTCTTAGTGCCCTCACCCACTGTAGTCACTGTATTTTCTTCTTTTTGTCATCTTGATGCTCTGGCTCCTGGGGCCTTGCTGACAGGACCGCCCCTCCCAGGGCTGGCAAATGCATAAAGATGGCAAGTATTCACCCGAGAACACAGTCCTCCATTGCACACCGACCAATCCAGAACCACAGTTTTTTCTCTTAGGAGCTGTTGCCTGAGTCACCAGGGGCTGACGGTACATGACCAACAAGGACCAGGATTCACACGCCTGCTCCGAGGGTGGTCAGTCACGAGTGGCAGCCCTGGAGGATAACTGAGGAGGGGCAGTGACCCAGCAAGGGGAGAGCATCACCGGCCTTTCCACATCCTGAATGTGGGCGTGGCCAGCCCCTCAGGGAGAAGTCAATCGAGGCCTGCTGCCATTCTTCGTAACACTGATGACAAAGGATATGGGGTAGCAAAGGTTTGGGACATACCAGTGGCTTGAGGTCCACGCACGAAATTTCCTTGTTGGCTATATCCACAGTGATGGTGGAGAATGTGGGTTTCTTTATGCTGTAAGGCAAAAGGAGTGTTGGTTATTGCACACTGGTGTTGCAGTAGAAAGAATTGCCGACCTGTCCATCTATTTGCTTATCTATCTATCTATCTATCTATCTATCTATCTATCTATCTATCATCCATCTGTTCGTCCGTCCATCTGTCCATCCATTCTGACACACCAGAAAATTGACTGAGGACCTCTGCTCACATATGGTGACCCCACCTTCCCTTGAGTTTCTACCTCTTCTTGAATCAGTTTTGTTCACTTTTATATAACTAGTGGCCCAGTACATGGACACGTGCACATTGAAAGGAAATTAATTAGAAGAAATATTTTAATATCACTATTCGCCATTTCTCTATAATAGAAGTGTCAACCAAATTCATGATTGACAATGACAGATCAAAACACACGTGTGTGATTGGTGCCAGCGAGAGCTTCATATGTATCGCACGTGCACGATTCAACATTTATTTTTAAGCTAGAGGCCCGGTGCATGGATTCGTGCACCGGGAGGTCCCTCGGCTTGGCCTGCGGGGATCAGGCTGAAGCTGGCATCCCGCGAGGGATGTAGAAGTGCACGAAGTGGCAGGGGGCCAGGGAGGTGCCACTCCCACTCATCCCTGCCCTGTTCATCCCGGTCAGCTGAGCAGCGCTCCTGCTGCGGGAGTACACTGACCACCAGGGGGCAGCTCCTGTGTTGAGACTGCCCCTGGTGGTCAGTGCATGTCATAGTGACTGGTCAACCTGTCGACCGGTCACTGAGACTTTGATATATATAGATAACTTGTTGAAAAGAACATCTGGCCCCGCTGGTTTTTTTCTCGGTAGTTAGATGGTCAGCCTATGGGCTGAAGGGTTGCTGGCTCGATTCTGGTCAAGGGCACATACCTCAGCTGCAGGCTTGATCCCTGGCCCTGGTCAGGGCATGTGTGGGAGGCAACCAATCAATGTGTCTCACATCAATGTTTCTCTCTGACTCTCCCCTCCCTTCCACTCTTTTTTTTTTTTTTAAATATATTTTATTGATTTTTTACAGAGAGGAAGGGAGAAAGATAGAGAGTTAGAAACATCGATGAGAGAAACATCGATCAGCTGCCTCCTGCACATCTCCTACTGGGGATGTGCCCGCAACCCAGGTACATGCCCTTAACCGGAATCGAACCTGGGACCTTTCAGTCCGCAGGCCGACGCTCTATCCACTGAGCCAAACCGATTTCGGCACCTTCCACTCTTAATAATAAAAAAAAAATTAATGGAGAAAATATTCTCAGGTGCGGTTTAACAGACGAAAAAAAACACCTGACATTCAGATTTATTGTCACCGAGCTTCATATAATGTTTTCTCACTTTAAAAGTAGCTTCTGGCCCTGACCGGTTTGGCTTAGTGGATAGAGCATCGGCCTGTGGACTGAATGGTCCCAGGTTCGATTCCGGCCAAGGGCATGTACCTGGGTTGCAGGCACATCCCCAGTAGGAGATGTGCAGGAGGCAGCTGATCGATGTTTCTCTCTCATCAATGTTTCTAACTCTCTATCCCTCTCCCTTCCTCTCTGTAAAAAATCAATAAAATATATTTTTAAAAAGTAGCTTCTGTATTCATACTTTTATCTTCACTTTCTATTCCTATTGCTCATCTTAATTCTGTCTTTTCTCCATCAGGATTATAGGGTATTATTCATTACACCAGTCCTCTGAAGAGCCAGTTTATCTTTCATTTTGACTTTATGTTGTCTTTTTGCTTTTTATTTAATTCATTTCAGATCGTATAATTATTAATTCCCTTCTCATAATTTCCTTTTTTTGCTCCCCTGGTTCCTTAAGTTAAATATTTAGTTCATTTATCTTTAGTCGTACCTTTTCCCAATGACAAAAGTGCTTGACGTATAAACTTTCCTCTGAGTATATTTTAGCTGTATTTCATGAGTTCTTTGATTCAAGGATTATTTGTAAGGGTGCTTCTTAATTCCAAGTAAAGGAGATTTCGGTATTGTTGTTGCTTTTTGTTGTTGTTGTTGTGTTCTAGTTCTGTTGGATTAAGGTCTGAGGGTGTGAGCTGAACATATTACTGGGAGAACTGTATTTATGGTTAAATACTTAAATTGTAAGGTGGCTTTTCAATGAATTTTCCACAAGCACAAGAGAAACATAATCCTATATTAGAGCACACAAAGTTCTATTTTTTACTTTATACTTATATTTTTTTCAGTTCTTTTGAGGTGTAATTAACAAATATAATGGGAGCTATTTAAAGTGTAGAATGTAGAATGTGATGATTGACTGACACATGTACACACTGTAAAAGTGAACACATCCATTACCTTGCATATCATGGTTTCACAAAAACATTTCATTACACTCTCTTGGCAAATTTCAATTGTATAATATAGTGTTACAGAGGTCTATAGATAGGACTAAAACATGCTTGATGTTGAAGTGTATTACTCTAGTGACACCCTACCCGTGGACTCATACGTGTTTGTCCTGTAGCGTCTGGCCTGTCTCCTGAGCAGGTCAAGGGCCATCCACATGGGAGCAGGTGTCAGAATGTCCTTCCTCTTTGAGGCTGAATAAGCTTCTCTTATGTAAAGGAACCACATTCTGTGTGTCTGCTCACCTGTCAATGGATATTTAGGTTGCCCCCACCTTTTGGCCTTTTTGAATAATGCTGCTGTGAATGTGGGCGTGCAGGTATCTGTTTGGAACCCAGCTTCCGACTTGTTTGGGTACGTACCAAAGAGTGGGGTTGCTGGATCATGTGGTAATTCTATGTTTAATTTTTGTGGAACTGCCATTTGTAGTGTTTGCATCATTCTTTAAAAAATATTTTATTTTTTAAAAATATATTTGAATTGATTTCAGAGAGGAAGGGAGGAGAGAGATAGAAACATCAATGATGGGAGAGAATCATTGATCTGCTGCCTCCTGCATGCCTCACACTGGGGATGGAGCCCGCAACCCGGGCATTTGGCCTGATGGGGAATCGAACCGTGACCCTCTGGTTCATAGGTCGATGCTCAACCACTGAGCCACATATGGCTGGGCCCCTCATTCTTTTTTTTAAAAATTGAATGTATTGGGGTGACATTGATTAATACAATTACATAGGTTTCAGGTATATAATTCTATAATACATCCTCTATATATTGTATTGTCTGTTCACCACCCCCAGTCCAGTCTTCTTCCATCATCATTTATCCCCCCTATTTAAAAAATATATATTTTTATTTATGTCAGAGAGGAAGGGAGAGGGAGAAAGAGATAGAAACATCAATGACAGAGAATCATTGATTAGCTGCCTCCTACACGCCCCCCACTGGGGATTGAGCCCACAACCCAGGCACGTGCCCTGACGGGAATCAAACCTGACCTCCTGGCTCTTAGGTCGATGCTCAATCGCTGCACCACACCAGCTGGGCTATCCTCCCTATTTTAACCATTCTTGCCTTACCATCCTCCATGAAAGGGGGCGTCTCAACCTTGGTTTTGCTTTTCTGGCTCCTGCTAAGAGAACCCCATAGACACCCCGGGGCCGCCACAGTCTGAGTAATGACACACCTGGAGGTGAAGTTGGAGTCGGCCCTGCCCCAGTGGTGCTGCTGCTTCAGGGAAATGTTCTGTGGGATGAGAGAGAAGACCCAGTGCCCCAGTGGGACAGCCTGGGTCAGTCCCCAGATCGGGGTTTGGGAAGAAGCGGGCGAGGGCGCTGGGAGGAGGAGCCTGGAGACCGTCCAGGTCTCTCTGGGTTCTAATTCTACTCCCATGAAAGGCTTCTGGAAGCTCATGGAAATGGCCACCCCAAGCTCTTTCGTTCCCTGTTGCCTTTGCCCTGGACACAGTGTGAGGTGTAACTTTGTTCCCCTTCTCATTTCTCCGGGAAGTGACAAGAACTGGTTCAAAGAGTCCAGTTGGGGATCCTAGGCATGAGGCCTGGCTCAGACCTACAGATCCCACCCCCCACCACCCCCAACCAATATATCCAAGTCCTTCCCATCCCCGTGGCTCCCGCCTTCTAACACCTCAGGTAACAGCTAGTAGGGACCTCCTGCCTTCCTGGGGCTGGGTTAGCTTCCCGGCCATGTCCTCTGTGCCTCTCCCCGGTGTCACCTTAATGGTGTCACTTGCTTAGCTGAATGCTGCCTGCCTGAGTTGGGGATGAGCTGGGAATGTTTCCTCCAAATGCTGCAGCACCTAAGGCAGGTGCACATAAGGACGGAGAGGAGGAAGGAGGGTCGGGCCCAGAAATGACCACGGGCGCTGGTCTGGGCCGGGGTGGTCAAAGCCGTGCCCTTCACGTCATTGATCCTGGTGTGGGGTGTGGACGTGGCTCACCAGCCTGTGCTTGGTGTTCCCATCATAGGTGTAGCCATCTTCGTAGTTGTAGACATGAAGCCCCAAAGAGTGGGGATTGCTCACCATGGCCTGGGGTGGGGACAGAAGAGGCATCAGGGGTGACACCAGCAAATGCAGCTGCCAGTCCTATTCCCAAGTGTTTCCCCCACCTCATCCACAGCCCCTACCTGTGGCCTCTAAGCCTCGAGCTGCTGAGCAGCTGCTGCAGGGTCCAGGCCTGGCCCTCACGCAAGGAGCAGCGGGGGCCTGGTCTGCAGAGGGCGGCCCAGATGAGAGGCCTCTGGCTGAGAGCCAGGCCAGCCTGGCGTTCCCTCACTGGCCCTGTTCCTGGAAGGCTGGACTCCCCATATTCTTACACTAAGCTACCCCCCAATTTCCAGGCTTGGACACTTGTGCTCCAGGCCCAGGACACCCATGATTCTCAAGCACTCCTGCTGCATGAGGGAAGGCTATGAGTCAAGGCTCTGCTAAGAAGAGAAGGAACTGCCCCAGCTGATTTGGCTCAATGGATAGAGCGTCGGCCTGGGGACTGAAGGGTCCCAGGTTCGATTCCAGCAAAGGGCACATGCCTGGGTTGCGGGCTCGATCCCCAGTAGGGGCCGTGCAGGAGGCAGCCAGTCAGTGATTCTCTCTCATCATTGACGTTTCTATCTCTCTCTCCCTCTCCCTTCCTCTCTGAAATCAATAAAAATATATCAAAAGAAAAAAAAAAAGGAGAGAAGGAACTTGTAGAAAGCACATGGGCAGCTGAAGGGTAGAGAATGGGGCGCGGAGATATGGTGAAAGGAGACACGTAGAGGCTAGTTGAGGAGAAAAAAGACAGGTTCTATGGGTTTCGTGCGTGAGTTCTTTCCATGGGAGTCTGGGAACAATGGGTCCAGGGCGTGAGGTCAAGGACGCTGGTAACATCATGGGTCGGAAACACTTGTCCAGCCGGGCTGATGTGGCTCAGGGCACTGAGCATCATCCCATGCATCGAGAGGTCACCGGCTCCATTCTGGGCACATGCCCTAGACTGTGGGTTCAGTCCCCAGTGTGTGTGTGTGGGGGGGGGGCGTTGTGCAGGAGGCAACCGATCAATATTTCTCTCTCTCCCTTCTCCCCTCTCTAAAATCAATAAAAACATATCTAAGGGGAAAAAAGAAACACTTGTCCAATAGATAAGGAGATGTCCTTACGAACGGGACAGGCGATGTGCCTGGCCGGGGTATCATCTCGGCGGTCAACTCCAATTTGCTGTTCATATCAATGGTATACATTTTATTGTCAAATGTTCCTTGCAGTACTTCTACCTAGTTAGAAATGTAAAAAAAAAAAAAAAAAAAAAAATTAATTAATTAATTAATTAAATCAAGTCTTGTTCTCCCCAAAGAAAAGGGCAAGTAGGTGAGAGGTCAACGGTCACCCTGAGGGATGGGACCTTCTCTAGTCTTGTGGGTGCAGCAGCCTGGGCCGCAAATTGAACCCTCAACCTTCTGGTGTATAGGACAACGCTCCAACCAACTGAGCCTCACTGCCTGGGCGAATTCAGTGGATTTTAGAGCATTGAAAGATGGGATGAGGATGCTGAACAAGACAGGCTCACAGATGGCATTTCCTTGGGAATGTAAATTGGTGCAGCCACAATAAAAAATAGTATAGAGAGGAAACCAAGATGGCGGCATAGGTAAACACTGGAGATTGCTGCCGCGCACAACCACTTCAACTAAAAGACTGAATGGACATCATCCAAAACCACAGGAAGGCTGGCTGAGTGGAAATTCTACAACTAGAAGGAGAGAGAGAAGCATACCGAGGCTCAGAGGAGGTGTGGTGCAGAAGTACAGGGGTACGGAGGCGCATGTGGAGAGGGCTGGCGGCTGAGGACACGGTTGTCTTTTTCAATCGGGAGGGAGTCTCAAGCTCTGAGCTCCAGTTCCGGGCGAGTCTCTGGGGACCCCGACTTATACGGTAGAAACTGGACTGTCTGGCATCGGTGGGAACTCGAGGGCGGCTTTCTCTCAGAGGTGCTTGCAGCGTTTGCTGGGACACTGAGAAGCAGGGCCTCTGAGGGTAGCCATAGCTGCTTGCTCTGCTCTGTTGATCCCCTGGGACCCTGCCCCGCCCAAGCCGCAAGCCAGGCACGGAGGCTTTTGCATATGAAAGGCCTGGCCCTTTGCAATCTGCAAATTACCTAGCACAGAAGTTCTCCCACTGCAGACACAACTGATTCTCACAGCCAATTGGCCTGGAGGTCAATTCCTCCCAGTGATACCTACAACAATCAAGGCTTAACTACAACAAGACTGTGCACAAAGCCCACAAGGGGGTGCACCAAGAGTGTGCTCCTCAGGTAATTGGGGAGGCTGAGCCACTGGGCCCTATAGGACATCTAGCACAGAAAGCCACTCTATCAACACAGGGAAGCAGCCAAAATGCGGAGACAAAGAAACAGGACACAAATGACAGAAGTAGAGGAAAGCAAACTATTGGATATAGAGTTCAAAACCACACTTTTAAGGTTTTTCAAGAACTTTCTAGAAACTGCCGACAAATTTAGTAAGACCCTCAAAAAGATCAGTGAGATCGCCGATAAATGTAATGAGATCCTCAAGAAATCTAGTGAGACCATCGAGGGTATGAAAAAGGACCAACTAGAAATTAGCATACACTGACTGAAATAAAGAATATTATACAGACTCCCAACAGCAGACTAGAGGATCACAAGAATCAAGCCAAAGATTTGAAATACGAAGAAGCAAAAAACACCCAACCGGAAAAGCAAAATGAAAAAAGAATCCAAAAATACGAAGATAGTGTAAGGAGCCTCTGGGACAGCTTCAAGCGTACCAACATCCGAATTATAGGGGTGCCAGAAGAAGAGAGAGGGCAAGATATTGAAAACCTATTAAAAGAAATAATGACAGAAAACTTCCCATACCTGGTGAAAGAAATAGACTTACAGGTCCAGGAAGCGCAGAGAACCCCAAACAAAAGGAATCCAAAGAGGACCACACCAAGACACATCATAATTAAAATGCCAAGGGCAAAAGACAAAGAGAGAATCTTAAAAGCAGCAAGAGAAAGACAGTCAATTACCTACAAGGGAGTACCCATGCGACTGTCAGCTGATTTCTCAACAGAAACTTCACAGGCCAGAAGGGAGTGGCAAGAAATATTCAAAGTGATGAATACCAAGAACCTACAACCAAGATTACTTTATCCAGCAAAGCTATCATTCAGAATTGAAGGTCAGATAAAGAGCTTCACAGATAAGGAAAAGCTAAAGAAGTTCATCACCACCAAACCCGTATTATATGAAATGCTGAAAGGTATCTACACTAATAAAAGAGAAACATGCTAATTGGTCTACGACCACTACCCTTTTCATTGGCTAATCAGCGAGATATGCAAATTAACTGTCAGCCAAGATGGCGGCCGGCAGCCAGGCAGCTTGAAACTAACATGAGGCTTGCTTGCCTCAGTGACGGAGGATCCTTGGAGGAAACCAACGTTCCCCGCCTGCAGCTGCAGGCCTCTGAGCGGGCAGTTTAAGAAACATTGTAACAAATACTGCCCGACTTCAGCCAGCAGATTCGCAACATTGTAAGCAAAGGCCAGAAACCTACTTTCAGCAGCCGAAGGCCTAAGAGCTGGAGCCAAGCCTCAAGGTAAAGCTGGCCCAGAATAAAAAAAGAAAAAGAAAAAAAAGAGCGGTTGGGAACTTTAGTCACTCCCAGACTGAAAACAGCCCTCAGCCCCTCACCCAGACTGGCCAGGCACCCCAGTGGGGACCCCCACCCAGATCCAGGACACCCTTCAGGACAAACCAGCCGGCCCCACCCATGCACCAGGCCTCTACCCTATATAGTAAAAGGGTAATATGCCTCCCGGCACCGGGATCAGCGTGACAGGGGGGCAGCGCCCAAACCCCCTGATCGCCCTGCGGCTCTGTGTGTGACAGGGGAAGGGGCCCCAACCCCCTGAGCTGCCCTGCTCTGTGCCTGATAGGGGGGAGCTCCCCCCCCCCATGGGCCCTGCTCTGTGTGTGACAGGGGAAGGGGCCCCAACCCCCTGAGCCGCCCTGCTCTGTGCCTGATAGGGGGGAGCTCCCCCCCTCCCCACGGGCCCTGCTCTGTGTGTGACGGGGTAGAGCCATAACCTCCCCATCGGCCCTGCCCTGAGTGTGAGAGTGGCGGCGCCCCAACCCCCTGATCGGCCCTGCTCTGTAGGTGATAGAGGGCGGTGCCCCAACCCCCTGATGGGCCCTGTTCTGTGAGTGACAGGGGGCAGTGCCCCAACCCTCTGATTGGCCCTGCTCTGTGCGTGACAGGGGGTGGTGCCGCAACCTCCCCATCGACCCTGCCTTGAGTGTGACAGGGGACGGTGCCCCAACCCCCCAATCGGCCCTACCCTGAGCGTGACTGGGGGTGGCATCGCAACCTCCCAATCTGTCCTGCTCTGTGCATGATGGGGCGGCGCCCCAACTCCCCAATCAGCCCTGCTCTGAGCCCGACCAGGGGCTGCACCTAGGGATTGGGCCTGCCCTCTGCCACCCCTCAGTCCCCAGGCCGATGCTCTATCCAGTGAGCCAAACCGGCTAGGGCTTTGTTTGTTTTTAAAGTGTCTTGAATATGGAGCTAAACAGTTATGATCACATACTTTGCAGAGGTCAATATGGAGTTGAGGGTCCATGAGAACTGCCTGGATATTCACGGAGCACCTCTGGAAATCAAAAGCTGGAAACTTCGAGTCAGGAAGTGGAGTCAGGATTTCAAGTATCCCCAGGTCAGTGAACATCAGGGCTGCCTGTGGGGACCAGATGTTTTGGTGTGGAAACTGGAAAAAAAAAAAGTGATTCTGAACTCAGTTCATTCTAATTCTTTTTTTGGGATTTAAATTTTGTCTTAAGATTTGGGTCTAAAGAAGGTAGACCAAACAAACAAACAGCAAAGTTATAGGTACGCTTTGTTGAGACACCTACTCAAGTTTTACTCATCCCTTGTGTTTAAATCAATAATGGAAATTATGTTTCCCATCAGAGAGGCTACCCATGGGATTTCTTTTTTTTTTTTTTAAATATATTTTATTGATTTTTTACAGAGAGGAAGGGAGAGAGATAGAGAGTTAGAAACATCGATGAGAGAGAAACATCGATCAGCTGCCTCACGCACATCCCCCACTGGGGAAGTGCCTGCAACCCAGGTACATGCCCTTGACCGGAATCGAACCCGGGACCCTTCAGTCCACAGGCCGACGCTCTATCCGCTGAGCCAAACCGGCTTTGGCCCATGGGATTTCTTAATAGGTCATGGACCTGCTTGGAGAGTTGGAAAAGCCACAGGATCTCTCCCCAGAAAACTCTGGTCATCAGAATGTCAGGGCTAAGGCTTCACAGAGACAGTTCTGGTGCTAATGCCCCACACCAGTGATCCTGTCCTACTTCCACTGTCAGGAACTTTCAGGAAATATGGTGGCTGTAGATGTAACGGGAAAAACACTGAAGTAGCAGTGGGCACAGCTGGGGGACTTTTCTGGTTCAGTTGCGGTTACGTGACCTTAGCAGAGAGAGGGACTTGAACTTCAGTTTCTCCCTGTAAAAGTGGAATGATATTGACACCTTCGCAGGGTTGTTGTGAGGATGAAATAAAATTAGATAAGCATAATGTACAAGATACTGTGAGATATTCCAGCATCAACACTTCATGCCTCTGTAACCTTGGATGAATGACTTTACTTCTCTGTGCCTCAGTTTGACCATCTGTCCAATGGGAACAATTTAAGAGTCTACTTCTTAAGATGATGGTCAAGGTTAAATGAGGTTAATAGTCAGAAGATGGTTAGACCAGCACCTGCCATATTCTAAGTACTCAGTAAGTTTTAGCAGTCATTGCTATTATTTTAATAACTATAAAAATTACTATTACTACTAAAATTATTAAGTTAATGTTATTAATTTGGTATTAATTAAAATTATTGTTATTGGAGAAACCAAGATGGCGGCATAGGTTAACGCCGGAGATTGCTGCCCTCGAACAACCACTTCAGAGATATAACTAAAGGACAGAACAGACAGCATCCAGAACCACAGGAAGGCTGGCTGAGTGGAAATTCTACAACTAGGAGGAAAGAGAATATCATACCCAGACTCAGAGGAGGCGCAGTGCTGAAGTGAAATACTCAGGTGCGGAGTGTGGGCGCGGAGCGGGCTGGCGGCGGAGGGCGCGGTTGTTGTTTTCAATCGGGAGGGAGTTTCAGACTCTGAGCTCCAGATCCGGGCGAGTCTCTGGGGACCCAGACTCAAACGGGAGAAGCGGGACTGTCTGGCTTTGGTCGGAACTCGAAGGCAGCTTTCTCTCCGAGGTTTGCAGCCATTGCTGGGACTCTGAGAGGCAGAGCCCCTGGGGAAGGAACTGAGAGCAGCCATAACTGCTCGCTCCTGCCCGCCCTGTCGATCCCGTGAGACCCACCCACCCCGCCCAAGCCCTGCACAAAGGCATTTGCCGGATAGCCTCAGGCAAAGGCTAGATTAGCACCTCCCTAGAGGACAGAAGTTCTCTCACTGCAGACACAGCTGACTCTCATAGCCAGTTAGCCTGGAGGTCAAATTACCCCCAGTATTGCCGACATCAATCAAGGCTTAAAGGCAACAAGACTGCGCACAAAGACCAC
This sequence comes from Myotis daubentonii, assembly GCF_963259705.1. Lineage (NCBI taxonomy): Eukaryota > Metazoa > Chordata > Mammalia > Chiroptera > Vespertilionidae > Myotis > Myotis daubentonii. The sequence continues at coordinate 30,160,343 of NC_081844.1, forward strand.
TAGGGGGTGTACCAAGAAAGCATAAAAAATGGGGAGACAAAGAAACAGGACAAAACTGTCAATGGAGGATATTGAGTTCAGAACCACACTTTTAAGGTCTCTTAAGAACTGTCTAGAAGCTGCCGATAAACTTAGTAAGGCCCTAGAAAAGACTGGTGAGACTGCCGATAAATGTAGTGAGATCCTCAAGAAATCTAATGAGACCCTCGATGTTGTGATAAAGAACCAACTAGAAATTAAGCATACACTGACTGAAATAAAGAATATTATACAGACACCCAACAGCAGACCAGAGGAGCGCAAGAATCAAGTCAAAGATTCGAAATGCGAAGAAGCAAAAAACACCCAACTGGAAAAGCAAAATGAAAAAAGAATCCGAAAATACGAAGATAGTGTAAGGAGCCTCTGGGACAGCTTCAAGCGCACCAACATCAGAATTATAGGGGTGCCAGAAGATGAGAGAGAGCAAGATATTGAAAACCTATTTGAAGAAATAATGACAGAAAACTTCCCCCACCTGGTGAAAGAAATAGACTTACAGATCCAGGAAGCGCAGAGAACCCCAAACAAAAGGAATCCAAAGAGGACCACACCAATACACATCATAATTAAAATGCCAAGAGCAAAAGACAAAGAGAGAATCTTAAAAGCAGCAAGAGAAAGAAACCCAGTTACCTACAAGGGAATACCCATACGACTGTCAGCTGATTTCTCAACAGAAACTTTGCAGGCCAGAAGGGAATGGCAAGAAATATTCAAAGTGATGAATACCAAGATCCTACAACCAAGATTACTTTATCCAGCAAAGCTATCATTCAGAATTGAAGGTCAGATAAAGAGCTTCACAGATAAGGAAAAGCTAAAGGAGTTCATCACCACCAAACCAGCATTATATGAAATGCTGAAAGGTATCCTTTAAGAAGAGGAAGAAGAAAAAGGTAAAGATAAAAATTATGAACAACTGTGCTAGGGTGAGGGACTGCAGCATGGAAGGGTTACAGAATGTTACAGAATGTGCTGGGAGGGGGGACTGACGTATGGAGGATTGTGTCAGGGTTAGGAACCATGGAAGAAAAATTGCTAAATTGTCTTAGAAAAACAATGTGTTATGATATGCTCCAGCCAGGTGTGACTCTGTTTACCCCCCCTTTGTGCTTATGAACTTTCTGTGAACTTCTAAGGTAACACTGTTTTGCTATAAAGGATCATACTGCACCCTTGATCTCTGCCACATGCTCCGAATCTCCCAGAGGGGGAGATAGGTGCTGTGGTCAGCTGGCCAGCTTAATAAAAGGCTCTTAAATTTCAATTCTGAGTCAGTGATCTATCTCGTTGAGCCAACCCATAACACAACAAATATGCATCTATCAACAAGTGAATCTAAGAATCAAGTGAATAAATAATCTGGTGATCATAATAGAATCAGGGACATAGAAAGGGAATGGACTATTCTTGGGGGGGAAAGGGGTTTGGGAGATGCGAAAAGAGACTGGACAAAAATCGTGCACCTATGGATGAGGACAGTGGGTGGGGAGTGAGGGCGGAGGGTGGGGTGGGAGCTGGGAGAAGGGGAGTTATGGGGGGGGAAAAAAGAGGAACAAATGTAATAATGTGAACAATAAAGATTTAATTAAAAAAATTATTGTTATTACTTTTGCTATTAAAATATTGTTACTATTTTAATAACTAGAGCAATTTCTAGCCCCCAGTAAGAGTATTGGAGCCCTAGCTGGTTTGGTGGAGAGGGCAGAGCATTGGCTTTTGGACCAAAGGGTCCCGGGTTTGATTCCGGTCAAGGGCACATACCTTGGTTGCAGGCTCCTCCCGGCCCTGTTCTGGCTCATGCAGTAGGCAACCAATTGGTATCTCTCACACCAATGTTTCTCTCTGTCTTTCCCTCTCTCTTCCACTCTCTCTAAAATCAATGGAAAAATATCTTCGGGCGAAGATTAACAAAACAACAGAAACGAGTATTGGAAGTTTGAGAACAAAGCTGGGAATAACCTTAACTTTGATTTTACCTACTTTGACTATTAAACTTGTCAGGATTCCCAGGCTGCCATAATACAAATTATCCTCCCGAGTTAAAACTGCCAGTCCATTTTCATCTAGAAAACAAACAAACAAATAAGACAGAACATTGAAATGAGGCTTCTTTCGCCCTAGTCAGTTTGGCTCAGTGGATAGAGTGTTTGCCTTCAGACTAAAGGGTCCCAGGTTCAATTCCAGTCAAGGGCACATGCCCAGGTTGTGGACTCAATCCCTGGTGGGGGGTGTGCAGGAGGCAGCCAATCAATGATTCTCTCTCATCATTGATGTTTCTATCTCTCTCCCTCTCCCTTCCTCTCTGAAATCAATAAAATATATTAAAAAAAAAAAAAAAAGAAATAGCCCTAACTGGTTTGGCTCAGTGGATAGAGCGTCAGCTTGCCGACTGAAAGGTCCCAGGTTCGATTCCGGTCAAGGGCATGTACCTTGGTTGCGGGCACATCCCCAGTAGGAGGTGTGCAGGAGGCAGCTGATCGATGTTTCTCTCTCATCAATGTTTCTAACTCTCTATTCCTCTCCCTTCCTCTCTGTAAAAAAAATCAATAAAAATATATTAAAAAATATTTAAAATATAAAGTGTTTTTTTTTTTAATTACCCAGAATTCCATCATCTAGACTGGGCGCAACAAACTTGTGTAAAGAACCAGATGGCAAATATATCCTGCTCTGCTGATCATGTCATGTCTATTACAAGTATTTAACTCTGCCCTGGCTGGTGGCTCAGTTGATTGAAACATGGTCCCATGCACCAAAAGGTTGCAGGTTCGATTTCTGGTCATAGTACATACCTAGGTTGTGGGTTTGGTCCCTGGTTGGGACACGTATGAGAGGCAACCAATCAATGTTTCTCTTTTACATCTCCCTCTCTCTCTCTCTTAAAAATCAATAAAGATACACTTGGGTGAGGGGTTTTTTTTTGGTTGTTTTTTTTTGGGGGGGGGTGAGGGTTTTTTAAAAAAAGTATTCAACTCTGAAAGTAGATCTGGACAACTCGTAAATGAACGACTGTGTTCCAATAAAACAAGCTATGGGCCAGATTTAGCCCACAGGCCAGGGTTACTGAGCCCTGACATAGGTAACCACTGTTAACACTTTAGTAAACATCTTTTCTGATAGTTTCATATACTGGGATCATACTCTGGAACCCCCCAAGCTGCTTGTAACTTGGTGTTTTCCTCTCCGTTTGTGTACACGGATGAAGTTGGCGGGTTGATGTTCTGGGGCCTGGGTGAACTCTGAATTACTCAGCCAGCCCTCCGCTCATGGACAGTGAGGCTGTTTCTGATCTTTTGCACGTACGAAGTTCCAAGGAAACACAGGACGCCATTGGGAGATTTTATGAAGGGGGGTAATAAGATCCAATGGACATTTTTATTCTTTTTTTTTTAAAGCAACCAAGGAGCTTTGCCCATGGCAGTATTGTAGCCAATGAAGTCTATCTGATTATTGCTAATTGGGGGGGGGGGTGTGAGAAAGCAACCAAGGAGCCCTGGCCAGTGTTGCTCAGTGGTTAGAGAGCTCCTCTCCCCCCCCCCCCCCCCCCCCCACTGAAGGGTTACAGGTTTGATTCTCAGTCAAGGGCATGTACCTGGGTTGCAGGTTTGATCCCCGGCCCTGATCAGGGCAAATGCAGGAGGCAGCCAGTTGATGTGTCTCTCTCACATCCATGTTTCTCTCCCTCTCTCCCTCTCTCCTTCCCTCCCTTTCACTCACTTCAAAAATCAATAGAGCCCTGACTGGTTTGGCTCAGCGGATAGAGCGTCGGCCTGCGGACTGAAGGGTCCCAGGTTCGATTCCGGTCAAGGGCATGTACCTTGGTTGCGGGCACATCCCTAGTGGGGAGTGTGCAGGAGGCAGCTAAATTGATGTTTCTCTCTCATTGATGTTTCTAACTCTCTATTCCTCTCCCTTCCTCTCTGTAAAAAATCAGTAAAATATATTTTTAAAAAATCAATGGAAAATATATCCTTGGGTGAGGATTAACAACAACAGTAACAATAAAACAACCGAGGGAGTTTTCAGAAGAAGCAAGTCTTAAGCTGAGCCTTGAAAAAAGCTTCTGATGTAGAAAAGTGACGTGTGTTTGCAGGGGAAGGACCAGAGGGTTTCTCGACCTAAGCTCCATTGTTGTCTGTGGTGGGGGTATCCTGTGAATTGTGTGATGTTGGGTAGCAGCCCTGGCCTCTACCCAGAAGATACCAGGCATACCCCCTCCCCCCCCCGAGTCATGACAACCATCTCCCTGCACTGCCCAGTGTCCCCAGGGTGGGAACCATGGGTTAGGTGGACAAAAGGAATCCCTTAGGGCAGTGGTGGGCAGTCAGATGAGATACAAGACATACAGACCTGAATGTCATTTTTGCAAATTTGAATATTATTCTTTAGAACATATTAAAGATTCTAGACATGGAAAATGATGTGTACTTAAGATTTTTTTTATAGGAGTGGGAAGACAAGCCATTGACTGGGAGAAAATATTTGCAGAGCCTATTTTTGATAAGGGACTTGCATCAAGAATATACAAAAAACACTTGCAACTCAACCATAAAAAGGCAAACCGCCCAATTAAAACATGACCAAGGCCCTAAAGGGACAGTTCAGCTAGAAAGCTACCCGCAGGTTGGGCACGCACTCGCAGCCACACTGTGGATGGTGATGCCGGCATCCAAAATGGAGAAATACAAGGTACCAGGTCCTTCTTGCACCTGGACAGGGAAGACGAGCTGACCTACGAGACAACAGGGCAGAATCATGAGACCTGGGCACATGTTGGAAGGGGGAGTCCACTGGTGAAATGATAAAGATTCAACAAAAATATAATACTGAGATGCGATGCTGTAAAACACCCTCCGGAATGGACGTGGGTTTCAGGAAACTGCCTCCCCGCCTGGAAGCTGGACCCCCACAGAATGCTCATTCAGGTAACAGGTGTTAGGAAAAAGAGCGCTTTCTTCCTGGAATGGGCTCTCAAATGGGCAGCCCGAGCCCTTTCTTGCTGAGGAACACGGGGCTCAGGTAGCCTGGCTGGCGCTGGCTGGCTGGCTGTGATTGTGGGCGCTCTTGCAACCACACCTGTGCCCAGAGGTTCCTGACAGCAGCACCTCTTCAGGGAGGGCTGCCTTTTGCTCCTCGGCTGTGCCAGCTGGCGGGCTGGGGCTCCAGGGCCTGGGCACTTCCAGGGACCCTCACCAGGCCACCTACAGGTGCTGTGCCAGATTCCTTTCTCGCCCAAGGGAAGCTCAAGTGAGTGATCCTGACACATCTCCTAGAATCCCTAACCTCAGCCCCCAAACAACATCTGCAGTTCCTGGACTGAAGGCGTGGACCTCCGCCCTCGGCATCTGGTGACTTTCGGAACCTGCTGCCTGTGTCCCTGAAGGTCCCACAAGGCAGGGGGTGGGGGAGAGCGAAATGCAGTTAGGAGGTCTGTGGTAAAGGGGAACACGGGCCCCTTCCCATGAGACCTTGGGAGCCTGGCCAGCCCCTCAGTCAAGAAAACAGCTAGCAGTTTTGAGTTCACACAGCGAATGCTGAGAAACATACCCCTTCCCCTGCAGGCCCCGGTTTCCTCTGTTTTCTGTTCTTTATAAAACCTTGTGTTGGGCCGAAACCGGTTTGGCTCAGTGGAGAGAGAGTCGGCCTGCGGACTGAAAGGTCCCAGGTTTGATTCCGGTCAGGGGCATGTACCTGGGTTGCGGGCACATCCCCAGTAGGAGATGTGCAGGAGGTGGCTGATCGATGTTTCTCTCCCATCGATGTTTCTAACTCTCTATCTCTCTCCCTTCCTCTCTGTAAAAAATCAGTAAAATATATTTTAAAAAAACAAAAACAAAAAACCTTGTTTGGGAAAGTCTGGGTGGCTGGAAACAATAGGTAGTAGCTCATCTGCAGGCCGGATGGGACTTGGCAGTTCAACTCCACCGGTGGCAGGTGGTGTGGCGTTCACTGGGCCACATGTAAGACCCAACCAACCCATCGCTTCCACAGCCTGACCTCTGGGTAATTTCTTTGAGAATCCAAGAACCATACCTTGAGATGTTCTGGGACCTCAGCACTTTGCATAACAGGCGGCAAAGTGAGCATGGGTTCCACTCAAGTCAGGGGAGAGAAAATAATGGCAGCTGGAGGGGGACCCTGAGTGGCAGCCCTGAGCCGGCCGCTCACCTGAATTTCGGGAAACTAGCAGGCTCTTCTCAGACCAGAAGATCAGAATGCCTTTCTGGCCGGGGACGATGAGGACGTCAAGGGTGCCATTGTAGTCAAAGGGCAGCCCAAAACTGCTGTTCAGAGGGTGGTCCGAGTACCCAAACTTGGCCTGAGGAAGACATCCCAGGTCAGTGATTGCAGAATGGCAGCAGGGGTAGGTCCTCCTGCTTCGTTATTCAAACTTCCTTCAAGCTGGCTTAGCTGTCCCAACAGCTCTCAGCGGGGGATGGTTCTGCCCTCGGAGGGCACCTGGCACGCCGGGGGATGTCTGTGGTTGTCACACTGGGGGTGCTCCTGGCATAGTGAATGGGGGCTCAACACTCCGCAATGCACAGGACAGATTCTCACAACAAAGAACTGTTCATCGGAAGTGTCCACAGTGCAAGACTGAAGTGCCTGCACTCCCTCAGTCCCTGCTCGCCCTTGCTCCTGAATTATTCAAATTCCTTTCCTCCTCCAACCCACCTGTGTGCACACCCAGATTCTTTTCCTAACAGCCTCCTTCATCAAGCCGCTCACACCCTGCGACCCTCTAGACCCTCTAAGGGCCGGCTCCGGCATCTGGTCTGAATTGTTTGGCATGGGAGACCACGCCCAAGTCCCCCAGTGAGCACGCAGTGGCGCGGGGCGTGGCAGCGCTGCACGCTCCTCGGGGGACAGAGTGGAGCCGCACTTTTAAACTCAGCGACCTTATCTCTGACCACAGCCGCCTGGCCTGAAGCGAAGTTGTCTTGCCTGGGAAGAGAGTGGTCACGGTGTCTCGTGGTAACAAAGCTTAGGATGAGGAGAACCTACATGAGAAAGGACGTCCTCCGGTGTCTCCCAACCGGATAAAGCGGCATTTGTCATGCAAATACCGCCCTGTGCAGAAGTGAGGGAAGACTGCTGCAGAAGTGAATACAGGCAACATCTTTGATCCCAGGGCACAGGTCTTTGAGAAGAAATCTCCAAGCCTCTCATAGAGGCATTAGAAGGCTACCCAGGCAACAAAAGTACCTCAGGATCATGGCTGATAAAAACCAGGAGATCGGTGGCATCCATTTCCCTTTTCCCTTCACACCCTATTCCATCCAGAAAGACTTCATGACAGTGCTGTGCCAGGTGTTGGAGGGTGGCATGATTGGGATATTTGAGAGTCCAACTGGCACTGGAGAGTGGAAGAGAGAGGGAAAGCCAGAGAGAAACATGGATGTGAAAGAAACACATTGATTGGTTGGGCTCACACACCTTCGAGATGTTTGAAGAAGATGGGCTCACACACCTTCGAGATGTTCGAAGAAGATGGGCTCGCACACCTTCGAGATGTTTGAGAAGAGCCTGACCAGGCCCGGGCCTGGGAGGAGATTGCAGCCAAGAGATATTTAGAGCTCTGGAAGTTTCCTCAGAGAACTCTAAAGGGGAGTTGAGCCAGTATATCTCAAAAGAAGACATCGAGAAATTTATGATGGCACTCAAAGTTGGAGGTCAGGAGACAAAGCGAGAACTGGAGAAGGCATTCACTGCGGTCTTAATGGCTCTGGGGTCACGTTTTCCAGAAGTGATCATTGTCAAGCTATGGGACAGACCGAATACACACTGTCTGCCCCCAAGGAGCCTCATGGTTGCAGTGGGGAAGATCATCCTTTCCCAAGTATTCTACGGATTAGTCGTCAGTGCCCAGAAACACCGGGATTCCTGGGATGATAAGGTGACGGGCTTTAGTCAAAGGGAAATGTCCATGAAGGCATACATCACCTTCCGCATCTTCCTCAACCGTTGGTCTTTGAAGAGCAAGGACAAGGCACAGGTGACAGAGCAGGTTCTGCAGATAATGGGCCACCTTTTCTTCCTTATGCCACCATCCAAACTCAAGAACCAAGTGAACCGGTTAACACGATGGTTAATGATTTTGATGTCCACGAAAGTGACACCTTTCTACATTTCCCAGTGTATATCTGCCAACTGGTGAATGCTCTGGCGCTCAGCGGCTGTGGAGGTATAAACTTGGAATCCCAGCTGGAAAACATCACAGGCATGCTGTTCCAGCAGCTTTGTGAACGAGTGAACCCAGCAGACCCTCACTCTGTGGAGAACTGCAGCCTCGCCCTGTGGGCTTTCTTCATCCTGGCCAAGTTACACCAGGATCAGATGGTATCCCTATTACTAACCACCATGGAATCCAGTGATCCAGCCAAGATGGAATCAGCCCTTCAAGTGTTCACAGATGTGTTCCAGGAGTTGCCTCAGACCGAGAAGCTGCAGCGCATGGTACTGAATCCAACCATTTTGGTGATTCAGGAGGACCTCAAACCAGTGCCAAAGGTCCTCGTGCACTTCATTGAGATGCTGGGTCAGCATAACTATTGGCCTTACCCCAGGGGAACACCATAACCAGCTGTATCATCAGGCTTGTGGAGTCTGACTCATCAAATGAAGAGGACATCCGAATAATGTGTTCCAGAATCCTACAGATGGTATCTTTGCCCAAACTGGTCACGTTGGTGTGTGAGCCCAACAACACCTTGGCCTCTGTGCCTCTGTGTAAGGCAGCCACACAAATGGCTCTGAAGGCCCGTTCCCTGGGCCAGGTTCCTTACCTCAGCAGTTTTCACCAGGATCCTACCGAATACATTTCCCCTCAGAGACTCCTGACCCATCTTGTGACATGTTCCCGGAAGCCCTACAGGGAAAAGGAGTTTGGTACAAGCTCTCTGAGGCTACTATTTGCCCTGCATCCTATCACTTCTCTGCATCCTGTTATAAACCACAGTGTTGGCCAGCTGTGGAGGAAGGTGATCCCACAGATGTTTGAGATACTAGATGATCATACTGAGAAGAGCCTGAATCAGGAGGAGTGGGAGGACAGGCTGTTCCAGTTTTTGAGTAAGTCATTAGTGGCTATTGACGATGACCGCTGGCAGGAGCAACTCATCAGAGTCATCTTGGAGAGGATGCGTTATTTCAGTGATGATGGTGACGAGAAGGCTTTTCTCTATAAATTCTTTGGTTTCGCCCTGTGGACCTCAAGAAGTGAGAAACTGGTGAAGATGATGCTCTCCGCCATCCTTCAAACTTCCCATGAAAACCTGCAGGAGAGGGAGGGCATTGCTGTGGCATTCAGCCTCGTGTCCAAGAAACATCTGAAGACAGTCCTGGAGCAACTGCAAGTGTATAGCACTATACTCAATGACAAGGAGTCATCGTCCATTCTCACACTGGCAAAGGAACATCAGCAAAGGGAATGGGTGCTTGTCTGTAACACCATCTACTTAAGCTATAGCAAGATTATTTTAGAGAGCAAGGGAGATATTTTCATGCATTTCGATGCCATGCTGGTCTTGATCCTGCAACACTACCACAACTGCATTTTGGAAAAGGATAAGGACCTGAAGCTGGATTACCTGAATGCCCTCATCATACTGACAAAAACCCTGGGCAGTCAGCAGCACGTAGCCTTTCAATTCAAGTTCCCCCACAAGCTAGCAATTGTTACCTTCATGGCGGACCTAATCAAGGAGGAGCCATTGAACTCCATTTCCAGCCCTATTACACAGAAGGCAATGAACATCATCAATAACTTCAGGATGCTCAGGCTCCTCTTAGAGGCAGAAGAAAGAGCAGAGCTCCTGGGAACATGCTTCAAGAGTGTGTCCTGCCTGCCATCCAGAGAAGTGTTACAAAAGGAGGCATCTAGTCCCAAGAAGAGCCAGGCCAATGTGGATCTGTTTGAGGGGACCATGCAATCCCTCCTCAGACTAATGGAGACACTTATAGTTGAGATGCCCACCCAGATCCAGAACTGCTTGCAGCTTATGGATCCTTGGCTTAATCCCCAGAAGGATAACGAGCGGGAACGGGTCATGTGGTGTGCTGCACGTATGTTGGAGTTTACAGCAAAAATGGAGGACTTCAATGCCTTTGCAGAGTACTTCACCCAGAGCCAGCTCACCAACGTGGTGCTGACAGCCATGGAGGAGCTGACAGGCAGCAGGGCTAAGGTGTCTCTGGCTGCAGCCCAGTTGATGAGCGCTGTCATGAAAAAGTGGGGCACAGTTTTGATAAAGGTTGAGGAAATTGTGGCGGGCATCCTGGGACGGCTCAAATTGCAGCTGGAGCCCAACACAAAGGAGGAGACGCTTCGGGCCCTGTGCTGGCTGGCGGGCAACAGCACCCACAGTGTTGTGCCCCTGCTGCTCAACAGGCCCCTCCCTGGGGATAGAACCATTCTGGCCCTGTGGAAGGTGTTCGGCACCAAGCGAAAGACCACAATCAATGTCCTGCAGCTGCTGACAGGAATCCTGGAAAACCACTCCACAGAGGGCACGATGGACATAGCCCTGCAGCCCGTGGAGGCGGCGTGTGCCTTGTGTGCGATGCTATCCGGGTCTCTGTGCCAGGAGGCCATCCTGGAACTCTACCCCCGGCTATTGCTGGCTGTGCTATGCCATCTCTTCTGGGTGACTGAGCAAAATACCCCCTAGAAGATGGTGGTCTACAGGAAGGATGGGGCCTCAGGCAAGACCTTTGACTCCACTAGTTGTGCCCTGGAGGTGGTGAAGCTTGTGTTGTTTGCAGCCGCATATGATGGAGTGGTGGTCTATGCAGATGAGCATAAGTGCTGGGATCATCTGTCCTCCTCTAAATTTTACTACAGAGGGATCATGGACCTGACAAGTGGCATTGTGAAGAACTGTGAAGTAGTCATGCTGCACTGAATTCTGAACCTTGCCAAGACCTTCCTTGACAGCGGAGATAATCATCAGAAGATCTTGGCCAGGACCATCTATGCACAGCTTCTCTGGCATCGGTCAGTGGCTCAGACTCTGGGACAAGACTTTGTGGACAATCTAATCAAGTGGACCAAGGAGCCCAACCTCATCATGAAAGAAATTGGACTCCGTGGAATCAGTAACCTGGCACTGCATCCAACTCAATCAGAGTCTGTGAAGAGCCTGTTTCCATCCTTGCGAGACTTCCTGAAGAGTGAGGCACGAGTGACAGTTCAGGCAGTGAAGGCCTACGGAACATCGTCGTACATGGGCATGGAGCAGAGGTCAAGGCAATGTTGTGCAGCATCTCCAAGGATCTGCGTCCACCCGTCAATGATAAGAGGGACCAGGTGAGGATCACAGCCATCTCTGCCCTTGGGCACATGCTACATAGAGTCAACAAATTCAAGCCTGGATATGCCATCAAGAAACATCTGTACAGTTTTTTAGTCCCACTGCTGCTTAGCTTAGAGGACAACAACACAGAGGTGGTCAAGGCCTGTGGAGCAGCCCTGGCTGAGTGAACTAATGTGATTGGCTGGTCATCCTTCACACAGATGTTTCAACATACCACCCTCAGTGATCACATGCAGGTGTTGGAAGAAACATGCAACCACTTGGTGAATACATGCAAAAGACAATTAGTGGGGGAGTTACTGTTTCAGAGCTTCAGTTTCCTGAAGAGCTCCGAGTCCTTCCTACGGACAGCTGCAGTCCATTTCATAGCATTAATAGCTGAGAAGATAAACCTGCATTCCATACATGAGGATGATGTGCAGCTGTTACGAAATGCTCTTGAAAGTATGAAGAATGATCCTGTAGAATCTATCCAGATTCTGGTGACTACTCTTCTTCAAAATATTGAGGAATATGTTAATCCTGAGGACAGCTCTACTTCCATTATAAGTACTCGCTTCTTCCGGTTACGTGGCAGGAAAGCCCGAAAAAGAAAGAGGCACCTATTTAAGACTGTCAGACGGGAAGGAGATAATGATGCTGATCGGCCCAGGAATTGGCTCCTAGGCCCTCTAAATTTACTGTGCAACTGGTGCAAGGGAGGGTAAAAAATACTCCCCTTATAATAGACAACTTAGAAAAGTCAACACAGTCACAAGCACCAAAGTCTGAAAGTCCCCCTGAGGAATCTGAATTGATCCCAAAACAAGTTGCTCCTGAGTCACTGTGAACACTTAGAGCTGGTGGCTAAAGCCTTTTCCAGTTGTTTATTCAGATGTCAGTGCTGGACTCTGCCGTTGTCTCTCCCACCTTTTTTCCAACTGGGTGGCGACTTTGGTTTAACCCCCAATAGGTAGTTTTGATCTTAGGAGATATAGTATATTCCTTGTTCTTTATCTCCCCTAGGGTATTGTTAGCTATCAGTATATACATTTGTAAATAAACGTTATTTTTTCATACTAAAAAAATAAATAAATAAAAATAAATTGTTTGGCAGGGTCGTCAAAGTTCTCTCTTATTTGCTCTTTATGAGACTCCTGACAGCACTGTGCTAGGATGCACTTTTTAAAAAACACTGTCACTGGTTCATAAGTGAGTCCCACCAACGCAGCTGTGGCCCCTCCCAGATGTTGGTGGAGAGGAGGGGGAGACTCCTGGCTTGTTTTCTAAGCGCCTCCTGGGAAGAGAACTAAGTGCTCAGGGTGAGGACCCAGGTGCACAGGCTGCTGAACTTGACTGCCCCACCCCCCACCCCCTGCCGCTTGTGGACACCCGACAGGCCCGTCTGCAGGAGGTGCCTAAGGGACCGTGAGTGCGAGTTCTCATCCCCCAGCTCATCCCTGCGTTGTGAATTGGCTGGCCTCGGTCCCCAGGTATTAGAATTGCTCAGCTGAGCTGCCCGTGTAGGCAACAAGGCAAACCTTGAAGAGTTCAAATTGCAGTGGGGTCAACCAGAGAACAGGCCAGAGGAAGCAATCAGCCCTCGGTCTGAGAACAGGCCAGAGGAAGCAATTGCCCATGAAGGGCAGCCGGGGAAGGGTCTGCTGGATCAGCCCAGGTGAGGGGCACCTCTCTCTGCCTCCGATGGGAGCCCACAAAAGGCCCCTGAAGACGTATATACACGCCCAGGGCGGGGGAGGGGAGAGGGCCTAGGCTAGCAGCCAATAGAGAGGTACTGAGTGCAGAGTCAGAGTGGAGAAAAGTGTCGGCGAGGTTTTCTCCTCTTTCCGCCATAGGGAGGCTCCTGAAGCTAAAGTCCTAGGAATGAAGGCTGCCCACAGCGGCCTGGGACAATTGCCAGTCCTTCAGAGCCTGCGAGCATCATCCTGCCCTAAGTCTGGACTGGGGAGGGCAGCATCCCCGCGGCCTGCCAGGTAAAGCTTCCTGATGGCCTGTGGTCAGACCTGAGAATCACCCATAGGCGGTAACCAGGAGCTGGACTCCGCAGCCACTAAATTCTTGGCATTTTCTGGGTAGTGGGAGTGTCTCGGGCAGCTCCTTATGCTAATGAGGGGACTCTGGATGGGGCTGGACCAATCTCATGTTAGAGCAGTGGTTCTCAACCTTCCGAATGCCGCGACCCTTTAATTCAGTTCCTCATGTTGTGGTGACCTCCAATTTCATTGTTACAAATTGAACATAATTAAAGCATAGTGATTAATCACAAAAACAATATGGAATTATATATGTGTTTTCCGATGGTCTTAGGCGACCCCTGTGAAAGGGTCGTTCGACCCCAAAGGGGTCGCGACCCAGAGGTTGAGAACCACGGTGTTAGAGGGTGGGGCTTTCAGCCTTTGGACATCAGCCCAAGCTCCTGAGGCTTCCTGAGAGGAGGTCTCCCTCAAACTTCAGAGCTGCACACCCGGTTCACAATTTTTGCAATACCAGGTCCTGACTGTACTTAATCCCTTTCCGATTTGATATTTTATCTTCTGATGCAGTTTAAATTGGGGGGGGGGAGGGGGAAGGCGGAAGGGTGTGTGGATGAATGGGTATCTGGATGAAAGGTAGGTAGATGGATGGGTGGGTAGATGGACTGGTAAGTAGGTAAATGGATAGATGGATGGATGGATATGTGAATGGATGAACTGTTAGGTAGATGGATAGGTGAATGAAAAGCTAGATGGATTTCAGCCCTAGCCAGTTTTGCTCAGTGGGTAGAGCGTTGGTGGACTGCAGAGTCCTGGTTCGATTCTGGTCCAGGGCATGTACCTCGGTTCAGGCTCCTCCAGGCTGTGTGCAGGAGACAACCAATCTATGTGTTTCTCTCAGCAATATTTCTGTCTTTACCTCTCTCTTCCACTCTCTCTAAAAGTCAACTGAAAAATATCCTCAGGTGAGGATTTAAAAAAAAAGCTAGACAGATTTCAGATATGAAAATCCAAGTGTGTGACATTTAATAAAACTCTGGCTTGGGGCAAAGATCACTTCAAGTCATTCTTCCCAGGCCAAATGACTCACCTGCCCTTGATCAATGAGAAGCAGCCCAACCTGTGACACGGAGTAAAGGGAGAAGATCCCACCCAAAGACCCCAATAGTTCTTCCTGTGAAACAAAAAGAAAACATTGTGTATGAATAAATTGTAAGCATGTGTTTAATTCTAAATGTAACTTTAGGGCATCCAATGAGCTAAAATGAAGAACAATTTTTAAAAATGATGATCTATTTATTCTCTATGAAATGTAGCTTGTAAGCAGAACCTCGAGTGGAGACAGCTTGTGCTGGGCAGACTTTTGCCCTTGCTTAGTGTCTTTATTTGGAGATTCTGGTTGAAGGAGATGTGGATGGGTGTCAAACTGACTGCGAGATGCATGCCTAAATCCTTCCTTTCTGCCTCGGTTCCTCACTCCTGCTGTTCGGCTGGTCAGCAGAGTGCCCAGCAGCCACACTGGAGCACAAAGCCAAGCTGACATTTTTCAGGTCAGAGAGAGACGACTATCTTAATTACGCCTCTGTTTTTTGGGAGGTTCTATAAAATATACAGTGCTTTGGACTGAATTGTGCGCCCTCCCCTCCCAAATCCATTGGTCAAAACCCTAACCCTTTGTCTTAGTCCAGTCAGGCTGCTGTGACAAAATGCCACAGACTGGGTGGCTTATACACAATAGGAATTTACATCTCACAGCTCCGGAGGCTGGAAGTCTAAGACCAAGGTGCCAGCGTGGCCAAGCGAGGGCCTCGTCTGGGTCAGACTTCTTGCTCTGTCCTCACCAGGCGAAGGAGGCCAGCAGGCTCTCTGGGGCCTCTGGTGTGAGAGCACTTATCCGATACCATTCTCATCTATAAAACCTGGGTCATAAGAGTACCGATCTTCGGGTGGGCATGGGGTTAAATATCATAATTAACGTGCAGCCTCTACTTCGGCACTAGCTTTCATAAGCACTCCATTATTGTGCTATCATTTAAAACCTCCTGTCTCCTTTCCTAACTTCTTAATCTCTCTAGCCAGGTTCCATGACCTGGAATTTTCCCTACCCTCCCAAGAGACAGAAGCCCTGGTTCACCCACTGCGTGCTAATTACTCCAATCACACACGAGACATTTCTCTTTTTTGGTTCACTTTCTTATGCAAATGCACATACCTGTGTAACAGAGGCATACTCGTGAAATCTGTATGCCCAGTTCTCGGAGTAATATATATTGGTCTTAGATAACTGGTCTCCAAGCAAATAGGCAAAAACGACATTACTTATATCCTGGAAGAACATACACAGAACAGTCTCTTTAAAAGGAGATTTGAGGGGTGGGGATGGGGAGATGCTGTTGAAGGTCACAACCTTGCAGCCAGTAGCTACATGCTCCTGCAGATCTAATGCCCAGCAATGCTATACTGTAAGCTTCAAAGGTACTAAGAAACCGGATCTTAAAGGTTCCCACCACAAAAAAAAAAGAAAAAAAAAGAAATGGCAATGATGTGCCATGATGCAGGTAACCTTCAGTGGTCGTCATATTGCAATATGTAAATGTATTAGATCATCACATTGTACCCTTACACTTACAATGTTATGTCAATTATATCTCAGTAACAAAGGGAGATTGATGCCAAGGGTAAAACTCCAGGGCAATTACCCCAGAAAAATTAAAACATATGCACATACAAAAATCTGTACATAAGTGGGTATAGCAGTGGAGGCAACCAAATTCTGGTACAGTCAGACCATGGTATACTACTTGACAATGAATAGGGAAAGACTAAAGATATAGACAACAAATTGGATGAGTCTCTAGAGAATTTAGCTGACAAAGCTGGTCCTCAAAGGTCCCATATTGTACGGATCCGTTTATATAACATCCGTGAGGTGGTAAAATTATAGAGGTGGGGAAGAGGTTAGTGGTTGTCAGGGGTTGCGGTGGGATGGGGGCAGGGAGCTGTGGGGCTCTGGGATGACAGAATAGACGGTATTTTGATGGCAGGAATGGTCCTGTGATGTGGCGATGTGATAAAATGCTAGAGTTACACATACATTGTATCTATGTCAGTACTAGTTTTAGTATGATACTGCAGTTATGTAAGATGTAACCATCGGAAGAAGATATAGAAAGGGCACATGGGACTCTGTATGATCTTTTCAACTTACTGGAGAGTCTATAATTATTTTAAATAACAAGTTCATAAAAAAGGAAGGTAGATGGATATATTTGTAGTGAACTAGCCAGTTGATCTGAAAGTAGCTCCAGAGCCCCTCCCACCTCTCAGGTTGTCATGTGAGCCCTGGGGAAATGACATTGCCCAAGTCCAAAGGCCCAACCCCCATGGGTTCGCCTGTTCTTATTTCCATCTGTGCTCAGAGCAGAGTGAAAAAACGATACCCTGTACTCACCAAGCAAAAGGGATGCTTACTATAGCAACAGTTGTCACCAGAAATATGTGAAACAGGGTAATTTATGCCTGAAAGGAAAAGATCATTTGGAAACTATATGAGTTACCTGCAGGTCAGAGAAATGGTTTAGACACTGTTAAAGATTTTGCTTACTTTGGTCCAGTCGCCAATTTAAATGGAGACTGACCTTGTATGCACATATACGTAACCCGTGGACACAGACAATAGGGTGCTGAAGGCCTGGGGGGGGGGCGGGTACCGGGGGCAGGCTGGATGGGGTCAATGGGAGAAAAATGGGGATATATGTAATACTTTCAACAATAAAGAACTATTAAAACAAACAAACAAACAAACAAACAAAAACGAATGGAGACTGCAGCCAAAAAATCAGGACAAGGCTAAGTAACCTGCTATTGACATGTGGGGCCAGATGGCTCCTGATTGTGGGGTCATCCTGTGCCTGTGGGACGTTTTGCAGCACCCCTGCCTTTAATGACACAATGCCAGCAGTACCTTCCTCCGGTCTGGACAACCAAAAATAACTCCTCCCCACACTGCCAAAATGTCGTCTGGGGGGCAGAACTGTCCCGTTGAGAAGCACACACTCTTTTAGGACTGTATGCCAAAACTGCAGGAAGAACTCCCTTCTCTTACCGAGGTGTTCTTTGATTCCATTTTAAGTGCAGAAACTTTGGCTTGAAATGAAACAAAAAACAACCAGTGTTGGTGAGAAGGTGAAGAAAATGGAACTTTTGTACCCTGTTGGGAATGGGAATGGTGCAGGACTGGCAAACAGTATGGAGTTTCCTCAAAGAACCTGAAAATGGAATGACCACATCATGACTACAGAAGAGATAACAACTTTCACATAGACCAGTGGTCGGCAAACTCATTAGTTAACAGAGCCAAATATCAACAGTACTTCTTCAAAACAGACTCGCCCAGGCCCAAAACCGACTTCTGTGCATGGGCCACGAAGTTTCAATCGCACTGTATGTGCACGCCCGCACGTGGTATTTGTGGAAGAGCCACACTCAAGGGGCCAACGAGCCGCATGTGACTCGCGACCCTCAGTTTGCCAACCACTGACATAGACAATGAAGAAAGACATTGCTAAAGATTTTGCTGACTTTGGTTCAGTCACCAATTCAAATGGAGACTGCAGCCAAGAACTCAGGAGAAGGCTGAGGCTCAGAAGGGCAGCAATAGAATTAGGAAAGATCACCAGGGGCAGAGCTGTGTCATTAGAGACCAAGGTCTCTAAGATCATCCACAGCCCGGTATTCCCAATTACTATGCCCGGATGTGAAGAAGGCTGATAGAAACATTGATTGATTTGAAATGTGGAGCTGGAGGAGAGGTGTGCAGACACTCTGGACTGCCAGGAAGACAGGCATGCGGGCCCCAGAGTAAAGTAAGCCAGACACACCGCTGGAGGCAGAAGTGACCAAACTGAAGCTGTTCTCCTTCGGGCACATCATGAGAAGGCAGGACTCTTTGGAAACCACAATAATGCAGGGGAAAGAAAAGGCAGCCGGAAAAGAGGAAGACAAAATGTAAGATGGAGTTATTCCGTAAAAGCAGCCACAGACATGAGTCCACAAGAGCTGCTGGAGGAAGGGCGGAGTGGACATCACTCTGAGTGTCGCCAGGAATCAGAGCCAATCCAAGTCCACTTCTGGATGTGTACAAAAAAAAATTTAAAAGTCAAAAGCATGGACTCAGGAAGGTATTTGGACACGTGTGCGCGCGCGCGTTCCAACAGTGTTGTTCACAATAGCTAAAGCACAGAAGCAACCCAAGTGTCCATTGGCAGGTGATTGTATAAATAAACAAAATGTGGTCTATCTATACCATGGGATGTTGTCACCAAGCATCTAGAAGTCATTTTTGTCCAAGGTTTCTCTGCTTATAACTACAATCTGCAGTGGATGGGGGTTCTGCCTAACTTCCATTTGAATTTTAAAGGACAAGGTAACATTCAGGGACAGACATCCAAATAGCAGTATGGTTTGTCCTTCCGAAATTAATAACCATTTCTTTGAGGTTGGCTGAACTCAAACAAAATACAACAAGGCCCTGGCCAGGGTTGCTCAGCTAGTTGGAGTGTCATCTCACACACCAAGAGTTTGTGGGTTCAATTCCTGGTCAGGGCACATACCCAGGTTGCGGGTTTGATCCCCGCACGTGGAGGCCACCAATTGATGTTTTTTTTTCCTCCTCTCTCCCTCCTTCCGCCCCCCCCCTTCAAATCAGTAAGTAAAAAAAAAAACACATAAAAAGAATATATACCTGTTGATGCAGTCCAGGAATTGGCTCTATAATTATAAATATAGACTTTTTTATTCACTACTAACAGCAATACTGAACCAGCAAAATGTGCTGATGTTACTTCTGGTATGCCAACCTATAAATAATGACATATATAACATCAAAACACACCTCTTTTTGGATATCAATTTGGGAAGCAATACTTCTAGACACACATACAAGAAACATTTGTGCCAACAGGAGCTTTTCGGTTCCTAGATATTGGGGACTATGTATCCTGGGGTAAGCTGGAACCAAAACTGGGAGGTGGTGGCCTCAGACAGCTAAATTCACTCCCTCATCAAAACCCTCTCTGAGTCCTGGCTGGCATAGCTCAGGGGTTAGAGTGTCAGCCTGCACATCAAGGGGTCATGAGTTCGATTCCCAGTCAAGTGAACATACCTGGGTTGCAGGTTCGGTCCCCGGCCCTGGTTGGGGAGTGTGCGGGAGGCAACCAATCAATGTGTCTCACACAGATGTTTCTCTCTCTCCCTCCCTCCCTCCGTGCCTCCCTCCCTCCCTCCGTGCCTCCCTCCCTCCCTCTCTTCCTTCTACTCTCTCAAAAAAAAGAAAAAAATCAATGGAAAAAAATATCCTTGGCTGAGGATTAACAACAAAACAAAAAACCCAAAATACAAAAAACAAACCTTTTCTGAGGAGGCCCTGGCCAGGTACTCACTTGGTTAGAGCAATCATCCCAATATGCCAAGGTTGCACATTAGATCCCAGGTCAGGGCACATACAGGAACCAACCAATGAATGCATATAAGTGGAACAACAAATCCATGTTTCCCTCTCCGGAAAAATAAACAAAATAACAACAACATACCCTTCTCCAAGGATAAAGCCTAAAGATAAATGATAAATGAGGAGCATAAATGAGGAACATAACTATTGCTTCCAAGAAACATTGGTATCTTAATAGATGGTAAAACTTCTTTAGCATAGGTGCTAATGGTAGAATTTCTCAAGATAGTTACTAAGAGTGTAAAGGTTTTTCTGTTTTGGTTTAGGACAATTTAGGGAGGCCCTGGAATTAGTGCATGTAATCTATCTATTCCCAACACACAACCAATTGTAGGAAGCATTGGCAACAATTCTGCTTCCTTTTTCAGGAAAAAAAGGGTATCATTTTGGCAGTAAGGACAGAATAGAATTAACACTCTTTTTTGACTTAGAAACTACTCTCAATATCTTAAAGAGATACATTTTTGTAAAATAAACTTCATATGAACAAAAACAAACTAATGTGCTATTTTCAAATTATACCTTTACCCTGAATATTACGTATTTCAAGCATCCTTCAGATTGTTCCATATAATAACTACCTGCATTGATGTAGGGATGGAAAGTGGAGGAAGACTACTCTCAAAGTTATTTCTCGTGAAAAAAAGTTGTTGTCTGAAATAAACAATAAAACAGTTACATTAGAATTTTACACAAGGGGTGTGGGGGGGGGGGGAAAGACAATGGCAGTCACTCCAAAAATGTTACACACATCAAAATTTATTTAAAAATAAGGAACAATTTAGGTTCTGCCTATCTACCTACCTACCTATCTATCCATCCATCCATCTATTTTTGTATGAGTAAATTTGTACAGCCTGGGTATTCAACTTCTTGAAATAACATTATATTAAAAGTGTGACCAGCCCTACTGGTTTGGCTTTCCCAGGTTTGATTCTGGTCAAGGGCACATACCTACATTGCAGGCTTGATCCCTGGCCCTGGTCAGGGTGTTGTGGGAGGCAAACAATTGATGTATCCCTCTCACACCAATGTTTCTCTCTCTCTGTCTCTCCCCCTCCCTCCCACTCTCTCTAAAAATCATTGGAAAAATATCCTCATGTGAGAATTAATAAATAAATGTGACCACATTGTTACCATAGACAGTCAGTCAAAGTACAGGCAGCCAGTGGCCGGGTGACTGTGGGTTGACTGGCCACTTTAGAGGGCCACGCTGTATGGGGGCTGTGTAGAGGATGCAGGCATGTTGGCATCCAGGGGCATCCTGTGGACTCCAACGGGATCCCCCTGATGTGAAAATGCTGTGTCTAGTGTAGGGAGATGGGCTTAATGGTGGGTCCTGCAGCCCCTTCCCACCCCCTGCCCCCACCCTCTGCCCCCACACACACTTCCACTCTCTACTGACTCTGATACTACAGACAGAGAGTGCCAGGGAGTCTTCCCCATTGGTCAAGATGGCGCACCAATGTGGCAAAATCTATAAAGATAAATGGATAGGGCCTGAACATGCCAAAAGCTAGACAGATAGGGCCCGAATGCACCAAAAGCTAAAAAGATGGCCCTAGCTTGTTTACTCAGTGGTTGAGGCGTCAGCCTGTGGACTAATGATTCACGGTTCAATTCCAGTCAAGGGCACATACCTTAGTTGCAGGCTCAATCTAGCACCCCAGTTGGGGCGCATGGGGGAGGAAACCGGTCAAATGTGCCTCTCTCACATTGATGCTTCTCTCTTTATGTCTCTCCCCCACTTTTCCAGTCTCTCTAAAAAAAAAAAAAAAAAAAAAAAAATCAGTGGAAGAAATATCCTCGGGTGAGGATTCAACAAAAAAAGCTAGAAAGATGAATGGATATGACCCGAGTGTGCCAAAAGCTAGGAAGATTATTGGATAGGGCGGGGGAAAGGCCTTCCCCTCCCTATTCCTACAAAAATAGTGGGCTTGAACAGGTAGGGGGGTCGTCTTTAAGATGGGAGTCAATCATTCTCCCAGGTCATAGCACCTGAATAAACCTCTTTCCTTTTGCAACAGCACCTGTCTCATGAGGCTGCCCTTCATTGTGGCAGGCAGCCAAACTTGTGTTTCAGTTATAGTTTTGGTGACCCAGATGGGACAGCACGGACCTCAGTAAGTCCTGGAGGGTCTGGGCTAAGGTCCCAGCTGCCTGTGGTAGGCTGACCCTGGGAGCAGGACTGTGGGGGATTGAGCCCGCAAACCAGGCATGTGCCCTGACCGGGAATTGAACCTCAACCTCCTGGTTCATAAGTCAATGTTCAACCACTGAGCCACGCCAGGCAGGCTAAACATGACTTTTATTGGGCACAGTGCCCTGGAATTAAGTACTTTCTGGTCTCTTCATCTCTCTTCCACCCCAATTGTGGACCCCCTGCAGGCTAGTAACTAGCAACACAGGACAGACCCATCTTCCTTAACCTTTGTTGAATGAATCAATAAGGGAAAATCTAACATTTTAATAAAAATGATAGTAGCTATTCATAAAATGGTTACTTACCCTAGATATAGGGCTATGTTTTTCTGGCAAGGATGTTTAATCAGGCGTGTTGCAGATGAAAAATACAGGACATTCTGGGCAGATGGTTGCAAAATCTTAATATCAATAATAATAAACACTTGATGAAAACAATGTCCTAATGTGCAATATTGAAAATGTAAAGGTGAAATCTAAATTAAGCAGATGCACTGTATCAATACCATTTTCCTGTTTTGATATTATACTCTGGTTATGTCAGATGTCATCACTGAGTATAGGGTATCTGGGGTGCCTATTTCTGCAACCTGCCATCAATCTATCATTTCAAAATAGAGTGAAAAAAGATTCTGAAGCTAATTCATAACACATCTCATTCCACATGTTATTTTTTTATTTCCAGATTATTAGTTATTAGAGAGGTGAGAGGAAAAATTGTAAAGCTAATAGAAACCAGCCACTCTGAGATTATTTAGAAATGCTGACACCTCTTCCCAAATGACGTAATGTCAATAGGTAATTTATTTTAACAAGTGAAATATTTTTTTCATCATACATATTCTTTTTTAAATTGAATTTATTAGGGTGACATTGGTTAATAAAATTTATAGCTTTCAGATGTATAATTCTAAAATACATCATCTGTATATTGTATTGTGGTCTCATTATCCCAATTTCTTCATGCATTTTAGGTACACATGAGGGGAAAGGAAGTTTCCTGTTGTACTGTCATATAAACAAATATAAACAAATTTGCTTCCCATGTTATTGCAGATTTTAAAATCTCCTATCACACAGAAGAACACTGGTGATCTGATTTCTAAACCCCCTTCTGTCTCCTGGCTTTGTCCAGGTTACTTGATCTCTACTTTTTTAGTGAAATGGGAAAGATAAATCCTTTATTTCAAAGGGCAATGGTAAAGATTAGTGTTGTATATCTAACACAACACTGGCACAACAAAAATACTGGGAAATATTCTGATTTAGTTATTAGATTCAAGTGAAGAATGAATATTAAATATGGAGTTACATACCCCTGGAGATGCATGATCATCATGAGTTACCTTTCCTGTCCTCACCGTGTGAACACTAGAGATAAGTGACAAGAGAGACCTTCTGTCAATGTTTATTGAATATTCAGCATGACTCCCACCAGAATGTCTCTGGGTTAGCTCTGAAGTACCTGTTCTTGATGCTTTTCAGTGATGGAAGCCCCTGTAAAATCTAATTAAACTGGGGCTCCTCTTCTCCCACAGAGAGACACATGGATACCCCCAAATGGAGATATTTCCAAGTGCTCATAAAGGCCCATTTGCAGACCCCAGATTAGGAAGATTAAGAATTCCTACTTCGTTTTCTTTTTCTTCTTTTTGTGTGTGTGCGGTGTTGGTGGCTGGGAGAGTGTTGGTATAGTTTACAGCAGAGGTTCTCAATCTTGGATGTGCTAGAAGCCCCTGGAGGGCTTGATAAACTTTATATGGCGAGGCCTCACCTGTAGATCCAGGGAACTGCAGTGGTAACAAATTCCCGGGTCATGCTGTTCCTGCTGATCCAGGACCACACTTTGAGAACTCGTATGGGGAAATGGGAGAATTAGATGAACTCTTTACAGACTTTGAAACAAATCGCCCTAGTAAATCTTACTGGAAAACCCTACCCCACAGTGACTAGCTATGTGTCTTTAGGCCTGTGTCTCTTTAATTTCGCTGGGTCTGTGTTCACAATCCTAAAACAAGGTTAATGAATCACTAGTAAAGATGAAATGAGGCCATGCACCAAAGCACGCGTTCACTATTTCATCACCAAACAGGGCCCTGCTAAATGTGACAGCTCACTTCTGGCAAGAGCTCCCTGAGGACAGGAACTGGGCTTTATAGCTTCTGTCTAGCTCGTATAGCACCTTGCGCAGCCTTCACTAATGTAACAGTTACTGAAATCTAATAATGTTCTAGATATGGAGTGAATAAAATAAACATTCTACACTCTCATGAAGCTACTATTTCTAGTGACGGCAACAGATAAGAAAAAAAAATTGTCTAAAGAAAATAACAAGTTAGTGATTGATAGTAAAAAGCAGATATGAGGAGGGGGCCTTAAATGAGGAAGGATTATGTAAGTCGGGATAGAGATCTGATTGACGAGGAAAGAGCCATGGAGAAACCAGGAAGCAAAGCGTACTATCGGAGGAAGTCGATGCACCAAGTCTCTCCCATCCCCAAAGCTGGGTCTAGTTGGGCGTGTCCCTACAGTGTGCCCGGAGCAGTGACTGCGTGGGCAGCGACCAGATGGGTGGTTGTCAAATCCCTAGGAACCCTTGGCAATACCTAGAGGCATTTTTGATGGATGGGTAAAGCCTGGGGAAGTAGGTACACCTGGCATCTAGTGGGTGGCGGCCAGGGATGCTGCTCAACATCCAGCAGTGCACGGGACGGCCCCACCCGCCCTACGTGTCAGCTGCGCTGCTGCTGGGAAACCTGGGGCCAGAGCATGCGAGGAAATGCAGGCTGCTCCAGGAACTCGGGTTTTATTCCGGGTGCCACGGGGAACCAGAGAAGGGGAATGACGAGATCAAATTAGTTTATCAATTCCTCTGGCTGCCTAGGAAGGCACAGCCTGGGGTGGTGGCAGTGGAAGTGGCTTGAAGGGTTGGAACAGTCCAAAGTTTTGAAGTGGCAACGGGAGGACTCGGTGATGGACTGGATAGGTTAGAATGGGGTGAGAGAAGGGGAGGTATCACGTTTGATTCCTGAAGAGAGAACTGGGAAACCTCAATCCTCCCGGGATTCCGCCCAGGCCTCCGCTCAGAGGAGCCAACCTTCCTTCCCGACCCCTGGCAGCACCCCAAACCCGGAAGGGCGGCCGCACCGGCACAGCGGCTGAGCTCTGGCCAGCGAGCAGAGCCGCAAGGACGCAACGGAGACAAGCATCAACACCAGCATCTGGTTAGAGGCGCCGCCGCCGCCACCACCGTCCTCAACCGCCGCAGGGTGCTGCTCCACAATGTGGGCATGCGCAGAAGAGAGCCTGGGCACCGGGTCTGGGGTCGCCCCGGAATCTGAGCATGCGCACCTCGGCTCCTGGGAAGCCTAAATCCACCCACCTCAACAGTCCCCTTCCAGAACCTGGACACGCGCGTACAGGCACACGCGCATGCTCTCACTGGAGTCTGAGCATGCGCGCGTCGTTCCCCCCAACCGGCCCCTAGAGCATGGGCAGGAGCACGGGGCTGCCGGGGCGCGTTGACAACTTCAGCTTGAGCGCAGTGCCTCCCGGGGAAGTTCGAATTCACCAACCAGGAGCCTGAGCATGCGCATATCACTCGCACAACTTAAGCGCCCACGGGTGCACGAGGCTCTCCACACGTTCCCGAAGGTTCACTTTCAGCAACAGCCGGTCACTTTCCTGCGGGTGAGAGCGCGTGCTCACCTCCACGTGACCCGAAGAGGCCTGGGCGGTGCCAGCTGGTTGGCTAGAGGAGGTGGGTGCGTGAGCGCTTGAACCCCGCCCCCTCTTCAGGCCTCGCCCCGCCCCGCCCCGTCCCGCCCCGCCCCGCAGGCCCCAGAGCACGCTCCCGACGTCACGTGCACTTCTGTCCAGTGAGCGGAAATGACGCAAGCCCTGTGCGCCACCAGGATGGCCGGGCCATGGCGGCGGGCACAGGATACGTGCGGCTGTGGGGCGCTGCGCGGTGTTGGGCGCTACGGCGGCCACTGCTGGCTGTCGCCGGCGGGCGGGTGCAATCTGCGGCCGGAGCGTGGTTGCCCAGAGGCCGGCGGGCCTGCGACGCTTCTCCTCCGTGGGCGCTTTGGGGCCGTGGCCCCACGGCTGCCGGCCAGTGGCGGGGGCTTTGGGAGGCGAACAGCCGCGGCGGCAGCAGCGGATTCTCGGGGGGCGAGGATGCCCCTGAGGGCGGCGTGGAGGATGGCGCCGCCGGCGCGGGGGGCAGCGCGGGCGGCGGCGAAGGCCCCGTCATAACGGCGCTGACACCTATGACCATCCCGGACGTGTTCCCGCACCTGCCACTCATCGCCGTCACCCGCAATCCGGTGTTCCCGCGCTTTATCAAGATTATCGAGGTAATGCGGTCTCCTCCGTTGTCCTCCGTTTCCCCACCTCTGCACGCAGCGAGTTGGGCCGAGGGAAAGTTTAGCACCCTCATTTCTCCAAAGTTTTTCAGACACGAAGTTTATCCAAGGCAGAAGTTGGAATTTTGTCTGTTAATCACTAGCTTGGTGAACTGGAGCCAAATTCCTCCTCTAGGAGCTCTTAAGGCAGCGGTTCTCAACGTGTGGGTCGCGACCCCTTTGGGGGTCGAACGACACTTTCACAGGGGTCGCCTAAGACCATCGGAAAACACATATATAATTCCATATTGTTTTTGTGATTAATCACTATGCTTTAATTATGTTCAATTTGTAACAATGAAAATACATCCTGCATATCAGATATTTACGATTCATAAACAGTAGCAAAATTACAGTTATGAAGTAGCAACGAAAATAATTTTATGGTTGGGGGTCACCACAACGTGAGGAACTGTATTAAAGGGTCACGGCATTAGGAAGGTTGAGAACCACTGTCTTAAGGGGAGTTGGACCCAGCGAGCTTAGGACTGTGCAGTTAGCGTGTCATCACAGGCATCCGGCTTCGAGAAGAACCCGAAAGGCAGTCTTGCGCCAGTTACTTTTCTGCAGGTGTTGGTAAATGTTTTCTAACTCCCCAGAGTGGCCTTTCTAGTGATGAGCCTCTCTGGGATCAGGATTAATTCCTTTCTTAAACAAGTATTTCTAGATCATGTGCCAAGTTCAGTTCTAGCTGTTAGGGGTACAGCAGTGAACAAGACAAAAATTCCTGCCTTTGGAGCTCATATTTTAGCGAGAAGCAAGAAGCAATGAACAAGATTAGTAAGTAAAGTATGTGCTGGAAGAGAATGAATACTACAGGGAGTAAGAGAGCAAGGGACAGATGAGGAAGGTGCGAGGGGAATCTTCTCTGGGGGGTGCGGGAGAGTGTTCTTACCCACTACCATGTCGCCAGCACTGAGGTTCAGCAGCGAACAAATCAAACAGTCCCTGTGCCTAAGGAACGGATGTTGTAATGGAAAGAGGCAGGAAACAAGGTCCTTTCAGACTAAGAAACCTAAAGGGAGGGTTGGGTGGGGAACTAGGGTGATGTAATAGAGAGAAAACATTGTGAGTGCAAGGAACTTGCCTTTTTAGAGTAGGAAGGACACAAATACCTCCCTCCCCCACCCCACCCCTTTTTTAATGATGTGGAAACTGGAGTCCATGGAGGAGAAAGGTTATCTTTAACTGTCTAAGCAAGGTCATACAATGAGTCAGCCTCTGTATTCACCCTCTAACTTCGCCCCCTCACCCCAGTTTCTGCTAAGTAAATCTCAGGGATGCCTTGGAAAGGGACAAAACAGAGGGGTAGCAGCCAGCCAGTGCGCAGGGCACGGAAGAGGCCCCTCCACCGCCTGTTTTGCACTGCTGCTGATGTCTGCCTGAGCTGCTCTTCCAGGGCCTGCCCTGATGTTGAGTAGTGGTTATTTGGAGGTCCCAGGGTAGGACCCTGTGGCTGACTCCACCATCCCTAGTTCTGTAACCTTGGGCAAGCTGTTGCTCTGGGCCTTCATTTTCTCATCTGTGAAATGGACATGATAGTATCTTCTGTCTTAGAGTTGTTGTGGGAAATAAATGAGGTCATGTAAAGGATCTAGAATGGTACCTGGTGCTTAGTGTGCCTCAGTAGTAAGCAGCTGCACCTGTTGCCTTTTATGTGGGGCTCTTCACACATTTCAGAAGCCTGCCTTGGAGAGCTCTTTCCCATCTTTGACCCACCATCAGCAGTCCTCTCCACCCTACCAGGTCCCTGGGGCCAGGACTGTTCACCAGGTGTGGCCCCCTCAGCCCAGCAAAGGGGCAGGTGCCCGAGCAGAGATAATGATTCGTCTAAGACAGCGGTTCTCAACCTGGGGGTCGCGACCCCTTTGGGGGTCGAACGACACTTTCACAGGGGTCGCCTAAGACCATCGGAAAACATATATAATTCCATATTGTTTTTGTGATTAATCACTATGCTTTAATTATGTTCAATTTGTAACAATGAAAATACATCCTGCATATCAGATATTTACAATTCATAACAGTAGCAAAATTACCGTTATGAAGTAGCAAGGAAAATAATTTTATGGTTGGGGGTCACCACAACATGAGGAGCTGTACTGAAGGGTCGTGGCATTAGGAAGGTTGAGAACCACTGTTCTAAGAGGTTGTGTCTGTCCACCTGGAGCTAGCCAGGAGGGTTAAATGAGTCGCTGTGGATAGCATGAGACTGGCATGTGGTACTCATATGTTTGTAATGAAAAGGGATCATGCCAAAGAAGGGGAGGTACCAAGATGCAACAGTCAGCTGTTAGCAGAGGAGAAATGAGGGAAACTTTCGCGGACCCAGTTAGTGTTTCTGAACTTGTTAACCAAGCTCCGATGACTTTCGTTTCTGTAGTTGACTGCATGGGGCTAATTTGCCCCAGTAGGTTCTCTTCTTCTCCGTGGCTTCGGACTGTAGACTAGAGCAGTGATGGCGAACCTATGACACGCGTGTCAGAGGTGACACGCGAACTCATTTTTTTGGTTGATTTTTCTTTGTTAAATGGCATTTAAATATATAAAATAAATATCAAAAATATAAATCTTTTTGCTGATCACTTGATTATTTGGAAAAAAAAATATAAATCTTTGTTTTACTATGGTTGCAAATATCAAAAAATTTCTGTATGTGACACGGCACCAGAGTTAAGTTAAAATGCTGAGAAGCCGAGCTCAAAAGGTTCGCCATCACTGGACTAGAGGCTCTTAATTTTTATTGGGTTGATGTACCCTCCTGATGGACCTTTCTCCAGGGAACAATGCATCCATAGTGACAGGAATTCCCAGACCCTAAGTTAAGGGCCGCTGTTAGAGTTAAAACACAGGTTCTCAAATTTTGGTGCTTGGACCAGCAGCATCACCTGGGAGCTTGTTTAGAATGCAGACTCTCAGGCCCTCTTTAGATTTCCTGCGTCAGAAACTATGTGTGCTAAAGACTGAGAGCCATCAAGTTTAGGCAGTCCCGTCTGGGAATTAGCGCAGGCTTGAAAGAAATCATTTGAACCCTAGAAGACATCTGTGCACCACCCCCCATCAACTGTTTCCTAAGACATCATTAACCCCCTACCTGTCGCCGAAATGACATCAAGAGAATGTGCTGTGATCTTGGGGGTTTCAGCGATCAATAAATAGGGTAAAGATGTGATTGGGAAATACTTTCAGTGAAGACTAGAGGAAGTTAACATCCTATGGGGTGGGCCACATTTGAATTACACACATTTAGTGTAGTTCTGACACTGATGAAATCAGTAAAGTTTAGCTTTTAGGCCTTATATTTTGCCACTGAAACAGCTCTTGAAATTGAGCCTTAAATCACTTTCTTAGTTCTGGCCACTTGTCTACTTAGAGTTTTCTTTAGGAAGGGGGAGAACCACGGAGGAATGCAGTGGTTCATATATCTGTCTTTTGTTTGTTTTTGGTCCAGGGGTTCCTGGACTAAGTTGGTTAGTGACCTCGATCAGATTAGCATGTCCCCAGAGAATAATATAGAAAATGTTAGAGCTGCTATCAAAATGTCAGCTAGAAAACCTACCCTGCGTTTCACTTTGGGGTCATTGTCATGCTAGGTTAAAAATAAGAAGTTGGTTGAGCTGCTAAGAAGGAAAGTCCGTCTTGCCCAGCCATATGCCGGCGTCTTTCTAAAGAGAGATGACACGTAAGTGTAATTTTTCCTTCACTCCTTTGCTGAAGTCGCCCTGGAGTGTAGCTCACCACCAGTTTTGCTCCCTAAAGTAGCCTGAACCTCTGACCCTTGACCTGAAAGAAACCAAGTAGAGCCTACAGGGGACTCAGCCTGGAGCCAAGTGTTCCTTTATAGCAGGGTCCTCAAACTTTTTAAACAGGGGGCCAGTTCACTGTCCCTCAGACCGTTGGAGGGCTGGACTATAGTTTTAAAAAAAACTATGAACAAATTCCTATGCACACTGCACATATCTTATTTTGAAGTAAAAAAACAAAACGGGAACACATACAATATTTGTATTTGCATGTGGCCGCAGGCCGTAGTTTGAGGACCCCTGCTTTATAGCCTGGACTGAAGGCTTGGCTTGCAGCGCTGGGCTTCATGCCTTGTCAAGATGTGGGGGGGTATTAACCTCGAGGACCCTTGGTGTTAAAACATGCACACCTGCAAGGCCGCTCCAGCACAGAGCGAAGTGGGCAGATATCACCGCTTTGGATATGTCCACCTTGACTCCAGGCAGGGATTAGTTCCACTTCCAAGTTAGAAGTCTAGGTTGTCCTGAGTAGGCTCTGTCCTGGGATTTTGGAATGGAATGAAAATTCCATCCAGGATGCCTCATGGCCAGGAGCTACTCACCTGTGCAGTTACCACTGGTATTCCTTAGCTGGCAGGTACTTTACTGGGCTCCAGAGCCCCTGTGGGAGCAAGGAGGTCACTGTTGGTTTTCAGTCCAGGCCAGTTGAGTTTTTCGTCTCTCCCTCCTCCAGCCTAGCCTGAGACACTCCATGGGAATTAGAGAGCCTGTGCCGATGTTCCTTTGTGTCTCTCTCCCTCAGTAACGAGTCCGACGTGGTTGAGAGCTTGGACGAGATCTACCACACGGGAACGTTTGTCCAGATCCACGAGATGCAGGACCTTGGGGACAAGCTGCGCATGATTGTCATGGGACACAGGAGGTTCGGGGGTCTGTGGGACACTGGTGGGGAGGGTGGTTCTGAGTACCCCCAAGTTCCAGCACTGACTCACCCTTCTCAGTCATCCCTGCAGCCTGACACTACAGTGACCACACCAAAGCTGGAGATTGAGACTAAGACATGTCATCTCTGGAACCTCCCTTCTCAGAGTTCCCTTGTTAAAGTGGTAGTATGGGTGGTCCGTGAGAAGTCGTTTCTTTAATGCACGTTATTTTAAAAAGCATCACAGAAACAAAGTAGCAAGTTGCCTCATGTCTCATGTCTAGGTGTCTGCTGTTCACAGTTGGGCTTGCTTTTCCTCCAAGTGCACGTGTCTGCATCTGCCAGCAGATAATGCTGTATTGTCATTCTTAGCAATTTGCAGTTTTTCACCCAGACACACTTCCTTGTGGTCCATGGAATTTTTAACTGTCAAAGGACTGCATATGTTTAAGTCCAGTTTAAGCCCTTGTAACTATCACGATTAATTTTAAAAATCTGCAAGGTTGAAGCTCTCGATAGAACAGCAGTTCTCAACCTGTGGGTCGCAACCCCTTTGGCGGTCGGACAACCCTTTCACAGGGGTCGCCTAAGACCATCCTGCATATCAGATATTTACATGAGGATTCATAACAGTAGCAATATTACAGGTATGAAGTAGCGACGAAAATAATTTTATGGTTGGGTCACAACATGAGGAACTGTATTTAAAGGGCCAGAAGGTTGAGAACCACTGCGATAGAGGAACTAACTAGCTTTTCACATGTGTTCCAAGGAACATTGGTCCTGTGAGATGCTTCACAAGAGTCCTGTGATCAAACACACATGAGAACATGTCGGAGTACAAGCTGATAACGTGTAGTGAAGATATAGTGGATGTTCTGAAAAGCCCCTCATTGGAGACACTGACAGCATTTATTGAATTCAGTCTTCCATCGTTTTTCTCACCTAGCCTTTTTCTTGTGTCAGCTGGCAGCACCCCAGATACACTCTGGGGAAAGTGCCTATGCCGGGCCCTGATTCTGTGAAAGTCCTGGTGGCACTCCTTGCACTGAGCCTCCACACCCCTTCCTCTGTTCCCACTAGTCTCTTTTAGGGAAGAGGCTGTTTCTCTGTGTCCTGAAAGGACTCATGAGCCAGAGGGAAGAGAATAAGATTCAGTCCGAATTAATAAACAGTGGTGCCTGCTATCTGCCCTGCCTTACAGAATGAGGTGCCCTATAGAATGAGCCCTCTCTCCTGAGGCCAGGCCTCCTTTTCTCTGTGCACCTTGCTGATGACAGCTGGGCACCGAGTAGGCATCTGTGGTGGCTGTCAGGCCCTCCTCTGAGGAAGGCACCATTGTTAGTTACTGTGTGACAGAGGGGAGGCGGAACACGTCATACAACACCTGGATGGAGAGACAGGGTGGGAGCACCCCTAGTGGGGGGACACCAGAGGCATGAAAACAGGTCACAAGCTGAAATCAAATGGTGGTGGGTGCTTTAGGGAAGGGGGGAGATGAGGATGGGCAGGGTGACAGGATCTGGCCTCCTTGAGGAGGTGCCCTTGAATGGAGACCTGAATAACACGAAGGGGTGAGCTTCGAGTGAGAGAGGGATGCAGAGTCCCAGAGATGGGCTCTGCCGAGGTCACAGCTCGTAATGGTCCCCAGAACTGGTTTCCATTGTCTTATCCATCAGTTTGTGGAGGACAGTGGGGCATTGGTGTGGGAATGGAATGGATGGGTCTGCTGGAGTCTAAGGGCAGAGGGGGATGCTGGCCTTTGGGTTCTGAGAAAGTAGCTCAGTCTTCAGCTCCAGAGTTTGTAGTTACCCTGCCCTGGGCCCAGCAGGACCCTTAGTTATCAGCACTGGGGTCCTCATTAGGGCACGGCCCCTCCCAACCGCAGCGGCTCCATCTCTGCCTCGCTCCCGGCTACAGGATTCACATCAGCAGACAGCTGGAGGTGGAGCCGGAGGAGGCCGAGGCTGAGAAGCAGAAGCCCCGCCGGAAGCCCAAGCGGAGCAAGAAGGAGGCGGAGGAGGATCTGGGTGTCAGGCGCCAGATGGAGGTGGTGGTGGAGCCCAACTCGGGCACCCCCAGCGAGGTGCTCATGGTGGAAGTCGAGAATGTTGTCCACGAGGACTTCCAGGTCACAGAGGAAGTGAAGGTGAGTCAGCACTCCTGAGGAAGGGGCTAGCCTGTTGCAGCACTCATTGTTTGAGAGTGCAAAGCACATTTTTCCTCACAAAAGTCCTTGGGAGAAACTGGGATGAGAAAAATGAAGGAAATCCACTGGGGTCCTTAGCTGCTCTCGAAGGAGGCAGGGTTTGAACCCAGGTCCAGCCACAGCCTGCGATCTCCGGGCAGGTGCCTCCAGCCTTCCCCCCAAGCCTGGTGCACCGGGGCGGGGAAGCAGGGCACATTCCTCGGGAACTCGGGCTCTGAGACAGGAAAGAAACAGCCTTCTTCCTGGTGAGCCAACTTTCAAGGTGGTGGTGGGAGTGTCCTTCCACCTGCTCTTCTAGTGCAACTTCTAGACAGGGTGACTGCTGGGTAGGAATATAGTGAATAGCTTTGGTCTGATTCTGAGGCACTGTGGTTTTTTCTTTTCTTTTTTTAAAATTTATTTTTAGAGAGCGAGAGAAATATGGATTTGTTATTACACTTAATTTGTGTATTCATGAGTTGATTATTGTATGAGGCCTGACTGAGGATCGAACCTGCAACCTTGGCATATAGGGACCATGCTCTAACCAACTGAGCTACCCAGCCAGGACACCAAGGCACTGTCGAGAAGTTTTCTGGGGCAGCTTCTGAGCTCTGAGGGAAGGAGTGCTGTGATTGGTTGGTGATGTTAGCCTTGGGTGCTGGAAGGGGCTTGGCTGCATTTGCCACTGGCCTGTACCAGCAGTCCAGGGCCACCCGGGCCCTTGAGAGCAGAGCTGTGTGGGAGAACCTTCCATGGTGGAAATATTCTGCAATTCGGCACCATTACCTGTGGCTATTAAGCACTCTACCTATGGCTGGTGCGACTGAGGAACAGAACGCCCATTTTATTTAAGTGAATAGCTACCAGTGGCTGCCGAACTGAGGTGTGGGTTTATATGTCATAAACAGCACAGCTTCAGAGTTTCCTATGGGGATTGTGTAGTGGGGGAAAGGCAGACATAGATGGTGTTATGAAAAGAATTGAGGACTAGGCTGGGGGTCTGGTGCAGAAAGCCCTTGTCTTGGGAAACAGGCTGGGCTGGGAAGGGGCTGCCCCTTCGCCCGTCATGCAAGGCACATTCGTGAGAAACGGTGCTGAACCATTTGTAGACGACCTGTATGTAGCAGAGCAGCTCCCCCACTGTGATTTATTGAAAGTCAGCCCTCAACACAAGGGCTTGAATAAAAAAGAAAAAAGAATCGAGGACCTTGGAGAGACAGCGCACTCATCCTTGTTCACGCAAGGGCGATGGACCTTCAGCTGGCTTCCTTCTATAAAGATCAACTCAGGCAATTCAGGGACAAATCCAATAACTAGATATCACGAGATTAGACTAGAAAACCCCAGCCGTTGTGGCTGCTTGTTTCGTGCCCACCGGTGCCCTCATTGGAATACAATACGCTGCAAACCGGGCCTTCTGGAAACAAATGAGGTGTGGGTATGTACGTTGTAAACTGCCTGGTGGTCCTGCCAGAACAAGACCAGCCTCACCGTGGCAGGGAACAAAGGCAAGAAGGAACGCAGTACCCATAGGTCCACAGCCTAGGCCCCACCTCTACAGGGACCTGTGGCCAGGTTCCAGGAGGAACAGACTGAGAGCCCTAGCGACTCAGGCAGATCCAAGACAGAAGTCACAGCCTGCGTGTTATGTGGCCAAGGTTGAGGAGTGTCAGTTGTGAGTGATAAAAGAGTAAAGAAAACCCCCGCTCCCTCTGTAAGAAATGCCCCCCACCCCCAAAACGCCTCGTTCTAAGATTAGAATGGTGTAAGGAGATGGAGTTGGCTTTAGTATTTGCTCAGTTGGTTCGGTGTCCCCGTGACTGGTGACTTCTGGCTCTGCTCCTGGGTCTCTAAGGCCATCCTTGGCCAGGACCAGGTGGGAGGGGCTCCCTAGGGCCACAGTGCCCCTCTGGCCCACTGGCCCCAGGACCCCGTGACCCATGCTAGTTGTCTCACTTTCCAGGCCCTGACAGCTGAGATCGTGAAGACCATCCGGGACATCATTGCCTTGAACCCGCTCTACAGGTTGGTGTCCTGCACCCTCCCCAACCGGAATGTGTGGCTAGCCCTTCCTGAGGCCAGGCTGGGCTCTCTGTGGCACCTGGGTTGGCAGAAATTTTCCTCAAGAGCGTCCTGGTTGAAAACCTTTTGGGGGCAGGAATTTGACACCCAGGCCCAGTCCTGTGCAGGTGGAACCTCTTCCCTTCTAACAGGGACATCCTGGGGTGGTTTGGCTGACCTGGTCCAGGTTCTTTGCCGTCTTCCTGATAACAAGGGTCTGGATTTGGCTGGAAGCCTTTGTTGTCATTAGTTGGAGTGAAGGGGGATCTTAGGAGGTTACCACGTGGCTGCCGCAGGGGGCTTCTATCTGGGCTGGAGGTGTTACACTCATGATTCTAGGACAAGGAGGCCCTACTGGTCCTGAAGCTGGGGAGGCCCATATGCAATGCTGGCTCTCAGTGCTGCTAGGGACCATGAGACAGGGCCAGCAGGAGTGAAGTCCCAGCTGCTGTCATGGTCCTCGTGCCCCATGACATCACCCCTCTGTCCCTTCCAGAGAGTCTGTGCTGCAGATGATGCAGGCGGGCCAGAGGGTGGTAGACAACCCCATCTACCTGAGCGACATGGGTGCCGCACTGACGGGAGCAGAGTCCCACGAGCTGCAGGATGTCCTGGAGGAGACCAATGTGAGTTGTCCGCACATGCACTGTGCCGGGCCTGTGCTGCGTGCTGGGCCGCTTCCCAGGCTGGCTGGGCTGGCTGGTATCCTCAGCTCCCTTTTTGAGATGATTTCACATCAGCACATGTCCTTCATTCACATCCAGCTCCCTCATTCTTTTTAACTGCTGCATAGTATTCCATCAGGTGGTGTCTGTGATTTAGTGGTGGCATATTTGAGTTGTCACCAGTCTTTTGCTGTTACAAACACCTGTACAAACATCCTGATCCACACAGCTTGAGTACCTGATGGAGTTTTATCTGTAGAAGGTGTTTCCAGAACCTGGCTTGTTGGAACAGGGGTGCATGCCTCTTTTTGTTAAAGTGTGGCTAGTGGTCTGTTACAGTTTAGGCCAGTGATGGCGAACCTATGACACACGTGTCAGAGGTGACACGCGAACTCTTTTTTTTGGTTGATTTTTCTTTGTTAAATGGCACTTAAATATATAAAATAAATATCAAAAATATAAATCTTTGTTTTACTATGGTTGCAAATATAAAAAAATTTCTATATGTGACACAGCACCAGAGTTAAGTTAGGGTTTTTCAAAATGCTGACACACCGAGCTCAAAAGGTTCGCCATCACTGGTTTAGGCTCTCTATAGCAACAGCTTGCTGAGTGCCCCGAACCCCCCCCCCCCCCATCCCTGCAGAGATGGACACCATTCTGATTGATGTCTCCTTTTTTTGGCAGATTCCCAAGCGGCTGTATAAGGCCCTGTCCCTCCTCAAGAAGGAGTTTGAGTTGAGCAAGCTGCAGCAGCGCCTGGGGCGGGAGGTAAGTGGGGTGGGGACAGCCCCGAGCTGAGAAGCCCTTCTGTGCTCCGAGGGCTGCGTGCACTTGGGCTGTGAAACTGATCCTAGCGGCTGAACCCAGAGAAAGAGGTCTCCATCTGACCATCCCCCTTCGAGGAGGAGGAGCTCTCTGTGTTCAGAGTCCTGGGGAAAATGTGCGAAATGGGAACAGATTGGGAAAGGTTCCAAAGCTTTTTCCAAGACTGGACTGTGTATTCTCCGGTCTGAGGGCAGCTTCTTGGCCCTGCAGGTGGAGGAGAAAATCAAGCAGACACATCGCAAGTACCTCCTGCAAGAGCAGCTGAAGATCATCAAGAAGGAGCTAGGCCTGGAGAAGGAGGACAAGGACGCCATTGAGGAGAAGTTCCGCGAGCGGCTGAAGGAGCTCGTGGTCCCCAAGCACGTCATGGACGTTGTGGATGAGGAGCTGAGCAAGCTGGGCCTGCTGGACAACCACTCCTCAGAGTTCAAGTGGGTGCCTGGGGGCAGCGGTGCTGGCTCCTCTCTCACATCTGGCTCTCAGAAAAGCCTGTGACCTGGCAGGGTCTGGCATGTGCCAGAACGCCACCGGCACTGGCACAAGCACTTGTCTTAAACAGCCCGTGACATGCATCAGTCCTCAAACCATCCTGTGCGGAACCTGCCTTTGTCACCCCCATTTCTCAGATAAATCAGGGTTCAGGAAAGTCAAGTCAGTGACTAGGGCCTCTAAGCTGGTAGTCGGGAACAGTGATTTGAACCCAAGGACATATGGCTTTAAGCTAGTGCTTCCAGCCAGAGCCAGGAGTCCCTGAACCGTCACCCCGTGGTCACCCTCTTTCCTTGGCTTCTGTCCTCTGGCCTCCCTCTTGCTGCTTTGAGAGTCAGCCAGGAAGTAAGCGTATTTTATTGGGAACTCG
The DNA here is from genome assembly GCF_963259705.1 of Myotis daubentonii. Lineage (NCBI taxonomy): Eukaryota > Metazoa > Chordata > Mammalia > Chiroptera > Vespertilionidae > Myotis > Myotis daubentonii. The sequence continues at coordinate 30,198,061 of NC_081844.1, forward strand.
GCCTTGACCAGCGGTCCTTGTCCCTCCCACACTGGCTGTGAGTCAGGATGGCTGCCCAGGGTTTGGGCAGAGAGGCTCAGGGCCTGTGGTGTCAGATCCCAGGGACTGGGCGTTGCTCCTGGGCAGTTTGTGGACTGGCAGGTCCTGGAATGGCCCTTCTGAAGGGAGGACCAAAGCACCAGGCCCCTCCCTGACTCAAGATGTCTGGGGAGGGCGACACTTTCTACAGGACCCTGGGAGATGCTGATGCCTCCATTCTAGAGGTGCCCCAGCTTTTCTTCCTCAGGCAGCTAATGAGCTTTCATGCTGCTGTCACAAGTGTTTATAAACTAGAGCAGCGGTTCTCAACCCGTGGGTCGCGACCCCTTTGGGGTTCAAACAACCCTTTCACAGGGGTCGCCTAAGACCATCGGAAAACACATATAATTACATATTGTTTTGTGATTAATCACTATACTTTAATTATGTTCAGTTTGTAACAATGAAATTGGGGGTCACCACAACATGAGGAACTGAACTGTATTAAAGGGTCGCGGCATTAGGAAGGTTGAGAACCACTGAACTAGAGCCTTAAAACATGAACTAATCATACAGTCTCTTATTAGGACCCTAATGAGGGGCCTCTTCTAGGCCCCTGTCCCTGATACACAACTCCCAGGCAGGGTTACCCTCTTGGTAATGCTGACCTGCCACCACCCAGGCTTCAGTCTCCTCACTTGCCCTGGGTTAGGTTGTCCCCTCCATTCTAACCACTGTCCCTTCCATGGTGTTAGACCCTGAGCAGTCCCCATGCTCGCTGTGTCTCTGGTCTGGGAAACGGGCCTGGCACTTGTGGTGGGAACCAGGATACTTCCCAGTTGTGGCCCTCACTGAGAGAGCTTTCCAGAGTGCTGCCAGCCTGCCAGCCAAGTGCACTTGGTGTAGTTCACGTTTTGGGCTCAGTGGGTACCAGCCACATGGATTTGCAACAGCAGGGGCCAGGTGCCTCGCGGGGACCCACTCACCACTCTGGTCTGTCCTGTGGCAGCGTCACCCGCAACTATCTGGACTGGCTGACGTCCATCCCATGGGGCAAGTACAGTGACGAGAACCTGGATCTGGCCCGGGCCCAGGCAGTGCTGGAGGAGGACCACTATGGGATGGAGGACGTCAAGAAGCGCATCCTGGTGAGGCCGCCTGTACCCTCTTCTGTGGGCCCCAGAGTCCTGGGCACAGGCCAGCCTAACCCCACATCCAGGCACTTGGTCGTTGTACCTAGGGCGGATGCTGAGCGGCGTGGTCTGTAATGGTCTGGATTTGCATATGGGTCTGGATGCCTTGGAGGCTGGGGCCCTGGATCCCCTCCCTGCTGTTGGGGAGACCCAGAGGAGCCCCCTGGTGAATGTGGGGGTCTGGAGGTACAGAGAGGTTCAGGAGGGTAAGGGGTAGAGAGCCCTGGCCAGAGGTGTTGGATTGGCTCAGAAATGTCAGGGGCTGCCAGAGCCAGCCTGCCCTGCTCCAGGGGCTCAAAGATTTACAAGGGGAAGAAAACAGGCCTGGCTGAGGGCATTGGGGCGTGGGCAGACCAGGAGAAAGGAGGAGGCCCTTGTGATCCACAATATAGAAGGAAAGAGCCTGTTAAGTGGGGGAGCTGCCTAATGGGCCTGTACTGTAGTCATCCATAGTTGATTGTCAGTCACACATGTTCTCCTGGCATCTACTTGTCCCATTGGTGCCTCAGGCTGTCCCACCCTGTGGCAGATGACACCTGCAGTCAGGTTGGCTCCTCCAGGACAGGCCTTGTCCCTTCTCGCCCCCCAGAAACCTAGAAAGTACCAGAAGGTGGCCAGACTCAAGTCAGGCACAGCCCCTACTCTGCACAAAGGCAATGAGCAGCGAGTGATTGATTGTCTCAGGGAGCCCACCTCTGCCCATAGGAATTCATTGCCGTCAGCCAGCTCCGAGGCTCGACCCAGGGCAAGATCCTCTGCTTCTACGGCCCCCCTGGTGTGGGCAAGACCAGCATCGCCCGTTCCATCGCTCGAGCCCTGAACCGAGAGTACTTCCGCTTCAGTGTCGGTGGCATGACGGATGTGGCCGAGATTAAGGGGCACAGGTAGGCCCAGCCTCCTGGATCTGCTCCTGCCTTTCTTTGTTAAAGTGATTGGGGTGGCAAAGTAGTAACCTCCACTCACACTGGAGTTAGTAACTGAAAAGTTGAGGCATCTAGGCCCGGCCGAATCCAGGGGCTCAAATACGGGTCCAAATCTTGACCCTTAGGGAGGGCTTTGTCAGCATTTCCAGCTTAGTTCCCCCAGCAACTCCCCCAGCCCCACCAGAGTTCCAGGGCTGGCGCTTGCCATTCTGCCTGGGCTGTCTGACTAGTGACTGAACTAGAGTGAGGGGCGAGGTGGTCTCCCCAGTGAGAATGGGCCAGCCCACACCTGTGAGGCCTGAGCACCTGTCTTGATTCTTTCCTCTCTCATCAGACCCCGAGCAGGGGCTGGTATCTTCTGTGTCCCGGGTCTTAACCATTTGTACACCATAAGCGTCTATAGACGCAAGTGGGGAACCTTTTTTAATTAAATTCAAAATATCGTGGCAGTTAACTGGTTACAGCTACCTGGCCCTGTGCCTGGCACCCTTCCGGGGAGCAGTCAGGATATTTCGTTCTCCTGGAGCTTCCCGCCATGCTGGCCTCCACAGAGGTTGGTTCTTGGAAAAGTGTAAACTGCTTGAGACACAAGTGTAGCAGATACACTAGTATTTGTTCTCAGGTTGCCAGTGTTCAAAGGTGGGGTGGGGAGGCCGGATGGGGAAAAGGTAGCGCTGTCATAGGCTATTCTTGGTGCTTCTCCCTAATGACTAATAGATGCGTGATCTCTATGGACCACCCACAGGTTTTCCTGTTCTCCCTTGTACCTGGCCACATGACCTCCTACCTGCCCCCAAGCCCTGGCAAATCATTTAAGGATGATTTGAGTCCATGTTACAAGTTCCTTTTTGTTGTCTCTGAAAACATGGATACTTTTGGCCACCCACTGGGCAGGGTGAGTTGGGTGTGACCTCCACCCCTCACTGACTCGAACCCGCAGGGAGGTGGGCAGTCTCTCGGCTTCCTGGCACAGAGCCTGGTGTGAGCTCCAGGAGGGGTCAAGAAGGGACAGGGCCCACACAGCATTGGAGGCCACCAGGCTGGGATGGTGCACATATTCCTGGGAGACCTACTCTGAGGGTGGAGGGGTGCAGGGAGCTGACCTGGGAGGCTGGGGAGGTTCTTGCCTCAGTACTGACCTCTGAGCTGGTTGAGCAGGAGGCTGAAAGTTGGGGGTGGGCCTGAGGGAAGGCAGAGGGGACCCTGGTACCCCCTGTGCCCTAGTTGGAGACTGCCTAGGAGCTGTGGCAAGGACCACTCCCCAGGGTGAGAAGAGGCTTTGACTTAGTTTCTGCACAAGTGCAGGCGGTCTGACGTTGGGAGGTCATTGGGGAGAGGTACCCAGAAGGATGGGCAGGTGGGCACTTTTTGCTGATGCTAGTCTGGGATTCCAAACAAGGACAAGGACGGGGAACTGACTGACTGCTGTTGTCATACTGAAAACTGCCAAGCTCCCCTCGGCCCACATGGCCCACCCGTTGTCCCCTTGCTGCCCTCACCTTCTTCCTCTCTCAACTCACTCTGTTCCTGCCCCAGGTGTTGGGGATGTTCCTGGTGCCGGTTTCTGGCTGCTTCCAGCCCTTCTTGTTCTGTTGGGTTTCACTGGATATGAGGTGCTGACTAAGGGGATGGGTCTGAGGGAGACCTGGCTGTGAATCTGTCCCCTGCCCTGAATCTGAGCTGGGAAAGGAGGTTGGGGTGACTGAGTGCTCCGCAGATTGGCCTGGCCAGAAGTAGCCAGCATTTCCCCCCAGAGGGCACGTGGCACACTGAGGTCCTTGGATCTCCAAGGGAGCTGGGCCTGCGAGTACGCACGTGGCCCCCAGTGGATGGGGCAGGCACTGACTGCCCAGCGTGCTCTCTTCCCCAGGCGGACGTACGTGGGCGCCATGCCAGGAAAGATCATACAGTGCCTGAAGAAGACCAAGACGGAGAACCCCCTGATCCTGATAGATGAGGTGGGTGTGCGCCCTGGAGGGCTGAGCTGTGGCTGCGCTTCCCTGAGGTTCAAACCCTGTCTCCAGGGCCCTCCTAACCCAGAGCTCCGGGCAGCCCTGACCAGGCAGTCTGTGTTCACAATGAAACCCATGGCCTGGTGGCTTCGATGGTCCCTGAGTCACTGTGGGCGGCCTCACTGCAGCAAGGCCCTCTCCTGCCCCAGAGGACCCCATGTCTGCCCAGTCACGCTGTGAGGCCAACTCTCTTGTCCCTTCTCAGGGCTTCCCCAGTTCTGGGCCCTGGTGCGGGTGGGGTCTGGGCCCACTTGGTTCCCCTGCCTCAGTGTCTGGTGAGCAGGTGCAAGGGGCAGGACAAGGTGCCAACACCAACTGCCCTCTGATGCCCTTCCAGGTGGATAAGATTGGCCGGGGTTACCAGGGGGACCCCTCGTCAGCATTGCTCGAGTTGCTGGATCCTGAGCAGAATGCCAACTTCTTGGACCACTACCTGGACGTGCCCGTGGACTTATCCAAGGTGTGTGTCCTGCCTGGGGCCTGACCCTGGCAGGGAGAGGTAGGGTGGCCACTTCTCCAGCACCTCACACTGGCTCCCTAGGTGCTGTTCATCTGCACGGCCAACGTCATTGAGACCATCCCAGAGCCACTGAGGGACCGGATGGAGATGATCAACGTGTCGGGCTATGTGGCCCAGGAGAAGCTTGCCATTGCCGAGGTGAGGCCAGGTATCCCATCTGGCAAGCCCTGGGGAGGGGTGCCCCACTGTGCTCAGGCTTGAGCATCTGAGTGCACACTAAGTACTGGGCACTTAGAGTTGAGGAGTCAGTCCACAGTGCCCCTGCTCTCAGAGCTCCCATTCCCGTTCTAGTCAACTGTCAAACCTGAGCGGGAGGGAGACAGGATACTGATCCCCGTGTCACGTATGTAGTATGAGGTCTAGCCAAAAGAAACATGTGGCATGTTGTAAATTATAATGTCACACCTCTGACACCAGGTGTGGGGTGTTTGCCCCCACCAGCCAGTTTTCTGCATTTCAGTGACACTACCCAGGGTTAGCGGCAGAACTTACAGCTTCCGGGCTCGCCCCAACTTCAGGAGCCTCTCCTCTGACCAACCAGCTGTAAGCTGGGTTCTTACAGCCAACCTCTTCCTCGGGTTTGATAGTTGACTAGAACAGCTTACAGAACTCAGGAAGAGAGCTTAGTTTACTCGTTTATTATATAGGATGTACCTTGGGAACAGCCCAAAAAGAGTGACACGGGATGAGGCATAGGGAAGGGCTGCAGTGTTTGCTATGTGGAAAGGGTTTCTCCCCTCCATGCCTTTGCAGCCAGGAGATGGGCACTGGGCCCCAGGGGGAGGGGGGGAGAAGGACTCGGTGGCAGGGGTGCTGGGACTCCCTGCCATATCTGCCCTCCATCCATAGGACTCAAAACGGGTGAAGGATGGGCTGGTTCAGGGTCTGGGTGGGGGCTTCCTTCAAACCCCTGAAGGGATATGACAGCAGGGACACAAGGACTTCTGGGAGCTCCAGGGCCAACTGCAGTGTCAGTTGGCTCTGTCCCCTACCTGGTGCTCAGGGCTGTCTGTCCAGAGACTGCTGTACAGCAGGAGTTGTGCTGGGCTATGGGTGACCATGGAGCCTCTGTCTGCTCTGGGCAGCAGCTACAAAACCTTGTCTGTATGTGGGGTGAGCCCAGGAATCAGGGAGGCCTTCCTGAAGGAAGTGACATCTAAGATGCCATCTGGAGAGAGGATAGCAATTGGATCTGCGCAGAGAATGTAGTAGGAGCAGGGGTGGTTGGCTGGGGGTTTGTAGGTTGTGGACCCCACTCTTCAGGGTCCTGGCACCCACTGAGCTCTGCCCAGATACTCTGTTACCATCCCTCCAAGCCTTACTGGCTACTTTCACCATCAGTGCCACCCTTTAGCCTGCCCTGACACCCTATGTTTGTTCATTGGACAACCCTAGCTTCCTCAGGGACCAGAGTTCCATGAAGGCAGGGCCCACCTCAGTCCTGTCTTTACCAGCCAGGGGTCTGTGGCTGGGTGCTGGGCCCTGGACCCTGAGACCTGGGCATGAGGGAGGTCCCAGGAGGATCCTGACGGAGCTCCCCTCTCTGTCAGCGGTACCTGGTACCCCAAGCCCGTGCCCTGTGCGGCCTGGATGAAAGCAAGGCCAAGCTGTCGTCGGACGTGCTGACTGTCCTTATTAAGCAGTACTGCCGGGAGAGTGGAGTGCGCAACCTGCAGAAGCAGGTGGAGAAGGTGAGCCTAGAGGGTGTGATGTGACCGAAGGGAGCCAGACACAGGGCAGATGCTGTCTGACCCCACTCCTGTGAGGTCCCCAGCAGTCAGACTCACAGATATCAAAGTAGAATGGTGGGTGCCAGGGGCTGGGGAGTTTTTGTTTGGGAAGCTGAGAACGTCCTGGAGATGGACGGTGGGGATGGTTGCACAGCAGTGTGAAATGTACTTATTGCCACTGAGTTGCACTCTTAGAAATGGCCTACAGTGGTACATTTTTTATGTGATGTGCATTTTATACAATTTAAAAATTAAAGCAAAAGGAGATGGATGTGGTGAGTGGGGGCCTGCGAGTGGGGGCCGGCTGCCCATCATCCTGCCTCACCTGCCCCAGGTCTTAAGGAAGTCCGCCTACAAGATTGTCAGTGGTCAGGCTGAGTTGGTGGAGGTGACACCTGAGAATCTGCAGGACTTTGTGGGGAAGCCGGTATTTACTGTGGAACGCATGTATGAAGTGACGCCACCTGGCGTGGTCATGGGGCTGGCCTGGACCGCTATGGGTGAGTGCTGCACGTCCTTCCGTTTGTCCTCTGGGACAAGTTTGTACTTTGTTGCCCTGAACCACCCTCTGGCTGGCTGGTGGCGCACATTGAGACCAAGAGAATTGGGGCTGTTGGAGAGGTGGCCACAAGGTGGCAGGTGTACTCCATAGCTTTATTTAGGTGATGCTTTGACAGGCTTGCATGCGGGACAGTCCTTCACAGCATGAGACCCTGGACACCACCCAGCAGGGGAAGGGGTGAGAGGGAACTTCTGTGTCCAGGTGGCATTGCTCCACGTGGGCTTCTGGGTCTTTTAGAGCCCAGGGCTTGCGTGCAGTTTTGGGGGGTTTGTAAAGGAAGCAGGCTCTGGTTGACAAAAAGGTTGCTTATTTGGGTGATATTTAAAGCTATGTAAGAATCTGTGCCTGGTGTTGGCAGCCTGTGTGAAGGTACACAGGGTAGGGCCAGTGCACAGTGGTTCCCTTAGGTGGCATGGGCGCTGACATGAGACAGAGGAGGTGCTAGGCTGAGGAGAGGTGGGTGAGGAAGTGTTGCAGGTGGTGGCCCAGCATTGAGGGGGAGTGGCTACCCTGGGAATCTATCTCAGAGCTCACAGCCCCTACACACTGGTGTCTTCCAGGAGGCTCCACGCTGTTTGTCGAGACATCCCCAAGGCGGCCTCAGGAGAAGAACAGCAAGGACAAGGACGGGAGCCTGGAGGTGACAGGCCAGCTGGGGGAGGTGATGAAGGAGAGTGCCCGCATCGCCTACACTTTTGCCAGGGCCTTCCTGATGCGGCATGACCCCACCAATGAGTACCTGGTGACCTCACACATCCACCTGCATGTTCCAGAGGTGAGCCACAGTGCCCACCCACCCACCCACCCACGCAGCCTTGCATTGAGCCTACCACCCACCTGCCTCTCCCCACCAGGGCGCCACTCCCAAGGATGGGCCGAGTGCTGGCTGCACCATCGTCACAGCACTGCTGTCACTGGCCATGGACAGGCCGGTGCGGCAGAACCTGGCCATGACGGGCGAGGTCTCCCTCACAGGCAAGATCCTGCCAGTGGGCGGCATCAAAGAGAAAACCATTGCAGTGAGTGCTTTTCCCTTCCCTGCCCCCCACTGCCATATAGTCCTTGGACAGGTAAGGCACAGCAGACCATCTAATGGCCCGTTTTATAGTGGGCATGGGATTTGGACCTAGAGCCCATCTTGAACTGTTCTAGGTGTCTCTACACACAGGACCCCCCCCCTCCCCATATGAACTCCTCAGTGGCTTTGTGGGCTCCTTGAGGAATGGGGCAGCTTCACTGCTCACGTGGCCTGGCACTGAGAACCTTGGGCAGGCCCCTCATCCCCCCCCCCCCCAACCCCCCACATATCCAACTCCTGGCAGAGCCCTACTGCCCTGACTAGTAGATTGGGCCAGGACCGTAAGACTCAAAAAATTTGAAGTTTTGGCTACATTTTCAAAATAACGTTTTTCTCCAGCTGTCATTGCATTTTTAGGAACCTTTTTTCCAGCAAGGGTCATTTGGATATCTATAGCATCCTTTGCGGGCCATAACAAATTATCCACTTAAAAATTAACCTGCGCCCTAACCGGTTTGGCTCAGTGGATAGAGCCTCGGCCTGCAGACTCAAGGGTCCCAGGTTCGATTTCGGTCAAGGGCATGTACCTTGGTTGCGGGCACATCCCCAGTGTGAGGTGTGCAGGAGGCAGCTGGTCGATGTTTCTCGTTGATGTTTCTAACTCTCTCCCTTCCTCTCTGTAAAAAAATCAATAAAATATATTTAAAAATATATATATTTTTAAAAAAATTAACCTGCTACACTTGGTCAGACTCAACCCTAATGCCTTGGCAGGGCCAGACCAGATCTCTTGGGCCTTAGCCTGACATTCCCCACCCGTTCTAAAGGTAAAGCAACGGATGCTGATTCACACACAGGGCTGGGCAGTCATTTGTGGTGGACTCTGAGGGAGCCACACTCTAAGACCAGCCCTAGGCTTCTTCAGAAACCAGTGCCCTTATCCGAGCACTGGGTCTGGGCTACCCTGAACTGGAGCCCCACCAAGTCCTCCCCCTCCTGGACTAACCCAGTGTCCCCTGCATCCTAGGCCAAGCGTGCTGGAGTGACATGCATCATCCTGCCAGCAGAAAACAAGAAGGACTTCTGCGATCTAGCTGATTTCATCACCGAAGGCCTGGAGGTCCATTTTGTGGAGCACTATTGTGAGATCTTTGACATCGCCTTCCCCAAGGAGCAGGCGGAGGCCCTGGCTGTGGAGCGGTGATGGTGGCCTAGGCACTGCAGGTGCTGACAGGCCCATTCTGAGCTGAGACTGCACTGGGGGGAAGGGGCTCTGGGAAGTTGAGCCAGGACTCAGCAAGTGGCCCGGAACCCAAGGCCCTCAATTACAACTTAATCATGGAATCTGACATATATGAACTATTTAATTATGATTAAAGACCATTTCTAGTACCACCTGTGTCTTCTGTGTCTACCATATGGACCAGCTTCAATGTCAGCACAGGAGCCCCAGGTTTCTGAACAAGTTTTATTACACAGACAGGGAGGGGCTGGGGTTCAGTCCTTCTTGGCTGCTGCCTTCCTCATGGCTGCAAGGACATTGCTCAGCTCCTCTCTCTTCCTCTTGGCGCGAATGTGTGTCCCCACCTGCAAGCAAGGTGGGCCATCAGCCTGGGGCCCAATCCCACCCTCTGTCCCTCTGGGCACAGATGTGTTTCCACCCGCCTGGCAAGAGGCCAAATGCTGCCACCCAATCCCACCCCCACCAACTGCCCACCTACCCTTTTCTTGATGAATTTCAGGGCCCTCTTGTCCTTAGAGACCTTGAGCAGCTCCATGGCGCGCCGCTCATAGGGGGCAAAGCCACACACCTCTCGGATCATGTCCCGAACGAACTTGGTGTGCTTGGTGAGGCGCTGGGGGTGAGGGAAGCCATCAGGACGAAGGCTCCAGACCCAGACCCCCAGGGTCCTGTCTGGGCCTCCAGCGGGAGCATTCTGTCTCCTCCCCATCCCCCCAATGTCACCAGCACAGCAAGTCATGCCTGGTCCTTTCCAAAGGCTGCCGTGCAGAGTTGGGGCTACTCAATAAAGTGTGGATAAAAAAGGGGCCCTGTAACCAACACAAGTCTTGCTCAGCAAAGTCTTCAGTTATGAGCAAGTCTTTGTGGGTAGTCTGCTAACTGCTGTGGTGAAAGGTGTTCAAGCAAACCCTGCCCACTGTTCTTGGGCACCTAGGTGAACACCTCTGATGACAATGCCAGAATAATCCATACCCCTCGAGGGTGTGACCGCCCTCAAGAGCACAGTCTTAACTATCCTGCTTTCTTCCTTAAATTCCCTCCTTAACTTGGAATGCATTAAAGAAGTGGCAGACTGTTAACCTCGGGGGAAATTTTAGATCTTGCTTCCAGGCAATGGTCAGTTTGGTTCAAATAAACTCATGAAAATTCCCTACAGGTGTGGACGTTTCTTAGGTGGTCGGAGGCCCGTAAGCCCTGACCTGCCCGAAACGCCCCAACCCGACACTGAAAAGCATCAGCTGGCCAACCCCACGCGACGCCCCCTCTAGTGGGCAAACCGCTTCTGTCAAACCCGCCCCACCTGCCCCGCTTCCACCCCGCGGGCCGGAGGGACTTCACTCACTGCTCTGGCCGGCCCGGCACCCACTTTCTGCCGCTCAGCCCACCGCGGGCTCCCCGCTCCTCTCGGCAGCCTGGAGCCTGTGCCCAGGCCGTGCCCTCCGCCCGGGAAGCCCTTCCCACCTCCCGACCCGCAGCAACCCGAGCGCGCGCCTCCGAACTCACCCCGCGGCGGCGGCTGTGCCTCGGCTTGCTCACGTTCTTGGTCACCTTGTGGCCCTTGTTGAGGCCCACGGCCATGGGGTAGCGCAGAGCCATGGCTGCGGACAAGGGAGGGGAGGAGGGGGAGAGGTAAGTCCCGGTTCGGCCTCTGCTGCCCAGAGCGCAGCGACCCGGCCCCCCCGCAGTCGCTCGCTACACCCAGCCATTCCCCCAAGCCGCACCGGAGGCCCTGGGGTACGGATGGCGGCGGATCTCGCCAGCACCGAGATGAACTAACCTGCTGCTCCTCAATGGCTGCCGCGGCGGAAGGGCTGGCGGAGCGCGGAACTCTGGGATATCTATTCCTCACGAGTTGCGCGGGCCAGAGGCAGGGATGCTGCGAGCGCCCCCTGGCGGCTAGAGGAGTTCCTGCGGCCTCGTGAGCATGCGCATTTACCCCAGCTAGCCCTAGTGAGGGGTCGGAGTTGGTGGGTGTGCCTATGGCAATGGTGCCTCCCTATTCCGGGGGGTGGAAAGTTCGAATCTCACCTCTGCTGGGGGAAATCACATCTCAGCCGCTAGCTGGCGCCGGGGACTTCAATCTCCCAATACCTGAATTTCTCCATTTACAAAATAAGGGCAATAATAGGGCATATTCCAAACCAGGGTCCTCAAACTACGGCCCGCGGACCACATGCGGCCCGCAGAAAACATTTGTTTTTTTACTTCAAAATAAGATATGTGCAGTGTGCATAGGAATTGGTTCATAGTTTTTTTTTTTTAAACTATAGTCCGGCCCTCCAACGGTCTGAGGGACAGTGAACTGGCCCCCTGTTTAAAAAGTTTGAGGACCCCTGTTCCAAACTGTTTGAACAAGATGTAATGGTACCTGACACAAAATAAAACTTCCATAAACGAAGGCATTTTATATGAGGCCAACCTTTGAGTTAGGGCTAAGGAAGGCGATGTGGTATAGTGCCCGTTGGTGGCATTTGATGTGAATCGATTTTATTTTAGGTGATGCAGAGATGAGAGGCATAAGAACAAAAATTTTTTTTTCTGTTTTTTCTCTTTCAATCCTAATGTCAAGTGTGTAGTCCTTGATGCACGTTAGTATTATTCATGCACAAACCATGTATTTTGTGTGGCAAATGCCTTTGGTCCACCATCAGTACCCTTCCTACTGCCTGGACTTGCTGGGTGAGCCCTCCCCCCGCGCCCCCCCCAGTCTCCCAGCCCGTTTCTCCACCTGTGAGATGGGGTTGGGAGCTCTAGTGCACACACTCTTCCCTGCCTGCTGGAAGGACCAAGACATTTGAACAACAGATGTGCAAGGGGAAAAGGATATTTATTATGAAAAGGGAGGCGGGTACAGAGCAAAACACATTCCTTCCCTTCTCCCCCTCTTTGGACCCTACCATTGGGTAGATGGTTTTGTGGCTCTCCTTTGCTCAGGGCAAGGAGTGGAAAGAACAAATCAGGTGGTTCCCAGGGAGCCCCCAGGGCCGGCTCTCCACATCACCTCTCCAGCCTTAGTTTCCCCATCAGCGCAATGGAAGCAGCAATCACATCAACAATGACTACGGAGAAGACTGAGCTAATGCCTTCCAGGCCCCTGACAAGGTACTGGCTCACAGACGCTGCTCTCACACCCAGAGATTTCATTGCTTCCGGGTGCTAATGGTTTTTCTGGCTTCCCTTCCTGTATTGATGATGCTGTCTTGGGTCATGGCCGCCCTCTCAAAGGCATCTGTTTGTGTCCCACCTTCAGGCGGCTGGGGGAAGGGTCCTCTCTGAGAAGATGGAGGAGCTCAGGCCGCAGCAGTGGCAGTGACATTGAGCTCCTGGCGGACGAACCAGGCCCTTGGGTGAGGCAGCCAGGCCCGGAGCAGGCAGAGGACGTGGAAGCGCCACGGGTAGAAGACGTGGGAGACCCGCGTGGCACCGCCCCGGATCACAGCCAGGGCTGCCTTGGGCCCCGGGGCCGCCTGGGCCCTGGTGACACCCCTGGGGACAGGAGTGCTTGGTGCGGACTGGGGCTGGGCTGGGTGGCCCCCCACAGCCCCCGGCTCCCGCCCCTGGTCTTACCTGACTCCCTCCTTCGCTGAGGCGCGATCCTGGAGGCCCAGGACGCACCTGGTGATGGCCACGTTCACATCCTGCACACGCAGCTCCCGCTGCAGGGCGCCAAAGAAACTGTCCAGCGCGAACTTGGCCGCGGAATAGGGACTGGAGAAGGACGCGGGCACACGGCCTGGGGGGGCGGGAGGGTAGCCTCTGAGCTGCCACACGCTGCGCCCCCTCCTCGAGGTCACCTTCCAGCCCCATCCAGGCTCTCCCCTCTCCCCGCCCCGCGTCACGCACCGAGCAGCGAGGACACCACCACCAGGGAGCCCTTGCTGTCCGTCAGGCTGGGCAGCGCCAAGGAAGTCAGTTGCACGTAACTCAGGAGGTTCACCTGGAGGCGGCGACTGGGAGTCAGGCCGCAGGCCCAGAAGGTGGAGGCCGGGGCTGGTCAGGGGTGGGCGGGGCCAAGGCCTAGCGAGGTGGAGCCTGGAAGCAGGAGGGCAGGGGCGGGGGCAGGAGCCCAAAGAGGGACGGGGGTCGGGGGGTGGGGGGGGGTGGGGGATGGAGCCTGGGAGGGAAGGGCTGGAGTGCCAGCAGTGTGAGGAGCCACAGTGGAAACGGGGTGAAACTAGCAAACTTAGAGACGGGACCTGGGGACAGGAGGGATGGCGCACCCGCCCGGAGGTGGGAGGCAGATTCGAGCAGGGGCGGCGCACCTGCATGAGCCAGCGGGTCCCTGGGGCGCTGTGGGCCCGTGTGCCGGCGGGGGCAGCCCCGAGGTGGTTCAGCACGAGGTAGTCCAGGCCGCCTGTCCCGGAGAGGCCCATCAGCGAGATGCTAGTCCTGAGGCTCCACCCCCGGGACTCCTCCCGAGCCCCGCCTCCTAAACTCTCAAACTCCACCCAGAGCGTGGATCCCCGGAGTTCCGCCCTCGGTAGAGCCCCTTCTCCCGAGATTAAAGAGACGCCCCCGACTCCCCGGATCCTGACAGGCTACAGGCTACGTCCCTAATCCAATGGAGCTCCCCAGATGCAAGGAGGCTCCACCCCTGGTTACGCCCCAGAACCGTATAAATTTCCACCCATTACTACCACACCCCCCACGCCAATTCGGGTCCTGCCCCGAAGGTCTAAGCCAAGGCCCCGCCCCTCACCCAGCTTGTCCAGCGCAAACTGCACCACGAGCTCGGGCACCTCGCGGGAGGCCATGTCCGCAGCGATGAAGAAGACCTTGGGAGCGCCCAGCTTCCGGCAGTTCCCTACCACCTGGGGGGCCAGAGCTGCCCGTGGGCCCCTCCACCCCGCAGGTTCCCTCCACCTGCCAGACGCACGGGGCCCCAGCCTGAAGCCCCCTCCCGTACTCTGAGCCTCCCTTTCAGTTCCCAGAGCTTTACCACGGGGGTCATCAACTGCATCTGTTTCATTTGATCAATCATCACGATTTAAAACTCAGGAGCTATCAAATAAATCTCAAGGTTTCTGGCCCCCCTTGAAATTCTGGAAGGTTTGTGTCCAAGAGCTGTGCATGTCCTCGGAACGCTGGGTTGCTAAGAAAAGTGCACCCACCCCCCTTTTCAGTTTGGGAGCCCTATCATCACAGCCTTTGGACATATCAATACTGCCAATTATTGGGGAACACTCCTGCTTTACACTCACTGTCTTACTGCATCCACCCGATACCACAGCCCACAAGAAGGGACTTTTTCCCTTTTGCAAATGAGGAAATTAAGGCTCACAGAGGTTAAGCAACTTGCCCAAGGTCACATGGGAAGCCAGAGATCTTTGCAGGGATTCAAACCCAGGCCTCATTTTCCACCCCACTCGCACCCTCACCATTACACTGGAAATGGGGTGTCTCACCTTCTGCAGGAAAGCCTCAGTGTGGGCAGTGAGCACCAGGTGGGAGCCCAAGCGGGCATAGTGATAGGCCAGTTCCTCCCCAACGCCAGCACTGGCCCCTGTCAGCAGCACACGGGCTCCCTGGAGGCTAGCTGGCAGTGAGCAGAGGTGGTCAGCCTAGAGCAGTGGTTCTCAACCTTCCTAATGCCTCGACCTTTTAATACAGTTCCTCATGTTGTGGTGACCCCCAGTTTCATTGTTACAAATTGAACATAATTAAAGCATAGTGATTAATCACAAAAACAATATGTAATTATATGTGTTTTCCGATGGTCTTAGGCGACCCCTGTGAAAGGGTCGTTTGGCCCCCAAAGGGGTCACGACCCACAGGTTGAGAACCGCTGGCCTAGAGGGTGCACAGAGCAGCTGGCCGGATTCCTCCCTGTCCCACCCCAGGCACTCACCTGGGTCAAAGTTGTCAGCCCAATAATAGGTGAAGAATAGGGCTCCCAGCCCAGTGAGGAGTAGTACCTTCATGGCCCTCCCTGGGTCTGCAGTGAGAGAGAAGGGTGGCCAGCATGGTCCTGGGCCACAGCCACACCTGTTTCCCCAACTGCTCCATTGTTTGAAGATCATCTTGGCCCCTAGTCCTGCGCCTCTTCTCCATCACAACCACCACCACTTGGTCCAGGTCACCATACAGGTCACCTGAACCACTCTACCAGTCTTTGGGGCTTTCTCCTTCCAGGCAACAGCAGACTCTCATCTTGCCTCCCTCTGCTGAAAATTCTCCCAGATTCATTTAGGACAAAAGTCACACTCCTTGATGACCAAAAAGGCCCTTCACGCACCAGCCCCTCTTGCTCACTCTGCCTTTTGTCACACCAGCCTCTTTGCTGTTCCTGAGAACCAGCCAGTCACCATCTGCCTCAGGGCCTTTGCACTGCCTGTTCCCTCTGCCCTAAATGCTCTTGGCAGATAATCCAGTGGCTTGCTTTTACTCCTTTCAAGTCTCAGCACAAAAATTACTTCTTCCCAGGGCACTTCCTGGGCCTCTTTTTTTGAAGCACTTCCCTTACTTGCCCTTACCTCTAGAACTTCTATCTCCTCAGAACTTAGCATCATCTGAAATCACCTTGATGATGTGTTTCATGTTCACTGTCACTCAATTCTCCTACCAGTGGTTCTCAGCCTTGGCTGCACATTAGAATCACCTGGGAATCTTTTTAAAATCCTGATTTCTGGGCCTCATCCTCCAGAAATTCTGTTTCTTTGTTATGGGGTGAGGCCACAACATTAGTAACAAACAGAATTTCTGGAGGATGAGGCCCAGAAATCAGGATTTAAAAAAGATTCCCAGGTGATTCTAATGTGCAGCCACGGTTGAGAACCACTGCCCTAGGTTGTCAACCCCACGAGGGCAGAAGGAAACAGAAACCTACTTCTGTTGTTTTTTTTTCACTGTTAGGTCTTCAGTGCCCCAAACTGTGTCAAGGACACAGCAGGTGCTCAATAGATACCAGATTAACACAGGAATGTGGGAGGCAAGAGCTGGGGGAGCCCCGAAAGACCACCTTGGAGACACCTAGGAGGAGTGGGAAGGTCCCCATGTTATGAGAGTTAAGGTATGAGAGTTCAGCTTTGGGAGCGATTTACTTGGCCCAGGGAAAAGGCAAAAGAGACAGGCTGGCTGCTTAAAGTTTGGGGAGTCATAGGTTTCCTTTGAAAGGGGCACAGGCTCATCACATCTTGGGGTTTCTATCCTCTGTACTCAGTGGGACAAAGAGGAGAGGGCACTTCTAAGACCCAGGATGCTGAGAGCTGGTGCGATTGGGGAGCTCCCGTATCCCTAATCTCTAGATCCAGCCCTATGTCCTTTGCCCCACAACAAAGCTCCAGCGACCTCCCCTCCTCCCCTATCTCTTTACACTCGGCTCCTCCAACCCTGCTTCAGCCAAGCAGCCAAAGGGATGTGTCAAAAGAAGTCTGGTGTGCCCCTTCCTGCTCTAAACCCTCCAAGGGCTCGCCACTGCTCCAGGTGGAGAGCAAGCTCCTCACGCACCCATAAGGCCCAGGGGGTCTGGCCTCTGCCCACCTGTCCATTCCCATCTTCTCCAACTCCTGTCTATGAGTCGTTCTCAGAAAAGTGAACTTGTCGCCCTTCCCGGTCACACCAGCAGTTCTCTCAGCAGAGAATGCGCTCCCACCTCCTTCCCTTCCAGGGAAAGCCCGCGAAGCCCCTCAGCTCAACCCTCTTCCCACCCATGTAGGGATGGATGGATGGATGGATGGATGGACGAACGGACGAAGCAGCTGGGCTTAGATGGAGGTGGAATAGGGGAACCGGATCCTCGCAGAATCCACTGGCCCTCTGACCTCGCCGGGCCTCAGTTTCCCCGCTGTACAAAAAGGGCGTGCGACCTGCTCCGAGCTCCCAACCGCTCACTCACCCTCTCCAGCCTGTTTCTTCCGCCGGGAACCGGTGTTGGTGGTCCCTGCCTGGGAGCCCAGCGCAGGCCGGTAGGGTCGACCCTTCCGGCGGGCGACCCCCGACCACGCCCCTTCTGTAGAGCCTAAGTCACGTGACTAAGCTTGCCTCTTTGCAAGGAGGCACCAGGCCATGAGGACTCTGCGACGCCAGGCGTTGCCAGGCAACGGCCTACCTGCTGGCTCTTTTGATCCCAGCCTCAGTCTCCAGAAGGAAAACACTTCCCACCATTCGAAACCGCTCACGTGACCTAGACCCACCTCTCTCGAACAATTCAGCTCTCGTGTTGCCGTGGCAACTGGCTTCTAGGGACACTCTTCTTAGGCCCTTGCCCTGAGTCACCCGCGCGGGCGCGGGTGGATCTCCCGGGCTCCGACATCTTGGATTACCCTCAGGCCTCACTCCAGACACCCTACTCCTCTTTTCATTCACACCACCGAAACCGGACTACATTTCCCAGGAGCCTTGGCGGCTAGGCGAGCCCTCCGGCGCCTCACGAGGCAGTGCTGAACACATTTCCCAGACAGCTTTGCGGAGGCCCGGCCCATAAGATTACCTCTCTGCACACTTTCGCGGTGGGACCCAAACCTCTAGCATTTCTGACCGGTAACGAGACTCCGACTCCCGGAGGCCTTTGCGGCTGACAAGGGAAACTACACTTCCCAGAGGCCTCGGCCGCTTCGCTACCGGAAGCGGCGGGCAAGGCGACTGTCCTTGCGTGCGGAGTCGAGCGGCTATGGTGTCCCGAGTGTGGTCGTTGATGAGGTGCGTGTGGCGGGCGGGCCCCTAGCTCCCGAGAAAGTCCTCCCTGCGGACACCCTCTTCTGGTTCGCTCCCCATCTGCTCTTCGTTTCCCGTAGTGTCAGGTGCCCCATGGGGAAACTGAGTTTCAAGCAGAGGTGATTTCCGAGGTCGCGCGAGCCCTTGCCTTCGTATTCTCGGAATGAGATCTCTCCGAGTCTCCGTCGCCTTCTCTGTAAAGTGGGAGTGCCGCACGCCATTTATTGGGAGGTGAATGCGCTCCCAGAGCGGCGCTGGACATGCAGGAAGCGACCAGATGCACTTGGAAAACCCTTGCGGGTTACTCGCGGAGGGTCCCTCCTCGGGACAGAAGGCAGACAGTCAAGGGACTGACGTGTCTTCACTGTTCCCTGCTCTGGGCGGAATCATTAGTGATCCACTGTCCCTTTGCGGGCCTCAGTTATAAGTTGAATGGGCGGAGTACTCCTGCTTTGCACACTGTAAATGGAGAACTGTGCCTAGCAGGGGTCAGGCATGCCTCTGAGTAGCAAGGTGCCCAGTCATTTCCCTATTAGCTGCCTGGCTTCCAGTATGTCACATTTTGGATTGTGGGGCTCCCTAGGGGGACTAACTCCTACTCCCATAGGCCTAGGGCCGCCACCCGCCCCCCCTTCGACCCCCATACATCCCGTGGGTGGCCTGCAGTGTTCCCTAAGCTGCTGTCGTTCCCTTCCCTGCATTCAGGTTTCTCATCAAGGGGAGTGTGGCTGGGGGAGTGGTCTACCTGGTGTACGACCAGGAGCTGCTGGGGCCCAGCCACAAGAGCCAGGCAGCCCTTCAGAGGGCGGAGGAGGTTGTCCCCCCTGCCATGTACCAGTTCGGCCAGTACGTGTGTGAGCAGACGGGCCTGAAGATACCCCAGGTACCCCATGCCGGGAGTGAGGCTGAAGCTTGATGGGAATCAACTTTGGGGTGGCCTTCAGTCCCTGGTCCCTGCAACCTTGCTTGGTTCCTGCTCACTGGGGCATGCGCTGCTTCCCCTGCCTCAGGAGGGAGTTGGGGCTGCCAGGCCCTTCCTCTTTCATCAGCCCCTTCTTCCTTGTCTCTTCCCAGCTCCCAGCCCCTCCAAAGTTTAACTTTCACATCCGTGAGTCCTGGAATTCAGGTAGGCCCTGGTCCCTCTGCTTGGGGGTGTGGCCCCAGGTACCCTAGTCTAGCACCCCTGACCCTGCTTCCTGGTCATGCCTTTCCATCACTCCCCTTACTGCTGTGTGTGCCTCTTGCACATCTAAAAGGGAAGGGGTGGAGGCTCCAGGGAGGTAGGAGCAAGATGGGGCCTCTTTTTGAGAGCTTGGGCCACCACTGGAGCACATCAGGGTAGGTGGCCCCAGACAAGGTGAGGTCCTGTCCGTCTGTTTCCCGGTGTGGAATTGACAAAGTTGGAAGTGGCACCTCTAAGAGCATGGCCGAGTTGGGTGTCCCAAGGGGTTGCATTAAACCCCTTGGCTGTAGGTGGGGAGCCTGACCAGGCCTTGGGCCCTTCTTCCCTCCCCACAGGCATCATTACGGTGATGTCAGCCCTGTCGGTGGCCCCTTCCAAGGCCTGTGAATACACCAAGGAGGGCTGGGAATACCTGAAGGAGCGAATCAAGTAGCCTATCAGAGGCGGCTGCCTTCCCCAGTTGGAAATGGGCGTGGATGCCCTGGACCTCAAGCCTCTGGAATGGGACCCTAATCTAAGGGCAGCTCGCGGCCTTGCCAGCCCAATAAAGGACTTTGGAAGTGTTTCCTGACCCGTGTGCTTGCCCCAAGAACATGGGGTGGCCCTGCTTTGAGTGTGTGTGCTTCTGGCTCCTGGGGGCTGCTCCCGGCCTGATCTTGGTACACACCTTTTCTGTCTGGTCCCTGACCACCAGGACCCTCACCCCACTTGGGAAGTGGGTACAGATAGGTGGCCCCAGGGCACTGGGAAAGGGTTGAGAAAGTGCTGAAGGCCAAACTGGGCTGAAGGGGCTGGGGTCTTAGTGGACTGAGCCTTGGGTAGGCAGTCTGGGAGCCAGAGCTCAGTAGAATGGGAAGAATTCATCTCTCCTGTGCCATCTACACTCCCTATCTTGCCTGGTCTCCAGTCTGGTAAGCACAGGCCTGGAGGTCATTGCCCTCCTGACTTCATCTAATGGAGGTGCTCTGCTCCCTTCAGAAGCCTTCCCTGGCATTCCTACCCACACTGTCTAGTGATCTGAACGTGTCTGCTGGGAGGTTGGGCTGTCTAGATGTTCCCAGCCACCCCACGGTTGAGAGCATCCCCTATTGTGGCACTAGGAAATCTGTGCCCCAGTCAGGGTAGGAGGTGGGCATAGACAGGAGCCAGAGGCTGATCCAGGAGCCTGCCCTGAGGGCAAGAAGACCCTGGCTATGGTTCTCTGATCCAGCATGGAATTCTCTGTTCCCAAGAGTGCTGGGGTGTTTGTCCCTCAGTTTAGGGATAGAGCTCACCCAGGCCCTGATTCTGGAAGCAGCAGCAGGTATTACACGTGAGAAAAGTAGAGGCCAGGCATTTCCCCAGAGAAGCAATGCATCCGTTCACCTGATGACAGAGGTGTAGCTGACGGTGGGTGGCCTGGCCTGCGGTGCTTGGGGACGCAAAACCCACAGTGACCTGTGCTACCATGGTCTCCATGGTGGGTCTCCCCTGTCCATTGTGGCACCTGGATGCTGCGCAGCTCCCTGTGCCGCCTCTGCACTTGCTGGGCCTCTACCGGGATGGGAGCAGGTCTAGGGTGAAGGCAGGATGGGTAAGGCCAGGGAGCATCCCTGATCCTTGGTGCTGCCCAAGAGGGAGCTGGTGCTGGCCATCTCAGAAGCAGGAGTGTGGCCCAGGTTCAGGACCCGCCCAGCCTGGTTCTCCACCCACTGAGCCCTTCCCCCAGTCCCATCGGCCCATTTTACAGATGGAGACACTTGTGCAGCCAGGTTAAAAGCCCAACCCTGTCCACCAGGAACCCAGATGGTTAACCTTAAACCCTTCCTGGGACACAGGATTTCCACATGCCTCACCCTCATGGGCCCATGAGGGATGTATACCCTGGCTGTGCCATATGCTCCACCAGGCTCCCTGAGTGCTCTCAATCCAGAGTCTCATTGATCGGCTGCCTCCTGCGTGCCCCACACTGGGGATGGAACCCGCAACCTGGGCATGTGCCCTGAGAATCAAACGGTGACCTGGTTCTTAGGACATCTAGTCACTGAGCCATGCGAGCTGGGCTCAACCCACTTTTATCATCACTATTTTATGAAGTGGGGAGAGACCTGCTAAGGCCACCCCACTGCACTCGAGCAATTGTTAAAAGCCCATTGTCAGTCCAACAAAACCTGCAGAAAAGGAAACCAACCTTTGTAGGTGGGCAAGGGGCTGCCCTGGGGGCATGCTCGGCTCTCCTGGCACCCTCACCTCCAGGAGGCTGTGTCTTGCAGCTCCATGAACTTGGGTGTGTGTGTGTGTGTGTGTATGTGTGTATGTATTGGGGCATGGGAGGGTCCCCTGAAACTGAACCCAAGCCCTGGTCTCTACAATCTGATTTTAGTCACTGCCCACATGCTGGGTCCAGGATCCGCTGCTGGCTCCTGACTCCCATTGGCTACTCACATCCTCCATGTGGATCCAGCGCCAGCCCAGAGACCAGAGTGCCACTCTTGATCCCCTCCATTGCCTCACCTAGTCAAACCCCCAATCCCTCTTTGTCCACTTGTATCATTACCAGTGCCAAGACCACCTCCCTGATCTCCCCAAGTCTAGGCTGGCCCCACCAATTTTTCCCAAAGTCAAGTCTGATCATGGCACTACCTGCTCAGAAATACCATATGGCTCCCCACTGCCCTCCCTGTGAGCCCAGATACTTCCCAAGGACCCTCTTACTCCTCTAGTTGCCCACAACTCATGGGCCCCCTCAACCAGGCCACCACCCTTCCTCCTGGCTGACTCCCCTAACCTATTCCTTCTCAGACTGAGTTGAGGGCCCACTCTGGGCTTCCTTGGCACCCTGTGGGTGCCCCATCACAGCGCCTACCACCTCAGGGCAGGGCTTCCTCACCTCAGCATCACTGATATTCAAGGTCAGACGAGTCTTTGGGGGGCCATCCTGGGCACTGTAGATAATGAGCAGCATCTCTGCCTCCATCCCCAAATGCCAGTAGCACCCCTTATTTCCCAGTCATGACAACCACATGTCTCCAGGTGCTGCCAAATGTCCTCT
Source organism: Myotis daubentonii (assembly GCF_963259705.1). Lineage (NCBI taxonomy): Eukaryota > Metazoa > Chordata > Mammalia > Chiroptera > Vespertilionidae > Myotis > Myotis daubentonii. Next base: position 30,220,146 of record NC_081844.1, read on the forward strand.
GGGGACAATCACACTAGTTTGAGAACTGCCTTCGGGGTTGGTATGAATACCGTGGCTGTCTCAGTTCTGGAGTCAGAACCTAACCAGGGTCTCACTGGGCTCAAATCCAGGTGGTAGCAGGCCTGGCTCCTGGAGGCTCCAGAATCCATTTCCTGGCCTTTTCCAGCTTCTAGAGGCTGCTGCATTGCTTGGTCCTTGGGTCCTTTTTCCATCTTCACAGCCAGAAGTCTTCCTCTCTCACATCTGTCTCCCCTGCTGCCCTATTTTTTTCCTAAGGACCTGTATGATGATATTGGACCTACTTGGATAACCCAGGGTCACCTGCCATCTCAAGTTCCTTAATTTTTAAAATCTGACCTGACAAGTCCCATTTGCCACCAGAGTTCACTTTGCCCGCCCCGTCCCTGTCCTGGTGGGACTGTACTAAGATGGTGAGTTCTGCTAAACCCGAGGTGACGGAAAGACATGAGCCTCAAGGATCCCGTATGTGCTGGGCTGAGGGGTTCCATGCCACCCGCTGAGAACAATGTCCAGCTGATGCTCTGTTCCCAGAGCCGATGCTGGGCAAAGGCTGAGCCCCTTATGCTGTCCAACGTTGGGCCACACGGGCTGCAGCAGCCTGGTCTCTTCCCATAGGTGCCTGAGGGCCAAACCAGCTTTTATTAAATCTGGAAGTACAAGGTGAGACACCCACACAGACAAACCACTGTGTGTTTCTCTGCCAACAGTTTTGTGGTCAACAGGGATCCTAGCGGACCAGAACTTGGGAGCTGCTCTGTGGCCTTCAGAGAATTAGGCTATTTGTATCTGGGGTGGAGGGGAGATGGGATGGGGAAGAGGGGGAATAGGTGGGAAGGAGAGGGGGAAAGTCCCACAATGGTACCTCTTAAAGCAACCCAGTAGCTGCATTTTATACAGTTAAGCAAATGGAGACTCAGAAATGAAGGAACTTGCTCCAAGGCAGGATGTAAAGGCAGAACTTGGTCCCCTTGTCACAGATCGGTGGTTGGTCTCTGGCAGAGGAACAGTAAGCCCATTGGTTGAGCAGAGGGGCTATGACTCCTTGAAGCCGAGGGTGGGAGATAACTACCAAGCTGCAAATCCCTGGATTACAGACAGGAATGTTTGGTCCCTGAACACACCTGCCTCACACCGTCCAGCCATAAGGTCTCCTTCCTTCTCATGTCCTGACAACACCCCTTCCACACTCAGGCCCTGCCCCTCCCCCAGCAGAGTTCATCACTTCCTGGTATTAAACAGCTCCTCTTCCTTCAGCTCCCCACTTTGTTGTTAACGTGCCCTCACCCCACTAGGATGTAGTTCCACTCATGTGAGGTCCCTAGAGGAGTTAGATCCATAGAGTCAAAGTAGATGATGGGTGCTGGGGGAGAGGGAAGATAAGTTAGTTTACTGCATTCCTTTGGGGAAATAAGTTCTGAAGATGACTGGTGATGGTTTACACAGTATGAATTAAATGCCACCGAACAGTGCACATAACAATAGTTAAAATAGTAAATTTCATGTTACATATATTTTACCATACATACAGAAAATAACAGCCTGTTCAGCAAGGACTACAGGATTGCTGGAAACTGCCCCTTTCAGCCCTCCTTCCCTAAAGGAAAAGCTGTGCTGAGTATAATTTTGTTTTAAAGAGAAGTAAAAAGAAAATGCTTTAAATAAAGGATATGTGGACAGAAACACATTTATTACAAAAAAAAAACCAAAAAACAAATTCACATTGTATCGAGCTACAATATGGCAGCAGATAAAAAAAAAAGATATTGTACACAGTTTAAGATAACTCCTAAAAGAACATACTCTGGTTGCCACATGACGGAACGCGGGATTCCAAGCACTTAGTAGCGGCGAGTGAAGCGAGCGTCGTTGGGCCGGCTGCCCCGGCTCTGGCCAGCAAATCCACCTTGCATTCCACCACGCGGGATCACGTGACCCCGAGAGGCCCCAGCTGGGGTAAAGCTGCCACGCCTGGAACAAATGCAGATGCTCATATGTTCGGAGTCTGTTTAATGGGATGTGTTGGGTGCCTGTGGGTCACATGCTCTTCGAAACCCTCTTCCCTCAAGCAGCAGCACCATGGGACAAACCCCGCACCATTTTAGGACACAGCACACTAGAGGAGGCAGTGTAATTGGGAAGACTTGAATGTTTCTAACACTTCCCCAAGGCAAGCCAACGTATGAAGAGGAGACTAGTACAGAGAGACCAACAGAATGCCTTACCCTGACATCCTTCCCCTGTTCATTATGTGACCTCGCCCAGAGTGACCAGACATGCTTCTCTCACCACCTGGAAGACAAGAGACACTTTTCACAGGGTGCTTCCAAGCACAGAATGTAGTTTAGAAGACAATGACAAGGATCCTGGTAAGTCCAGTCCCTTTCTTGAGCCACCCAAACAAATCTCACAGGTCTCCAGTGCATGTACAAGCACCTGAACACCACAGGGCTGTCCTCACTACGTTACAGGGGGGGAGGAGTTACCAACACCCACATCACTTTTCTGTGCCAACCCTCACTCCCCATCCCACCCCCACCCAGTCATTAAGGGGCTTCTCCTCTACCAAGCCCTGGGTAGGGAGAACAGAGAAAGCACTCCTGCTCTCAGAGGAGGTGGATTAGCAATGATTAGTGAAGAGCAGGTGTTGCTTAAGCTTTCTAGATGCTTCTCTTCCGACAGATGTGTCCCCAAGAGCCAGTTCTTACCTTGCCACCTCTTGTGGTCCCTGTCTATCATGCCTCCATCAGTAGCGCCCTGCCATGCACGGTCATCCTCAATTCTTCGGCCATGGTCCCCCCAGTCACGTCTGTCCCTTGGAAAGAGACATCTCTGATTTGGATTGCCCACATCTCTGCCTCTCAGAACAGCAACAGCAGTGGGCTCTGGAGCTTGGGGTTAGCATTCTGTGTTCCCAGCCCCCCATCCCTTCAGGCAGTGGGGACTGAGGGAAACAGGACTGGCTCTGGCCCCATGCTACTCAAAGAGCTCCAAGGTGGCCTGAGCCATGGTTGGTGCACTGAGCCACAGAGCCAGTGCTCATCACATCCCTCAAGATGGTGGGTCCTCAGCCTGTCAGCTATATGTGAGGCCCACAAGGGAACTGTGGAGTGTGAGACACAAACCTGGGTGGAGGAGGCAGTCCCCGGCCCTCGCTCATCCTCTTGTCAGAGCCATATCCACCCCACCTGTCACGGGAGTCCCGTCCATGGCGCTCTGGTCCTCCGTGGCGTTCAGGATAATGCTGAATGTTAAAGAGCCAAAATGAAAAGGCTTTAGTATTATCCCTGCATCCCAAGGCCTTTGGGGCAACAAGGTAATAAAGACAGCTCCTCAGAAGCACTTGCACACCCGAGTCAATGTTGCCAGGCACTCTGCACACTGCCTGATGCCACACATGCCATGCATCTCACAAGACACAGCTGCATCCCTGAAGTCTGCTCATGGCCTGGTGACGAACAGGTGCTCAAGAGTCAAGGAAAGGGCTGAGACTCACCCTAATCAGAAGGCAGAGAATTGAGGGACTGAGGGACGGAGGGGTGCTGGGACCTAGCAACTGCTCCGTGCCAAGAATGGGCCCCTGTGCTAACAATATAATCAACACCCCAGAGAACCACAGCGTGGAAGGGCCACGAGGGATCCTTTAACACAACTCACTACTGGGCCTGGCATCATGTCCCTGATTTGCCACCGGCTCTGCACCATCAAGCGCTGGGCTGGCGCAGCCCCAGTAGTGCCTGGCCCCATTTTTCCTGCTCCATGAAGGAGGGATGAGAGAAGAAGCCCCTGTCTGCTAGAGGAACACCCATGGATGACTTTTAGGGACCAGGGGAGGTGGCTTTCCCTCCTTGACTTGCTGTTCCACAAACCCAACTGGTGACCTTGGGAGCTTTTGCCCCAGGATCACATTTGACATGAGAGGGAACTAGAAGAGAGCCCTGGTCATGAAGCCCCTCAGATGCTTGCTCCAGCAGTCCAGTCACTGCCCACAGCCATCCACAGCCATGCTCACCTACCCCTTAAGCTGGGAGCCCTCCAAGGCCATGCGCTTACATGGAGCCCTAACTGCCACCTGGTCTCTTACCCCTAAATGTGCACGGACACCTCCACAAGAGAAGATAAGGGGGTTAATTTTACTAGGTGGACAAAATAGAGCATTGTCCCTTCAAGGGGCGAAATAAAAGACCAAAGTGCTATCAAATTAAAGAAGAGCTGTTTAAAATGGACCCCTGAATAACGCTTCTACAAAAGAAATTATAGCTCATGATTTACAGAGCTTCATCTGATTGTGGACAAAGAACAACATTTAAGAAAGAATTAATTTTTACATGTAGCCTTCTATTTAAAGACACATAAGTGGACAGAGGAGCATTTAATACAGGGAAGCAGGAATGTTCAACTTAGCAAGACCTGGTTCTTTAAAGCTCATTTCCACCTCTTCCTGGCATTTTAAAGTTTAACCAACATTCTTTTGTCCAACTAACTAGTCCATCTAACAGTTCAACAAAGCCCCGAGGGTCTGTGCTCTTTCCCCTTTCTGATGTCATATGTCATCATCTGCCATTTGGGGCAGCCCTAAAAACAACAAACCCTTTCAGTTTTGCATTGTCTGATGTCAGATGAAAACCCGCTAGCAATAACAGCTATGTGTGAGGGACTATGCAAACACTTTCTGTGCACATGTGGTCTCATTTATTCAACTACCTATGTGGTAGAATAACCTCATTTCACAGCTCGAGAATTAGGCTCGGCAAAAGTGGTGGCACCAGGCATGACCCTGGTTCTGATTCTAGAGCCTTAACAGTTTAACCCCTGTGTTCAACTTTTCCACCAAAGAAAAACCGTAAGACTGGGTCTAGATTTGGCTGCATGTAAGATTTATCTCCAAGAGTAGAGAAAACAAGACTCAGGCGAGGATCAGAGGAACCCCTCGATATACCAAGGAACCAAGCCATCCCCAGCCACGTTCTTAGGAAATGATGGAACAGGCCGGGAAAGATGCTGGAGTCAGGGAAAGGACGGACTCATAGGACACCAATTCTGCTGAACACCACCCTGACCACAACCTTCTCTCAATCCCTTTGATTTTCCATGTAAACCACTCAAGAGTTGGGGCTCCTTGGGAAATTTCTCAATCCACATGTAAGATAGGAAAATAAGTAGAAAACTAAGCTTATTTCCTAAGGTGTTAATTCTGCAAAGAGAATGAGTGGGGACCAGAGACTGAGATGCTATCTGAGGCTCAGCAGGGAAGGCTGACCAGTGACCACAGGTACACATGGACTCCACAATAAAGAAGTGTGGCATCTGTCAGCTGTGTGGGTCACAAGGTACATTCCTACAGAGCCTTTCAGACTCACCCAAGGCTTTCTAGCATTTTACTACCAGTGCATTTAGTTACTAGGCGTGTAGAACTTCAGGTCAAATCCAAAAAGGGCTTCAGAAAACCTGCTGAGATTTCCAAACAAGACGAAGCACAATTCAAATTGTCATCCCACAAACAGTGAAGGGCTGCCCTTCTCCTTTACTCATTCTTGCACTAATGCAAAAGGGGGGAGGAGGGAAGGCTGGCAGAAGAACAAAAGAGAACTCAATGGGAAAACTTTGCCTACAAGCATAGCTTCTGATTTACCTGTCCTTCTCTTTCTCCCATCATTGACCTTGAACCTTCTCTCCTGAAAGAGATAATTGAAAAGAAACCATAAGGAGATATTGGTTAGACCACCAAGTAGAAAACATCTCCTAAATTGAATCCAGTATTCCACACACACAGTTCAAATGGATTCACGGAACCTAAAAGGGCCAGCCTCACTTCCTCGCTAGTAAGAATGACCCAGGACAAATGTCATCTGCATTAAGTAGGCAGGATGATGAGGGCCCAGCTAACCTGTCTACCGAGTGGTCAGGGTAGCGGCCCCGGTCTCTGTGGTCAAAGTCATGGAAGCGGTCGTGGCGGCTGAAGTCAGAATGGTAACGCTCATCCAGGGCAGCTCTCTTGGCTTCTGGCCAATAGGCATCGTCTCGCCTGGAATGGGAAGAAAGGGCTGAGTGCATTTCCCCCCTCCAAATAGACCATCTTGTGGGAACTGGTGAACTTACCCCCCGAGACTACCCCTGATCCCACCACTTAACTTGATCAACAGAGTATTCTTTGCTGTACAAGCTGAGAGAGACTGGAGGGGTGACGTAAGGTCTGACTGAAAGCCCTGGCTGGTGTTGTTCAGTGGTTAGAATGTTGGCCTGCGCACTGAAGGGGGTCACAGGTTCGATACCTGGTCAAGGCATGTATCTGGGTTATAGGTTTGATCCCCGACTTCTGTTGGGGTGTGTGTAGGCGGCAACCAATCGATGTGTCTCTCTCACATAGATGTCTCTTTCTCTCTCTGTTTCCCCCCCGCTCCCACCTTCCCTCCATTCCACTCTAAAAATCAATGGAAAAAATATCCTCAGATGAGGATTAACAATCAAACAAAAAATCTGACTGAATGACTGTTCTATTTTGTTCAACACATCTGCTTCCCCGAGGTAGAAAAGCTTTGGTTTGACTGTAAGAGGTGATCACACATACTCATCTGCAGAATGGCCACCATGAGGGTTGGCCTTAATCTATCAAGACAGTAAGCAAGAGGTGTTATCGGGGCTCTATAGTGTACTTCTGTGTCTTTTACCATGACACTGACTTGATCCATTAAAGACATCCAGTGGGGAGGACTTTTAGAAGTACGTGAAGTGATGTTTGAAAACATTTGAGTAGAACAGACTCCCAGCATCAGTATTCTGCACAAAGGCATTAAAAAGTCCTAAAGGAGTCTAAAGACCTCTTATAGAAGTCATGTTGTATGTTATACAGAGACCTCTTTTAGCTCATGAGGTAGAAAAAAGATAAATGCATTTGGAAACACTCAGAAAGGATCACTGCTGGGATTATCACCCAGAGTCCTCACAGCAGGGTTCAAATTTAGTCCTCTTTTTCACTCGTGGTTAGCACTTTCATCTCACATAACACATCAATATTTTTTATAAGTTTTATTATTTGAATAAGCAAAAACAAATTACTGCAATGATTACAAAGCCTGGAAGAGGCCCAGAGCAGGTGCTCTTTGGTCTGCCTGCCTGCCCAGCTGCTCTGGGTACCTGAACTTCCTCCTCCCTCCTCAGAATCTGTTCTGGGACTGGAAGATAGTGACTTCATCAGCACAATTTTGCCCAACTATCTCCTCACTGGACCTCAGACCATTGCAAATTCCCTGACCAAGTACAGGACATTGAACGGAACTGTAGCAAGTGCTTCCTTTTAAATAAGAATCCCAAGTGAACATGACTTTGGGGACCATAACACAATCCTTAATGTCATAGGCCACCCGAGGGCAGCTGGTGGGAGCAGCTCGCTTACCGGCCATCCACGTCATAGGGCCTCCGCACAGTGGGCCGCCGTTCCTGCTCATAGCGCAGCTCCTGCTGACGCCACAGCTCCTCCCGCTCTCGGTGAATGCGCTCTTGCTCCTTCCTGCGCTCGTGCTCCACGTGCATGCGCTCGCGCTCTAGCCGCTCCCGCTCCATGCGCTCCCGCTCCAGGCGGTGCCGATGGAAGGCCAGCCTCTCCCGGGCATACTCCAGCTGCTCCCGCTCCTCCTGCTCCCACAGTGCCTGCATGCGCTGCTCCCGCTCACTGCGCTCACGCAACCTGTGGGCAGAGAGCAACAGCTGTAGGGGACCAAAGGCCGCAGTGCTGGTGGCACCACCCAGTGGGGTGAGCTTTATGAATGCAGAGCAACCATGGAGCACTGCAGAAATGCAGCTTGCAGGGCTGGGTCTAGACCTGCAGGATTGCTGCTCTAGCAGGAAGAACAAGGAGGAAGCCCACTGCATCCAAAAAAGCAACAAGAGCCCGGAAACTAAAGCATTCGCTCTGCTTCCGGATGAATCCAAGACCAGCCAGGTTACAGCAAAGGGGTATGTACGGGGTCTATAATATAAACTAAGATCTTTCTGGAGTTCAACATCTGATTCTGTAAAATTACCCATTAAAAATAAGAACAGCCCTAGCTGGTTTGGCTCAATGGATAGAGCGTTGGCCTGCAGACTGAAGGGTCCCAGGTTTGATTCCAGTAAAGGGCACATGCCTGGGTTGCAGGCTCAATCCCCAGTAGGGGGCATGCAGGAGGCAGCCGATCAATGATTCTCTCTCATCATTGATGTTTCTCTCTCTTCTCCCTTCCTCTCTCTGAAATCAATAAAAATATTAAAAAAAACAAACAAACCAGAACATATTTCTCATAGCTAAGTCTGATTTAGAACCTTTGCTCTCTAAATCATGAACTTCAATTAGTCACTGTGAAACCAAGCTAGTGCAGTAGAATCAAATCATTAGATGCTGTTATATAAATTCAGGTGAATTTAACAAGCAAGGGCCTGTAACAGCTGAATGGTGAAGTGCCAATGAGGCCATGCAGGGCCCCCGCCCCATGCTGGACAGCTTTTCTTCTGGTAGTGATACTGAGCATACTGTAGCACGTTTCCTCCAGTCTCTGTATACCTGCGAGCCTGTCTCATTTCCATCTTTTGCTATGCATTTACTGACACATATTTGTACTAACAGAAATGCATAATCTTGCCTTGTTTTGTGTCTGCATTTTGGACAAAATGGCAGCTTCCCTGGTTCACGTAACACATCAGAATCCTCCCATATCTCCATCTCTATAGATTTCAGGAAGAAGCCCTTGGAGTAGGCAGGTTTACATAACCAGCAACCAGAGGCAGACCTCATGGTTGTTCCCAACCTCACAAAAAGGGACACCATATCCCCATTTTCCTGTGCATAAGTTCCTCCAGGGAGCTGTGAAGAGGTGGCATTACTGTGCCCAGACATTAGGATTCCGAAGTGTGCCTATGCAGAATGTCTCCCTAGGCTGACTGCCATGTCCACTCCCACCTCTACCAATACCCGTCTCCCATACTATAATTCAAACGGTGGATCAAATTAAACTGGTGAATAAAAAGCTGGTCTCACTGCTGTTTTCATCTCAATTTCCCTGATCCCCAGTGAGGCTGAACCATTTTCTATAGGTTTCATGGGCACTTGTATATTGTCTTTGATCCATTTTACTACCAGGTTATTTTTTTTCCTTACTACATTTCAAATGACCTTTATTCCCACCTGTCATATGTCTTTTGACTTTCTCTTCCGTCTTTCATTATAGAAAGGTTAAAGTTATGATTTAGTCTACTTCTCCCTCATGAGTTTTCAGGCCTTCTAAAGCTAAAATTCACAAATATATTTACTTTCATATTATATGAATTAATTTATTTTTATGCTTGTGTTCAGTCATCAGTTCATTTTAACTATTTAGTCAAGGATGTTGGTGAGTTGGGAGACCCAAAGGGACTATCCAAAGAACAAATGACCTGAAGTCATTTTTGGGAGTGTCCATCACTAGTGGGAAATGTCATTTTTATCAGGTTAATTTCCACATGTACATGGTTTGGTTCTACTTATTTGCCAATTACATCATGAAAAGGAAAATTTCCTTTGCCCAATGCCTTTCCCTCTTAGGCATAAAGTTCTTTGTGGGGCATTAAAACAAAACAGTACACCCTGTTCCCTTTCCTCTCTTACTTTCCTAGACTTTTTTTTTAACAATTATTTTTTAAACTACAGCTTAAAAGTTCTTTCTTGATAAGGAAAATTAACTGTCACTCAATGTGGTCAATACTATTTGTGTTTAGTTTTTAAAAAATTATAAAAATATTTTTTTCTCGGCTTATTTAAGGATGAGGACATCTCAGCTCACTCAATATCTGTCCCACCATTTTTCCATTTTCATAGCTTCCGGAGCAAATTGGTGTTAACTAGCATGACTGCACCGAGAAGCATTCCATATCCTGCCACTGGTCCCTTCCATAATCTTCAGGAAGAGATGAGCCTATTTACATGAAAAATAATTTGAAAAAGCCGTAAGTTGATAGTCACAGCACGGCAACTGAAAACCAAAGGGGAAAACAGGTTTAAAGAAGTTCTCTACCCACAGGGGGCTTTGAAACAGCCTTGAACACAGTTATAACCAGTTCAGGGCAGCAACCAACCAGTGAACATTTCTAGAACCTGACTCACCTGCGGGACTCGGAGTCTCTTGATTTCCGAGGCTCTTTGACTCTATCAAAGGACACAACAGACCGCTTCTCTCTGCTGGCTGATTTGCGATCCTGGCTCTTAGAAACCTGGTTCATCAAGGAACATTAAGAAGTTAAGGTAGAAATGACAACAGGAACAATCATGTCCAGGTCCAAGCATCCAACATGAAGATAAGAAATGAAGATTAACGTTTAATGAGACAATTAAGTAACAACGCATTCCCTCCTAAGGAACTTCATATTTTGCTTATAATTCAAAATCACAGATCTTCATCACCATTTAATACTAATATATAGGTGATGCAAAAGTAGGTTTAGTTTTTCGTATGGAATACAATACAATAATTAATAAATAACAAAAGACCAAAGAAGTATTTTTAATACTTTGTCTTTTGCATCCACAATAAATTCCTTAATCTTGTAGTTTTCATTCATAATTTAATGTGCGGTGAGTTTCCAACTGAGGCCTCTTTTGGTATGTTGGAAGATTCCTTATTTGTGCCAACTGCATTCTTTTTGAGCTCTACTTATCTTAGCCCTGGAATCCACACTTTTATCTTGCCATTTTCTAAACATTTTTTTTTTTTTAAAAAATGTATTTTTATTAATTTCAGAGAGGAAGGGAGAGGGAGAAAGAAAAACATCAATAAGAGAATCATTGATCGCCCGCCACCTGCATGCCCCACATTGCCACACTGGGGATTGAGCCAGCAACCCAAGCACATGCCCTGACCAGGAATCGAACCATGAGCTCCTGGTTCATAGGTTGACGCTCAACCACTGAGCCATGCCAGCCGGGCCTAAACATTTTTAATAAAGTAAGGATAAAGGCTATAATATATTAAAATATTTGCAAAAACATATACAGATTTCCATAATAAAAATGTTGACTTGCAACTGATGCACACTACTCAATAGCTGGAATGCTTTGTCATCTGTGCAGCACAGGGGCTAACACAACTGGCCTGAGGATGGAATCTGATGCTCAAAGTGTCCCCAGTGGACAGTTAACTGGTATGGGTGGTTCACTATGCCTGAACTGTGCAAACTATAGTTACACAGAACACCTGCTTTCCTTCTGGGAGTTGGGAATTTGATACATGCTAAGTAACCAGCCCCCAATAAAAATCTTGCCTGAGACTCTAATGGGCTTCTGTGGGCAGAAGCATCACCCGTGGGTTGCTGCATTTTCACTGCTCTGTGAGCCTTCATGGGAGGGAGAGAATACAAAGGAGCCCATAAAGGGTTCCCCCCAAACTCTGCCTGTCTTTCCTATGATCCACTGTGTATCCTCACTGCATCACTGTAGCCAATCTTAGCTGGAAGTACATGTATATGCTCAGTCCACGAGTCCCTCTAGTGCAGTGATGGCGAACCTATGACACGCAAACTCATTTTTTTGGTTGATTTTTCTTTGTTAAATGGAATTTAAATAAATAAAATAAATATCAAAAATATGTCTTTGTTTTACTATGGTTGCAAATATAAAAAAAATTTCTACATGTGACACGGCACCAGAGTTAAGTTAGGGTTTTTCAAAATGCTGGCACGCCGAGCTCAAAAGGTTCGCTATCACTGCTCTAGTGAATCACTAAATGTGGATGATCTTGGAGACCCACATCTATCAAAGTTATAAGGCTGCAAAAGTTGAATGTATGAATATCAACACTGTCCGTGACCCTAATGGAAGGGAGACTGAAGCGGTAAGAACCTAACAACACAGGTACTTTGTGGATTCTGTGTTCTGCAGAGCATCTGCAAGGAGACAGTACAGGATGAAGCTAAGGTGGCTGGAGGTTGGCTGGGTCACATGTAGATTAGGAATGCACGATGAAGTACTGCCGAAACTTTCAGGGCAGGCAATGAAAATGGACTGATAAACACTGGCTCAGGGAAAAGGTCAACCACTCCCATGTCTGAATCTTAACATTAGCTTTAGAAAAAAAGAGCAACAATTCTCATCAGAACAAGTTAAGTATAAAGGAAAGCATTTAGTTATTTATTCAGAATTTATTGGGGAAAAAGAGTTTATTGGAGCCAAACTGATAGCATGTGCCAGAAAGCAAGATCTCAAATGCTCCTGAAGAAAAGCTTTTAAGCTTTCTTTCTTTTTTTTTTTTTTTTTAGTTCAAGGTATCTACATTTTGAAAAGGTAGATAACCTTTCTCAAATTAACCTCAGTAATTCCCTAAAACACACTTAGAAATGTAAATGGAAGAAATGTCAAATGAAAACAACTGCTAAATACCCTAGTTAGAAAATCAATACTCACTCTCTCTTTGGATCCCGATGTTTTGACACTAATAACAGGCACACCTTTAGATTTATCCATTACGACAGTCCGCTCGGTTCCTCGACTTCCTACAGGAAGAAAGGTGTCAGTGTTAAGGTAAGAAACAAGAAACATCCAAATGAGAAAAAAATACTGAACTCTATGGAAAATAAATCTAGTTTGTGTTGCCAACTGATGCCAGCAAACCAACAAACCACAACGGCCAGGAGCAGAACTCAAAGTGAGCTCTCACATATCGAGTAGGCGGTAGCTACCTGATTTTGTGGTTCGAGATCGCTCTGAAGGGCCAGGTTTCTGATCATCTGGATCTTTACTCTTTTCTCCACTTCCATCTTCACCCTTTTTAGCATCATCCTTTCTGTCAGCTTTATCTTCCCTTTTAAGGTTTGCTGATCTAGGTAAGACCCCAAAACAAAGAAGTGTGTTAGATCAGGTATTCTGATAAACAAACCAGCCACTATCAGGTTCCTGCAATGAGCACCAAGTGGCAAGAAGGAGGATGCCTCAACTGGCATCAACAAGACAACAAAGAACAAGGAGCCCATCCGGCTTTCCCCAAGTGCCCCTGGATTAAGGAAATCCAGCACAATGACTGGTGTGGGAACCCCCTTACAACAAATGGGAAAAACAAACGGGGTCAGGGGCCTCGTGCTCTTCCCTATCTGTGGAGAACTTGAAGGATGTGAAACAAAGAAAAGAATCGTCTTGGCCACAATTTCCTTAGAGAAAAGAGTAATACCTGTCACTGGTGCTGGACTTCTCTTTTTTCCCTTCACCGTCTCTTTTGTCAGACGTTTTCTTTCCAGCAGGCTCATTTTTTGCCTGAAAAATAGAAGCAAATTGAAGCATTACCTTATTGTTTCCCCAAATAGTCAAAGTCCTGGAAGAAAACGGCCCTTTACCTTTTCCACTGAGATCATCTTCCCGTGGAGCTCAGTCTTGTGCAGGTGGTTAATGCATTTTGTGGCCTCTTCCGCTGTGGACATTGTCACAAAGCCGTAGCAGCGAGCTCCAGGACTCCGAGCATTTGTCACAACCTTGGCACCCACCACCTCAAAGGAAAAGCACAGAAATAGGTCTCGGACACGAAACCCTCTCACACAGTCATTATGGTTCATGCTGCTTTCCTCTGATCTACTTCAAGTCAGGCCTCCTCCCTGGTATGAGGGAGGCGAAAACCCTGTCACCAGGTGCCTGAAAAGAGGCAGATGACTGGGGAAGATAATGCTACCGTCTTGCAGTTAACTACTCCAAGGACCTCCTCCACTTATGGCTGTTCCTCCAGGGAACCAGGTTGGCAGTGTGGCAAAAGCAAGATGAAGACAGAGTTCTGCAAATATTCCTTTAACATTATCTCAAACTTGTAAAAAAATTACTCTGAATACATAGTCACAGATGTGAGCAGCAAACAGAAACACGTATCTATATAGATGGCTATCGACATAAGAACAAGTTTGCAACGAGCACTCTGGAAGGCAGAATCCATCTCACTAGGGATAACAACAAGTTCATTAAGATGTTTGAGGCACTAAAGGTACACCCTCACATACTGAGTAATTCCTCCAAACATTTCAGCAAGCTGATGTCTGGCACCAGGTTCAGGAGAAGCCCCATAGGAGCCAGTATTCATCCTTATTTTCCACAAGGAATCTTAGCCCCAAAGGAAGGTTTCAGAGTGGTCTAATTCTGTGTTCAATGAAACCTACAATGCTCCCAAGAAGCCATGGGCCTCAGAGTGACATTTCCCTGTTGAGAGCACCCTTCTCCTCTGAGGGCGGCAGAGGAAAGAGGAAAGGGCTCAACCTGGATTACTGAGGCCCAGGGAGTCGTTAGCTATTTCTATCACCATGGCATGTTTACTTTCCCTTTGTTAGCTCTTGGATATCAATAACCAAGGTAAATACTGTTGGTTTGATCTCTTATAACTTGCTCAAGCCTTAAGGTGAACAAGGGCCTGCACCAAGTTTTACTTTGGCTTGCCCCAAAAGCTGACTCTAAGAGACAAGGAGCCCTGGATGTAATTTATTTGGGAGGTGAGTCCAGGAGGCACAGGGAGAAGGTGAGAAAAAAGGGAGGAAAGCCAACACAAGTGTCCTAACAAACAAGGAGCTGTAGTGGGAACCTGGGGGGGGGAAGGCTGGTACATGAGCGTCTATCAATCACTGCCATCACCAAGAGCTGACGAGGGAGGGAAGAGAGAGGGGCTGGGGGTGCAGAGGGGAAGTGGCCATAAATGCTCCAGCTGTGGGTAAAAACGGTATGGGTGCCCTGGTCAGGGTGTGTGCAAGAGGCAACACATGTGTTTCCCTCACATCAGTATTTCTTTCTGTCTCTCCCTCTCCCTTCCACTCTCTCTGAAAATCAATGGAAAAACTATCCTTGGCCCTAGCTGGTTTGGCTCAGTGGATAGAACATGGGCCTGTGGACTGAAGGGTCCCCGGTTCAATTCCAGTCAAGGGCACATGCTTGGGTTGCGGGCTTGATCCCCAGTAGGGGGTATGCAGGAGGCAGCCGATCAATGATTCTTTTCTCTTATCATTGATGTTTCTATCTCTCACTCTCCCTTCCTCTCTGAAATTAGTAAAAATATATTTAAAAAAAAAATTTAAAAAATCAGGCCACAGATGAGGGCCACAAGCAGGGCACCCATAGCTCTGCTATAGCTACATACCATCTTCAGGAGGCAGCAATGGAAAGTCCCCCGGTGCACAGATGATACAGAAGTTCCCATAAGGGAAGTGACATGAACCTGGCCACACAACTGTGAGTGGCAGAGCTGGAACCTGTCACTGGTCAAGATGCAAAGGCCTTGTATGTGTACAGCCTCAATTGTGCTGTCCTGCAGTTACCACTGTCTCACAGAAGTGCTTACAGCATCTCTCCGCCCTGCCTTTGCTACAGCCCCTGCAGCCCTTCTTGGGTTTAAGTCCTGAAGCCTTAAAAAAGTGGTAGCTTGGAGGCAGAGGATGAGGGAGAAGAAATAGAAAGTAGAGGCGGCCTGGGAGCTTCTACAGATCTGTCACCTCCACACACAGAGGGGTAGGTGATCCTGCACAGGCCATGAGCTGTGAGCTCAAAGAACAGCAAAGTGTCAAAGTGGTTACTGAGAGGACAGTAATCTGCATAGAAAGGCTATAGTAAATTTGGCTTAAAGACATCTTCTCCAGAAAACCCGTGGCCTTACCTTTCCATATTTGCTGAAAAGATTCTTCAAATCTGTAGCTCTGGTGGTGGAAGAAAGTCCACTAACCCAGAAATTTCTACAACTGCTACGACCTATTTAAAAAAACACAGAGTCTGGTCAAGAATATAATTCATACAGTATTCTGAGTCTTAGTCATAGAAACCACATATGTCCCCCCCACTTGTCCAAGATACCAGCAGCCCCCAAAGCCCACTGTCCTTACACAACTGGAGTGACACACTAGGTCCAACAGGACCGGCAGCAATGCCCCTTACAACAGCAAGCCAGGAGCTGTTCGATGAGAGAGAAACATCGATCAGCTGCCTCCTGCACGCCCCCTACTGCGGATGTGCCTGCAACCAAGGTACATGCCCTTGACCGGAATCGAACCTGGAACCCTTCAGTCTGCAGGCTGATGCTCTATCCACTGAGCCAAACCGGTCAGGCTATGGTTCTTTTTATAACACTGATTAAGAATGAATCTGGACAATAAAATTTCAGTTAAAGAAAAAAATTGTAATAAAGAGGTAAGGTGCTGATAAAGCTGAAATACCAGGTAACCCCAAATTATCTGACACCAGATCATTTTTTCCCATTTCCAAAGTGCCCTCGTGAAAACAAGGGCCTGCATGACATTAATACATCAACCCGGAAGAACTGGCCTGCTCCCCACTACCCAGGACATGCAGAGTGAAGAGCAGGAGTGGAAAAAGGCCCCATGTAAGACACACAGACACATCTGGCTGAGAAATGCACTAATATACCACAGTAGTGCTGAGGCCACACACACTGCAAGAGACTGCCATAGAGATCTACCTTTGTCCTCTTTGGAAAGCCGTTTTGTATCCGAGTCATCTTCGACAGAACTAGAGAGAAAAAAGAATGTCACTCCAGGAGGAAGAAGCAGAGAGGAAACCAACTCAAAATGATAAAATATGTGCTGAGGTTGCATACCTACCCGAAATTTAGTTCTGAAAAAAATGGTACCCCGACAAACTTGTATTAGAAATCTGACCTAACCATAAGATTTCACACCCATAGGAGTTAATTAATTCGGCTGGGCTAAAGATAATTAGGAAGAATTAAAGAAAACAACCATGACAGGTTGAGAAAAGAAAAAAGATTATATAATCAGTTTAAAATAAACAAAGAGAAATAAAACATTCTTTAGAGGTAAACTACAGTTTCATCAGTCTGGCTGGCCAATTGTAGAAAAAACAGCTTATGTGTGTCATTAAACGACCAATGAAAAGGAGATAGCGTCTGGTCTAAAACTGAGAAAAAACAAACCTCATTTTCTGATCAGCGCCCTCACTGGCTGAGGACTCTTTAGGAGCCGGAGGGACTTCATTACAAGCTTCAAAAGCAAACTTCTTCACGTCTTCTTTGCTATCTCTGGGGTCTGGGCTTGAGGCTTCCTGGGGCGCTTCTGCGACCTCCTCGCTAGAGGCTTCTGTGCGCTCTGAGGCTTTACTACTCTGCTCAACTGGCTCCTCTAGCCCTACAGGCTCACAGTCCATCCTCTCGTCACCGCCTGTCTGCTCCACGGGCTCCCTTTTCACTACCGCTAACAGGGTGTCTGCCTCGCTCCACTGAGCTTGTGCTGTTGACTCGCTGGCCAAATCTAAATCACCCTCCTCCGGGTGGCCGCTGCCAAAAAGGTCCTCTTCCTCCGCAAGCTTTCTGTCTGGCCCCACGCTACTTGTATCCTGTGCAAATGGCTGCTCCAGCTCGGAACCTTCTTCTTTTACTGGCTCAGATTTACAAGTTTCCCCCAAAATGTCGAGTATTTTCTCATTTTCTACGGATTTAACAGGAATAGAATGGCACAAGGTTTAATTACCAGGGAAATAAAGCAATCACAAATGTGGAACTGGCACGGCTGCCACACTAACACGAAGAGAACTGCTAGCTACACAGAGATTGGAAAACCCGCGGGTACACACGTTACACTGGTTACACTACCTGCACTCCAACCGACTGCTAGAGTAAGCTGCCACGCTACATGGAAGAGAAAAGCATCCCAGAGATTTAACCCCAAAACCTTCTGGCTGATTCTTGACAGTCTTCATTCTGTCGTCGTTTACATATGACTCTTCCAAATTTAGCTTCCAAAGTCCAAGTTGCTTAACTGAATGTATGACCATTCACTGAACAGCTCAATTTCCAAATTTCTTTGAATTTCTTTTAACAGAACAGTCCAACATGACAATCAGAATCTCTTCCATCGGTGCTCTGAGATATTTGAAGTCCAGAAAGTGAATAGTATTTGTTTGGAATTCTCATGAAGAAACTCTTTCCTCTTCTGGAATCCAGTTATGTCTCAATGTTTTAAAATTTATCTCCCTACCTCTACCTGCACTGCCTGAATTAAAAACCATAAAGTTAAGGTACTGTCCAATATCACAAGATCTGTTTTGTGGGGTACAGCAGTATTAGCTCGAGAGGCATGCAAACTCTTTCTACATGCATTTAAGTGCCATTTATATTTAAAAAGGCATGAGGTCTCATAAATATATTTTGCAAAATGAGAAATTAGCCACTTTCACAGATCTGGTGATATGGCTGGGTTTCCAATCTCTATGATCCTGGTATGTTCTGGATCGTAAACTTTTAGAACAATGTATACTATATTATGGCAACTTTTTAAAATTTAAGAATTCAAATTAGAGAAGGTGGAAAACTAGAATGATTCCAAACCCCCGCTGATAAATTTTTCATTGAACAGTACCTGGCTCCAAGGATGGCTCTTCAATTTCCTGCGAAAAAAACAAAAATAAATAAAATAATATAAAAAAATGAGATTTGTGCTAGCTAGCAATAACAAAAGACAAAATTTTTAAAACACAGACTAGAGCACTCACAAATGCAACAGGGGGAGAACTTGCTCGTGAAGGAAGAGCCCACACAGCTGGGATTCCAGCTCCTTCCTCTGGGCCCAAACCCCACATTTCAGACTACTACTCTCAAGGAACCTGGTATCTGGTTTTCATTTTTTGCTGTTTCCCCAGTGCCTGGCAACATTTCACTTTTCATGGTGATGAAATGATCACATGCCTATCTGTCCCTCTAGGCCAGCGGTTCTCAACCTGTGGGTTGAGACCATCGGAAAACACATATAGCATATCAGATATTTACATTACGATTCATAACAGCAGCAAAATTACACTTATGAAGTAGCAACGAAAATAATTTTATGGTTGGGGGTCACCACAACATTAGGAAGGTTGAGAACCACTGCTCTAGGCAGAACTCTTAAGTGCAAGGAGAGCAGTGTTTTCATTTTTCTACTTTTAGTGTCTAACAGAATGCCTGACACATAGCAAACAATCAGGTTTTAATTAATTAATATAGCATTAGTTTAGAATATTCACAAGACTGAGGGAATACAGGCACATGTCATTAAACTGTTATTTCGCAGTTGTACCAAAGCTACCCCCTTGTCACCTGAGAGCTCTCCAGGATTACATGTATCTCCTACAATCAAGGTCCCCACTGGGCCAGGCCCAATTCCCAAATATCCTTCCAACCCTTCTCAGGAAGCCCTGTCAACTTAGACCATTGTTATCCCTCACCTACAATAGCCTCTGGTTTACTATTCCCATCTCCATCTGTCTGCACTTTTGCCACCATGGTGAGCACATGTCCCTCTGTGGCCTAAGGGCTTTAGCAATGGCCCCTCACACCACCTCTCTCCCCAACAGGCCCACTTGTACCCTGACCTCACTCCCAGCCAAGTCTTACATTTAGGTCAGAGGTCCTCAGCTCATAGAAAGGTCATCCTGAATGACTTCAAAGGCTGCCCCACTAATGAAGGGCCTTTCTCTCAATATGTAATCCCTGTTCCCTACCTCTGTACAAGGTACATTATTCTAGAATTCCAGTCAATACTGATGAGCACTGACTAGGTTCCAGGTGCAAATTTAAACACCTTATGCATACATATATTAATCATTAGACAGTACTAGCAGGTTGGAACTATTATCTTTCTTCTTAGATTAGGAGACTGGCACAGAGTGAATGATAAACATGCTCAAGAACACAGCACACAGAGCCCAGATCTGAGCAAAGGCTGTGTACCAGTCAGGCCAATTCCCAATGCTCTGTTTACGTGTGTACTCCACGCATGGAGGACAGGCCCTGTGAGGATGGAGACCAGTCTTTCCTCTCATTTATGTCTGTATCCACACCATCGCATCACAGGTACTTCACATATACCCCATAAATGGTTGTGGATGGTCTGTATCTTCCCCTGGGAATAGACCTGCCATTCTAGGAAGCCCTAGGAAATTGTTCACTTTATTCATAGTTTCATTTAACTATTAATCAATTTGTTTTTAACATAATATATGCCACTCTGGGAAGTAAAACTCTATGAGCAAAACAAAGGATCACTCCAGGCAGAACAATTCTCTCCTTAACTTTTTCCAAAGAAAAAATGAATATATTCCTATTTGTCTCTGGAAAGGGTTATATGCTTTCCATTTTAACTTGGGAGTCTTCGCCCTAGAACAAAAACTGAATGAAACAACCAGACCTGGCTCTTCCTTTGTTTTCATAGGGATAAATAAAATGCATCTCTTCACAGTTGGAGAGACATCAGCCCTAAAGTGAGCTGGGTTCAACAGAGTCTTATTTTTTGAGGTTTGCATACTTCTTGAGTCTGGGGTTCTACTTAACCAGTGACAACCAACCTTGCTCTGCCTGGCAGAGCAAATGGAGATCTTATCTGAAAGGTGTTCTAATTAAGCAGCACAGTTGACATAAAAAAAAAACAAAAAACAAAACAATAAAAACAATCAAGGACTGAAATAAGCTAATTGTATTTTCATTTCCTTAGGACAGTTTCTATTAAAGCCCTAGCCGGCTTGGCTCAGTAGATAGAGCGTTGGCCTGCAAACTGAAGGTCACGGGTTTGATTCCGGTCATGGGCATATGCCTGGGTCGCAGGCTCGATCCCCAGTAGTGGGTATGCAGGAGGCAACTGATCAATGATTCTCTCTCATCATTGTTGTTTCCATCTTTCCCTTCCTCTCTGAAATCAATAAAAATATATTAAAAACAAACAAACAAAACAAAAAAAGTTTCTATTAAAAATTAGACGCAAGCCCTAACCGGTTTGGCTTAGTGGATAGAGCGTCGGCCTGTGGACTGAAGGGTCCCAGGCTCGATTCTGGTCAGGGGCATGTACCTTGGTTGCGGACACATCTCCAGTGGTGGGTGTGCAGGAGGCGGCTGATCGATGTTTCTTTCTCATTGCTGTTTCTGACTCTCTCTCTCTCTCTCTTCCTCTCTGTAAAAAATCAATAAAATATATTAAAAAAAAAAATTAGACGCAAGCCCTGGCCCGCGCAAGGAAGGGCTGTGCGTTCAATTTCCAGTGAAGTGCATGTACCTGGGTTACATGTTCGATCCCTGGTCTTGGTTGGGGCGTGTACGGGAGGCAACCAGTTGATGTGTCTCTCACATCAATGTTTCTTTCTCTCTGCACCCCGCCCCCTCTAAAAAAAAAAAAAAAATCAATGAAAAAAATATCCTTGGGTGAGGATTAAAAATTAGACCCAAGTATGTTTATTCCAACAATTTACATACATATAAGTCTGGCAGAAACATTAAAAGGAAACTCAAGACCCAAATTTATTGAAATCATACCTGTAAGTTAGTCCACATCTCATTTGTTCTCATCTAAGGTTTAATATTTACACAGATGGTAATGAAACAGTCAAGATGATATAGTAATCAAAAAAATTCCTTCATTTTCCATAAGAAATTCTCCCAAAGGCAGAAATAGAAGTCTTGGAATCCACCTGTCCCAGCTGTGATGTCTGTGCTCTGCCCACCCTACCCCCCCTGCATCCTAGTCTGGACCCCATCAATCTTCCTTAGGGAGGGAGCCTCCCTTGTTATTTGACCTAACAGTCTTTCTGCAGAGGATGCCCTCAGCAATCAAATCAGCAAAAAACTTTCCCAAATATGCCCTCTCAGTTACAGGGAAGCCATAGTAATTGAGTGGAAAGTCAAGATGGTGAGTCCTTTGAAACAGGTACATTGTATTTAGGGGAAGGGGAGCAAAACCCTCTCTGATGGTTTTGCTGACAAAGTAGGCAATGTTAACAAACCTTGAATGACTTTTCCTTGGGAGTGCAACACAATGTCTGCAGTGGTTTCCAGAAACTGTAGTATAACCACTGATGCTATAATTATTGAGAGACACAACAATTTACCTGTAATATAGTGAAGTCAGATGATGAAGTATCTAAGTTATTTATAGTTTCTCTGTCCTCTAGCTGTAAAATAAAAAGAGAAGACAGTTTAATACATCAATAAGATAACATAATGGAACATCTATACAGTAACAAGTAACAGCCATGAAAAATCACTTATGACAACCCTGGCTGGTGTGGCTCAGATGGTTGGGGGCTGTCCCGTGTACTGAAAGTTTGATTACCAGTCAGGGTGTTTAACTGGGTAGTGGGCACAATCCTTGGTAAGGAGCTTGCAGGAAGCAGCCAATCAATGTTTCCCTATCAGATTGATGGTTCTCTCTCTTTCTCCCTCCCCCTTCCTCTCTCTCTAAAAATTAATTTTTAAAAATCACCTGACAAAATTCTGAATACAGTGCAGAAATCAAAAGAGCAATATAGTGTAATTCTGCTGGGGGTTTGGAACCTATCCCCAAGAATAAGCGGGGCTACTGTAGTACATAGACTTTACAAGTAGATTGGAGCATGAGGTTTGGAGACTACTCTTCAAGGAACAATGCCCAGAATCAGGCGTTGGAATGGATTCTTGGACTTCAGTGGCCACAACCACCTTCCCGAAACCTGGATGCCAATGACAATGGGACTGTTGCCCCTGAGGTGGCAACTGCCCCAAATGGAATGGCATCTCTGAGAACCCTGCCTCTTACCATTATCAACTCCCAAATCAGAGTATGGGAACAGAAGCAGAGGACTGGAAAAGCCCCAATGATCCATCACTTTGTATACCTCGAAAATTTATCCTCATAAAAGTAAAATAATCTAATAAATGGTACCAAGACAACATGGTGCATGAGTTAAGTACATGGACTCTGGAATTGGTGTGGTCTTAATTCTTATCCTCTTATGATCCCGGAGATAGTTCTTTACTTTTTAAATCCCCAATTTCTTCAACTAAAAATGGGCATAATCCCACCTATTTGTCATACTGTTGTTTTAAAAAACAGCCCAGGCCAGCGTGACTCAGTGGTTAGAGTTGGCCATGCCTAAAAGGGTCTCAGGTTTGATTGCAGGTCCTATCCTGGCCCTGTCAGGGCAAGTGAGGGAGGCAACTAATCAATGTCTCTCTCCCCTCCTGCCCTCCCTTCCTTTCTCTCTAAAAAATAAATGGGAAAAATATCCTCAGGTGAGGATTAACATCTCCCCCAGGTCCCCCACCAATTAAAGAACATTAATGCCTAATGCCTGGCAGACAGGCCTTCAATAATGTCCCTGAAACGTTTAATGTAGCATTCTGCTAATGTACAGCATATACTCCACTTCTCATCTATTATGACATTTGAGGAATTGATACTCTCAGGGCACATTCTAGAGCAGTGGTTCTCAACCTTCCTAATGCCGTGACCCTTTAATACAGTGCCTCATGTTGTGGTGACTCCCAATTTCATTGTTACAAATTGAACATAATTAAAGCATAGTGATTAATCACAAAAACAATACATAATTATATATGTGCTTTCTGATGGTCTTAGGCAACCCCTCTGAAAGGGTCGTTCGACCCCCAAAGGGGTCACGACCTGCAGGTTGAGAACCACTGTTCTAGAGACTACCGAGTACCTACAGCATGTTCTTGAAGCTGCTCAGGAAGCTCTTTCATTTCTCCCTCTAGCTCTCTACTATCAGACAGAGTCTCTGGGAGATTATCAGCATCATCATCTTCCACACAATCTGCAACACTTCCATTATCGATTTCTGCTTCATCTAACACGCTGATATCCATCATGTCAATGTCCTGCAAGTTCTCCAAACTGGCTTCAACATCCTCCTGTGACATAAACAAAACATAGCCATCAACAAATGAACTGCTACTGGTCTATCACTGAGCAGAATCACTGTCAATGCTACACATACCTGTCCATCCCCAGAATTTTCCTCCAGTCCATTATCTTCCACACCTTCTTCTTCTGGTTTACGTCCTGAAGAGATAATTGTCAAAGCAGGAGATTAATAACATGCATTTTTCCAGAAGCAATACATTTTTTTTGGAAATATTTTTATTGATTTCAGAGAAGGGAGAGGGGGAGAGAGAGAAACATCAATGATGAGAGAGAATCATTGATTGGCTGCCTCCTGCACACCACCTACTGGGGATCAAGCCCGCAACTTAGGCATATGCCCTTGACCAGAACTGAACCTGGGACCCTGCAGGCTGATGCTCTATCCACTGAGCCAAACCAGCTAGGGCCAGAAGAAATAATTTTTGACTTTTATAGGCCCTCAGCACTACAGAAATGGCCACCTAAAACACCTGTGGCACTTGCTAAACTGAAGGACACTGTGTAATCCAGGAATGGTAAGGCTATTCTGGACAAGGCAGACCCTCTACCACCTAAGCAGACGAGATTCTATTCTTATCCAGTGGCTGTGGATGTGGAAGTATGAGGAGCTGGAAACTGGTTCTTAGTAAGGTGAAAGCAGGCCAGACCTTTCTCAGGCCTGGCTTTATCAAGTGGCTTTGGTTATAGGGAGAATAGTATCTTATACAAATGCTGCTTTTTACGTAAGAAACATGAAGCATGTTTTCCCACAGTAACAATGACATAAAGCAAAACATAAATAAGCAGGAGAAAGCCTGGCCAACGTGGCTCAGTGGCTGAGCGTTGACCTATGAACCAAGAGGGCATGGCTCAATTCCCGGTCAGGGTATACGCCTGGGTTACGGGCTTGATCCCCAGTGTGGGGCATGCAGGAGGCAGCTGATCAATGATTCTCTCTTATCATTGATGTTTTTATCTCTCCCTCCCTTCATCTCTGAAATCAATAAAAAATATATATATTTAAAGAAAATAAAAGCCAGTAATAACTACTACCTAGAGTTAGCTCTCATGTTGTCACACACTGACGTACATAGATGTCTTCCCATATTTTGCTATGGATAGACTAGATGTGTTATGTTTATAAAAATGGGACTGTACTGTTATTTTATAATCTTTTCACTTAACATGTTGTGAACATATGTCCATATTCTTTTGTTGTTGTTGTTAATCCTCACCCGAGGATATTTTTTCCATTGATTTTTTTTCCTAGAGAGTAGAAGGAAAGGGGAAAGGGAAGAGTGGAAGAAAGGAGAGAGGGAGAGAAGAGTGAGAAATATCAATGTAAAACACATCAATTGGTTGCCTCCTGAACATACCCCTACTGGAGCCAGGGATCAAACCTACAACCTTTCAGTGTATGGGCTGAGGCTCTAACCATCAAACCACATGGGCCAGGAAGTATTTCCATATTCTGTTTTTTAAAAAATATATTTTATTGACTTTTTTACAGAGAGAAATAGAGTTAGAAACATTGATGAGAGAGAAACATCAATCAGCTGCCTTCTGCACACCTCCTACTGGGGATGTGCCTGCAACCAAGGCACATGCCCTTGACCAGAATCGAACCTGGGACCTTTCAGCCCACAGGCCGATTCTCTATCCACTGAGCCAAACCATGAAGATACCATCATTTATCTAATACCTATGGCTGGAAATTTTAAAAAACGCTTATAAAGATGAATACTCTGGTGATTTTTTTTTGGCATCTAGGCAATAATCCTCTTAGAATGTTTCTAGAAATGGTACCATCAGGACAAAGAGTATGTGTATTTTTAAGGCTTTGATTAAAACAAACGAAAACATACACATTATCGCAATATCCCAGAAGACAGTTATTTCAATTCACACAGTTCCATCAACAATGAATAAAACTGCCAATCTTTCTGAATCTTTGTTAAAATCAGCCATTTTTCTTTTCCCTTACCAATGTGCTAGGCAAAAAGAAATACTTGTAACCTGAATTTATCTGATTACTGCTTAGGTTGAAATTTTCTTGTTGATCACTTGTAGTTTTATAACTCTCATTTATATCCTTTTGCCATTTAAAAATTTCTGTTCCACTTCTCAGTTTATTTAATTAATTGATTTATTATTTTTATTTTTTGGCTAATCCTCACTGGAAGATATTTTTCCATTGATTTTTAGAGAGAGTGGGAGAGAGAGAGAAACATCTGTTGCCTCCTGCATGAACCCTGACCAGAGTCAGGGCTGGGAAGGAGCCTGCAACCAAGATACGTGCGTGCCCGACTGGAACTGAACCTGGGACTCTTTGGTCTGCAGGCCGACACTCTATCCACTGAACACAACTGGCTAGGGCTGTCCACATTTTATTTATTTTTAAAAATGTATTCTTACTGATCTCAGAGGAAGGGTGAGGGAGAGGAAGAAACACCAATGATGAGAAAGAATCACTGATTGGCTGCCTCCTGGACACACCCCCACTGAGAATTGAGCCCGAACACAGGCATGCACCCTAACCAGGAATCAAACCCATAACCTCCTGGTTCATAGGTTGACGCTCAACCACTGAGCCATGCCGGTCGGGCTATTTCTCATTTTTTATTGGCACATCGTATATACAACAGATATTTTCTCACAGTCTTTCACCAATCTTTTATTTATGGGTTCTGGGTAAATTTCACTTTCATGTAGTCAAAGCCATTCAACAGTTTTTATGTATAAATGTTCTTTTACTTTCACGTTTAAAAGCCCTTGTCCATACTAAGAATACATAAATAAATATTCACCTGTATTTACTTCTTTATTGGTTTTCAATTTAATACTTGACTCAGTTTTGTTCAGACTGAAGCTATTTTCCAAATGACTGTCCCATTTGGAAACTAATTTTCCTAAAACATTTACTAATTTTTCCCCTCACCACTGATTTAAAATGTTGGTCCAACTCATTATTTTATTCTAATGTATGCCTGGGACTTTGAATTGGAAGGAATGGCTTAACTTCAGGTGTTTCAAGAGGTTATTAATTTAAGATTAAGAAAAAAATGAACATTAAGAAGCTAGAGTCCAGCCAGCATGGCTCAGTGGTTGAGTGTTTACCTGTGAACCAGGAGGTCATGGTTTGATTCCTGGTCAGGGCACATGCCCAGGTTGTAGGCTCAATCCCCAATGTGGGCTGTATCAATGATTCTCTTTCATCATTGATGTTTCTATCTCTCTCTCCCTTCCTCTCTGAAATAAAAATATATTAATAGAAGGAAAAAAAAAAGAAGCAGCTAGACACATTTTTGGCTTGCATTCATTTTTCAGACAACTTTAACAGCACTTTAAAAAAAAAAGTGAAACAACTTACTCGAACTTCCCTTATCCAACCTTGTAAATTTTTTTAAAAATATATTTTATTGATTTTTTTACAGAGAAGAAGGGAGAGGGATAGAGAGTTAGAAACATCGATGAGAGAGAAACATTGATCAGCCGCCTCCTGCACACCCCCTACTGGGGATGTGCCCGCAACCAAGGTACATGCCCTTGACTGGAATCGAACCTGGGACCCTTGAGTCCGCAGATCGACGCTCTATCCACTGAGCCAAAAACGATTAGGGCGAACCTTGTAATTTTTTTCTTTCTTTTTAAATCTTTACCCAAGGATACTTTTTCCATTGATTTTTATTTTGTTTATTTTTATTGTGAACTGTTTATAACAGTTCACAGAGGGCAAGACTGTTGGCACTTTCATCTAAACAGCACTATATAGGTCGTTATTTAAAATAAGCAAAATAGAAACATGTAAATAATAACAGAAATGGCAGAGCTGAAGCAGAATGAAAATTATTAGGCATAACAAAATAAAAAAATTTATGGGGAAAATAAATTTTTGGTCTCTAGAGTTAGGTTTGCTAAAATTAAATCAATTCACTATTTTACTTTCAAATTTTTGTTTTTCAATTACAGTTGACATGCCATATTATATTAGTTTCAGGTGTACCTGATCGACTATTTTCAATGTGAATGAAGCATAAAGGAAACCAAAGATATGACAATTGAATGAAATGCATGACCCTGGATTTTCCTTTTGAATTACGGAGAACATTACTGGAAAAAATGTCTAAATCTAAATAAGGTCTAAGCTTAGATAACAGCATTGTATCAAAGTTAATTTCTTGATTTTGTGAACTAATGCCATGTAATGTCCTTGCTGTTAGGCAATACTGTATGTAGTATTTAAGGCAAAGGGGCACATACTTGCAACTTATTCTCAAATAGTTCAAAAAAAACAACACATACATACATACATACACAAACAAAAGACCCAGTAGCACAATACAGGTAATAGCTTAAAAAGCAAACGTGCCCTGGCCGGTGCCCTGAGCACTAGAGCATATCAGCCTGTAAACCAAAGGTTCTCAGGCTCATTCCTTGGCCCCCCAGGTCCAGGCACATACAGGAGGCAACCAATTGATGTGCCTCTCTCACATTGATGTTTCTCTCTCTTTCTCCCCTCCACACACTCTCTCTAGAAATTAATGGAAAAAATAACCTGGGATGAATATTAAGAATACATAAATAAATAAAATTTAAAGCAAATGTGCTGATTTTGCTTTTCCAGTTCCAACCAGATGGTATTTGCAAACAGTAGCTCCGACAAAGGTTTAATTTCCAAAATACATAGAGAACTCATAAAATTCAACACCAAACCAACAAACAACCCAATCAAAAAGTGGGCAGAGGAAATGAAAATATACCTGTCCCAAGAAAACATACAAGCAGCCAACAAATATATGAAAACAAGTTCAACCTTACTGGCAACTAGGGAAATGCAAATAAAAAAGGGAATCCTCATTCACTGCTGGTGGGAATGTAGACTATGGAACCACTATGGAAAGCAGTCTAGCGATTCCTCAAAAAAATTGAGAATAGTGCTACTATACAACCCAGCAATCCGTCTCTCCTGGGTATATACCCCAAAACCTCGAAATCATGTATTGGCAAAGATACATGCACCCTTATGTTCATTGCAGCATTATTCATGGTGGCCAAAACATAGAAACGACCAGTATTCCACGATAAGAGGACTGGGTAAAAAAGATGCAGTACATATACAGAATGGAATACTACTCAGACATAAGAAAGGATGAAACAGCCGAAACCGGTTTGGCTCAGTGGATAGAGCGTTGGCCTGCGGACTGAAAGGTCCCAGGTTCGATCCCGGTCAAGGGCATGAACCTGGGTTGCAGGCACATCCCCAGTGGGAAATGTGCAGGAGGCAGCTGATCGATGTTTCTAACTATCTATCTCTCTCCCTTCCTCTCTGTAAAAAATCAATAAAATATATAAAAAAAAAAAAAAAAAAAAAAAAAAAGAAAGGATGAAACAGCCGAACCGGTTTGGCTCAGTGGATAGAGCGCCGGCCTGCGGACTCAAGGGTCCCAGGTTCGATTCCGGTCAAGGGCATGTACCTTGGTTGCGGGCACATCCCCACTGGGGGGCGTGCAGGAGGCAGCTGGTCGATCTCTCTCATCGCTGTTTCTAACTCTCTATCCCTCTCCCTTCTTCTCTGTAAAAAATCAATAAAATATATTTAAAAAAAAAAAAAAAAAAAAAAAGAAAGGATGAAACAACATGGATGGACCTTGAGAATATTATCCTAAGTGAAATGTCAGTCAGAAAAAGTTAAGAACCATATAATTTCACCCATATGTGGGTTATAAAATTAAAACTTGTGAACATGAACAACAGTGTGCCAGGGGGTGGGGTGGGGGTGGGGGTGTGGTGCGCGGGAGGAAGGGGATCTTAATATATGGTGACAGGAGATTTGACTTTGGGTGGTGGACACACAGTGCAATACACAGATTTTGTAACATAGAAACCCACACCCGAAACCTGTATGTTCATGTTGACCAATGCCATTCCAAGAAAATTAATAAAAATTAATTAATTAAAAATAAATAAAAGATTCTGCTAAACAAATTATTGGTGTCAAACTACTTTGGAGGAGTGCTGAGATTATGTGAGATATGCTTTCAGGGATTCTGATTAAAATAATCAGCATGCTGATTTCAAACCATCTTTAATTTGTTCATCAAAAGGGTTAGAAGAAAGAACTCTACAGTATTTTTAGTTAAAATCTCGATACAACCTAATAAGGTAGTTGAAAATAATTAAGTAGAAATTGCCATATAAAATATCACAATGTACTATAAAGCTCAAGATAAAACTAATCCTGCTGGGCAAAGAAACCAGACACAAAGTGGTTATACTTGCCCTAGCGGGTTTGGCTCATTGGATAGAGCGTCGGCCTGGGGACTGAAGGGCCCCAGGTTCAATTTCTGTCAAGGGCATGTACCTTGTTTGCTGGCACATCCCCAGTGGGAGGTGTGCAGGAGGCAGCTGATCGATGTTTCTCTCTCATCCATGTTTCTAACTCTCGATCCCTCTCCCCTCCTCTCTGTAAAAAATCAATAAAATATATATTTTTTTAAAAAAGTGATTATACTGAATGGTTCTACTTTACATGAAGTTCCAGAGCAGGCAAAACAAATCTATGGTGACAATAATCACAAAATTTTGTGGGGGAGGTGAGTAGGGGAGAGTGTGACTGGGCAAGAAGAATCTGACAGAACTATTCCTTATTTTGATCCCTACCTACCTCAAAACATATGTGAAAATAAATTCCAAATGAATTAAACATCCTGATGTAAAAATAAAACCATAACTATTAGCTCTACAATGTAGAATATTTTCTATATGTTAAAAACACAACATAAAATCTAGAAAACATACAGAATAGGTTGACAGCACTGCCTAAATTAACAATTAAAACTTTAATGATCAAAACACCACGAACAAGTTAAGTCAAATGACAGACTGGGAAAGAAACAATTGCAACATTTTATAGAGTCCTTAGAAGTGAACAAGACAAACAACCCAGTAGAAAAAATGGGCAAAGGGCATGGAAAGGCAATTTGGTAAATACAGATGGCCAATTATCAGAAACTGTCTAATCTGTGAAGAAATGCAAGTGAAAACCTTACCTGCAGAGAAATGCAGATAAATACAACAAAATATCTTTCTTCTACATAATTGGTAAAAATAAAAAAAGATAATACCCAGTGTTAAGTGAGAGTTTAAAGAAATAAGCACACCCCCTCACATTGTTAGGTGAGAGACTGACCAGCACAGACTGTTGGAATAACTGTTATAAAATAAAATGCACATATCCTTTGACCACAAAATTTTACTTCTAATTATCAAAAAATATATTTCTTTAACCACAGAGACATTTCTGGTTTATGGTAGCACTGAAAATTGGATATGCTGACTGAAAATTGGAAAAGAATCTCAACATTCTAGTACCAAGGAGACTGATGAGCTACATATTGTTGTACATCATATGAAAGATTACTACTAACCTATTTAAAAAGAATAAGGTCTTTTACTTGTAGAACTTGGAAGAATGTCCTTAACATGTTAAGTGAAAAAAGCAAATCCAATCCTATCCTGTCCTGTCCTATCCTATATAATCCCATCTAATAAAAGAGAAACATGGTAATTGGCGTATGACCACTACCCTTCCCATTGGCTAATCAGGGCGATATGCAAATTAACTGTCAGCCAAGATGGCTGCTTGAAACTAACATGAGGCTTGCTTGCTTCAGTGACGGAGGACTCCAACGTTCCCCGCCTGCCGCTGCAGGCCTCTGAGCTGGCAGTTTGAAACATAGTTACAAAAAATAGAAGCTTAACAAAACCCCAGAAACCAGCTTTCAGCTAGCAGGGATCTCAGACCTGGAGTTGATACAGAGTTTCAATTGTAGAACCGAAACAAACCAGATACCTGCTTTCAGGAGCGAGGCCTAAGAGCTGGAGCCTCAGAGCTAAAGCTGGCCCAGAATAAAAAAAGAAAAAGAAAAAAAGGAGCAGTTGGGAGCTTCAGTCCCAGCCTGAAAACAGCCCTCAGCCCCTCACCCAGACTGGCCAGGCACCCCAGTGGGGACCCCCACCCTGAAGGGTGTGTGACCAGCTGCAAACAGCCATCATCCCCTCACCCAGGCTGGCCAGGCACCCCAGTGGGGACCTCCACCCTGATCCAGGACACCCTTCAGGGCAAACCAGCCAGCCCCCACCCGTGCACCAGGCCTCTATTCTATATAGTAAAAGGGTAATATGTCTCCCAGCACTGGGATCAGCGGAGCCACGAAACCTCCCGGCACCAGGATCAGTGTGACAGGGGGCAGTGCCCAAACCCCTGATCGCCCTGCGGCTCTGTGTGTGACAGGGGGTGGGGCCACAACCTCCCTATCTGCCGTGCTCTGTAGGTGATAGAGGGTGGCGCCCCAACCCCCCCCCCCCCCCACGGGCCCTGCTCTGTGTGTGATGGGGTAGAGCCATAACCTCCCCATCGGCCCTGCCCTGAGTGTGACAGTGGCGGCGCCCCAACCCCCTAATGGGCCCTGCCCTGTGCGTGACACGGGGGAGCACCCCAACCCCCTGTTGGGCCCTGCTCTGTGCGTGACGGGGGGTGGCGCCACAACCCCCCAATCGGCCCTACCCTGAGCGTGACTGAGGGTGGCATTGTAACCTCCCAATCCGCCTTGCTCTGTGCATGACAGGGGGCGGCGCCCCAACTCCCCAATCGGCCCTGCTCTGAGCCCGACCAGGGGCTGCACCTAGGGATTGGGCCTGCCCTCTGCCACCCGGGAGCAGGCCTAAGCCAGCAGGTCGTTATCTCCTGAGGGGTCCCAGACTGCAAGAGGGCACAGGCCGGGCTGAGGGACCCCCTCCCCACCGGAGTGCACAAATTTTTGTGCCCCGGGCTTCTAGTCCTATATAATAAAAGCCTAATATGCTTCAATCCACGGACTGATGCTCTATCCACTGACCCAAACCGGCTAAGGTAGTACAATTTTTTTTTTAATGGAAAAGGAAAGCAAAAAGAAGATTCAAAAGCTCCCACTATGACTGTCTTTTTCTGTTGATTTTCCAGTACACTTTCCCTTGGCAAAGACATTTACTTGGGCAAAGGCAAAAATACACAATGTATCATGGACCACAGAAGTGACTTCATTCCAAGGTGAGGTCACAACTGCAGCTCTCCCACAGCTTACACCACAGTGTGGCTGACAGTGGTGCCTGCTTCTTGGACATTTCAAACCCAGTTCTTTCTTCATCCCTGGCCAAGTAGTATAAATATTTAATTTGATTTGAAGCCTGAGCAAAAAGCCTCCAATCACCCAAGGAACCATTCACAACAGTCCAAATGCCCAATTTAACAGATTCTTTCTTAAAACAGTAGTTCAATGTTAATAAATTACTGAGTAATTACTGAGGGGAAAGAAAAACAAGGAAGATAAAGCCCCTGTCCTCAACAATCTGGTTATGCCACGTTGCAGAATGACATAAGCAAGATATAAGGTCCTGGCAGTGTAGAGGACCTAAGGAGTCATGAGTTGCTATTGGTAGTTTCAGAAGTTGTTGCTTGATGAACTAGGACATGAATACAGACAGATAGGGAAGAAGAGTGGACAGAAAAACAGAAGGCCAAGAGAATCAATCACATTTTTTGCAGCCTGATTAAAGGGGAGGAAGGTAGTGGGGGATAAAGTGGGAAAGAGAGGTCTGGGTCAGATCATGAGTGTCATTAGTGCTATGTGGAAAGTGGTTTTTATACAGCAGGTAGTTTTTTAAAGTAATGTCTATAAAAGTGACCACTCTGTTTTGGCCAGGAAGCATTTAAAAGGGAAGTTAGTTTCCACAAGTCACAGCAATAGTAGACTCAAACCGTCCTAAATACTCTTTTTTAAGGAAGGTGAAGGGCCTGGATAAGCAAAGGCTGCTGAGAAATCTAGAGGAAAATGAGTAAAGGTGTAAATGCCCCTTCTACCCTCTGAATTCCCAAGTATCATAGAAACAAAATACAATGATTATGTCCCAAACACAACCAAGTAAATGAGGCATATTAGCAAAGGAAGTAGTTTTGAAGAAAGCTCAACATTAGGAGTGATCATAAATTCCTTGATACCTTTGCTAGATCTTTTTGATGTCTTCTTGTTTCCTTCAGAGGTAATTTCAATTTCATCAGGATTACCCCCTTCATCTTCAATTGCCTAAAGGAAAGGTAAATGGGGAAAAAAATTTCACCATGAAAGTCAACAAAGACTTGACTTTCACAGAAGCTCGGGGCCAATGATTTGGAAGTGCATCACCTCCACCGTTTCCATTCTTTCTCTTGCTCTACACACTGAAGCAAGGGCTCTGGAGTTAGACTCTAACAGTTCTAAGCTGTGTGGTCTTAAGGAGATTTACTTAATCTGTTTCCTACTCCATAACATGGGGTTACATAAAAATACAGTACTTACCTTTAAAAGCTGTGTGAGAACTCTATCACCCATGTAAAGCAAGCACTGAACAAACATTTGCTTTATTTTTAACATTACCACCACATTCTGGGTTATCCCTATTCCTGGGCTCAATGGAACGAAAAAAAACGAAAAGGCACCCCCTCCACTTTCCTATGACTTCACCCAGCAATGTGCTATCTGACCTCAGGGACCCCTCTCCATGCCACGCCTGCACTCGACACTGTCTGTATAGAATACAATTCACTGGCTGAGATCCTACTGTGTGTGGCACGGAACAAGACATGACATGTAGTACCTCATCTATGACTGACTCCAAAGGTCTTGCTCTCAGCCACTAAGGGACTCACCTCAAAGGATACAGAATTACAGAAGCTCTTGGCAAGCCCAGCCTCCTACCCCAGGAACTTGTCATTCACTTCAACAGCTCCACCCACACTCAGCAAATCAGTACTGAACATGTCAATGATGACATCCCTGAAAACTGGGCTTCAGGTTCAGGATTTACTAATAACCCTTTCTGTTTTTACTGTACTATTCAGTGAGCATAATTTTCATATAAATCCAATTCAAATACTGCATTTTATTTGTATACCGTTTCAGATTCTCAGGCGTTTCCAGCTTGCTACCTGAATTTAGAATGGGACTTGAGGGGTCCTGCACCTACCTAATCTGTATCAGGAGCAAAGACAATCTCTCCCGGCTCTCTGAAGCCAGATCTAGAAAAAAATCAAAGTGCTGCCCTGGGATCAAGGAACAGACAACCAGAAAGCCCCTAACTCTCTTAGCTAGGGACAGACAATGCTGGACCACTAAGAGACTAGAAGAGCTGCTCTAGTAGGAGGTGTACACTTCACCCTCACTGTCTCATTGGGGTGCAGTGTTTACAGGGTCATCTCTACGGGGACTGAGGGCTCTGAGTCATCCTTATAGGCCTTGGCAAATTAACTTTGTTGTGTGTTCCCTCCATCTTTTCCTCTTTTGCCCTTCCAGGAAAAATAAACCAAGGAAGGGATACAAACTGGATGACAGAAGTAGAAGAGAAAGAGAAGATCAGCAATAATTCCAGACTTGCTTGGGCATGTAGTAGATGAGTTCATAGGCTCACGGTATTTATGTAGTGCCTACGTGTCTGAGAAACCGAAAGGAGGGAAAAGGTGGGATGGATTTGTCCCCTCAAAGGTGACAGTGATGGAAGATTCCTGAAGTCATACCAGTCTCAGCCACCAGCCTGACAGGAGGGTTCAATCCCATCTTAGCTCTGCAGGCTTGCAGACTGTCTGGGAGGAAAAAAGTAAAAAAAACCACCCAACTCAGTTTGGTTGCCAGGAGGCTCTGGTGGCTAAGAACATGGACTACATCTTCCCAAGTGCCACCCCCCACACCCTCGTTGCATTTTCTCCAGGTAAACATCTTGGTTAATGAAGAACGGCCTGCCCTGAATAAAGGAATTTAGTGTTCATAGTGAATAAAAGTTAAGGAGGTTAGTATCCATAATGAAAGAATATAAGCTCTAGTTAGAAAGGCCCCAACCGGCTCTGGGCATATCACCTCACCACTCTTGAGCTTGAACTTCCTTATCTGGGAAAATAGGAAAAAATACCTACTTCCTCTCAATAGCAATCAAAATAAAACCCCAATCCTCAGTTGTTTGGGAGCCAGGGTGGAAGGAGTCACAAACCACACTATCTGCAGGGAATGGAGACAGGGGTGAAGGCTGAGAGGGTCTCAAGACACGAGGAGCCTGGCCGGGGCGCTCAGTGGTTGACGTTAACCTATGAACCAGGTCACCGGTTCAATGCCGGGCGGGGCTGCGGGCTCCATCCCCGGTAGGGGGCGCGCAGGAGCAGCTATCAATGATTCCCTTTCATCATTGATGTTTCTACTTCTCTCTCCCTCCCTCTCTGAAATAAAAAAACAAAACACAAGACCTAGGTGGGGAAAAGGTTAAAAAAAAAAATGAAGCGAATAAGAAAAACGTAAGGGATGCAAACATTGACTTAACTCCGCGTTTTTCACACCTACCCTTCAGTACCCCGTAAGGTAGGGAATACAGCCCCCATTTTGGAAATGACAGAGGAAAAATGACTTGTGACAACGATCAGATCCCCGGTGTTTACATGTGCAGGCAACATGCCAAGGCCTCTCAGGCCACCTCACTTAGTCCCCGAAACAAAAGCACGATGTTTTCCCTCTTTTTACACAAGCAGCAGCAGGCTCAGAGAGGATCAAACGTCTTCCATGCGAAAGATCCAGCCCCCGAGACCCGACAGAGCCCTAAGCCCAGGCGCACACCCTGCCTGCCTTTCGGGGTGAGCCATCTCGGTGTCCCCCGAGTCTGCCTTTTACATTTCTGGTCACTCTTGCAAACAACACTTTCCCTTCCGTGTCATACCCCCGAGCTAGGGATGGCAAACCCCAGATTGTTTTTTTTTTCCCCTTTAAATGTCTCCTTGACATGCTCGCTTTATAAATTAACCTCCCATTCAAGGCTTGTTGGCCCTAAAGGGACAATCAACACCCATCTTTGTCGAAAAGACTCCCGCGGCCAGCGAGGGCACAGGGGCTCAGCCGGCCTGGGTTCCAATCCCGTCGCCTCCTCTCCCCGACCGTGTGACCTTGGCCGGGCCCCCCGACTCCCACAGGAAGTGAGGATTTCAGGGCGCCCCGTCCACTTTGGGGAAGCTGGGAAGAGACGACGAGAGGAAAGCCCTCCACGAAGTGGCTGCTGCGGAAAACAGGCCCTCGGTCGATGTCACCCGCCATCTAGAGCTGCGCGGCTACCGCGGCTTCCCCGGTCGCGTCACATTTTCTCCTCCTCGCCCCATTGCGGCGCTAGGGTTTGCACCTGGGCCTGGCTGGGCTCGCAGCCCCCGCCGGGGCCTAGGAGGAGCCGGGAGAAGCAAGGAGCGCCAGGCCGCAAATGGGGCCGGAGGCGGGCCCCGGGACCAGAGGAAATCTGTTGCGGCTGCGGGAGTCCCACGACCCCACTCTTGTCCACCTCGAGGGCCCCGGCTCTACCTTTCTGAGCCTCTCCATCAGAACGCTCTTGTTGCCGCTCGAGTCCAGGTTCCGTTTCTTCAGCTCCGCCCGCAGATCAATCACTCGCAGGTCGCTGAGGCGCCGCGTCCCGGTCTCAGACGAGGCGGAGCTCAGAGCCGCAGCGCCCGCCGCACCCGAATCGCCTAGGCCTGAGAGAGTCTCCGCCATTCCAGGGACCCGGGCTCTGCCACCCACTTCACACAGAACCGGGCCGGGGTTCTCTCAGCTCCTAGCACAAAATGGCGCCGCCTGCCAGAGAACTGTTCCAGCGCCCCGGCTCGCCTCGCTTCTGCGCAGGCGCACCTGGCGCAGGCCCGGTACTCGGTAGCGTCTGCAAATGCGTGGTGAGCGCCTTGGGGGATGTGCGCAGGCGCGTTGCGTCTCTCCAGCCTCCGCTGCGAAAGGCCGGGACGCATGCGTGTTGTCTATACGGCGCCTGCGCATAGTGGCTGGGAACGCGCGGTTGGTCGGCGCACTAGCCCGTGGCTGCGAAGAACGCCTGCACAGCCGGAAAGCGGGGCGGGAGGAAGTGATTGCGTTTTCCTTAGGCGGCGCCATTTTGTGCTCAGAGCCGCTACAGCCGCTGTCGGTGTGGGGAGTAGGTGCCGGAGACCGGGAACTCGGGATGGCGGAGACCCTGGCAGGCTCTGGCGACTCGGGTTCTGGCACGGCCGCGGTTGGTCCGGGCGCCTCGGAGGCGGGGACGCGGCGGCTCAGCGAACTGCGGGTGATCGACCTGCGGGCGGAGCTGAAGAAGCGAAACCTGGACACGGGCGGCAACAAGAGCGTCCTGATGGAGCGACTCAAGAAGGTGAGGGGGCTCGGGGCACGGGGGTGGCGCAGGAGGTCGGGGTGCGTCCCCGAGTGGACCTGTCACCGCGACCTCTGGACCCGGGCGTCTTCGGCCCGCCCCCCTCTTGGCGGACCCCCCGGGCTGAGCTGTCCGGGACTAGGGGGCCTGGCTGTGTGACCTTGGCCCGTGATCGTCCCTCTCTGTGCCTTGTTTCCTACCAGGTCATCGCCTCAAGTGCGCTGGCAGCCTGCCTGCCTCAGACGCTAGGCTGGCCCCTGACTCCTCCCAGGCCCGAGTTTTAGTTTGGGCGCTGTGACCTTGTACAAGTGCCTGTGTCTCTGAGCCTCGGTTTCCCTCCCTGGAGAACAGATGACTGAAGGACCTTTGAGATCTTGCAGGAAAGGGAGCCGTGTTTGTACCTGGCCCAGCGCCTTGGCACTTACCATACCCGACGCCAGACTGCTCTTCTCGCGGGTGTCCTGGCCGACCCCCTGTCCTTTGGATCTGTTTGAGATGTCACTTTCAGTAACGCGCAGCTCCCCCGCCCCCACTTTCTCCTGTCATCCTCTGTTTATTCCCCTCAACACCACACATAACACAAACTTGAGAATGGGGGGTTGTCGTGTCTCCAACCAGAACAAGCTTCTTAAGGGACGGGGGGACCTGTGAGTTTACTGTGAGCCCCAGCCTTGTGCCAGGCAGGAGGGAAGCACCGAGGTACCTTCCCCAACCCGATCTGTCTGTCCTCCCTCCCCGCGCTCCCCCAGGCCAAAGATGGCTTGGTGGACCACCGGCCAGAGCCCATTGCCCATGGAGACCAAGTGCAACCCTCTTGTTATTATTTGTTATATTAACTTAAACTAGAAGGTTGGGCAGTTTCGAGGTTAGAGGCCAGTTTGGAACTGGCCATTGACCCTGATTCTGAACACCCTTCCACACACCCCTTTTTTTGGGTGCGGGGAGGGGGTGGTGTCGGGTGGCGCTGGTGCAGAGAGAACCAAGTTGTGTTGGGTTCATCCTGTGTCTTGTGGTCTTGAAGCCCAGATAGCAGAACCAGACTTGCTCTTTGCAAGGAAGAGTTAGAAGTTGTTATTTAAAAGCAATAATGTGTGCCCTGCAGCTCTTGACAATGTAAAATCCATCTCTTCCTGACAGGCAGTTAAAGAAGAAGGGCAGAATCCTGATGAAATTGGCATCACATTGGAAGCCACGAACAGGAAGACGGCAAAGAGATGTGTTAAAGGTATCCACCTGTACTTCCTGCTGCTAGAGGTCCGAGTGTTTGAGAGCCCACTTACTTAGAGACCTGGTTTTTATTACTGTTTCTGCCCTCCCGGCCAGGAGGAGAATGTCTTCAGCTGTCCTTGTTCTCCATCTCCTAATTAGGCCTGCTCTTCACCAGCTAACAAGTGACTGTCAGGGTGCTGGAGGAGGACACCAAGTAAAATTAAAATACATGCTAAACACATCTCAGTTCTTGCCATTGGTGTTAAAAAAGAACTAGAGTAAGACACTCTAAAAGCTGTCCTGACTGGTTTGAGCACCTGCTTGGCTTCCTTCCTGGTTTTAAAAAATAGGACTTAAATCAACGAAAATGACAACAACCCAAGACCAAATAGAACTCAGCTTCTCTATGGTCCAAAATAGATTGTCAGAGTATTTGTATCCAGCCTATTTTTACTAGTGTGATTTTTAAAAAATTAAGATATAATTCAAATTCTATAGAATTCACCTGAAGTGTACAATACAGTGCTCATTCACAAGACTGTGCAGTCATCACCAGTGTCTAATTCTAGGTATTTTCGTGACCTCCGTGCCCACTAGCAGTCACTCCCCATTTTCCCAGCCCTCAGCCCGTGGCACTAATTGACTTTGTCTCTGTAGATTTGCCTATTCTAGACATTTCATATAAATAGAATCATACAGTCTGTGGCCTTTTCTGCCTGCCTTTTTTCACTGAGCATTATGTTTTCAAGGTATATTTACGGCATGCCCCAACATTAATTCCTTGATGGATAATACCTGTTACTTTTTGGAAGGACTTAATTTCAGAAAACTTTGAAACCTTACTCCCCTTATTGTAGGGAGGAATTACTTATTGGATTAAAGTGATCAAGAGGAATTAACCAAATGTCCTCATTATTAGGTTTTACAGTGATAAGGACAATATAATTCAGGTAGTAGAGGACAGTTTAGAAAGTCAAAAGAAATTAATTTGTAGCATTTTCAACAATTTCAGTTTACTTTTTAAGCAGATTTTCCTGGCAGGAAAACTTTTCTGTAACGTATCTAACTTTTAAAACTTGTATGGTATAAGTGTTTTGAAAGGTTAAAATTTTTAGTTAGGTTTCATAAAGAGCTGCATTATGTTTAATTTAAAAACATTGATTTTTTTTTTGCTATTGTATTGATCCATACTTCACTATTAACACGGACTGACCAAATGAATACAGACTATGAGAGACTGGTCTATAGCAGGAAACATACAATTACCTCTGTCTTTTTTTTAAAAAATATATTTTCATTGATTTCAGAGAGGAAGGAAGGGAGAGAGAGAAAGAAACATCAATGATGAGAGAGAATCATTAATCGGCTGCTTCCTGCATGCCCCCTACTGGGGATCAAGCCCTAAACCCAGGCAAGTGGCGTGACCGTGACTGGGAATTGGACCATGACCTCTTGGTTCATAGGTCTCACTGAGTCATACCAGCCAGGCAACAACTATGGTCTGAAAGCCTGTTTTACGATAGCTATGAAACAACGTGTTAGTTTAAAAGTTTTTAATGTAGATGCTCATTTAAAACTGTTGAGGTTTAAGGTTTATGAATCCAAATGTTCTTGTCTCCTAATGGGGATCTTTATACATCATTAGACAAACTGAACCTTAGCTAGGTGTTTTAAAAACCTATCTGAATGTCTGGATTAAAGCTTATGTCAAATCAAAACTACATGGAATTAGCATTTTGCCTGGAAAGCTTTGGTAATAGTTCATTCGTATAGAGAGAATGCTTATACCAACACTAGAGGCCCAGTGCATGAAATTCCTGTATGGGTAGGGTCCCTAGGCATGGCTGGCGATCAGGGCTGATCAGGGCCTTCCCTTCATTCTGTGCCGCCCCCTGGTGGTCCATGCACGTCATAGCGAGTGGCCGAACTCCCAAGGGGTAATTTGCATATTAGCCTTTTATTATATAGGGTAGCTCTAGCAATGGTCCCGTCCTCGTTTTCAGAACCAACGCCCAGAGAAGGAACAGGTAGGTGGTCTGAGTCCAGGGACAGAGGATAGCACCTATAGGTTGTTGAGCTAGCATATCCTTTGGAGGTGTTTGGGTTCTTGGTTAGTGATTTGAAGTATTTCATCATCAAGGTGTCCTAGTTGAAATTAGGTCCTCAAGATTACATAAAAGTGATCAGGAAGAATTAACCAGTTGTTTTCCAGAGTCTGTGCAAG
This sequence comes from Myotis daubentonii, assembly GCF_963259705.1. Taxonomy (NCBI): domain Eukaryota; kingdom Metazoa; phylum Chordata; class Mammalia; order Chiroptera; family Vespertilionidae; genus Myotis; species Myotis daubentonii. Next base: position 30,261,448 of record NC_081844.1, read on the forward strand.
AGTGGGACTAATTCTGGGAAGCCAAGAGTGACTGTTGCCTTTTAAAAGTAAAGAGTAGCTAAAATTGTGGAAGATGTCTGGATGTGTTTTGAAAGATTAAATTTTGGAATTAGGTTTTATGTGAGAAACTAAAATTTGATTTTCTAGTTTCTGTCCTGTTGTCCCCCACAATCCCCGTTTCAGCTTTTAGTCAGGCCCTTGAGATTGGGGTACAGCCTATCTGCTCAGTACTTGTCATTCCCACTCTTATTTAGGGCACTTTTTGGTGAAGCTTTAGGGTGTGCATTTTTCTTGTTTACATCCTGTGTGTGTATTGCAGGCTACTATTTAGAGGCCTAGAAATTGGTTGCAACTGCCAAACATTTTTAGACAGTGTATTTCAAAGGGTATGCTGGGCTTAGATATAATGGGAAGTGGTACAGCTGAGTTTTTGAGTCCCAGCTTTGGAACTGAACCAAATTCTTATGTGTCAAATGCAGATAATAAACCTGCTAGCATTGTGGGAAGTATTAAATAATAAGATGTGGAGAGTATGGTATCTGACATATAAAACTACATTTCTTGAGTGGTTACTGATGATAATGATAAATGAAATACTTAAGGTGTAAACATTTTAGTTTGAATCTTTAGTCAGTTTCTGCCCTGGCTAGGGCCTCAGTTGGTGGGAGCATCATCCCATACACCAGCGGTTCTCAATCTGGGGGTCGAACGACACTTTCACAGGGGTCGCTTAAGACCATCGGAAAACATATATAATTACACTAGAGGCCTGTTGCACGAAAAGATTAGTACAATAGGCTTTCCCTTCCCCTGGCTGCTGGCACCAGTTTTCCTCTGGTACCCGGGACCCAGGCCTTCGCTCCGGGCGGAGCCGCCTTCAAGACTTCGCTGCCCCACCCAGCTGCCCCGGGCCGGGTCACACACGGGGCACCTGGGCAGGCCAGCATATTGCTGCTGCCCCGCCCGGCCGCCCCAGGTCGGGTCGCACAGCGGCTAAGCGGGCCAGCCTGGGTCAGGTCACACACGGGACGCCTGCTGCCCTGGGTCGCAGATAGCAGGCCCGGATGGTGGCAGGGCGGGCGGGATGGTGCTGTCCCACCCTGCCTGCAGTATGCAAATTAGCCGCCATCTTTGTTGGTTAATTTGCATATTGTGCTTATTAGCCAATGGGAGGCGTAGCGAAGGTATGGTCAATTGCCATGTTTGTCTATTATTAGATAGGATATTGTTTTTGTGATTAAATCACCATGCTTTAATTATGTGCAATTTGTAACAATGAAAATACATCCTGCATATCAGATATTTACATACGATTCATAACAGTAGCAAAATTACAGTTATGAAGTAGCAACGAAAATAATTTTATGGTTGGGTCACAACATGAGGAACTGTATTAAAGGGTCGCGGCATTAGGAAGGTTGAGAATCACTGCCATACATCATAAGGTTGGGGGTTTGATTCCCAGTCAGGGCAAATACCTAGGTTGCAAGTTTGATCCCCCGTTAGGTGCCTACGGTTGGCAACAGATCACTGTTTTTCTCCCTCCCTCCCTTCTTCTCTCCCCCTTCCTCTCTCTCTCGAAAATTAATAAAAACGTATCTTCAGGTGAGGATTAAAAAAAAGACAGGTTTCTTATGTTTAATTTTTTTATTTAAAAATTATGAAAATAATATTTTTCAATAATTTGAAAGATGTAAAAAGTATGTATATAAAAATAAAATTATCTCTAATTATACCACTCCATATTTTAACCATTGTTGGTTGCTTCAGTCATCTCCATCTGTATGCATCTTCACACTTGCATGTATACAAACATACATGTGCTTTTTAAAAGGAGATCTACATGGTTTTGTTTCTTTTTTTACTTTTTTAATTTTATTGATTTACTTTAGAGAGAGAGAGAGAAGAGGAAGTAAGAGAGAGAGAGAGACATTGATTTTTGTTCCATTATTCATGCATTCATTGTTTGATTGTTTTAAGTGCCCTGACCAGGGGTCAAATCCACAACCTTGGCATATTGGGATGATGCTCTAACCCAGTGGTCAGCAAACTGCGGCTTGCGAGCTACATGCAGCTCTTTGGCCCCTTGAGTGTGGCTCTTCCACAAAATACCACCTGCGGGCGCATATGTACAGTGCGATTGAAACTTCGTGGCCAGTGCGCAGAAGTCGGTATTTTGTGGAAGAGCCACACTCAAGGGGCCGAAGAGCCGCATGTGGCTCGCGAGCTGCAGTTTGCCGACCACTGCTCTAACCAACTGAGCTACCTGGCCAGGGCCTCTTTTTTTTAACTTTATGGGAATTTTACCATATTAAATATTCTTGAGAGCTTATTTAAGTTACAAAACATTGTATGGTGTACCACAGGGTTTCACAACCTTAGCACTGTTAACTATTTAGAGTAAATAATTCTTTGTTTAGGACGCTGTCCTTGCAATGTGGTATGGTGAGCAGCATCCCTGGTCACTCACTTCCACTAAATAGATGCCAGTAGCATACACACTTCAGGTCTGATGCCCTCCAAAATGTCTCCAGATATTGCCAGGTTACACCCCACTCTCCCCGTCGACTTGCATGCTGGTATCCACGTATGAACAAAATGTGCTATAATTTCTTTTCCTTTCAGGTGTTTAGGCTATGTACACTTTCTAGAAAGAATAAATATGTTTTGAATCCCTTATCAGACATTCTAGTGCATGTCCTAAGGGGAGTATGTACATTTTTCAGGCCTCACCTTTCCCTCTAACCCAGCGGTTCTCAACCTGTGGGTCGCGACCCCTTTGGGGGTCGAACGACCCTTTCACAGGAGTCGCCTAAGACCATTGGAAAACACATATATAATTACATATTGTTTTTGTGATTAATCACTATGCTTTAATTATGTTCAATTTGTAACAATGAAATTGGGGGTCACCACAACATGAGCAACTGTATTAAAGGGTTGTGGCATTGGGAAGGTTGAGAACCACTGCCTAACCTCTTGGGAATACCTAGCATTAACTGTAAATAGTTCTTTTGTATTCATAAGACTCGGATTTTATGGTAGCCTTTGCCCCCCAGATAAAAGTTCCAGAGCTGAAGACTGATGAAAGGCAGGCAGCCTGCTTGAAATGGTGGAATGTAGGGAAAGCCAGCAAGTTTATAATCCAGAATGTTATTTGAAGTTGCATTTCTTTAATTACTAGATGGATATTACATTTTAAAAATTATATTTGTTGTAAAATGCCTGTTATCCTTTGCTCTTCTTTTGGGATGTTTGTTTTACTTTGGAGTGGTTTTGAAATTTTTTGAAGCACTTAGGTATTTTGTTAAAAATCAAATGCTTTTGTTTGATAGTATTACAGAGATCCTAGATATTCATATCCCGATGGAGACAAAATTGCACACATTAAAACAGGCACTTCGCATGACTGGCTCTGTGGTTGAGTGTCTACCTATGAATCAGGAGGTCATGGTTCAATTCCCGGTCAGAACACATGCCTGGATTGTGGGCTCGACCTCCAGTGTGGGTTGTGCAGGAAGCAGCCGATCAGTGATTCTCTCTCATCATTTTTGTTTCTATCTCTTCCTCTCCCCTCCTCTCTGAAATCAATAAAAAAAATTTTTTTAATTAGTAGAATACTTTTTAAAAACCCAGAAAACAAAACAGGCACGTCTTCTAGTTTCCTTGTAACATGTTCTAAGATTGAAATCTATCATTCTGCTATACTAATTATAGGGCTAGACCTGAGTGTTATCTGATTGAACAATTGTTCTGTAATTAGGACAGAAGATAGAGGAAGAAGGCACAGAAGATAATGGCCTAGAAGAGGATTCCAGAGATGGGCAGGTATGTGGCATGACAGTGGAGACAGCAGCAGGAGCGCTGAGTCCTGGTCTACCTGGTCATTGATACCTCTCATTCCTCTTTATAGGAGGATGTGGAAGCAAGTTTGGAGAGCTTGCAGAATATTGACATGATGGATGTTAGTGTGTTAGAAGAAGCTGAAGTCGAGAACAGCAGTGCCCCAGACTTTGGGGATGATGGCACAGACAGCATCCTCGATTCCCTTTGTGATAGCAAAGAGTATGTGGCTGCACAGCTGAGTGAGCTTCCAGCTCAGCTCACAGAACATGCTGTAGGTAACACTAAGACACGTGGAATGTGGCAGGAGGCTCAAGGCTCCCAGTGCTTATGTGCTGTTTATATGAGCAAGATCATGCTAAGGGTTGGTTGATTAAATAGCAAGCAGCGAAATCAGTCACCATAAACATTTAATTTAGGAACTGAACCTTGGTGGTAAATTCTGTCCATTTAAACTCAACATAGGTCAGATATTAATTAATGAATAACTTCTCCGTTAATGTTTCTGTAGTATTGGAGACTATTTCTAATTGGATGAGAGACACTTTCTAAGCATAAGCCATAAAAGGTTGCAGAGTTAATAAAAGTATTTTCCTTTTAAAAAAGTAGGTAAAAAACTAGAAAGATAAAACAAAAACAGTGTATAACTTCATCATCCAGATAATCTTATAGATGTTTTAGAAAGTTTACTCTATGCATAAGAATAGACATAGTCATCCCCTGGCCAGTTTGGTTCAGTGGTTGGAGCATCAGCCCACTGACTGAAGAGTCCTGGGTTCATTTCCAGTCGGGGGCATGAATCTTGGTTGCAGGCTCAATCCCTGGCTCCAGTAGGGGTGCATGAGGGAGGCAGGCAACCGTTATGTCTCTCTCACATTGATGTTTCTCTCTCTCTTTCTCTTCCCCTCCCCTCCCACCTCCTCCTTTCCACTCTCTAAAAATCAGTGGGAAAATATCCTTAGGTGAGGATTAACAACAAAAAATAGTAATAGCCCTAGCTGGTTTGGCTCAGTGGATAGAGCAGCCCTGGGACCGAAGGGTCCCGGGTCCAATTCCAGTTAAGGGCACGTACCTCGATTGCAGGCTCAATCCCTGGCCCTGGTCGGGGTGCGAGCAGGAGGAAAACAATCATTGTGTGTCTCTCCTCCTCCTACTTCCCACTCTCTAAAAATCAATTGGAAAATATTCTCAGGATTAACAACAACAACAAAAAGAATAGTTGGTTACCCTCACTGGTTTGGCTCAGTGGATAGAGCATCAGCCTGAGGACTGAAGGGTCCCAGGTTCGATTCCAGCCAAGGGCACATGCCTGGGTTGCGGGCTTTATCCCCAGTGGGGGCTATGCAGGAGGCAGCCAGTCAATGATTCTCTCTCATCATTGATGTTTCTATCTCTCTTTGCCTTTCTCTGCCTCTCTGAAATCAATAAAGATATATTAAACAAACAGAAAAAATAGTTGGTCATATTAAAAGAGGTGAAATACAGTGAAAAAAATATTTGTCATCCCAGAAAAACCCCTTCCGTTAAAGGGAATCACTATTAATGTCCTGGTGTGTAGGGTAGGGCTTTAATTCTGTTACCAGTGTCCCCTTCCCAAGTTCTCCCAGTATTTTGGCATAGAGCTCTTTGTGGTGGCCATCCTAGAAATAATGGTCATTTGAATCTTACCATCTTGGCGTGCCCAGCCATTCTAGTTTGGCTGTGTTGTTTACTTAAGGCATTACAGCTTTAAACTAAAACAACTGCCCTCGAAGGACTAAACTTTAAACCTTCAAGGACAAAAGCCACAAACTCCGAACATCACTCCTCAACCTAGGATAATATTAAGCAAGTGATTTTCCCTCTCTAGGCGTGATCCTGTTGTATCATGTTAATTATTTTCAGAGCATGTCCTTGGTTTCTAACTTCTTGGTTAATGAAGTGTCCAGGTTATAAGGTTCAAACCCATAAAATGATAAAAGAAATATTTGGAAAGGGATATTTTTGTATTTCACTTAGAAAGGTAAAAGACCTTCAAATTTAGTAATCTTTAAGATAAGTGGAATTTGTTTATTTTATTTTATTTTATTTTATTTTATTTTATTTTTTGATATAGTAAATAGTCAAGTTAAGTGTTTGTTAAATACAGCACTCTAGAAGAAAGTTCCCTGTTACTGTTATTTCAAAAGTGTTGCTACCAAGTGAAATTGGAGGAGTACCTGGTTTTGAGTTCGCTTTGGGAATTCTATGGATGAGTGGTATATGTAGACCATCAGTATGTGGAAACTGCCTGGGAGTGAATTCATTCATTCATTTGGGCAATGCTGACAGAATACCTACTGTTTGCAAGCCTCTGTCAGTGATGTTGCTGTTATCCAGTGCTAGAGCAGGTGTGGGGACAGGGAAGCAAATAATAAACTGAATAATCTGACCATTAACTTGTGGATGGCAGTAGATATCTGAAGGAAATCGATACATGGGTTGCCTGGAACATAGTGAGGCCTAGACCTAGGCATTCACAGCTCTGAGCCCACAAAGTGACCTTCCATTATCTTCCAGGTAGACGGGGAAGGCTTGGAGAGCACTTTGGATGCTTCATCGTTGGACTTCAAAGTACCTTCGGTAAGTGAACATCTGTTTCTGCATGATTGGAAATTCTACATGAGTGGTTAGTTTTCCGTATTTGGAAACGATGTGTAGGTGTATGTGCAAATGATTCATTGAGGATTGATATTGAGCTGGGTGCTAAGGATAAGAGGTTGAGAGCCCAACCGATCAGTTTCAGGATTTGCAGTCTAGTGGGGGCAGGGTTAATAACCAGCAAAGAATGTAATGGAGGAGAAGTTTAAGTAGTTGGCCAACCTAAAGGGCTTCCTGGAGGAAGTCCTGTTTGAATTAAGGTCTGACATTGGTCAGGAGTTAGCCCAGTAAGAAAGAACAGAAGACTTTGGGAACATGGCTTATGGTAGGAATGGTGTACACAGGGTATGGGCAGAGAGGCAGTGGGGCTGCAGAAGCAGGTGGGTCTGACTGCCAGAGTGGGGAAAGGATTTGGCAGGTGTTCTTGTTTTCAGTGGGAAGTCAGGGAAAGGTTTTAAAAGGTTCCAGTTATAAATAATAGTTTATGTTGGGAGAAACACATTTTTTTCTCAAGTCTGGTTTCATGTATAAAGCAGTGGCCATCTGTGTAACTTCTGCCTTGACTGTGGGAGTCTGCCAGCTGCAGAGGTATTAGATCAGCTTAAAACTTGGTTTGGGATGGTCAGACTCTGAGTGGAGAACTGAACAGGCTCAATGTTACCACTGCCTTTCTGCTTTTGCTGGGGAGAAAATGGCAAAGTGATTGTATAATGGAATGCATTGTTTTGAGTGGATCTGCCCAATTTTTAAGTGTCTTATGGCATTTCTTTCTCTTTTCTTTTTTATTATTTATTTATTTTTATTTATTGTCTAAAATTTTACTTGTGTCTCCTTTTTCTCTGCTTGAACCCCTGCCCCCAGCCATTCTCACCCAGGGCAAGCCCCCACCGCCCCAGTGTCTGTGTCCATTGGTTATGCTAATATGCATGCATACAAGTCCTTTGGTTGCTCTCTAAACCCCCCTCCCCCTTGCCATTTGTCTCTGGATCTATTCTTGTTCATCAGATTATGTTGACCATTATTTTCTCTTTTCTTTTTTAATTAGGATATTGAAGAACCACTCTTGGAGCCAGGTACTGATAAGAAAAACACAACAGTTATGGTTTGAAAGTTTTTCTCACTACATTTTTTTCAAGCTGTCTATATATTTTATGCTGTATTATGGTGTTGTAAGTGATTTTAATGGTGGACAATCCAGATCGTACAAGGATCAGAGATTGGAAACCCATTCATATCACCAGATCTGTGGAACTGCTGTTCTGGTTTCTAGAGGTCAGATGTATGTGGTGAGATGTAGTGATTTCATCTCTCTAACCACATAGAGTGGCATTTACATAATTTCTCCTTGTGATTCTTCCATGTGTTTCTACACATGAAACAGATCTTGTGATATTTCTCTGCAGTCAATTTGATTAATACAGTTAAGGCAGGATAAAGCAATTGTCAGGGAACTTATAACCTGAGAAGTGACTGGATTCCAGAAGAGGAAACAGAGTTTCTTCATGAAAATTTCCAGCATGTTATTTCCCTTATGGACTGCGGTTATCTCTCGCCATCTGAAGAATTTCTGGTGTTCCTATTGGACTGTTCTGTTAAAAGAAATTCAAAGAAATTTGGAAATTGAGCTGTCATTGAATGATGACTGCATTCGGTTCAGCACCTTGGACATTGGAAAAATAAGTCAGAAGACCCAGACTTGAACAAAACATGAAGAAGACTGTTGAGAAGCAGCCAAGTGGTTGTAGGTGTTTAAATCGGTGGGGGCCTGTTTCATGTAGCATAGCGGCTTACTCTAGCAGTCGGTTGGAGTGCAGGTAGTGTAACCAGTGTAACGTGTGTACCCGCGGGTTTTCCAATCTCTGTGTAGCTAGCAGTTCTCTTCGTGTTAGTGTGGCAGCCGTGCCAGTTCCACATTTGTGATTGCTTTATTTCCCTGGTAATTAAACCTTGTGCCATTCTATTCCTGTTAAATCCGTAGAAAATGAGAAAATACTCGACATTTTGGGGGAAACTTGTAAATCTGAGCCAGTAAAAGAAGAAGGTTCCGAGCTGGAGCAGCCATTTGCACAGGATACAAGTAGCGTGGGGCCAGACAGAAAGCTTGCGGAGGAAGAGGACCTTTTTGGCAGCGGCCACCCGGAGGAGGGTGATTTAGATTTGGCCAGCGAGTCAACAGCACAAGCTCAGTGGAGCGAGGCAGACACCCTGTTAGCGGTAGTGAAAAGGGAGCCCGTGGAGCAGACAGGCGGTGACGAGAGGATGGACTGTGAGCCTGTAGGGCTAGAGGAGCCAGTTGAGCAGAGTAGTAAAGCCTCAGAGCGCACAGAAGCCTCTAGCGAGGAGGTCGCAGAAGCGCCCCAGGAAGCCTCAAGCCCAGACCCCAGAGATAGCAAAGAAGACGTGAAGAAGTTTGCTTTTGAAGCTTGTAATGAAGTCCCTCCGGCTCCTAAAGAGTCCTCAGCCAGTGAGGGCGCTGATCAGAAAATGAGGTTTGTTTTTTCTCAGTTTTAGACCAGACGCTATCTCCTTTTCATTGGTCGTTTAATGACACACATAAGCTGTTTTTTCTACAATTGGCCAGCCAGACTGATGAAATTGTAGTTTACCACTAAAGAGTGTTTTATTTCTCTTTGTGTATTTTTAGTGGCTGATTGGATTCCTTTCTTTTTCTCAACCGACTATGGTTGTGTTCTTAAATTGCTAAGTGTTCTCTTCAGTTAAATCGAATTGACTTAAGAATCTGATATTGTATTTTGGGGGGCCAAATATCCAATATAAGCTTGCAAAGATGTCTTGTTAAAATTTTATTTCAGACTAATTTTCTGGTAGGTATCAGTTTTAGCACACATTATATTTTTAATTTAGTTCTCTTTTGTTTTTTTCCTGCATGATTAATATTAACTTTTGTCTCTAGTTCTTTTAAGGAAGAAAAAGATATAAAGCCAGTCATTAAAGATGAAAAAGGTATGCTTTAACTTACATGGTGGGGAACCACCTATGGATCCCTTGGCTTAGGAGGGAGGGGCCTGGAAATTGCCACATTCTGGAATTTACAGTGAATCCTATTACAACTCTATTCTCCATTGAATAATATAACAAGAGTTATAGAAACTGCTATCTTGGATGAGATTTGATCATTGAAAAACATTTCAGTTTGTAATAACTTGGACATGATTACTCCTCAAGTAAGAAAACTCTGTTTTTCCCATCCAGATTTTCATCTCTGTCATAGGTGTTGACAATAATTAAATTCTTGAATTAAAAGTGGAAATTGAAAAGAAAAAAGAAGTGTTGGAATTGGATGTGGTTAGGGTTTAAGAGAGAGCCACATTTCAGGAGTGGTCATACTTTCTATTATTCCTGATGGCAAAGCATAGTCTTCTCTCTCCTGCTCCAGGTCGTATCAGCAGCAGTTCTGGTAGGAATTTGTGGGTCAGTGGACTGTCCTCCACAACTCGAGCAACAGATCTGAAGAACCTTTTCAGCAAGTATGGAAAGGTATGCTCTCCATTATGTCTGTCTTGCTACCCAGCCTCAATTTAGCATTAAAAAATATACTCAAGCCCCGCTGGCATGGGTCAGTGGTTGAGTGTCAACCTATGAACCAGGAGGTCACAGTTCAATCCTGGTCAGGGCACATGCCTAGGTTGCGGGCTCAATCCCCAGTAGGGGGTGTGAAGGAGGCAGCCAATCAGTGATTCTCTCTCATAATTGATGTTTCTATCTCTCCCTTCCTCTCTGAAATCAATCCTATAAAAAAAAGGCTAATATGCAAATTGACGGAACAGTGAAATGACTGGTTGCTATGATGCACACTGACCACCAGGGGCAGCCACTCAACGCAGGAGCTGCCCCCTGATGGTCAGTGTGCTCCCACAGAGGGGGCGCCGCTGGTGAGCACAGCAGCGGTGGTGGGAGCCTCTTCCACCTCCTCGGCAGCACAACTGCCGATATCCCCTGAGGGCTCCAGGTCTGTGAGAGAGCACAGGCCAGGCTAGGGGGACCCCACCCCCCACCGAGTGCATGAATTTCGTGCACCAAGCCTCTAGTAAAAAATATATACTCAAGAGTTTAGAACCCTACTTCATGCTAATTTTATTGTGGGTCATTTCTAATTTAAGAAAAGGCTGGAGGAGGAAATCCTCAAGGGGGAAAAACTCACCTGGTTTTGGATTTGAGGATTTTTTTTTCTATTTGAGAGTGGTTAACAGGCAAAACATAATCATGATGTAGAACACTATGCCGAAAACCTGTGTAAATAGCTACAATCTGAATGTTCTTGTGGTTCTTTCTAACTTCTCTTCAAGAAGCTGCTATATCTTTTGGCTTATACAAAATTTAAAGCTGGCATGCTGAGGGTTTTTTCCTTAACAGTAAGTTAAGTGTTGGCTTTTATATCTTATAGCATCTTAAGTATATACTTTAAAAACTAGAACGTGATAGTGGTTTACAAATAAATCACCTAATATGCTGCTAATTGGGAGCAGGTGGAAAATAATACAGTTCTAAAACTTTCCAAGGAGCTTAAAGGACTTTTAAAATAAAAATGATTCTGTTGCTTTGGAATTAGGTGATGAAGCAATCTTTTTATAAGCCATAGAGACTGCCCTGGTCTCTGGGATGCCTGTGGGAAATGGCCCTCTAAGGAGGGAGGTAGGGGACAGTGCCTCGAGGAGTTGAGAACTTGCAGGGATTCTAGGCAGAGTTTCTGAGGCTGACTCATCCTGGCTGCTCAGTCATATCTTGCTCAGATCCATGTCACCCAATTAGGTATTGGTGAATACATTAGTGACTTGGACAGTATGGGTCCAGAAGAAGCGTTCAGAAGGGCTTAGAAAACTATTAAGCTGTAACCTACTCATTTATTTTGTTGACCTCTTTCTGAACTCAGGTACTGATTATAAAGCCTAAGCAAACAGATATAAGGTCCCTGTCATTATAGATCTTACAGACTGGTAGAAAAATCATTTACAGAATAAACATATACAACACATTCAATAAGGAAAATTACAGCGTGTCAATCATATGGTAAAGAGACCTAATTTAGATGTGGGGGTGTGGGTTCAGCAAAACTTGCTGAGGAAGCCATATTTAGGGCAAGACCTGAGTGATTGGAGTTGAGCATGCCTGTGGCTCTGGGTAAAGGAAGGCCCAGTGGTGGGACAAGGCTTTGTAATGTGGATGAACTCCTCAAAGGCTACTGTGCAAAGCTCCAGGGCAGAGTGCAAGGGGGAAGGAGGAGTGGGGAGACAGGGATATGTGAGCTTCTCATGGTACCTGCCCTTATTTGGGCTTAACTGTCATTGGAAATGATGCCCTTGCAAGGATTATTAGTTTAATGGAAAGGTCAAATAACCCCATAATTGGCTCAGCCCCTTGACCTTCTCTGCCCAGAGAACTGACACTGTGTCTTCAGCAGGGGCTTCTTTCACCTTTGTCCCTGTATGGCGTACTCTGGGCTTCTGCAGACAGCGCAGCACTTTTCCATCGGGGTAGCAGAACTACAAACATCAGGGTCTACAGGGAACCTAGAGAGCATGGACCACTCTCCCCACCCCCTTGTCACAGTTGGGAACACATACAAAAAGAAGAGATGGCTTATTCAAGTTGACCCACTTAATCAGAGGTGGTCAGAGCCAGAACCCAGGGCTCCTATGTCTCAGGGGGTCTTTGCACTTTCAGAGGGGTTGGCCTTGCCCTCACTTCAGATGTCCTGTGGGAACATTTGTGCAGTGGGCTTTAAATCTGATTTGGTTCTGTGTTTTCTTTCTCTTGTTCTTGAATCATTTATTCCTTATTTATTTGCCACCTTTTGCATTGGTTATTTTTTATGATTTGTGGCTTATTACCTATGACTCTATAGATAACTAGTTGGCCCAACTGGAGTGGCTCAGTGGTTGAGCATTGACCCATGCACCAGGAGGTGACTGGTTCCATTCCTGGTCAGGGCATGTTGTCCACCCCCCACCCCCTACCCCGTTGCAGGCTGGATCCCTAGTATGGAGCATGCAGGAGGCGATCAGTCGATGTTTTTCTGTCATCGATGTTTCTACCTCTCTGTCCCTCTTCCTTCCTCTCTCTGAAAGCAATAAAAAAACACACATAATTTGTTGATATTATACCAGTACGGTACAACTGCCATTGCCCCCTCTCAGCCTTTGTGATGTTGTCATTATACATTTTACTTCTATTTAGTAAACTACACAGTATATTATTGGCTTGTTTTTTGGGTTTTTAATTTCTCGTGTTCACAATTTTGAGTGTTCTTTATTTCTTTTTGTTTTTATCCAAGTTCCCACTAGTTAATTATTCTCCTCCCTCCTTGAACATTTCTTTAGGGCAGGGTTGCCAATGAGGAATTTGTATGTCTGCAAGTCATTCTTTTTTTAAAATATGTGTTTATTGACTTTTTTAGAGAGAGAGGAAAGGAGAGAGAAACATTGCTGAGAGAGAAATATCCATCAGCTGCCTCCTGCACTCCCCCCACTAGGTAACTAGTCTGAAACCTAGGCCCAGGGAATCAAACTGGGGACCTCTTGGTGCATGGGACAATGCTAACCAACTGAGCCACACCAGCCAGGGCTGCGAGTCATTCTTTTACCTTTTTTTTGCAAGCTGTGTTCATTGGTGTGGAATTCCAGATTGGTTGATTTTCTTCCAGAAGGCAAAGCTGCTCCACTGCCTTCTGGCTCACATTGTTTCCAACCAGTTGGCTGTGCTTCTCACCTTCATTCTTTTTTTTTTTTTAATATATTTTCTTGATTTTTTTACAGAGAGGAAGGGAGAGAGAGATAGAGAGTTAGAAACATCGATGAGAGAGAAACATCAATTAGCTGCCTCTTGCACATCTCCTACTGGGGATGTGCCCGCAACCCAGGTACATGCCCTTGACCGGAATCGAACCCGGGACCTTTCAGTCCGCAGGCCGACGCTCTATCCACTGAGCCAAACCGGTTTCGGCCTCACCTTCATTCTTAACACACATATGACTATTCTTCCTCCGGCTGCCTTTAAGATTTTATCTTTCTCACTGGTTTGGAGCACTTTGCTGATGATGTGTTGATTTTGTTTGCTGGTTTTTTCCCCCGAGCTCCTTGCCTTCAAGGACTCCTCACATTGCCCTACCAGTCAATATTGCTCTGGTTTCTTTCGGATCAGTCTTTATTTTTTCCATTTCATTTTGAGTAGCTTCTCTTACTATGTATTCAAGTTTCCTAATCTTTTCTTCTGCGGTGTCTGTTGTTAATCCCATCTAATGTATTTTTTCATCTCAGAAGTTCATTTTGAGTGGTTTTAAATTAGCGTTGATTACCTGACATGTACAGTTCTTCCTTTGTCTTTTTGAATAACTAAACCAAGTGCTTAGTATCCTTGGTCCACTAATTCTGTCATTTTGTCATTTCCGAGTCTGATTTTATTGGTCCATTTGTTTTCTTCATTAGAGTTAGACTTTCTTACTTCTTGGCTAACCCAGTCATTTTTTTCTTTTCTTTTCTGGGCTAAACTATTTTAATAATTTGATGAACTACAGCTTATCACATCACAAAAAGTATTTAATGAAAAACAGTTATCCCCTGTTTTCACATTCCTTGTCTCATGAGAATTTAGAAGAAGATTTTGCACTTTGTATCTTTAAGGCACTGTATTTTTAAGAGTTCACACTAGGTCTTCCATTTAAGGAGCTGCACACTTGGGGTGTTTGGTCAGCTTGTGGTATTTCTGAGTGAGGTCAACAGACTTCTGTCCTTGTTGAAAGGGGAAAGACCACAAAATTACATTCCATTGATTTCCCATTTTAACTCCACTGAAAAGGTAATTCACTTCCTCAGTAAAGTTTTTACGAATTTTTCAATCTTACAGATACAGTCTTTCCAAATGGGGTTCATAAGTATTCCTCCAGAGGTAGTGTTCATGCTGAGTTGATGTCTTCTACATGGGGTCAGCAGAATTTCAGTCTCGATGTGCTTTCTTCTTTACTTCTCTAGTTGTAGAACTTCCATTCAGCCATCTTTCAGGTGGTTCTGAATGATGGTGGTTGTTCTGTATTTTAGTTGTAATTTTGATTTGGTTGTGGGAGGCAGCGAGTACCAGTATTAACCTACACGCCATCTTGGTTCTCTTTCTAACCCAGTCTTTTTTTTTTTTAATATATTTTTATTGATTTCAGAGAGGAAGGGAAGAGGGAGAGGGAGATAGAAACATCAATGATGAGTCCTGACCAGTTTGGCTCAGTGGCTAGAGCGTCGGCCTGTGGACTGAAGAGTCCCAGGTTTGATTCCCGTCAAGGGCATGTACCTTGGTTGCGGGCACATCCCCAGTTGGGGGTGTGCAGGAGGCAGCTGATCGATGTTTCTCTCTCATGGATGTTTCTAACTATCTCTCTCCCTTCCTCTCTGTAAAAAATCAATAAAATATATTTTAAAAAAGAAAAGAAACATCAATGATGAGAGAGAGAATCATTGATTGGCTGCCTCCTGCCTGCCCCCTACTGGAGATTGAGCCTACAACCTGGGCTTGTACCCTTGACCAGAATCGAATCCAGGATCCTTCCGTCTGCAGGCCAGTGCTCTATCCACTGAGCCAAACCAGCTAAGAGTAACCCAATCATTTTTTATTGGATACCAGACTTTTTTGTGTGACTTTTACGTTGTGAGCTAGTTATTCTTATATTCCTGCAAATGTCCTTGAGCTTTTGCTGGGGCACAGTTCAGTCACTTGCTCAATCAGTGCAGAGGCTTGCTGTTAACCTTTTTAATCAGGCCAGAGCTCAGGGCTAGCTTCATCCACTCCTGGGCAACATCCTTCTGAGTGCTCAGCCCAATGCCCATCAAATACAGGCTTTCCTATCCAGCCATTGGGTTCATTCTGGGAGAAGTGGGCCTTTTGCAGCACTGAGTGAGCCCCGGGGATTGTTCCCTCTGCTTCTGCAGGTGGTCATCTCCTAGCATTGGTGATTTTCTCACACACAAACGCTACTCAGGACCCTAAACAGTTCTCCAAATGTCTCTCTGTGTGGAACTATGACTGGTTACTGCTTTAATCTCCTCAGAGTCTGACCTGTGCTCATCTCAGGGATATCAGCCCCCTCAGTTCCTCCTCCCTGCCCATGGCCTGGAATCTCTAGGCCAGCGGTTCTTAACCGTGGGTCGCGACTCCTTTGGGGGTCGAACGACCCTTTCACAGGGGTTGCCTAAGACCATCGGAAAATACATATATAATTACATATTGTTTTTGTGGTTAATCACTATGCTTTAATTATGTTCAGTTTGTAACAATGAAATTGGGGGTCACCACAACATGAGGAACTGTATTAAAGGGTCGCGGCATTAGGAAGGTTGAGAACCACTGCTCTAGACAGTAAGAATGGGCAACCATAAAGCCCTCATGTGTTTCCACTCTAGCTGGTGTCACCATCCTGTGTAGCCTGGTGCCTGGTGTCTGAAAACGCTTGTTGCTTACACTTCCTCCCATTTTTTAGTAGTTTCAGGTAGCAGGAGAGTTAATGGTTGGTTCTCCAGGCTGGCTGGAAGTGGAAGTTTGCTCTGTATCTGTGTCAGAGGTCTTCTTAGCCTTGGTCCACATAGATTGGGGTGCATTTCTGAGTAGATATCGCCTCTGCTGTCCATGGATAGAATGGAATTAGAGAAAATGATCTGAGTGGGAAGGGCTTTTGATTAATTAACAAGTTGTCATTAGTGAAGTTTAACTGTCTTTAGCTCTCCCTGTTTTTTTGTCACTGTAGAGCTGATCTTGTATCAAAAGCAGTTGTATTTTGATAGGTCAGTTATTTTTAATAACTAGGAAGAACTGACAAATCCCAGAGAAGTAAAAGCTATTTTTTTTTCAGGCTACTTATGCTTATTTGTTTAGCTGTGGTCATGGAGATTATTCCAATTTTCCATAAAATCCTCTTGACCCTGCTGCAGTATCATGGCATAAAAGACTCAAAGTGCTGAGACAAAAAGACAAAGTGTTTTGTTTTCTTATTATTAACCATGATTTTGGATAATGTTTGGGAACATTTTATATAGATGGCCAGATAAAAGATACCAAAATGTCTAATGGAAATAATTTTGATGATCAGTTAACTGCTAATAATTTTTTACATTGTGTGATTATTTGTATGAGAAAATAAGAGTGCCCTTTCCCATGAAGGTTGTTGGCGCCAAAGTGGTGACCAATGCCCGCAGTCCTGGGGCTCGTTGCTATGGCTTTGTCACCATGTCGACATCTGATGAGGCTACGAAATGTATCAACCATCTCCACAGAACTGAGCTTCATGGAAGAATGATCTCCGTAGAGAAGGTAAGGCAGTCCTTGCCTATTCTAACTCATGAACTTTACATGGGGGAAGACCTAGTCCATGAGCCATTTCTATCTGCATTATATTTTTAGGCCAAAAACGAACCTGCTGGGAAAAAGCTGTCCGACAAAAAGGAGTGTGAAGTGAAGAAGGAAAAAGTATCTAGTGTTGACAGACATCATCCTGTGGAGATCAAAATTGAAAAGTAAAGTAATTTTTTTTAAATACTTTTTTTATTGATTTCAGAGAGGAAGGGAAAGGAAGATAGAAACATCAGTGATGAGAAAGAATCATTGATTGGCTGCCTTCTGCATGCCCCTACTGGGAACGAGCTCGAAACCTGGGCATGTGCCCTTGACCGGAATTGAACCTGGGACCCTTCAGTCCGCAGGCCGATGCTCTATCCACTGAGCCAAACCAGCCAGGGCTAAAGTAATTTTTTGAACACTTTTCTTGGGATGATGGCTGGGAGGAGGGCAGGTGGCAGCCACAGGTTCGCTCATGAAACAGGCATGTGTCCTTTGCATAAACAGCCTCACCAGCTTCTCATTTACATCACATGTAATTTTTGCATCTTGCTGCTACTTCAGTATTTAGCTTTCAACAGATACTCATTTCATAATGCTAAAAAATGGATTCAGATGATTTTTTTTAATATATTTTATTGATTTTTTACAGAGAGGAAGGGAGAGAGATAGAGAGTTAGTAACATCGATAAGAGAGAAACATCGATCAGCTGCCTCTTGCACATTTCCTACTGGGGATGTGCCTGCAACCCAGGTACATGCCCTTGACCGGAATCAAACCCGGGACCCTTCAGTCCTCAGGCTGACACTCTATCCACTGAGCCAAACCGGTTTCGGCCAGATGATTCTTAATAAGTATGTACATCTAACCTAGTAGCCTGTTGAAAAAACAAAACAAAATGAGTAACATGTTTTTATTTATTAAATATATTTTATTGATTTCGGACAGGAAGGGAGAGGGAAAGAGAGAGAGAGAAACATCAGTGATGAGAGAGAATCATTGATCGGCTGCCTCGTGCACGCCCCCTACTGGGAGTCAAGCCCACAACCCAGGCATGTGCCCTTGACCAGAATCGAACTTGGAACCTTGAGTCTGCAGGCCAATGTTCTATCCACTGAGCCAAACCAGCTAGGGCAAAATTTATTTTTTATTCCAAACATCCTGGACCCTTGCACAGCCTCTGAAAACTTTGAATCATTTCATGGTCCAAGTTGATTTTCATGTGAATCTTGCTTTTTATCCCAGCAACTGCAAAAACCCA
Organism: Myotis daubentonii; assembly: GCF_963259705.1. Lineage (NCBI taxonomy): Eukaryota > Metazoa > Chordata > Mammalia > Chiroptera > Vespertilionidae > Myotis > Myotis daubentonii. Next base: position 30,279,501 of record NC_081844.1, read on the forward strand.
GCTTTGCAAAGATAACATCGTTATTCAAAGGAATGTAAGCTGGTTGAATATTGAAATGAGCAGCCTTAAGCTAGTATTTTGTGCAGCGCCTGGCAGTTGTCAAGTATTTTTGTGTTTCCCTCAAAAACTTGAAATATCCCAGAGTACCTTTGAGTTCACTGTGGTACATTGGGGGTACCTTGGCATAGGAATTTGGGGATCACAGGTCTGAGATACTATTTTTATAAAGGAGGTGATTTGTAGAAATAGGGACAGATCTTTCACAGCAGGCATTGATTATACTTTTATCAAAACAATATGCTTGCCCTAGCCAGTTTGGCTCAGTGGATAGAGCATCAGCTTGCGGACTGAAGGGTCCCAGGTTTGATTCCGGCCAAGGGCACATGCCCAGGTTGCGGGCTCCGATCCCCAGTAGGGGGTGCGCAGGAGGCAGCCGATCAATGATTCTCTTTCATCATTGATGTTTCTGTCTCTCTCTTCCTCTCCCTTCCTCTTTGAAATCAATAAAAATATCAAAACAAAACAAAAGCCATATGCTTATCTTTGGGGTAGGTAGAATTTGGTGACGTGCTTGATAACAGTGCTATTCTCAGAACACTGTGTGTCTGTTTTACGTTTATATTGTCAACACAATTTATTTCCACTTCCAGGTCCACTTGGCATTCTAAAAATTAAACCCTTTACTAAGAATCTGTAAATTTCACAGTAATTCCATTTTGCTGGGTTTTTTTACATAAGAAAATTTATAGTTGAGTAAACATGGGTGTGGACATCAATACTCATAAGTTAGGCTTGGTTTTTAATGGTGTAATTGCTGGTCTTCACTGTGACCAAGTTAGAAATTGTAGGCCCATGAGAAATGGCTATCAGATGAGCCTTCATGTACTTAGAAGTAAGACCCATGATTTTATCAGCAACTTCTTGAAAAAGGGACACATCTATTAGCAGTGCTAAAAATATATATTGTTAGAATATGGGAAGCTGTTGAGAATTGTTGGTTTTCTTAGTGTCTTGAGATGCTTTTCGTTCGTTGATTTTTTTGAATCACAGAAGTGAGATGTGTTTATGGCAAAAAGAAAGGGGATAATAATCAGCTAATGTGTGTGTGTGTGCAGGGGAGTCCCTTAGTCCCTGGAAGAGTCCTGTGAGGTCTGCTCTGTGTAGAAAGAAGAGGAAACTGGCTCAGAAAGGGGACCCAAGGTCACATAGCTCAGCTGGCAAGCAGCAAGGCCAGAATTTAGTCCTAAGCTGTTGCCCTCAGTGCTGGAGCACTTAACTGGATGATGAGCTTAAGATGTTTAAAACCAAACGGCCTTCAAGTGGTTTGCCCAGGTTGAATATTTCAAAATTTGTTTTTAACCTTATTTATTTCATTCAAATAAACACCTTTATTAACCTTTCCTTCTATATTAAGAATTTCTAGGCTTAATCGTCAGCCTAAGTCAGTGGTTGGCAAACTGCGGCTCGCGAGCCACATGCTGCTCTTTGGCCCCTTGAGTATGGCTCTTCCTATGCCTTAGGAGTACCCTAATTAAGTTAATAACAGTGTACCTACCTATATAGTTTAAGTTTAAAAAATTTGGCTCTCAAAAGAAATTTCAATCGTTGTACTGTTGATATTTGGCTCTGTTGACTAATGAGTTCGCCGACCACTGGCCTAAGTGAAATGGAGAAGCTTGTCCATAGAGGTGGCTTGTCTTTGTGGTCATGGATTAGTAGTGATTTTTCTATAATTGTTGTTTAGAAAGCACACACTGAAGTCAGGCAAAATAGCACTGCCTGGTGGGAACACTTTCTGGTATATGTCTCTCCAGCCTTTTTTCCTATGTGGAGGTGTTTTCTTTGTTGGTTTTCTTGTGTGGGTTTTTTTTGTTTGCTTGTTTTTAACTTAGTGTTATCAACAAGTTCGTTGTGTCTCTAGGAGGTGCCATATGAGTACAGAACAAGTAGGGAGAGGTCTCCTATTGAAACATTTTTCAGGTCTCCTTGGAGGGAGGAGGCACCACTGCAGAACAGTGGAAGAGGTACATCAGAGATGATTCATGGTGGCTTTATTTGCAGTCATATAGTCACTGAAACCAATCTCTAGTCTATCATAAGGGAAATGGAAATAACTGTGCACTGTTGGGTAGCAGTTGAAAGGAACCACATCTGTGTATATATCCACACAGACTAACCTTTTTAAAAATAATAATAATAATAATTTTATTGATTTTAGAGAAGAAGGGAGAGAGAGATTGAAACATCAATGATGAGTGAGAATCATTCATCAGCTGCCTCCTGGCATGTGCCCTGACTGGGAATTCTGGTTTGCAGGTCAGTACTCAACCCCTGAGCCACACTGACTGGGCCAGACTAACCTTTCAAGCAGTGATTTTTCAACCGGTGTGCTGCAAGAATTTTTAAAACATGCAATACCTGACGATTTAATCAAGGGTACTGACCTCTTTTTCCTTAGATTGTCAAAATAAAAAATGACAACAGCCAACTAACTCACCAATAGCCATTTGGTGTGAATGAATCAAAATCATACCTTTTTTTTTCTCTTTGTCACATCGGCAAAAAAATACATTTTTTGGTGTGCAGCAGAATTTTAGTAATTAGTTTGTGTGTGCCATGAGCTGAAAAAGGCTGAAAATTGCTGCTTTAAAGCATGAGGTGAAAAGCGCTAAAGAGCAACATATTAAGGCCCATCCCAATATGTTAGTCTCCAGAAATGTTGTAAAACATCCCTGAAGATCTTCAGGGTTATGTGAAAGTACCCATAAAGGTTCGAGAGGTGAGCCAAATGATTGACAGTTATGGCACCATGGGTGGTGATGTCTTGTCTTGGGGATGGGACAAGTGTGTCTGTGACCTTCACTCCATCTATAGTATTGTACTGTAAGGGAAACCTGCCCTGGTTTTTTTCTCATCTGCCCGGGGACCAAAGGGTCAAGTGATTCCAGGTCAAATGGCACGTACCTCAGTTGCAGGTTCCCTGGCCCTGGTAGGGGCATGTGTGGGAGGCAACCAATCGACGGGTCTCTCTCACATCGATGTTTCTCCACCTCCTCCCTTCCTTACACTCTCTAGAAATCAGTGGAAAAAATATCCTCGAGTGAGGACTTAAAAAAAAAAAGAAACCAATATGTTAAAAACATTTACAGCCCTAACTGGTTTGACTAGGTGGATAGAGCATTGGCCTGTGGACTGAAAGGTCCCAGGTTCAATTCCGGTCAAGGGCATGTACCTTGGTTGCGGGCACATCCCCAGTAGGAGGTGTGCAGGAGGCAGCTGATTGATGTTTCTCTCTCATCGATGTTTCTAACTCTCTATCACTCTCCCCTCCTCTCTGTAAAAAAATCAATAAAATATATATATGAAAAACATTTACAATTGTCAATTTTGGCACACACCATCAATGATTATGGTATGTGCTTACATTTTTAAAATCTTCAGATTAAAAGTTTTTCTCAAAATGAACATCAATTTAAAAACACAGCTTTGTGCTGTGGAAGTCTAGGAGAAAGGAAGAGTGAACTGAGGGGGTTTCTTTGGCCAGTGTGAACTCTGTTCAGGTTGCAGGGAAAAGAAGAAAAGAAGTGCTAGTTAGAGAATCCAGCGGGACCTGGCTTTCCTGTCCTGGAGCTTGGCACATGGTGGGCATTTAATGACTAGAATTTAATTGCCTGAGACAAACACCATTAGGAAATATAGAAGACATTTTAAATGGCAGCAATGATTTATTTCACCACTTAGAATAAAACTTCCTTGCCTCGCCAGTGTGGCTCAATGGTTGAACATTGGCCTATGAACCATGAGGTCACAGTTTGATTCTCAATCAGGGCACATGCCTAGCGTGTGCTTAAATCCCCAGTGGGGGGTGTGCAGGAGGCAGCTGATCAATGATTCTCTCTCAATGATGTTTCTATCTTTCCCTCTCCCTTCCTCTCTGAAATCAATCCTATATAATAAAAGCCTAATATGCAAATCGACCAAATGGCAGAACAACTGGTTGCTATGACTCGCACTGACCACCAGGAGGCAGAAGCTCTACACGGGAGCTGCCCCCAGGCCAGCCAAGGCGGGTGCCAGCACTCCCCTTCCCCCATCGCCCCACTGATTGCCCCACAGATTGGCCCTGATCACCAGCCAGGCCTAGGGACCCTACCTGTGCATGAGTTTTGTGCACCAGGCCTCTAGAAAAATAAAAAAGAATAAAACTGGTCTGGCTGGTGTGATTCAGTGGTTGAGTATCCACCTATGCACCAGGAAGTCGCTGGTTTAATTCCCCATCAGGGCACATGCCTGGATTTCGTGCTTAATCTTTAGCAGGGGCGTCAGGAGGCAGTTGATCAATGTTTCTCATCACTGTTTCTATTTCTCACTCTCCCTTCCTCTCTCTCTAAAAAATAATCAAAATATTTTTTAAAAAACAAAACTGCCTTTGGTTGAAATGTTAGAGTTTCCATATTTGCTGGCATATAACACAGCATTTTATTTTTAAATATGTTTTTTATTTCAGAGAGGAAGGGAAAGGGAGAGAAATATACAAACATCAATGATGAGTGAGAATCATTGATTGGTTACTTCCTGCATGCCCCACCCTGGGGATTGGATCTGCAACCCGGGCTTGTGCTCTGACCGGGAATCGAACTGTGACCTAGTTCATAGGGCAACGCTCAACCACTGAACCACGCTGGCTGGGCTAACAACATTTTAACTCCTCAAAGTATGCAGATATTGCCAGGTACCAAGTGTTAGTGGGTCGGTGGCTCACTGCTTCATGCTGTAGAAACATCCGGTCCTGGTCCTGCACCTCCATTCTATATTATATTATACCTGTTTGGGGAGAATTTTTTCCCTACAAAACTTAATATTCCACATATACAAAATGTTTCAAAATGAGACATTTGGAAATAGTTTTTCACAAGCATTCTTCCATCGTGTCTGCTTGTGTACCTGTCATATACATGAGTGCTTCTAGCATCTTGGAAAAAACATCCTCATAAGCTTGCAGTTTTATCCTGCATATTTCGAGATGTGATAGTTAACTTAAGTGGGAATAGGGGCTGTGTCTGAAGAGGAGAATATTACCACAGTTTTCAAATAATTCTCCCTATCCACTTGCCGCTGGCCTGGTTTGTTTTGCGCATCAATCTGAGCGAGCAAACTGCTCCTGTTAGAGTCTCAGGAACTCAAGTTTGATAACCATGTTTTTGCATAGAACTGTAATTAAGAAGGAAGAGAAGATGGAGAAAAAGGAGGGGAAAAGGCCTGAAGACATTAAAAAGGAAGAAAAAGACGAAGACGAGCTAAAACCAGGAACTACAAATCGGTCCAGAGTCACCAAATCAGGTGATTAGAGGCTAAGTGTTCATGATGGGGGGAAGAGCCTGTCAGAATGGGCTGGTAGGTGTCATAATCAAGTAGGTACAGCGAGCTTTTTAGTGACTTTGCTTAGTTTTGCTGGTTATAGGAAGCCATTAAAGCAATAGAGCCTCAGGTGATGAGGTGGCTTAAAGAAGTTTCTACGCAACAGCAGAAATGCAGAGATATTCTGGTTAATGATTTAACTGCACTGGCAGCTCAGTGACCAGGGTTCTTATTTTTCCTGAGTCTTTAACAGAAAAGAGTGGGGGGTTTGCCAGAGGGGTATGTCTTAGTTCTTGTAACTAATTCAGTACAGTTCTGTAGGTGTGTAATCTTATTTTTCTTGCCTGTATGGTAAAGCCAGTTACAATGAAAAACAAAAAACGAAAAAATCTTATGTCTGTAGACTGTGGAGTAGGAGCAGTTGCACTTATAGTGTGCCACCTCTGTTGTCATATAAAAATTCCTTGCACTCTGCACCTTCAGATTTGCATGAGGCTCCACAAAATGTTTTGTGGCAAAAAAAAAAAGAAAAGAAAAGAAAAGAAAAGAAAGAAAGCCTATCCCCTCCCCTTTCCAAAAAAGAAAATCAGAAACAAAACCTGACCATCTGGAGCACTGGGATTTGGTGCAGTGCATTACAAGTTAGATCTTAATCATTGGGGTAATTGGCCAGCAGTCTCATGAGGAAAGTGTTTTTAAAATGCTCCTGGAGTATTGCAAATTTCCCTAAATCCATGGTTGTTCTGGCAGTTAGAGCCTGCTTAGCTTGTTGTGAAGAGGAAGAATTGGTGTAGAGCCTTTATTGCTGAAGACTGATGAAGGGAAGCCCACTTTGGGAGTGGGGAGGGGCTCCCTCGGAGCCAGCAGTATCTAATTCAGAGCACAAGAGCCTGGTTCTGCAGAGCATTCCACACTGTGTGATAGGAATAAAAATTGAAATTGGTTATCCTGGGGCCACTAGGATTGAGTATGAGGGGTAAAGGAAACAAACCTACAGGTGAGATTTGTTTGTGTACATGTTGCAGAATGCACTTGGACTCAGATTTAAGTTGTAAGATGCAGGCAAGTCCATTCTAGATGAGCAAAGACCCAAACACTGCCAGCCATTTTCCGCCCAGTGTAGCCATATTGGTAGTGCTTCTTTTTTGGTAATCCTCGCTAGAGGATATTCTTTCCTTTGGATTTTAGAGAGAGTGGAAGGGAGAGAAGGAGAGAGAGAGAGAGAAACAATTTTTTTCATCATGAAGAGAGGGACAAGACACAAAGTCTTTAGCGTTAGCATTAGTCACTTGGCAGCTGGTTGTGGGGAGGCAGGAGCCCCCAGCTGGCTTGTGTACATCAGCACATTTTCACAGATTGCTGTGTTTTTTCCTGAAGGAAGCAGAGGAATGGAACGGACAGTAGTAATGGATAAATCAAAAGGAGAGCCTGTCATTAGTGTGAAAACCACAAGCAGGTCAAAAGAAAGAGTGAGTATTGCTTCTGCCATCTCAAGGCCAGCCGTTTTTTATTTGCATTGTGAAAACAACATTGTTTGGCCTTTAAAACAGGAGTTCTTTGAAGTCCTTGGGAGGCATATTGTTAACTCTTTAGATTATGCATAGAAACATGAAATTTGATTCTAGAACTTATTTCAGAACAATGCTTACCCATGTTTGCTTTCCAGAAATGTGTTCGCCCTTCTCTGATTCTTTGTCAGGTTATACCATCTTCTAGGAGAACTGATTCCCAGTGACAGCTGGAAGGACAAGACCCAGGCTTTCCAAATCGGAGGCAGCTTCTACTCTTTGGCTAATCTAATAGCAGTTTATTCATTTTCTTTAGTTGATTTTCTATTAAATTAACCAAAAAGAAAAATGGAGTCCACCCTAAAACTGTCATGTCATCAGACAACGAGCTACATTGCTTATTAACCTGTGCACATAGCTGGACAAGCTAGGGGCCTCTTGTTTTGCTCTTCCATTCTGGAAAACAAACCCTCTGTTTCCCAGATGAAGATTCCAGCTAATATGTTAATGAGGAGAGCAACACTTTTTCAGTGAATACACTTTTTTATGATTCACCCAAGAATACTTTGTGTTGTTAAGACTTAAGTTTTAAATTAACATTTGGATTTCATAGAGAGCAATTTCTAATGCCATTTTTTCCTTGGGCTACATGGAAATCATACAATACAGAGAAATAAACAAAAAAGACCCATAAACTTACCACTCAGATAACTGATGTTAAAAAAAAAAAGTAGTAGTAATGTAAACATGATTAAAGCATTCAGATAGTATAAGAAGGCACAACATAAGCACAGTGGAAGCCTCTTTTCTGCATGGGCTCCTCACACTTACCTCACAATACTGTACACACAACACATTGTGTATGCTCTGAAACACCACCACTAACAGGTTCCTATAACTTGCTCTTGGACACTTTGTGCATAATATACTGAGACATACAGTGCTACTTTCTAATTTAATTTTGAAATTGTTGCAGATTCACAGGGAGCTGTAAAGAATAGGACAGAGGTCCCATGTGTCCGTCACCCAGTTTTGCCCAGTGATTTTATTTCCTGTAACTGTAGCACAATATCAAAGCCAGGAAGGTGATGTCGATGTACAGTGTGTATGCAGTGCTAAGACATTTAATCGCTAGTGTAGATGGACATGTCCCGCTGTTGGAAACTGCTGTGGGCAGCCTTCCTATGCCTCCCTCTTGACAGACTTGTAACCACCACTCAGTGGGATTGCTAGGTCCAAAGGTGTGTGTGTGTTGTTCTTTGTGGTAGATGTCATCAGGTGCCCTTTAGAAAGTTACAGAGGATGCTGACATTCCTGGGGTGCGGAGCTTGTGCTGAGTCACCAGTAAGTGGCGAGGCCATGTTGTGACCAGGAGTACAATTTGAGGACAGCAGTGCCTGTTGGTCTCTGCACTAGATCGCATCCTTCCCCCGGAACCTAGGGTGGCTGTCCCTCCTCACTCAACCTGCAGTGTGTGTGATTACACTTTAAGCTCTGTCCGTCTCATAGGTGAAGAGTGTCCTATGATCTTTTGGGGGTGAATCTGTCCTCTATGTGTATGTCCCTCTCTATTCCCCCCAACCCCCACAATCTCTCTTTTTTTTTTTTTTTATTAAATCTTTATTGTTCAGATTATTACAGTTGTTCCTCCTTTTTCCCCCCATAGCTTCCCTCCACTCGGTTCCCACCCCACCCTCTGCCCTTACCCCCCACCACTGTCCTCATCCATAGGTGTACAATTTTTGTCCAGTCTCTTCCTGCACCCCCATACTCCTCCCCCCCCGAGAATAGTCAGTCCACTCCCTTTCTATGCCCCTGATTCTATTATATTCACCAGATTATTCTGTTCATTCGATTATTTATTCACTTGATTTTTAGATTCACTTGTTGATAGATGTGTATTTGTTCATAATTTGTATCTTTACCTTTTTCTTCTTCCTCTTCTTAAAGGATACCTTTCAGCATCACAATCTCTTTTATTAGTAGAAGTGCTGGTTCTAATCTTTGCCCATCTTCCTTCCAGGTTGCTTTGTCTTTCATTGATTTTTTTTTAACCCCCTGTGTGGGGTAATTAAGAAATTAAGCTGAACAGCATTTTTTAAAAAGATTTTAAATTGATTTTTAGAGAGAGGAATGGAGAGGGGGAGAGAGAAAGAGAAACATCTATGTGAGAAGAAAACATTGATCAGCTGCCTCCTGCATGCCCCCACCAGTGATTGAATCTGCAGCTCAAGTATGTGCTCTGACCAGGAATTGAACCAGCGCAACCTTTAGTGTACAAGATGACACCCTTAACCAACTGAGCCACACCGGCCAAGACAGAGCAGCTTTTTAAAAATGTGGTGTCCCAGACCCTGTCCTGTGTAGGAGGCCCTGGGTTCTGGGCTATGTGAGCTTCCTGGGAGAGTTTGACTTGTGGCCAGTCTCGGGTGTCTCAGCCTCTGAGAGCCTTAAAGATGTTAGTTGGCCATCGTTGTTTCCTACCTTATGCCAGAAATAGAATAGGCAAGTCTCCCATTAATCTTTTCTACCTTATTACAGTACAATACCTTGGATTATTCTGTTTTAAGGCTGCCTGCCTGAGCCCTGACCTAGCACTTGAGAAGTGAAAGATGCAGCCCTTCATCTTACTGTCCAAACAGCTGGCTCGACAGCTGCCCCCCAGTGACTGAAGGGGCCATGTGGCTCTGCTACACTAGAAAAACTGCCTGTAGGCTTTCTGAGGTTTCATCCCATCCTTTCTCTTCCCTTAGTATCCTTTGCTTACAAGGTTTAAAAGCCAGACTATAGGGCCCTAGCCTGGTAGGTCAGTTAATTAGAGCGTCGTCCCGACACACCAAGGTTGTGGGTTTGATCCCTGGTCAGGGCACATACAAGAATGAACAGGTGAGTACATAAATAAGTGGAATAACAAATTGATCTCCCTCCCTCCCTTCCCCCACCCCCAAAAGCAGTTTAAAGAAAAATTAAAGACAGACTATGGGGTGAGCAGTGTGACTCGGATGTGGAGTGAAGCGGCCTGTGCTGGGGCCTCCATGTAACCTGAGTGCGACAGAAGAATCTTAGTTTAATCCAGATAATGCATATTTAACTTTCATTGTACATTTGTTGTAATCATTTTTCTGACATTAATAAACCAATTTTGGTGAACAGAGCTCCAAGAGTCAGGATCGAAAATCAGAAAGCAAAGAGAAGAGAGACATCTTGTCGTTTGACAAAATCAAAGAGCAAAGGGAGCGAGAGCGCCAGAGGCAGTGGGAGCGGGAAATCCGGGAGTCGGAGAGGCGGCGGTGAGTGGGCTGAGCCAGACTGCTGGGCTGCTGGGCTCCTCTGGGGGTGGTTGTCCTTTCTCCCCAAGTGAGTCTCCTCTGTAGCCTGGGCCTGCAGGCCATCTTGTGTGTTTCCCCTGGGCCAAAAGGATAGTATGATATTCATCAAAAGCCGTTTTTTTTAAAATTGAATTTATTTGGGTGACATTGGTTTATAAAATTATACGGGTTTCAGGTGTACGACTCTCCAGTGCATCATCTGTATTGAATGTGTGTTTACATCCCACCATCGAAAGCCCATTTCTGCTGAGCATTTCTTCTGGCTGATGGTGGGCCCCGGCCCATGGAGCCCACCCAGGGATGGCTTTGATGGAAGGGTCCCCAGTGTTGAGGCCTCATTCTTCCCTCTGGAAATGTACATAAGTAAGATTTTTTTTAAAAGGCAGCCAAGGAATGTGGCATTTTTATTGGAGATATTATAGGAGTGGCCTCTTCACCCCTGGATGTCTGCAGTTCATGGCCTTTCCAGGCAGCAGGGGTCACAGTCATGTTCTTTGCCCCTCTCACCTTTTATTAAGAAGATAGTTTATTGAAGTAAGCCTGGCATTTCCCCTTCTGTGTTCTGCCATATTCTGTATAGACATGTAGAGCCCCCTTGACATTTCCTTCCAGTGGTGGTCCATGAACCAAAAGGTTTCCATCATAGTGTTTGGAGAACTTACTTGAGCTAAAGTAGATCACATACAAACCTCTTAAGTTATGCTACGTTTGCTTTTATCTGAAGTCATGTGATCTCAGCTCCTGCCTGTGTCACTTTAGAAAATAAAAGCACATTGAGAAGCCTTTTGATTCCATTTGGAGGTATTTTGCCTCCAGCTCGCTCATGCTTGGTTTGAAGCCTTTCCAGGCTGGTGGAGTGTGCGACAGCGTGTCCTCTTCTCACACAGAGTGGGGTGGTCCCAGTCTCTGCTCAGCTCCTGGTGTGCCGTGACTGAGGACATGAGACCTTGGTCCCAGCTGCCGGTGCCAGGCCAGCATACAGTCACCTCACGAGCCTTCGCCTGTCCCCACACCTTCCCAGGTCTATTCAAAATGACACTCATTTAAAAATACAGTGTTTTTAGAGGAAGATGTAGAAAAGAGGTGGCTCATTGTACAGCATTAACCTGCAACAGAGTTCCCCTTCACCCTCAGAGAAAGCTATTGTAATCGCTTCTTAAGGGTTTTCTCTGTATACACAGCAGTTACCCTTTGCTTTTCTGATTTTTTTCTACTTTACTGATGTGTGGCTTTATTTGGGGGCCTTTGAGCCAAGTCCTCCTGGCCTGGACCTGAGCTCTGTGTCTCCTTGCTGTCGCCTGGTCCCTCTCAGCCCACCTCTTTTTTGAGAAAGGGAAAGTTTGGACATTGGTGCTTCTGGCTGTTCCAAACAACTTAGTGGGAGTGGGTAAGCACCTGCCGTCTATAGCCTGGGCCCAGGCCAGTGAGCATCCAGGAAATCCAGAATGGCCAAATGGAAGTGTCCTGGCCCCTTTGGAGGGCAATGCCTCGATAGCCAGGGACCTTCACGGTGGGAAGTCAGAGTGGCCTTGCTGTGTCCCTGCAGAGAGCGCGAGCAGCAGCAACGCCTGGAGGCCTGGAAGGAGAAGGCACGGCTGCACCGCCTGGAGGCCTGGAAGGAGAAGGCACGGCTGCACCGGGAGCGCCTGGAGCTTGAGTGCCAGCGTCACCTCCTGGAGTGGGAGCGCATGGAGCGGGAACGGCTGGAACGAGAGCGAATGCGAGTGGAGCGTGAGCGCAGGAAGGAGCAGGAGTGCATTCAACGTGAGCGCGAGGAGCTGCGGCGTCAGCAGGAGCAACTGCGCTATGAGCAGCGGCAGGGGCTCCGGAGGCCCCATGATGATGGGAGGTAGGATCCAGCCCACCTCCCATTCCAGGAGCTGCTTTGGCTGCTGTCCATCTGAGTGTTGGAAAATCGGGGCTATTTAACACGCGATTTGCCCGTCCAGAACTCGTTGCCCTCACCACCATGAGTGTGTAGTTTAATGTCACGATCTTCTGGCTGTGCAGCTTTCTCCCCAGCTGAGTTCATTGGAGAATCTTGATGCTTCCAGTGCTGAGGGGTGTGTGATGCTTTCGCGTAGGCCGGGCCTTTATTTGCACTGTGCTTCCTGGTGGAGCATCACCACCCTCCAAGTGCTGCTGCAGGAGAGGACCAAGCGTGCATTAGGCCCGCATTGGCCATGGCCGCCACTCCATATCGTGTCCTTGTAGGCGGGGGAAAGGCACAGAGTCGGCACTGTAGGAAAGGACATTGCCTTCTGTTTTAAAAGTAGGTTTATTGGTCTCTGGCTTCTCTGAGCTGCTTAATTGTCAGTCACCCATCACCTCACCACCCATGAGCCTCGTTTTCTGGTAAAAATCAGGAAGAAGATAATTGGATGCTGTCCTAAGCTGTATGTAGCTCACTATCACCTGATTTCATTCCCTTTGCCTTTTGCCAAAATCTCAGGGGAAGGTTCAGGTTATAGAAGATGGGAAGCTGAAAACGTGGCACCTCAGAATACCAGTCCTAAAGACTCAAGTATTTTATTTCATTTGCATTTGAACTCAGGTGGGGATCAAGGTATTAACAGCCTTATGACACAATTAGCTCACAGCAGTCTGATGTTCAGAATTGTCCGCTGAGAATACTCATGCCTCTTGGCAGTTTGGGGGATATTAATTTATCAAATCAAAGTGATAGTGATTGAATGTTTAGAGATGAGCCCTGCCGGACATTTTAAATGATGCTGGGTCTGGAGAGAGAGCTCCCCTCCCCACCTTCACTCTCTTTTTTCCTTCGTTCTCTTTCATAAGTAAAATTTACATCCTTTTTACAATAGGCGAGATGATGCCTATTGGCCAGAAGGAAAACGTGTGGCCCTGGAGGACAGGTACCACCCAGACTTTCCTCGGTACGAACACCGCTTCCACGACTTTGACCATCGAAACCGAGGCCAGTACCAGGACCATGCGGTCGACAGGTCAGTCCCCCACCCCCTTTTTGCAGTAGAGACAGGTCTCCCTCTGTTCTCTTAATGTCTGATTTACTTGTGATGTCCTAGTGGGTAGGCTTTGACCAGCCACACGTGGGATTTAGAAACAGGCCTTGAGCAAAGCGTTGGAATCGCTGGTCAGTTATGGCATCCGGGACTTGTCTGGCAAGAAGGTCCCCCAGAGCTCATTTCATCCACTGTCCTTTGCACAGAGAGGATGGATGGGGCCCTAGGCAGGACCTGAGCCTCAGAATTCCCCAACACTCAGCTCTCTTGGGGGTGGCCAAGGCTCTGGGTTTCGCACCTTCCTAGAGATTCCTCCCTGTCCCTCCCGCCAGCACCAGCCCCCCAAGATTCACTATCACCCGATCTAATTCCTTTTGCCTTTTGCATAGTGGGGGAGGAAGCAATTAATATACAGAGATGAGGAAGCAGTTTTTAGAAGAGGTGTGACATGCCTAAGCTGGTGAAGGCAGAGTGGGCAGGAGGGTGTACTGACGGGTGTAGGTTTCTGTGCCAGCAAACTGCAAAGAGAACTGACCAGAGAATGTGGGCCTTGTTTGCGTTGTGAAGGTCAGGGTGGGTTTTAGCCGTGCCTTCTTCAATGAGGACTAGATTAGGAAGACAGCCATCACTTTTCCAGTTGAAGAGTTCTCTCTCTCTGGGAGAAATCTCACTGGGCTCCCCTGGGCTGCATATCCTGGAGCCATTTCACCATTCATTAGCTCTCTGTAAGGGAAGAGAGAACAGGGAAAATGTGGCTAAAAAGCTACTTATTTAATTCATTGTGGCTGGAGTTGTTTTGAAATTTGGTGTGAATCAAATGTGTTGGGCCAGAGGTTAGGTTTCCCTGTTACCAGGCCACAGGTAAATGAAGTCTTAGCTTCATTCAGGGGTGTCTGCTTCTGAGACCCTTCCCTCCAGGGTATTTCAGTAAAATTAATATTTCCACCTTCTTAGGATCTGACTTTACTCCCACCCCCAGGGAAAGATGTGAGCCAGCTTTTTTTTTTTTTTTTAAATCAGGCAGTTCTTATATGGGGAAATAGAATGAGTACCCCAATTGTGGGTTTTGTGGGACCTGTAGAAATGCTGTATGGTACCATCGGCTGCCATTGGAATTAGATTTTTTTTTTCCAGGAGGGAGGGCTCAAGGACAGTGATGGGAGAGCGAGACGGACAGGTGAGTAACACCCAGATAATGGGTGCCTGCTCTGTGTCTGGGTGGGCGGGGGCGCATGGACATGGCGTTCTGGAGAAAGAGTAACACACAGAGTTGCTTGTTTTCTGATAAGTGGGGGCTTTGTTCAGATGCATAAGGCTTGTTCTTGTTTCATTTTATCTAGCAGAAACTGCAAATAGCTCTTGTTGCCAGCTTGCTTAGAGTGCCTCTGAGTCTTGGGACTGTGGGTACCCCAAATGGGGCGTAGCGGCCTGTCAGGGGGTCATTTAGCCCATGTTTGGGGGGTCCGTCTGTTTCAGGTACCTTTGGGGTGGATCTCAGTGTCTCTAACCTGCTGATACCTGGTGAGGGGTGCATAGGTGTCAGTTCAGAGAAAAGGGGAGCCTGCCAGGAGAAAGGCAGGGACAGGCATCACAGCATAGTTTTTAAAACAGGAGTGTGTTTGCTGAGAACACTAGACCAGGCCCATCACTGCCCAGATGTGCTGGATTCCTGAGCACAGAACTGGTTGGCCAGGGCACTGAAGTTCTCTTCAGCGCTTGCCTCCAGTGTCAGCTACTGAGGGGCTGTGCCACCTCCATAGATTGGTGGCAAAGGAGGAAGTCGGGGTGGACAGGGTGGAAGGGGACCTCCTATCAGCAAGGAAGACTCTAAGTGGCTTTTCTCAGTGGACCTCACAGGGCCAGAGAGGCTTGTACTGCCACTTTGTGTGGCACCAGTGATAGAGCTGTAGGGACGCTCAGTTCTCAAGCAAGGAACCAAAGAGCTCTGCCAAGAGCCCCTCTGGTATTGTCAGGGTCACAAACAGAGCATCCAGCAACTAGCAAGATTCAGAATGGGCCTGGGCAGGTCCTTTCAGAGTGGCCAGAGGTGCTGTGGCACACCCTGGCCCACCCCAGCAGTGTGTATAGGTTGACAGGCCTTCCAGAGATGAACCTGGGCAGGCCTGTAGGGAGTGAGAAGATGGCTAGAGTCACCCTGTCCTTTTGCCTTTCAGCACTATTCAGATGACCGCCATGGCCATGGAGGACCACCAGAGCGCCATGGCCGGGACTCTCGGGATGGCTGGGGGGGCTACGGCTCAGACAAGAGGATGACTGAGGGCCGGGGGCCACCACCTCCACCCAGGTTAGTGGGCAGGCCATGATGGTGGTGGGCATCTTCCCTTGGCTAGAGGCCCGCCCCTCTGAAAGTGAACTGTCTGCGTGCATTTTGCCAGGTTGCCTGCATCACCCCAGTTATGAACATCTGTATCACAAGGCCCCTGCCTGCTGAAGGAGACATCCCTGAAGCCTTTCTTAGATTTGTCCCCCTAGACCAGCGGTTCTCAACCTGGGGGTCGAACAACCCTTTCACAGGGGTCGCCTAAGACCATCGGAAAACACATATATAATTACATATTGTTTTTGTGATTAATCACTATGCTTTAATTATGTTCAATTTGTAACAATGAAATTGGGGGTCACCACAGCGTGAGGAACTGTATTAAAGGGTCGCGGCATTAGGAAGATTGAGAACCACTGCCCTGGACAGTAGAGAAGCTTTAGTCCCCCACATCTACACACACACACACCCCAAAGTTGTCTTTAGGAATTTTGAAGGCCAGCATCTTGGATACCAGAAGGTTCTACTTTATCTCTCGTGGAGTTTCAGGTGTTCAGTCTGATAGATTAATGCAAAGTGTGCTCCCCGAGTGACCTACTTAGCACTCGGTCTTTAACATTTAAACCATTTTCCTTAAATTCCTGTGGGAAAAACAAATGAGAGAACTCTCTTTCTCAGACTGGAGATAGCCCTGAACAGCGTCACTGCATGATTGGGTGCTGTCACCTGTAGGCAGATATTAGAAACTTTTGGGTCTCTTTGGGGAGCAGTTTCTCATTTGCCCTCCTAGACGTGTTGGGGGCTCTGGTGGATTCCTAGGCCTTGTCTCTGAGCACTGGTCAGCCCAGTGGCCAGTACACTTGTCATTCTAGACTCAGCCTTGGTCTTATCATTCCTGGACAGTCATGATGACTGCTGGGACCATATTTGGATTTTAATCTCCCAGAATTTCTGCCTGAAACAGTTTTTTTAAAAATATGTTTTTATTGATTTTAGAGAGAGGGGCAGGGAAAGGGATAGAAAGAGAGAAACACAGATTGGCTTTCTCCTACACGATCCCTACTGGGGATTGAGCCCACAACCTGGGCATGTGACCTGACTGGGAATCAACCGGTGACCTCTTGGTACATTGGTTGACACTCAACCACTGAGCCACACCAGCCAGGCTCTTTTTCAAACAGCTTTTTTGAGACATAGTTCACATGCCGTACAGTTCACCCGTTTAAGTGTACAATTCGCCGTAGCCGGTTTGGCTCAGTGGATAGAGCATCGGCCTGTGGACCAAAGGGTTCCGGGTTTGATTCCCGTCAAGGGCACGCACTGGTTGCAGACTCCTCCCCGGCCTGGGCTCTGGTCAGGGCTCGTGCAGGAGGCAACCGATGGATGTGTTTCTCTCACGTCAATGTTTCTCTCTTTCCCTCTCTCTTCCACTCTCCCTAAAAATCAATGGAAAAATATCCTCAGGTGAGGATTAAAAATACAAAATAAATAAAGTCTACAAATTTAGTGGCCTTCAGTATGTTCATAACAGTCTATTTTAGAATATCTTCACACACCAAAAAAAAAGTCTTGACCTGTCCCCATCAGCAGTCATTCCCCATCCCTTCCACCAGCCCCTGGCAATCACTAACCCACTTCCTGTGTTTCTGGATGTGCCTGTCCTGGACATTTCACACAAATGGAGTCACATTCTTTATGGCCTTTTGTGTGCAGCTTCTCTCACTGTGCATCATGATTTCAAGTTTCATCCACATTGTAGCAAATGACAGTGCTTCATTCTTTGTTGTTTTAATTTATTGCTTTGAAAGAGAGAAACATTGGTTTGTTGTTCCACTTATTTGTACATTCATTGGTCGCCCCTGATATGTGTCCTGACTGGAGATTGAACCCAAAACCTTGGTGTTTCAGGGACAGTGCTCTAACCAACTGAGCTACCTGGCCAGGGCCTTTTCTTTTTCTTTTTTTAGTTTTGTGAGTTTATTTGAGCCAAACTAATAACATATGCTGGGAAACAAGATCTCAAATGCTCCCACTTCACTCCTTTTCGTGGTCACGTAACGTTCCCCAGTATGGATGGACTACGTCTTGTGTATCAGTTCATGAATTGATGGACAAACACATTTATGTACAGGTTTTGTACATATGTTCCCTCTAGACACCTTGGAGTGGCATTGCTGGTTCCATGGTCACTAGGAGTTAAACCTTTTGAGGAACCGCTGCTGTTGTTTCCCCCGGAGGCTCCCCCATTTTCAGTTCCCACTCGCCGTGCGTGAGGGTCCCAGTTTCTCCACATCCTCACCAGCACTTGTTACTGTCTGTCTGTCGTTGTTTTTTGTTGTTTTTGTGTGTGTGTGTGTGTGTGTGTGTGTTTTTAATCCTGACCCGAGGATATTTTTCCATTGATTTTTAGAGAGAGTGGAAGGGAAAGAGAGAGAAACATCAACATGAGTGAGACTCACTGATTGGTTGCCTCCCACACACACCCCAATCAGAGCCGGGAATTGAGCCTGCAACCCAGATACATGCCCGTGACCAGAATCAGACACCTGACCAGAATCAAACCCTCAACCTTTTCAGTCCAAGGGTCGACACTCCATCCACTGAGGCAAACCTGCTAAGGTGATCTTTTTGTTTTGTTTTTTGGGGGGTTTTTTGGGTTTTTTTTGAGAGAGAGAGAGAGAGAGAGAGAGAGAGAGAGGAGAGAGAGAAACATCAATTTGTTGCTCCACCCATTTATGCATTCATTAGTTTCTTGTATGTGCCTGACCAGGGATTGAACCCACAACCTTGGCATATCAGGACAACGTTCTAATCAAATGAGCTACCTGGCCAGGGCCTGTCTGACAAGAGGCATGGAGTAGCTGGGATGGGGTGCGTCTCAGTCATCTGGTTGAGATGTTACCGATGCTCAACACCTTCTTGTGTGCTTATTAGCCATGCGTGTACCTTCGGAAAAGTGTCTGTTCCCATCTTTGCCCACTTCCCTCAGAAACAGTCGGTACAAGGTGTGAAGGCTGAAGCCATGCCACAGCCTTCTCTAAAGGCATACTGGCACGTATCTACTTATTTTTTCCTTCCGTTGCAGAGGTGGACGTGACTGGACGGAGCACAGTCAGAGGCTAGAGGAGCACCAGGAGCGTGCCTGGCCAGGCATGGTAGAGGCAGGCACGGCAGGCCGGGAGCATGCCAGGTGGCTAGGTATGGGCTAACTCCTATCCATGAGTGAGGGTGGGGGGCTCCCAGGAAGGGTTGTCCAGTTCCAGAACTCTCCACAGGCCAGCCTCCCCCCAGCTTTTCCAGGGACTTCCAAGAAGGGAGTGTTTGCAGACTCTTTCTTCTCTTCCAGGTGCTGAGAGGGGCCTCTCTGGGCCCTCAGGGACAGGGCACATGGCCAATCGGGGTGGAATGTCGGGGTAAGAAGTTTTGTCCCCGGATAAAATTGATTTGTTCCTGCTCCTCACTTCCTCTCCCCTTTTTGCATGTTTGATCAACTTGCTGAGTTGAATGTTTTGAAAACAAACCCCCAAAGCAGCTCTTGGTAACTAGTGCAAATAACACTCTCCAGGGACCCGGAATGTGGTCTGTAATTAGGATGTTTCTCACCTGGAAAAAGCCACGCGGGCTCTGAAGGCTGCAGAGCTGCGTGCCGCCAGGTAATGGTGAAAATGTAAAGCACTTCAAGGGGACAAACGTGTGCCTTTGTTCCTAGGCAAGGCGGCTTTGCACAAGATGGGCATTCCCAGGGCCACGTGGTGCCTGGTGCAGAACTGGAAGATGGAGCACTGGCCGGCCAGGACCGGGGCAACAGAGTCCCACCCCCCCACCCCCATCCTTACCCCCACTTCACTCGCCGCTACTAAACCCCACTCCCTCCGCGTGTTCAGGTAGGCAGATGCACTGTTGAATTTCTTAGCCAGTTACCTTGAACTTGTGGAATCTTTTAAGAAACAAAAACAAATCCTGCCACCATGTTGTAGCTCGGTAATATGTGAACTCATTTTTTTTTTTTTTTAAATAAGCGTGTTCTTGTTCTGCCATTTTTGAGAAGGTTTCTGTGATGAGGCATTCCATTTTTCATTAATAAAAGTTTACGGTTCGCATTTCAGTGTGTGTTGTGGTGATTACAGAGCAAAGAATAGTACCGACCTTCAGCAGCAATATTGCACACTTGGGTGGTGGCTGCCAGCTCATCATACTTGAATTCTCCCAACCGTTGATAAAGTGGGCATCATCTCCCCATCTGAGAAATAAGGAGCCAGGTGCAGGGGTTAGGTCACGCGCTTGTAGGTGGCAGAGCTGGGATGGGAATTGGGAATTCTTCATTGAGGGGGAGGGGTGTGTGTATTTTGGAGCCTCTGCCCAGTCACTTCACTCCTTGTGCCAGAGTGCCCGGGGCAGCGTCCAGTGATGGTGTGAGGTTTGGGGGCCTGGCTAAGGGATGGGCACATGTGTTGGCCCTGCAGTGCTTGGGAGCTGCCCTCGGCCCCCAGAGCACACTGGCTCTTCTAAAAGGGCTGCCTCTTCTCGGCATGGGCTCAGTGTGCCCGATTCCATCATTTTTCTGGAAGTGCAAATTTACATGTGAAGTCTCCTCATTTGTGATAGAGTTGATTCCGGGTTTTTTCATTGAAGACTACAGAACAAGGCACCTGGCTGGGCAGAGGTGCCACATCACAAGTCCGAGCAGGTCCCTCCAGGGTGACACCACAGTGAGGTGCTTCTCTGCTAGAAGAGCAGTGGCACAGGCAGAACCGCCACAGAGAGTGGGTGACTGTAGGCATGTTGGGGCAGAAAAGCCCTATCCGTCATCTCATGAGTAGAGGTCTGGTGGCCGCAAGGCTGGGGCAGGAGGGAGGGCTCGCTTTCCACCATTCCTGGCCCTGGTCCGGTGTGGTAAGAGTTAATCCACTGTGCTGCCTACTGGGAACCTCAATTCCCTCCCCTTGGTAACTGGGACAGCCACCCCACAGGCCCCAAACAATTGCCAATTCTCCCTGAATACCCTGTGTTCCTGCTGGGCTGTTTAGTTTTAAAAGAGCAATCTGAAAATCCTCCCCAGCATCAAAGGCAGGCAGTGCTGGCCCCTCCGTGTCCTATCTGTTCGAATTGCTGCAAATAAACACTTTGTGAGCTTCCCCCACCACAAGGGTTCGTAGAGTCATTTTCCAATGACAGGTTGACAGGACATCGGCCCCATGTTGCGGACGGGGGACGACATGGCATATTGCCTCCTGCACAGAAGTCTGTCTCTGCAAGGTATAGTCTAGAAATTGGTATCTGGGCTTTCTGTTTGGGGCCCAGAAAGCCAGACTTAGCCTGAGGTAGTGGGTGAGACCAGTTTTTAGCTGTTGTTATGTAGATGTAATGGAACAATTACTCCAGCAGGCAGAGTTGCAACCTAAAGTGCCACCAGGACGCTCAGCTGGGGCACCGCCACCAAGCTGCTTGAGGAATCCTTGGAGACAGTGCAGGCTATTCCCCCTGGACAGCCCCTTCCTAGTTAGCTGGGCCTTTTTTTGTGAATCTCACTGAAGGTATTTTTTTTTTATTATTGATTTTTAGCGTAGAAGGGAAGGAGAGAGAGAGAGAGAAACATGGATGTGAGAGACACATCGATTGGTTGCCTCCTGCATGTGCCCTAACCAGGGCCTAGGATTGAACCTGCAACCCAGGTACGTGCCCTTCACCAGGAATCTAATCCTTGACCCTTGAGTGCACAGGCTGACACTCTAATCCATGTCACTGATCCATGCCAGCGAGGGCCCAGCTCTGTTTTATATAGAGACACAAAATACATTAGTTTGCTAGGGCTGCCGTAACACAGTACTGCAAACTATGTGGTTTGCAACAAATTTATTCTCTCCCAGGTATGGAGGCTAGAAGTTCAAGACAAGGTGTTGGCAGAGCTAATTCCTCCTGGGGCCGTGAAGGAGAATCTGTTAGAGGTCTCTCTCCTTGTTTATGGTGGTTGTTGGGCAATCTTTGGTGTTCTTGCCTTGTGGAAGCATCACCCCATCTCTGCCTCCTTTACCCAGCCTCCCTGTGTGTTTGCATCCAAATGTCCCCTATTTATAAGGACACAGTCTTACTGGATTAGAGTCACCCTAATGACATGTTACCTGTGTAAAGGCCTTATCTCCAAATGGGGTCACATTCTGAGGTCCTGGGGGCCAGGACTTCATATGGCTTTTCCCAGGGGTGCAACTTCTGGGTAAATTAGGAGAATTGCTTATTGTTTAGTACAGAACCTTACCAAGAGTTGCTCACCATTTCTGTGAGCAGAGCTGCTGGGGTCTCTGCCTCCCTGCTGATTCTGCCTGGTGGGCATTGTCAGAATAGGTAGGTCCTCACCATCGTGCTCAGTGTCCAACACTCTGTTTTTTCTGTCTGTGTCTGATATTGGTTGGAGTGTTTCTTTTTTTAAGTTGTGTGTAGTTAGGTTATATTCACTCTGATTTTTATTTCAGGAGAGAAAGGAGGAGGTGGAACAAAATATCTGTTACATAACAGGGGCTGCAGCCCTGGCCAGTGGGTTCAGTGGTTAGAGCGTCGATCTGCGGGCCAAAGGGTCGCAGGTTTGCTCCCCAGCCCTGGTGGGGGTACATGCAGGAGGCAACCAATCACTGTGTCTCACATCAGTGTTTCTCTCCCGCCCTTCCTCCCACTCTAAAAAACCAACGGAAAAATAAAAAGGACACTCAGGTTGTTCCATCCTTCGGCTTAGGTGAATAATGCCGCCATGAAGACAGGTGTATCTGCCGTTCTCCTGGGTGGATACTTTTCACTTTTGAGGAACCACCCAAATGTGGCTGCACCATTTCCTATTCCCACCAGCCGTGCACAAGCTTTCTAATTTCTCCACACCCTTGCCAACACTTGTTAATTTCTGTTTTTGTTTGTTTTATTTTGCTTTCGTTAATCCTCACCTGAGGATATTTTTCCATTGATATTTAGGGAGAGTGGAAGAGAAGCATAGATGTGAGAGAAACACATAGATTGATTGCCTCCTGCCCCAGACCCCGGGCCAGGAGGAGCCTGTAACCAAGGTACATGTCCTTGACCGAAATCGAATCCAGGACCCTTTGGTTCACAGGCCAATGCTCTATCTACTAAGCCAAACTGGCCAGGGCTGTTTGTTTGTTTTATAATAGCCATCCAGACAATAGAATACTATTGTATTCATCCTTAAAAAGGAAGGACATTCTGACACCTGCTACGAAGAGGATGAACCTTGAGGACATTATGCTCAGTGAAATAATCCAGTCACAAAAGGACAAATACTGTGTGATTGCATTCATAGGAGGTCCATAGAGGAGTCAGATCTATAAAAACAAAGTATATGGTGGGCTCTAGCCAGTTTGGCTCAGTGGATAGAGCATCGGCCTACAGACTGAAGGGTTTCCCGGGTTCGATTCTGGTCAAGGGCACATGCCTGGGTTGCAGGCTCGATCCCCAGTAGGGGGTGAGGCAGCTGATCAATGATTCTCTCTCATCATTGATGTTTCTATCTCTCCCTCTCCCTCTCTGAAATCAATAAAAATATATTTAAAAA
Source organism: Myotis daubentonii (assembly GCF_963259705.1). NCBI lineage: Eukaryota > Metazoa > Chordata > Mammalia > Chiroptera > Vespertilionidae > Myotis > Myotis daubentonii. The sequence continues at coordinate 30,302,513 of NC_081844.1, forward strand.
TAAAATACTTAAAAAAAAAAGAAAAGAAAAGAAAAAGAAAGTTTATGGTGGGAGCCAGGTGCTGGGGTAGAGGGATGAGTAGTTAGTGTTTAATAGGGACAGAGTTTCAGTTTGGTAATATGAGAATGTTCCGGAGATGGATGGTGGGGATGGTTGCACAACATTGTGAATGTACTTGATGCCATTGAGCTAAACACTTAAAAATGGTTACATTTTATTTGTATTTGATCACAATTTTAAAATAATTTTAAAGGTAGGGGATCTGTTAGATATTAGGAGTGAGAACCACTGGGGTATAAACTGAGAAGCCAGGCTCAAGAACCAGACTGCTTCGAATCAACCCACCTGTCTGTCTGCCCACAGGAAGTTACTAGTTTTTCTCTGCTTTGGCTTCCGTAACTGAAAGAAGGGAATAGTGATAGTATTTACCATAGAGGGCCTTTGCTACGATTAAAATAATATAGCCCTGGCCAAATGGCTCAGTTAGTTGGGGTTTCGTCCTGTACACCAAAAGGTTGCAGTTTTGGTTCTGTCAGGGCACATACCTAGGTTGCAGGTTTGATCCCTGGTCAGGGCGCATATGGGAGGCAACTGATCAATGTTTCTCTCTCATTGATATCTCTCCTTCTCTCTAAAAATCAATAAACAGCCCTAGACAGTCTTCAGGCTTGATTCCAGTCAAGAACATGTACCTTGGTTGCAGGCTTCTCCCCAACCTGGGCCCTCATCGGGGCTCGTACAGGAAGCAACCAATTGATGTGTTTCACATCAGTGTTTCTCTTTGTCTTTCCCTCGCTCTTCCAGGCTCTAAAAAGCAATGGGGCCTGGCCGGCGTGGCTCAGTGGTTGAGCGTTGACCAGGACCCAGGAGGTCATGGTTCGATTCCCGGTCAGGGCACATGCCTGGTTTGCGGACTCGATCCCCAGTGTGGGGCGTGCAGGAGGCAGTCGATCAATGATTCTCTTTCATCATTGATGTTTCTATCTCTCTCCCTCTCCCTTCCTCTCTGTATTCAATAAAAAGATATATTTCCGCCCTAACCAGTTTGGCTCAGTGGATAGAGCATCAGCCTGCAGACTGAAAGGTCCCAGGTTCAATTCTGGCCAAGGGCATGTACCTTAGTTGCAAGCACATCCCCACTAGGGGGTGTGCAGGAGGCAGCTGATTGATGTTTCTCTCTCGTGGATGTTTCTAACTCTCTATCCCTCTCCCTTTCTCTCTGTAAAAAAATTAATAAAATATATTTTAAAAAAGAAAAAAAAATGTTAAAAAGAAAGATATGTTTCCTTTTTTTTAAAAAAAAAAGCAATGGAAAGAATATCCTCTGGTGAGGATTAAGTAAATAAATAAGTAAATAAATAAAATAAACATCCTCCAATGAGGATTTTTTAAAAATTAATTATACTTACGAAGCTCAGAATTGCTCCTGGCACGTAGTAAGTGCTTAATAAATGCTGACAGGCACTGAGAGTCCCTGCAGAAATAGAGCCCAGGATGCTCATGTTTTACAGGAGACCTGTAAAAGGAGGGGGGGGGGAGGAAGAATTTATTGGCTCCACAAATCCAAAAAGAAGACTGTAAAATCAGAATTAATGCCTTATCAAGTGTCCCCACATCTACAAAAATGTGTCAACTTCATCAACTGCTAAATTTTGTATTCATAAAGATTTCATTACATTTCAAAACAGCTCCTAGGTTAAATTTTCTCACTTTGTAGGAATTCCCACGCCTGCACGATGATTGCCAGGCTTACATTGCATGTGTTACTTTTAGTCAAAAAATTTCAAATGCAACGTTGTAAAAAGGGCTTTTTACTTTTTAAAAACACATCCACAAAGTCGTTGGTTAGTGGGGATGGGGTGACTTTTAACTGGCTTCCAGGTTGAGGGGCGATGTCTCTACTGTGAAGTATCACTGTCCCTCTCTTGGCCACATGGTCCAAGATGAGGCCCAGATGTCATAAAGAGTCAAAAACAAAATAAAGACTTGGCCAATCCACCTGGGATGTAGTAGACACAGAGTAGTAAATGCTTACTCAATTTATGAAGAGGAGACAGAAAATACATAATTATTCTGTATTTTCAAGTTTTCAGATGGCTTCGTCTCTTGGATGGCCTACTGGCGCTTTTGAGGCCTGGTAGAAAATTCCTCTAGTTTGAAGTGTTATGGGGCCACTAGATCCTGTGTCTTCTGGTGTCGGCAGTAAACACCGGGTGGAAGACTATCTGCTGAGATTCAGAGGGAGCCCCTCAAACATGATTGGACGTGTGCAACAGCAAGGCTGCCATGACTGAGACGGGACTGAGGAAGGTGGAGGGAGGTGCTTCTTGAAAGTGCACCTCCTGCTCTGGCCCAGTAGCTCAGTTGATTAGAGCATCTTCCCTATATGCCAGCGGTTCTCAACCTGTGGGTCGCGACCCCTTTGGGAGTTGAACGACCCTTTCACAGGGGTCGCCTAAGACCATCGGAAAACACATCTATAATTACATATTGTTTTTGTGATTAATCACTATGCTTTAATTATGTTCAATTTGTAACAATGAAAATACATCCTGCATATCAGATATTTACATTATGATTCATAACAGTAGCAAAATTACAGTTATGAAGGAGCAACGAAAATAATTTTATGGTTGGGGGTCACCACAACATGAGGAACTGTATTAAAGGGTCGTGGCATTAGGAAGGTTGAGAACCACTGCTATATGCTAAGGCTGCAGCTTCAGTCCAGGTCACATACAAGAAGCAAGCAATGAGTGCATAAGTAAGTGGAACAACAAATCGATGTTTCTCTCTCAAATCAGTAAATAATTTTTTAAATGCACCTCACTCCACCTCCAGCAGGTCTGACACTTGGATTTCCCAGGACCCAAGTCAGACCTGCTGGTTTGACTCAGGCCCTACCTCCAGCCACTCCTGGGATCCTGACGGTTGAGAAGTGCTGGGATGGTGACCCTTTGGAGGAGGCCTCCATGAGGGCTGGGTGACTTCAGACCAAACTAGGCGGGAGAGTTCCAATCCCAGCTCTGCCCTTTGCCACCTGGATGGCCTTGAGTCCTTCTCAATTTTCTTGTAAAATGGGCAGGGTGATTCGGAGGATGTGAGAAGACGATGAATTTAAAGTGCTTCACACAGTGTGGGCATGTAGTAGGCGCTTAACAAATGGTTGTAGTTGCTGTTAATTCTTCTACAAGAACCAGGTCTAAATTAGGCTGTCTGCCTCATTGCCAAAAAGCCCTCCCTCTAAGGCAGCGGTTCTCAACCTATGGGTCGCAACCCTTTCACAGGGGTCGCCTAAGACCATCCTGCATATCAGATATTTACATGACGATTCATAACAGTAGCAACATTACAGTTATGAAGTAGCAACGAAAGTAATGTTATGGTTGGGTCACAACATGAGGAACTGTATTTAAAGGGCCAGAAGGTTGAGAACCGCTGCTAAGGAGTAAGTGTGGCCTTAAGATGTGAGGAAGGGGTCCATTGGGAATCCATGTCCATCGTGGCAGCTGTAATCTATGATACTGCATGAACCATTTTTAAAACCAAGAGGCCCCACGTTTGGCCTCTTGAATGCTGCATGCTGCGGGGTTAAGTGCTGGGAGCTGCTGATGGCCTCTTGCCGCTTCTTCCAGTTCTTCAGTCTTACCTACCTCATGCCAACCTGCTGAGAAACTGCAGGAGCGCCCCACATACCCAGCCACAGAAACCTCGAGTTAGGCCCCACAGGGAGGCTCATAAAAGGCACTGAAGCTTCTCCTGCATAGTTGCTGCCGGCCACGGCAGACCAAATGTTTACAGACTCAGCTGAAATGAGACCCAGCAGGGTAGATTTCACAAGCAGCCCAGAAAATGTCCCTTCAGCCCCTGTCCCTGGAAAAGCAGGGCACAGAGAGGGAAGAAGCCCACTTGGCCAAGCCCCCTCTCACCCCCAGCAAGACAAGATCAAAGATCTGGGCTCAAGAGTGTACCTATGAGCCTCTTCTAGCTCATTCATTCATTTAGCAAACACTTCCGTGGGCATTTCCTGTGTGCTGGGCTCTGCCAGGGACACAGCCATGACCATAACCAAGACAGACCTGCTCTGTGGAGCTCAATGGATGATTTCAAGGATGGGATGGAATAAGAAAGAGAAGAGATTAAGAGGCTTCCTGGAGGAGGTGACTGGAAGGGCATTCTGGGAGAGGGAACAGAATGTGCAGTAGCCCCAGAAAGGAAAGGGTGCAGCACCTCAGAGCAAACAGGCGCAGGGGAGACATGGAGTCAGGCAGAGTGGCCTCCAAAGTCTGGGTGATCAGGGATCAGGTGTCAGCTAGCGGGTGATGTGGGGGGGAGGAGATCCCTGCCCTCTTAGCAAGGTTCAAGGGTGACTGTCCCCTCCCCTCTCTGGGACCGTCCTTGCTTGGGGATCCAAATCCTCACCATCCCCACACCCCCTTCCCTTGCAACCAGCACTTGCCCCCGTCAGGGAGCCAGCAGCAGCCAGCCCTGGGGAAGGGGTGAGCCACAGTGGCCTCATGGGCCTCTTCAATAACTGAGCCAGGCCCCTCCGATCATCCCTCCCTGCGTATCCCTTATTAGCCGCATCCTCTGTCCTCTGCTCTGCCCTTGTCCAAACAGAGGCTGGCCAAGGATAAAGCAGGGGACCACGTGCTCCTCCAGGTATGAGGTCCCCTCCCCAAAGACCAGAACATAGGAGGTAGGTGTGGCTGGCAGGCGAAGCTGATGAGGTTGGTCATCACACCCCACCCGGACTGAGTCATGGCGACAGCCTATGGTGGCAGGAAGCGCCAGGATGATATCACTGGGGGACAGGGCACCGAGGATGTGGCTAATAAGAGGGGTGCATAGGGAGGAGTGATTGAAGAGGCCTTGGGCTCTGGCAGTGGGGAAGAGGTGTGAGGCGAGAAAGAGAAAGAGAGATGGAGAGCCACAGAAGACGAGACAGAGCTGGAGAGAAAGAGACAGAACAGAAAGAAAAAGAAGAGAGAAGAGGCTGAGACACAGAGAAATAGAGACACAGATGCAAATAGAGACATAAGCAATCACAGATGAACACAGAGGGACCCGAGACCCACAGAGGTGTTAAGCCACTGAGCTGTCATGCCCCCTGTCCCTTGTACCCACCAGGTGGCGTTCGAAAGCCGCGCAGCCATCGCTGCCTAGCGCCTCCTTAGCAGGAGGCTGGGCCCCAAGGAGGAGGGATGGAGGTGGAGGCTGGTGCGGGGTGGGGGTGGAGAGGGGGCCTCTCTAACCTGGCCATCCCAGGCCAATGCCCTGGGGAGGGGGGTGCATGCCTCATGTGTATATCTATGCTTGTTTGGGGCTGTGTCTGTTTTGGTCTGTGTGCTTTTTTTAATATATATTTTATTGATTTCAGAGAGGAAGGGAGAGGAAGTGAAAGATAGAAACATCAATGATGAGAGAGAAGCATTGATCGGCTGCCTTCTGCATGCCCCACACTGGGGACTGAGCCCGTAACCCGGATGTGCCCTGACTGGGAATTGAACCGTGACCTCCTGGTTCATAGGTCAACGTTCTACTACTGAGCCACACCAGCGGGGCTGTGAGCGCTTGTTTTGAAGTGGGTGTGTCTGCATAGGTCTGGGAGTGAATGTTCACACGTGTCCTTGAGCGTGTCTCTGGGGAGGAGAGGTGACTCTCTGTGTCTTCCTGTCTCCAGACCCACAGAAACCTGCACTACCTCTCCATTCACCTTCCCCGGCAGCTCTGTGTCGAGTCACCGAAAGAATTAGAGAACTGAAACATTTATGGAGCACTTTCTGGTGGCGCCCAGAGTCTGTCATGGGACCCCCAAGGAAAGGTGACAGGAGACAGAAACGGGTGTTCATGGAACAGACTGAGCAAAATTTAGGTTCTACTAAACCTCAGCACCTACCGTGTGCCAGGCCCTAGAGGGCTACTTTTAAGCTGTGGACTCAGTTTCCTCGTCTGTAAAATGGACCTGATATTAGCATCTACCTCATAGCTTTGCTGTTAAGTGATGGAGTTGAGTTTTGTAAATCTCTTTAAACACTGCCTGGCATAGCCTAAGGACTCAGTAAGTGTCAGAAATCACTTATAACTGCAAGCACATCCATTAACCCACGGGTCAGTGGGAGCCCCTGAGAATCCTCCCCGCACTGCTCAGGATAAGAGGATTGTCTTAAAGACCTAACAAGGTGGATGCTCAGATGCCGCACAGAAACTTCCCTTTTGGTCTAGCTCACCGGTTCTCTCAGTCAGTGTACAGAAAAATGAGATCATGATAGGTGCTGTTTCAGGCGTCAGGGACTGGGCAGTGAACAAAACAGACAAAAATCCCTGCCTTCGGGGAGTTTCTGCTCTCGTGGAAACAAAACACAATAAATGAAATTGATTTGTCACTCGACAAAGGTGAGTCATTATAATTACTTATTCTCCATCAAAGGCTTTCAATGCACTTTGCCATTTTACCTTCCAGAAAGATGGTACTAACTTATTCCAGCAACAGATGTGTCTATTGACTTGCACCCTCACAGAACTTAATATCTTTTTTTTAAATATATTTTTTATTGATTTTTTACAGAGAGGAAGGGAGAGAGATAGAGAGTCAGAAACATCGACGAGAGAGAAACATCGATCAGCTGCCTTCTGCACATCTCCTACTGGGGATGTGCCCGCAACTGAGGTACATGCCCTTGACCGGAATCGAACCTGGGACCCTTCAGTCCGCAGGCTGATGCTCTATCCACTGAGCCAAACCGGCTTCGGCTTGATATCTTTGTTGAATATTAGAGGGGGGGAGAATCCTAGGGTGATTAAACACTTTTTCATGTGAGTCTTTACTTTATGATTTCCCACCTATGTCTTTTATTTTTATTATTTTTTAAAAAATAATATACCACTTTTTTATTTTTTTAAAATGGTACAGCCACTTCATATTTATTTATTTATTTTAAATCCTCACCCAAAGATATTTTTCCATTGATTTTTATTTTTCATTATTATTTTTTTATTGATTTCAGAGAGGAAGGGAGAGGAAGAGAGAGAAACATTAATGATGAGAGAATCATTGATCAGCTGCCTTCTGCACGCCCCCTACTGGGGATGGAGCCTGCAACCTGGACATGTGCCCCTTAACCGGAATCAAACCTGGGACCCTTCAGTCCGCAGGCTGCTTTAGCCACTGAACCAAACTGGCTAGGGCTGTCTTTTATTTTTAATCTTAATTTTTTTCATGTTAATCCTCACCTGAGGATATTTTTCCCATTGATATTTAGAGAGAGTGGAAGGGAGGGGGAGAGACAGAGAGAGAGAAACATCGATGTGAGAGAGAGACACATAGATTGGTTGCATCCCCCATGGGCCTGGACCAGGGCCAGGGATCGAGCTTGCAACCTAGGTATGTGCCCTTGACCAGAATCAAACCCGGAACCCTTCAGTCCAAAGGCCGATGCTCTATCCACCAAGCCAAACCAGCTAGGGCTATGTCTTTTATGTGTTCAAAGTGACATCCATGTTCTTTGCATATCTCTGTTTTTATTTCTCTCTAATGACTCTTTATATATGAAGGATGCTACTTTTGAACATGTTGTTAGCAAGTAGCCTTTGTTTTTAATAGAGCTAGGAATAACATAATTTACCATCAGGGACCACCATGAGCCCTCATTTACCAGGTATCCTAGCAATGAATTTCTTATGAAATTTCTTTGGAGTGGGACACATAGACCCAAGAAGTAGTAGCGATGAAGAGAACAGTCTGACCTGAGATAAGACCTCTCTTAGCTCAGGATTTGTGTCCATCTTCTAAAATAGATTCCACATTGCCAGGGACCTTTCTAACACAAATTAGATCAGGCCACTCCCTTGTTTCAAACCCTCCCATGGCTCCCCATTGCTCTTCGAAGAAAATCCAAACTCCTCCCCATGCCCTTCTCAAAGCCACCCTTTCCACGCCACATTTCCCTTTGGGTACCGAATCAGGTAGAGGCACCTGAGCTCTCCTGCTAACTCATTTCTGCCATGTCCCAGGGGCCCTGCTTCACCTTCCTGTGTGGCTTCGGGGAAGCCTCCGTTTTCTCGTCTGAGAAACAGAACAAAAGTACGGACCTCATAGGGTTGGTGACAGGGACCCAATGGGGTAACTGATTGGAAAGCATGGAGGGATGTCCATTTGCTTTTTCCATAACCTTGTTAGCATCTCTTCCTGGGGAAGGAGAGACATTGGCAAACAGCTGCCTGGGGACTCACTTTCTTGATCAAAGTGAGGATACAAAGTTAGTACTATTACTGAACCAGGGAGGACATACCCTTCAGGGCTCAGGGAGTGCACAGGATCTGGTAGGGATTGTAGGGAATTCGTGTCCCGTCCACAGAGGGCCCACCGCTGACACTTGGATTGGGGGCCCAGTAGAGCTCCAACCTCTTACATGGAAACACTCATTTACCAATTCTGTGAAACAAAAACAGCCCTAGCTGGTTTGGCTCAGTGGCCAGAGCGTGGGCCTGAGGACTGAAGGGTCCCGAGTTCAATTCTGATCAAGGGCACATGCTTGGGTTGCAGGTTTGATTCCCCAGTGGCGGCTGATCAATGAGTTTCTCTCATCATTGATGTTTCTATCTCTCTCTCTCTCCCTCTCTGAAATCAATAAAATGTAAAAGAAATAAATACAACAAAAGCATCGTGTGGGCCTCTGGGCTTGCAGTTTGAGAGACTGCTGGCCCAAGGGAACAAGTCTAAGAACAAACCTCTTCTGGCCCTGGCCAGTGGGCTCAGTGGTTAGAGTGTTAGCCCATGCACCAAAGGATTGTGGGCTCGATTCTTGGTCAAGGGCACCTACCTGGGTTGCAGGTTTGCTCCTGACCCGGGTGGAGGCATGTGTGGGGGGTAACCAATCGATGCGTCTCTCTCACATTGATGTTTTTCTCTCTCTTTCCCCCTCCCCCTCCCTTGCTCCAACTCTCTCTAAAAATCAATGGGGGGCGGGGGGGCAGGGGACAAAACTCTTTTGTGTCACAAGAGACTAAACATCGCCCTAACCGGTTTGACTCAGTGGATAGAGCGTCGGCCCTCGGACTGAAAGGTCCCAGGTTCGATTCCGGTCAAGGGCATGTACCTTGGGCATGTACCCAGTAGGGGGTGTGCAGGAGGCAGCTCATGGATGTTTCTCTCTCATCGATGTTTCTAACTCTCTATCCCTCTCCTTTCCTCTCTGTAAAAAATAAAATATATTTTTTAAAAAAAGAGTGACAGGTCAGAAGCAGATTTTTTTTTTTTTTTTTTTTTTTTAAAGAGAGACTAAATATCTGTGATTCCAGAATTTGGCCAAATTCAGTGGATATGTCACCCGTAGGGGCAAACTGGCACAGCACTCCCCCTCCCTTCCTATCTGCCTGCAGTACTGGGGGACACCAGCCCCACCCACATGTGTCCCTTCTGCTTCAGAGGACCCATGCATTCTGGCCCGTTTTTAAAACCTGTTCTTCTCACTTCCCACTGATCCTCTGATCTCCCTCAGAACCTTCCCCAACATTCCTTTGCCCCCTAAGACACCCAGAAGTGACCTGTGTGTTGATTACTACCCGGAACCCTGACCCTTCTACTAGTGAGCCCTGGATTCTAGAATGTTCATGAGGAGGGGTGAGCATTCTGAGGGTCTAGAGCAGCTGTGGGCAAACTACGGCCCGCGGGCCGGATCCGGCCCGTTTGAAATGAATAAAACTAAAAAAAGAAAAGACCGTACCCTTTTATGTAATGATGTTTACTTTGAATTTATATTAGTTCACACAAACACTCCATCCATGCTTTTGTTCCGGCCCTCCGGTCCAGTTTAAGAACCCATTGTGGCCCTCAAGTCAAAAAGTTTGCCCACCCCTAGTCTAGAGCGCCAGGCCTTCCAAGATGCTGGGAGTCCGCAATTTCAGTGATCCTACGGTTCTGAGCCTCCCAGGTTCCAGAACTCGGGGATTCTCCAGCTTGTCCCTGTCCGCCCGGCTCTTCGATAATTGCCCCTGACAGATAATAGTGTCTCTGGGCAGAAACCATGATTCCTCTAATCCAGCAGCCCAAGCACAGGGCCTGCTGCCCACAGCCACCTGGCTTTCCCTAACAGCTTAATGAGAAAGTCAGAATTAATTGGAACTGGCACCCAACACTTACAGGGCTCAGTGTGGCCGGCTTGGCCTCCATATGTTAAAGCCAAGTGTCCCTGGGCCTTGCTCTGATCTATCCTAGACATCAACAGGTATGACACGTGAGGCCTGGAGCTTAGCCTGATAAGGGAGGTGGCTGGGGCCGTGATGACCTGGTTCTGCAGGTAGAGCCAGCCTGCTCACCTTCCCTGGAGAGAGCGCACACCCTCGTTCTACCACGTCCCTCTGTCTGCCTCAGTTTTCCTCCTTCGTTGGATGAACCAGCCGCATGGTTTGCTGTAAATTGCTCAGTACATGCATTGTGCTGGCTGGAATCCGTCCTTGCCCCCCTGGGGAGACTCCCAGAGGGACAGAACTGGTTTATTATTTCAAGAGCTATTATCAGAGAGATTATACTACTTCACACTCCAAACCCCAAATTGTGCGATGGCTCTTTTCCCCAAACCCCAGCGACATGGTGAATTATCAAACTTTTTCACCTTCAGCAACCTAACAGATTTCATTTTAAAAAGGTATTTCATGGTAGTTTTATTTTATATCTAGTTTACCGTGAGTGAAAATGACTTCCTCTCATATGTTTAGAAGACACTGTATTTCCTTTTTTTAAAAAAAATGTATTTTTATTGATTTCTGAGAGGAAGAGAGAGGAGGAGAGAGATAAAAACATCAATGATGAGAGAGAATCATTGATCGGCTGCCTCCTGCACACCCCCTATTGGGGATCGAGTCTGCAACCCGGGCATGTGCCCTTGACTGGAATTGAACCTGGGACCTTTCAGTCCACAGGACGATGCTATATCCACTGAGCCAAACCAGCTAAGGCCTGTATTTCCTTTTCAAAAACTGTTCATATGTTTTGCTTTTTCTATTGGCCTTTTGGGCATCATTGAGCTTTTGAAGCTTTTTACATATTAAGGAAATCAGCCTTTTCTCTATCAGTCTTGGAAAAGTTTTCCTGACTTTGTCTACTGACTGTCTAGTATTTGTGTGTGTGTGTGTGTGTGTGTGTGTGTGTGTGTGTGTAAGAATTTTATATTTGTTTGTAGTCAGTTATTAATCTTTTAATTAAAGACTTCAGGGTTTAATGTCATGCTTTAACAAACTAGGATTATTATTTTTAATTCCCATGTTTTCTTCGAGTAGTTTATAGTTTGTCTCTCTCTCTCTCTCTCTCTCTCTTTTCTGGGAATTGTAATCCATCTGGAATTTGCTTTTAGCCACTTTCAAAATCTTCATGTGAAATCTCATGATTGTGTAAGAAGCTTCATCGTCAGCGGACAATAGCGTGAGTGTTGAAGCCAAGTGGCTGGGATTCAAATCCTGGCTCTGCCATTTTCGCTGTGTATTGCCAGGGGAACGGTGCATCCTCTCTGTGCCTCAATTTAGTCGTCTGTAAAATGGCGGATAACAGCGTCATGTGAGAATTAAGGGACGTGTTCTATTTTTAAAAATATGTTTTATTGATTTTAGAGAGAGAGAAAGAAACATCACTTTGTTGTTCCGCTTACTTATGCATGCATTCATTGGCTGTTTCTTATATGTGCCCTGACCTGGGATTGAATCGATAACCTTGGTGTATTGGGACGGTGCTCTAAGCAACTGAGCTAACCAGCCAGGCCAAATTGCATTTCTTTCTGAATATCCTCTTGAAACTAGACAACCAATGGGTCCAGGCTGCCTGTCACTACTTGAGCCAATTCAGCAGAGACAGGGTTGATTCATATATGAGCGTTTATTCCAGTACCGCCAGCAGTATGGGAGAGCAGCAGGTCATCCACAAAAATCTGCTCTGCAAACCCCCATAAACCAGCTGCTTATATCGAGTGGGACTAAGATTACTTGGGGAAGAAGGGGTTGCAGGCATGGGGAAGTAGGCTGTGGGGGCTGGGTGGGACTCCATTTTTTGGGCACAAAGGTTGTTAATCTTTCCATGATAATAGGCAGTTCTTGACTGAGAATGGACCACATTCCAAGGTGGACTCCCAGGTCCTGGGTGGGGATACAACTCCCAGCCAGGCTAGAATGTCCTTTCTTTAACCAGAACAAGGCAGTCATGGTTAACAGAGCATGGTTCATATTTCCCATAACCATAGCTAGTCCCCAATATTCTATTTTTTGCCCCTCACACTCTCAGCATAGACAATTATCAGTGACTGTAACATTTCAGTAACATTTCTCAGTGCTCTACCCTCAGTCATTTCATCCTCATAACAGCTCCATTGGACAGATGGGAACATGGAGGCCCAGGGTTGTTAAGTTCCTTCCTGGGATCTTTCAAGGGTCAAGGTCGGGGTTAGAGCCCACACTCTGTCCACTGCCCCGTTCTGGCCTCAGCCTCCCTCTCACCCTCCCTCCTGCCACTGCCGGAGGAGTTCCCAGGGGGCTTCATCTTAACTGGCTTCTAAGTATAGACTGAATCATGGAGGTCGAGCCAGCATCCTGGAGACCCAGAACTGGTCAGTCCTGTCCTGGCGGGTAAGACAGTGGGCAGGCACAGACAGCAGGCAATCAGGGAAGGCTTTTGGGAAGAGGTGTGACTGGGGAGGCAAGAGGAGCCTGAGAAAGGGGTTGCCAGGGAGGGGGGACATAGGATTGGGGATGGGTGAGCCCCTGCTCACAAGCCTCCTGTGGCTGCCACTGACCACAAGCCTTTACTCCTGCTTTCCCCCCACGAGGCACACACTGAACTATATAGTTGGTGATCGCGGGAAGGTGTCTCCTTGGTGGGAATATTGAACTCCTATTCATCTGCCAAAGCCCTAGCACCAATGCCTACCCCGTCTGGGAAGCCATGCCCACATACTGGCCTTTCCCAGCCTGGGTTCTCTCCTCCTACTTAAGCCCTGACCTCATAGGGCTGGGAGTGTCTGTGTCCAAGTCTGTATCCCTCATCCTCAACTTGGAGACCCTTGAGGGCAGGGTCCTAGGTTGTGATGTCTCTGGTGCTTGGCATTGCCCAGCCCAACCAACAGAGCAGATGCTGTTTGAATGTGTCTTGAAGGAAATAAGGGAATAAATGAGTAAGCGATGAATAGAATTCGAAATCACTTATTTCCCTCTGCCCACAGCCCTCCAGTGTTCCCACCTCCCTCAGGGTAAAAGCCCAAGTCCTCCCCAAGGCCCACATGGCTCTGTAAGACCTGTCCCTCATCACCTCCCTGACCTCACCTCCTCCCTCTCTCCCCCTTGCTCACTCTGCTCCAGCCACCAGGGCCTCCTAGCCGTTCCTCCAACCACCAGGCATGACCCTGCCCCAGGGCCCTTGCATGTGCTGTTCCCGCCCCGTCTGCAGCACTCTTGACCCTTTGCTTGACTGACTCACTGCTTCTCGCCTTCAGAACTCAATTCAAATGCCACCTCCTCAGAGAGATCTCTCTTGACCTAGATCTCTGAGAGATCTCTCTTCCCTTCCTTCTTCTCCGCTCCCTAGCCCTTCCCAGGACAGGGTGCATTGTGATGTGTTTCCTTATTGTGGGTTTTGTTCGCGGGTATCGGGGCGCTTCCAGGAGGCACTTGATGCATCAGTGCATGACCGGAGGGGTGTCTGCGGGTGGGGACGAGGGGCCCTGGGTCCGCCCTGCCCTCGGTCTGCCCCGCCCTCAAGGGACCTCCCTCGGGCACAGCGGGCGTGGCCAGGCGGGCGGGCGGGGCGCGGCGGGGGCGGGCTGCTCGTCCTGTCGGGCGGGTGCGCTGGGCACGAGGGGCCGGGGCCGGGGCCGGGCGGGGAGCGCCCGGCGGGCGCCATGGAGGGGCTTCGGCGGGGCCTGTCGCGCTGGAAGCGCTACCACATCAAAGTGCACCTGGCGGACGAGGCGCTGCTGCTGCCGCTCACCGTGCGGCCGCGCGACACGCTCAGCGACCTGCGCGCCCAGCTGGTGGGCCAGGGCGTGAGCTCCTGGAAGCGCACCTTCTACTACAACGCGCGGCGGCTGGACGACCACCAGACGGTGCGCGACGTGCGCCTGCAGGACGGCTCCGTGCTGCTGCTCGTCAGCGACCCCAGGTGGCGGGCCGGGGGGGGGGGTCCGGGGTGAGAGTGGGTCCGGGCTGGCAGAGGCAGGCAGGGAACCGGAGGGCCTGTGGGGGTGGGGGAGGGGAGTGAGTCAGGGCCTGGCTGGGGTCCGGGTAGGTGGGACGTGGGCGGGCGGGTAGACCAGGGGTCCTTCCCGGCCCCTGGAGCGCCTTCTCCCCCGGCCCGGCACTGCCCTGGTGGGCACCGGCTGAAACGGGAATGGAGGGAGGCAGGCACCCAGAGACGCCAGGAGGGCGGCTGGATGCCCCCTGCCTGCTTCCTTCTTTTCTCTGCCTCTGTCCGCCTCTGGCCTCCCCTCCCTTTCTTTGTCTCCCCTCTCTGCGCGCTGCTGTCCTATTTATTCCACTTCCCATCATTCTTTCTGCCTCTCTATGGCTCTGTCCATTTCTGTCTGGCCATTCTGTCTGCTCTTTTCTCTGTCTCTCTTTCCCTACGTCTCTCTCGGTGCATGCCTGTCTCTGTTTGGCTCTGTCTCTGTCCTTCTGAGTCTCTGGTCCTTCCTTCTCTCTTCATCCATCTCCCCCACTACACCTGCCCACCCGCATTCCCATCCTGACACTTGCTGCCTCCACTCTGACCTGGCCATCTGGAGTCCTGGCCAGGGTGACCCCGAGGGAAGGATCTCAGAGGCAGGGGGAGATGGTGGGACGGTGCAGAGAAGGGCTTCTGGGCCGTGGGAAGAGCACACATGGAGGCCTGGGGCTGCCCTGGGAGGTGGGGGAGGCTGGCAGGGGCTGGCCACAGAGCTCCACCTTGGAGATGTTGGGCAGGGGACACACTGGAGCCGAATGTGTAACCCTGGAGTTCATGGGGGTCGTGCTTGTCGGGCCACCGAGGCTGGTCTGCCAAGCCTGGGTGATGTTTTGAGAGCAGGAGCCTCAGATGCTGGTCCTGGAGACTCAAGGTGTGTGTGTGGGAGGAAGGATCTCAGGGGCAGGGGGAGACAGTGGGATGGTGACTGATGGGGGTTGGGGGCTTGGGCTGGGAGAGGGTGTTCCCGGCAGTGCACCTTATTCTACAAGGTCTGGAAGCTGGATGACCCCAGACATCCACACACCATAATCACGTTCAATACGCAATAAGCATTTATTGAGTGCCTACTGTGTGCCAGGCCACGTGCTGGGCACTGGAACCCAGTGGGGACCCAGACCAGGCCTGCCCTCACGGAGCAGACATGAAACCAAATAAACATGATTAATGTCAGATTGGAATGTTTTACACCTTCCTCCTTCCCTCCCTCAGCTCCTTCAGGTCTTTGTTCAGATATATAAGTCCTGGCAGAAATATATATATATTATTGATTTCAGAGAGGAAGGGAGAGGGAGAGAGAGATAAACATCAATGATGAGAGAGAAACACTGACCGGCTGCCTCCTGCACACCTCCTTACTGGGGATCGCAACCCCGACATGTGCCCTGACTAGGAATCAAACCGTGAACTTCTGGTTCATGGGTCAGTGCTCAACCATTGAGCCACACCAGCCAGGCCTCATCCCTGCTTTTATCTTTCTCTCTGACACTTACCAACCCCTGACTTCTCTATATTTTTCTAATTTGTTTTTTAACTCCATCTCCTCCAGCAGACTATAAACTTTACGATGGCATTGTTGTTCATCCTCTTCACTGCTGCCTGGCACATAGTAGGTGCTCAATAAATATTTGTGGAATGTATGGTCTGGAGGGGAGGAAAGGGCTGGCAGAGCACTTTCCTGGAGCCCTAGCAGTTCCTGGATGCGGGGGAGAAGGCCTCTGACTTGGGGGTAAGTCCTGGCAGACGTGGGAAGATGCATCAGCCGGACACTGAGCAGATAGGTGAGCACGGAGGTGAGGGCTGTGTCCGGTCTGCAATCTGTGTCTTCCTGTCCTCCTTCAGGTAGTCTGGGTTGGAGGAGGTGGAGCCATGACCGAGGGGACCGAAGATGCTGGCTGAAGGAGCAGGCTGGGTGGGGGACACCTTCGGGAGGTAAGTCATTCCAGGGACCTTACCTATTGTGAGGACCACAGTTGGGGGGAAATGAGGCCCAGAGAGGAGAAGGGACTCACCTCTTTTGAGTGTCACCACCCCCGCCCCCAACTCCAAACCCCTGTGCTTTTCACCCCTTGGGCAAGGACACTCCCCTTGCCTTCTCACTTACCTTTACACTAACCGCGTTGCCCCTAACATGAATGATGTTGCCCAGACTTGCTGTGTGGCTTTGGGTGAATGACTGCCTCTCTGGGCTGTCACCCGCCTCCTCACTTTGTACTCTTTGCCTGAATTCCCGTGGCTCCCACCAGGTGGCTCCAGACAGCCAAGCTCCCTCTAAGAATGGCTGGCTACCTGTGGCTGGAGGGCCATCCTTGTCTCTCCTGGGGGGCACCAGGCCCGTGGGGAAGGAGGGAATGACTGCAGGCGTTGCTGTTCACACCCATCGGGAGGGGATAGTAGGGAAAAGGGAAGAAGGAAACCTGGCCAGAGAGCTGGTGTTTCATGCTCCTAAAGGCCTGAATTGAGATTGTCTTGTCCACCCCTCCTGCTATTCCAGGTTCTGGGCTCCTAGGGTGGACAGTGAAACACTGGCCTGACCAGCTGATGCCCACTGCCATGGACAGTCCTGAGGGAGCCCCACTCCCTGACACTGAGCGAGGACATTGTCGCCCCAACCCAGCCAATCAGGTTGTACTGTGTGACCTGAGGCCATGCCGCAGGAACCACTGTGCCAGCTTGGGCAGCATGTGAAGAGAAGCACAGAGGAGAGAGGAGAGGAAATCAGGCAGCACCTCTCCCACCTTGTACATTCTCTTGGCCCAAGCTGTGCCCCTGCGAAAGGCACCTTCCACACCCCTCTCTGCGGCTCCAGCCCAACTGGAATTCCAGCCTCCTCCAGGAAGTCTTCTCGGATGCCCTCCTGCCCAGCCAGTGAGCACCGCATCCTCTTGTGGGTCCCCACGAGCTCCTCTACTGTGAACAGCCTTGGCTGTGGGGTATAGCCAGTCGCTCAGGAAATCTCAAATGACTGAAGGTGGAGGCTGGGGGACGCAGCCCGCTCCCCGTTCTCCAGCGGCGTTCTGTGTTCTACCCTTTTCCCCAAATATCTCCTCTCATTGCATCTGTGCCCGCCCCCTTGGCGTGCCCTCCCTTAATGCCTTGCCCCCTGCCTGCTGCATGGGGTTTCCTGGTTGTGTCGGAAGGACTCTGGTCGAGTAGGCAGAGATCTGGGGGCCCCTGTGCCTGGGACAGCACTGAGGCTTGGGTGGTAATCTTTTCTTTTTCTTTTTCTCCATTGCACTCATTTGTATTGTGACAATAAAGCACGTTTCTGCACAGTCCCAGATGCCGACAACAGCTCCTTACTGTTGGCTGCAGCCGCTCACCCTGCTTTCCACGCTGAGCCTGGTGTCACGGGTGGTGATTTTGAGGACATTCCAGGCAGTGTGCTGTGGGAATTCTGGGCACAAGATCCCCCAGATAGAATGCGGAGCCTCAGTTGGATCTCTGGCCTGCAGCCGTGTGGAGTCTGGTCCTTTGTGCAGACCGGGAGGCTGGTTGGGGGTGGAGGGTCGGGCCACGCGTGGTGTGGCGTTCACGCTCCAGCTGCTGGCCTCGAGCAGGGAAGAGGCACAGGAGCCTGGGAAGAAATAATGTTTTAATTAAGAAAGAGTCATGTTGGCCGCAAGGCCCAGAGCGGAGACAGGTAGATAAGACATCATGCCTGTGGCGCTTGGGGGCCCAGGGACACCTCCTTCCAGGGCCCAGCAGGGAGGTGGGGCTTTTTAATAATCATCCCAGCTCAGGTCCGCAGCAGCTCCCTGCCAGGGTCTGTCCCACAGACGTGTGGGCCAGCTGTGCTGTTTAACAGCCATGATTACGGCCCATTTTACAGACCGGGTGTCCCAGGTCACCACCCTCCCCTCCAGGCTGCTACTCCAGCAGCCCTTGAACTGAGGGGTCCTCAGCCCACGCAGGGGGTCCTGGGTGAGGATGGGGGAGGGTTTCCTGCGTCTAGAGGGGATGGGGGTGTGGGGAAAGCACTTTCAGGGAGTTTTCACCCTTAACAAACACTATGCAAATTTAATGCAAATGACATGCAAATCGCCACCCATTTCTTAAGCCTCGGCAGCTCTGGCATGTTGTGAAATAATAATGTTGGACCTGTCCCTTGGTGTGGGTCTGGAGGCGAGATACGAAGCCTTTCCCTTCTTTCCTCCTCCCTTTCCCTTTCCTTCTTTTTTCCTTTCCTCCCTCCCTTTTTCTTCCTTCCTTTATTTCCTTCCCTCCCTCCCCTTCCTTCTCTCCCTCCTTCCCTTCCTTCACATTCCTGAGATGAACACAAACAGCAAAAATGGCTTCTGGTGTCACTATTTTCCAGGTGGGGAAACCGAGGCACAAGCCTGACCTGAGGTCCCAGGGCCACGTTGGGAAAGTGTCCCCACCAAGTGTCCTTAGCGGCCAAGGTGGGTGGTTCCTATGACCCAAGGAGAAGAGCTGACGGTGGCTGGACAGGCTCACGGGGTTTCTTGGCCTTAGACGGCAGGCTGCTGAGCTTGGATCTGGAGAAATCTCGCACTGACTTGCCCATTCCTCCAGCCCTTCTTTCTCCTCCCACTCCATCATCATATTCCTTGAATTCTGGACACAACCCTTCTGCTCCATTTGCATGCCTTACCTTCTCTGTTTGGCAAGCTTCTATTTATCCTTTAAAACCCCAGCTCCAGTGCCCCTTCTTCATGAAGCCATTTCTGATCCTCTAAGAAGAGCCTCTATTTCCCTCTGGGCTTCTGTGGCCCCCGGTCTCTCTTTCTGGTCTGGCCATGGCCACTTGGGGCCAGCAGTGTCACGGTACACCCTGACAGTTCCAGCACCCGCCTGGTAATGACACACTTCCAGACCTTTGCATATGCATATTCTCTACCCAGAATGCCTTTTTCAGTCTTTTGCACCTGGCACACCCCTAAATTTTCAATGCCCACCACTAATGCCCCACCTCCATGTGGGCTCTACCGCTCTCTCCCAGACCACACCGGGGTCCTGCAGCCTCCATCCCTCTTTCTGGCCCACACCTGCCCCTTGGAACTGGGAAGTCTGTGTGTCCTCCCAGTCTGGGGGTTGCCTCTGGGGACCTGGGGTCATCCAGGTTGGGACTAGGTACAGAGGGGCTGGCTGTCTTTGAATGTGTATTGGACAAAAGATTAAGTATTTGAAAACAAAATCAAATTCAAACTTCATATCTAAATGCTTCCTTCACCCTTTCCTCTTGCTCACATCCAGGCCTTTGCATAAGCTGTTTCCTTTGCCAGGAATGCCTTTCCCCTTGAATCCTATTCTGGGGGACCCTAAGCCAGGCGCCTCCCCTCTCTGGGCTGAGAAACTGGGGGAGCCCGCCCCCCACCCCAGGGCCTCTCAGGCTCCTGGCTCCACCCCAGGAGCAAGTCTGGGCTGTGAGAAGTTTCGGGTGAGACTTGGCAGCCACTTCTCTCTCTGGGGCCCACGGCGTCCCAGGGAGGAGCCACCTCCTGCCTTAGCTGCCCACCTGGTCTGTGCTCTCAGAATGTCAAGGGGAATTTTCCTGGGTGGCAAGTAAATCCAGACAGTTCCCAGAGGAGGCACCTGTGGCTTCGCTAGAAACCACACTTACCCGACCTCCGGCTTCAGTCCTGTTCGCTCTCTTTCTCTCCTCCCCCCTCCCTCCCTCCCTCCCTGAACTCAAAAGAACCTCCTTCCCCCCGCCCCCACCCCACCCATGCCCTGAATGTGACCTGGGACATTTTCAAAAGCTGCTGGGGACATGCAGTTTGAAATAACTGATTAAGCACCACCAGTTTACACTGGGACAGCGTGGTGACCAGGACACACAGCCGTGGGCCCTCCTGGGGCTTCAGGTCCAGCAGAGGAGACAGGCTACAGCGTGGGGGCCGCTCCTGGGCTCCCAGACACAGCCTCCCTCTGAGTGACCTTGGGTGGTCTTTGTCCCGCTCTGGGCCTCCGTTTTCCCACCGCCAGAGGGGGGAGGTGTTTAGGGTGGCTGCGCCAGGAGCTACTCTCATGGCACAGGCTGTTTGTTGGCAGAGAGATCCTGACTCATCCCCGTGTCCAAATGGGTTTGAAAGAATCCTCCAAGGGGAAAAGAGTTGTAGGAAACAAAACAAAACAAAAAAGTCACGGAGTTGACCACCCAGCCTGCCATCTGACTCACCTGGGAGGAAACAGCCTCCCTGCCACCCCTGCATCATCCGGGAAACTTGCCGGTCTCTCCCCTCGTGGCCAGGGCTATCCCCTGCAGGCTGCCGGCCTCACTGTGAGGGCTCAGGCCTGGCCCCGAGGGCTCCTGACTAGGCACTGACCTCACCCTTGTGTTCTGAGCTCCAGACCCACAAGACCCCGGGCTGGGGTCCCACCCTTTCTAGCTACAGGCACTTGCATGTGTTGTTTCTAAGTGTGGAGTTCCCTCTGCTCACCCCTCATCTTTCATTCTCCGATTTGCAGGTTCCCTGTCCCTTCCTTGGGGAGGCCCGAAACAAGTCTCCAGTTTTGCATTCTCACACCATCCTGTTCTTTCCCTTTGTGGCATTAATTATTTAGATTGTTATTCATTCAATGTGTATTTTTCTCTGCTAGCCTGGGGGCACCGTGACAGCTGGGAAGGGGTCTCAGCTGATCACCACTGGATCACACAGCATTTAATAACCCAGTGTGTGCTATCAACAATAACATATACATATAAAAAATAAGCCAGTGGACAGGACTGGGCTACCAGGGACATCCTCCCTTCTCAGGCTCAATGAAGGCCCCCTGCCCCAGCTCCTGTCACCATCGTGCCCAGCTCCAGGTGGCCAAGGGGCACAGGGGCTCGGGATTGGGATTCCAGGCATTCTGGCTCCTGCCACTGTGATAAATGGGAAAAATTCAGAATGAATTATTGGCTGCTCCTCTGGCCTGATGTGGACAGATAAAGAGTGTCCTTGCTGCTGCGTCTGCCCACCACCTCTCAGGAGTTAATTAGAGGTTGGGAAGTGGCCGGCTCAGGGGAAGGTCCCAGAAGGCGCTGCTGCTGGATGGAGCTGGGTGCAAAGCCGAGCTCTGCTGGGCCACTCGGGCAATTCACTTTCCCTCTCTGAGCCTCAGTTTTCTCACTTGGAAAAAGGAAAGAGGAAACATCCTTGTCTGTTGGGATGAATTTCTCGGGAGAATCACCTTGAGCTAGGAGAGTGGCATACGGTAGCTATCCGATGAATGCTGCAGGAATGGCAAGTTGTCTTTGCAGGCTTAATTCTTCCTCTCCAACCACCACCAGCAGAATGAAGTGAGGGTTAGGGGTAGATTTGTTTCCCTCACATGGCGAGAGATAGCACAGGGCAAACACAGGTCTGTTTGTAAGAATTGATCTAAGACAACTACCACAAAGGACCGACAGTTTGTCTGAACTACTTCCTTTTCCGTCAACTTTCAGATTGCCTGACCCCATTGCGAGGGTACAGTGCCCTCTGGTGGGCAGTGCAAAGGTGGCATGAATACAAATGTCATCAAGTCAGCCTCGCACTGACTGGTAGAAAGATCATGGAAGCCATAAATGTAATTTAAAACTTTCTGGCACCACTAGAAAAAGTAAACGTAAGCAGGTAAATTTTATTTTAATAATATTTTATTAAAATATTATTTGATTCAATACATTCAAAATATTTTAATATGCAACCAATATAAACATTTGTTAATGAGCTGTCTTACATTCTTTTTTTCATACCAAGTCTATAGAATCTGGTGTGTATTTTATACTCACAGAACATCTCAATTTGAACTATTAACATTTTTATTTTATTTATTATTATTTAAAAAATATTTTTATTGCCGAAACCGGTTTGGCTCAGTGGATAGAGCGTCGGCCTGCGGACTGAAGGGTCCCGGGTTCGGTTCCGGTCAGGGGCATGTGCCTGGGTTGCGGGCACATCCCCAGTGGGAGATGTGCAGGAGGCGGCTGATCGATGTTTCTCTCTCATCGATGTTTCTAACTATCTCTCTCCCTTCCTCTCTGTAAAAAATCAATAAAATATATTTAAAAAAAATATATATTTTTATTGATTTCAGAAAGGAAAGGAGGAGGAGGGAAAGAGAAAAAAACATCAATGATGAGAGAGAATCATCAATCGGCTGCCTTCTACACAACCCCCACTGGGGATCGAGCCTACAACTTGCCCAGGTTGGGAATTGAACTGTAACCTCCTGGTTCATAGGTTGACACTCAACCACTGAGCCATGCTGGCCGGGCTATTATTATTATTTTTAATCCTTATCCAAGAGAATGAGGATATTTTCTGCCATTGATTTTTAGAGAGAGTGGAAGGGAAGGGGGAAACGGAGAGAGAGAGAGAAACACTGATGTGAGAGAGACGCATCGATTGGTTGCCGCCCACATGCTCCCCAACTTGGGGGCGGGGATTGAACCTGCAACCCAGGTACATTCTACCCACTAAGCCATGCTGGCCAGGGCTGAACTAGTAACATTTTATTTTTTATTTATCTTTTTAATATATTTTTATTGATTTCAGAGGGGAAAGGAGAGGTAGAGAGAAATAGAAACATCAGTGATGAGAGAGAATCATTGATTGGACACCTCCTGCATGCCCCACACTGGGGATCAAGCCTGCAACCCAGGCACATGCCCTTGACTAGAATTGAACCCAGGACCCCTCAGTCCGAAGGCAGATGCTCTATCCACTGAGCAAAACTAGCAGGGGCTGAACTAGTAACATTTTAAATGCCAGTGCTCCCATATTGGACAGTAGAGAATTAGGGTATGTGATTATTAGCTCTTACCTGGACCATGCAGTCCCCTCTGTTCTCTTCCCCCAAATCCAGCTCCCACCCTCATCCTCCACAGTCTGTCCTCCCCTCAGAAGCCACGAGAGGGCATCTGTGAGCCCCTGAGTCAGGACCCACCCCTCCTCTGTCCACAGCCTCCTTGGATCTCATTGCCTTTGGGAGCAGAGAGGAGGACTAGGGCTTTTGCCCTGAATGAGGTGGGAGCCCAGGTGAGTCATGATGGTGAAAGAGTGTTCCAGACAGAGGGAACAGCCAGTGCAAAGACCCTGAGGCCGGACGGTGCCTGGCCTGTTAGAGAAACAGACAGGAGGCCACTCATGTGACTGGAGCAGAGAGCATGGGGGAGAGAGGGAGGAGGGAAGGGCAGGGAGAGGAAGAGAGCGTGTCCTGAAAGGCTCTGTGGGGAAAACTTGGGTTTTTCTTCCCAGATGGATGGTAGGTGGTGGGTTTAGCAAGAACAAAGGCTCTGAGGGGTTGGGGGAGACTGGTTGCATTGTTTCTGAATTCAGGACAGGCAATAACCCCACCTCAGTGGAGTCAAGGGTTCCAAACCTGCCTCTCCCTCCCCTTAGCCCAGTGGCTTGAGGCCAATGACTTGCCCTTCTGGGCCTCAGTTTCCAATCCATAAAATGGGTCCATCCTCTGACAGTGTTGAGGCTGTGGATGAAAAGGAGGCCACGTACTACATCTGACACGGTCAGGGGAACCTTGCAAACTCAGAGACCAAAAGTAACCACATAGGATGGTCTAAACATCAAAATGTCTAATTAAAAGCGGGTCATGGTGCCGAAACCGGTTTGGCTCAGTGGATAGAGCGTCGGCCTGCGGACTGAAGGGTCCCAGGTTCGATTCCGGTCAAGGGCATGTACCTGGGTTGCAGGCACATCCCCAGTGTTTCTCTCTCATCGATGTTTCTAACTCTCTATCTCTCTCCCTTTCTCTCTGTAAAAAATCAATAAAATATATTTAAAAATAAAATAAAATAAAAGCGGGTCATGGCTGATAGTCATGTCTTAGGACTGTAGTCTCCTTGACCAAGGTCAATCTTGACCTGAGTGAGGTTTCTGTCTGTTGTCTTTTTGCATCTAAGAAAACACACCTTTGGAATGTCAGAGCAATCTTTTCCAGACCCCTCAGGGCACACACATCTCATCAGAGCTCGAGACTACAAAACCCCTCATTGTCATCTTGTTCCCCGAATACCACCTCGATGTGCTGTGAATGTTCATTATTAACTGCCCTGTACCCACGAGTGTAAAAGAACGGTGTGTCTCTTCCTGTCACTCTTTATCCAGATTCTCAGAGATTTTCCCACTTTGCTTTCCCTGCCTCCCTAAATCGCCCACCAACGGATTTCCCGTCACCCTCCTGATGTCTCCTCCTTGGATTCTAATGTATAAAATTATGCCACGCCGGCACGACCAAGGGTGATCCCGAGTGGGTGTGTGTGTGTGTGTGAAAGGATTAAGGAGAGACAGACAAGAGAATAATAGCTGGGTCTCGGTGGGACGCTGCCTCCCTGATGAGGACACAACGACAGCGCCCACAAGCCGTGTCTTTATTTTATAGCTGATGCCACGAGGCAAAGTAGGGGCGTGATCACGTTGTCTACAGCATTCTCGTGAGTTCCATCCTCACTCAACTACATGCACCCGAACTCTATCACAAGGCACGTGGGGCCACGTGTTCGGACCATAGGTTCAAGCTCACAGCCACAGCCGTTGGCTATGATTGTGCTGGGAGGGCCCTGCCCTCCAGCTGGGACTTGCACGTGGCAATGAGAGGACCCTGTCCTTTCATTAGTCCGGGCTTGAACCTGGCCAAAACACCGTAACCGCGCTCCACATAAAATAAGTTGCAAAACTGCCATTCTCTGGAGCATTTTTTCAGTTCATTGAGATTTTGCTTCCTGGCCATTGTCATTAGTTTGGCTCAAATCTACACTAATAAAAGAGAAACATGCAAATTGGTGTCACTCCGCTATGCCCACCAGCCAATCAGGATGCATATGCAAATTAACCCAACAAAGATGGCAGTTAATTTGCATATGCAGGTGCAGAGCGAAGACTGAAGACGACTGAAGACTGAAGACGATTGAAGACTGAAGAGGCTTGGCTGCTCTGCTGTCGCCGGAGCGAAGGCCTGGGTCCGGGGTGCCGGAGGAAAACCGCTGCCGGCAGCCAGGGGAAGGAAGGCCTATTGCACGAATCTCTTTGTGCGTCGGGCCTCTAGTAAACTCATAAAAGTTCTCTATAGGTTTGGACGTTTCTTCTGTCAACCGGCTCAGATGAGCTCCTGACACCGCCCAGCAGTCCTGACTGGGATCAGGGTGAGAGGAGAGGCACTGGCCTTGGGACAAAATTTAAGGAGGCTCCACGAAACCCAGTCATCTGGATACATACTACTTTAATGAACATTTAAGAAACAAAAACCAAACAATGAATGTAAAAACATCTACAATGAACAAAGTATCAGTGTGAGATACTGGCAGGATCTGACCCTACACTGGCTCCTCCCTGCCGCACTGCCTCCCCTATTCCAGGCTCTTGCAGCATCTGGGAGGCCCTTCTTCCAGCACAGTCTCCCCTCCCAGCCTGAAAGGCCTCTGATTAAACCTTAATTCCCCCTAATTAAGCCCAGGGATCTGGTGGGGCGGAAGCATTCTAAGGAGGGAGGCCCTGGCAGGGGTGGGCCAGCCTGGGCTTCCCTGGGGGAGAGGGAAGTGGAAGGGAGGCCACTGAGAGGCTGTGGTGGGAGCTCAACCTTAATTAGCTCCTCAGGACTAATTCCTGGGCCCAGGGACAGGCTGAGGCATCTTTTCCTCTAAGCCTACCCCATTCTCTTGCAACGCAATATATTTATTTTAAAAATGCTCTTTTGCCCTGGCCAGGTTGCTCAGTTGGTTAGAGCATCATCCCGATACCTCAAGGTTTCGGGTTCAATCCCCCATCAGAGTCAGGGCACGTACAAGAATTAACCAGTGAATGCATAAATACGTGGAACAACAAGTCGATGTTTCTCTCTCTCCCTAAAATCAATCAGTCAATTTTTTAGACTTCTTTCTTTAAAATATATTTTTATTGATTTCAGAGAGGGAGAGAGAGATAGAAACATCAATGATGAGAGACCATCATTGACCATTGCCTTCTGCATGCCCCCTACTGGGGATTGAGCCTGGGCATGTGCCCTTGGCTGGAATTCAACCCGGGATTCTTCAGTGGACACTCTATCCATTGAGCCAAACCGGCTAGGGCAGTGGTCGGCAAACTGCGGCTCGTGAGCCACATGTGGCTCTTTGGCCCCTTGAGTGTGGCTCTTCCACAAAATACCACGTGTGGGCATGCATGTACAGTGCGATTGAAACTTCGTGGCCCATGCGCAGAAGTCGGTATTTTGTGGAAGAGCCACACTCAAGGGGCCAAAGAGCTGCATGTGGCTCGTGAGCCGCAGTTTGCCGACCACTGGGCTAGGGCAATCAATAAATTTTTAAAAATGCACTTCTATATTCTACCATGAAAACATCTCTATATATAAAAGGCTAATATGCAAATTGTCCCCGAGGGAATTCGACTGGGAGACCAGGAGTTCGATTGCTCGCTATGACATGTGCTGATCACCAGGGGGTGGCATGGAACAAAGGAAGGCCCCAATTGGCCCTTATCGGCGGCCGGGCCTAGGGACCCTACAGGTGCATGAATTCTGTGCACCGGGCTTCTAAAATATATATTAGACTTCTTTTTTAAAAATATATATTCAACCCAGGATTCAAAGTTAATGTATAGGTATTATATAAACTTTGGGGATCTATATTGAAATGAATATGTAACTACTGAAAAATGATCTATGTGGTCTTGTTTAGAGCCATGGTAACTGCAGCTGCTTTGTGAGCACTGAGTATGTGCCAACTGTTTACACACATTTCTTAGCTCATCTCACAAGAGCTCTGGGGGTATTCTTACCCCATTTCCCAAGAGCTTGCCTGACTGTAGGATGTGTGCTCTTGGGCCCAGTATATACACCAGAGTGGGTTCCAACTTCACATCTTGGCCTGCAAAGCCCCAACAGGCTGTTCTATGCAGGAAAGCCACTTTGGGTTTCAGGTGAAATTGGAACTTGTGATTTTTTATTTTATTTATTTTATTTTTTTCTCTTGGGCCTCCAAGCATTTGCCTGGGCAGTTCCCTCCACCAGGAATGCCTTGCCTTCCCAGGTGTGAATCCTCCTGGATATTCCAGACTCAGGACACAGGTCTGCAGGAGGCTTTCTCCGTGACTCCCCACACTGAGGCTTCACAACTTCCAACCAAGGGCCCCCAGGCTCCCCCAGCCTCATGCGACCAGCTGCAGACATGGATTTGCACATGCCCAGGGGTCTGCTCCGCACGCCCCATGTCCCCACAGCCATGTCTGTGGGTGGCAGGTCGCCGCCCCCCCCCCCTCAGCCTCACACATCAGCCCCGCTCTCAGCCTCCAGCCGGGAACAATTATAGTGTCAGAGATGTTGCTGTCGCCCCAGACAGGTCGGCCTCATGTTTAATTCATCTCGGGGCTAATTATAGCCAGGCTGGGGGAGGGGAACGGTAAACTTGGTTTCCCAGACCCGGCCCTTCCTGCCGCCAGGGTGGCCCGGACAGGGTGGTGGGCGGGACAGGGTTTTGTGTCCCTCGCCCCACCTCCAACCCCCAGCTCGGGGCCAGCCTTGCGGCACCTCCTCCAAGGGTGCAATCCTGGAGGCAGCACTGATGGCAGAAACGCAGACACAGGGCAGGGCGGGGCCGTGGAAGGAGGCGCGTGGATTCCAGCTCCTGGCACCTTGTGTGAGCATCCATATGCCTTCTTTCCTCCTACCCTCCTCGTTTCCGCGGACCAAGATGGATAATAATCACCTGGGATGGCTATTACTAAACTGGCAAGCTAGTCCACCATTTTCCAGGTGAGCCCATCGAGGCCTGAGGTCGCAGCGGAGATGGGGGGCCCCTAACCATAGGGAGTGATCATTGTCAGTCTGTAGAGTTGGGTGACGTTCGGTGTTGTTTGTGGGGTTCGGCCCTCCTGAGATGCTAGCGACATCTACCACCGCCAGCCTAGAGGGCAACGCTGTGCCAGGCACAGTCCTGAGCAATGGATGCGATTCCCGCTGCCCTGGGATGTAGCCGGGGGGTGGGGGGGGGGGGGTGGGGGGGTGAGTGAGGCACTCGCCCTGGGGGGGCGGGGGGGCAAAGCTCCGGGAAGCACCAAGGAACTCAGCACGAGAAATGCCACTTTCAGCCACATTTTAAAGAAACAAGACGAAAGGTCCCTGTGAAACACAATGTCCAAATGTGAAATACAGACAGATAGGACCCTGCTCGGGGAGAGCTTGCATGAATATTTTGATCCATTCAACAGCCCCTAGGAGGTGGGGACTGTGATGACCAACACAGTTGGGGAAACTGAGGCAACCAGCAGCGAGGTGACATGCTCTTGTCCATTCTGCCCTCCTCTCTGCTCCACCACCCTTGTCCTGGCCCCGGCTGGGTCTTTGTTCTCCCCTCCCCAGCGTGGACCCCTGCGTCCTGTGCCCACCGCCCCTGCGGCACAGCTCTCCCGGGTTGCTGACAGACGGAAGCTCCCGGCTCCGGAGCCTGGGCACTTGCTGCTCCCTCCACGCCTCGGCGTCCCCATGTGTATCCTGGGGGCCGTCCAGTCCAGCGAGAGGGGTGGCGAGAATCAGGCCCCCCCCCTGCTTGAGGGGCCAGCATTCCTGAGGCCTTCCTTGGGGACAAGGGTGATCCCCTTCAAATCCCAGCTGAAATGTATGTGCACTTGGGAGCTACGATTCCAGAGCCAGCGGGCCTGGGCTCGAATCCTGCCCCCAGCACTTGCACGCTGTGTCCTTTCAGGCCACACTGAACCTCTTTGTAGCAACGGCCCCATCAGCAAAATGCCTCTGGATTAAATGGACGCGCGGGAAGCTGAGGGCGGTGCCTGGCGCACAGTAGGTGCTCAAGGAGTTGCTGGAATCCCTGGGGCCAGGCACCTGGCTTTGAGCTCCAGGTCCTGGGCCACGCAGGTCTGACCCGTTTACCGTAAAGATGCGAGACCTCGGCTCCCAGAAGGGTCCGGACAGCACTGAGGTCGGCCCTCGCGCCTGGCCCAGTGGGGATTCCAACCAGGGGCTGACCCCGCTGCGCCCTCTAAGGCCCCAAGAGGAGCCGAGGCGCCCCCAGGTCATACAGCACCGGAGCGGGAGAGCACACGGGGCCCCTCTTCGGGGGGGGGGGGGCAGCGCCGTCATCCCGGCTCCAGGCTGGGGGGCTGGAGGCGGCGGCCGGGATGAAGGACCGAGTTCCCCGCGTGGAGCATTTCCATGGCAGCCTGGCGGGAGCCCGCCGCTGCGATTCAGGGTCCGCTGGAGCGGCTGCTAAAAATAGCCAGCACCACCGGGCTCATTAGCTGCCGGGCTTTTGGCTGCCAGGTACCCGCTCCCCGCTCTCCTTCCCGCTCGCGCGAGGCCCGGCGAGGTTGCAGGAGGATGCGCGCAGGCAGGCGCAGCCTGGTCCTGGGCCCTCACCCCGCGGACCGGCTTCCAGGCCTGGCCCCTCCTGGCCTTCCTCTCCGGATCTTCCTCAAAGGCGAATCTGCCGGCACTCCTCTCCTGCTCTGAAGCCTTCCTTGGCTCCCCATTGCTTTTGACCTCAAGCCCCCACACTTCACCCCCCTTACCTCCCCGATGTCAGCTCCCCCTGCTCTGGATGTCTCTCAGGGGCCAGAACCCACACATACACCCCCTGGGACAGAGCCTTTGTTCCTGCGTCCTGTCCCGGTGGCCCGTGCCGCCTTCTCCGTTTCATCTTTCGCATCTCAGCTTACACATCACCTCCTCTGGAAAAGCCCGCAGCCCCGGCTTAGCTCTGGGGCCTCTGGTAGGTCCCCTCCTGCCAGCTCTGACGCTGACCTGTGAGCTCTGAGGGGGAAGGATGAATGTGTTTTGGTTCTAGCATTAGTCATAGCACATGGTACACAGCAGGTGCTCAATAAGTGTTTGTGGACTGAGTAAGGGAATGAGATTACCCAGCTCTGATAGAGGCATGTCCTGGGGTCATCATGGTGGGCGTCCAAGCTGAGGCTTCCTACGGTGCTCTGTCCCCAGGCCAGAAAGTCCACGGCCCACCTTCTCTCTCCAGGAGGCTCCTTCATCCCCTTCCTCCAGGGAGGACTGCTGTGTGACCCGGCTCTGTCACTCACCCTCTCTGATCCCCTTTCTGCGTCACAGATCGCCTCAGACAGAAGGACTTGGAGGTTGAAAGGGTCCAGCTAGAGGAGCTGCCAACAGTTGGGAAGGAGAGGGCGGGAGACACGACAGTGGAGAGGATAGAAATATATTATCTGTTGAAGAACCAGTGGGCAGCCGCAGATGAACGGTTTTCTGAGGAGAGAGCCAGAAAGGAGAGTTTCCAGGCTGAGCATAAGGTGCTGAATTTGGCATGGAATCGCTTGGTTGCAGCAAGAGGCAGGAGGCCAAGAGCAGACTCAAAGGGAACTCTGCAGTGTGGGCAGTGACAGTGCACAAAACTCTTCGCTGTTTGAGATCTGTGTTGCCATGAAGCTATGATCGCAGCATCATCAGACCATGGCACCACCCCCAGCTGTGATGGAGGCTCCACAGGCACCAGGGACCTAGACTTCTTCTATCAGCCGAACCTCCCCTTCGTCTGGTGGGCCAAAATGACTGCTTCAGCCCCTGCCATCAAGGCCACCTTCCAGACGAGGGCGGAGGGCTGAGAGGAGACAGGGTAGAGGAAGGCCTGTTCTTATCTTCGGCGGTTACAACCTGGAAGTTACAGGCACCATTTATGCTCACGTCGGCCACGTAGTCAAACAGTGACTCTGGGTTGCAAGAAGGGCTAGGAACTGTGTGTAGTCTTTAACTGGGCAGATTCTTTTTTTTTTTTAAACTCTCACCCGAGGATATGTTTTCATTGGTTCTAGAGAGAGAGGAAGGGAGAGGGAGAGGGAGAGGGAGAGGGAGAGGGAGAGGGAGAGGGAGAGGGAGAGGGAGAGGGAGAGGGAAACAGAAAGAGAAACTTTCAATGAGCCACACTGGGCAAGGCATGGGCAGATTCTATTTTTATTTATTAATTTATTTTTAAATATTTTAATTGATTTCTGAGAGGAAGGGAGAGGGAGAGAGACAGAAACACCAGTGAGAGGGACTCATTGACTGGCTGCTTCCTGCACGCCCCCTACTGGGGATCGAGCCCACAACCCAGGCATGTGCCCTTGATCAGAATCAAACCTGGGACCCTTCAGTCCACAGGCCGACGTTCTATCCACTGAGCAAGACCAGCTAGGGCCGGATTCTATTTTTATTTGTTTTTGTTTTTTTAAATATATTTTATTGATATTTTACAGAGAGGAAGGGAGAGTGATAGAGAGTTAGAAACATCGATGAGAGAGAAACATTGATCAGTTGCCTCCTGCACACCCCCTACTGGGGGTGTGCCCACAACCAAGGTACATGCCCTTGACCGGAATCGAACCTGGGACCCTTCAGTCCGCAGGCCGATGCTCTATCCACTGAGCCAAACTGGTTAGGGCCGGATTCTATTTTTAAAGGAGAAAGTAGAGAATGAATATTGGGGGCCAGCCCACAGCTACTGCCACCAAATGGGTTGGGAAGGAGGAGTCAACATCTGTCAACAACAAATACTCCACCTTGTCCTTGGGATGACCTGCCCCTGTCACCTCCCTGCCCTCCCCTCCTGCCTCTCTTCCCCTTGCTCACTCTGCTCCAGCAACAGGGGCCTCCTTGCAGGTCTTTCAACACACCAGGCACGGTCCTGCCCCAGGGCCTTTGCACAGTCTGTTCCTGCTTCCTGGAATGCTCTTCTCCCAGATCTCTCCATGGCTCCCTCCCTCCTCTCCTTCAGATCTCTGCTCATAGGTCACCTTCTCAGTGAGGCCTTCCCTGAACATCCTGTTTACAATTGCAAACTGCCCTCCCTCCCCAATTCTTGCTCCATTCTGCTCGAATTTTCTTCCCAGCACTTAGCATTCTCTAAAACTCCATAGACAGGGGAACTGAGGTCCCAAGGGGAAAGGTCACATGCTACTGGGTGGCAAAATGGGGCCGTGTTACCTGCCGAGTTCCCATTTCCTCTCTGTCACTGACCCTCTTCCTCTACCTCTCTTCCACCCAAGAGCTTCCTATACATTTCCATTCTGCCCATGTTTCCTGGAGTGAATTTCTGTCGCTTTCGGCCAAGAGCCTGGGATGACCAAGGGACACCTCTATCCTGCCAGGCACAGTGCCTGGTGCATTAGCTGCTATATTACATTTAATTGCCACACAAACATGACAATGTTTGCAGATTTCAGAGCACACCCATAATGCTCTTAGTCCCAATTCTCAGGGCATGGAGAGATGGGGGCATAGTGGGAGGAAGGCGTGGTCCTGCTCACACAGCCAGGCGGTGGCAAGGGGCGGATTCCACCCTTCCGACTTCCTGGCCACCATTCGATGAGGCTCACCGCCCCCCGGGACAGGGCACAGCTGATGGTCTTGGGTTCAAACCCTGCCTTGTGCAGCCTCGGGCATCTTCCTCTCCCTTGCCAGACCTCAGTTTTCTGTTCTGAGAAATGGGATCCTAAAAGCTGTCCTGGGTGCATCCCACTGAACGTCCCATTGTTCCCAGAGCCTGGCATAAAGGTGAGGACATCAGCCAGCTCCCGAGGGCTGCAGATGCCCCCAACCCAGACACCCTCCAGTTCCCGGGCCTCACTCCATACTCCCTTGGCCCCTCCCGTGCCAGGTTTCTGTTTAGTTTAATAATCTCCTGAAAGTTTAATTGTTGTTTTATTCATCCGTGACCTTTCTCTCTCATCTGGAGACGTATTATTGCTAATCTACAAATTTCAAGAACCAGATTTATTTGCAAAACCAATTACCTTCCTATGCAAATGACCTCTTTCCACTCCCGCCTCCCTGGCCAGCTGGCTGCTGAGGGGTGAGGGGGAGCCGCTGCCCGCCCCTTTAGAGCTGCTGCTCAAACACTTGGATGCAGACTTATCTATAATTCCTCCAAGCGGGTGGCCCTCTCGGCCCGGAGTTAATCAGAATCTCAGTAATCAAGGGAGGCCCTGACCCACGTCTCTCAGTTCTGACCTCCGAAAGGGGCCTCTTCAAGTGGCCAGAGGTTCTGATTGCCTCCCCACCTGGCCCTTCTGATGGGAATGATGGCTGTTCAAGTGTTCATTCATTCATTTGTTTATTCATTCATTCAGAATGATGCATCGAGTGTCTACTGTGAGCCAGGCACTGTTCTAGGCTTTGGAAGCAGAGCAGGGAATAGGCAGGCCAGAAGGAAAGAGGTCCCCATCTTGATGAAGCTGACCGAGAGAGAGAAAACAGGCGAGGTGAAGAAGGAAAATACACAGCACAGCCCGCAGTATGAATGTCAGTGGAGGCCGTGGCCAGTGTGGCTCAGTTGGTTGGGTGTTGTCCTGTGCACCTCAGGGTTGCCGCTTCGATTTCCGGCCAGGGCACATGCCTGGGTTTCGGGCTGGATCCCTGGTAGCGGGCGTGCAGGAAGCAGCCGATCTTCACTCTCATATCAATGTTTCTCCCTCTCGCTTCCTCTCTGTCTCAAAATCAGTTTTAAAAATCTTTGAAAAAATGTATTTAAAAAATTTTTCAGTGATGGACAATCAAGCAGGAGAGAGGGATGGGGACTGTCAGGAATGGGTGGTCAGGGACCCTGGACCCTTTACACACTTCTTCACTGCTTCAGTCACAGAAAGGAGTTGATTCTTAAAATGCCAAGCTTGGTCCTGCCTCTGGGCCTTAGCACGTGCTGTTCCCACTGCCTGGAATGCTTTTCCCAAACCTCTTGGTTAGACCCACACGTCGTCCTACAGTCTCAGCTCACGTGTCACCACCTCAGGGAAGTCTTTCCTGATTGCCCCAGCTAACAAGCGTCCCTCCCAGAGCATTTCTGTCCCCTTTCCTTGCTTTGTAATTCTGACCGTTTCCTGAAATTAGATTAGGTATTTGTGTGATGATATCTCTGTATCACTCTATTTCAATATCAGCACCTTGAGGACAGAGGAACTGTGTCTGTTTTGTTCACAGCTATGTCATCAGTGCCCAGAACAGTATCTGGGCACTCAATAAATATTTGTTGAGTGAATGAATGAATGACTGAATGAATGAATAAGTGAATGAATGATGCAGCGGCCAGGAGGCCATGCTAGCCGTGATGTAGAGGACATAACTTCTTTTTTTTTTTAATATTTTTAATTGATTTTTTACAGAGAGGAAGGGAGAGGGACAGAGTGTTAGAAACATCGATGAGAGAGAAACATCGATCAGGTGCCTCCTGCACAGTCCCTGCTGAGGATGTGCCTGCAACCAAGGTACATGTCCTTGACCGGAATCAAACCTGGGATCCTTGGACATAACTTCTTCTTTTTTTTTTTTTTCTTTTTTTAATATATTTTATTGATTTTTCACAGAGAGAAAGGGAGAGAGATAGAGAGCTAGAAACATCGATGAGAGAGAAACATCGATCAGCTGCCTCCTGCACATCTCCTACTGGGGATGTGCCCGCAACCCAGGTACATGCCCTTGACCGGAATCGAACCTGGGACCTTTCAGTCCGCAGGCCGACGCTCTATCCACTGAGCCAAACCGGTTTCAGCGGACATAACTTCTTACCTCAGCCCTTCCCCATACCCTCCTGGAGTGGCTGAAATGTTCCCATTTCACAGCTGAGAACATGGAGGCTGCTAGATTAGGCGTGTGGCTTGGCCAGCAAGAGCTGACAGGGCTGAGGTCAGAAACTAGGGGCTGAAGGGATTGCCCTCAGTGGTACTCAGGCCCCTGCAGCTATCTGACACGAGGAGGGACAGAGCCTGGACTGGGAGGCATGGCCTTGCCCATCTCGGGGCCTCCAGTTCTTCACGGGGCCAGGGCCCTTGAGACTCTCCCCACCTTGGTTTCCCTCTCACCTCTCTGGCCGGGCCTTCTGTCTCCTGCCTTCTTGTCACTTCCTATGGCTGATTCTTGCTCCTCCCGTGGATACCTGACGTTGAGTCAGACACCTGCCTCTCTTTGGCATATACTGTTCCTTCTGCCTGTCACACTGTTCCTCCTTGAAGCCTTTCCATTGCCTGCCAACCTAATTAGCCCCCCCCCCCCCCCCAATACGCATCCCAGAGCAGCCTGAACGTGTCTCAAGGAAATGGCTCGATGTCAGTGATGGAGTTGTTTGTTCAATTGTTTGTTTAACATTCACCTTCCCAACTAGACACTAAGCTCCAGTTGAACAGGGGCCTCAACTGTCATTTAAAAAATTTTTTTAAGGCAGAGAGAGAACAGAGAAACATCAGTTTGTGGTTCCACTTATTTATGCATTCATTGGTTAGTTCTTGTATGTGCCTTGACTGGGGATTGAACCCGCAATCGGGGCATATCGGAACCATGCTCTAACCAACTGAGCTATCCGGCCAGGGTGCTTCTGCTGTCATTTTTATCCTGATGTCTACAGCACCCAGCACAGAACAAAAAGCACTTGGTGGTAGCTTATAAGTATTCGTTGAGTGATTGACCAGTGGGTGGACAGATGGGGGGGGGTGGATGAGTGAATGGGTGGGCAGGTGGGTAAGTGTGGGACTGTTCAAGTGTTCATTCATTCATTTGTTTATTCATTCCAATTGGCCAGTGGGTGGGGGATGGGAGGATGGATGAGCGGTTGGATGGGTGATAGATGGATGAAAGGATGGGGGGATGAGTGTGTGTGTGGGGTGAATGGAAGGATGTGGGGCATGGGTGGGGGGGGGGATGAGGGAATGTGTGGATGAGTGGAAGATGGGTGGGGAGTCTTGCCCTGGTGAGGCAGGCTGCCCCAGCCGGTGGCTCTGAGGACCTGTGTGGGGAGGAGTGGGCATGGCCGCGGGCCTCTAGCTCTTTCTGCAGGGCTCAGATTGCCTCGGCCCTCACACCTGCACTCCTGCTGCCCATAGCGAGCATATCCCCCTGACGGGGCCCCACTTTTAGCCAGGAATGCAGCCCCCAGCCCTCTGCTCTTTACCCCTTCACTTGATTCAATCCTGGCCACCTGCCGGTTCAATTATTCTGCCGCTGGGGTGGCTGGCAGTTTTCTTTCAGGGCTGAGAAGCTGTGTCTGTATCTGTGTGACTTCGAACAGCACGGAGACCCAGAGACAGAAACACAGAGACAAAGAGAAGAGGAGAGAGAGAGAGAGAGAGCGAGAGAGAGAGAGCGCAAAAGGCAGTCTGGGCTAATCTCATTCCCTCCTCCCCCGCAAGCTTTTATTTATTTATTTATTTTTATTTTTTCCTTTAACCCCCCCCCCCGCTTTTATTTATTTATTTTAAGAACTATTTTTATTGCCCAGCTGGTGTGGCTCAGTGGTTGAGCATTGACCTATGAACCAGGAGGTCATGGTTCAATTCCCAGTCAGGGCACCTGCCTGGATTGTGGGCTAGATCCCCACCCAGTAGGGGGCATGCAGGAGGCAGCCGATCCATGATTCTCTCTCATCATTGACGTTTCTATTTCTCCCTCTCCCTTCCTCTCTGAAATCAACAAAAATATATTTTAAAGAAATAAAGAAAGAATATACAAAAGTAACCTTTCCAACTGAGCCACACTGGCCAGGGCCCTCGCTCCAAGCTTTTAAAATATTCAAAACAGTGACCACCTGGCAAGAATTCCAGAATTTCCCCCTTGTGACCTCATTTTACTTTTCCATCTTTCAACACACACACACACACACACACACACACACACACACACACACACACACACTTCAGGACACAAAACTCAGCTCAGACTTTGCTGAGGACCTTGCTAGTGACTGGTCAGCTCAGGGAAAACGGAGATAGTGAGCTCCTCATCCAGAGAGGAGTCCAAGCAAAGGGTGTAGAAGTTCAAGGTGCCCATTTATTCTGCTTTGGATCCTTCAGATTTTTTTGAGCTCTTGCTCAATGCCAGGGGCTGTGATGGAGGGTGTGAGGGGATAGAGGGAGGAGGTGAGGGCTGGAAGGGGACAGAAGCAGTTTGTACAGGGCCTTGGGGGCTGGAGGATTTTGGCTTTTATCCTGAGGGAGGTTGGAGCCCTGGAGGGTGGTGGACTCCTGTCTCAAGTGCTCAGAAGTGCCCTTTGACTGCTGCTTGTGGGAGGTCAGTTGTCAGGGGACCAGGGCAGAAGCTACTGCACTGGTCCGGGAGAGTAATGATGTGGGAAGAGCCGTCCAGGCAGAGGAAGCAGCCTGTGCAAAGGTCCTGGGGCAGGACCGTGCCTTGCGTGTTGGAGGAGCAGTGAGGAGGCCTGTGTGGCTGGAGCAGAGTGAGGGAGTGGGAGAGAGGGAGGATGTGAGGGCAGGGAGGGGCCAGGGGCCAGGGGCCAGTAGTCCCTGGTGGACGTCAGGGAGGACTTGGGCTTTCGTCCCCAGGCAGGAGGGAGCCCTGGAGGGCTCTGGGCGGAGGAGGGATGGGACTGACTCAGGTTTACCACGGGGGCTGTGAGTACCTTGCGCCTCTTTGGCTGCTGACCTTGGGCGGGTTTCCCCCTTCTCCAGCTCTTGAGCCCCCCACTCCGCACGGAGGTGATGGACAGCGTCATTTCCCAGCACCCCCCTCAGCAGCCTCAGGATCCTCGATGACTCCACTGCCCTGGATCAGGGTGATTATCTGTGAGCACGAACCCTCCCCAGGGCTTTGCAGACAATAATGAAACCACCTCATCTCGTGATCAGGGACTTAACGGGCCGTCCTCACCAGCTGGCGCCTCTCTCCAGGGAGGAATTCCCCAGGCTCAGGCCCCGGCAAGAAGGGAAGACGCTTCTTTTTCTCTGTGCCTCCCCGGCCAGGAGTTTAAGCAAAACCAGCCGCCCCCTGGAGAGGACTCGTGCGGTACCATCTTCACTCAGCGCCTTGGAGTCGCTCTAATTCTCACTGGGCACCCTCCTTGCTGGGTGGTTCTGGGCGACTCCCCACCCTCTCCAGACCTCGGTTTTTCTAAACTGGCTCCTGACGCTGCTTCTACACCTCCTGTGAAGGGCTACCTGGTGGGAAGCACAAGGCGGGGCCACCCTGTGAGAGGCAAAACCTTTCCTTCTGCTGCTTGCCCTCCCCCCCCCCCCCCTTTAAACTGTGGTCAAATACACATAACATGCAATTCACGGTCTGGGCCATTTTTAAGCGCACAGCTCAGTGGCATTAAGTACATTCATATCGTGCAGCCATCACCACCATCCATCCTCAGGACTGTTTTTCATCATCGCAAACAGAAACTCCATATCCATTACTCTAGAGTTTTCATCTTAACAAAGTATCTTAGCGATACTTCCATGACATTCCTTAGTCTTTTCTGTAGTTGCAAGGGACTCCTGGTGTGGCTGGATCATCATCCCCTCATTTATTTACCCCTCCACTTTTTCTAAGCTTTCTACACAGGTTTAACGCCCGCGTTACGCTATTAACCACCGAGCTATTCGGCTAAGAACCCTTGCTTCCCGGGGTGATGGCAAACATATTTAGTTACAGGTACAGCTGGTGTCGCTGACCAATGAGAATGGATGGGCCGGGCCAGGTCCCAGCAGTGCTGTTAGTGGCCGGAGCCATCATCTATGTACCAAGCATTCCTGGACAATGACAAGCCCAAGGTCATGGCCAAGTCCAGGACACAAGCTGTCCTGCTCCCTGTCTGCCAGCGCTTTGGTCTGAGGCTTCCTGAAGCCGGCCCTGCCGCCCGCCACCCAGCAGGCATTGCTCCTTCTTCTGAGAGGGTCTTGGTGGTTGGAAAGAAAAGGCCTGTCGATTGTGAGGGAGACTCATCGAAAGCATCGGGGACTAGGATGGCACAATGGTCCTGTTTGTGGCAGCTAAAGGGACCCGGAACGCTCAGCTGGCTCCTGGTCCAGCCTGGAAGAGCACCCCCTTGCTCCGGAGCCCCCCGGGAAGGTGGGTGGGAAGGGAGGGAAGTGGGATGCCTGGTGAAGTGGAACTTAACATTTTTTAATCAGGACGGGCTGCCAGCCACCTTTCCTCTGTAGAGTGGGGACAGCCTCACTCTGTGAAGCAGAGCTTCTTTATTCAGGGAGACTCCGTTGAACAGTTTCTTCTGGTTTTCATTCGGATTCAGGGCGCCCACGGTCACGGGGGAATGTCGTTCGGTGATGACGTTGCCGTAGCAGATCGGATATGTCAAACCAGCCCCAAATCCTATGGCTGGAAGCACTTATTTCTGTTCATGAGCCCGCAGATTAGCTGGTGATCCTTCTAGGCCTAACCGGGCTGGCTCCTGCCCTGGCACTCCACTCGGGGCGGGGGAGGCCACGCTGCGAACCTTGGCTGGGCTGGCTTGTTGGGGGTCAGCTGGCTGTTGGCTGGGACCAGCCCGGGATTATTCACATGGCAGCTGGGTTTCAGGAGAGTGAGCGGAAGCGTGCCAGGCCTCTTGAACGTGGAAGCAGAACCTGTTCCAGAGGAGCCAGGAGCTGACCGCGGCCCCAGCTGGGACCCTGATTGCAGCCTTGTGAGATCCTGGAGCAGAGGATCAGCTAGGTCATATCCGGACTCTTGAGCCACAGAAATGGGGTCAAGAGATAATAACCAAGTGTTGTTTTAAGTATCTATGATTGTGGCAATTTGTTATACAGCAATAGCTGGTTGATACACCTCTCCCCATATTCCTTAATGTGCAGAATGGGCCAGTGGGGGTGAGGTGGAACTGACCAAGCAAAGGGATGAAGATCTCGTTTCCTTTCCTTCTGAGGCTCTTTCTGACAAGTTGAGGTGGCCCCGGAGGGAGATCTAAAGGCAGAAGACTCAGTGGAGTCAAATCCAAGACCCCCCCGCCCCCCCCCCCCGGGGTGGGACAGTCAGAGGATGCTGAACCTCTGGCTTCAGCAAGTGGCTCAGGACCACCCACCGTGAGCCAGATTGGCTCAATCAGAGTGAAGTCCTGAACGTTTACTAGATTTCTGGGGGGAATTCTGCTGTGGGAGAGAAGGCACCCTTTCCCTCAGGTGTTACTGAGCTGGTGGAAACCTGGTCTTCCTAGAACAGTGGTTCTCAACCTTGGCTGCACATTAGAATCACCTGGGAATCTTTTTAAACTCCTGATTTCTGGGCTGCCTCCTCCGGAAATCTGTTTCTTTGTTACTAATGTTGTGGCCTCACCCCATAACAAAGAAACAGAATTTCCGGAGGATGAGGCCCAGAAATCAGGATTTTAAAAAGATTCCCAGGTGATTCTAATGTGCAGCCAAGGTTGAGAACCACTGTCCTAGAAGCTATCTGATCACCACGTAGGAAGCATCTTTCCATGAAAAGAGCCAATAGAGAGGAAAGAAAAGGATCTTGATGTGATTTGAGCACCTGGATTGAACTGTACCTGAAGCTGTGTGTGTGTATATATATATATATTACATATATATATATTGTGTTTTTTTTTTTTTTTACAATAGCTCCCTTTTTACCCAAGCTGATCTGAATCAGGTGTTGCTGCTGTTGTTCTTGCTTTGCCACTTGCAGACCAGAGTCCTGACTATTGATGATCCAGTTTTGCTGAAGCTGGTACATGGCACTGTGTGAATTTGCTGGGACTGCCCTGACATCGTACCACAGACTGGGCGGTTTAAACAAGAGAAATTTATTTTCTCACAATCCCGGAGGCTGGAGGCAAGTCTGAGACAAGGTGTCAGCAGGATTGGCTTCAGCTGAGGCCTCCGTCCTTGGCTCCTAAAAGGCTGCCTCCTCCCAGTGTCCTCACGTGGCCCACCCTCTGAGCACGTCCGTGTGCGAATCTCCTCATATTCTAAGGACACCAGTCCTATTAGATTAGGGCCCACCCCTGTGACCTTACTTTAACTCAATTACCCCTTTAAAGGCCCCATCTCCAAATCCAGTCACATTCTGAGGTCCTGGGGGTTAGAACTTCAACCTATGAATCCGGGGGCGGGGCACAATTCAGCGTGTAACAGGCACCAAGCCAGGGGTGTGTGTGTGTGTGTGTGTGTGTGTGTGTGTGTGTGTGTGTGTGATCAGCAGAACTTCTCCAACTGCAGACCTGTCTTGGTTGGTCCTACTAGGAATCAAGCCCGCAACCTGGGCATGTGCCCTGCACGGGAATTGAACCGTGACCTTCTGGTTCATAGGTCGATGCTCAGCCACCGAGCCACACCCACCAGGTTTGGACTGTGCTCTTAACCTCTGCTCTCTCTTTGGCGGGATCCTGCCTCTGAGTGTCTCGGTGATTGA
This sequence comes from Myotis daubentonii, assembly GCF_963259705.1. Classification (NCBI taxonomy): domain Eukaryota; kingdom Metazoa; phylum Chordata; class Mammalia; order Chiroptera; family Vespertilionidae; genus Myotis; species Myotis daubentonii. The sequence continues at coordinate 30,343,743 of NC_081844.1, forward strand.
CTGGCTACCCTTCAATGCCTGGTGAGCCTGGATGCTCTGTTGTGCCTCTCAGGCCCTCCTTTGCACTAGGAAGCTGGGCAGAGACCGGGAGAGGGAGGGATGGAGGACACCAGTGAGAGAGGCGGGGAGAGATTGATCGTGCAGAGTCCTGGGCCTCTATGGCCATGCGGCCGGTGGCTTTTGTGGAGATTTGTTGCATTGCAGACTCAGCACTTGGCCCGCTTCCCCTCACCTACGGTGCCCCAGTCTCCGCCAGAAAGAAAAAGGGCCTAGTAAGTCCCTGGAGCTGCCAAACTACCCAAGCAGGGTCCTGGGTGGCCCCGTAGGCAGCAGCTTTCTCCCCAGAGGCAGGGAGGGCAGGGTCTGTTGCCAGGCAGAATTGGATTCAAGTTCTGGGTCTGCCACCCACTGGGTGACCTTGAAGTGTCCTTCAAGCTCCCGTGGCTCCATGCTCTCCTTTGTAACACCCTTCTCTAGAGGCTCAGCATGAGCACGAATCTTGGAGGTGGTGTGGGCCGGGTGAATGATCGCCACAGCAATAGTAATGAGACACACAGCACAGTGGTTAAGGAGGCAGGGCTTTGCAGTCACACACGCACCCGTTCAAATTGCAGCTTTTGGAATTTCTGAGATTGGGAGGACCCCCCACACGTCCCATCCCTGCGGGTCTCCTTGTTCTTATCTGGGCAGTCAGCCCAGCAGTATTTTGTCCTCCGTGGAGGCTGTGAGGAGGAGTTGGACAGGCCAAAGAGGGTGAAGGTCGTAACCCCCAGAGCCCACGAGGGAAGTGTTAGTCCCATGGCAAAGGGGAATTAGGTGCAAAATGGAGTGAAGGTTTCTAGTCAGCTGACTTCAAGACAGAGAGATGGTTGTGGAGAGTCCCAATGGGCCCAGTGTAATCCCAAGGGTTCTTTGGGAAAATGGAAGAAGGAGGAAGGACAGGGAGAAGCAGAGAGAGGGCAGCACCAGAAGGACTTGAGCAGCTATTGCTAGCGGTGACGATGGAGGAAGGGGCCATGAGTCAAGGATGCAGGCACCTCTAGACTCTAGAAAAGGCAGGAGACGGGCTCTCCCCTGGAGCTTTCAGAGGAACCAGCCCTACCCACGGCTTGACTTTAGCCCGAGGAGACCCTTGTCGGACTCCAGACTGCGGAAGTGTCAGAGAGTCAGTGTATATCGTTTGACTAAGTATTTCACTAAGTTGGTGGTAACTTGTTGTGGCAGCCTAGGAAGCTCCTACAGGTGGTAACTGGCCTTGGCAGATGTGGGAGTCAGGCGTATGCCCGTGGTTCCCTGCCTCCTAACACCCGTCCTCCCACTCTTCCCCACCCCCAGAACCACTGCTGGATGGCACTCTGTTAAAGACTGCCAGACTCCCTTGCAGCTAGCTAGCGAGGAATGACCATGTGACCGAGTCCTGGTCAATGAGATTTTGGAATGTGCTTTGGGGAAGACTCCATAAAGGAGACAGTCCAGTGGAGAAAATCTACTTTGTCCTTCTGTCCTCCTTCCTTCCTGCTGCTAGAATAAGGATGTGGATGGTTGGATCTTTGGCAATGTGTTCGACCATGAGGAGCAACATGGTAGACATACTGAGGAAGATGCAGGACTATGTTCTTGAACAGCTAAATAAATCATCCCTGGATGACAAGTCATTCATTTATTTAACAAGCATTTAATGAGCACTTCTATGTGCCATTGGGAACTTGCTGATGAAGCTGATAAAAATTCCTGTCCCCATGGAGCTGACATTCCAAGGAGGAAGAGGGGGAGGAAGAAGGAGGAAGAGAGCAGATAATGAAGAAATACCTAGTGTCAGGAGGTAAGTGCTAGGGAGGAAGATGAAGGGGCTAAAAGAGAGTGGAGGGATTGATAGGCGAAGGCTCTTGGAATAAGTACTTTAGGTAAAGATCTTAATGAGTAGAAAATAGAAAAAATGTTTCTTAATATTGAAGCAAGTTGACTTGGGTTTTCCTGTTACTTGCAGCTAAAAGCATTGATACTGCTGTTCTTTCTTTAAGTTCTCACACCATATCCATGGGGTGCAGAAGCAATGATCACCCTGTTTTACAGATGAGGAGACTCCAGCTGGGTGGGGAAGTGACATGCCCAAGATCACACAGCTAGTAAGAGGAAGAGCCAGGAGTAAGGCCCTTAGTGGCATGGGTAGCTGGGAGCCATGGGAGGTTTGAAGCTGAGAATCATGCAGTGAGATGTGGGGATCAGGTGGGGCAGGAAGCTGCGTAAAGAGACATATCCGACCTCCACACTTTGCTTCCGCAGTTCCCCTGCCTGAGATGGCTTCTCTTTCCAACCCCAGCTGCAGCCACACCTCCTCCCGGAAGCCCCCCGGCCCCCTCTGTCCTCATCATCTCATCGTGCCCTTCTGCTGAGAGCTCAGAGGGTTGGGGACAAGCGGTGTGTCCCTCTCCCTGCCACCGCGCCATCATGTTTATGCATCGCTCTGGAAAAAACTGATTACATTCCAGCCTGACCTTCTCCCTGTCGGCAGGGCCCATTACTGCATCAATCACTCGGCTCAGAGGGGGAAAAATTATTTTATCTTTAACGATATTTAAAAGTGCTCAGCGGGGCCGTCACGGGTACTGGGCCCGGGCAGCTGCTGGGCTCTGCATCTAAATCCCCGCTCCCTGTTTGCTTTCTCCCCGCCTTAGAGAAACTACTGAACCCTCCGGTTTGCAAACTTAATTTCCACCCTCGGAAGCCACCCCATTTCCAAGGGGGAGCCGTCCGTCTTCCTCTGTTCGTCTCTCTTCGTCTCTGCCTTGACTCTCTTTGTCTTTCTGTCTCTGACTCTGTCTCTCTCAGCCACTGTCTCTCTTTGTCTCTGACACTTTGTCTCTTTCCGCCCTGTCTTTGTTAGGACTCTGGGAACCCCAAGTGACCTCTCCTTTTTTTTTTTTTAAATTCTCACCTGAGGATATTTTTCCATTGCTTTTCTGAGAGAGTGGAAGGGAGGGAGGGAAGGGAAGAGATAGAGAGAGAGAGAGAGAGAGAGAGAGAGAGAGAGAGAGAGAGAGAGAAACATCAGTGTGAGAAGGACACATTGACTGGTTGCCTTCTGCACACACCCAGACTGGGGGCAGGGAGTGAACCTGCAACCCAGGTACGTGCCCTTGACCAGGAATCAAACCCAAGACCCTTTGGTGCACAGGGCGACGCTCTAACCACTGAACACACCGGCCAGGGCCCAAGTGATCTCTTGAGTGCTCATCCGGAGGGGTGCCTACAAGTCAGTTCCTCCTTTCCAGCACCCTGTGATGGACATGCCATGATCATGTCCACTTTCCAGTGCTGGAGATGGAGGCCCAGAGAGGCAACGCTCTTTTGTCACGGTCACACAGCAATAATCACAAGGCTGAGCTGGGGAGATCTGAAACCACAGCTGTCTCTCACCAGCCCTGGTCCCCTTAATGAGCCTCACCTCTCCCTGAAAAGAAAGAAAAGCTGTTGTCACTTCCTCCTGAAAGCAGGGTAGGAGCCTGAGGGCTTGCAAGTCTCAAACCTCAGGGGTGGGTTTGAATCTTCAGTCGGCCACAGGGAGAAGCCACGGACAGGCATTGAGTAGCTGCTGCCGCCATCTCCTCTGGCGCCTGAGCCTTCGTGGGGCTGTAGGGGGCTGGGGTCCTGAATGCCACGGTGGGATGGCCAGGTAAAGTACAAACTGTCCAGTTAAATTAGAATTTCAGATGAACCATGAATAACTTTTTAGCATTAGTACATCCCCAATACTGTGTGGGATGTACTTATATTAAAAATTCATTTATTGTTTGTCTGAAACTCAGATTTAACTAGGCCTCCTGTATTTTAAAATATATATATATGTTTATTGATTCCAGACAGGTAGGGAGAAAGAGAGAGAGAAACATCAATGATGAGAGAGAATCACCGATCAGCTGCCTCCTGCACGCTCCCCACCAGGGATCCAGCCCGCAACCGGGGAATGTGCCCCTGACTGGACACGAACCCGGGACCCTTCAGTCCGCAGGCCGACGCTCTTTTCACTGAGCCAAACCAGCTAGGGCAGGCCTCCTGTATTTTTAAAAAAATATATTTTCTTGATTTTTTTACAGAGAGAAAGGGAGAGGGATAGAGAGTTAGAAACATCGATGAGAGAGAAACATCGATCAGCTGCCTCCTGCACGCCCCCTACTGGGGATGTGCCCGCAACCAAGGTACATGCCCTTGACTGGAATCAGACCTGGGACCTTTCAGTCCACAGGCCGACGCTCTACCCACTGAGCCAAACTGGCTAGGGCCTCCTGTATTTTTATTGACCAAACTTGGCAACCCTCACTTGGGACTCTCTCTGGAGGAACAGAAGGTTCTGGACACCGTGGGGCAGACTCATTTATGCACATGGTCTGGGTGTGACAATGTGGTCTCCAAGCATGGAACACACTGAGAGATGTGTGGGCGCTATGGCTCACGACCCTCTGCTGGAGCCAGGGCCGGCCTCCATCATTTGGAAATGGCAGTCTCCACGGAGGTTTAACTTCCAGGGTAAAGCTGGCCAGAAGCCCGACATCTCACGAGGGGACAAAGAACGCAGCCAGACCCAGGCCACTGTCTTCCCACCCCCTCATCCTGCACCCACGCCGGCCTGCCAGCCACCCCATCACGGCCCATCCCAAGGCTGGTGGCCCTGCCCTCAGGGTGTCAGTACCTCCGTTCTAAATTTCACCCCAGAAATCAATTAGGTCCTTGGGCAAGTTGATTATAAATCAGCTATTTTCATAATTGTTATGTCTTTAATAAATCAAAGCTGTGCACATTGCCGGCAAAATGGTGCTTTTCTCCGGGGTCATCAATTACCCGGGGAAGACAGGGCCGCGTCCACAGTCCCTCGTCCGGCACCGGCCTGGAGAGGCTGCCGCCGCCCAGGGAGCTCCTGGACCTGGGCCAGGCTGTTCCATTACAGAATTGCTTAAGCAGCGTTTTAAATAACAAAAAGGGATATCATTTAATTTTTTTTTTTTGCAACGTGGAGATCAATACGCTGTCCTTCAGATGGCATGACGGATCGTCTTGGCCAGCTTCTCCGAGTTAATCCAATTTCCGTGGGTCTGGCTGTGACTGGGTGGGCTGGGCCCCGCCTGGAATGCATGAGTTTGCAGGGTCTTCCCAGCCTGGGCCTATGACCGCTGCGGGTATGTACGCGCGGGGGAAGCAGGGAGGTGGGCAAGGAGCCAGTTCCGCAGGGCTGTGAGCCTCAGCCAGGGATGATTCTGTCCCCCGGGGACACTGGGTAATGTCTGGGGACATCTGTGGTTGTCACGACTGGGGCAGCTCCTGGCATTGCGTGGGCAGGGGCCAGGGATGCTGCTCAGACCCCACAGGGCCCAGGACAGCCCCCCACAGAGAACGTCCCAGCCCCAGTGTCAGCAGTGCCGAGGGGCGAGCAATTCATAAAGGGCAGCAGGTGAGAGGTCTCCCCTCTCTTCGCTCCTGAGCGCCGTGCCCTGGTTATTCCGAAGCTCGGGGCCCAGGTTTGAGTTCTGGGTCTGCTGCTGGTGGGGCTATAATTTGAGGGCAAACTTGCCTGATTAGTTTCTCCCACCACAACATGGGCCTCTGGGTTCCTCCCCTGCCTCCCCGAAGGGCTCAAGAGATCCTAGAATCAATGCTTCAAGTCAGCCAGTATATATTGAGCGCCTACTGTATACCGAGCACCGTTCTGGGTATCGGGGATCCAGCCACCAAGATGGAGGAAAGGCCTGCCCTAAGGTGGTTTAAATTCTAATTGGGGGAGAGAGAGTCCCAAGTAAATGAGTAAATGAGGAAGGCAGTTCCAGAGGTCGAAGGAAGTAAGAAAGAGAGTGGCTGGTGGTTGGTGGTGGGGCAATTAGGGCAGGAAGCATAGGGTGTGGATTAGTCAGGGCTCTCCAGAGACACAGAACCAATCGGATATAAATATATATATAGGCAGAGATTTGTTTATTATAAAGAATTGGCTCACGCAATAATGAAACCTGAGACGGCCTACGATCCGATCCCCGTTGTCCGTGAGCTGGAGCCCCAGGAAAGCGGATGGTGTAAGTCCCAGCCCAAAGGCAGAAGACAGATGTCCCAGCTCAAGAAGTCAGGCAGAGAGGAAACTCTCCCTTCCTCTGCCTTTTTGTTTCTTCAGGCTCAACAAACTGGATGCGCCCCACCCACACTGGGGAGAGCCGCACGCTCTACCCAGCCTACCCACTCGAATGCTGCGCACCCCACGGCCCAGCCAAATAAAAGTTACCACGGGGGGCTTTTCTGAGGAGGTGACATTGGAGCAAGAGCCCTCTGGCAGCTGGCGGGGGGGGGGGGCAGTGAAGTCTTGGCTTAGGTAGCAGTCAACTTCCTGACCTCCCTTCCCAGGGATTCTGCTTTGCCACATGTGGGCATGACGATTGGGCTGAGGAATTGGGGGGCAGGGAGGAGGGGTGGAACAAGCCAGCCAGGTATGAGCAAAAACCCGGAGGTGGAAAAACTTGGGGAGTTTTGGAAAGAGGCTGGGACTTGATGTCAGAAGAGAAAGCGAACGTTGATTCTTGATGGCCAATTGGAATGCTGGATCAAACCATTCCTGAAGTCCACACTACTTCTGAACCAGATGAAAACCTAGCCTCACTTTGCCTTGTGAGACTCTAAGCCTGGAGGACATGCAAGAAACCCACAGACTCTGGGGTCAGACATAGGAAGAGCTGGTACAGCAGTCTTCCTTCTCCTTCTTCCTCTCCTTTTTTAATGTTTTTATTGATTTCAGAGAGGAAGGGGGAGGGAAAGGGAGATAGAAACATCGGTGATGAGAGAGAAACATTGATCGGCTGCCTCCTACATGCTTCCTACTGGGGTTGAGCCTGAAACCTGGGCATGTGCCCTGACCAGGAATCCAACTGGTGATGCCCTGGTGCATGGGGTGATAATCAATTGAGCCACCATCACTTGCTGTTGTTTGTCAGGATGAACCATTTGGATTGAAGTCTTGGCAGCTGGGAGCCATAGAAGGTGCTGGAGTAGAGAAATGACTCCCTTAACCACCGCCTCCCCCCCCCCCCCCCCCATCAAATGATTGCCCTTTTTCTTCCTCTGGCTGGCTTGGAGAAGGCCTCAGGTTGGAGCCGGCCGGCTGCAACCCCCCCAGTCCCCCCCTGCCCCAGACTGGCTGCTGGGCTGTCATCTCTGCGGGAAAGCCCGGGAACAGGAGCCGAGAATGACCCGTGATTGTCGCGGAGGCCTGTGCTCTAATTTCCACGGATGGGTTTTGAGCGGCTAATGTAGTCCCCGCTGGGCAGGAGATGGAGCGCTCGGCAGGGCCTCCGACACGCGAGCGTTTGAGACCCATCTACAGCCAGGGCTGGAACGCTCGACCTTGCCTGTGCTGCCCTGGGCCCGGGAACTCCCGTCCTGGGGGCTCTGAGTGGAGAAGGCGGGGCAGAACCCTTTGCCTTCTTGGATCTGGCCAAGCCGACGTGGGTCAGCGGGGCCAGGCTCTGAAGTGGGTCGCTAGGGTTGGGTTTAGGATTTAGAGGCGGTGGGACTGGGAGGGGTACAGTGTCCTCTGGAGATGGATGGGGAAACTGAGGCTCAGTGAAGGGCAGGATCCAGCATCCAACTCTGGAGCCGGGCTCAGCATGGTTTAGACCCGTGGTCGGCAAAATGCGGCTCGCGAGCCACATGCGGCTCTTTGGCCCCTTGAGTGTGGCTCTTCCTAAGCCTTTGGAGTACCCTAATTAGGTTAATAACAATGCACCTACCTATATAGTTTAAGTTTAAAAAATTTGGCTCTCAAAAGAAATTTCAATCGTTGTACTGTTGATATTTGGCTCTGTTGACTAATGAGTTTGCCGACCACTGGTTTAGACTCATCTCCAAGCGGGCCCCAGGCCAGTGTTTGTTGAATGAATAAAGGAATCCCACAATGACCACACCGGGGTGCCGAAGGGCGGCGTCCGGACACTGAGGCAGTCACCATAGTTCTCGCACACAAAACCCCTTCAAGGGCGGATGTGGTCATGACCTGTCTCCCTCAGGGGCCCAGACACTCAGACGGGGAGAGGCCTGGTGTGCGGTTTCTCTCCCAGACCCCCACCCCAGCCCTGGCAGGTGGGAGGTAGTGGAGGCAGCTGTGGGGTGGGAAGTGGAGGGAAGACAAGTAGCTCTGGCTGGAGCCCCGGATGTGAGGGGCAGGGGCAGCACAAGGGTGGAGACAGTGTGGTCAGGGGTCCTCAAACTTTTTAAACAGGGGGCCAGTTCACTGTCCCTTCGATCGTTGGAGGGCTGGACTATAGTTTAAAAAAAAACTATGAACAAATTCCTATGCACACAGCGGCGACCGGATAAATGTTTTCGGCAGGCCGGATAAATGTTTTCGGCGGGCTGCATGTGGCCCGTGGGCCGTAGTTTGAGGACCCGTAGGCTCACACTGTGGGGGCTCAGCCAGGCCATCCTGCTGGAGACGGGGCCGCCATCCCGGGGTTTCAGGTGGGAGCTTGGTCCACATTTGCTGAAGGAAGAAACACCTGACTGATAACACGGAGTTGGCCCCTCCTCGCACCTCTCCACAGCCCCCTGCAGGGACTCGGCTCCACTGAGCCTGCATTTCTGTGTCCCTACTGTGCACAAGGCAGGCCCAGCGGGGAGATTAGAAGGAGGACGATGTGTGGCAGCAGAACAGAAGACCTGGAGGCGCCTCAGAGAGAGAAAACCTCCGAGACTCAGGCGGACGGACGAAGACCCCACTCAGCAAGACACCATTCCCCTCGCGCGCTCCGCTCTGGCTTGACGCCGGGACCAGGGGCCGAGGACAGCAGGGTTTTACTGTGCGCTTTTCCTTAAAATGAGAAACAAGATCCTAACGCAGGACGCCGCTCTCGGATTCCTCAAGAAAGCAGTGCACTTTTTGTTATTAGATTGTTTGCAGCGGCTGAGGTGGCCTATGCAAATGGCGCTGTGATTAATTCTCTCCCCCCCTTGTTGGAGTTTTCACGTCGCCCACGTGCGCCCCCCCCCACCTGTGGTGAGTGGATCCTGGGGTGGGTGGTGGTGCAATCAAGCCCAGGTGGTGGCAGTTCATTTCCTGACAATAAGAAGTCCTCCACCCCCACAGGGACATGGGCACATGTGTCATCAGAGAAAAGCCTGGGGCGGAGACGGGGGGCACAGAATCTTCAGGAGGCGGTTTGCCTCGAAGTGTGTTCAGGAGGCGGTTCTGCCCAGGGCTTGTCGTGGATTTGCTCATCTGGTCCCCACACAGGTCCGTGGCGTTGGCACTACCATTTCCCCATAATGGCCCACGGAAGCGAGGTGGCTTGGCCAGCGTCACACAGAATGGGAGCGGCAGAGCGGGGATTCCAGCGCAGGCAGTCTGGCTCTTACACACCGGGCCGGCCTTCTGCCTCGGGCTGGTCCGTGCAGCTCGCAGCCTCCTAAGGCTTCCCTCGGCCCAGGCAGTTGAGACTCTAAAGGCTGGAGCTTTGTGGCTGCCTCAGTTCCCTCCCTTCTGCCACCAGCTGCCCTTGGCCAAGGCTGCAGCCTCGCGCCTGCCTTCCGGGAATCCTTCAGCTATTCCTCCCAGACCAATCTCTCCGGTTTCCTCCTTGGTCCTCAGGGACACCAGGCACTGACCTGCCTCAGGGCCTTTGCATGTGCTATTCCCATTTCCTGCAACACCCTTCCCCCACTTCTCCATATGGCTCTTTGCTCTGACTCCCCACACCCCTGCCCCCCCAATACTCTTCATCTCACCAGCGTTGCTGCTGTCTTCTGATGTCCATCATCCTGCCCATGAGTACAGCGGCCATGCTCCTTTTGGTCACTGCTGAATGTCTGATGTTAAATGGTTGAGCAAAACTTTCCAGCAATCCTGAGTCCAGGCCTATGATTGATGCCCATTTTACAGATGGGGAGACTGAGGTCTCTCCAATGCCAAGGCTTTGCTCAGTTTCTCTATTCTGACCCCTTTTGGGCCATGACCCCTCTGGGCATAAAGGGGTGGGAGGAATCATGGCCCCTCCCCAAACACGTCCACATTCTAATCTCCGGAACCTGTGACTATGATTGTTTTCATGACGTAAGGGGGACTTTGCAGATGAATTAAGATCCCTGAGATGGAAGATTACCCTGGATTAACCAAGGGAGGGGGTGGGGGGGGGGGCCCAGTATCATCACAGGGTCCTCATAAGAGGGAGGCAGGAGGGACAGAGTCAGAGATGGAAGTGGCTACGATGGAGGAAGAGGCCATGAGCAAGGATGTGGCACCCCTAGAAGTTGGAAAAGGCCGGAAACTCGGGGAGGACCAGCCGTGCTCACACCTGGCTTTAGCCCCAGGAGACCCTTTTAGACGCTGACCTCCAGGACTAATCAGAGAATCAGTTTGTGTTGTTTTCCAAGCGTTTCACGAGGTTTGTGGTCCTTGGTTACGCAGCCCGAGGAAACTCATACCTGGGGCGACTCTGAACAGCCTTTCCACACACACAAGCCCTTTCTCCTGGAAAGGCCACTGAAGGCCCTGCTTCATCCGTTTCAACACACTCCGTGTAAGGGGGCTCGCGTGGAAGGGCAGTGGCCGCAGGGAGGCCCTGTAACCTTGGCTCGGCCGTGCTGACCCTGAGCAGCCTCTGTTTTCTCATCTGGAAAATGGGAATAACCTTCATCGCCCGTCCCACCGGCTGGTGCAGAGCCCCAAAGGCAGGAATGACTTTGGCAAGGCTTTGCCACGTGTCCTGTGCTGTGCCTAATGGGCACTTAGAATCTGGCCTGCCCCTTGCCCGCTCTCTGGGCTTCTTTCTGCACCCTGAACGCCCATCCCCCCCGCCCCCCCAGGCCTTTACCCATGCTGTGCCCTCTGCTTGGGACTCCCTTCCATTTCACCTGTTTTTCTCTTGCTCACCCATAGAGGACCTGGAACACCAGACACCTCTCACGCGAGGAAACAGTCCATGATGGCTCAGGGTACCCCGGGTGCGTCTGCCAGCGCCTCTGTGACCCCTGTCAGAGCCCTCAGCCCCCTGGGGCTGGAATCTGCTTGGTCATAGGATCATCTGTGAGCGCAGGAGGGCGGGGCCATCTGCCTCAGTCACCGCTGTGTCCCCCGTGCTCAACACACAGCCTGGCGCACAGTAGGAACTCAGGCAGTATTTTGGCCTGAGCACCTGAATTAAACGGCATACGTTGGATGCATTGTTATTACTAGAGAAAAGGGCCCAGAGAGGGGAGGGAAGGCACCCGAGGCCTCCTGGGAATGAGCCTTCAGATGATGTTAAAATGGTGCCTTTGTCCTCCAGGGGCCCCTCCTCCCTCACTGCCTCTGGTAAGGAGCCCTGAAGGAGGAGCTTGCCTTCTGCCAGCTGGGTGACTTCGGGCAAGCCCCCCCGACCCTGACACCCTCACATCCTACATCCCTCTAAGGTGGGAACATAAAGGGCCAATCGCCCAGCCAGTGTGGCTCAGTGGTTGAGCGTGGACCCATGAACCAGGAAGTCATGGTCCGATTCCTGGTCAGGGCACATGCCTGGGTTGCAGGCTCCATCCCCAGTAGGGAGCGTGCAGGGGGCAGCCGATGGATGATTCTCTCTCATCATTGATGTTTCTGTCTCTCCCTCTCCCTTCCTCTCTCTGAAATCAATAAAAATATATTCACACACACACACACACACACACACACACACACACACACACACACACACACACCACATAAAGGGCCAATAATGGACAAGGCACAGAGACAGCAGTCAGATTCTTGAGGTCACACAGCAAGTCCTGAGGAGTGAGGGACTGCCCCTCCCCCAGCCTTCCTTCTCGGGCCCGGGGAGCATGGATGGCCATCTCCCCGGCATGGGTTAATGAGCGTCTGGCAGCCAGACCAGCACAAGGACAAGCTCGATGAACTTGTTTTTGTGGATATCTCAATGCAGCGGCCTGGCCAAGCGCGCCCGCTGGTTGCCTCGCCCCACTCCCGCGCCCGCCCCTCGCCCGCCTTTGTCAATATCTCAAAGTGCCAGGCGAAATCCCCTTCAATGCAAACCTCTGCTGAACACTGGAGGATCTCTTTGATTTTCCCCTCCCTATTTATTTATTCTCGCCCTCCCTCTCCCCTCCTCCCACAGCTCCGACAAGAAACGATTAAACAGCAGGGGAGGCCAAAAAAAGATGAACAAAGACAAGCATTCCGGGCCGAACGGGGGATTTTCAGGTGGAGAATGTGGCTGGCAAAGGTGGAAGTGGAATTGAGTGGGTTGAAAGGAGGCCGGTTCCCAGCAGAGGATTCTACCAGCTCGGGGCACAAAGGCAGCGACTGGGGCCGCCAACACCTGCTCCCTTTTCAGAGGCCACAATGGAGACGTTAAGCTTCAGCCACCGCCTCCTGTGGGGTTCGGCTGTCCCGGATTTGCGGGGACACAGCGGGGCAGCTAAGGGGGTCTCTTGGTCCAAGGCTGTGAGTGGGGGGCTCTGACAGTCAGAACAACCCAAACAACAATCACCAGGCTTGGGTTTGAGTCCCAGCTCAGCGCTTTAGCCAGCATTTCCCGAGTGCCTACTGTGTGCCAGGCCCGGTGCTGGGCCCCGGGTACCCATCGGTGAATCAGATGGAGACTACTTGCCTTAGCCTGACCTTTCCATGGGCTGTGTGACCTTGGGGCCCTGCCTCTGGAGGTCTGGGTCTTGGTTTTCTGCATCTGGAAAATGGGATGGCGTTTACATCCCTCCCACAGGAGGTTAGAGAATTTCTAAGAGATGCCTGTTGCAGAGCGAGTGTCCCTAGACACGTGGCATCAGGGTTCCCCCCACCCTGCTTTGCACTGGAGACATTGGGGCTGGACCATTCTCTGTGGGGGGGCCCTCCTGCACACTGTGGGGCATTGAGCAGCATTCCTGACCCCCACCCACTCGTTACCAGGAGCACTCCCCGTCATGGCAACCACAGATGGTCCTAGACACCGCCAAGTGTCCCCTGGAGGGCAGAGTTGCCTCCTGGTGAGAACCCCTGCTTGGCAATATTAATTCTTAGAAATGAGTTTGCTGGGCTAAAGCATCTGGATGCCCACAGTTTTTATTTATTTATTTATTTGTTTATTTGTTTGTTTGTTTGTTTGTTTATGTTGTTACTGTTGTTAATCCTCACCAGAGGATATTTTTCCATTGATTTTTTAGAGACAGTGGAAGAGAGGGGGAGAGACAGAGAGAAACACTGATGTGAGAGAGACACATCGATTGGTTGCCTCCCGCACACACTCTGCCTGGGCCAGTGATTGAGCCTGCAACTGAGATACGTGCCCTTGACTGGAACTCGAACTCAGGACTCTTTAGTCCGCAGGCTACGCTCTAAGCCACTGCACAAACCAGCCAGGGCCCCACAGTTTTAAAAAACTGACAGATGTCAACTGGGCCTTTGCCTTTTCACACCCTTAATGGCAAGATTGCGAAGCTGTAACGATGACCCTCCCCATTACTGGCCGTATCATAACGGATGAGACCACACATTCCCTGGCCCAAGGTGAGACTGCAGGAAGGACTTCCCACGGCAGTTCCTCCTCCTCTACCCCAGCCCCAGCCTCTGCAGCAGGGGGGTGGGGCGGGGGGGGGGAAGCCCACTCCCTCCCTTGTCCTGGGGAGGGGGGAGGAGTCTGACGGAGGAGCTGGCCCTCCTTAGCGAGAGAAATATTCTGCTTCGAGCTGAGGCTCTGATGGGGCTTCCTTCACTGGCTGGAGAAGGGAGGGACAAAAATAGCAGGAGTGGGGGCTCTGAATGTTGGGGCGTCCCTGTCTCTGGCACAGAGAAGGAGAACTCTGGACGGTCTCTGACCAGCAGTCCATGCCCTGGCCCAGAAGGGGCACGGCCCCGTCCTGTTCCGCTTGCTGCAGAGTGGTGCGCTGCAGGGCAGAGACCACGGTTGCTTGAGGGCCAGATGTTGAGGTCCTTGGGTCCCTAGCACCCCTCACCCCAAGCATTCATCACTCATTCACTGTTTCCTGCTCCCTCATCAGTGCTCTGACCTGTTCGGGCTGGGGACATAGCAAGGACCGAGACAGATCTGGCCCTGTCCTCCCAGGGCTCACAGTCCAGGCGGGAAATGGACATGTGACCTGGCTGGTGAGAGCTCTAATGGGGGCTTTCGGGCAGCCGCAGAGCCAGCGGGGCCCCTGCCCAGCCTGGAGGTCAGGGGAGATGACTTCTAAGCTGAGCCTGGAAGAGGAAGGCGGGTAAGTTGGCTGAAGGTGGAGAGCAGGGAGCCTGATCGGGTTTTAGGAGCCCTTTGAGGGGAGTGGATAGGAAGGCTCAGGATTGGAGGCGGGGCGGCCAGGGAGGAGGCAGAGGCTGGGCCTGTAGGGGGTTAGTGGGAACAGGTAGTGGGAACTGGTAGGCAAACGCTGGGGTGGCCCTGAGATGGGAGTGGGTTTGGGGGCAACGTCGAGGATCTGATGCCCAGACAGGGGTCCCTCCAAGGCCCAGATGCAGGGGTGAGGGGGCCGGCAAAGGGAGCCATGCACATGCCTCCTGAGCAGGCGGACAGCCCGACAGACGGCCTTTATCAGCTCCAGAGCCTCGTTTAAAATCGCACCGTGGCGGCAACAAAAGCAATTTGCCTTGTGAATTTTCATTCTGAATGGATGATCTGCTTTTAATCAAGCAAGGCGTCCCAAAACGCTCTTAATTACCCCGAGTCAAGGGCTCGGCTGTCATTTTGATGTCGAATTTCGGGCAGGCAGGCGTGATTAGATTTTCACAAAACAGGTTCTGGGGAGACACGGCTGGAAGAGAAGGATGTTGGGGTGAAGTCGGACATGGCTGGCCAGGATGTCTAATTTGGAACCAGGGGGGCAGGGGGTCACGGCTGGAGCCAGGCCTCGGGCAGGGAAGTCAATCTCAGGCTTAATTGTGTGGCCCTGGGCAAGCCCCCATCCCTTTTGGGGATTCAGTCTCCCGTCTTAAAACGCAGCTTAATGGTGTCTGCGTGGGAAGGATAAAATGAGAGAGCACTGGAAAACCTCGCAGCATCAGACAGTTCATTCATTCATTCATTCAACCAATATTCATTCGACCTACTGTGTGCCAGGCCCTGTTTTAGGCACTGGACACTGAGTCACAGCCAAGATAAGCGACTTAAATGATGGACCTACTGTGTGCCAGGCCCTGTTTTAGGCACTGGACACTGAGTCACAGCCAAGACAAGCGACTTGAATTTGTTGATTTAAATTCCCACCTCCTGGGTCTAATGACAAACATACCACATCTCCCGAATTCTCAGATGCACGATTTTCAAGTTTTAACACGTCTGAGGTGGGGATATGTCTTCTCTGCCTGTTCCATGATTTAATTGGCGGGGCTGCTTTCTCCCTTAGCAGGATATAAAATAAAGATGGCTCTTCTACTGATCTCATCTCAGAGTCCACGGAACAGAGTAATAAGTACTCTATTCCGGCAGGGCGTGTCTGCAGGCAAGAAAAGCTATGGAGGCAGGAATAAAAGGTGGAGCTTCAAAAGACTTCAACCCAAGCCGAGAGAAGCACTGCAGCCCACACCACACCGCGGGCCGGGGAAGTGGAAACGTCTGCATTGACCACATCTCACTTGGCTGCAGCGCATTTAGAATATGCCCGGCCAGCATTCAGACTCTCAGCAGGGATGGAGCTCCGGGTATCTGGGTTTTGATGTCCCCTCTCACGAGGTCACGGTGAGATGGTGGGAGGAACTGAAAGCTTGGGGGGTGGCTACGTGAGGCGTCCCTGGGGAAGGTCCTGAGTTTTGTTGTTTGAATCCTAATGGGTAGGCTTGAACAATGCTAGGGCTGGCAAACATGCCTCCTTTTCTGCTCACACTGTCAGAACCCTTCCATTCTTATGACATCAACACATGCTTGGTTTTGCTGCAGTAACACCCAGCCCCCTGTCTCAGAGGCTAATGACATCAAAGATTTCTTTCCCACTCACGTGTATATTCACTGTGGTTTTATGGGGGCTGGGGATCTGCCCCATGTTACCTGATGCCAGAAGAGACTGATGGGGCCGCCACGGTGTGGAATATTGTTGGTCTCTGGGACAGAAAGAGAGCTCCGGGGGGCTCTCACTAGGGATAAGTGCTCTGGCCCAGAAGTGTCACATACAGTCCCACCCAGTCCTACCAATCAGAGAAGTGCAGTCCTATCATGTGCCCACGTGACGGTCAGCTATTGCTGTGTGACAAATACCCACCACATCTCTTTGCCGTTCAGCCACAAGCATTCAGTTCTCATGTACACGTCGGCAGGGCAGCTGGCCTAGGGTCCGATCTGTGAATTGAGTCCAGATCTGGTCCGTGTGTTTCTCGTCTTCCTTGGATTAGTGGCTACTCAAGACCTATTTGTCTCATGGCAAAGGCAGGAGCACAAGTGGGCATGCAGGAATAGGCCGTCCTTCTTAGGACCTAGGCTCAGAACGGGCGCACTGTCACGTTGGCTCGTGTTGCCTTGGCCAAAGCAAGTTACATGGCTGGGCCTGACATCGATGGGGCAGGGAAGTGTATTATTCCCGTGGAGTTTGGGGAGAGATTGAATGACATTTGCTGAGTAATAATCGAATCTTTCATATCCTAGAAGGTGAAGATCAGGAAATACTTGGTGAGAGCATTATTCGTTGCCACACAGAACAGAAGCCATAGGCATCAATGCCCAGGTTCTAAGTGGGAAGTCCAGGGGAAGGTGAGCTTCAGGCGTGGCTGGATCCAGGAGCTCATTTTTCTTTGTCTTTCTGCTCTGCTTTATCTGCATTGCTGTTCTCGGGCTCCATGAATCTTACTGTTCCTGGGTTAGGTGCAGCACAAAGAGCCTGTGCTGTGATTTTTTTTTGTTTCAGGTGTCAAATCTCTGAATAGCATGTGACAAAGAAACAGCAACTTTCATCACTTGATTGACAGGTAAAATGCACAAATTATAGCCTTCTTTTCCCACTGCTCCCATCACACTCCTGGTCACACTGAGCAGTTCATCTTCTGCAGAAAGCTCTCCTTTCCTCCGGCTCCCCCCTCCCAGCGTTTCTTCACGCACTACCTCCCACACCTCCAACGGGAATCTGATTATACAGCCCAGTGTCGCAGGATCCCCGGGGGCCGGGTCAGAGTTCTTTGCATGAATTCCCCATCCTGTGATCCCTTTTCAGGTCTGCCCACAAATGCCTTTGCTTGAACCCAACTTGGCAGTCCCGGAACGTGAGCCTCTTGATTGAAGTCAGAAAAACAGGGCAGCAGTTTGCTTAATTGATTTGCTCTTAATTGGCTGTCGTCCCAGATGCTCCCCAGGGGAGGGAGCAGGGCGGAATCTGGAGCTTACTTTGGGCACCTGCTGACCACCCACCCACCCCTTCCCCAGGCCGGCGGGAGAAAGAGCGGGACCCAGACCCTCCCAGCCCCAAGTGCTGAGGGCTAGGCCAGAGGGCGTGACCAGGTAAGGCACGGAGCTGAGAGCACTGTCCAGGGAGTTCAACAGACTCAGGTTTAAATCCCCGTTTGGGCCTGGCTGGTGTGGCTCAGTGGTTGATCATTGAACTATGATCCAGGAGATCACGGTTCGATTCCCGATCAGGGCACATGCCCGGGTTACAGGCTCACTCCCCAGTGTGGGACGTGCAGGAGGCAGCGGATCAATGATTCTCTCCCATCATTGATGTTTCTATCTCTCTCTCACTCTCCCTTTCTCTGTGAAATCAGTAGAAATATATGTTTTAAAAAAGAAATATTATTATTTAAAAATAATATATTTTTATTGATTTCAGAGAGGAAGGGAGAGGGAGAGAGAGATAGAGACATCAATGATGAGAGACAATCATTGATCAGCTGCCTCCTGCACGCCCCCTACTGGGGATGGAGCCTCCAACCCGGGCATGTGCCCTGTACCAGAATCAAACCTGGGACTCATCAGTCTGCAGGCCGATGCTGTATCCATGGAGCCAAACTGGCGAGAGCAAAAAAGGAATATTATTAAAACTAAATCCCTGTTTGGGCACTTATCCAGTGTAGCCATAACTAAGCCACTCTGCGTACCTCAGTCTCTCCATCTGTATCCACTGAGGAGGCAGCAGCATTGAACTCACATGGCTTCGGTAAGGAGCTAATACACGAACAGCAGGGGCCAGCCAGCCTTTTCTGTAAAGAGCCAGAAAGGCAGCATTTCTGGCTCTGACAACATCGGGTCCACTCCGCCATGGTAGTGTGGAAGCCGACATGGGTCGGTGAGCTGGGCGTGGCCGGGCGCCAATGAAACCTTATTTATGGCCACTGAAATTTGAATTTCTTATCATTTTTGTGTCCCCAAATATTATCCTTTCATTTTTTACCAACCATTTAAAGAAGTCCAAACCAGGTCCTGGCTGGCCCCTGATGTATACACAGCATTGACAATAGTTCTCAGCTCATAAAGTCCTCAGCAGGCCTGGCCGAGTAGCTCAGCTGGTTAGAGTGTCGTCCCGTTACCCCAAGGCTGTGGGCTCCATCCCCAGTCAGGGCACGTACAAGAATCAACCATAAATAAGTGGAACAACAAATCAATGTTTCTCCTCTCTCTCTCTCTCTCTCTCTCTCTCTCTCTCTCTCTCTCTCTCTCTCATCAATTTAAAAAAAGAAAGAAAGAAAAAGAAAGGTCCTGGCCAGTGTGGCTCAGTGGTGGAGCGATGTCCCAGGCCGAAGGGTTGCTGGTTCATTTCCTGGTCAGGGCACATGCCCAGGTTGCAGTTCAGCCCGCAGTCGGGGTGCGTACAGAAGGCAACCGATCGATGTTTCTCTCTCACATTGATGTTTCTCTCTCTCCCTCTCTCTCTAAAAATCAATAAAAACATGTATTTTTTTTTTTATAAAAATGCTCAACAAATACTTACTCCTGTTACTGTGGTTTAATGTAGAGTCGCAAGAGGGGTCTCAGAGTTAGGGGGTGAGAATGAAGATGGACCTCAAACATCGACTTTACACATGAGTCTGCTCCTCTTCCCAGCCATTGCACTCGGGGAAAGTGGTTTGGCCTCTGAGCCTCAGTTTCCCCATCTGTCCAAG
Source organism: Myotis daubentonii (assembly GCF_963259705.1). Lineage (NCBI taxonomy): Eukaryota > Metazoa > Chordata > Mammalia > Chiroptera > Vespertilionidae > Myotis > Myotis daubentonii. The sequence continues at coordinate 30,362,758 of NC_081844.1, forward strand.
GGGTATGGCATTTCCTCCCGAAGGCAAAGTAATGACGCATCCCTTCACCCTCTTTTGTGACTATGCTGCTCTGTCAAGCATGCTCACCTCTGCCCTTCAGGCGTCCATGACCTTGCTCTCGAGGTCCCATCACCCAGAACGTCCCCCCCCGGCCCCCATTCACCGTTGCCTCTGTCTCATGCCTGCGGGTCAGCATAGAGGCTGCTCCTCCAGGAAACCTTCCTCCACCCCAGGGTGGACCAGAGAGCTTCTCTGGGCTCCCCCTCGGTCCTGTGCACCCTCTGGCCCATCACAGCAGATGCCACACTGGGCTGGAGTGTCAGTGCCACACCAAGAGGACGCAGGGTTGCGTCTGTTCTGGGTACAAGGCTGGCAGGGAGGGGACACTACAAACAGGTGTGTCCCCCCCAGACAAGAGGGACACTAGTAAGTGTAGGTGGTTTATGAGATGTTGTTTGTTGGCCCACACAGGTCATTACATTACACTGAAGAAAGAACATTCTTTTCAATTCTCTTTCAAACCCCCCCTCCCAGCCACACTGTCCAGTACAATAGCCATCGGCTACACATGGCTATTTACATTTAAATTGATTACATGAAATTGGATTGAAAGCAGGTTCTCAAAGAGTTATTTGTACACCCATGTTCATAGCAGCATTACTCACCACAGCCAAGAGGTGGAGGCAACCCGAGTGTCCATGGACGGATAAAGGATCAACACAAAGTGGTCCATCCACACAATGGAATATCCAGGCTTCACCAGGAGGGAAATTCTGACACTTGCTACACGTAGAGGAACAGGGAGGGCATTGCACTCAGTGAAAGAAACCAGACACAGAAGGACAGATACCGTGTGATTCCGCTCACAGGAGGTCCCTACAGGAGTCAGATCCATCGAGACAGGAAGTAGCAGGTGGGAGCCAGGGGTGGGGTTGGGGGGCGGGGAGGTAGTGTTTAATGGGGGCAAAGTTTCAATTTGGGAAGATGAGAAAGTTCTGGAGACGGATGGAGGTGATGGTTGCACAACAATGCAAATGCAGTTAGTGGGGTGCACTTAAAATGCAGTTAGAAGTTTCTGGGAATATATCCTAAGAATCCTGAAACACCAATCAGAAAGAATACATGTAGCCCTAAGATCTGGAAACAGCCCAAGGGCCCATCAGTAGAGGAGTGGATAAAAAAGCTGTGGTACATCTACACCATGGAATACTATGCAGCAGTAAAGGAGGAGGATCTCTTACCCTTTGCAACAGCAGGGAGGGACCTGGAGAGCATTATGCTAAGCAAAACAAGCCAGTCGGAGAAAGATAAATATCACATGATCTCACTTACATGTGGAATCTAATGAACAAAATAAACTGAGGAACAAAATAGATCCAGAGGCATGGACGCCTGGAACAGACTGACAGACCTCAGAGGGGCGTGGGGGACGGGAAGGGATTAATCAAAGAGCTTATATACACACTAGAGGCCCTGTGCACGAAATTCATGCGGGGGAGGGGGGTCCCCTCAGCACAGCCTGCACCCTCTCCAATTCAGGACCCCCTCGGGGGATGTCCAACTGCCGGTTTAGGCCCGATCCCTGGGACCGGGCCTAAACCAGCAGTTGGACAATCCCTCTCACAATCCTGGACTGCTGGCTCTTAACTGTTCACCTGCCTGCTTGCCTGGTCACCTCTAACTACCCCCCCCCACCCCCCCGCTGGCCTGGTCGCCCCATGCAGCCTGCTGTTTAGTAGTTTGGTTGTCCCTCACTAACCCCGCTGCCGGCCTGGTCGTAGGCAGCCATCTTGTGAGGGTGTGATGTCAATTTGCATATCACCTCTTTATTATATAGACTAGAGGCCCGGTGCACGAAACTTGTGCATAGGTAGGACACCTAGGCCTGGCCAGCAATCAGGGCCAATCTGCTGGGGAATGTCCCTTCCCCACCCCACCTTGGCTGGCCTGGGGCCTGTGGGCTGGGGGCAGCTCCTGTGTTGAGCGTCTGCCCCCTGGTGGTCAGTGCATGTCATAGCGACTGGTCGTTTCGCTGTTCAGTCGATCTGCATATTAGGCTTTTATTATATAGGATAGCATAGCCCATGGACACAGACAATAATGGGGTGAAGGCCTGGGGTAGGGCAGGGCTGGGTGGAGTGTGGCTGAAGGGAGAAATGGGGGACATCTGTAATATTGTCAACAATAAGGAATGGTTAAAAAGGTAAACTTTATGCTATGTAGTTTACCACAATTTTAAAAAATTAGATAAATCCATACTTTTGAAATGCAGTTCCGCATTTGCGTTGGACACATTTTAACTGCTCAGAAGCCGCATGTCCCTGGTGGCTCCCATAATGGACAGGACAGATACAGGCCATTTCTTTCATCGCACAGAGTTTATTGAGAGTGAGTTAAAGTCTCTTCACAGGCCTAATATTCCTTTTAAGGAGCGAGGAGGCCCAGGGCACACAGCTTGTGGTGGCAATAGGGCGACTCTATTAAACGGGTTTTGTTTTCACTGTGGATCAGTCAGCTCTTCTCCTCACAGAGGACAGAGGGTGCCTGGGAACAGCTGAGTCAGGTCTCTCCTCTGTTCACCACCCCCCAGGCCTCCCACATCCCTGGAGGTAAAAGCCCAAGTCCTCTCCACAAGGCCCTGTATGCCCTTCCCCCTCCTCTCCCCGCCTCATCTCCTCCTTCCTTCCCCTCACACACTCTCCTCCAGCCACATGGGCTTCCTAACTGTTTCTCCAAAATACCACAGTCCTGCCCCAGGGCCTTTGCACGGGCTGTTCCCTTTGCTGACAAGCTGTTCCTTCAGAAAGCTACATGGCTCCCTCGCTCAGTCAAATGTCTCTGTGGTGAGAACTTCGTTTTCATCCTAATTAAAAATTGCAAGTCTTGACCCATACTCAGAGCTTCAAGCCATCTCCTATCCCACCCTCCAGACAAGAGCCTGGGGTTCAGGATCTGGGACTCTCTGAACAGTGCTCCGCGGATGGGGAGTCCAGAATGCCCTGGCCTGCCCATGACCTTGTCCTCAGCCTGTCCTGTCCCCGGATGGCTCCGCCCCCTCCCTCCAGGAGCTCAGAAATTCGCCAGGCGCACAGATGCCAGACGGGAAAATTAATTGGGCCTTGCTGGGGCTGCTCTCCCTGCTCCCGTCAATAACAGCCGTAAAGCGGGATTTATGTGGCCGCGCTGGCTCTGGATGGAACCTGGGAGGAGGGGCCGTGTGCGAGGAAAGTCAATCTCTGGCCACAGGAACAGGCGGCAGCTGGGGCTCCAGGACCAGAGCCATCTTCCTGCTGCCTTGGTCGAGGCTGCACCTTCCCCGCGTGCTTTTGGAGCATTAACGGTTTAATGGCGAGGTGGGGGTTTATGTCTGTTTTAACCAAGAGGGAAACTGGCACAGGGAGGCTAAGCAACGTGAGGTTGCACAGCCGCTTCTGACACACGCGGCCTTGGCTTAGTTTGTGGGACTGAGATGTGCCAGGCACAAAGCAGGCAGCTGAGGAAGACGTGCCCAGCCAGCTGGGGGGTGAAAGGTCACTCCGTCCCCATCACACTGCGGGCCGGACCCTCTGCTAGTGCACCTTCTTCTCGGCTCCACACAGTCATAGGCTGCCGTTCCCCCCCCCCCCCCGCCCCCCCCGCCCCTCCCCCCACACTTTTTCATTTCTTCTTTTTTCATAGTTGACATACAACGTCACAGTTTCCAGTGTAAGTCACAGACTGATTCATCTGGCCCCGGCTAGAGCTATCGATTGGAACCTGCTGGAGGCCTTGGGGTAGCTGATGGGATGCCACCGTTGTGCCCCCCTCCCCGCACCACCCCCCTCCCCCTTCTGGGTAGAGGCTCTTCTAGGCATCCCTGGGGAAGGAAGTCTGGGTTCATCCTGACTCTGCTGTGTGACACTGGGGAAGTGTCTTACCCTCTCTGGGCTCGGCTTCCTCATCTGAAAAACAGGGATAATGATAATCATGGACCTGAGCAGGAACCTGGAGCAGGCCCAGGCAGGGGAGCGTCCAGCCCTGGTGGGCACTCAGCGGCTGACATTTTACTATTATTCTTACAGTTTTTTGTTGCCCTCCAACTGCAGGGAGAGGCGAGGCCTCTGCATCTGCCTCTCCTTCTCCCTGGGGCCCTTTCTTCCATCCCTGGACCAAATCCAGTGCCCCCCCCCCCCCATGCAGGCACCGCCGGGACAGTTTTGATGGACATGTTTTTTGCACAGAAAAAAGCTGGAGGAATTGTATTTTGCCAAAAGTGTCAGCTGGAGAGAAAATATTTCCTGCATCTCTCATGAGTGTTGATGTCGGAGAGCTAGTGTATTGGTGGGGGCCAGGGGTCCACACGATAGGGCCGGCTGTCCCAGTCAGCCCCCAACCGCCCCCTCCCCAACTATGCCCAGGCCTAGCGTCCTACCCCCCCTCTCCGGTCTCTGCCTGGCTTCTCCCCTTGGACAGTCCCCACTCTCTGACCCTCATCTCTCTTTCTCCACAATGAGGAAGTGACCTGGGAGCCGTGGCTTGAGTTCCCCTGGAGAGGGGGGTAGTGGGAGGAGCACTCCAAGCAGAGGGCACAGCTCATGCAAAGGCCCTGGGGCGCGACCGTGCATGGTGTGATTTGAGAATCCACCAGGAGATCCATGTGCCTGGAGTAAGAGTGAGCGAAGGGGAGAGAGGGCGGGGGTGAGGCCAGGGAGGGAATGGGTGCAGGGACTTTGGGGTCACGGGGAGGACTGGGGATTTTATTCCAGGAGCACCAAGGAGCCCTGGGGGGGGCTTTGAAGGGAGGGGGACACCAAACAAGCACCCTCATATACAGAGGTGTGGGCAGCAACCCATCAAAATTCAGAATAAACCAAACTCGGTCTCCGCCCCTGTTCTAGAACTAGAGACACCCCGATCACTTGGTGTTGGCATTGAAGTACCATTAAATGGAAACTACCCTACCTGAAGGCGACCACCGGGGGGCGCACACCCCCTGCTATCTGTGTAAAGGAAAACATCGCAGCCAGGATAAAGGATGCCAGCTAGGTGGGCAGACGCTGACCCGTGTCCAGAATGCATGGAAGGGGGCAAGAGGAAGCTGCAGGACAATGATGTAGAAGGAGAAGGTTCTGGAAGCATCTGCATCAGTGTCAACGTGACCTATGCCAAGGTAAGAAGATTCAGTTTTATTTTATGATTACTTGTTTTATTCTTGCCCGGCTGGCGTGGCTCAGTAGTTGAGCGTCAACCTATGAACCAGGAGGTTTGATTCCCAGTCAGGGCACATGCCCGGGTTGTGGGCTCAGTCCCCAGTGTGGGGTGTGCAGGAAGCAGCCAATCAGTGATTCTCTCTCATCATTGATGTTTCTCTCTCTCCCTCTCCCTTCCTCTCTGAAATCAATAAAAATACAAAAATTTAAAAATAAATTAACTAGTTCATGCATTTGGTAGGTTCCCAATGTTTTACTGCCCTTCTCAAGTTCCCAAACATGTTCATTCCAGACGAAAATCCAGGACCCTCAAATATTGCTTTGTAACATTTAAAAATATTTTTTTATTGTGGTCAAATATACAAGGCTGGGCAAAGCTAGGTTTACGGTTGTTTGTATGGACAGAGGCGTGCAGGATACGATGGCTACAATAGCTTTATTAACTCTGTCTCACGTATTCACAACTGTAAACCTAGTTTTGCCCACCTGCACGTGATACCGCCAGCTCCGGTGGCCCAGGTCCCTTCGCTTGTGGCAGCATCACCCCAATCTCTCTCTATCGTCACTGGCCGTCTTCTCCGGCTCTGTGTCCTCCCCTCTTCCTACACAGACAGCACTCATTGAGCGTAAGGCCCTCCCAGATCCAGGGTGATTTCATATGAGATCCTTACCTAATTACACCTGCAAAGACCGTCTTTCCAAATAAGGTCACATTCTGGGGTCTGGGTGGCCATGGGTTTTGGGGGACACTATTCATCCCACTATACGGTGTAAGGTACCTTATTCACAGGTTCAAGGATTAGGACATAGCATCTTTGGGGGATATTGTTCTGCCTACCAAACCGTTCGTCCGAAGTGCCCCTCCCCTGCCCAGTGCTTTCCCGTGGCTCCCCATTGCCTTAGACAAAAAGCTGCTTACTGCTGCCCGCAGGGCTCTGTGCGGCCGGAACCCACGCCCGCCTCCCACACCCCTTCCCCCCTCACTCCACCTCCAAGCTGTTCTTCACACAGGCCAGGCTGGTTCCTGCCTCAGGACCTTTGCATTGGCTGTGTCCTCTGCCTGGAACACCCTTTCTTACCCTCGATCTTCTCACAGCTGCTTCTCATTGGTCTCTTTGGAGATGCCTCCCCAGACCACATGCTCTAGCTGCCCCACCCCCTCCACTGTCATTGACTGTAATGTAAACTGCCCACCCTGGCTCCTGTCGTCTTCCCATATCCCGTCTCCCCACAGCAACCGCCAGAGGGGGCCTGTGAGCACGAGTCAGGTGTGGCCGCTCCTCTGCCCACAGCCCCTCCCGGGCTCTCACCTCTCTCCTGGTAAAAGCCCAAGTCCTGCCCGCTGTCCACAAGGCCACACACGACCTGCCCCGTCCCCTCCCCGCCCTCCACACCTCTCCCTCTCTCCCCCCTTGCTCACTCTGCTCTAGGCACAGGGGCCTCCATCAGGCCAGGCAGGGACCTGCCCCAGGCTTTTGGCACAGGCTCTTCACACTGCTTGGAGCGCCCATAGCTACCTCCTTCACTTCCTCCAGGTGTCTGTTCAAATGTCACCTGCTCAGTGAGGCCTCCCCCATTTATAATGTTCGACTCTCCATCGTTGGCACCTTGTACCTCCTTCCCTGCTTCCTTTTCCCCCATAGCATGTATGACCCAACATACCCCACAATTACGTACAGTGCTTATTGCTCGTTGCTCAATCTCCCCCCTGGACATGAGCTCCGAGGGGCAGAACCTGGGTCAGCCTCCATCACTGCTTGTCTGCAGCCCAGGGCCCTCAGCCAGAGGAGGGACGCCGAGGAGTATCTGTGTGACCCGGAGTGACATGTGTTCCACCCTGGAGCCTCAGTTTCCATATCTGTATAATGGGATCCTGATCTATCTATTCTTGGAGTTGTTGAGAGTCTTGAGCCAACCCAAGTCTGCAGAAGCACGAGGCCGGCTGGGCTCTGGTACCCAGTAGGCACCTGACTCTTGCTTCCTTGGTCCATCACTGAGACCTGGTGTGGGAGGTGATAGCCCTGCAGGTGCCACTGGCTCTGGCTGTCACACTTGGTAAATTGCAGGCAGGCGGCTCCCACAGCTGCAAAGCCAAGGGCAGGTGGGGACGAGACTGGGACTATCTCAGGTCCCTCCCCTCATTTTTAGAATAGTTTATTGATTTTTAGAGAGAGGAAGGGGGGGAGAGAGAGAGAGAAACACTGATGTGAGAGAACAACATTCACGGGCTGCCTCCTGCACATCCCCCACCAGGGATGGAGCCTGCAACCCCAGCATGTGCCCTTGACCAGGAGTTGAACCAGTAACCTCCAGGCACATGGGATGATGCCCAACCAACTGAGCCACACTGGCCAGGACCTCAGGTCCATCTTGAGACTCAGGGCCAGGCTCAGAGGAGAGGCCTGGGAGCCTCCTTCCCCCGCTCTGGGCCTCAGTTTCCCCATCAGCAAAAGAAGAGGCTTGAGTTCATGGAGGCATCTCTGGGTTCCTTCAGCCATGCATGAGCCCTGTGTGCGTTTCTGACAAACCCTCCTGTGGCTTTGAACCTCCATATATAAAGTGCAAGGGTGAAAGAAGAAATAAGGTCTGAGCACCAGGGCAGGTAACCATCCATCTCCTTTATGCGCCATGCCTATCTCCCAGGACAGCGCCCAGAGCTCAACAGACAGTAGGGATACCCCTGTCATGATAGCTACATTGATTGGGCGCCTACTGTATATCTGGCCCCACACTGAGAACTTGATAAGACGTTATATCAAATGTAGGCCTCAGACAGGAGCCCGGTGACATAGGTACAATTATTATGCCCATATTGCAGATGGGAAAACTGAGCCAAGAAGTTGTGGAGGCAGAACTGGACCCAGGTCTCTCTGACCCCAAGTCTGTGCTCTAAACCGCCACACTCTAAACCCCAGGAAATGTTTGTCAAATAAATAAATGAGTGGTGATCGAGCCTCTGGGAAGGGGGAGGGGGCTCTTGGCCACTTTTCATAATGGCACAGGGGCCTCCAGTTTTCCCCCAAAATGAGGCCATGGCCCAGACCCCCTGCTACTCCCTACATCCTCCCAGCGCAGCTGCCGCCTTGCAAAGATGGAGTCAGGGAAACTGATTTCTTTCTTGAACCTGGAGCCAAAGGCTTCCCCCAACCCCACCTCCCTTCTCCTTGAGACCCCGGTGGCAGGGGAAGGAATAAAATATATACAGGAGAGGAGGGAGGGCTCTCTCCATTTGTCCACCTGCAGCCTCCTTTAAAGACAAGCAAAATATTTTTAAAAGCAAGCGTGCCAGCCCACAGGCTGCCTGTGAGTGTGTGCGCGCGTGTGTGAGCGCACGCACGGATCTATGAAATATTTAGGCAGCGCCCAGTCTGTTTATGGCTGTGATTAATCTTGTGTCTGGTTGGCGGAGGGAGAGCAGAACACAACGACTCTCCTCTGGGGCCAGGCTCCTTTCCCAGATGGGGAGGGGGGAGGGGGGAGAGGAGGAGAATTTGGGAGGCAAGTGGTGGCCTGGACGCCAGCCTCAGGAAGCTTCTTCTAAATGCCCCTGTCCTGCCTGCCTGTCCCCCACCCCCGTGACGGCCACGAAGTCCCCCACCCAGCCGGTACCCCCTGTCCCCTGGGCACGGGGCTCAGTGGTAATTTCATTTTGTCTTTATAGCTTTGTTGAGATATAGCTGGCACACAATAGACTGCAAATACAGGGGTGGGCAAAAGTAGATTAAGTTACCAGCCATCTTTACCTAAAAGATAAATCGTAAGTAAGGGTACAAAATAATAACAATAATAAGAAGAAGACACTTAATACAAGTAAATCACACAACAATTCACAGATGACACAATGATAAATTGTTTCGCACACTCACAAAGGTATGCCCACTTTTGCCCAGCCTTGTGCTGAAGGTAGCACACGTGCACACCTGTAAAACCAGCAGGACAGCGAACACGTACACGGCCCCCAAAACGTCCCCAGGATTTTTGGTAACAGCCACTGATCTGCTCTGGGTCACTCTGAATTCATTTGCATTTCTTTTTAAAAATTAAAAATATATATATTTTTATTGATTTCAGAGAGGAAGGGAGAGAGAGAGAGAGAGAGAGAGAAACATCAGTGATAACAGAGAACCATTAATTGGCTGCCTCCTGCACGCCCCACACTGGGGATGGAGCCCACAACCCGGGCATGTGCCCTGACCAGGAATCGAACCGTGACCTCCAGGTTCATAGGTCGATGCTCAACCACTGAGCCAAGCCGGCCGGGCGCTTTACGTTCCTAAGGTACAACCCAGCGTGCACGCTGTTGCGCCTGGCTTCTTCGGCTCCGCGCAGACTCCGGGGTTTGTCTGCGTTGTGCGTTTCTGCTCCGTTCCTTTTAACGACTGAGGAGTGGTCCGTGCTTGCGTGGACCGCTTGTGCTTATGCCTTCACCTGTCGGTGGACAGTTGGATGGTTGCCAGGTTGGGGCTGTTACCGATAAAGCTGCTCTGAACATGCGGGGACCAGTCTCTGTGTGGGCGTGTGCTCTTGTCTTTCTTGGGTAAATTCCTCGGAGTGGAATTGCTGGGTCATATGGTGGGCGTGGTGTCACTTTTTAAGACACGAGGGGGCATTTGAAAATGGTGACAGTGCCTGGGAAGCACTGGATATGGGTCACCTTGCTCCATCCGTGAGACGGCTCAGGGACAAGAAGGGGAAACGGAACAGGCCATGCGGCTGGGGAGTGGCAGAGCTGGGACTCGAACCCAGGGCCGTCTGAGCCCTGAGCACCGCTGGGGGGCTGCATTCCCTGAGCTTGGATGGAAGTGATGGGCACATGCAGTGCCTTGCTGTTTCCCACCCCGGCCAGGAGCGATTCTGACTTTGTATGGTGTCATCCCCTGAGAGCCTGGTGCCAGTAGGTGCTCAATAAGTGCACTCAGAAATCACGGTGCGAGCCGTAAGTCTGGCTGCAAATCAGATCTCATTCCTCCCCCACCTGAAACCTGCAGTGGCTCCCTAGCGTGCCTTTAGGATGAAGCTTAAACTCCATAATGCGACCTAAGACTTATTTGAATCCTGGCTCTACTCCTGTTCCAGCCACACTGCCTCTTTGCACCTGCTGTCCTGGCCGCCCGAACCCGCAGCACCTGTTAGTGCTTTGCACCTGAGCGGCTCCTCCTCCTCCTCCAGCTCCCAGCTCAAAGGTCACCGCCTCAGGGAAGCCTCCCTGATATTCCCAACTGAACCAGGCCCACCAGGCCCCTCTGTGGCCACCCATCACCCTTTGTGTCCTACCTGCAGGCCTTTTTGCTTTATCCTGTATTTATTTACGTCTTAAGAGACCCAGTGACACTCACAGAGGGTTTGCTGTCTGCCTGCACCCGCTCTATGCCCTGCACCTCCCAAGTGTAAACTCATCTGAACTTCTTACGACTTTGTGTGTCAGGTGCCATCATTAGCTCCATCTACAGATGAGGAAAGGGAGGCACAGAGTGATTCAGGCAGCACAGCCAGGAAGCATCTGCAGGCCGGGTGCATGCGTGCAGTGTGTCACCTCCGCGGGGCCAGCCTGACCCATCACAGCTGTCTTCCCGGCCCAGCCCAGGGCCCAGCTCCGCCGGGGAGACAGCCCTATCGTCACAGATGAAGCAGCGGAAACCCTAGGGTGGCGGTAACTTGTCCCATGGCCAGGCTGGCTTTGAACCTGCACGTCGGACCCGCCAGCCCCATGTCCTTTTCCATCCCTAAAGCCGAAACCAGCCCCCGCCCCCCTGGTGAGCCCCAAAGCTCAGAGTGGCCTCCACGGGTGCTGGCTCAGACTGCGAACAGATGCTCGCTATTTTAAACCCACTGTTTAACTCATTAAGACAGCTGTTTCCCATCCCCAAAGTCGGCGGAATTAGAATTAAATTCATCCCAGAATTAAACACACACATACACACGCACATACCCCGCCACCATTTGGAGGCAAAACTTGTTAGCATTTAGGCAAGCTGTGCTGCTCTGGCCCAGGGCGGGCTGGAGATGTCACAGAATTGATGCCACTCCCCACTGGCTGGTGCGGCTCAGTGCGCTCGGGTGTCGTCCTGTGCACTGAAGAGTCAGGGGTTCCACTCCCAGGCAGGGATTCGATCCCTGGTCGGGGTGCATTGGGGAGGCCACCGAATGATGTTTCTCTCTCTCTTCTTTCCTCTTTCTCTAGAATCAATGACAAGCATGTCCTCGGGTAAGGATTAAAAAAAAAAGAATTTATGCCGCCCCCAACCAGTGGCGGGCAGGCACTGGTGCGTGAATACCCCAGCTCCCCTGTCCCTGGGTGGGGCATCTCGGGAGTACATGCCGGAGCTCTAGGGTGCCTCCCGGAGGTCCCGCCCGGGACGGACCCATCCGCCCGGCGCAGGTTCCTGCTCCCTTCGCGTCCTGGGCGGCTCCTTCCCTCCCTCTCACTTCCCGCTCCTTCCTGGGAAAGCCTCCCACATAAGCTACGTGCACCCACATGCCCGCCTCCAGGCTGCCCCCAGGGAACCCAGGTCGGCCAGGCCCTGGGCTGCACACGCACTAAGACGCAGACGTTTCCTCGCGGTCCGCCAGGCCGCCGTGGTCCAGCTGGTGACCGGGCTGTCCCTGCCGTCCCCGCAGCCATCGTGTCCTCCAGCTCTGCCCCAGACACGGCACCGGTGACCATGCCGCACCGCCCCGGCACAGGCTTCCCACCCGCCTCCTGCTGCCAGCTCCGCCTCCTCCCGGTCTCCACGCACAGGCACAGGCCCGCCATGTGGAGGGACTGCCCATCACCCTCTGGGCCAGCATGGTCTCTCTCAGCCTTTCTTCCTCATCCCTCTCCTCTCCTCTCCTCTCCTCTCCTCTCCTCTCCTCTCCTCTCCTCTCCTCTCCTCTCCTCTCCTCTCCTCTCCTCTCCTCTCCTCTCCTCTCCTCTCCTCTCCTCTCCTCTCCTCTCCTCTCCTCTCCTCTCCTCTCCTCTCCTCTCCTCTCCTCTCCCTCCTCTCCCCTCCCCCCCTCCCCTCTCCTCCCCTCTCCTCTCCTCTCCCTCCTCTCCCCTCCCCCCCCTCCCCTCTCCTCTCCTCTCCTCTCCTCTCCTCTCCTCTCCTCTCCTCTCTTCTCCTCTCCCTCCTCTCCTCTCCCCTCCCCTCCCCTCCCCTCCCCTCCCCTCCCCTCCCCTCTCCTCCTCCCTCCTCTCCTCTCCTCTCCTCTCCTCTCCTCTCCTCTCCTCTCCTCTCCTCTCCTCTCCTCTCCTCTCCCTCTCCTCTCCTCTCCTCTCCTCTCCTCTCCTCTCCTCTCCTCTCCTCTCCTCTCCTCTCCTCTCCTCTCCTCTCCTCCCTCCTCTCTTCTCCTCTCCTCTCCTCTCCTCTCCTCTCCTCTCCCCTCCCCTCCTCTCCTCCTTCCCTCCTCTTCTTCCCTCTTCTTCCTCCCACCTTTTCTCCTTCTCCCTCTCCTCCTCTCCCCCTCCTGCTTTCTCTCCTCAGCCCCCTCCCCTCCTCCTCTTGTTCTCTTTCTCCCTCCCCTCCCTCTCTCCCCCTCCTCCTTTCCTCTTCCTTTTCTTCCTCCTGTTCCCTCTCCTACCCCCTTTCCTTTCCTTCCTGCCCCTTCTCCTCCTATTTTCCCTTCCTCCTCTCCTGCTCCCGCTCCCGCCCCTCCTCCTCCCCTTCTTGTTCCCTTTCTCCTCCTCCATCTCCCTCCCCCGCCTCCCCCTCCTCTTCCTCTTCTCTCCCCTCCTCCTCTTGTCTTGGTTACTTCTGGGTCCCCAGTGCCCAGCCCAGAGACTGGTACACAGTAGTTGCTAAGCAAAGATTTGATGAACAAATACATGAAATTAAATGATGCCAGTCAACAAAGGCCTGATGCCCAGGTGGCACCCCAAGAATGAGGTGTGCTTAGAAGGGAAGGTCTTCCCTCATTTCAGGCTCCCATTCAAACCTCCCTGCCTCGGGGAGACCTCCCTTGGGCACCCCAATGACTCCGCCCCTCTGTCAGGCCTCTTCATTTCCTTCACAGCACTGCACACCCTGAAATCATTTCATGTGATGGTGGTTCATTCATTTATTTCGTTGTTTATTGACTGTCTCCCCTTCTCTCAGCTGAAACATAGCCTCGGTGAGGCCAGGGGTTCTCTCTTGGTCGCACTGTGTACCCAGGGCCTAGCAGCTTGTCCTGTGCAGATGGAGCTGTCTCCTGCAGTGTTTTCCGCCTTTAATTATCCCCAGTAAAACCCGGGACCTTGTGTTAGAGTAAGTAGGCAGTTAGACCTTAACCAAAGGGGAGGGAGGAGCCAGTCAGCAGCAGATATCTGATTAAGCTTTAGTCACCCGGACCCGCCCCACTAATGGGCGTGGGGGTGAGGGCGGGGGAGGGAGGAGCTGGTGCAGGGGAAGGCCTTTCACTGGGTGCTGGGCAGTAGGAGCCCCATGGTGAGCATAAAGGGGAGAAAATAAGCCTGGGAAATCTAGGCGAAGATCAGACTGGATAAGGACGCAAGCCTGGGAGAAGCCGGGAGAGGGATTGGACAGTTGGGAAGAAAGCCTGCTCCCTCTGACGCCCAAGCAAAGGGAGGCAGAACGAAGGCCCAGGCTCCTTTGGCAGCTGCTCGGAGCAGAGTGCAGCCGGGAGCAGGGCCGGAGCAGGGCTATGGGAGCCTGGGGTGCCAGGGTCATGGCGCCAGGGCTCTGGGCCCGGCCCTCCCGGTCCTGGTGGGCGCGGGTGGGGCCTGCAGCCCCGGAAGGACTTCCCTACTGAGAGATGTGGGGCGTGGTGTACCAGGGGCAGATCGACAACATCACCGGCTTCCCTTGCTGGACCCACCGGGCAGGCGCCTCTTGGGGTGCGCGGCAGCCGTTTCAGGGGCATCTGTGCTCTAATAAATCTTGCCACTATCGCTTAAATCTTCCTGCACACGCGCCCCTGAAGTGCCTTTCCTGGGACTCCGTGGGAGAGCCGGTTTCCTCTGGAAGCACTTGGAGCAGGAAAGGTGGGAAGACAGATGAGGCAGCCTGGCGTCGGGCAGCAAGCCCGCTCCTTTGCAGCTGGACGCCCGTCCCGCGGGGACCAGGCTGGCAGGGAGCCAGTGCGGGAGGCAATTGGGAAGCTGGGGCAGAGGGGGTGGCCCAGCCTCTGAGCCTGGCACCTGGGCAGGCTTCCTCCCGGGAGAAGCCGGAAAAGCACAGTCCCAGCTCGAAGGGTGATGGGAGGGCCCAAGGGCAACTGGGTCCAGAAAGTGTTTTACACGCGGGGAAGCTTGGCCAGTGCGCCAGGGCCGTGCAGAGCCCGAAACCCAGCTCTCCCCTGGCACCACCTGGGACCACAGAGACATGTCTGGCCTTCAAGCTGATAAAGTCCACTGGGTATCTACTGTGGGGAATGAGGGGGAGAGAGAGAGAGAGAGAGAGAGAGAGAGAGAGAGAGAGAGAGAGACCAACACTGGGAAACAGATCTAGAGACCCAGGCGCAGGGATGTGCACACAGACAGGGACGGACGTAGACAGAGAAAGCACACCACGGGGACTGACAGCCGTCAGAGAGCAACAGAGATTCTGAGACAGAGACGTTGAGAGACTGAGACAGGAAGTCAGAGAGCCCTCGCCGGTGCGGCTCAGTGGATAGAGCATTGGCCTGCGGGCTGAGGGGTCCCGGGTTCAATTCTGCTCAAGGGCACGTGCCTGGGTCGCAGGCTCGATGGAAGGCAACCAGTTGATGTGTTATCTCTCTGACGCCAATGTTTCTTCTCTCTCTCTGTGTCTCTCCCTCCTTCCACTCTCTCTAAAATTCAATGGAAAAATAGCCTCCAGTGAGGATTAACAGCAATAAAGAGATATAGAGATAGAGATAGAGATAGAGATAGAGATAGAGAGAGAGAGAGAGAGAGAAAGGGACAGACAAACGGAAGAGGGGAGACAAAAAGAGACACCGGCAGAGAAAGGGGGAGACAGAGAAGGAAGGGGAGACAGGAGCAGGTTGATGAAGAGACAGAAATGGAGGCACCGAGAGGAGAGGCGGAGAGAGGGCCGGTCGGCCTGCAGGCGAGGATTCACTGGCCCCTTATTACGGACCTGGCAGACCTCCCGTTTCCCCTCCTCGCCCAGCCCCTGAGGCAAGACTGCTCTCCGCCAGCCCAGCCCTGTTGGGTGTGTGTGTCCTGCATACCTGCCCGTGAGCCCCGTGAGCGGGATGTGTAGCATTCAGTTTAGCAGGGGGTGCACTCAGGGAGGAAGGAGGTGCGACTGACTTCTGGGGCCAGGAGAGTGCACACAGACACCCCGCATCACCCCATCTGATAGCCAATGGTCGGAGGAGCCAGAATGCCCTCTGGGCATTACTGCAGGAGGTCCCCACCAGGAACACTCGGGCAGAGGGATGGGTGCAGAGCAGAAAGAGAACATCACACTGATAATGGTGCCGGTGTCTTTCTAGGAGATTCTGGAAGCCCCTGTCCCCACGAGGTTAGTGGTCTGGGGATAGAAACCCTCTCGTAGGCAGAACAAGGACTATATTGGTTCATCTCACAGGGGTTCAGGTGTTGTGTGGCCTTCGGGCTCAGCGGTGTTTTTAGGACCTGGGTCTCTCTCTTTTTTTCCTGCTTTCCTGTGCATTCTTTTATCCTTAGGTAGCATCTTCATCTGTGTTCCCCGGAATCAGACCCCAAGACAAGGATCAGAATGCGAGTAATTTATTTTGGAAGCGATCTCAGAAAACTCCGGGAGGGGAGTGGGGCAAGGGGGGCAGGAAAAGGAAGGAAAGCAGCAAAGGACGCGTTGTCCTGTGTCAGGGGCCTCAGTCTGCTGGGGCCTCTGGGAGAGGGTGAGGGACTTGCACCCCAGACTTAGCTCCTTTGAGGGGCAATAGAGACCAGGTGTTTGCCCACTCACTCTGACCAGTCATTGGTTCAAGGGTGTGAATTGTCTGGCACATCCAGACTTCCCTGCATGTGGGCAGAGCAGGGAGCAAAGTCCTGCCGACACCTTGATCTTGTACTTGTGGCCTCCGGAACCGCGAGGCACTGGATTCCGCTGTTTTCCGCCGCCCAGCTTGTGGCAGTCTGTTACAGCAGCCCGAGCAAACGAATACGCCCTATTTATCAACTGTCTGTCTTTCCCCTCTTTCTCCATCTTTTCCTCATCATCATCCATGGTTCCTTTATTTACCAAATATTTCCTAAAGCTCGACTCACCGGTTGTCATACATGAAAAACCCATATCTCTTGCCACAGAGGGCCGAGGCCCAGAAAACACAAAGACAGAAAACAAGATGATGGTTTACAATCCCAATGGGACCAGGACCTTTCTCTTAGGAGAATCAGCAGCTGCCTGGAAGGTATTAAAGATGGTAGCATCAAGCTAGACTTTCTCCAAAGGATCCCTAGAGAAAGAGGATTGAAGGGAGAGAGGTCACGATGCTCACCTTCTCTCTGCTCCTTCGCACACACCCACTCACTCATCCCCCGGAGTGTCTCTGTCCCCTCCTCTCCGACCCATTCCTCAGCTCCTTCCCTGATTCTCTGGCTGCCTCCTGGCCCTCCTGGCCTCTTTCTCCCTCTCCAGCCCAAGCTCCACCCAGCAACCAGAGGGCTCTTCCAAACCGCTTTTTATTTCAGGAGTAATAAGTGAATTGGTTCCCATGATAAAAATTCAAAGCAAGGCAGAAATATGTGGAGTGG
Source organism: Myotis daubentonii (assembly GCF_963259705.1). Lineage (NCBI taxonomy): Eukaryota > Metazoa > Chordata > Mammalia > Chiroptera > Vespertilionidae > Myotis > Myotis daubentonii. Next base: position 30,379,591 of record NC_081844.1, read on the forward strand.
CATTGGGAAACACAATCCAACCATATCCTGCCTCCATTCTAAACTTTCCTGTGGCTCTCCAACCTCCATCCTCCATCCTCCGTCCTCCATCCTCCGTCCTCCGTCCTCCGTCCTCCATCCTCCATCTTCCATCCTCCATCCTCCATCCTCCATCCTCCATCCTCCATCCTCCATCCTAAACTTTCCTTTGTCTCCATCATTCTCTGTGTAAACCCCAAGGCCACCCATGTTGAAGGTTCTGGTCAGGCCCTGCCCACTCTTCCCCAAGACCCTCCCTCCAGCCACTCCAATGGCTTGCCATTTTCAGCCCCTCAAACCCCCTCTCCCTATCTCTGTACCTCGCTCACCTCAGGACCTTTCCACATGCCATCCACACCCGGGATGCCGTTCTCTGTCCCCTTGCACAAGTTCATCCTTACTCACCCCAGTTTGATCGCGGTAAGACCGTGCCTTTGGCTGCTCTCACCCAGTGCAGCTCCTGGGACAAGGGCTCCAGTGTGTTCATTGCCTACATCTGCCATAACAGAGTCCCACTCACTGGGGGACTTAAAGCAGCAAGCGTTTATTCCCTCACAGCTCTGGAGGTGGGAAGCCCAAAATCAAGGTGTGGGCGGGGTTGGTCCCTTCTTGGGGGCTCAGGGAGACTCTCTCCTGGCTTCTGGCCGTGGCCACAGCCCTTGGCATCCGTGACTTGCAGAAGCCCCCTTCCCATCTCTGCCTCGGTTGTCACATGGCCTTCTCTGTGTCTCTTCCCCTTCGCCGGCTGAGGGCCGCTGTGAGAGGTATTAGACCAGCGGTTCTCAACCTGTGGGTCGCGACCCCTTCGGGGGTCGAACGACCCTTTCACAGGGCTCGCCCAAGACCATCGGAAAACACATACATAATTACATATTGTTTTTGTGGTTAATCCCTATGCTTTAATTATGTTCAATTTGTAACAATGACATTGGGGGCCACCACAACATGAGGAACTGTCTTAAAGGGCCGCGGCATTAGGAAGGCTGAGAACCACTGTATTCGACCAACAGAGAAAAAAACTACAGAATAAGTGGTCAACCTGGCAAAATGCAGCTGAGAGAGAGCTCTGTTCCCAGCAGGAGGAAAGGCATTTGCAAAGCTCTAGAGGCCACCCCATCATGATGTAGGTGGAGCCTTGAAAAGCATCTGGTTTTTGAGGTTGGCAGGGGCTCGACTGGGGGGGGCGGGGGGCACAGAGAAGAGGGTGGGCTTTATCTGGAGGCGGTGGGGAGCCATGGGAGAGTTTAAAGCATGGGAGAGGTCAGAAGACTGGGATTGTAGAAAAATCCCTGACTGCCGTGTGGTGAACGGGAAGGGTTGCAAACTAGAGGCAGGTCTGTTCTGGGGGGAATGACAACGTCAGACCCTAGGGTGAGCAGCAGTCATGTATTACCTCATTTAATTTTCACGCCACCAGTCCTATGAGATCGGTTACTTATCATGATGCCCATTTTACAGAGCCGGAAGCTGAGGCCCAGATAAGGTAAGTGATTTACCTACATCACACAGTGGAGCCAGGAATCAAGGCTTGAGCAGGCTGCCTAGTTGAGTAGGAGACAGACTCAAGGTGGGATATTTTGGGGATGAGAAGTGGGGAGGGCGTGAGGCTGATGCCCAGAGGAATGGGGAACAGAGACTCAGCTGGAGAGAAACCTCTAAAGTGAGAGAATAAAGCGGGTGCAGGAGGCCTACCAGGCAGTGAGGATGTGTGGCCACCCACCCCGGCCAGCCCCACCTTGCCCTTGGCCCTTCTCCCCGCCTTCAGATCAAGTCTAGTTAGACTCTGAGTGCATATGAACTCAGATTCTCCCTGGGTCACGAGAAATAGCCGGCACAGGGAGAAAGGTCACTGTAGATGGAAGAAATAGCCTGTGCCAAGGTCCTGGGGCAGAACCGTGCTTGGCACGTTGGAGGAACAGTAAGGTAACATTGGCACTTTCTTTGTTGGGTCACTGAGAGGCACAGGGAGATGATGCCTGTGGAGTGTGAGTGTGAGTCCTGGATCTGTGCCACTCGGGGCCACAGGCTCACATAAGGCCTCACACAATAGAGGAGCCGGGGGTGCTCCGAGACTCCCAGAACACTTTCTAAAGACTGCCCGGCCCCCCGGTCAGACACCTAGGAATTCTATCTCGGCTACAGGCTCAGGCCCCTGGGGGCAGAATGTAAGTGGGTGATGTCACAGAGGCTGGGGGCATCTAGAACCCTGAGGGGTCCTGGCCTCGGTGCCGTCTGCCAGCAAGGCCACCTGGCAGGTCAGTTCCTCCTGAGACCAGCCTTCAAAGACACAATGCAAAGGCTCCTGCCACCCGGAGCAGTTCCTGCCTAGGGCCGCCCGGGTCCCAGCCGCTCTGCTTACCTGCCTCTGAGCCTCCCATTTAAGCTACGTCCATTCCAGCCTGGGAGGCCCCGGAGATGCCCAAAGGCCTCCCATCTGCCATCCCCAGTGGGACCTAGTTCACTCGGAGCAGGAGGAGGAGGAAGGGTGAGGTGGCCATGGGGCGGCAGCGGCGGGCCCTGGCCCTGAGGGCGGTCAAGACCTCCCTGGTCCTCTTGGCGCTGCTGGTGCCCTCGCAGGCGGTGGTGCGGGCCGTGCTGGATGGCAACGCGAGCACAGTGGACTTCGCGGACTTGCCGGCCATGTTCGGGGCACCCCTGGCCCCCGAGGGTGTGCGGGGCTACCTGATGGAGGCCAAGCCGGCTAACGCGTGCCACCCCATCGAGCGCCCGCAGCCGGTGGGCAACGGCTCCCTGGGCGCCATCGTGCTCATTCGGCGCTACGATTGCACATTTGACCTGAAGGTGCTGCACGCCCAGCGGGCCGGCTTCAAGGCCGCCATTGTGCACAACGTCTTCTCCGACGACCTGGTGCGCATGGCCCACGTCTACGAGGACCTGCGGCACCAGATCTCCATCCCCGCGGTGTTCGTGAGCGAGGCCGCCTCGCAGGACTTGCGGGTCATCGTGTGCTGCGACAGGTCCGCCCAGGTCCTCTTGCTGCCCAACTACCCGCCGTGCCCGGACCTGGACTGCCATCCCGTGCTGGCCATCTCCTGGGTCCTGGGCCGCACCCTGGCCCTGCTAATGTCCACCTTCTTCATCCTCCGACACCTGTGGAACTGGCTGTGGTCCAGGTGGGCCTACGGGCCCGCCGCGGCCACGGAGCCGGCCTGCCGGAGGGCCCAGGTCCGGACCTTCACGCGGCTCAACGACGTGTGCGCCATCTGCCTGGACGAGTACCAGGAGGGCGAGCAGCTCAAGATCCTGCCCTGCTCCCACACCTACCACTGCAAGTGCATCGACCCCTGGCTCTCCCAGGCCGCCCAGCGCTCCTGCCCCGTGTGCAAGCAGTCGGTGGCCAGCACGGAGGACAGCTCCGACTCCACCATCGACAGCTTCTGCGACGAGGAGCCCGCCCTGCTGGGCCACCATGCCCCCATCTGCGCCATCCAGGCCCGGCTGCGCGCCCGGAGGCTGGCGCTGCTGGCCCGAGCCAGCCCACACCGCTCCTGCAGCCCCGCCTCCGTGGGGGGGGCCGAGGCGGCGGAGCCCTCCGAGCGGCCCCCAGACCCACTCTGAGGACCGCAGACCGTGGCCGGCGAGGAGCGGGCTGGGGAGGGTAGCCATAAGTGTTTCTAGTCTGTAGAGAATAAAAATGGGTTTGAAAGCCGTTTGTGCCCTGGCTGCTGTGGGGCCACCCGCCTCTGGCCCTTCATGCCACCCCCGTGATAAAGCCAGGGGAGCCCACGGCCGGCTGCCATTGTCTGTGGTGAGTGAGAAGGTGTGGGCCGGCGGGGAGGCGGGAGGTAAGGTCTCTGTGTCCATCCCCAGGGGTGGCCATGCCCAGGCGGGTGCCTCGGTTCCAATCCTGGGCGCACCGCTGCTGATCCTGGATATGTTTATTCATGATTCACTTAAATGTTTTTTTTTTAAAAAATAAACTTCTCATTTTGGAATCATTTTAGATTTAAGATAAATAGCTAAGGTTCTAGCGAGTTCTCACGTGCCCTCACCCGGCTTCCCGTGACGTTCCCATCGTCCATAGCACAGCGTGTTCTTCATAACCAAGAAGGCAACATGGGTGCCTGTGATGGACGAAACGCCGGCTTTTATTTGAATTTCCCCCGTCATTCCAACTTTTGATACTGGAAAATGTCAAACACACCCAAAGGAGAAAGAATAGAATAATGACCCCCCCCCCCCACAACCCATTACTCAGAGTCAATAATGATTTCCTGTATTTTCTCCACTTTCACTCACTCGCCGCTCCCTTGCTATTTTGATGCAAATCCCAGATTTTTTTTTCCATCTGTAAATATTTCAGTTTGGGTAGAGAAAGCAGCCATTCTCAGCTGGGCGGGTATTTTCCCCCCAGCGGACACTTGGCAGTGTCTGGGGGCAGTTTTGGAAGCCATCCCGGGGCTGCTATTAGCCTCTCGTGGGTGGGAGCTGCTCAATGACCAGCCCCGATGTCCACAGTGCTGAGGGGAGAGGCCTTGCTCTTTATGATAACGCCTCTCAAAAAAACAACCCCACAAATACCAGTATCATGCTCAAAATAATGACTCCACTGGGGACACCTGGAAGTGTGAGCAGTCCTGGTGCCTGTTTCTTTTGTTTGTCTGAGTCGGGGTGACGGGCTCCTAACTCCCGTCATGGGGAGCTTTCCCCTCCATCTCTCTCTCTCTCTCTCTCTCTCTCTCTCTCTCTCTCTCTCTCTCAATTTTTCCTTGCTCTTTACTTGGTGAAGCAACTGGGTCATTCGCCCTTTGGTGGTGATCTTGGTCGTCTGGGTTTTGCCAATTGGGTGTCCCTGTGGTGTCATTTAACATGTTCCTCAATCCCCTATATTTCCTGTGAATTTCTACGTGGATTCAGAGACCAACTCACGTGTGGTTTAATTTTATGGTGAACAAACAAGGTGCTTCTCCGGTCCTTAGCACGCCCCCTTTTGTAGAAGACTTGGGCCACTTTAAGGGTTCTTCTGGGATATGAGTGAGGGGCTCTCACTTGGCCATGGAGCAAGCATGATCAGGGAAGTCATGGCTCTGAGGCTGGAATAGTGAGAAGGTGGTGAGGATGCAGGAAGAGTGTACCAGGCAGGTGGCACAGCACGTGCAAAGGCCCTGAGGCAAGACTAGGCCTCAAGTGTTGGGAGGAACAGTGAGGAGGCCCATGTGACCAGAGCACAGTGAGGGAGCGGGAGAGAGGTAAGGGCAGGTGTTCAGGGCCTTATAAAGCTTGATAAGGAATTCAGCTTTTATTCTGAGGAGCTGAGTAAAACCATTGGAGGTTTGCAGTAGCTAAAAAAAAAAAATAAAAAAAATAAATTCCTGTTAGCAACAGTTCCAGGGCTCTATTTTATAAATGAGGCAACTGAGGCCCAGAGAGGGCAAGTCGCTTGCTCGGGATCACACAGTGTGGCGGCGATGGGATTTGGAGCCTGTAGCGTAGTCTTGGTGGATTCACAAGTGAGTGCTGGCATGTACTCAGAGGCTTTCCTTTCTACACATGTGTTTTCCACCCGTGCTTTGCTGGAGCTGAGAACCCCTGAGGTGGTTGGTTTAGGGGAAGCTTTTCCCTTCTCTGATGGACGAAGGCAAAGATGGGCCCTCGGCCGCGGCTTGTGTGTGTGCTGGGGCTGACCAACCAGAGCAACTTCAGCACCTGGGGCTTGTTTGCTCATGAGCGTGGATAGTCAGTTGGGGGAAGGCACGGAGGCCCCAGGTGCCCAGAGCCCAGGCTCCTGCCACCTCATTGCTCCGCATCCTCAGCAGGTGGGACAATACTGTGTATTGGAGGTGGTGAGAACGGCACCGGTGTTAGACCGGTGGAGTCAGACTGGACCTGGGTTCAGCAACCGCGGTACTTGAGTCCTGGCTAGGAAAGCAGTCAGAGCCAAGCCTCAAACTACGAGAGACCATCTATTTAGAAGATCACAGAGGTGGAAGAAACGGGCTCAGGAAACAAGTCACAGAGGCAAAAGAAGGCCCTTGGAGCTTGGGAGTGAAGAAGGTATTGGTAAGGAGCATGGGGGGAGGGGAGGGCTGGGGAGGGGGCGGGGGAAGGCACGGGGTGCTCCTGGGAGGGAGAGCACACTGGTCCCCATCCTAAGGGTTTTGAGGGTGGCGAGTTCAGGGGAGGTCCCGGGGGAAGATCTCAATAGAATATTCAGCCGCTTTCACACGTGTCCTTTCAGGGTCTAGGTCTCCACTGATTGGTCGGTGCCAGGAGGGACAGGGCGTCATTATTCAATGCAGCTGGGCCTGAGGGCAGGGCTGGCATCCCTTGACTGATTTTTCTGCTTTTCTGGGCCTGGAGCCGAAATACAACCGAAGCCTAGATGTTATCTCTAGGGAGGAAAGGTCAGGGGCCTAAACAATGATAGGAGAGGCAGCCCACCCTGGGAGCGAGGTCCCACCCTACAGTTGTCCCTTGCTAGACCCCTGGGGCTTTCCACCCTGGTGACCGGCCGTACCTGGCCCATCACGCTGGCTCTGCGCTTGTCTGTCTAACTGCCTAACACAGTGCAGCTGCTTGGACTCCAGCCCTCACATCCGCATTCCCGTCAGGAAGAGGGGTGAGGAAGGGCTCCCCTCTCTAAAGACGTTCCACACATCGCTTCTGCTCATAACCCATCGGCCAGAACGTAGTCACGTGGCTATGCTTCCTGAAAGGAAGCTGGGAAATGGAGTTTTTATTCCGAGTGGCCAGCAGTGCAGCTGAAAACCATGGGCTCTGTTATTATGGAAAAGGAGAGGGCAGGTGTTAGGAGTGGCCAGCGTTGCCTGCCTTTTAGATTCCTTGACGGTCACAGGCACCACAGGGGAGCAGGTACATCCCAGGCACCTTCCCACTATTAAATCTTTCTGAGCCTCAGTTTCCCCACCTGTAAACGGAGGGCAGTAGCAGCACCTGCCCTGCAGGGTTCCTTAAGCGGTTCTCAACCTGTGGGTCGCGAACAATGAAAATACATCCTGCAGATCAGATATTTACATTATGATTCATAACAGCAGCAAAATTACAGTTATGAAGTAGCAACAAAAATAATTGTATGGTTGGGCGTCACCACAACATGAGGAACTGTATTAAAGGGTCGTGGCATGAGGAAGGTTGAGACCCACTGTACTAAGTGATCTGTCAGTATCTGTCGATCAACTAAGTGACATGCCCACAGCCTGGCTATAAAAATGTGTCATCAGCTCTGTGATGGGAGGAACTCAGGCGCTGTGTTAACTCAAATGGAGGTGCCTGACCCAACCCAGAGACTCTGGAAGGCTTCTTGGAGGCGGACTCTTCTGAGCAGAAGGAGCAGGGGTCCGTACTGCAAAAAGGAAAGTGATTCTGGCGGCTGGAACAGCATGAGCAAAGGCCCCAAGCAGCCTGGACTGGCATCTGGTGGGTGCCTAATAGGTGCACACAGAGCCCTTGCCCCCAAATCCGGAATCCCCCCCTCGGAGAAAGGGCCTTAGCTTTATCACAGCCTCCTCAGTCCCCCGACAGCCAGGCTTGGGCCCTCCTCCAGCCGCCTCCAGGGAAGCTGGGCGCTGCCAAGGGCCGTCAGCCTGTGCCAGTCCCTGGTCCTTCCTGGTGGCTGCTCTAGGTAAACACCAGTGGAGCCTCCTCCTGCCCATCCAGGCAGCGGCCCATCTGTGTGGTCTAAGGGGCCGTGTGGCCACATGGAGGGAGCTGAGACTCAGAGGAGGGGTGACTAGCCTTGGTGCAGGGATACTAGAAGCCGCCAGCATGACTACTGAGCACACACGGGCGGCCAGGTGCCTGCACGGACTCCTTGCGCCCTGAGCCAGGTTCCTGCACATACCCCCATTTTCCAGAGGAAGAAACTGAGTCCGTGAAAGAGGATGTGTCTTGCCCAGGGCCACACACCTGGACGCTGACCGAGCCTGGTGCAATGGGGAGCTCGCTGCTGCAGCTGAGACAGCTTTTCCATTTTTAAATGGCTCCTCCTTCCAGTTCTGCAGCCTGCTGGCCTCCACTTCCCCAAGTGTGGGTCGTGACGCCTCCTGTTTGTCTGATGACCATATGTGCTGACCACCTACTCGTCCAAGCCTCTGCCGGGCACCTTAGACATAGCAGAGGCCAAGACAGACCCAGTCCCTCCCCAGGTGGGCCACCCAGTCTAGTGGAGGGAAGGTTGTGGGCAAGGCAGTGCTGGGGTGAGTAGGCTGTGATAGGGCGCACAGGCGAGGGTTCAGAGGGGCACCTGCCCCAGCCTGGAGGGTCAGGGTAGGTTTCTCAGGTAGGGCATCCACCTCAAGACCCAAAGGATAGCCCTGACCGGTTTGGCTCAGTGGCTAGGGCGTCGGCCTGCGGACTGAAAGGTCACAGGTTTGATTCCAGTCACGGGCATGTACCTTGGTTGTGGGCACATCCCCAGTGGCGGGTGTGCAGGAGGCAGCTGATCGATGTTTCTAACTCTCCATCCCTTTCCCTTCCTCTCTGTAAAAAATCAATAAAATATATTTTTTTAAAAGACCCAAAGGATAGAACAGAAGCAGCTGGGCAGGGGTGGGAAGGGTGTTCCGAGGGGAAGGAACAACATTGCAAGGATGCAGAGTCTTAAAGGCACAAGGGCTCTTAAACGTTTGGACGTCTCCCCAGCTCCAGGCACACACCCACTTGTAGTTATAACAAATAATGCCACTTTAAGTTCCTAACCACGCCCTCTTCGGCAGCCTGAAAATGCTAGGGTTCTATTATTCTAGAAGACAAATGAAAGTAGGTCCTTTTATAACCAGATCCAGTGTCCAGATGAGGAAACAGAGGCCCAGAGAGGTTTAGTGACTTGCCCTGGGACAAGCATCTCAGCAAGGACAAAGCTGGCATTCAAACCTGAAGAGCCTATCTTTGGAGGCTGTTGGCATCACTTCTATACGATCCCCGTGAAGAGTGGTTGGAATGAAGGGGTGAATAGTGGAATGAGAAGCAGAGTGATCACCCCTCTCCTCTCAGGCCAGGGAGCTTAGGGCATCCCTCACCCCTGCCCAGTTCCCAGTTCCTCCTCCCAACCTCTTTTGGTGGGTGCCAATCCTCTCTGATTTGGATTGAGGACAGTGTGTTCTTCACCTTCTCTACTCCACCCCCCCCTGCTCCTAATGATAGGACCAGTGAGAAGCAAATTCCAAGGAACTGTTACTGCCACTCCCAGCAGCCAATGGAGGCAGCTGCAATATGGCGGAGGCCACAGGAGGCTGGCTGCCAAGATCTCAGCCGAGGCGGCATCTGAAAAGGGGGAAGAGAAGGGGATCTGCAAAGGCTGACTCATCACCTGGTTCTCTTTCTTTCCTCCTCCCCTGTCCCCGCCTCCTCCCTACTTCGTTCTCTTCCTTGCCCATCCCTTCCAGCCTCCCAGCCGAGCCCAGGAGGGGAGGACGTTTTTTAGGAACAGATGGCTGCCTTCTTTGCCCAGCGCTCTGCCAGTTAACGCCGCCTGTAATTAAACTTCCCACAAATTAGCTGTCAGCCACGCTAAAGGGAACCGTCCCTCTCAAATGCCACCTTGACTTGCTGAATTGTGAGGCTTGTTGACAAAATAATTAAGGGCAGAGGGAGGCGACCAAAATTTGGAGCCTTTCCCCCCTAATATCTCTACCGGTGTCCAAGGCCAAACACGCCCCTCCAGGACTTGTAAGGCTTTTTTTTCTGAGGTCCCGTGCGTTAATGCCACCCGTGTGGGAGGAAATACTAGTGAGCACCTTGTGGGCCAGGCACTGCGCTAGGAGCCGGTGACACACGGTGATCAAGGTAGACACAGTCATTTTCTTCTTGGAGCTCACACCCGTGTCACACATTTTTTACAGCAAAGGAAATAAATGAAGTTGTTACAGCTGGGGAAAAGCATTCCGAGAGAATGAACAGCCAGTGCAAAGGCCCTGAGGCAGGACCAGTCGCGAAGGGAGCTGGACCAGGTGCAGAGGGAGGAAAGGGGAGAAGTGGGCCAATTTGGGGATAGACTTTGCAGGCAGGAGTGACAGGATTGGCTGATATATCGTGAGGAAGAAGAGGGTAAGAAAAAGGGAAAGAAGGGAGCGGCCAACTCCCAGATGTCTGGCCTGGGGGCAGAAGAAATGGATAGCTGATCAACAAAGATGCCAGAGTCCCATAGAGCAGTGGTTCTCAACCTTCTGGCCCTTTAAATACAGTTCCTCATGTTGTGACCCAACCATAAAATGATTTTTGTTGCTACTTCATAACTGTAATGTTGCTACTGTCATGAATCATAGTGTAAATATCTGATATGCAGGATGGTCTTAGGTGACCTCTGTGAAAGGTTCGTTCGACCGCCAAAGGGGTCGCGGCCCACAGGTTGAGAACCGCTGAGCTGTTCACAAAAAGAAAAGTCTTTAGCCTCATGCAGGCCAATTGCCAAGGTCCAGGGAGTGTGGTTGGATGGAGTGAGGCCCCCAGTCCAGGCCTCACACCCCAGGCTCCCCTGGGGTTGGGTGGCCCAGCATTAAGGATGGAGGTGAATGCTACCCACGCCTGTTAGGATATAATCAGGTCCTGATGGCTGCAGAACCAAGCCCCCAGGACACCCCAGGGGAGACCAGGACGTGCCTGCCAAATGCCCATGGGCTGCAGAGGCTTAAGGCCCAGCTCTCTGGGGTCAGAGGAGGGTTATGGGAGCCTCACCAGGCAGGCAGGAAGGCCAACACGGACCTCTGCGTTCTTGCTCCTCCCAGGATACCTTGCAGCCCCACAGGACAGATTTCAGGCCCCCAAAGCACCTCAGGGCCTTTGCACAAGCTGTGCTTGTTACTTGTTCGCCTCCTTCACTACTCCTTTCTTATCCTTCAGGTCTTTGCTCAGGCACCGCTTCCTCCAGGCAGCCTCCCTGGCGCCTCAGCCTGAGTTAAGTGCTTCCTCCAGGTCCCCTCCCAGGTCTGTGCTTACACCATTATGGCCCTGGCCACCCTGTGTTGTACCCACCCGACACCGTGTCTGTCCTCTTCCCCCGTGGACTGGGAACCCCAGGAGTCTGGATCTGCCTTTGTCGCTCTCTGTTCCCACTGCCCAGCAGAGTTGGTGGCACACCGTAGGCTCAATAAATAATAGTAAATAATAACAGAGCTTCTCTGAAACCCTTGGGGCCAGATGTGCTTCAGAATTCAGAATGTCCTAGAATTTAGGAAACTATCGGATGCAGTCAGCAAGTGTTATATGGAACTATCCACCAGGGCCTGAGCCGGCCCCTCCCCCTCCAATCAAACACAGTAGCAATATAATAGGAACATTCACAAAAATGGGATCAATAGAGCTTATTAATAGCTAAAGGCCATTAACTCTTGATCTCAACGAGTTTTAGAGTCGTCCTGATGAAAACTTTCTGTTTTTAGAGCTTTATTTTAAATAATTTATTTTTATTGATTGCAGAGAGGAAGGGAGAGGGAGAGAGAGATAGAAACACCAATGATGAGAGAGAATCATTGATTGGCTGCCTCCTGCGTGCCCCACACTGGGGATCCAGCCCACAACCTGGGCATGTGCCCTGACCAGGAATCGAACCGTGATCTCTTGGCTCATAGGTTGATGCTCAACCACTGAGCCACACCGGCTGGGCTGTTTTTAGCTTTTTAGATGTTGGAGTTGTGGGTGAGGAACTGGAGTTGTTGGCTTGTGGCCAATGCTTATTGTGTGCCTTCACCTGCTTGGGCACAGAGAGGCAGTGTTTGCCTTGATCAAGAGCATGGGGTGTTTCAGGGCCTGGTTCAAATCCCAGCTTTGCCCACTTTGGAACTGTGGGGTGGGGACAGGAAACACCACCTTCCAGAACCTTGTTTTTTCCATCTGTAAAATGGACATGATAATGTACCTAATTTGTCGTGCTGTTGGTGGAGAGGATTAAATTATTTCGTTTATATTTAATTTGTATGAAGTGCTTGGAATGTCACCAGGCCACTGTAAGTCCTCAAAAGCTACTTGTAAGCTGTATTTATTAAATTTAAAAAATAATAATTAAATAGACTGGAGAAGACTGAGGATAATTAAGATTATAGGCACCATAATCACCGAGAAAGTCACAGTGAGCAGAGATGTTCATTTCGAGGCATGTGATGAGACTTCAGGACAAACACAAAAGTGTAGAAAACAAGAAGAAAAGTATTACGTTTTCTCTCTCTCTCAATTAAAAACATACGTCCTGCCCTAGCTGGCTTGGCTCAGTGGATAGAGCGTGGGCCTGCGGACTGAAAGATCCTAGGTTCGATTCCAGTCAAGGGCACATGCCTGGGTTGCGGGCTCGATCCCCAGTGGGGGGCATGCAGAAGGCAGCCAATCAATGATTCCCTCTCAGCATTGACGTTTCTATCTCTCTCTCCCTCTCCCTTCCTCTCTGGAATCAATAAAATATATTAAAAACAAAACAAAAACAAAAAACACACGTCCTTAGGGTCCTTTCTGGGGTGACAGAACTGCTGTTTATAGAGCTAGTGGTTACACAGGTGTATATATTTGTCAAGACTCCTCGAACTGCATACTTAAACCTCAATACAGGCAACCCCCCCCCCCACACACACACACATACAGATGAATGCCCGAACGCGTGCTTGCAGTCTCCTCCACGGCTGGTGGGAATGCAGCATGCCACAGCCCCTCTGGGCAACCGTTCGGCAGCTTCTTAAAAAGTTAAACACACACCTACCATATGACCCAACCATCATCCTGGGTGTTTGCCCAGGAGAAATGAAAGCATATGTCCACACGAAGACGTGTCTGACAATGTTGGTAGCAGCTTATTCAGAACAGCCAAACACAGGAAACAACCCAAATGCCCAGGCAACAGCGACCAGCTAAATGAGCCGGGTCCCTCCACACACGGGAATGAGCCCCCAGGAGGAGTGAGCTGTACTCAGACACGCAACCACTTGGAGTGAAAGACGCCAGATTCCAGACCATGTCCTGTATGATTCTATTTATAGCAATTTTAAAAATAGGCCAAGGAAACTGTGATGATGGAGAGCAGAAAGAGTTACCTAGGGTGGTGGTAGGTGGGGGGCGGGGTACTGACTGGAAGGGGGCCAGGAATCCTTGTCTGGTGGAAGGAGGCATGCTGCAAAATGCAAGCGGGCCCTGGAAAACTCAGCCGGAATTAGTGCCAAAGAATCCAGGGTGACATTTTTTTCCCCGCAGGAAAAACAAAGTATCAAAATTTTAAATAAAGACCGTATTTGACCTTGCACTTGCTAGCCTCACCTCCACTTCCCTCTCCCGTTACTGGGGTTGGGCAGACGTGCACCCAGCCCTACACTTCGGATTTGTGCCTTTGCTGTGTGGAAGTTACACCTCAACGAGAAAGTTAAGGAAGAAAGAGACCAGGTGCACAAAACAACCTTATTTACTCTCGAGAACCCACATTTTTTTTTTTTTAAGTCCATTAGGATGCGTCTGGGAGAGAAAAGGGGATAAAGGAAGAAGAAAAAAGTATGGAAAGCCAGTCGCGGTGGCGTGGGGATGGGATCAAATAAATGTTTGTTGAATAACTACGGCAGCGAACAGGGCACGGCTCCCGGCAGCACCCGGGAGCGGCCAGGAAATACGCAAGTGAACAAGGTAGTTAAGAGGTGAGCCCTTCACGCCGTCCTCCCCTCCGGCCTCTGCCACCCCTGCCGGCTTGGCAGCCTCTGACCGCAGCCTCGCCGCCTCCCCTTTCCTCCGCCGCCTGCACCTCTGGCTGGGAGCGGGAAGGAGAGGTGTCGGCCCGGTGGTGGGTCCCTCTCCCCCATGAATGATCCCGTGAGCCCTCGGAGGGCAGGGACCTGGTGCCATCTCGCTACCGCTGTTTCCCCAGTGAGCTCTCGGGCTGGCATTCAGCGGGCGCTCAATACACGTGCAACTGTCCTGCAAGATCACAGCTCCGGGGCCTTTTGACTGCGCGGAGGTGCAAAGGGGAGAAGGGTCTTTAGCCGTCGGGCTCCTCTGGGGAGACGGTGCACCCCTGAGCTCAGAGGGGGGCAGGCAGAGGTCTCCAAGTCCAGCCCCTTCTCGCCGGGGTCAGAGCCCAGCGAGGGGCATGAGTAGGCGGGGGTCTCACAGTCAGGAGTGGGTACAGGTGCCACCCCGGGGGGGGGGGCGAGGGGCGCGTGCGCGAGGCTGCGGGACCCCACCCCCCTTGCTTCGGACCGGCTCCGCTTTCCTGGGGGCGACGGGAGAACGGCCTCCAGGCTGGCCAATGGGAACGTGGAGTGGGCGCATTACCTCATCAGGCAGCACGGCCATTGGCTGAGGGCTCCCGATGGGCGGGAGCCGAGGAGCAGATGGGACCAGCGGGAAGGGTCTTGGCAGAGGAGGAAGAGAAAGAGAGGGAGGGGAGGAAGCCCGCGACGAGAACACTGCAGTGTTTGCCTGGCTGTGAGCGGATCTTTATCGTGTGTGTTTCGCCCTCTACTCCCTGTCGCCCCCTTTGCCTGGCCATCCCAAGACTGATTTTAGGGGGGAAGCAGGAGGGCATGAAGGGTCCCCTCACTCCCTCCGAAATTAGGAGCCCCCTCCCCCAAACACACAAAGTGTCCCCAAGGCAGCATGGACAGACCCCCTTCCCCCAAATCAAACAGGACCTCAGTTTGCCAGTCCGCCTGGGACATCACCATTCATCCCACGGGGCATAGCCGGCCATGGAGCACCCGCAGGTTGCAGGCGTGCCTCTCTGGGCCTCAGTTTTCCTCTGTGTGAAATGGGGTTGATAAAAGTCCCCACGTCTGGGAGGTGGGTGCTGTGAAGATCCATTCATTCAGCTAACAAGCACACATTGAGCACTTACTGTATCCCAGGCCCCTGTTGGGTAATGGGGGTACAGCAGTGGCCAAGGCAGGCCTCCGCCCAGCTCCTTGACCTTGGGCCTGGTGAGAAAACAAACATAGACAGATGGACATCCATTTCAGAGGGCCCCAGTGTTAGTCTTATGCGGAAAATAAAAGCAAGGGGAGAAGGTGTAAGGAGAATGAGTTGGAAGCTGCTTTAAGCTCAACAATCAAAGAGGGCTTCCCTGAGGAGGTGATGTTTAGATAGAATAAAAAGAAGCATTGAGAAGATTTGGGGGAGTAGCATTCCAGGCAGAGGGAGGCAGCAGGTGTAAAGGTCCTGAGGCAGGACTATAACTGGCGTGTGGAAGGAACAGCAAGGAGGCCCATTGGCTGGAGCAGAGGGAGGGAGGGAGGGAGAGAGAGGGAGAAGGTGAGGGCAGGAAGGGGACTGGGACAGGTCATGCAGAGGCTTGTGGGCCACAGAGAGAACTTGGACTTTCTACCCTAAAGGAGGTGAGAGCCTTGGAGGGCTGTGAACAGAGAAGAGACAGGACCTGACTTGGGTGACCACAGGTGTGTGTCCCCTCCTCCCGCCATGGCTGCGTCAGGGAGGATGGACTGTGGGAGGATGGACTAGGGTGGGAGCAGGGGGACCAGGGTTGGGGGGACTGCGCACTGGTCCAGGTGGGTGATGACGGAGCCAGACCAGGGTAGGAGCCATGGAGGGAGCCAGAAGTAGATGAGATCCAGATAGATTTTGGAGCCAACAGATTTCATTCCAGAGCAGGAGTGGTGAGCAGTAGCAGAGTAATTGGGTGGCCTTTCCCTCCCCTACTTCACCAGGCCTCTACACTCTAGACCAAGTGAGTGAGTGAGTCACCCCTGGCTGAGAGGGATGCCCTGGGCCCTGACTCAGGCTTCCTGTCCAGGCGTCTTTGACTCATCCACAACCCCCAATCCTCACTGGAGTCCAAGTGTGCCCCCCAAGTGAGACCAGTAACACATCACAGCGCCCCCCCCAAAGGCTTTCTGCAGGGTCCTCCCACCTTCTTGGCTGAGAACCCCAACTCTGCAACCCTAGCCGGCCCGATGCCTAAATCTCCCCTTGGTGGTTAGTGTGGTGTTGTCTTGCATACCTCCAGGACTGGGAAACTCGCTCTTAGAAGCTGCATAGAAGATCTTAGGATTGACCCCCAAATCTGCCTCCATCAGCAGGGATATCTTTGTTTTTCATTTTATTTTTAATGCAAAACCAGACTTGTTTGTACACACACCCATGAAGGAAAGCAGTCTTCTGTCAGATGGGGAAGATTGAGATTCTGAAGTGGCTGATTTGGGGACCTACGGCCACGGGAGGGCTTGCGCTGCTGCCGTCAGATGTGCGGTCTATTCACCTGACACTTCAGCAGGCTTTTGAAACGGCTCTTCCTCCTCCGGGCCTGCTTGCCCGATCCCCGTGACATACACGCTGGCGTTCCAGGTGGTTGGGGTACTTCTGTTTGCCCAGGTACTTCCCCACGAAGGGCAAGAAGTCAGAGTCATTGCTGGCAGCAGCGGTGGTCCTCAGGTCCAGCGGGCGTTTGGGTAACTTGTTCTCCAGAGAAGACTAGAGCGCGCTTGCCAGTTCCCCGGTTTTCTCTCAGGCCTCTTACTCACCGAAAGGCAGAGTTTACCCTCTCGTCCTCTTAGATATCTCAGGAATTGCTTCCCATGCAATTCATGCACTTCAGTTTGGTCTTCAGAGAATGAGGCAGCGCGAGGTTCTCCTGGGTCTTCAGGGTGATAACAGGCTGTGGATACCTAAGCACCACTGAGGGGGAGCTCATCAGATGCCGTGGGATTAATAGCCACCCGACACGCCACAGAGAGGGGGTGCTGGGCCGCCATCTCAGCTTTAGGGAAAACCAGGCATAAGCAGGGCTTGGCAGAGAGATCTTTTAAAATATACATCTGAGCTTGCTCCCATCACCCCCAGTCTCCGCAGTCAGCCTGAAAAGACCCGGGAAGTCTGGTCTCTGCAGACGTCTCCCGCTCAGCCCTCCCAGTCCCCGCCAGCGTAGCCTGCCTACTTCCTCCTCAACCTTTGCACAAGCTGTTCTGGCTCTACTCCGAAGGCCCTTCTCCCTCCCTCCCTCCCTCTCTTCCTCCCTCGCTCCCGTCCTCCCTCCCTTCCTTTTTTTTCTTTTCTTGCCTGCCTCTTTGGCACCTCTTTAGGTGTCAGCCCTTCCAGGAAGGCTTCCCCCACCCCTGGGGGAGGTAAGGAACCGCTTGGTCCCTCCCGCACACATTGTATCTCCCCCAACTGGCCTTGCAAATTAGAATAACCACTCGCCTGCTGCCCACCTCTAAATTGGTGGCTGCCTGCAGGGCTCTGGAAGTCACCAGCCTCGACTTTTGTGGAAATTTGATTCTCCCCAGAACTGCACCCCCCAACCCCCCCCCGGCTCTCCCTGGGGGGCATCATTAGTTTAAAACCATCTCCTCTGATCTGCTCACCACAGGCCGCCTCCCGAGAAGCACTGCCACTTGCCCAGCCCCTTGTGAAGAGTGAGTGACTAACAGCCATTAGATTAACGGGAAAGGCGCAGCGTTTTCGTTTCGGCTGCCTCTACAGACTAAATGTTCCCGTGTAATTACAATTAAGGACACACTCGGATGTGCCTGCTCCTGGCTTTCTTGCCTCTCTCCTCCGATTTCCCCTCTGCTTCGGCCTTCTCGTCCTCAGCTTCCTTCCCAGCCTCCTCCGTCTCCCCACCTGCCTGCCCAGAAACTCCGTTTTTTCTTTCTTCCTGCCTCTCTTCATGTCTGTCTGTCCTCTTTCTCAGTCGCTGCCTCTCTTTCTATAGCTCAAATTCCTTCATCTTTCCATGTCTTTCTCCATCGCTTCCTGTCTTCGCTGGTCTGCCCCTCCTTTTCTTTCTGTCTTTGCCAGTCTCCAGAGTCCTTCTCGCCCCTTTGTCTAGGTCCAGCTTGCATTTTAAAGTGCACAAGCCTCACGTGTGTGGCCTAAGAATCATCGCATGGGTATACAGCCGCGTAGCCACCACCAGGTCAAGACGGAACGTTCTCGTCCTCAGAGCTCCCGCTGTGCCCCCTCCCAGTCAGGCCTCCTCAAGGGTAAATGTGGTTCTTTTCTTAAATTTTTTATTTTTATTTATTTCACAGAGAGGAAGGGAGAGGGAGAGAGAGATAGGAACATCAGTGATGAGAGAGAATCATTGATCAGCTGCCTCCTGCACCCACCCCACTGGGGATCGGGCCTGCAACCCGAGCATGTGCCCTGACCGGGAATTGAACCTTGACCTCCTGATTCATAGGTCAACGCTCAACCACGGAGCCACACCAGCTGGGCTTGTTTTTTTTTCTTCTTTTTCTTTTCCCACCCTGATCCTGGGACTGAGCACCCTTTGCATCTTCTGCCTTCCCCAGGTGCCCCTCCAGGGCAGGGCCAGGCGAGGGGCCATGTGCCTGGGACCCTGAGAAGCCTCCTGTGGATGAAATGGCCCTTCCCAGAAGCCAAGTATGGCCCCTAGAGGTTCCCAAGGGACTTACAGGCCAGGGCCTGGGAGACAGAGGTCCCTGTGTAGCCAGAACACCCTTTGTCCTAACGCTCTTTAGGTCCTGGTTCAAAAAATCTGACATTATTGCTTACCAGGCTCTTATGAGGACAAAGGCCCTCCCAGGTCCTTGACCAGACCTATAGGTGAGCCTTTGAGCACAGGGGACCTTGAGGGACCGGGGGCCTTCACTTCTCCTTCACCTGTATGGACAGCAAAACTGAGGCCCCGCATGGGACCTGCCCAAGGGCACGGAGTGAGTCCGGACCCGGTAGAGTTAGGACCCAGGTCTCCTGGGGACCAGGGCAGGCTGGTCCCTGTTCTTTCCTGAGCCTCAGTTTTCCCCATATGTGAAATGGGAGGTTGAGGGTTGAGTTCGGAGTTGCTGGTCTCTTGGCTGTGAATCTGAGGCTTTGGTCCCTGCCCCACTCAGGTGGGCAGTACCACGGAGAGCGGCAGGGGTGGGGATGGGAGTGCTGGGTGGGGAAGCTTTCCTCCTGCCTGTAAAGTTCAAGGTCAAATGTGGGCCTCCCAGGAGGGAGAGCAGGTTATGATACGCACACCATCTCCTGTGTGGTGTTGTGAGTTTGTCAGCACTTTCCCTGGTGAAATAAGACACAGGAAGGATAGGTTTTGATAAAGGGAAGGACTGGGCTTCTGAAACGAATCTAATCCTGACTCATCCTGTCGGAATCCCAGATTCTCCCTGACCTGTCCCGCCTCCACGCCTGTTCAGTGGCCCATCCCTGGTACACTTCAGCGTCAGTCCTTTGCTTAGGGGAGTCCGCCCTCGGGGCCATGCTTTCCCTTCCTGCCCGTCCTACCCAAAGCTGCCCAGTCTCTGAAAACAGGACTTTCCCAGCCTGATACATTTTTTCTCTCCCCGACAGTGACCTAGCCCAGGGCTGTGCCTCTAGTTGCAAAGCTATCCTAATATATAAAGACCCAGGGTCCGTCATGACCTAAATGTTCAAATGGATGACCGAACACCAGGCTAGGTTTCTGGCTGGCATGGCGGAAGTCAGTCCTGGGTCCCAGAGGCATGGCGGGAGTTGGTCCTGGGTCTCGGCCACCCATGGCGGGAGTCACACGGCGCGGCGGCAGGAGGAAACTGTAGGCCCCAGCTGCCCTCAGCGCAGTGGTGGAAGGGAGCTGTGGGAACGGAGCCATGCTGCGATCGGACTGGACCCTATCTGAGGGGTCCTGGATTGTGAGAGTGTGCAGGCTGGGCTGAGAGACCCCCCTGAAGTGCACAAATTTTCATGCACCAGGCCTCTAGTAATATTTATAATGACCTTCCTCCCCTTCCCCCTCCTCCTCCTCCTCCTCTTCCTCCTTGCATTTACTGAACAATCACTGTGCCAGGCATTGTGCTAATGGCTTGACCTGAATCTTCTTGGATAATCCATTGTTCACCAGACTTTGAAGACAAGCACAAGCATTATCTCCATTTTACAGCTGAGTACACTGAGGCACAGAGAGGGTGCAATATTTTGGCTAAGGTCATGCAGCCAGTGAGTGGCAGAGCTGGGATTCAAACCCAGGTCTGGATGACCTCCCGATGCCACCCCGACTGGAAGTGAATGTCAGAACATAAGCTCAGCTTCTCCTCTTCCCTCCATGTGGCTGAAACTTGGTTTACAGACACCAGAACGCCTGTTGTCAGCAGCTCCTCTGGCCTCTGATAAATCGAGAGAATTAAAATCCATTTAGAGGGAAATCTCTAAATAGGTCTGTGTTGTGTTTTGTGTGTGTTTTTTCCTGTCTTTTTCCCCCTGCTGTCTCCGCCTGGGTAATGTATTCCAGGAGCAGAACTGAATCTGACTTAATTGAATTTAAAAGCAGGTATTACATCTGCACCTTGTAAGCAAAGGCGGGTGGAGGAATCGCTGCGAGATGGAGCGTTTCTCTCCAGTGTCTCCTGGATCTTTGTGCCAAGGAAGTGGCATGGCGAGAATCTTCGCTCAGGGCTACCTTCTGGGGCTCTCCCGGGGCTGGGCCCTAAGAGGGTGGGGTTTGGAGGGGGAGAGGCCATGGGGACTTGCAGGCGAGGGGCTCCTGGGCCTCTGAGAACGGACGCAGTGAACCCTGTTGCCTGCCAAGGCCAACTTCGGAGGTGGGGGCCAACCAAAAGCTGATGTGTCACCTCCTCCCGGCTGCCTGCTAGCCCCACCTCCAAACCGTGTCCCCATCTGCCCCTTCTCACCGGCTCCCCTGCCTCCACCCTGACCCGAGCACCCATCATCGCTTGCCTGGACTCACTGTTCCATCCACAGCAGCCAAAATGACCTTTTTTTTTTTTTTTTTTTTAAGAGACGGGGTCTCGCTATGGTGCCCAGGCTGGAGTGCAGTGTCTATTCACAGGCGCGATCCCACTACTGGTCAGCACGGGAGCTTTGACCGGCTCCGGCTCCAACCTGGGCCGGTTCACCCCTCCTTAGGCAACCTGGTGGCCCCCTGCTCCCGGGAGGTCACCATACTGATGCCGTACTTAGTGCAGACACCTGATCAGCATAGCGCACTACAGCCCAGAACTCCTGGGCTCCAGCAATCCTCCAGCCTCAGCCTCCCGAGTAGCTGGGACTACATGCACTCACCACCACGCCCGGTTTTTTCTTTTTAAATTGTAACTCTTTTTTAAAAAAAAGTATTTTTAAATGTATTTCAGAGAGGAAGGGGGAGGTAGAGAGAGATAGAAACATCAATGATGAGAATCACTGATTGGCTGCCTCCTGCACGCCCCACTTTGGGGATGGAGCCCGCAACCTGGGCATGTGCCCTGACCGGGAATCAAACCCTGACCTCCTGGTTCCTAGGTCGATGCTCAACCACAGAGCCACGCTGCTGGGCAGAACTTCATATCTTTTAAGGCTGCGTAATATTCCGTTGTCTGGATGGACCGCATTGTGTTTATCCACCACGTCAGTGGGCAGGGGTTGTTTCCAACGTCTGGCTGTTGTGAATCATGCTGTTATGAACATGGGTGTGCAAACGCCTATTAGAATCCCTGCCTTCAATTCCTTTGGAGATACACCCAACAGCAGAATCGTGTTGTATAATTCTATGCCAGAATGATTTTTAACAAATGCCACTCACTCTCCGTTCTAAATTCTTCCTGGCTCCCTTTTGTCCACAAGAAAGTTGAAACACCTTCCCAGGGCCCTCCAGGCCCTGCCGACTTCTCACGCTGCATCTTCCACGACTTTTCCATCTTCCAGCCCCACCAAATCACCTTCACACGCCCAGGCCTTCACACATGCTGATTCCCCTCCCTCCTGAGGGTTCTTCCCCATTTCGTATTTTGGTTTGATATCTTGAAAGAAAATACATATTTTTATTGATTTCAGAGAGGAAGGGAGAGGGAGAGAGAGATAAAAACACCAATGATGAGAGAGAATCATTTATCTGTTGCCTCCTGCACTCCCCACACTGGGGATCGAGCCCGAAACTCAGGCGTGTGCCCTGACCAGGAATCAAACCGTGGCTTCCTGGTTCATAGGTCAATGCTCAACCACCGAGCCACACCAGCGGGCTTGGTCTGATATCTTAATTCCGCCTCAGCCTTCACCTCTCAGCTTTTTCTGACCCTGGGGAGCCTTCCCTGGTCTCCCAGGCTGGATCAGGCATCCCTGTGCTCCTGGAGACGCCCGAGCCTCCCCCGCCATGGCCCCGACCATGGGCCACAGGCGGCCTGCCTGTCTTCAACACCAGTTGTTTGGAGTTGGGTCTGTCTTGGTCACTGCTGTGTTTCCAGAACCCAGACAGGGATACAGCATACAGTAGGTGCTTAATAAATGCTTGCTGAATGCTGATCGTAGACCTTATGTCCTTGGGAAACAAGACACAACCACTTTCAACTTCCTCCATCTCATGGCAGATTTCTAACCGTATCTCGGGCTGTTGATTAGAAATAGACCCAGTCAATGTGCTTGTTTTTAGTTCTGCAGTACGTCTGTGATGGATGGGCGGGCAGGTGGGAGTGCTATTAAGTGGGGGAGGATTTTCTATATGTTCCAGATTCTGGGCAGACTTTCTTCAAAAAGCTATCTGGCCCGATCTCAAAATGAGAAAGTCATTAGGCACACACACTCACTCGCTCTCACACACACATTGCAGGAGACCATCTCATTCCTGGAAAAAAAAAAAAAAGCAATTAATACACAACTGCAAATGCCACAGTCTGTGCGTGGAGACAGTGCGGCCACCGCCGACAGGGAGCAAGAGGCAACAGTGTTTTGTTTTTGTTTTTCCCCCCGAAGCACGTCAGAGTTCTCCCTAGAAGAGTTGACAACTGAGTTAGGGAGTTGAGAGATTTTCCTTGTGCCGTGTCTTAAGCTGGGAAGCAGTCCCAGGGGGGAGGGGAGGAAGCCGATGTTCATGAGCAGGTGACTGCCAAGGGCAACTGGGACTCAGTCCCAGTGGGGGCTCCCGGGCAATGGTGGAGAACATGCACTTGAGTTGTGCCTCCCGAGGTACAGGAAGCAGGGTATCTATGTGGCCTGTCGCTGGCCAAGGGCTGCTCCCTGAAGTATCAAGTCCCTGGTGCTTCCCATCTGCCCCTCACCCTGCTGAGAAAGCCTCAGCGACGGAGAGGCTGCGACTGCAGAAGGGTGCTGTCAGCTGGCCTTGAAATGTGGGCGCCAAGGGCATGCGGGTGGGACAACCACTGCATCTGCTGCACACAGTGGCATTCACAATGCATCATCATTCATTTAAGAAGACTCGTCACCTGGCTGGTGTGGCTCGGTGGTTGAGCGTTGACCCATGAACCAGGAGGTCACGGTTCGATTCCTGGTCGGGGCACATGCCAGGTTGCAGGCTCGATCCCCAGTAGGCATGCAGGAGACAGCTGATCCATGATTCTTTCTCATCACTGATGTTTCTATCTCTCTCTTCCTCTCTGAAATCAATAAATTAAAAAAAGATTGATCAATTCCCTACTGGGTGTCAGGTGCTCTGCTGGGGGCTGGGCCAGTGCTGGTCAAGACAAACTCAGCCGCTCCTTCTGGAACTCGAGGGCACGTTTCTGGCGGTTAGACCTGCGGTGGGAAAGCTCAGGCGTCTGAGGCAGCTCAGGGGGGACTCCTCTCCGCCTTGGGCGGGACTCAGGGAAGCTTCCTGGACGGTGACATCTAATGATGAGTGAGTAGGTGCTAGAGGCCTACGGAGGAGCAGGGCAGGGCAGGGAGAGTGGAGTAGTGCTTGGACTAGGAGAATTTTCCAATAGTTTAGACTTTTTCTTGAGGACATTGGGGAGCCACGGAGAGTGATGGTGGAGAGGGGAAGGGTCAGGCTTATACTTACGGTCGATTGCTCTGCTGTGTGGACGCTAAGAGGCTGTCAAGGAGGCTGTTGCAGGAACTCGTGTTTGTCTGAACAAGGTAGGAAGGAGTAGAGAGAGGAGGTGGTTTGGAGACAATAATAAGAAAATCAATAAGTCTTGGTGAGTGTGGAAATAGGGCAGGGATAAGGAAGGGAGAGATTTAAAAAAAACATTTTTTATTGATTTTGAGAGAGAGAGAGAGAGAGAGAGAGAGAGAGAGAGAGAGAGAAGCATCGATGTGAGAGCAGAACACTGAAAGGCTGCCTCCTGCATGCCCCCTACCAGGGATCAAGCCTGCAACCCAGGCATGTGCCCTGACCAGGAATCAAACGGGCAACCTTTCGGTGCATGGGACGGCGCCCAACCAACTGAGCCACACCAGCCAGGGCAAGAAAGGGAGATACCGAGTCCTGTTTCCAGATTTCCAGAAAAACGCTGGAACCTCTGTTGAGTTGGGACACAGGACAAGGAGCTGGTGCAGGGTAAAGTGATGCACTGAGGGGTGGGTAGGTTGTACCAGGACAGCCAAGAGGAGGTGACTGGGAGGAACTGGCTAGAGCTCTGGAGCCACATCTGATTGGAGTGGAGTTCAGGGCATCGTCAGGGGGTTAAAGCTGTGGAAACAAGTGTCTGAATTTGGACCACCCAGGAGGAAGGCCAGAGCATTAAAAAATAATAGTAAATGAAGTTCAGTTTTCTTTTCCCAAAGCAAATGTTAGAAGCCCAGCTCTCTGGCTTGGTGCACTAGCTTCAGCTCTCTCCAAGGTGGTGGCCCCTGAAAACCCACCAAATCTCTCAGTCTGCGTTCTTTGGCCTCGTGCCCACGGCTGGCCCAGTCAGGAGGCCAGGAGGAACAGGAGTCAGCGATTGGCTGAATTCACCTAACCCTAACCCATCCAGGGCTATTGGGCGGCAATTAAACCATAGGATTGGAAGAGGGAAAGGTATAGATTGGTCAAGATAACACTACTTACTGTAATACACTCGCAAAACTCCATGACTTGATAAACAGTTTGTTTCCATATAAAGTGGAACCGGGGGTTTCTGATTAGCAGGCAGCTTTTCGAGGCCCAGTGACTCAGGGACCAGCCTCTTGTGTCCTGTGGCTCCTCCGTCCTCTCTGCGAAGAACCTGGCCAGGACTGACCGTGATGGGCACATCACTCCCACCCCGTTCCATTGGCTAAATTCAGTCACGTGTCCACCTCAAACACAAGGGTTGCTGGGAAATGTAGCCTTGCTGTGTGCCCGGAAGAAAGAGGGTGGGGCAGAGCCCCCAGACAGCAGCCAAGTCAGGGCAGTGCTGCCTCCTGACGGCGGGGAGAAGAATGCAGCTGGGCGAGGACACAAATGCCCAACAGGAGGACCCCAACCACGAAAATCATGCAGAGAAATTCTCTAATTCACCTCCTGATGTTGATTAAAGGGACGGGGAATGTCCTCTCTAGTTTCGAAGCTCCTTTTGGGTAGGAACCTGATGTGTCTTGGTCAAGACGTTGTCACTATACCCCAGAACGATGCCTGGCACACAGTAGGTGCTGGATAGGCATTTACTGAATGGGTGAATGGATGGCTAGGTTGGAGGGTGGATGACAGGCTGAGTGGTGGGGAGATAGTGAATGGGTGATGGATGGATGATGGATGAGTGGATAGACAGTGGTTGGCTGGTTGGATGGATGGACGGATGGATGGGTGGGACCATCCATTTATGAATGAAACCAACCCTTCTCCATCTTTGGGCTGCACTGATATGGCTATGGACGCTGATAGTGTGAACCCCCAAGGGGCCCCTGGCCATAATTGTAGAATCATGGGGTATGGGGACAGTCTTCTGCTTTTCAGGTAGATGGACGCCCACCTGATGGCCATGAGAGGGTTTTAGGTGCTACATGAAACCCCTTTAAATACCCACCGAGGAAGAAACCAAGATGGCGGCATAGGTTAACGCCGGAGATTGCTGCCCTCGAACAACCACTTCAGAGATATAACGAAAGGACAGAACAGACAGCATCCAGAACCACAGGAAGGCTGGCTGAGTGGAAATTCTACAACTAGGAGGAAAGAGAATATCATACCCAGACTCAGAGGAGGCGCAGTGCTGAAGTGAAATACCCAGGTGCGGAGTGCGCGCGCGGAGCGGGCTGGCGGCGGAGGGCGCGGTTGTTGTTTTCAATCGGGAGGGAGTTTCAGACTCTGAGCTCCAGATCCGGGCGAGTCTCTGGGGACCCAGACTCAAACGGGAGAAGCGGGACTGTCTGGCTTTGGTCGGAACTCGAAGGCAGCTTTCTCTCCGAGGTTTGCAGCCATTGCTGGGACTCTGAGAGGCAGAGCCCCTGGGGAAGGAACTGAGAGCAGCCATAACTGCTCGCTCCGCCCGCCCTGTAGATCCCCGGGGACCCGCCCCACCCAAGCCCTGCACAGAGCCATTTGCCGGATAGCCTCAGGCAAAGGCTAGATTAGCACCGCCCTAGAGATCCAGCACAGAAGCGCTCCCACTGCAGACACAGCTGACGCTCCTAGCCAGTTAGCCCAGAGGTCAAATCACCCCCGGTACTGCCGACATCAATCAAGGCTTAAAGGCAACAAGACTGTGCACAAAGACCACTTGGGGGTGTACCAACAAAGCATAAAAAATGCGGAGACAAAGAAACAGGACAAAACTGTCAATGGAGGATATTGAGTTCAGAACCACACTTTTAAGGTCTCTTAAGAACTGTCTAGAAGCCGCCGATAAATGTAGTGAGATCCTCAAGAAATCTAATGAGACCCTCGATGTTGTGATAAAGAACCAACTAGAAATTAAGCATACACTGACTGAAATAAAGAATATTATACAGACACCCAACAGCAGACCAGAGGAGTGCAAGAATCAAGTCAAAGATTTGAAATACGAAGAAGCAAAAAACACCCAAACGGAAAAGCAAAATGAAAAAAGAATCCGAAAATACGAAGATAGTGTAAGGTGCCTCTGGGACAGCTTCAAGCGTACCAACATCAGAATTATAGGGGTGCCAGAAGATGAGAGAGAGCAAGATATTGAAAACCTATTTGAAGAATAATGACAGAAAACTTCCCCCACCTGGTGAAAGAAATAGACTTACAGGTCCAGGAAGCGCAGAGAACCCCAAACAAAAGGAATCCAAAGAGGACCACACCAAGGCACATCATAATTAAAATGCCAAGAGCAAAAGACAAAGAGAGAATCTTAAAAGCAGCAAGAGAAAGAAACCCAGTTACCTACAAGGGAATACCCATACGACTGTCAGCTGATTTCTCAACAGAAACTTTGCAGGCCAGAAGGGAATGGCAAGAAATGTTCAAAGTGATGAATACCAAGAACCTACAACCAAGATTACTTTATCCAGCAAAGCTATCATTCAGAACGGAAGGTCAGATGAAGAGCTTCACAGATAAGGAAAAGCTAAAGGAGTTCATCACCACCAAACCAGCATTATATGAAATGCTGAAAGGTATCCTTTAAGAAGAGGAAGAAGAAAAAGGTAAAGATACAAATTATGAACAACAAATATGCATCTATCAACAAGTGAATCTAAGAATCAAGTGAATAAATAATCTGGTGATCATAATAGAATCAGGGACATAGAAAGGGAATGGACTGACTATTCTTGGGGGGGAAAGGGGTGTGGGAGATGCGAAAAGAGACTGGACAATAATCGTGCACCTATGGATGAGGACAGTGGGTGGGGAGTGAGGGCGGAGGGTGGGGTGGGAGCTGGGAGGATGGGGGGGAAAAAAAGAGGAACAAATGTAATAATCTGAACAATAAAGATTCAATTATTAAAAATAAATAAATAAATAAATAAATACCCACCGAGTCTCCCCGGGAGAGAGAGCTGTTCCTTTCACTTCCTTTTAAAGAAGAAAGTCTTACTTGGGTGCTAGTTAGTCTTTAACGCCCCCCTAACACACAGGGGCCTCCCCTTTGGACAAAGAAAGAGAGCAGGCCCCAGCTCAGAGCCTCAGAGACAACTGTCTCTTGTCAGAAATTAATAATATGATTTTGTTTATATTGAGTTAGCTTCTACTTATGGTCAGGGATGCTGGCTTTTCATTTATCGTCATGATAAACAATTCCCTTGTCAGTAGGTATAAAACTTTAAGAGTGGGCCAGTTCCGCCGTGGCCGGTGTGGCTCAGTGGTAGAGCTTTGGCCAGCACTGAAGGGTCTCCCATTCCATTCCCGGTCAAGAGCATGTGCCTGGGTTGCAGGTTTGATCTGGGCCCACTCCGGCCCATGTGGGGCACGTGCTGGAAGCAACCAATCGATGTGTCTCTCTCACATTCTCTCTGACATCGATATTTCTCTCTCTCCCTCCCTCCCTCTCTCTAGAAATCAATGGAAAAAATATCCTCCAGTGAGGATGAGTAACAGCGATGAAAAAGAGAGGTCAGTTTGAAAAAGTATTCAGGAAATGATAGTAGAGGTGACCGGGAGGTGGTGTAAGATGGATGGCGACTTGGGAATCTGAGGCTTGGGCAGCCTCACTGTGGCCGTGTGACCGGGAGCCAGTGGCCTCGCCTCTGATGGTCAGTCTCCTCATCAGAAATGCTTCCAGTAACTCCCTTGTGGTGGGATGCTTTGGGTGGATAGGTGAGTCAGCTCCGCTGTGTGGCCCCGGGACTGGGCCCTTGGAGCATCTCTGGGTCTTGTCTGTCTGCCTCAGAAAACAAGCAGGGGATCAGGGGGAAGCTCTCTATCTAGCGAGAGAGGCTAGGGATCAGTTCACTATGGGTAGCAGCGATCTCTTACCTGTCCAGTCCTTGGGAGACTTGGGGGGTGTCTTTTATTGTCGGGGAGACTACTTTTAACCTATTCTCAGGAAAGATGCTGGTGCCCATCACCTATGCTGTTCTTCCCCTCTGGAATAATCCTGTGCACAGCCCAGCCGGCGTGGCTCAGTGGTTGAGCATCAACCTATGAACCAGGAGGTCACGGTTCGAGTCCCAGCCAGGGCACACGCCCAGGTTGCAGGCTCTGTCCCCAGTCGGGGGTGTGCCGGAGGCAGCCGATCAATGATTCTCTCTCATCATTGATGTTTCTAACTCTTTCTCCCTCTCCCTTCCTCTCTGAAATCATTAAAAATATATTTAAAAAATAAAATAAAATAAATAAGCCTGTGCACTGATGCTGGGCAGAGAGGCATTGCCACCAGGGCAAAGTTTTCAAGCACCTGGCAGTGCATCAGGGAGAGACTTCTGAGAGGATTTATGGGGCGCTGGGGAGAGGGCCTCGTCTGCCCAGGGCAGGGCTTGGGTCCGCCCTGGAGGGAGATGTGTGTGTCCTGGAGCCTGGTGACCCCGGGGACGAGCACCCCGACCTTTCTCAAGAGTCTGGCTGCATCCTCTCCTCCCACCCCCCACCCTCCTAGCCCACACTCCTGTGTTTTCCCTAGATGACATTTGGAATCTTTTAATAGTTGTCACATTAGCATACATTTGCATACCTTATGCTAATAGGGCTATTTATTTTTGAAAAAGCACTTTGACTTGTGGGGCCCTGTCTCGCTGGGGATCTCACACCAAGTTTTACCTGGAGACCGTCTACTTCCCTGGAGGGGCGGGTGTTGCATCTGCCAAAACCCGGGGTGGGGGGCCACCACCTCCCAGACGCACCCCAGGGAGAGGGAGCGTCACTGGCCCGGGCCTTTGCTGGGTGCCTGGGCTGAGCTGGCGCCAGCAGCTCAGAGGTGGGTGTCTGTCTTGTGCCCATTTTGCAGATGAGACGGCAGAGGCAGAATGGACACCGTGTTGGTCGAGCACCAGATCCCCACCCGAGGACACGGCTTCTCCTCTGACATCTGGCTCCGCAGGGCCATTCTGATCTTCCAGAGAAAAATGGAACTCCACACCTCCCTCCCGGACCCACCATGGCTCTGCTCCTCTCGTGGCAAAACTCCTTGAGAGCGTTATCTACACTCACCCTCCTGCTCTTCTTCTCTAGCAGCTTCTTGAGCCTCCTGGCCCTCCATCACGGAAACCCGCTCTCTGCAAGGTCAGAGATGGCCTCCCCCCCCCCCGACCCTGCTGAACCCCCTTCTCCTGAGAACTCCTCAGGGACACCCCCCTTCCACTCCTGGTACTCACTGGCTTCCCTCCTACCTCTCCCGGCCGCTCCTGCATCTCCCCTCCCCTGCACCTCCCCTCCTCCCCCCTCCCCTGTGAGGCCCGTTGGGTCTCTAATGCCCCTGCTGACCCTGCCACCCAGAGGTTGGTCTTCAGCCTGGGCTCCCCTGAGTGCCAGACTCGGGGTCCAGCTCTCCCTCCACACCTCCACAGGGGGCTCATGGAGGTCCCCTACTGAACACAGCCACCTTATGCCAAACCTTCCCCCCAAACCTGCTCCTCCCCTGTCCCCCATCCGTGTAGCTGCTCAGCCAGGATCTTGGAATCACCCTGTTACTCCACATCCTCAGTAAACCTCGGCCTCCCACTTTTAAGAATTACATTCAGTTCTCAAACAGCTGAGCGGCTCATCGGTTGAGCATCGTCCTGTGCACTGAAAGGTTGCTGGCTCAATTCCTGGTCAGGACACATGCCTGGGTTGCGGGTTTGATCTCCAGTTGGCACACATACTGAAGGCAACTGATTGATGCTCTCTCTCACATCGATGTTTCTCTCTCTCTCTCTTCCTCTCTCTAAGCATGTCCTCGGGTGAGGATAAAAAGAAGAATAATTACATTATGTCTTCTTCGTTCCCCCTGACTCCACCCAGTAGGCTCCCTGCTGACCTCCTCCTCTCTCACCCCCACCCCCCTGTGCTCACTCTGCTCCAGCCTCCCTGTTCCTCCAACACACCAGCACGGTCCAGCCTCAGGGCCTTTGCACGGCCATCTCTCTGCCTGGCTGATCTTTATATAAGTCGTTTTTGTTTCTTGTATCCCCAATATCCCAGCACGGAAAACGATACTCAGCACACAGTAGACACTCAAGCATTTAGCATCGCAAGTACCTCTGGAACAAACAACCCCCTACACACACACACACACACACACACACACACACACACACACACACTATTTGTGGTTGTTATATTACTCGGATGACAGGTGATTTCAACTGTTTTTGTAGACTTGTTTTCTAATTTTCACCCCAAAGAACAAAACTCCATTGGGTCCTAAAACAAAAGGAAATGTCAGGCAGCTTTGGGGCGGTGCCCCACCAACCGTGGGACCCAGGCAGGTGGAGTTTCCCCTGAACCCCCACTTTCTCATCCAGAAAAGGAGGATGATCCTAGCTCCACCCCCACAAAATCCCCCGAGAGCCAACCTTCCGAGTCTCACAGAGTGAAATCCAGGCCGGGGCAGTGACATTTGCAATGCATGAGGTTTAAACATTTTCAATAAAGGAAAACAAACCCGCCGCCCGCTCTCTGATTTATAGGAATCGCACACCAGCGGCGGTGGATGTAATTGTCCAGCGGAGGGGGCGGCAGGCCCTCCCTCCGGGCCCGTCGGGGCTGCGGCCCCGGTCAGGTTAAGCAAATGCATTACTGTAATAACTTGGGAGGCGGCTGAAGCCATTAGCAAGAAGGGAGAATAAATATTATCCCAAGAAGCTCCAGAATCGGCGGTTTTATCACTGAGAATTGTCCCCGTGCTATTTACTTTCAATTTAAATTTTCGGGAAAGTGGCTCTTGGCACATTTTATGTATGAAGGAGAATGACTGGAATTGAAAAATGGCCTGATTTTGCCATCCAGGAGGAAGAGCCACGGTGTCTCGGACGGAGTCCTGCTCTGTCCCTCTGACTCGCTCTTCCTCCGGCCGCTCTTAAAGTCTCAGCCCTGGGACCCATGCCCAGGCACTTTCCGGAGGCTGTAGAGTTTGACCTGAGCCTGTTCCAGAGGCCCCGGGATCATGGAGTGAGATATCAAAGGACGCGGGGTCATTTCAGTCCAGCCGGCCTGACGGATCCTCTGGTCGGCTCTATTTGTTGACGGATGGGGGACACTGAGGCCCAGAGTGCGGTTGTCACGGGCTACTTGCCTCGACTTGCTTAAGGCCTCCTTCCAACTCTACCTCCTCTCACTCAAGAGCCTTCATTGGCTCCCTGTGGTCCCTGGGACAAAACCAGGCTATACCTCACGCTCAGAATAGGATTCAGAATGGATTGCAGATCTACATGTAAAATGTAAAATCAGAAAACACCTTGATGAAAACATAGGAAATCTTCCAGCCCTAGAGTTAGGGGAAGCGTTTGCAAGCATGGCCCCAGAGGATGAGCCATGACCAAAAGAATGGGTAACGTGGGCCCTGGCTCAGTTAGTTGGAGTGTCATCCTGCACACCAAAGGGTTGCAGGTTTGATTCCTGGTCAGGGCACATACCTAGGTTGTGGGTTCGATCCCTGGTCAAGGCACAAATGGTAGGCAACCGATTGGTGTATCTCTCTCACATAGATGTTCCTTTCTTTCTTTCTTTCTCTCTCTCTCTCTCTCTCTCTTCTCTCTCTCTCTCTCTCTCTCTCTCTCTCTCTCTCTCTCTCTCTCAAATCAATAAAAACATCTTTTTGGGTGAGGATTTTTAAATATATATATATATATTTTATTGATTTTTTACAGAGAGGAAGGGAGAGAGAGAGAGAGTTAGAAACATTGATGAGAGAGAAACATCGATCAGCTGCCTCCTGCACATCTCCTACCGGGGATGTGCCCACAACCCAGGTACATGCCCCTGACTGGAATCGAACCTGGGACCCTTCAGTCCACAAGCCAATGCTCCATCCTCTGAGCCAAACCGGTTTCGGCAGGGTGAGGATTTTTTTTTTAAAAAAATGGACAAATTGGCCGAAACCGGTTTGGCTCAGTGGATAGAGCGTCGGCCTGCAGACTGAAAGGTCCCGGGTTCGATTCCGGCCAAGGGCATGTACCTGGGTTGCGGGCACATCCCCAGTAGGAGATGTGCAGGAGGCAGCTGATCGATGTTTCTCTCTCATCGATGTTTCTAACTCTCTATCTCTCTCCCTTTCTCTCTGTTAAAAATCAATAAAATATATTTAAAAAAAAAAAAGGACAAATTGGACTTCGTCAAAATTTAAACTTTTGGTCTGTGGAATATGCTGTTAAAAGGACAAAAAGGCAAGCCACAGACTGGGAAAAATGCTTGAGAGTATCCGACAAAGGATGTGTATCTAAGATATACGAAGGCCTCTCAAAACTCAACAGCAAGAAAAACAACCCGATTCAAAAACGGACAGAGACAAACAGACATTTCACTAACGAGGATACACAGATGGCATATAAGCACATGAAAAGTTGTTCGCCATCATTAGCCATTAAAGAGATGCGCATCAAACCACAGTGAGCATTTCCCTACACACCTGTCAAAATAAAAAATAGCGATAATGCTCAATGCTGGTGAAGATGCAGAGAAACTGAATCACCTATGCATCGCTGGAAGAGTCTGGCAGAGTTTTATTTATTTATTTACTTATTTATTTACAGAATTAAACATGTGGGGGCGGGGAGGACCTAATCACATACTTGCCATATGCCCCAACAATGGCGCTCTTGGGTACTTATCTCAGAGTGATGAAACTTTTATGTTCATATGAAGACCTGTACATGAATGTTTGGGGCAATTTCATTTGAAACCTGGAAAAAACTCAGATGTCCTTCAATAGGTGAATGGTTCAACCAACTTCGGTCCATCCATACCATGGAATACTACACAGCAATAGAAAGGAATGAACTAGTGATGAATGCAACACCTTGGATGGATGTCAGGGGAACCGTGAGGAATGAAAAAAGCCAGTGTCAAGGGTTATAGACAATCCAGTTCCACTTAATAACATGCTTGACATGACACAAGTATAAGGTGGAGAACAGACAGGTGGCTTTCGGGGAGGTGAGAGGGGGTGGCTGTGGCGATAAAAGATAAGCGTGAAAGATCCTTGTAATGTAATCTTCTGTGGTGGTCACATGAAACACACACACACACACACACAAAGGAGTGCACGTAAAACTGTTGAAATCTGAGGAGAGTTGATGGATTTTATTAATGGTAGTTTCCTGCTTATAATAATGTTAGTTTCCTGCTCAGGTCTGTGGTGAAAACTGAGGGAAAGGTGCATGAGATCTTTCTGTATTCATTTTTCTTTTTATAGCAGCTTTATTGAGATAACTCATGCGCGTACAACTTATCCCTTTAAAGCATACAATTCAATGGTTTTTAGCATATTCACAGAGTGCAGCCATTCTCATAATATAATTTTAGATACTATTATGCTAATATATTTAAATAATATAAGTAGTTAAAAATATCGATCAAATCAATCAAATTATATGATCATGTTTAGATGATATAATTTTAGAACATTTTTATCACCCCCAAAATAAATCCATTAACGTCCCAGCAGGTGTGGGTCAGTTAGTTGGGTGTTGTCCTGTGCATGGAAAGGTTGCTGGTTGGATTCTTGGTCTGGGCACAGGCCCGGGTTCCAACCTTGATCCCCTATAGGGGGCATGCAGGAGGCAGCTCATCAATGTTCTGTTTTTACATTGATGTTTCTCTCTCTCTCTCTCTCTCTCTCTCTCTCTCTCTCTCTCTCTCTCTCTCTCTCCCTCTCCCTTCCTCTCTCTTGAAAATCAATTTTAGCCCAGCCGGCATGGCTCAGTGGTTGAGAGTCGACCTATGAACCAGGAGTCACAGTTTGATGCTCGGTCAGGGCACATGTCTGGTTTGCGGGTTTGATCCCCAGTGAGGGGGGTGCAGGAAGCAGCTGAGCAATGGTTCTCTCTCATCATTGATGTTTCTATCTCTCTCTTCCTCTCCCTTCCTCTCTGAAATCAATAAAAATACATATTTTTAAAAAAGAATCTCATTAGCAGTCAAGCCCGTTCTCCCCTGGCCCCAAGCGCTGGCAGCCGCGAACCCACTTTCTGCTTCTCTGGCTTCGCGTGTTCTGGACAGTCATATGAGGTGGCCTTTTGTGTCTGGCTCCTCTCACTGAGCACCACGTTTTTAAGGTTCACCCATGTTGTAGTGAGTGTCAGCACTTCACTCCTTTTCATGGTCACATAACATTTCATTGCACGACTTGCGCAAGTAAATATCGCTACTGCTTCAGCCTACCTCATTTCTGATTTGTTGATTCTCATTTTGTATGGGAAAGTGATGGGTGGCAAATATTTCGTAATCACCATTGTACAGCGCTCTGTGGAGTGCGTGCAGGGTTTACCACAGCCGAAGGAGCTGGCAGCATCGGGAGTGATGACTCAAAAGCGCACATAAATCTAAACTTAAATTATAAAGACCAGCTCCAAATGCATTCAGGACCACTCCTGCGATATATTATCTTGTTTATTAACAAAAAAACCCTTCACTTGTGCATCTTTATGAGTGTGTCTATTTAAATTCATAAACTTTGAAAAAGGTGGATGACTCCAATTTCTTGAATTTTCACTTAAAACCTTTAGTATCATGTAATTTGTGATATTTGTCTGTCTTTCTAGATGCATTTATGATGTATAACCAGGGATAGGTATAGATTCTTGTATTCAGCTAAAATATTTCTTTTTGTTTAATTCCATGTACAGGTATAATTCCTTTCAGTAGGCAGGGGCAGTGGGGAATCTGGCTGAGATTTCACCACAATTCCATGACTGAGCTGAAAAGGACAGTCACAGTCAATCTCAGGGACTAATGCACATTACATTTTATATCAAAATTATTTTCTAATTATAGATTTATAGATTAGCAATTTTTTCTTCATCGTTTTTTTAAAAAATATATTTTATTGATTTTTTACAGAGAGGAAGGAAGAGGGATAGAGAGTTAGAAACATTGATGAGAGAGAAACATTGACCAGCTGCCTCCTGCACCCTCCCTACTGGGGATGTGCCCACAACCAAGGTACATGCCCTTGACCGGAATCAAACCTGGGACCCTTGAGTCCCCAAGCTGATGCTCTATCCACTGAGCCAAACCGGTTAGGGCTCTCCATCGTTTTTTTAAAAAAATAATTCTTTATTGTTGAAAGTATTACATATGTCCCCTTCTCCCCCGCCCCATTAACCCTCACCAGCCCACCCCCACCCCTGCCCCAGGCCCTCACCGCCCCATTGTCTGGGCCATGGGCCATGCATATATGCATAGGAGGCTCTTGGTAGATTGCTTCCCACCCACCCTCCCCCACCTTCCCTCCCAGATTCTGCACTCTGTCCCATTAGATTAGCAATTTTTTATTCCCGCGTGCTTGTTAGGTTTCTCCACCATTATTTTTTAACCTAGATATAGTAACCAAGGGCTAGGTAGATGCTTGGAAATAATAGATACATGTAAACTAGAATTGTATGATTTTTATATAAGTTATATGGTATACCATTCTGTTTTCTCTGTTTTAATGTTTTATTTATTGATTTGAGAGAGAGAGAGAGAGAGAGATTTATTGTTCCACTTATTTATGCATTCATTGGTTGATTCTTGTATGTGCCCTGACCAGAGATCAAACCCACAACCTTGGCATATCAGGACAGCGTTCTAACCAACTGAGCTACTCAGCCAGGGTTGTTGTCTCTGTTTTAAAACTTAAATGTAACCACATGCTTCCCCCTCCCCCCATTTGTTACTCTTAAAATCCCTATCCTCCTGGACATTTGTGACTACTTAGCGGTGTGTGTGTGTGTGTGTGTGTGTGTGTGTGTGTGTGTGTAATTTCATACAAATGCACATTTGTTATATCTTATTTTTCTCTATATTGACCAACACAAAGAAAGCTAGAGAAAAAGAAGTCAAATTTGGCACAACTTCTGCAAGAATCAGATCTATCAGAGCACCTCTCCGTAGCACCCATTTGAAGTGATAAAGGAGTTACTTACAGAGGTGTCGTCAGGGTAATGGGAAGCCCTCAGGGCACAGTGCAGCACTTGGGGTAGCTGTTACCCTGTCTAGGTCTGAGTGGGCAAAGGGGGAATGTTTGCTGAAACCCAGTGGAAGCTGAGACTTGGAAGGGCTCAGCAGCTC
This sequence comes from Myotis daubentonii, assembly GCF_963259705.1. Lineage (NCBI taxonomy): Eukaryota > Metazoa > Chordata > Mammalia > Chiroptera > Vespertilionidae > Myotis > Myotis daubentonii. The sequence goes on from NC_081844.1 coordinate 30,416,228, forward strand.
AGTAGCAGTGCAGCAGAACAGAAGGTGGGAGAATAAATACCCCCACCCCTCATTCTCTCTCTCTCTCTCTCTCTCTCTCTCTCTCTCTCTCTCTCTCTCACACACACACACACACACACACACACACACACACACCACTGCTGTCTCCCATTGGTTGAACACAACATGATTTGGCCAATAGGAGACTGAGAATTTTGTCTATGCAGATGAGCCTCTCCCAGGACCTGGGCCTACATGGGGAAAGCATTAAGACTAGATCCGGGGAGGAGGATGGGCAAATGGAAAATTTCTAGCACAAACCCAGGCCTCCAGTCTTCCTGGGGCCTGTCATCTGAGTCCCCCATAGAGCCTGGCAGCTCCCTGATGATGCTACATGTGGCCTCTGTGTCTCTTGCTTTGGGGTGGGCTGCGGCTCGCTGGGAGATGCTGCTATGGGGACTGAGCCAACTCAGAGTGGGTCATAGAGAGGGCCTCTGGTCGGAGGACATGGCCGGTGACTCTGGCTAGGATTGGGCTGACGTGTTTCCTTCCAGGATGGAGCCTAAATTATTCATCCTGATCGTCAGGACCCTCTCCATCTCCAGCCCAGCTCCTCGCCTTTCTTCTCCTCCAACCTGGTTCTCCCGGCCCCGCCCACTTCTCCACCTGCACATCCTTACATTCAGCTGATTCAGTCTCAACACTCTTGGCACCAAGTCTTTGCCTACACGGAGCTCCCTGCCAAGCACACCCTCCCACTGCACACCCCCTCTCCAAACCCTACCACTGTGAGACCCGGGAGGCAACGTGTGAGCTGGAGCTTAAAGACAGGGAGGAGCTCATCACAGGAAGAGCCCTGGGCAGAGCGTCAGGAAGAGGGCACTGCAAGGGCAAAAGCACCGAGATGGGCCGGAGGAGGAGCAGGGAGGTCGGCTGGAGCAGAGTGGGGGGCGGGGAGGAGGTGAGGGCAGGAAGGTCACCGAGAAGCTGGATTTTAGGGGTTCTCTTAGACCAGGGTGGGCAGCTTGAGCTTGACTTGAGTGCAATGAAGGATTCTTAGACAGTGTTAGTCTTCTCAGGGCGCTTAACAAAATACCATAGATTGAGCGACTTAAACAACAGACATTGATTTCTCGAAGTTCTGGAGACTGGGGCGTCCAAGATCAAGGTCCTGAAGATTTGGTTCCTCATGAGAGCCTCATGCTGGCTTTCAGATGGCTGCCTGCTCACTGTCCTCACAGGGAGAAGAGAGGAGCTCTCGTCTGTCCCTCTTCCTACAAGGACACTAATTCCACCATGGGGGCCCCGCCCGCAGGACCTCATCTAAACCTAATTACCTCCCAAAGGCCTGCCCTCCGAATATCTCATTGAGGGTTTGGGCTTCAACATAGGGATTTGGTAGGAGAGGACATAAGCATTCAGATCATAACAGAGTTTGAATGAATGAGTGAGTAAATGTTTGGATGGGTGAATGAATGAATAGAAGCATAGGAGGCTGATTCATAGCGACAGCCTTGGTCCGCTCCGGGCCCATCACCACCTGGTCCTTCTCAATATCCCTCGAGGCTGCCTCCTCCCCCAGTCTGGCCCCCGCCGTGGGCCCCACGGGGACAGGTTGCTCCAGCTGCAGGAGCAAGGCCCATCGTGGCTCTATCTTAATGACTCCCAAACAGCTCCACAAAACCAAATGGTTCATCACAATTATTATAAAATATTAAAATGACTCACAAAATAAATTATTCACACACCTCATGTTCTACTTCCAGGTGTTTGGTGACTAATGAGATTTTTGTAGTCGGGGACTAAGGAGTGGCCTTTGGGAATCGAGGAGGTGCTGAGACCGCGTCTGCCAATCACGTCATCATATAGACGGAGACACTGAGGCACAAGGTACCGGAAGCAGAGGAGGGACCGGAGGAGGACGCAATGACCATCGATGCTCCAATGCGATGTAGCCTGCAGTGGCCGACGTGCAGGCCGGGGGGAGGGGAGGGCCTTCTCTCCCCCGCTGACAGGTGGCTGGAAAAAGTTGAGTCTGTTGCAAATGGCAAGAAGGGCTTGGAGTTTTCAGAATGGTGGGGGTGGGGTGGAGAGAGAGACAGAGACAGGCAGAGACAAGCAAAGACAGAGAGACATTGAGAACCATTGAGAGACAGAAAAAGAATCAGAAAGAGGCAACAGAGACACCGAGAGACACAGGAAGAGACACAGAGACAGAGAAACCGAGATGCACAGAGAGATAGAGAGAGACAGAGAGACAGAGATAGATACAGAGACAGAGACAGAGTGATGCAGAGACAGAGAAACTGGAGACTGGATTAGATGTTACTACTATCAACTCATGATCCCCTGAATTCTCACTTGAGTAGATAGAACCAAGGCCGGGGCCAGGCGGGGCTTAGGAAGTGAGGGTGCCCAGCGGGGAGACTCCTACCAACAGAGGCCACCGAGATAGGAGCTGGGGTGGGAGTTCTTTGGAAGAACCATGTGAATTCCTCTGCCCTGCCCGGTGCAGTGCAAGCTTTGTCCGGAAGAGCAGCAGCAAGCAGGACCTGGGAGACACCCACAGCGCGCCGTTCAGCACTCTGGACAGCGACATGCTACTGGGGCTAAGAGAGGACACCCCTGGGGGTCAGTGGCCCCAGCAGTGGGCTTTCTACCTGCCCCTTGGTGTGCCTCCCCCCACCCCCCCACCATAGATTATATCCGCCTGCTTTAACGGATTCTTGTCCATCTCACCCCAGACTGTCAGCCCCTCAGGGCAGGTACTATTGTCAGTTTTGGTTCCTGCTGTGTCCCCAGCTCTTAGACCAGGGCCTGGGTCACAGCACGTGGCCAATAAATGCGTGTGGAATTGACAAATCAGAAGATCTCAGAATGACTGCCCCGACCTCTAGCCTTGTGGAAACTTGGGGTTCGCCGCTGACGCCCAGGCATAGAATCTTAGAATCAACACTAAATCTTAGAATCAGGAAGGAAGGAGTCATGGCGCTCTGCCACTCCAGTTCCCTCCACGGGCTCTGGGGCAGGCTCTCTGGCTTGCCTAGGTTACCTCCCGTGATGGGGACCTCGTTACCACCCAAGGCAGCTCATTCAGGTTTTGGAGAGTTCCACGGGTATAAAAACCCTTCCTTGAGGACAGAGCCCGCACTTTTCACCTTGCCATTCCTGTTGGTCTCAGATCCCCGTCCCCTGCTTCCTGCAAAACCAGTCCATCCCCTCTGCCCGGGAGTCACTGGGTTGGGAGGATGGGATTTGAGGGCAGGCATCCTGCTTTCCCAGGCTCTCTCCCCCTTCTTCGGGCTTCTCTGAACATTTCCAACAAAGATGATAGCTGAGGTGTCAGCTGATGACTAAGGTGTGAGTTGATAATGAAAAGGTTAACTGATAAGGGAAGTGCTGGCCGATAAGAAAGATACTGGAAGACAACTGCGTCAATGTCAGGTAAGAACTGAAGTGCTTTGGCCCACAATGCCTCCGCCCTCCCTCCCCCCTTTCTTTCTCAAGCATTTATTGACCACCTACTATATGCCAGGCCACTGCTGGGATGGGAGTTATAAAAACAGATCAGATGCAGGCTCTCCCTCGGGACACGCCCTCCGACACGTCTGAGGTCTAAGCTCTCCTGGAAGCCCCAGAGCCAGCCAAGTCTTTTAAGACACCAAAGCATGGAGCCACAATGGTGGCCTGGCAGGCGGCGGGCAGACTTCCCCCTCCGGCTCCTGCCTGCTGGTAAAGTACACCCCGGAGTGCCCGCCGTTGGCGCTTCTGGGCCAGCTCCCTTCTCTCAGGGCGGGCGTGGGTGGCGAGTGACTTCATCTGGCCCCAGTGGCTGTCACTCAGCCCTAGTCAGACAGGAGACAACACGGTTGCCATGGAAACGAATATGCTTTCCCCCTGGGGGGGCCGGTGAGCCAAGGGAGCCAGAAACTGTTTATGGATGTGTGAACTGAGGCACAAAGTGACCCAGGCTTGGTGACTCAAGTGGTGGCTGGGGAGGGGGGGGGTTAACTCCTTCACTGCCGCTCTCCTCCCCTCTCTGCTCACGCTCCAGGTGCTGGAGGAACCAGGGTTTCAGCATCAGAACTGAGAGTGCTAGTCATGGGGTGACTCTAGCCCGGCTCTCACTCCAGGCGACCCCCAACCCCTCCGCGCCTCAGAGGCCTCATCCAAAAAGTGGACATGCACTTGTATTCAGGGAACGAACACAGACACCTGTCGCAGGCCTGCTGCTGTTCTGACTCCCCTGGGTTGTCTAGACCGGTGGGGAAGGGCCAGACAACAAAGAAATAAGTGAATTAAAGAAAAATCAACAAGTGCCATGGGGGGAAGTTAGAGAATGGGGGATATGATAGGGAGAGGAGGAAGAAGGGCAGGGGACATGTGCTGGGGGTCAGGAAGGAGCTCTGAAAGGAGGTGACATTTACGCTGAGACTCCAAGAATGAGCTGTCTGGGAGAAGGGTGGTCCTGGTTGTGGGAACAGCTCATGCAAAGGTCCTGGGGCAGGACCATGCCTCCTTCATTAGAGGAACAGCGAGGAGGCCTGTGTGCTGGAGCAGAGTGAGTAAGAGGGGGAGAGGGAGGAGGTGAGGGCAGTGAGGGGATGGGGCAGGGTAGTGCAGGGCATTGTGGGCCATGGGAAGGACCTGAATGCTTACCCCACTGAGGTGGGAGCCCTGGCGGGCTGTGGGGAGAGGAGGAGGCGGGACCTGATTCAGATGCCCATAGGCAACCCCTGTGGCTTTTGTGGGGAGGACAGGCTGTGGGGCACCAGAGATGGGGGCGGAGGGGGGGGGGCACAGTGACTCTGACCTGCCAGGCGGAGGCTGCCTTGGCCAGCCTCACTGTGTCCTCTACTATGGTTGTGCCGGATCATTTACATATTGAAAGACAGAGAATTTTATTATAAAGAATATTCTTTTTATTTCTCCTTTATATTATAAGTAGCAAGTTATGTTCTTTGAAAGTACATGTGTAGGTTGGTTATGTTGTCTATGAATTTTACACTAGGGTGGGCTGAGACTCACAGCACAGGGGTGGCCCCTGGTGTGGATCCCTGTGACAAGGCCTGGTGCACAGTAAGCGCTTGGTAATCAGGGCCTATGGTCCATGGGGTCACAGGACAGAGGTGGGCGGGGGGCAGGATTCTTTCCAGGCTTCTGGGATTTTCAGACACATGATCCCATGTCTCAAGGACCCAATCACAGTCCCCTCTTCCCCCTCCCCCCACCTCAGCTCTCTTTTTATGATGAAGAAACAGACTTCCAGAGAGGGCAAGCCATTTTCCCTAGATCACACAGCCTGTCATGGTGACCCTAAGATTTAAACCCTGGCTGTTTGGGCCTGCTCAGATGCTATGGGATGACAGAACTTTGCTCTGCTTCTGGGAGAACCCCAGTTCCCCACTCTCTGCATAACCCCTCCCTTCGGCCACAGTGATTGAGTCAGAGGCGGCCACGTGACGTGGGTCAAGCCAATTAGAATCAGCTGTGGACTTTGCAGGAACCAATAGTCAGGAAGGTTTCCATTTCTATTTGAGTTGCTGACTGGGAAGAGACAAGTAAGGCTGGATCTCGGGGTCTCTTTTGACTCCATGGATGGGGGAGCCTGACTATGAATGAAGTACACTCAGGGGAGAACCAAGCTGAGACAGGGAAAGAGACAGACGTCCAAAAATATAATTTCAGCTCCTAGATCCAATAACATCTTCTCAGCTCTGGATTCAGCTATGCCTGAAGTGGACCCAGGACTTTACAGTTGCAAAGCCTGTTTTTATGTGGGTTGTTGTTTTTAAGTCACTTCTTTTTGTTTTGTTTCTTCTAATCTGTTTAAGTTACATTGCTCACAATTGGAGGCACCAGAATGCCTACCCTTGAAGTCCACGTCCCATCATGGTGCCAGGCTTTCTTGGTGCGCTGGGCAGGCATTAGAAAGAGGCACAAGGATGATATGTTGATTATCTTTTTTAAAAAAATTCTTTATTAGTTAAGGTATTACAAATGTGTCCTCACCCCCCCCATTAGACCCCCATCCCCCCCCCCCCCACTCATGCTCTCACCCCCCTGTTGTCCATGTCCATTGGTTTGGCTTATATACACGCATACAAGTCCTTTGGTTGATCTCTTCCCCTTGCCCCCTCCCTCCCCTACTTCCCCTCTGGGGATTGATAGTCTGATCACTGTTTCTCTGTCTTTGGATCTGTTCCTATTCATCAATCTATGTTGTTCTCTATATTCCACAAATGAGTGAGATCATGTGGTATTTATCTTTCTCTGACTGGCTTATTTCACTTAGCATAATGGTCTCCAGTTCCATACATGCTGTTGCAAAAGGCAAGAGTTCCTTCTTTTTTTACAGAAGCGTAGTATTCCATTGTGCAGATGTACCACAGGTTTTTAATCCACTCATCTGCTGATGGGCACTTAGGCTGTTTCCAGATCTTAGCTAAGGCGAATTGTGCTGCTATGAACATAGGGGTGCATATATCCTTTCTGACTGGTGTTTCTGGCTTCTTGGGATATATTCCTAGAAGTGGGATCACTGGGTCCAATGGGAGTTCCATTTTTAGTTTTTTGAGGAAACTCCATACTGTTCTCCACAGTGGCTGCACCAGTCTGCATTCCCACCAGCAGTGCACAAGTGTTCCTTTTTCTCCACATCCTCTCCAGCACTTGTTTGTTGATTTGTTGATGGTAGCCATTCTGACAGGTGTGAGATGATACCGCATTGTCGTTTTGATTTGCATCTCTCATATAATTAGTGACTTTGAGCATGTTTTCATATGTCTTTCGGCCTTCTGTATGTCCTCTTTCGAAAAGTGTCTACCTAGGTACGTTGCCCATTTTTTGATCAGATTGTTTATCTTTCTATTGTTAAGTTTCATGGTTCATTATCTTGATTGTGGTGATGGTTTCATGGAACTATACATGAGTCCAAACTTACCAAAACGTGCACTTTTACAATTTATATGTCAGTTATGCCTCAATAAAGGCATATGTTTAAAAAATAGCATCTTTTCAGCTCCTGGATCCAGCCATACCTGAAAGTAGGAACCTTTGAACTTTTCAGAAACAGAAGCTGGTTGATGTTCTTTGGGGGAAAGAATAATTTTTATTTCCTTGTCAGTTTTGTTAACCCTTCTCTGTCTCTTTCATGTCACATGATAAAGGGTGTCCCAAAATTCACGCAAGAAGTAATTTTGATAGAAAACACAGGTTTATAATTAAAAATTGTAATTTCTTATTGATTCATAAAGTATACAGTATAGGGTTATGTGTGGAATAGGATATCAGGTAAATGGCCTCCACGGCTTTGCTGGCACATACACACTCTTTTGTTGAAATTTTCCATGACCGAAATGCGGATGCTCAGGCAATAACAGTTAATGGTGCTCGCTATCACGACATGATAATCCAGTTTTTTGTGCCGTGGAGGCCATTTACCCTATATCTATTCCATACATAACCCTATACTGTATAATTTATGAATCAATAAGAAATTTACAATTTTTAATTATAAACCTGTGTTTTCTATCAAAATTACTTCTTGCGTGAATTTTGGGACACCCTTTACCAGGGAAACCAGGAGAGGGGACTGGTATGATGCAATGCCTCTAAAGATGTGCCCAGGACACTGCTGTGGATAAACATTTATTTTTGAGCCCCTCTAGGAACTTGTTAAACAGGTGTCTCCTCCGCAGGACTTATCAGAGCCTTTACTATACAAATGGGACAACTCAGCGGCTTGCTTCATGCGGTGTTCCAGCGATCCCCAGCAGGTCTGAGCCCCAGAGGGACACAACGATCACTGCTCGTCACTGCTCCCTATATTGGCCTCTTCCCTTGCCAGTCTCCATCTCCCCTTCCTTTCTGCTGCTTCCCAGAGTGACCTCTCAGGTCATTTTCCTTATAGAACCAGAGCCCCAATCCCCCTCCCACTGGGACCTCATTGTTTATTTGCTTTTTTCCCTACCTTGTTGGAAAACATCAGAAAAACCAGACGGCCCCTTTCCTTCTGGCCCATCTTCTAGTCAGTCCTCCCTCTGAGCCTTTGCTTATGCTGTGCCCCCTGCCTAGAATGCCCTTCCTGTCAACCTAACCAAATCCTCACTCTGTAAGTCGGGATTCCAAAGTGATTCTGGGTTGTGACATCCATAGCACGACTTGGCATGGTGAGGAGTGAGCCCCTTCCCAATCCTCTTTCATTCCCTCTGATGCCAGAGAGAAGAGAGACTGCACTGGGGCCTCGGGTTTTAAACGCCCCCCCCCCTTTTTTTTCATCTCTCTCACGGATACTCTTTTAAGCAAAGTGAGAGCAGGCTCCAAGCCATGGTGGGTAGCAACACCTCACTAGGTGGAATAATCATATTTTGTCTCCACACACGCGTTTGCCACCCACCTTCTATTTGTGGCAGGTGCAACTGGCTCTCATTTCTAGGAAAGAAGCAGAGCTTCTGTTTTTAAATAAATCCGGGAACAGGTGGGGTGCCTACGTGGCAACAACCAATACCTATGATGCTTGGGAAATGCTCTCCTCTTTCAGGAAGCCCTCCTGGATTGCCCTGGCCAAACCTGCAGGGTCTCTACTTTGCCTTCCAAAGCCCCACCATTTCTGATGAGGGCCCCCCTGTGTTGGCACACAGAGTGCAGTTTTCACCTAAGAAGGGCAACCTAGAGCACTTGGCAGGTGTCTCTGGGCCTCAGTCTCCCTGTCTGTGCCAAGAGGAGAGCGGAGGTGGGGGTGGGGATGACTGCAGTGCTGGCATGGGGGTGGGAGGTGGCAGGTGCCTCCGTGCCAGCTGGGCCTGCCTTCCCACAGCTGCTGGTGTTGCCATGGTTACCACACAAGCCTTCCCCCCATCCATCCCCCACTGGCTAGCCCTTCACCCTCAGACCAGGTCTTTCCAGGGACCGTGCCTCCTGGGTGTCATGGAAACGGTTTCCAGGCACCCACAGCAGGCGTCCTCATTGGCTGGCAAGCTTGCAGGCAAAGGTCACCCTCGGGGTCACTTCTAGGGACCAGATCCAGGTTTCTTCAAGGTGCCCAGAAAGTGGGATGTCTGCTGGGTAATCTTGATTTTTAACCCATTTGCTCCTGGGGCTGAGAGTCTCAAAGTCACCTGGGTGGGCTGGGACCGTTAGGAACTCCCCCCGAAACTTCAAAAGTCCCCCCCACCCCCAAAACCTCTGTTTTGAGGCAATGAACTGGGCTCGCTCTGCATATGTGGTGCTGAGTGGAGCCATCAGGCAGCCCCTCCCTCTTCTTCTAGAACCTTCTCCCAGCAGTGGTGGCTGCCACAGAGCAGGGGCTGGGGGCTAGGACACTGGACTCAGGAGCAGAGGAGAGCAGGGCTGGGACTGGGCCCTAGGGGGTTGGAAAAATCAAACAGCAGGTAATGCACCCGTCAAGGCAATTCTCGCGCGGTAACCCCTTTAATCCTTAAACAAGGTGGGTACCACTAGCCCCATTTTAGCGACAGGGAAACTGAGGCCCGGAGAGGTCAAGCGCGCTTGCCCAAGGTCACGCAGAATGAATAGCTAGTGGCAGCATGGGTTTGAAACCAAGCTCCGAAGTCAACCGTTTTTCACCAGCAGGCTCTCAGATGGCTCCAGTGTTGTGACTGAAGGTGACATCTGCCCCTGGAGATGGGGGGCAGGGGCCTGGGACGGAGAGGGGCTGCCAGGAGGGCGCTGGGACCCTGGGTAGCCAGAAGGAGAGATAGGCACTGCCCAGGGGTGTGATTCGGGGGCTTCCAGGCCCCTCTGAAGTCTCCATCAGGGACTGCGGAGCCGCCCCAGACACTGACAAGTTGAGTTTAAGAAGTGAGCCCACTGCGTCCACCCAGCTTCGGGACAGCCCCCTCAGGCCCCGCCACTCTGTCCCTTCCAAAGAGATGCTGCAGCTGACACCCATGGACACTCGGAAGGACACCCAGGCCAAGAAGAGGGCACAAGAAGAAAAACTGAATTCAGGGCAACATGCGCTTGATGATGGCTTCTGGGTGTTCAGCCCTGTGCGGAGAGGTAACCAAGCGGTCCCGAGACGGTGGGTAGACAGGGCTGGACACAGACATACCCAGTCCCTGCGGGCCAAGGGGGCCAGAGAGGGGACCTCCCGGGCCGGGCAAAGAGACGATATTGGAAGAGGGGCGTTGAAACGGGGCTTAGAGGGTGAGTAGGAATTGGCAGCCAAAGGAGAAGAGGGTTCTTGGTGGAGGAAACAACCAGGGCAAAGGCCCTGGGGCAGGCCGTGTGTTTGTTGCAAAGCGGCTCATGCGGCCAGATCAGAGGGAGCAAGGGGAGCGTGGGAGGACACGGGGTCAGGGGGGACATGGAGATTGCTATAGACTGAGTGTCTGTGCTGCCCCCCACCCCAATATATATGTTGAAACCTAATCCCCATGTGATGGTATTAGGAGGTGGGGCCTTTGGGAGGTGATTAGGTCATGGGGGTGGAGCCCTTCTGAATGGGACGAGTGCTCTTATAAAGCTCTCAGTTCAAATGCCACCTCCGCTGAGAGGTCCTCCCTGACTGCTCACCAGCGTGGCTCCGTGGTTGTGTCGACCTATGGACCAGGAGGTCACGGTTCGATTCCCCGTCAGGGCACATGCCCTGGTTGCGGGCTCGGTCCGAGTATGGGGCGTGCAGGAGGCAGCTGATCTATGATTCTCTCTCATCATTGATGTTTCTATCTCTCCCTCCCACTTCGCCTCTGAAATCAATAGAAATATATATTTTTTTTTTAAAAAAAGAGAGACCCCAGGGCGCTCCCTTACCTTTATGAACCAAGAACAGCTCTCACCAGATACTGAACCCACCAGCACCTTGATCTTGGACTTGCAGCCTCCAGAACCGTGAGAAACAAATGTCTGTTGCTCATAAGCCCCTCGGTCCATGGTGTTCGGTCAGAGCAGCCCCAGTGGGCTGAGGCAGAGATTGACTATGCAGAGGAAGTTAAGAGGGCTTCATGGAGGAGGTGACGCTTGAGCAGATCTGGGGAGAAAAGGGCTCCAGGCACAGGGAAGGAAGCAAAGAGCAGTCGGGAGGCCCATGCGGCTGGAACAGGGCGAGAGGTAGTGAGGGCCGGGGAGTAGCTGGGGCCAAACCCGAGAGGTGCTATTGCACCAGTCCAGGTGAGTGACGGTGGTGGCCTGGCCAGGCAGTGGCAATGGGAGTGGCATGGAGACACATGCTTGGGTTCACGGCATAATTTGGAGTTCAAGCCCCACATTTTGCTGATGGAAGGAAGTCGGCTGGAGGAAGTGGGGAGGGAGGGAGGGAGGGAATGGAGAAATTAGGGATGACAGTCGGGTTGGGGCTCTTTCTTCCCCAGCCAAGAGAAATCATCAGGCAAGTTTTGGCCACAGGCAGATGGTGAGACTAGGAGGCAACTCAGGGCCACCTAGCTTCCCGGAGACGTCGCTGCGCTTTGTGGCGTCCCAGATCCCACCAGCTGCTGGCGACATGTGGTCCAGATGTTCCATCCCGGGGACATCTGCGCGGGCCTTCCCCAGCATCCAGCAGGCTTCGTCTGCAGTCCGACATCTGGGACGCCTTGAACGGGGAGGCTGCAGGGTGGAGCTGGGGCAAAGAGGGGTCCTCTATTGTGAGCCAGGAGTCTGTCACTACTTCTCACTGGGAGGGGACACATGGGCAGCAGAACCCAGCGTGGACGAAACGGTGTTTGAGATGGGATCTGTGCTGCTGGGATTGTCAGCTATAAACCCTACTTGGGAGGGGGAAAGCTGGGGTCCCATACCAGGCACTTGGGGCTCACAATTTCCCATTGCAAATTCCTACGTCCAAGCCTTTGCCCAGCCATTGCCCCTGCCAGGAGTGCCTGCTCACTCCTGTTATTCATTCTCTCAACAAGTATGCCGTGAGCACTTACTGTATACCAAGCACTGCTCTGGGCACCAGAAAGATAGCAGTGACCAAAATAGACCCCCCCCCCCCCAAAAAAATCCCTGATCTCAGGGGTCTCAGTCTAGTGTGAGACAGGTAATAAACTAACAAATAAGCAAAACATTTTAGAAGAGAGTAAGTGCTGGGAAGGAAACAATATGTGATGTAAAAGAAAGAACCAAGAAAGCTTCGGAAGTTGGGAGCAGTCAGGGAGGGCCTCTCAGAGGAGGTGGCATTTGAACTGAGAGCTGGAACAAGAAGATCCAGCCCCCAATAAGGGGCACATTTCAGGGGAACAACAAGTGGAAAGTCCCGGAGGCAGGACAGAACTGTGCCTGGCATGTTGGCAGAACAGTAAGGAAGCCCTTATGGTTTGAACCAAGTGAGGAAAGGGGAGAGAAGGAGGAGTGCAGGCCAGGAGGTGAGCAGTGGCTGTGGTAGGGATGGCAGGACTTGGAGGAGCCTACAAGGGTTCAGCTTTAGCTTTGGGCGGGGAGGACTCACTGCACAGGCAGAGCCCAAGAAAGGGAGCAGGTGTGTGCAGGGCATTTTCCAACAGACCTCAGAGAGGGCGAGGCATTTGTCTGCAGACACGTGGCGATGACAGGTACCAACCTAGCCTTTCCCCATAGCTCTGAGATTCGGGGACCTCATAACGCAACAGAAACGTTTCTCCAAACCAATAGGAAGAAGAGGGAAAATAAAAAAGGGGGAAAAGCTCAATATTTCCATTGTTCTTATCCAAATAAATTGAGATGTATTTGTGAACGTGTCAAGGAAACCTCCAGGAGAGAAACTATAAAATCACACAGCTGCTCCGAGGGCCCGTGACAGACAGCTCAGATTAATGTAGCTGTATTTTTACGGTCTGTTAACAACTGATATGGGTTTTAAATATATTATCTTCCATTGTATTGTCTGTCATTTAAAAAACTGCTCATGTCTCCCGTGTTTGCTTTTAAAAGGTTCTTATAGAACCTTCCGCAGCTGAGCTCCCGAATCTTTTTTTCCTGTAGATATATCACTGCACATCTTTTCTCCCCCTGAGCAACGTTCTCCCTGGTACTTTCATGGGCAATTTACCACAGAACCTATTGGAACCCCTTGGGTTTCTTAATTCAGAGAGCAGCTGCAGGCGGCCAGATTCCTGTCTGGCTGGGGATTTCTGAGATGGGTAGGCGGAGCTGCCCCAGTTTGGATAAGCAACCGTGAGTATGTCTTCGGCCTCCATTTCCATGTTTAACAAGAGGAGTCCAGGGAGCTCAGCGTCTGTTTACAGACACTTGTAGCAGTCAGCTAATGCTGTGATGATGCCATGTAACAAACCACCCACCCCCCCGAATCTCAATGGCTTATAACAATAAACATTGGTTTCTTGCTTATGAGTCTCCACTTTCTCCCTTGTTGTGAATTCATCAGCTTCAGAGATTCCTGCCAAGTCTGAACTCCACCCTGAACTGCTTTCTGTGCTCTAGACCAGGAAAGCCAGCGTTCCCCCCCCCCCACCTCCCTCCACCCCCCTCCAGCCTTAGGCAGGATTCACATGGAACTTAGCATCATTGTTACAAGCCTTCATGTCCTCTTCTTGGGAATGGTCCCATCACCCACCTCGTTTCCCCTTGATCAAAGACCTGGGCGTTGTTGCCCCTCCTCCCACATCCTCACCCTTCGTCATTTGTCAGTTTCCACAGCCTGTCCATTCCACCCCCTGAATATCTGTCTTATCTATTCCCTTCTTTCCATCCCCACAGCCTCTGAACCACTCAATTCATCTTAATCTTATCTCTGGACAACAGAAATCACCCCCTTCCTAGTCTCATGGCCTCCACCATGTCCTCCTCCTCCTTACTCTCCCTGAAGCATCTAGAGTGATGATGTCTTTTTAAAAAATTTTAACCTGTCAAGTCTCTCTCCGGCTCTTGTGTATCCCCAGAAGGTGAACATCCAAGCCTCTCAACCTGGTCTTCAATGTCGTCATATAAGACCCCCATGGAATCTTCCACGTTCTCCCTAATTTTTTCCCTAAATAATTCCACACGCCAGCCAGACTATTTCACTAATTCTCACCTCCCCGCCCAGATGCCCAGCTCTTTCCAACATCCAAATCTTGCACATGCTGTTCACTGCTTGGAATTCCTCTCCGCCTCGCAGACTCCTGTGCATCTGGTGGGACCCAGCCTCCCCGGCTCCCCCTCCAGCACAGGGCGTCCTTGTTTTTGCCCCACTCGACACCCAGGACCTGTGGCTCCCACGGGCACCTTGGCACTCTTGCCTTTGTTTGATTCCTGTTGGCAGGAGCCGCATTTTCCTCCTGTGGGCATCACCTGCCCCCACCCCGGGAATGTACGTGGCTCTAACTACACAGAGTGGAGAAGACGCCCGAGCACAAGGTATTAATTACCGAGTCTGGACAATTAGAAACGAGGCTGGGAGACTACGGATGCGCGGGCAACCACAGAGCCATGTATAACGAGGTACTAATTGTGCAAGGAAGACAATTAGGAAGGGAGGTTTTGAGTCACTGGCTCTGCAGTCTGGACAATTAGACATCGGGCCATATATAAAGGATGTGCTAATCTCTTGGTTCAGACGATTAATGGGGCACCCAGGAAATAACAAAGCAAAATGCCACCACGCAGCCAGGCACAGAGCCAGGTGGCACAGCCTTGGGGACTGGAGTCTGGCTTCCTGGACTCGAGTCTTCCCGCGGGACCTCGACAAAGAGGCTTCCCTTCACTGAGCCTCATTCTTCTCACCTGTAAAATGGGGGTGTTGCTGGCGCCTGGCACACAGGACTTTCAGTGCTAAATCCAGGGAAGTTCTGGGTAAGTCTGGACGAGTTGTTCGCCTATATAACAACTTAAAAAATAAAATAAAAAAGATCAAGCAGCAAGCCTTTCGCACCCAGTGGCCCACAAACCTAGGACCCTTAAAGACTCATTTAGATTTCATGGAGCACCTGAGCCAAGAGCGTCTTTTTATTTCCCGAGCACTTGTTAATAAATTAATAAAAATAATTGCAGACAAACCCCTAGTCTTTGCCCCTGGGTAGGCGGCAGAGCACGGCTCAGTCAGCAAGGAGGTTGGCACTGGGGGCCCAAGGTCTGGCCCTGCATCCCGGTCGCTGGGTGACCTGGAGAGCATGGACCTCGTGGGCACAGCTGGCTGGGCGGGTTCGCAGCGGAAGCTGACCAATTATGTGCGTCTCCATCAGGCAGTGCGTGGGGTGGGGGTGGGGGGGTTGTTGGGGGCGGGGGTGGAGCTGTGCCACCGCCCTGGGGATGAGCCGCTCGGGGTGCTGGGAGATGAGACTGGAACGTTTACAGCTTCTTTCCCATCCTGTGCCTCCATCTGGGTTCTGCCTCCTCATCACCCACTCGGACCAGTGGAGTTGTCTCCAACCTTCTCCCCCCGGCTCCAGCCACGACCCCGTGGTCTGTCCTCCCCGCAGTAGCCACCAGAGGGCGCCCTTGAGCACCGCAGTCAGGCCCCGCCCCTTGTCTACCCACAATCCTCCAGGACTCCCACCTCCTTCCAGGTAAGCGCACGTCCTGCCTGAGGTCCACAGGTGCTGCATGGCCTGCTCCTGTCCTCTCCCTCCTCTCCCCTCCTTCCTCGCTCCCCTCGCTCCCCTCGCTCTCTCTTCTCCAGCCACACAGGCCTCCTCGCTGCTCCTTCAATATGCTGGGCGCCGCCCTGCTTCGGGGCCTTGGCCCAGGCTGTGTCCTCTGCTTGGGACATCCTTCCTGCACAGGCCCCTCCAGCTGCTTCCTTCTCACCATTCATGTCTCCGCCTAAATGTCACCTCGGAGACACCCGCCCTGACCATTCCGGCTGAGGTTGCATCCTCCCACGCACCCCTCTTTCCTGCACCACCCTGCTTAAATTCTGCCCAGCGTGTCACTGTTCCAAGCGATTGTTTTGTTTCCTTGCGTATTCTCTCTCTCCAGCTCACAGCAGCTCCAGGAGGGTGGGAAATAACGTCACTTCTGTTCTCTGCGGGGTCTCCTGTGTCTGGAGCAGGGACGAGCACACAGTGGTCATCAGTGTTTGTTGAACGAATAAAGGAACACGCAGGGGCAGAGAGGGTACGAACCCAGAGGTGGCATCAAAGAACTCATGTTTAACCCCCAGTTCTGTTGTACACTGGCTGTGTGATCTTGCACCAGAAGCTTAACCTCTCTGTGTCTCCATTTCCCCATCTGTCCGATGGGAGAGTCTAGTGAAATGATTCACATAAGTAATTCACATGACGTGCCTTGCACAGTGCCTGACAGCTAGTTGGGTCTCAGTAACCAACTATTGTAGAAAAGCCAGTGTCCCTGTAGGACTCAGAGACCTTCCTCTCAGAGACCTCGCCAGGTCAGGACACAGGGACCAGCTTCTTGCTTTTTATGGCGTGTGTTTCCATGCAGTTCAAGTTCTGTGGTTTCTCTACCAGGCCCACCTGCTGCACACGTCACCAACAACTCTGCAGGGCACAGCCTGGAGCACACCTGTTTGCACACGCGTGCAGATGAGTCTCTGAGTTGGCGACGGAGGACGAGAGTTGCTGCACCGCTGTCTGATGTTGTCAGCTGCATACCAGCTGTGAGTCCTGTTTCTTTAACCTCATCAGTAACTTAAAAAATATATATAAAAATATATTCATATTTATATATATATTATAAGTATATATATATTTTAGAGAGGAAGAGAGAGATAGAAACATCAATGAAGAGAGAGAATCATTGATCGGATGCCCCTGCATGCCCCACACTGGGTATCAAGCCTGCAACCCGGGCGTGTGCCCTGATCGGGAATTGAACCGTGACCTCCTGGTTCATAGGTCGACACTCAACCACTGGCTGGGCTCACCCCATCAAGACTCGATTCCGTCCATTCCCCCCAGTTTTTTCCCAATCCGATCAGTGCAAAATGATGTAGTTCTGGTTCTGTTTTCCATTTCCTTGACTGCAATGACTTTTCCCCTCTCCCTCCTCTTGTAGCCTGGACATGCCCAAGAGACACGGCTGTTGTCACCCAGACACAACACGGGTGTGTGTGATGCCTGGCCTGCCAGCCGGCAACTCGGCTCAGGAAGGAGCAGGAGGAGGCTGGAGAGAGGCTGGTGCGTGTGCTCTGAGCTGCTGGTGGGGCCCCCAGTCCCCGCCTCCACCCCCCATCATCGCGGTCACAGCGTGTTCTGGTTAAATGGGGAGACGCGCCCCATGGGGCAGCCTCTGCATTCGCTCACTGTTGTGAAGTCAGAGGCAGACTGCCCACTGCCGCTCAGCAGCCCCCAGGCCCCACAGACCTGGAGTGTGAGGGGGGAAGAACTGAGGCTGCCCAACCAGCTGATTCCCCATTTTCCTACTGACCGCCATGGGACCTGGAGTAAGTAATGTCCCCTCCCCAACCACCACGTCCATGACTGTGAACGGAGCACTGACAGCCTCCCACCTCCCAGAACTCCTTCATTTATTCATTCCTTGAGCCAAGCTCTGTTCTAGGCCTTGCAGTTTAGAGCAGTGAGTAAGACAGACAATATTACTATAGAGACGAGACAATCTGATGAGGTCACAGGCAGTAACCAATGGAGAAAATAACCAATTGTTTCGAAAGAGATGTGAAAGGGGAAAAACGCAGGCGAGAGAGTAGGAAGTGACGGGAACATGGTTCCTTCAGACAGAGTGGTCAGGGAGGGCATCTCTGAGGAGGTGACACTTGAGCAAAGATTTGCAGAGGCTAAGCAGAGACCCAGGTTGGGAAAGCACTCCAGGCAGAGGGAACAGCCAGTGCAAAGACTCTGAGGCAAGCCTGCGTGTGAGGAGAACAGGGAGGAGGACCGTGTGGCTGGAGGAGAGTGAGCCAGGGGAAGAGAGGGAGGAGGTGAGGACAGGGAGGGGACAGGGGCAAGCTGTGGTGCAGTGGTTAGGCCTGGGGAGCCAAACCATTTAAGTCCTGGAACGGCTCCCAGTGGCTGGTGACTTCGGGTCCAGAGAAGCCCATACAGGCGCTTAGCATCCCCCTGCCTCACTTTCCTCATTTGCCAAGTGGAGGTGATGAAACCGTCAGTACCTGCTTCATAGAATAGAGGAGGGTCTGAGCAGGGGAGGAAGAGATTCAACCTGTGACTTCTTTTAAAAAAACACACACCGCGACTCTCTCGGGCTGGTGGTCCGGGAGGTCCGGAAGATTGGTGACCGCTGCTATAGACAACAGTGACACTTCCTGTGAGGGGCCCAATGCCTGACACGGCTGGTCTTGTCAGGTCCTCACTTTCACCCCCTGTGGTCATGGACACCCTATTATTTCCACTCCACGGCTGAGAAAACCAAGGTCATTTCTTTCTTTCTTATAAAATATAGTTTTATTGATTTCAGATAGGAAGGGAGAGAGAGAGATAGCAACGTCAATGATGAGAGGGAATTATTGATCAGCTGCCTCCTGCACGCCCCCTACTGGGGATCGAATCCACAACCCGAGCATGTGCCCTTGACCGGAATCAAACCTGGGACCCTTCAGTCTGTAGGCCGACGCTCTGCCCACTGAGCCAAACCAGCCAGGACCCAAGGTCATTTTTATTAGCATCCCACCCAATGTTACCTGGGTTTCCTTTTCCCCTCTTTCTTTAAGAACAAGAATTTGTTGATGCCCCTTATCTCGGCTCTAACCACAAAAGTAACTAAACAGACTGAAATGTAGTAATAAACTTGGCTGTCATCTGCCCCAAGGAGCCAACAAGTGTGTTTCCTTTTAGTCTTTTTTTCTATGCGATTATAGACATTGTTATCTATTTAATGGCAGCCTACTGGTTTTTTAAAAAAATATGTTTTCATTGGTTTCAGAGAGAGGAAAGGAGAGGGAGAGAGATAGAAACATCAATGATGAGAGAGAATCATTGATTGGCTGCCTCCTGCATGCCCCCCACTGGGGATCAAGTCTGCAACCCAGGCCGGGATTCGAACCCTGACCTTCTGGTTCATGGGTCGATGCTCAACCACTGAGCTACACCGGCTGGGCCACACCGTTTTTTAATTGATTCTCAATAGTTAAGTATTTAGGTTGTGTTTGATGGGCTGCTATTATAGACCAGGAAATAACACCCTTATAGCTACATATATGGCCGAAACCGGTTTGGCTCAGTGGATAGAGCGTCGGCCTGCGGACTGAAAGGTCCCAGGTTCCATTCCAGTCAAGGGCATGTACCTGGGTTGCGGGCATATCCCCAGTAGGAGATGTGCAGGAGGCAGCTGATCGATGTTTCTCTCTCATCGATGTTTCTAACTCTCTGTCTCTCTCCCTTCCTCTCTGTAAAAAATCAATAAAATATATAAAAAAAAAAGCTACATATATGCTCACATTCACTATTATTTTCTTGGGAAAATGTCCTAGAATGACTAATCAGAGGGCAGGCATTATTATAAGCTTTTCCCCCTTTCCTCCGTCCCTTCCCTTCCTTTTCTTTTACTAATTTAAAACAAATTTATAAGAATCCTTACAGAGACCTCTTTGTATCAAGTAGATTTTCACATGCAAAACACACACAAATGAAAGAATAGTGACATACTTCCTTTTAGCAAAGTGGGATGGTCAAGGTTCTTGATGCAAAATATTGTGTGATGATGTCCTTGCTGCGAGTGACCCTGAATGAAGGGACCTGATTTCCTCTTTGTCCTTAGAAATATATTCTTCCCTTATTGATTCTTTTTAAAAATGTTTATTTATTTTTTAAAAATCTTTATTGTTGAAAGTATTACATATGCCCCCTTCTACCCCCATTCTAGTCCTCCCCTGTCCCTCTGACTCCTTTTTTTAAATAACTTCTTAAAAATATGTTTCATTGATTTTTTTAGAGAGAAAGGAAGGGAGAGGGAGAGAGAGAGAAACATCAATGAGAGAGGAACATCATGGATCAGCTGCCTCCTGCACTCCTCCTACTAGGGATTGAGCCTGCAACCTGGCCATGTGCCATGACTGGGAATCGAACCAGTGACCTGTTGGTTGCTGGGAAGACACTCAACCGCTGAGCCACACCAGCCAGGCCCTCAGTGACTCTTGCTTTTGAGATGTGTCCGGGCTGCCCTCCTATAAGAACTCATCCCCGGAGATATTCATCTGTACTATCACTTTCACCATCAGCCTTTGTCTCCAGGGCTGCTCTGTCGTTGTCCTCATTGTTTTTATTTTATTTTATTTTTAAAAAATACATTTCTTTATTGATTTCAGAGAGGAAGGGAGAGGGAGAGATAGAAACATCAATAATGAGAGAGGATCATTGATTGGCCGCCTTCTGCACACACCCCACTGGGGATCGAGCCTGCAACCCGGGCATGTGCCCTTGGCCAGGATCGAACCTGGGACCCTTCAGTCCACAGGCTGACGCCCTATCCACTGAACCAAACTGGCCAGGGCTGTTTTAATTTTTATTGCGGTGAAATTCCCACAATGATCATAGATTTGGGATGTATCCTTTTGATGCAGATTGCCCAGTTCTCACACATCCCTCCGCCCCTGGGTTACCGCTATTACTGTTGTGCTGTATTTCCTTCCAGTCTTTTTTCTGTTCATGTAGGATGTGGGTACCTGGTGTCTCCACATCTGCTTCATTTCCCCCCTCATTACAAATCTAATTTGATCAGTCACTAAAGTGAGGGCAGGGGTTGTTGTCTTGGACACTGCGGCGCCACTGGTGCCTGGCACAGCCTGGCACACGGGGACTCGGTAAATGCGTGGTGGGTTCATTCATGAGCAGCATCTCAAGACTTGCTTTATTTTGCAGCGCAGTGTGCTGCCATTATAGGGCTCCCCTCCCCCCAAGCTTGTGAATATGGGCATGAAAGGATCCGTACAGGCTCAAGAACAGATGGCCCTTATTCAAATGGAGACTTAAGGTGCCCCCCCCCCCCCGCCCCTGCCCCAGTGTCTCCTGCTGTCACACTCCTGCTTAGTGGAACCTCAAGGTATCACCACAGGGTCTTCTGGAAACATCCAATCTGTTCTCCATTACAGTTGGGGAAACTGAGGCCCAGAAAGGGGGAACGTTCTGCCCAAAGAGCCCCAACAAATAACAACAAGAGGGTCCCTTTTGCTTTTAAAGGACAGTGACTCGGATGGTGACATTCGACTGGGATGTTGCCATTTGCAGTCACCTGGTTTTAGTAGCTCATCACTCACCCTTTTGGTTATTGTCTGCACTCCCTGGCTCAGGCCCACTCTTGCTGAAAACTCAGGTCCTGCAGCCTCACTGGATTGAGACTAATAATATGTATTGTTTTTTGGAGCACTTATTGAGCACCTACTATGTGCTAGGCCCTGTGCTTCACGTACATTATCTCTTTTGCCTGTGGGAACATTCTAGTAAGGTTGGCACCGTTATTACCATACCCATCTTCAGAGCAGGAAAACTGAGGCTCAGCGAGCGGGAGGGAATCGATTCAAAGGGTGTGAAGAGAGAGAGGGCAGCCAGGAGGGAGACACAGCTCCTGCAAAGACCCGGAGGTGAGCCAGCAGATGGTGCACAAATATGATCAGAGCCCTCTGGGTAGGTGCTCCCACACCTGGTCTCCATCCTCCTCAAACGGCCCCAGGGGTTGGTTTGACAGACAAGGAAACGGGCTTGATCTAGAGAAGTGGTTTGCTTAAGCAGAGAAACCGAGGTCCAGAGAAGGGAGCGAGAGTGGGGGGCTCAGGTGAGGGGCCCGTGACCCACTGGCGAGGAGGGAGGCTCTCTGGCTGCCTGCCAGTTCTGCGGAGAGCCCAGGGGAGCTGATGGTACATCTTCCCGTGTTGAAAATTAATAGGGAGGAAATTTATTTCAGTGCCATGTGGATGTACCTTTCCTGCTTTTCTCCCTCCCCCAGGCCACACACATGGTGGGGCGGGGGGATTTCAGAACGGGGGACAAAACAGGGAGCCCAGATTCAACAAAGGAAAGGGTGAACTCTCTAGAAGGGCAGAGAGAGCATCGAGTCCCGTGCCAGGAATAGGGAGGGGAAACGGAACCCAGAGGCGAGAACACAGCCTCCCTCCCCTCTCCCCACTCCCCGGTCACCTCCGTGCAGTGTCCATTCCCTCAGGCCAAGCCCCGCTGGAGCCCGGTCGCCCCGGAGCACGGAGTCAGCACACAGGTGGCGCGCTCTGGGAAGTGCGCTCACACGCGCAGACACTCCCAGGTCACGTGGACAGAAACCGTGGCCCAAGGGGCTTGGGTGCATGACATGCCCAAGGTCACTCAGCGAGGGGTACTTGGCGCTCGGTTCCGCTTGCGACCAGCCTGTGATTTTTAAACTGCAGGCATCTCTCTCTCTCTCTCTCTCTCCCTCCCTCCCTCCTTCCCTCCTTCCTTCCCTCCCTCCCTCTCTCCCTTCTTCCCTCAGAACCATTTAAACGATTACAAAGATGCTATTTTTATCTCGGGGAAAATTCAATTATAGACATTGACCTTTATGTTTTTCCCCAGGCTCACGTGCTGCGGGCCCAGGGTGTGGAAGGCTTCTGTGAATGTTCGCAGAAGAGAAACGTCTTCAAAAGCAGCAGCAACTCAGAGGTAAGAGGAAGAGCAGAGGCCAAGGGTGCGGGCCCAAGGCCACAGAGTGAAGGCTCGTCTCAGCCCCCAGGGCGAGACCGCAGGGCAGGAATTCCCTTGTTGTTTCCACATTTGGGGGCCAAGGTCAGGCAAATCCAGACTGCATTAGTTTTGAGTGTGGTCTCTTCATGGGTTCCCCCCTCACCCCCCACCCCCCTCATCATATTTCCCGTTTCCCTGGACACATATTTCAGGGGCTAGCAATAGCAGAAGCTCAATGGGAGGGGCTTCCCTTAAGTATTTAATTATTCAACAAATACCTTGATCGGGAGTCAGACGCTGTCCTCGGTGCTGGGAGGAAATGGCCCACAGAACAGAATGAAAGTGGCCATTTCCAAGAGCCGATGTTGTATGTTAAAAAGTAAACAAGTCAGACATGCAGTGGGTGGGGAGAATGAAGGGAAGGAATCAAGGAAAAGAGGCTGGAGATGTGTGGGGAGGTACGTCTTACGCAGGGTGGTTGGGGGAGGCCTCCGTGAGATGGCAGCGTTTGAATAGTAGAGGCCGAAAGGAGAGGGCAGCGGAGGCAGAGGGCACAGCACGTGCAAAGGTCCTGGGGCAGGACCCGGCTGGCGTGTTGAAGGAACAGCAAGGAGGCTCCTGTGGCTGGAGCAGAGTGAGCGAGGGGAGAGGAAGGAGGTAAAGGCGGGGATTGCCCTTGTCGGTGTGACCTCCCAGTCCAAATACGACGGTCACTTATTGGGGCTGGTTATGCAAGACCTTATGGGCTACAGGGAGGTTTTGGACTTTTATCCTGAGGGAGGTGGGAGTTCTGGGGGCCTTTGGGCAGAGGAGGGATGGGACCTGACTCAGATGCCCACCGGCGCCCTCTGGCAGTTGCCGGGAAGACAGACTGGGGGAAGGCCAGGGCAAGACCTGACCCGGGTTCTCACTGGTGTCCTCTCCTGGCTACCGCCAGGATGACAGACTGTGGGAGTGGAGGGTGAAGCTGGGGACCCGGGTGCAGGCGACTGCGCTGGTCCAGGCTGGCGGCGCGGTGATGAGGATGGACCAGAGGACGGAAAAGAGGGGACAACGTGAGCAACTTCTGGCTGGATTGGGGGCAGAGCCAATGGGCTGTTCTAAAGGACTGGCGGTAGGGTGTGGGGAGAGAGAGCTGAGGATGATGCCAGCGTGTCTGCCCTGTGTGCCTGGAAGGTTGGAGATGCACCAGAAGAGGCAGAAGTATGGGGAGGGGCAGGTTGGAGGGGGCGGGGGTGAGAACAGAGATTTGGCCTGGCCTCACACAGAGATGTCAGATGCCTTATGAAGACCTAGGTCTGTTGGCCAATGATGGAAGAAGGAATTTTAATCCAGGGGGATGGACGAGCAGGCGGGGAGAGAGAAGATGCCCGGGGGCTGTCCTGTGTTTAGAAACTGAGCAGAAAAGGAGAGAAGCTGGCAGAGGTTGAGGGGGTCCAGCAGAGGATGGGGGAGGCCAGGAGGCTGCAGGCTCCCAGCGACCAAGGGAGGACATTGTTCCCAGGAGGAGGAGGGACCGGCCAGGTGAGGTGCTGCTGGGAGTGAGAGCGGGATGGGGCCTGAGAAGTGGCCGTGGTGTTCGGACTGGGAGGTCGCTCCGACAAGGGCACTCAGGACAGTGGTGGGAAGGGCGCACCGCTGAGATTGTAAGGAAGGATTTTAGCTCTCTGAGCCTCAAGATGCCCCACATCTGAGTGAAAGTATCAGCGAGACACCCCCCCCCCCCCACCACCACCACCACTACCTCCAAAGTCAATCTGAGGACATGGTGAGGTCATGTTCTCAGCACATGCTCTGCTTGGCAAGGCAGAGCTGATATCGCTGAGCTACTATTGTTGTAGGTAGGAGTGCTATCTGTCCATCCATCTACCCCCCATCCATCCACTCATCCATGTATCCATCTGCCCATCCAGATACCCACTCATCCATCCACCCATTTACCCACTTATCCATCCGTCTACCTATCCATCCCTTATCCATCCACCCATCCCTCCCTTATCCATCCATCCACCCACCCGTCCACTTATTCGTCCACCTACCCATGCATCCATCCATCTATTCATCCATCCATTCATCATCTACCTACCCACCAACCAACCAACCATCCATCCATCCATCCATCCATCCATCCATCCATTCTTCCTTTCAACCCTTCTGTGTCTACACCTGCTGAGCTCAATGTTCTGTTCCCTCTCGGCCTGTCCTGCTAACTCCCCTGCCACCTCTGGCCATTCTCTTGATGTTCTCAAAGCAGCACCCAGGTTTGACTCCGTGCCGCCCTCCCCTACATCCTGGGCACTGCACACCTTCATCAGCCTGAGTTTGTTGAAAGGACCAGAGCCAGCCAGGCTGTCCCTCTTGGTCCCGGGCTCTGGGCTGTGCTCAGGGTGGAACACAGAGCTCCCTCCCACACAGCCCTTCTCCGCAGGACCAGCTCTGGGGTCCAAGTCTCAGGATTCACAGCATTCATATCAGCTGGAAAATATCCCTTTGGAGGGATTTTTGTGGCTGGGGAGCCAGGTTGGGGAAACAACCTGCCCATGCACCCCAAACTCCGCTCGCCGATGTCCTCCCCCTTGATCAGAAGACCTCTTGGTGCCAGCATCAAATCTTTCTTTGAATTTTGAAATTTTTCTTGTTTCTGTTTCTCTCACCATCCCCTGAGGAGTGGACAGAACTGAATAGAGAGAGAGGAGACCAGCACTGAAGAGTCTTGTCCCAGCTCGGCCCTGCTTTACTGCAAGAACTTAAGGCACGTCCTCAATCTAGGCCTCAGTTTCCCTAATGGTGGGATGAAGCAATGCTTTCTTGCAAGGAGGTGAGATTATACAGACGTGCCCACCTGTGGGGGTGGGGGGACCCTCAGCTGGTGCTTGACGAATGGCCTTCTCACCTTCAGGTGGGGAGATGTTTACAGACAGGACCCCGATGAAAATGGCATTGCATGAGAGTTACCCACAGCCCCATGGTGGGCGCAGCATGCTGGGTCAGCCACCTGGGTTCATGTCCCCGCTCTGTCATGGCGCACTGTGGGCAAGGCTCTCCCGCTCTGAGCCTCAGTTTCTTTATCTGTACAATGGGGTTACAGCCCCCCACACCTCAGGACTAAATGAGTTATACATCCAATGCCCTTAGGACATGTTAGGTGATTCGTAAGTACCAGCTGTTATTATCATTTCTATTGCAGCCCCCAGACACCAGCAGTCCCGGCGTCGTGATGTGTGGTCCTCAGATATTTTTCTATGCTTAGAAACAATTTGGGGATCATAAGTGGGATTCTATTTAAAACCACTTTCTCCCAACTGATTAATAACTGCAATAATAGTTAGGCCTCCTAACCCAGAGCTAGGCATTTATATTTCATTATATCCTCCTAGCAGCGTAGAAAGGAGATGTTTTTATTAGTCCTCATCCACAGAAGAGGGAAAGGGTCCTGCAGCGAAAAGAAAGTCTGGCTGCCACCCCAGATTACCCCGATGCAGAGGCTGGGTGGTTGGCCAGGCTGCCACTGCGGGGAGGAGGGCGCCCCTCCCCGGGCAGCCTGGCCAGGCTCCACCCCCGTAGACTTCCTCCTGAAGTCATGGCAACCTGCTCCTGTGAGATGCTAATTAAGGCAAATAGGAGAAGATTCCCACCCTGGACTCTTGCAGAGAACTAGATGCCCAAGGTGTTCCGGGAGCAGCCGGGGCCTGAGGGACTCGGTTTCCCCAGGTTGCATCACTTGCTCGGAGGCTGGGTTCCTGGCTGGGAGCAGAGAGGAGAGGGAGTGAGCTCACCAGTTTGGAGACTGTAGATGCCAACCATGGCCCAGGCGCCAGGCACTAAGAATTACATGCACGATTCATTCAAAGTTCAAAAAATACAGTCTTACATACTTCTTTGTTTGGATAGGGAAGGTGGGGCAGGGTATACAAGGTATTAAGAGCAAGGCTTGACGGCACCTGCCTTATGCCAAACCCTCTGCTCAGCACCTGATTGGTGTTAACTCATTCTCTCCTCATCCAAACATCCCTCTGGGGGGCGCATCACCATTTTTGTTTTGTAGGTGATGACACTGAGGCACAGAGAGGTTAAGTCACTAGCCCAAGGTCACACAGCTGGTCAAAGGCCAAGCTGGGCTTTCCACCACTGCCTTTCGAGGTACGAGAGTTCAGGGAGAAAAAAATTCTCCTCCCCACCCTGGGCCCAGTCACCCAGCGCCCACCCCTAGAGGCAGCCATTGTCACAGGTCCCTGTTCCTTCCGGCAGCGTGTGCGCACATAAGCACCTGTGCACTTTCCCTCCCTGCCTGCTTTTCTCACACGCGCGTGCACTCAAGTGCCGTCCTGCGCTTTCCTTGCTATCACTTAGCAGTACACCTTTGAGATCATTGCTCCTCAGTACCTGGCTTTATGTTGCTGTCAGCGCCTCCTCTGAGAGATAAACAGATAGTTTTTAATATGGTAAAAGACACACAGTATATACTTTACCATTTTAACTATTTAAAATGTTAACATGTACAACTTAGTGTCATTAGTACATTAACAATATTGTACAACCACCACCACTATCAAGATCCAGAAACTTTCCATCTCCCCAAAAAGAAAAAAAAATTAATGTTTTGATCCTCACCTGAGGATATGTTTATTGATTTTAGAGATAGAGGAAGGGAGGGGGGGGAGAGAAGGGGGAGAGAGAGAGAGATCAGTGTGAGAGAGAACCATTTATCGGCTGCCTCCCATCCGCACCCCGATCTGGGTATGTGCTCTGACTGGAATAGAACCCGCATGGGCAACACTCCAACCAACCAACCGAGCCACACTGGCCAGGGCCCGTCTTTGTCATTTTTAAGCGTCCAGCTATGTGGCATTAAGCACATTCACACCCGTGTACAGCCACCCCGCCACCACCTCCAGCACCCACCACCCACGTTCTGTCTGTGGAGCTGACTCCCCTGGGGACCTCCTGGGAGTGGAATCACACAGTCTCTGTCCTCCTGTGTCTGGCTGATCTCACTGAGCGCCATGTCCTCAAGGCTCATCCGTGCTGTAGCACATGACTGAACTTCCTTTTTTTTTTTTGTTAATCCTTACTGAAGGATATATTTTTCCCATTGATTATGAGAGTGAAGGGAAGGGGGTAGGAGGGAGAGAGAGAGAGAGAGAGAGAGAGCCATCAATGTGAGAGAGACACATCGATTGGTTGCCTCCTGCATGCGTCCCAACGGGGGCGAGGGATCAAACCCGAGGCCTGCTCTAACCACTGACCCACACCAGCCAGGGCAGAACTTCCTTTCTGAGGCGGAATCCCATTGTCCGGCTGGACCGGGTCGTGTGTCCCTGTTCGTTCGCCCACGGACACCTTTGGGCTGTTGTGAGCAGCGCTGCTGTGAGCGTGCACGTGCAAGTTGCCTTCGGAGCACCTGCTCGCAGTTCCTTGGGGGATCCCACTGGGCTGTTATAGCCAGGCCCGCGGACGGACAGTTGGGCTGTTTGCACTTTCCTGTTGCCATCGCAGGCAAACTGCACTCGGCGTTCTCACCAGCGCGGGGCCTCGGGCAAGTCTCCGCATACCTTGGCACATCCGCTTCCGCACCTGTGATATGGGCTGATCATACTCCCTCCCTCACAGGGCTGTGGGAGAGCCAGCTGTGCGAACGGTGACACGGGGCTTGGAACAGGGCCTGGACTCGGTCGGTGCTCAATGAGCGCCCGTCCTCCTGGGACCTTCGGGAGCGCTTTGCTCTTCTGCCCGCTTCGGAGCGTCAGCTTTGGAAACTCAAGATCCAGGAGGCGGCTGGCCGATTGAATGTGGGGTGGCAGGGAGGAGATATGGGAAGGAGGGCAGGTGGGTACTTCACAGGAGTGACAAGGGCCCAGGCGGCCCCGTGGGGCCTGGCTCACACTCCCACGTGTGCCCTCGGACGCGCGGCCCGGGCATATGCCGGGTCAGGGAAGTAGCGGCCGGGATTCACTGGACGTTATGAGCTCATCTGCTTTCCGGCACAGGCAGGAGACGGGACACCGATGCCACTGTGACATCTGTACCGGTGCCTCTTCAATCAGACCCAGCTCACCAGCCCCAGAAAGGCAGCTCTGCGAGGCAGCCGTGCTGGGCATGAGAGCGAATGAATCTGCTACTTGGTCCGTCCATTCATTCATGCGTGCATATACTGGGCACTTACTGTGTGCCGGACGCTGTCCTACGTGCTGGGACCCAGCAGGGAACAGGTTAGCCGGGTTGTGGTGTCTGGTGGCTCATACTCCCATTTGACAGATGAACAAACTGAGGCTCAGGAAGGCAGGGACCTGCCCAAGGTGACACGGTGCTAGCAGGAGAGACAGCCATTGAACAGGTAAGTCATCCCTGACAGACGCATGGAATTTTACCAGATGGGAATTAGAACTGAGAAGGGAGTGAACGGGCAGAGAATAATTGGGTGTGAGCTCAGAAAGGGAGGTCAGGAAGGCTTCTCCGTGGAGATGACATTTAGGCGGAGCACTCAGTGATGAGATGAAGCTGGGGGTTCAGTCAAGAGTTTGGGGGGCTTCCAGTCGAGATGGTGGCATAGGTACATGCTGTGCTTGCCTCCTCCCACGACCACATCAAAATTACAACTAAACTGCAGAACAGTCATCGTGCAGAGCCGCCCGAAGTCGAGCTGAACAGAAGCCCTGTAGCTAAGGATATACAGAAGGAGACACACTGACTGGCAGGAGGGCGGAGACCTGGACCTGGCTGGCCCCACCCCGTGTGGTGGTTAACAATCAAGAGGGATATCTGGGCTGTGGGGGGCCCCCATGAAGAGCAAGGGGCTCCAGCCCCCGCCCCACCCCACCTCCCAGCCCAGGGTACTACCAGGAAGAGAAGTCCCCATAACTCCTGCCTGTGGAAACCAGGGGGACTGGGGCTGAGTGAGACCGAGGGCAGCTGGAGTCCCAGGCTTTCCTCTTAAAGGGCCCGTGCACAGACTTACTGGGACCCACAGCATCTCCTAAGGCGCCAGGGACAGACAGGGAGAACGGCATTGCCTGGCGAGGACTTTCTCCCAGACAGAAGGCCGGGCAGAGGCCATTGTTCTCTTGCCGAGCCCGCCCCCGACAGAGCCTGCAGACAGGCACCATAGCTAAGTCTCCATCCACCTGGGCGACACTGTTCGCCCCTCCGGTGATTTCCTGAGACCCCATCCAACTTGCAGGCCCTTTCTGGTCGCTTTTCCATGCAACCAGCCTATCTTGGCTCATGCTGTGGACTTTGCTAAAATCTCTCAAACGGGCAGTACCGGCTTCGATGTACCGCAGGCCTCTTGCTTAAGTGACCCCTGGTCCGACACTCGTGGCAGCCAGCCTGGTTTGAAACGTGGCCTCTCCTGGGCACCTCCGAGCCCAGGACAAGTAGCAGCCTTCTGCAGATCACCCTGTGTCGAGGCCCAGTGCCCCCAGGCAGAGCACAGATGGTGGTTGGCCTTGGCCTGCACCTCCCAGGAGGCCCCAGAGCCAGCGGACCTGGAGGACAGCTTTAGACCAACCATGCTGAAGCACCGCCTGACCACTCCACAAGCGACACACTCGAGGGGTGGACTCAGCAGGCACCGGAGCCCTGATCAAGCCAGTCCTGCTCCGTGCAGTCAGCCCCTGCTCATACTAGTCGTGAGCAGTCCTCACAGCCCATTGGCCTGGGGGTAAATCCCTCCTGTTGATGTACCTACAGCAATCAGGGCTCAACTCTAACAGGAGGGTGCATAGTCCACACAAGGGGTGCACCCAACGCGCCCAGTTCAGGTGACTGGGGAGGCTGCATCTCTAGGCCCTGCAGGACTAGGCCCTACTGTATGAGGCCAAGGAGACGTGGCAGCTCTACCTAATACACAGAGACAAACATAGATGGGCAGCCAACGTGAGGAGACAGAGAAACGTGTCCCTGGTGCGAGAACAGAACAAAACTCCAAAAAATAGAACTAGACAAAATGGAGACAGGCCATCTACCAGGGGCAGAGTTCAAAACACTGGTTATAAGGGCGCTCAGAGGCCTCCGTGAGAAATCCAACAAAGAGATAGAAACATAAAAAATGGAGACAGAAAACATAAAAAAGAACCAGTCAGAAATGAAGTCTACATTACAAGGACTCAACAGTAGATGAAGCAGAAAATAAAGTCAGTGATTTGGCAGATAAGGAAGCATTGACCTGTGGATCAGGAGGTCACAGTTCAATTCTCGGTCAGGCCATATGCCTGGGTTGCGGGCTCAATCCCCCATGTGGGGCATGCAGGAGGCAGCTGATCAATGATTCTCATCATTGTTGTTTCTATCTCTCTCTCCCTCTCCTTTCTTCTCTGAAATCAATAAAAATATCTTTTTAAAAGAGAGAGAGAGAGAGAGAGACAAGGAAGGACCCAGCAATTCCACTTCTAGGTACTTATCTGAAGAAACCCCAAACACCATATGTTCATTGCAGAATTATTTACATTAGCTAATATATGGAAGCCACCTAGATGACCATCAATAGATGAATGGATATAGAAAAAGGGAAATATATATATGTATATGTATATGTGTGTGTGTGTGTGTGTGTGTGTGTATACATACACATACAATGGAATATGACTCAACCATAAAAGAATGAAATCTTGCCATCTGCAATAACATGGATGGGCCGGGAGGGTACTGTGCTGAGTGAAATAAAACAGTCAGAGAAAGACAGATGCCAGATGATTTCCCTTATACGTGAACTCTAAAAACCAGAATAAATGAGTGAGCAAGCAGAATAGAAACAGACTCATAGATACTTGCCAGGTGGGAGGGGGTTAGGGCTATGGGTGGAAAAGGTGAAGGGATTAAGAAGTACAAATTGGTAGTTACAGAATAGTCATGGGGATGTAAAGTATAGCACAGGGGTTATAGCCAATACTATTCTAATAACGCTGTGTGGTGTCAGGTGAGCACTCGATTTATTGGGGTGATCTGTTTGTAAGTTATATAAATGTCTAACCACTGGGCTGTACACCTGAAACTAATATAATATTGCATATAAACTGTAATTGAAAAATAAAAATGTATTTATTTATTTGTTAATCCTCACCCGAGGATATTTTCCCATTGATTTTTAGAGAAAGTGCAAGAGGGAGGGAAAGACAGAGAGAAATATCAATTTGAGAGAAACACATCGATTGGTTGCCTCCACCAGGGCCCAGGCCAGGGAGAAGACTGCAGCTGAGGTATGTGCCCTTGACCAGAATCAAACCTGGGACCCTTGGTCCGCAGGCCGACGCTCTATCCACTCAACCAAACTAGCTAGGCTAAAAAATTATTTTTAGAAAAGAGTTTGGGAAACAGTGTGTCAGGCAACTGACACAGCCAGTGCAAAGGCCCTGGGGCAGGACCCTGCTGGCATGTTGGAGAAAGAGTGAGGCCCATGTGGCTGCAGCAAAGTGAGCAAGGGGGAGAGGGAGGAGTTGAGGGCAGGGCAGGGGCTTGTGGGCATGTGGAGAATGTGGACTTTATTAAGAGCACTGGAGACCTGTGGAAGAGAGGCAGGACCCAGTGACCTAATATTCTGATTCAAGCTCTAGAGAGACTTCTCTGGCTCCATGTGTGAAACAAGCTGACAAGTGCAATTAATTCATTCATTAATTCATTCATCTATCCATCCATTCATTTCCCTGGGGGCAAGAGCAGCCACAGAAGGCACTAAGCAGAACAGGGACAGGATACAGTGTGTGTTGAAATGTTCCCTCTGACTGCTGAGTGGAAGGTGGAGTGTTGGAGTGAGAGGTGGGGATGGGAGTTAAGGGACCAGGTGAGAACGGAGTAGCAGAGGGAGGTCACCTCTGCCCCTTGTATCCCAGGGTGGTTCAGCCCGGGCTCAGCCTGAACATTTGTTGCTTCCCAAAGTTACCCCGGCCCAGGAACTAGCGAGATGCTCTGGCGGTACCCCCTCCTCCTCCTCACAGTTCCCCAAAGTCCCTCTAATCCATGCCAGGTAACAAAGGAGGTAACGTGACCCCAGTCACCTGCAGACATAAATGTTGAGGTTGGAGCACCAGGCCAAGGCTTGGGAGGCAGCCAGGCACAGGGACAGCCCTCACTGTGGTTGGCAAGGAGCACCCTCCCGGGCAGGCCCAGGTGGAGGGAAGTGATTTGGGGCCAGGTGTGGGACACCCCTTCCAAACTGAGCCCCAAGCCCATCTGTCCCTGTGCCTGCTTGGCCTTATGCGCACTGCCACCAGGTGGGGGCGTAACTGGATGGTGGATGCCAAAGCTTGGAGAGCTCTGGGGACAGAACCCAGGTGCAAGATGCAGCCGAGGGTGTCCGCCAGATTTGGGGGACAGAGTTGGAACCAACCCTGGAGCTGGGTCTGGAGATAAAACTGAGTCGGCTTCCGCCCCTGGGCTACAGGGAGGGAGGTCTGGAGAGGCCGACACCAACCATAGCCAAGCACGGTTGCATGCTGGGCATGTCGCACGTGCCACACAGCCCACAGAGCAGCCCCGGGAGGGGGAGATTTCTGCTCTTTCTTTGCAGAGGAGGGGATGAAGCTCGGTGACCGGAAGTGACTTGCCTGAGGTCTTATAGGGAAGAGGCAGTTCAGCCAGAATTTGAGCCCTGGTCTGTCTGAGTGCAGGGTTCATCCTACTGTCTTTCCCAGGAGGGTGTAGAGCAGTGGTTCTCAACCTTGGCTGCACATTAGAGTCACCTGGGAATCTTTTTAAAATCCTGATTTCTGGGCCTCATCCTCCGGAAATTCTGTTTCTTTGTTATGGGGTGAGGCCACAACATCAGTAACAAAGAAACAGAATTTCCGGAGGATGAGGCCCAGAAATCAGGAGTTTAAAAAGACTCCCAGGTGATTCTAATGTGCAGCCAAGGTTGAGAAAGAACCACTGGTGTAGAGGGTTTTCTCTGAGCAGAAGCAGCCCCTTAACGTTGGGATGGCAAACGCGACACACAAATCACAATATTCCCCTCAGCTGCCCATGGCAGGCATCACCAATCATTAAAAAAACTATCCCGCGGAGACAAGATCCAGGCATCACTAATCAACTGCAGCACCCTTTCCCTGCAGAACTGGACACGGGTTCAAAATCCAGCCCCAATGAGCAACTTCCCATAAATGAGTGGGTGTGCAGTCGGAATTGTGAGGTGAACACAGACTGACAAAGGTTCCTTCCTCTTCCAGGTGGACAGTGTTAAGCCACACATTTAATCCCGTCCCTGTTAAAAATCCCTTTAGTTTCTTTTCATTGCCTGGAGGATGAAATCCAAATTCCTGGCCCTGCCTTTGATCGTGCTGTTCCCTCCTGCCCTCCGTGCCATCTCTTAGCTCTTCAGAGAGCTCCCCACAGCCAGCCACTCTGCTAAAGTCTCCCCAACTTCTACCCTCCCCCTATGTTACCACTAGAGGCCCGGTGCATGAAATTCGTGCACAAGTGCAGTCCTGAGGCCTGGCTGGTGATTGAAGCGCGAGCGTCTGGTGTGGAAGGGCAGATCCCCCGGGCCTCCACGCACCCCCATCCACCTGAGTCATTGGGCCCCTGCCTGGCTCCCTCAGTGCCTGGGAGCCGGTCGGTGGCCCCACCACCGCTGCTGGTCACCATCTTCTGGGTGATCGGCGGGGCAGTGGGGCCCCGCTCACACCGGCCTTGGCCTGGCACCTCCTGCTCTCCTGCTCCACCATCCTGCTGCAGTCCCTCTCTCATCGGGGCCTATCAGGGCCTATCAGGGCCGGCAGCGCTTGTAATGCCACCCGCTGCCAGCACCACATCGCCCATGCCCGCCATGTTCTGTGCTGCCCCCTGGTGGTCAGCGCGTGTCATAGCGAGTGGTCGAACTCCTGATGGAACTCCTGGTTGAGGGGACAGTTTGCATTTAGGCTTTTATGATACAGGATGCTTTTGTTTCTTTGTAGCAATTGTCACAGTTTTCAACATCATCTTTATTCCTCAGTGTGCTTGTCCCTCCCACAAGGCAGGGGTGTGGTCTGAAGTGTCTGGAACCTGGAATGGGTGTGTTGGGGCCCTCACTCCCAACTCCAAGGGGAAAGAATCTGATTGGCTCAGCCTATGCCCTGGTCCACCTGTCAAGACAGGAAGGTGGGGGTCACGGTGTGAACGAGGCAGGGGGTGCTGTGTCAGTGAGGTGGAGGGTCAGGGCCATTCTCAGGAAAAGTCAATGGGCTGGGCAGACACCCCACTTGGGCTATGAAAGCAACAACCAAAACAATAAGAAGAGCTAATAATAACAGCCAATAATCATAGCTAATATTACAATGTTAAAATGAAAACATTGTTCATATTTGGCAGATGGGAAAGCTGAGACAAGGAGATGGAATGCGATGTGCCCAAGAGCACACAGTGAGCACTCAGATGTTCACTAGAGACCTCCCTCCCTCGGAGGAGATAAGTTCCTTCAAGACCCGACCAATAGGAGAACGCCCTCCCCCCCCTCCACCCCCACCCCCACATAATGTGCAACAGGAAATGAGAACCCCTTCCCCAGGAGAGGAGCCTGGCCTTCCTATCTCCTGAAAGGGCCTCAAGGGCAATTCCCTCCCACAGCATCGCCTCCTCCGTGACCTTCATTCCATCTTGGCGTGGCCCCAGGAACATGTCGGGCTTCAGCTCCGAGCAATTACGTTCTCTTTGTGGCTACTCTGCCTCAACCGCTTGGGAGGCCCGGCACCGACAGCTGCGGGTGAAGTTTGCCTGTGGAGGACAGGAAGTGTCTATCTTTATATTCCGGCATTAACAAGCCTCTGTCACATGGAAATGGCATTTTATTTCTCCTCCTAATAAACGAGAATGTGTTTTTTTAGCTCTTCCGCGATCACTTGATTCTCAAGTTTGAATTGTTTGGAAGCTTAAAACACTTCTGACTACATCAACACATTTTAACATTTTCCTCTCCTGAATGAGAAAGACATAAAAAGGGGAGAAAAAAGGGCAAACGCTTTGATTATATTAACAGGAGCATGGAGTGAAAAAATAGGGAGGTGACTGTGCCACTTGCTCTGCTTGGAACCTCACTAAGAGGAGTGGGTTTAATTCGAAAACTCTGATAAACTGGAGCACAGGGAGGAAGCAGGTAGGATAGTGTGTAACATGTGGCTTTCATTCTTTTCATTCAGAAGCACTTATTGAGGACTTAATGCAGTGATGGCGAGCCTTCTGAGTTTGGCGTGTCAGCATTTTGAAAAACCCTAACTTAACTCTGGTGCCGTGTCACATATAGAAATTTTTTGATATTGGCAACCATAGTAAAACAAAGACTTATATTTTTGATATTTATTTTATATTTTTAAATGCCATTTAACAAAGAAAAGTCAACCAAAAAAATGAGTTCACGTGTCACCTCTGACACGCGTGTCATAGGTTCACCATCACTGACTTAATGCATGCCAGTTGCAGTCCGAGGTGCAGAAAGAGCAGATAGCAAGCCCTGCCCCCCTGACATGGAGAATGTGTGGGAGAACAGGAGTTAAGCAGTCAATTACATAATTAACATCACAGTTTATTTATTTATTTACTTACTTATTTTTGTTAATCCTCACCCGAGAATATTTTTTCCATTGTTTTTCAGAGAGAGTGGAAGGGAGGGGTGAGGGGAAAAGAGAGAGAAACATCGATGTGAGAGAGATGCCCTAAATGGGGGGTGGGGTGCAAACCCACAACCCAGGCACATGCCCTGGACCCAATTTCGAACCAGCAACCCTCAGGTCAATGGGCCAACGCTCTAACCACTGAGCAACAGGCCAGGGCTATTTTTAATTTTTTAAATTGATTTGAGAGAGAGAGAAGAAGGGAGAGGGAATGAGAGATAGAAACATCAATGAGAGAAATATTAATTGGCTGCCTCCTGCACACCCCCTACTGGGGATTGAGCCTGCAACCCAGGCTTGTGTCCCGACTGGGAATCAATCTGGTGACCTCTTGGTTCATGGGTTGGCACTCAACCACTGAGCCATACCAGCCGGGCCACCACAGTTTAAATGTAAACCCCTGGACATGGGAGGGGAGGGAGCACAGAGGGGGAACCTCATGTAACTTCTTAGCTGTCCTATTAAGGCGAAAAGCAAAGCAGGTGAGTGGGAAGAGCATTTCTGGCAGAAGGAACAGCATGCGCAAAGGCTGTAAGTTGGGAAGGAGCTGGCCTTGGTGAGGAGCAGAGAGATGTTGGCTGGGCCTTGCAGGTCCTGGTGAGGAGGTGAGTGTTACTCTGGGAGTCCTGGGAGTTCCCTGAGAAGCGTCAGATTTGGAGCATATGAGGAGTAATCACTGGACGAATAATAGAAAGGGAAAACATCCATTGGGTAAACATTTATTGAGCATCTGCTGTGTGCCAGGCTCAGCTAGGCGCTGGGGCCACAGGAGCAACCAAGATAGGGGATAGGACCCTTGTTTTTCCTGGTGAGGAAACCAAAGAGCATATAGACAACATGGATTGTCCAGGGCCACAGAGCTGCCAAGTGGCAGGAGTATCTGACTCTAAACTTTGGGAGTCATCTGTCCCCCAATTCTGGTCCCTAGAGTGAAAGCTGGAGGGCTGCCTGGAGGAGGAGAGAAAGTAGTAAGGGGAGGAAGGAGAGAAGGAAGGAGGAGGAATGAAGAAAGGTGGAGACTTTCTGAGCAACCTACAGAGAGTAGGACCAGGGCCAGAGGAGGGAGGTGAAAGGGAGACAGAGTAAAGGAAAAACTAACCCTTGGCATAACCCCAAACCAAGGTGGTTCTGCCATGCAGGGAATGAGTGTGCAAGGCCAGCCTGTGTCAGGGAGCGGTTTCCACTCTGAGAAATCCCCTTACCTCCCAGGCCCCTCACTCCTCTAACAGCCTGTGATGGAAGGGCAGAGGGGACCCTGACCTGAGACTCCAGGGCAGCCTTGGCTGAGCGCGACTCAATTCTTAGAGTCCTGGTTTCCAATCCAGGCTCCACTGTGTGGGTCTAGGCTGGTCCTCAGCCTCTCTGCGCCTCACCAGAGCCAAAACAGCACAGACCTCCCAGGAAAAACATTGGGGACAGTGTCTGGAACAGAGAGTGCACCCTGGAAATGCTGATTTTGCTGACACTTCCAGCTTCGGTCATCAGGAGCTGTGGCTGCTACTAAGGGATGGTTGGGATCTGGCACACCTGGGGAGGGCTGGCAGCAGTAATCTCGCTGTGTTTCCAACTCAGCCCTCTGCAGACTCCTGCTCAAGTGCTCAGGGTGGAGTGGGCTCTTGTTTACTGGGCATTGGGGGCACAGGCTGCCCGGCCTGTGGGTGAGGGGCTCACGCGCCTCAACCTCATCACACAGCCCTTGGAGCAGCAGCCGCAGGAGTCAGAGGACTCGGGGCTGTGTGTCCACCGCTGACGAGTGCATGCCTGGGGGCCCAGTCCTGGGACTCCGTCATCTGGGTTAATGATTCAAATGTGCCTCCATTTAGTCCCTGCAGGTCATCCAGGCCAAGGGTCACTTCGCCTCCCAAGTCTGTCCCCAGTCTAGCTACTTTCCCCCCTAAGCTGCTTGCATCCTGGTCCACCCTGTCATCACCCAGCCGGGGCAGCGCTGTCACCTCCAACCTGGTGTCCTAGCTCCCACCCTCGCCCACCATGGTCTGTCCTCCCTGCGGCCGCCACCAGAGGGCGCCGGTGAGCACTTTAGTCAGGTCCCCTTCCTCCTCTGCCCACTCCCTCCCAGCCGTGGGCAAACTACGGCCCCGCGGGCCGGATCCGGCCCCGTTTGAAATGAATAAAACTATTAAAAAAAAGACCGTACCCTTTTATGTAATGATGTTTACTTTGAATTTATATTAGTTCACACAAACACTCCATCCATGCTTTTGTTCCGGCCTTCCGGTCCAGTTTAAGAACCCATTGTGGCCCTCGAGTCAAAATTTGCCCACCCCTGGATAAGCCCAAGTCCTCCCTGTGGCTCCTAAGGCCTTGCACAACCTGCCCTCACCTCATCCCTCTACACCTCCCCCCCAACTCTGCTACACACACACACACACACACACACACACACACACACTCACTCACACACACACACATAGGCCTCCTTGCTGTTTCTCCAACACACCAAGCACCGTCCTGTCCCAGGACCTTTGCACGGACTGTTCCTGCTGCCTGGGGTGTTCTTCACCCACCAGCACTTCTCACCATAGGTTTATCATCTGGTTTCACGTCCATCTCTCCTGGTAAGAAGGCAGCTTAGGTGCCCGTAATTGTCTGACGGATGCATGGATAAATTTAGAATGAGCTGAATCAGACCTGGGGCCGGAAGCCCAGCCCTGTCTCTCCCAAGCTATGCGAATGCCAGTACATCCTTTTCAACTCTGAGCCTCAGTTTGCTTGGCTGCAAAATAGGGAGAAATCACCCTGGGGAGGATTCGTGCTGCTCGGCTCCCTGGGAAGCTCTCAGCCTGCCACCCAGCACGCGGCAGGTGCTCATCAGATGGAAGTTTCTGTTGTGCTATGTCCTTGACCTTCCCCCTTCCTTCGGCAGCCTGTTCAGAGCTCAGAAACAGGTCTCATGTTTTGGTTTCTCTCTGTTCCAAGAAAGGTTATGTCCTCTTAGGGGACAAGGACAGTGACCCTAGGTTGGGGGGTCCGTGCACTGCTTCTGAAACACTGTGAGTCTCTGGGGCACAGGACAGGCACCCCCCCCCCACTTGAGGGCCCCAGAGTGCCAGGCACCCGGAGAGAAGCTTGATGGGTAATTGGGACGCAAGGCGAGCAGATTTATTTAGCACTTCCCATTTTATCCTGCACGACATCTCCGCTGCCAGGACGATCCCACTCACAGCCGCATGGTTGGGTGGGAGCCGCAGAGGGTGGCAGGTGGAGGGCTAGGCTCTAGCAATGTGGGGGCATCCTTGCCCCCTCCATGTCTTGGCCAAGCTGCCCCCTCCCTGAGGCTGGGTTTCCTTTGGAGGTGTCAAGTAACACTATAGTATCTAGTAATTGCCTACTACGTGCCGGGTACGTCTCCGATAATTGCACTTGATTAAAGGCAACTAGAAGCTGCTCTCGGATGTTTGTTAACTGACTTAGTGACGTGCACAGTGGTTAACACAGCCTGGGCAGCAGTGCCTGGCAGTGGCTGCTGCTTGATTGGATTTTGGGAGAGAACCATGTGTACAAACTATAGATAGGTAAACTGAGGACAACTTTATAACGTCCTGGGGTAAAATACACACCTCTTGGATACACACCTTGTGGTTGTCTAGTGATGGGGAGAAGAGATGTCACTTTGATCCCACAATTAGGACTCTGACCTCACCCTGGCTTCCCCCAATGCCTCCCCCCAAGCTCATAGCCTTCTAGCTCTGCCCAGAATAAGCCCGTTCCCCTTCAGCCTGGACTCCCCTCCACCCCACCCCCACCCCCAGCTGTGGTGCAGTCTATTCCCAAGAAGCACCTCATCTGGGCACAGTATGCAAATGAAGTGAGCTAACCCTTTTCACTCTCAGGAAGGTCCCACACCTGGCAGCTTGGCTCAGTGGATGGGTTACCAAGCTACCTGCCCATCCCAGCCTCCAGCCCAGCTGTCACAGGGCCTTAAGACCAGGGGCTGCTCCAGCTGGAAGGGTCCGTGGAGCCTCCTGCAGGTGCTTGTAGGAGTCAGGGAAAATGTGGAACGACAGAAGGGCAAGCCCGAAGTAGGCACAGCCTGGGAACTGTCCCGAGGCAGGACCGCCGGAGAAGGAAAGGGGACCTCTTCTGTCGTCAGGCTGGTCTTTGTTTCAGACTTGTCCCTGGGCCAGTGACGTCACCTCACAGGGCCTCTCAGCTTGAGCTATAACTTACACAGCATACAGGTCACCCGTTTAAAGTGTACGATTCAATATTTATAGTATACTCCCAAATGATCAACCACCCACAATCTAATTTTAGAAGATTTCATCACCCCAAAAGAAACCCTAAAAGGACTCATTGCCCAATCTACGATCATGAAGATTTATGCCTGTTTTCATCCAAGAATGTTATAGTTTCACCTCTTACATTTAGGCTTAGGATCCATTTGGAGTTCATTTTTATATATGGTGTGAGGTAAGGGTTCAATTTCATTCTTTTGCATGTGAATATGCAGTTTTCCCAGTGCCACATATTGAAAAGACCATTCTTGCCCCACTGCATCGACAACCTTGATGAAATCAATTGATCGAAGATGCGAGGGCTTATTCTGGACTCTCAGTTCTATTCTATTGACCTATATGTCTATTCTGATGCTAGTACCATGGTGTCTTGATGACCACAGCTTTGTAATAATTTTTGAAACTGGGAAGTGCGACCCCCTCAGTTTTGTTCTTTTGTAAGATTGTTTGGCTATTCTGGGTCCTTTGAATTTCTGTATGAATTTTAGGATCAGCTTTTCAACTGCAAAAGAAGCCAATAGGGATTTTGATAGGGATTGAGCTGAATCTGTAAGTCTTAACAATATTCCATCTCCTGATCCATGAACATGGGTTGTCTTTCCATTTAGTTAGGCTTTCTTTCAACAATGTTTTGCTGTTTTCCTAGTATAAGTTATACACTTCTTTTGGTAAATGCATTTCTAGGTATTTTATTCTTTTGATCAATTGCAAATGGAATTGGTTTCTTAATTTCATTTTGTTTGTTCATTGCCACTGCATAGGAAATAAAATGGATTTTTGTGTATTGATCTTGTATTCTGCAGCCTTGCTGAACTTGTTTCCTAGTCTTAATAGTTTTTTAGTGGATTCCTTAGAATTGTCTACACACTCAATTATGTCATGTGCAAATAGAGATAGTTTTATTTCTTCCTTTCCAATCTGGATGCCTTTTATTTCATTTTCTTGCCTAAATGCCGGGTTAAAATTTCCAGTAGTTTTGAACAGAAATGGTGAGAGCAGACATCCTTATCTTGTTCTTGGTCTTAGAGGGACAACATCTAGTCTTTCACCATTAAGTATTATGTCGGCTGTCGTGCCCTTGAAGTGTCAGGCTGAGGAAGTGCCCTCTGTGCCTAGTTAGTGGAGTGCCTTATCATGAAGGGATGCTGAATTTTGTCAAGGGCCATAGTCACAATTTGAACCCATGTTTCTCTGCTGCCAATGCCCCAGCCCTTACCTGCTACACTAAATCAGCAGACTCCCAAAGGAGCCGCCCATGGGACCCAGTAAAGAGCTGATACTCAGCAAATGGGGTGCTCCCATGTGCCCCTTTTCTCTTTAGCATTTGAAGTGAACTTGGAGGGAGAAGGAGAGGGAGAGGGGGAGGGGGATGGGAAGGGGAGGGGAGGGGGAGGGGAAGGGGAGGGGAGGGGGAGAGAACCGTCTTTAATTTGAAGGAAGTGTAATGGTGGTGGCATCCCTGGCACACCAAAGTCACAGGGATGTTTTAGACCTGTCCCACAGGGCTGTAAGGCTGGGTTCTATGCAGACAATCCTGAACTTGGCAGGAGGAGTCCTGTTTGTACTGGGCAGCTGATGGCTTCCCTGGAGTTGTCTCAACAAAAACACACTGGAGCTAATGGCTAGGTTCTGGGAGTCACTGGGGGTGGGCAGGCTGGCGAGGAGGAGGAGGAGGAGGAGGAGGAGGAGGAAGAGGAGGAGGAGGAGGAGGAGGAGGAGGAGGAGGAGGCTGGGAGCCAGGGAGAGTTCCCCACCCCAAGCAGAAGATGGAAATGTCCAGTGACTGAACGTTTCACCCAACGAACAATGAGTTACACCCACTGCTGGCAGAGGTTGAGACCCAGAGCCCCCTCCCGACCCCTGCGTTTTGCAGTGTGGAACTTTGAGGTTCGGCCATGCCCTCCGGGGAGAACATTCTCTCCTTGGTTCTCTTCAAGCTCTGGCTTGCAGGACGTCTTGGTTTGGTGGGACTGAATCCTTAATGCCTTTCTGACACTTGTTGACCTCCTGCAGCTGCCCGGAGGCTAGCACAATATCAGACTAAAATGTTCTGTTCTCCCTGTATTGATCTTTATGGTCACCTGGCCAGCCATCCTGACTTTCCCACTGACACTGGCCACATTTATCAAGCAAGTCTTTCTTGAGTCTATACCTGGTGCCAGGTGTGTGGCGTTATGCAGCTCACTCCACTCCCCCCAACAACCCTAGAAGACAGAGACTATTTCTATCCCCCATTTATAGATGGGCAAACGGAGGCCCAGCTAGAGTGGGGAGACAGACAGAAACTAAGCAAACTGGCCAAAATACAAAATCATCCCAAATGATAATAAATAATCTGGTCCCAAGATGAAGGGTGAGGAGCATCCAGCCTTGGAAAGAGCAGGAGGAACTGCATCCTAGGCAGAGGGAACAGCCAGTGCAAAGGCTCTGAGGCTGGATTGACTGATGTTTGCGAGGAACATTGAAGAAGAAGAGATTTTGTCTATCTCTTCCCCTGGACTATTAGT
Organism: Myotis daubentonii; assembly: GCF_963259705.1. Taxonomy (NCBI): domain Eukaryota; kingdom Metazoa; phylum Chordata; class Mammalia; order Chiroptera; family Vespertilionidae; genus Myotis; species Myotis daubentonii. Next base: position 30,459,001 of record NC_081844.1, read on the forward strand.
GCCTGGAGGGCAGGAATTTGTGTAACCTGTTTTGTTTACTTCTGTGTCCCAGAGCATAAAGTAGCCTGGTACAGATTAATGGCCCGAAGGGATGGGTTTCACAGGCACACACTGTACCGTATTTACACCCGTTTTTTGTTGTTGCTCGAAAGAAATAAGTAGATGTGGTTGTCCTCTTTTATTTTTTTCTTCAATATTTTTATTGATTTCAGAGAGGAAGGGAGAGGGAGAGAGAGATAGAAACATCAATGATGAGAGAGAATCATTGATCGGCTGCCTCCTACACGCCCCCTACTAGGGACCGAGCCCGCAACCCAGGCAAGTGCCCTTGATGGGAATCAAACCCGGGACCCTTCAGACCACAGGCTGACACGCTATTCCACTGAGCCAGATCAGCCGGGGCCGGAAGAGTAAGGCTCAGAGTGACTTGTTCAAGGTTCCACCTCTTAATAGGCAGAGCTGGGACTCATGACACATCCATCAGCCTGCGGTCTCATTTCACTCTGCCTCCACTGAGCACGCAAGGCCCGAGCGCCCATTGTGTATGAGAAGCCATGCTCAGAGTGTGTGGGACCATCCACTTGATCCTTCAAAATGGGGCTGTGTCCCCCACTGCTCGGATGACAAAAACCGAGGCCAGATTGCCGATGGCTAGGTCCTGGAGCTTAGAAGGACAAAATAGGCTCTGCAAACCTGGCCGCTGCACTGGCCGCTGGGAAACTCCAAGCTTAATTTAGGTCCCTTGTTTAATTATTCATTCTCTCCTCTCCTCCTATTTATGACTTCCGCCTTCTCATTTTGTTCCCCAGTTAATGCCTCTTGTTTATATCTGCATCTTTGGCCTGGAATGAATGAATCAACGATTTTGGAAGAAAAAACCTCAAATTCTAAACTTGAGTTCCTTTGTGGGTATGAGGCCCTCTCCAAATACATACCCTGAAGAAATAAAATTCTTTCAACATGTTCAAAACACAATGACTCCACGTGCAATCTTGTTTGGTGTCAGAGCACTCACATCTCCTATGGTAATCCTTTCCTTTTATTTTTATTTTTGTCTTGTTGTCTCCTTATCCCATTTTCAAGCATCAACTACGGCTAGGCAGGCACCTTATCACAATTCATCCTTACACTTTCTCCATGTGAGCAGGGGGCTACCTTGCCCATTTTACAGATGGGCAACTGAGAACCAGAGAGGGAAACCCAGTTTGCAGGTGGCAAAACCCAGGCTCAGAGTCCCACACAGCTAGTAAGTTCCTGAGCTGGGGTTCCTGTGGTGGTTTGTCCTGACTTGAAGGCAGCTGACAATGATACTTAGGTAGAATGTTTGTAAAGTGTTTATTCTGCAGGAAATGCTCCCTCATCCATTCCCTCATTCATTCAACCAATACACAGGGATCCCAGAGTCCATGGAGTCACATCCTAGTATGACCAGAATAAAACCAGGATGATGGATAGAGAATGGAGCGGGAGATGGTTGGTGGCCCAGGTCAGGGAGGGCTTCTCCGAAGACTTGCTATTTGAGCAAAAATGAGGTCTTGGAGGAAAACCATTTCAGACAAAGGAACAGCACGGACAAGGTCCCTAAGTCAGGAGTGAGCAGTTTAAGGAGCCAGCTTGTCTGGAGCATGGAGCGCTAGGGACAGAGTCGTGGGTGCAAATGCGGAGAGATGGCTGGGTTTTATTCGAAGAGCACTGGGGAGCCTTGGCGGAGTTTCCAGCAGGGCATGGCAAGCACCACGGCCTTTGTGCCAATAGCCCTGGGGCTCACGCGCCAACCGGTGATCAGAGCGGCCCCTCGCGCTAACGCCGCCGCCCACGTGTCACACGAAGCCCCGCGCCCCACGTGCTCCCGCGGCTCTTTAAACGCCCGCGGCCACGTGGCTCAACTCCGCGACCTCATTGGTTGGGGGGCGTGGCGGCCGCGCGGCTGCGCAGTGACGCGCGCGGGCCGGCCCCGCCCCGCGGCCGCCGGCGGTGGCGGCGGCGCTGGCGGAAGGGATGACGTCACCGGCTGGAGGGGGGGCGCGCGAGCCGGCGCGAGGGGAGCGCGAGCCGCAGTGAGTGTCCTCGCGCCGCCCGCCCGGCAGCCCGGCCGGCGCGCGCATGCCGCGAGCCGCTGGCGCTGGGGCTCCGCTCGGATCCCTTGTAACAGCCAGGATGTGAAGCGGGGCAGAGCCGGGGGAGCCCAGCCCAGCCAGCCTCCAGGTAAAGGGGGGAACAAAAATCCCGAATTACCCTAAAATTGCGGGCGCTCCAATGGGGGTCTCGGAGGCAGCGGAGTGGGCAGCGCGCCGGCTTTGTGCTGGGGAAGCCTGCACGGCCATTGTGCTCGGAGGACGCTCCGCTGCAGCCGGCTGCATGCCCAGTCGCTGCGCCCGGCCAGCTGCGTCCGAACAATGCCCCCGAGGGCCGGACTGGGCGGGGGCGACGGGAAGGCTCCGCGGGCGGGGCGGGGGGCTTCGCCGCGGCGGGGGAGGGGGCTGGGCTGGACTCGCCCGGAGCGCGGCGTTGGAAGCTGCCCAGCGCCGCCGGCTGCATCACCCCGGGCTGCGGGCGCAGGGGTACGTGCGTGTGTGGAGCGGGTGCTGGCCCCCTAAGCACCGGCGAGGGACCCCGGGCGGGCCCTGAAGGCAGGGGGCGCTGTGCTGGGGGCTGGGGATGCGGGTGCGCGGGCGCCCCGGAGTGGAGACCAGCCCGGGACTGGCGGCTCCAGGTGGGAGCAAGGGAGGACCCGCAGCTGCGTCCAGCTTGGCTGCTTTGCAACGCCTTCCCTCTCCAGTCCCCATCCCCTGGAGACCCCCGACTCAATGCCGTCTCCCTCGACCGCCTTCCCGGCCTCGTCTCTCCTTTGAAAGGAGAGCGCTCCTCCATCACCCCGGCCTTGCCCCACCCTTCTGCCGCCCTGGCTTCCCCTTCCAGCCCCCCGGGCGAGGCGAGGCTTAGCCCCCAGCCCCAGAGACTCTGGCGGGCGGACGAGCGTGCGCCCGGCACCCGACCTCCCCTGGGCGCCGGGGGTCCCGGGAGAGGAGAAGCCGCCCCTACATCGCCTGCCCGGGGGTTCTGCACGCCGCTGGAGCCCCCTGGGGGCTGGGAGGAGAGGGTCGGTGACGTCATCCCGGGGGGCGGAGTCGTCGGAACGGGGTTGAAGGGGGCGTGAGGGGGATGGGGGTTGCCCCGAGGGGAGGCTCCCCGAGTTCCAGTGTCCGCGCCCTGGCTCAAGGGTTTCGTCTAAGCCGCGGCCAAGTTCACTGCTCCTTATGGAAACCTTTCAAATTCAGGACCCCCCCCCCCCTTAGTCCTTACCCTCACAAATCCAGGATACTTACCCCCCCCCCCCCCACGGAACCTCCCTAAATCAGGGAACTCCCCGTCAACCGCTTTCTCTTCAAAATTTTCAAATCAGGGAACACCCCGCAAACTGGATATTCTAGCCACACCCCCCAATGTGGAACCTCCTCCGAAGTGACCCTTTCCCGGTTCCAACGCCTCCTGGAGTAGCTGCGTGAATGCAGCGTTTGAGAGGCCCTTGCTCTGCAGCCCTTTTTCAGCTGTAGCCCCCCCACCCGCCCTGGGGACCGTCCCTCAAACGAACGAGCCTCCCCAGCGCCTCCCTCTGAGGGGCACCTCCCCTCCCTCGCCTGGGCTCAGCTGGGATTCCCCGGCTCCCCCGTCTCCATCAGGGGGAGTTCCCGCTCTGAGCATGGGGCCCCTCTGCCGCCAGTCAAACCCCTGGACAGACAGCCTGGGAGCGGGGCTGGTGGAGCCGGGGGCTGGTGTCCAGGCTGGGCGCTAGGACTGTGCGAAGTGGGACAAAGTCCGAGGGTTCTGGAGGGCCCCCGGGATAGGGATCCGCCCGCTCTGGGCCCCCAGTGGCCTTCATCCAGACTTTGATTGCTGGGGTTCTGGCTTTCTTTCCATGTCCCCCATTGTAGTTTTCCCTGGGGTGCAGGGGACGAGGGCCCCTCTTTGTTTGGGGCACACTGCTTCCCTCCACCAGCCGCCTTCCAGGAGAGGAAGCCAGCCCTCCCCGCTACTCCGATGATACCAGCTGCTGCTGCTGAAGCTTTTATTAATGGCTGAGGAACCCAGTTGATTCTGCCATTTGCATAGCTCCCCTCCCCCTCCCAGGGTCCCTTTCCTTTGTACCCCCTCCCCCTGCCAATCTCGCCTGCCTTCTGCCCTTCAGCGCTTTTCTTCCTCTGCCAGCTGATACTTTGGCTGAGGATGGTAGGCAGCTGGGGCTAGGGGTGGCTGCGTCCTGTGCCCCCAAATCCCAGAGACCACCAATTTGGGCCGATGTCTCTGGCTGGACTCCCCTGCCCCCCCCCCACCCCCCCAAGATGCCCTTCACAGGGCATCTTTTGCTGCCTGTGCTGCCTGCTGTCCATCCAAGTCTCCATTCTTCCTCTCCAGGAAGCTTTATTCTGCCCTGTCCCCGGGGCCACGGGGTGGGGGTGGGGCGGGGGCACCTTCACCATGACTCTGCACTTCTTCATGGGGCCCAGCCCCTTGGGGGCTGCCACCCGCCATGCTCTGTCACACTGAGACTTGGTATAATTGGGCTCAGGCAAACAAAACACCGAGGGAGACCTGGCCTGCCTGGTGAGCTCATGCGTTTTTCTATTCTTGCCACCTGGGCTGGTGACATCGACCCCCCACGGGGTAACTGTCATGTCAGTGGATTTTGATAGCCTGATCCACCCGCTTTGGGAGATGGGGGATGGGTCATTCCGGTGTGGCCCAGGCTTGGCACTGGGGGGCAATGCTGGGGTGGTGTGCCTGGTTCCCCAGGGAACCCTCTTTCTGCAAGGTCCTTGCAAGCCCCTGATCTAGGCCTGTGGTGGGTGCCAAGAGGGGGGCACTGAAAACCAGGTGCCTGCCTGCTGCACAGAAATCATCGTCCGTTGACCATGCTTCTGTCTTCCCCCTCAGAGCCCTGCCCTTTTCCCTGCTTCCCGGGGGATTCCGGGCATGTCCACACGTCTGTGGATCCACTTGGAGACACGAGGCGTTCTCCCAGCACGGGGACCGCGGCCCAGGGAGCGGGTGGAAGGGAGACGCTCCCTGGGTGTCAGGGGGGAGATTTGGGAGCCATCACTATCCACCCATTTTCTTCTGTATCTGGGTCGCACAGAGTGTGCGCCTCTGCCTGGCATTTCCCGGGCCCCAGCCCGGTCAAGGAGTCAGATCCACCTTTGCTGGACAGAGGGACTCCCAAGGATGACTCAGTTTCCGCTCCTGTCTTCGGGATCAGCATTGAGCAGCATTCATTTCACAGGCGTGAGAGCGCAGCACACACTTCCAACTGCCGCTTCCAGCATCCGGGCGCCAGGAGACCTGTGGCTCTGCTGATTATGTCTGCTGCCACATGGCCTGAGCGAGGTGGCTGGGCAGGGACGGGCAGGGACGACGTGACTGAGGCACAGCGTGACGTTTCCACCCGGGTGCCCTCTGCCCTGCGTTCACCTGCTAACCGTGACTTTAGTACCTATCTCGACCGTGCGTGGGGAATTAGAGCGGGAGCATGGAGAGAGTTCCGGGTGGGGAGGAAAACCCTAAAAATAAAAATGGATATTTATAAACCCAGCAGGTTTGGGCAATAATTGACGAAGCTTAATGTTTTCAGCTGAGAGCAATTTCCCCCACCCGACTGCATTAGGCTCCATTTGTGGAGTCACTCGGAGCCAGCTGAAGGTTCTTGAAGAGTGCGGTGGGCTTGGCGGGCGCCTTGCAGGCCGGGCTTCTCTTTGTGTTTGGGGGGGTCTCGTGCTTCTGGGGGGGCGGGCTTGGCAAGGGCACTGAGAAACCAGAGTCTCCGGCTTCTCTTCGTCCAGGGCAGCCTCCCGGAACACCCTCTGGTGGTGGGCATCCCCTTTTCCAGAATTTGCAAGGAAGCGGGTGCAGGCTGCCCTTGCCCTGTCCTTCTGTGCAGCGAAAGATGCCGGGGGTGGGGTATTTGGAGAGAACTCCCCCCCACACACCTGCTCACCAGGTAGGGTGGCTCCGTCTTCAGTGGGGACAGGAGGGGACTCGATGATGGCTTAACTGCTGTGCCTGTACAGGATCCACGTGCCAAGCCAACAGAAACCCGCCATGGGTGCTTGGACAAAGGCACATCATTTCCTGTATGAGGGAGAACCCGGGTACGAGGGTCTTCCAGACAGTGTTGAAATGTTGTCTATTTCCACCTGGTCTGGGACCAGAAAGCTGCCGGGTCGCAGGTTGGGGAAGAGGGGAGTTGAGGTTCAAGTGCATGCTACCCTATTGCGAGGATGACGGACAGTCCAGCAGGTCTTAGTGCTGAGATACGCAGGAGGTAGTGACACCTGGGTCTCCTAGCCCTGTGGTTCAGTTCGTCACCTCCTCTGCCTTTCAGAAGCTCAAGGGTACGGAGGATAATATGTGGGTTTATTTTTTCCCTTTCTTTTTTGCTTTAAGGAAATAAAAGACACTCCAAAAAAAAGGGGGGGGGGAGTCCCGAGGTACCATTTCTGTCTTGTCTCTGGCTGATATTTCTGAAGTGTTGTGTGTGTGTAGGGGGTGCATGGGGAATATGAAAAAATCAATTGGCTTACACTTCTGCAAAGGCGAAAATTAGCGAGCGGGTGGGAGTGACTCACGGATAGGGCCTGGACTTTTCATTGCTTTATTTTTGTCTCCTTGTCCCCCCGCCCCCACCCCCTTCTCCAAGGAGCTGCCGATCCCCCTTGCCCCTCCCCAGGCCTGTCCGGGCTGGACCTTGGGGCTGGTGTGTTTGGCCTGGCCTCGGAGTCCCCGCTTTTCTTTCCTGGAATCAAGGCACCCCCCCGCCCCCCCAGAGTTGCCGAGGCCAAAGGGGTCCCAGACCTGAAAATCCTTCCAGTTTTTTGTCTAGGATCCCTTTTGGTTCCTTCTTGGTCCCATGGATTCCACTCTGGGGAGGTTTCTGGGTTGCGATGACCCTCCTCCCCCGAAAACGTCTGAACTGGAGCTGAATCGCAAAATGTCATTTTTCTTTCCAACGGGCAGATTTTGTTCAGAACGCCCTGGGTGGTCCCTGCGACTTTTGAGATTTTTTTTTTTTAATCTTTGCTGTTAGCCCCTTGCAGTAAGGTTGGGAGTCCCCGGTCTTCCTACTGGGGGAACTGAAAATCCCCATTTCTTTCCCGATTCTCTCCTTCCTCTCTCCCTCGCCGTATGGCCTCGCATCTGCCCTGTCACCTCTTTGTGCGGAAACCTTCTCGCTTGCAAAATGAGGTTAGGCCTCTGGCTTCGGGGTCAGAGCCCTGACTTCTACCCCACACCCTGCTTCTTCTGTGCACACTAGGGCTGGTTAGCTGACCTCTGTGTTGCTTCATCTCCAAGATCAGGGCAGTCACAGCCTGTTTCTTGGCGAGCTTGTACGTGAGATGCTGTGTGTCTGACGTAGCCCGAGGCGTGGGACCCCTGGAGGGAGGCTGGCGGAAGGGGTAGGGGGATGGGGCAGAGAGGGCTAGGGAAGATGCTCTGTTGTCCCGCTGTTCTGTGGGTAATTGAGTGTTGGTGGAAATTTAGGGGTTCCGGGGAAGCAAGGTCGGCACATCTGTGTGTATAATTTAGTGCCGCTTACAATTAACCCTGTGATCGGCAAATGAGGGGGTGTCGGGGGCATAATAATGGCTGCGCCGTCGTATTTGGAGTTGGCGCCCGTGTCAGGCCCTGTGCTGAGTAAGTACACGAAGCAGGTCCTCATGTCCTTAACCTTCACACCCCCTGTGAGCGCAGTGGCTGTGCTGGGAGCCCAATTTCTCAGGGAAACGAAGACACAGAGAGGGGTCTTCCCCAGCCTGGGGTTGCACAGCTTGTAAGTGGCAGAGTGAGAAATCGTACCCAGGGCCAAGGGATGCCAGAATCTGAAGTCTTAACTGCTGCAGAGTCAGGTGCTCTGCCCAGTTGTCAAAGAAGTCATTTTAATGACATTTCACCTGCTGGGGGCACCTGAGAATGACTCTGGAGGCTCTGGGCTCCCAGCTGCCTTCCTCAGAGGGTCAGAGAAGAGCTTGGATGCTGGGCCAAGGCTGCCTGGGTTCAAATCCCAGCTTGGCCACTCGCTGGCTGTGTGACCCGAGGCAAGTTGCTCACCGTCTCTGTGGTTCCATTTTCACATCTGAAGAATGGAGAGTAATAGTACCCACCAAGCAGGTTATTGGGAGGCTTACATGAGCTAATATGTATAAAGCAATGCATTGTGACTTAGTGGGGACCTGCCTTGCGGGGGCTCCCTGGCGGCCCCCCGCCCGTCCCTGGGGTTCAGCACGGTAGAAATGTCAGGATGACTCAGCCACTGCAAACTGGGGCGTTCCCCGTCGCTGGCTGCCTAATCAAGGCTGCCCCACTTCTGTAGCAGGACCGGGCCGGGCGCCTGGCAGGATCCGAGCCGCGGGAGGCCAGGGGAGGCTGATGTGGAGGGCAGGCGGCTGCTTCCGAGGCTGTGGGTGCTCCTGAGACCCCAGGCGGTGGCCTCCGACCGGCCGGATCCAGGGTGGCTTTGAGCAAGGGCGGGGGGGGGCGGGGGTAGGGGCGGTCAGGGACACATCACAGCTGTAAGGTCTTAGCTTTGACCACGGCCCCTCTGAGGGGTGCTCAGGAGAGGGTCAGTTTACAAGCTTGATGTGCAAGCGTTCATCCGTTCATTCATTTGTCGATTCATTCCTTCAACCAGTCAGTATTTGAGGGAATACCAGCTGCCAGAGAACTTGAGAGCCAGACTCTGGGTTCAAATTCCAGCTCTGCTGCTCACTGGCTATGGGCCTTGGGCTAGTTACATAAGCCATCTGTGCCTCAGTTCCTCATCTGTTAAATGGGTGCTTTGGCATTGCTTCACTCAGGATAGGGGTATTGTGAGAGGCATATGAACTAAGCCTGGCAGGAAGGCACTATGTAAGTACTTGTTCTTTTTTTTAAAATAATAGCAAATAAAAACGAAGTTCTGGGACTACAACAGTGAACAAAGCAAGCTGGGTCCCTCGGACGCTGCGGTATTTTGGGGGCGATAGTGAGCCATAAATAGGGTTCTGAGGCTGAAATCCGGTGGCACCTAGTACTTCACCTGGCCACTGTTTCTCGTCTGGGGGCACATGGAGAGCCTCTCTGAGTTGAAGTTGGGGCAGCAAGGACAAACCTGGGGCTGGGGGCACCCACTTGTGTGGCTGGAGGTGAGGGAAGCAGAAGTGAAAGGTGGAGGGCCCCACTGGAAGGTGGGCTGGGTCCCCTCACACCGTCTGGAAGGGAAAACTGCGGCAGAAAGGCAGCAGGAGCATCATTCTCAAACACACTGCCCATCAGGGCCCAGCAGGTAATGCCAGTGGGTGGTGTGGGCCAGGCAGGCTCCCCCAGCCCCTTGGGGCAGCCCCGAATGGCTCAATAGCCAGATCTGCCAGTTTTTCTGAGAAAAACCAGGAATCTAGATTTTACATGAAATTGCCCTATTTTACATCTTTGGATCTTTTCCTTTTTTAAATTATATTTTTATTGATTTCAGAGAGGAAGGGAGAGGGAGAGAGAAATGGAAACATCAATGATGAGAGAGAATCATTGATTGGCTGCCTCCTGCACGCCCCCTACTGGGGATTGAGCCCACACCTGACCATATGCCCTTGACTGGAATCGAACCCGGGACCCTTCACTCCACAGGCCGACTCTCTGTCCACTGAGCCAAACCAGCTAGGGCTGGTTCTCTTTCTTAAAGCTCCTCCATTTGCTGATTGTGGTACCTTGAACCACCTCACTTGCCATCGCTGAGCCTCTGTTTCCTGGGCTGTAAAATGGGTTTAAGATTGGAAATCACTTCGATGGGTTCTTTAGAGGCACCGGCCCGATAACTCCTGGGAGGGCCGAGAATAGGGCCTGGGCCAACGTCCGCGCTCGATAAACGTTGGCTCTGATTATATTAATATTGGTCATAACGATAAACTTGACTTAAATTAAATGCTGAGCAGAAGGAAGCCGGCTGGTCCCATGGGGCAGGGCTGTGAATTATCTCCTGGCTGCAGGACCCGTTCCTCACACTCTCGTCTTTTCCGGAACATACCTGTTTGCTCTAAAGGCCGGGGCATGGGGGTCACCAGCGTCATTTGTAGCATTTATTGGAGCGGTTTGCAACCAGGGGTGATTTTGCTCCCTGGGCGGCACGCGGCATGGGGACATCTGGGATGCTTCTGGCATCGAGTGGTGGTGGGGGGGGGGGGGCAGGGAGGCTGCTCAGCACCCCCCATAGGGAATGGCCCGGCCCCAGTGTCATCAGTGCTGATGAGGAGACAGACCCTGATTCATGCTCAAGTTCTGTAGCAGCCTGAGAAATCAGGCTGTGGGCTTGTCCGTGGATGTCCACCTCCCACGCTTCGCAGGGTCCTGTTGGACTTGAACGCTGAGATTGCTGATGGGTTCCCTGTGCACCTGTCCTGGCCCCATGGCCCGGGTGCTTGTCAGAAGCGTGTAATTGCCGTGACGTGTGATCTAGAAATGGGGAGCGGCGGAGGTGTCTGGCGATGGCGCTGCATCTGGAACGTGGAGGGGCTGTCATGTCCAGGTTTTTGTTTCTTTCCCTTTCGTCCCACCTGGTCCTGGGAGCCTGGACTCCGTCCCCACTGGGGAGGGGCTTGTGGAAACGTGAGACTCTGATTTCAAATTCTGACACTGACCTTCCCACGCTGTGTGAGGCAACCTGTGGTTCTGACCACCAGGCCTTGATTTTCCCATCCGTGAAATGGGGACAAAGCTTGGCTGCTGGGTCACTGGGGACTAAGTGGTGTGATGCTGATATGGTGCCAGGCACCTGGGGTGCACACTTCGGGGCTGAATGACTGTGTCCCCCTCCCCCGCCCCCCATCTTCATGAACAGCTAGGGCAGTGGTTCTCAACCTTCCTCATGCCGCGACCCTTTAATTCAGTTCCTCATGTTGTGGTGACCCCCAACCATAAAATTATTTTCGTTGCTACTTCATAACTGTAATGTTGCTAATGTTATGAATCGTCATGTAAATATCTGCTATGCAGGATGTATTTTCATTGTTACAAATTGGACATAATTAAAGCATAGTGATTAATCACAAAAACAATATGTAATTGTATATGTGTTTTCTGATGGTCTTAGGCAACCCCTGTGAAAGGGTCGTTCGACTCCCAAAGGGGTCGCGACCCACAGGTGGAGAACCGCTGAGCTAGGGGGCTGAGGACGAGCCCCAAACCCACGGCTTCCCAACCATTACAGGGAAGGGAGATCGCCTCGGCCGACACGAGCCCCTGTCATGGCGCCCACCCTGCATCCCTGGCCTCCCTCTGGCTTCAGCTTCTTGGCATTTTCTCTTTTCATCCTTAGAACGGCCCTGAGAGGGCGGCGGTGGCCCCGCTTGTGGATAGGGACATGGAGGCACACAGTGCGGGTGAGAAACTGGAATGGCTGCAGCCTTGTGTCGGGGCTGCCCCTGCCCAAACCAAACCGAGGTGTCATTTCTGTGCTTGTGGAGGTTCAGGAGGGTCTGCACTTGGTTTACTGCTTTGCTGTTACTGAAATTCTTAATAATTTTCGGTTGCCTGCGGTTTCATGTTGCAGTGGGCCCCGCAATTATGGCGCGAGCCAGAAGGCTGCTTCCCATGGCGGTTGGGAGCAGAGCAGAGGGAAGGATGTTGTTGGCCAGGTCTGGGTTCCAAATCTGTTTTTGCCTCTCACAAGCTGTGTGCCTTTAGGGAAGTTGCTTTACTTCTCTGGATGGCACACCCAAACATCCCCCTTGGCAACAAAGTCCCTGCCGGCCTCCCTACCCTCTCCCTCTCCCTCTCCCCCTCCTGCTCATTCTGCAGCCACCACCATCCCATACTAATTGTCCCAGCCCCACCTCAGTAGCTCAAACAACCCTGCTCAGCTCACTCTGCCCTTGGCAGGGAGGCTAGGAGACCGGGAGTGGAAGTGCTGTGTGACTTTGGCTACTCACTAGCCGTCTCTGAGCCTCTGCATGTCTGAGGTGTCTGGCACAGAAGCAGTGATGAGTGGCCATTGAGAGCTAGGGATTTTGAGGATGGGGGCCAGGGAACCTCAAAATAGTCCAAGAGATTTCCATCTGGGAGAGGCCCAAATGATCCGAGACTCCAAAAAGTGCATAGCAGCCAGGCGAGGTGATTTTAAGACTCAATTTGATACCTTTTATGTCTAGCCAGATTTCTGGAGAGGACACCAAGGAGGCCCCCAGGAATGGGTCAGGCTTTCTTTGGGGGATCACTTTTGACATTTGAAGAACCCACATTGGAGTCTTGACTTGGCCTCATGTGCGGTGAAACACTGAGCCAGTGGATCCACCTGCTAGGGCCTCAGTCTGCTGGTCTCTAAAATGGGTGTGAGACTCTCTTGGGTGGTTAGAAGGATCCATAGCATGGATGCCTGGAAAGTACTGGCACAAACATTGTGCAGTACCATGTGATGGTTAAGGCCTTTGAGAGCAAATTGGGAGACCTGGGTATAGGGTTTTGGAAGATAGGGTTTGGGGGAGCTGGGGAGCTGTTGGGCCAAGTCTGACTTCTCTCAAGGGTGTGGAGTCATGCCTAGAGCCTCCTGCAGTGCCAAGAGCAGGCTGGCAGGAGCCAACAGCAAGCCCTGGGCAGATAAAACCACAGGCCAGGCTGACACTGCGATTGACGCTGGCAGGGGGCCTACCCCAGAACCACCTGAGCCATGGTGGGGAAACTAAGTCACACTAGTGTGGCCAGAGTCTTGGGAGGTATGGGGGCGGGGTCAGTTCTGACCTTCTAGATCTGTGCTGAGGTCACCCTGCAGGCTGCATCGAGACCTCTGGACTCCCTGTCCAGTGCTCTGCCGGACACCACCCAGATTTCAGTCACTCACTATGACATGTGCCTCTTGCCCTGGCTGCCTGGTCCTCCTAATGACTGAGTAGTTTTCTTTAAACCCATTCTCTTTAAAAACTTAAAAGACAATTCTTTGTCTTAACTCGTGGATGGGAAACTGGAATACCCTTGACATAGGTAGGTGGAGCTTTACAAAAAATGTGATGGGAGGAGAAAAAGACATTAAATCATTTAGCTGCTACCACAGGCTTAGAGCAGAGGCCGAGGGCTACCGAGACATTAAAGCCACATCAGACGCACCGGAGACTTCCCACCTCCGGAGGCTGTGAAACGCCTGGGAGGGGAGCCGCCCCCCTGCCGGTTGAGTCATGGTTGCCAAATGCGGCGGTTCGGCAGCTAGAACCCGCTAGAACCACCCGCTAGAACCGTTTGGGGGTCTCCCAGCCGCGCAGGGAGGCCAGGTCCCCTCCTGCCTTCCGACTGAGCTGCTTGGACTTTCTTGTTTGCATCTGAGTATTCCTTCTCAGCGGCCTGGGGAGAAGGTTATTTCTCCCTGAATTCAATTAATGAGCCTATTAAAAACTATTTATTTTCCCTGACAGTTGTTTACTGTGGAGAAGGAGATGAATTGGTCAGGCGTCCTCCTCGCCAGGCAGGCAGGAGGGAGGACGGGGATGCCTGGTGCCTTGGGCGCTGGTGCTTGGGGAGTGCAGACGACGCATGGGGTGCTGCCTTCGGGGGGCCTCCAAAACGCAGAGCCTGAACTCGGCTGCGGGCACTGTTCCTGACCTTGGAGTGTTTGGGGAGGTGGATCCCGGGGTGGGCGTGGAGGCGGCGGCTGGCCCCAGTGACCTCCATCTTCACTTTCCAGGCCCAAGTGTCCCAGATGCACTGGTTTGGAACCTAAGCCCTGACCCCACTGGGCCATATGATTGTGGCAGGGAGTCCCAGGATCCCTTCTCGTCCCCAAAGCAGTTGAATCCTATGACTTATCTGGGCACATGGGCACCTGGTGAAAAGAAACATTTTCCATTGTACTTGAAGCTATCTGTGCTCTATGATTCAATTCTGAGCAGCGGGCTAAATAAGCAGGAGTTCCGGGAAATGCCTTCAAAGGGAGGTGGTGCATGCTCCCTTTTACTCCCCAGCTGGAATATGGAGGTGATAGTAGGCACCCAGGCAGCCCTTTTGGACCATGAGGCAGGTATCATGGATAAGAATGAGGGAATGAAAGAGATGGAAGGAGCCCGGGCCCCTAGGGTTGTGGGGTGGGCACAATAGCCCTGAAAGGCCAGCCTAGGAGCTTACTTGATGTAAAGAGAGGTCCGCCTCTCCTGTGAGTTTTTTGGCACTCGCAGCTCAACTTGATCTACCAGTAGCAGTACAGTGCGCCTCAGTAAACGGTGCTTTTCTTATCTCCTTCAGGTCTCTTCTCTTCAGAGTTCCTTTTTTTTTTTTTTTTTTTAAATTGAGTTTTAGAGAGGAAGGGAGAGCGAGAGAGAGAGAGAAACATTAATGTGAGAGCGAAGCATTAATTGGCTGCCTCCTCCATGCCCATACCAGGGATGGAGCCTGAAACCCAGGTACGTGCCCTGACCAGGAATCGAACTGGCAACCTTTGGGTGCACAGGATGACGCCCAAACCACTGAGCAACACTGGCCAGGGCTCTGCTCACATTTAAAAAAAATATATATTTTTATTGATTTCAGAGAGAGAAACATCAGTGATGAGAGAGAATCATTGATCGGCTGCCTCCAGTACACCCCTCCCGTGGGGATCGAGCCCACAACCTAGTTATGTGCCCTTGACCAGAATTGAACCTGGGGCCCCTCAGTCCACAGGCTGACGCTCTATCCACTGAGCCAAACCGGCTAGGGCTCTGCTCACTTTTAAGTGAGGCCTCCCCTCACCTCCCTATTAAGATTTGCAAAATTGGCCTCTCTCCCCAGCTCCCCAGCCCCCACCTCCAGCTCTGCTTTTACTGGAAGCATTTGTCACCACCTCCATGTTGTCTGCATCTTATCATCTGTCTCCTGCTCTGGCTGGGGCTCCCCAGGGAGGCGCTGTTGCCTGTCTTCTCTGCGTGTCCACAGCAGCGCCTGTGCACAGTAGGGCTCAGTGCCTATATTTTGCACAAACAGAGCTCTGGTCACAGGGGAAGACATGAGGTCTGAGGTCTTCCACCTGCCTGGCGGGCGCGCCCACACTTGCACCAAGCGTGGCTCCCGAGTTCTCCCTTTTCACCCTGCCCCCAGCCAGTTGGCCGGTCCAGGCGGCCGAGTCAGTCCCAGTGGCTGCTCCTGATCCTTTCTCTCGCCCCCATGTTCTCACCTCAGCCTCCAGAAATAGCCCCTTTAAAATAGCCGTGTCCCTGCGAGCCTTCCGGGGCCTCTGCCTGCCCACGGATGTGACGCCTTGCTGACGGGCCAGTCTCTTTACTGCTGTGGGATTTTTAAAAATATAGTTGGTGTGAGGTGGGTTTTTTTTTTTCTTTTTCACCCCTCTTTTATGCCTGAAGAAGCCCTGCCATTCACAGGGCTGCTTTCCCATTCCTGATACTTGTCATGTAGGTTTTGCTTTGTGTGTCCCTGTGACTGTTCCATCGAGGCATGGCCACTGAGGGGTGCCTGGTTTGTAGAGCCAAGAGCTTCTGCCATAGGCTCATGCCAGCTCCAGCGTGACCATGTGGCCCACAGTCCTAAAGACCGGTTGGGAAGCCCTGAGTTTGCGTCCCAGCACTGTCTCTTGCTGGCTGTTTGACTTTGGACAAGTGCCAGAACTTCTCTGAGCCTCAGTTTACCTGTCTGTAAAATGGGGGCATCTCAGGACTTAGGCAAATGGCTAAAGTTCTCTGGGCCTCAAACACAGCTAACACTCTGTAGAAGTTATAGGCATTTTCTTATGTTTTATTCTTGGCATTTATTGAGACTGTGTAAATGAGTGGTTAAGAACTGGACTCTAGCACCAGGTGGCCTGGGTTCAAGTCCCAGCTCTAGTCCTTATTTGCTGTGATTTCACCTCTCCTGGCCTCACTGTCCCCATTTGTAAAATGGGGATACTGATGACCCCAGCCTGCCAGGGTCCTTGGCAGGATCCAATGAGCTACTAGGGGTGAACTCCTTAGAGCAGCGCTGGGCTCAGAGCGAGGGTGAGATGGCGCTGGTAAGTAATATGTTTATTTGCTAAATATTTATCAGGGAACTTCTGTGGGCCATCTCTTCCTGGAAGCAGGATCAGGGAGATGTACGCTTCTCCAGTCCAGCTGTTGGTTTGACTTCCAGGTCCTGGCTCAACCTCAAGGTCCTCCTCTCCCACCAGGACAGGGATTAAACTGGCGGGAGGGACATGCCCAGCCCTGGCCACAGGCACTGTGCAGGGGCCTCTGCTTCCTGTGTGTGCTCAGCAGGTGCTGGGCCACCGGATGGCTCGGACTGGAGCTGGAGGCTCAGGAGAGGGGGCAGAGGGCAGGGTCCAGGGATGGCTCAGCAACGGGGACAGGAAGGGCCCACTGGAGGAGGCGTGGATGTTTCCGATGCCAGCCTAGCGGCTGGTTCAG
The DNA here is from genome assembly GCF_963259705.1 of Myotis daubentonii. Classification (NCBI taxonomy): domain Eukaryota; kingdom Metazoa; phylum Chordata; class Mammalia; order Chiroptera; family Vespertilionidae; genus Myotis; species Myotis daubentonii. The sequence continues at coordinate 30,475,374 of NC_081844.1, forward strand.
CTGCTGCCACTGCCTCCCCCGCAGCTGTGCCTTCAGTCATCCGGCGAGTCTCGCAGACACCTACTGTGTGCTGGGCTCTCTGCGGGACCCAGCTGGCGAGGAAGTGCTTGCTGTTGTGGGGCTCGTATTCTGATCACAGAGACAGTAAGCAAAATAAAATATGTGTCATGTTAGATGTGATAAGAGGAAGCAAGAAAGGAGAAAAAGGGATTTGGGAGTGGAGGGATGAGGGTTGTCATTTTAAATGGGATGGTCGGGACGGCTTCATTGAGGAGGTGACAGTTTGAGTAAAGGCCAGAGCGGGGTGATACTTGTCATTCCCATTCCTGATACTTGTCATGTAGGTTTTGCTCTGTGTGTCCCTGTGACTGTTCCATCGAGGCATGGCCACTGAGGGGTGTCTGGTTTGTAGAGCCAAGAGCTTCTGCCATAGGCTCATGCAGCTCCAGCGTGACCATGTGGCTCACAGTCCTAAAGACCGGTTGGGAAGCCCTGAGTTTGCATCCCAGCACTGTCTCTCGTGGATATGTAGGGGAAGAGTGTTCTGGGCAGAGGGTATAGCCCATGAGAAATCCCGGGCAGGGCCATGCCTGGCATGTTGGAGGAGCAGTAAGGAGGCCCGTGTGGCTGGAGCAGAGTGAGTGAGAGGGAGCGGGCAGGTTGTGCAGGGCCTTGTGGACTGTGGGGGGGGGGGGGGGGGGGGCTTGAGCTTTTAACCCTGGGGAGGTGGGAGCCCTGGAGGGATATGGTCAGAGGAGTGTTGGGACCTGACTCAGATGCTCACGTGCGCCCCCTGGTGGCTGCTTCGGGGAGGACAGCCTTTGGGGGCTGAGGGCAGAGGGGCAGGGACACGGGCAGAAGAGACTGCACTGCTCCAGGTGGGAGATGATGGAACTGGACCAGGTGGAGAAAGAAGTGGTAAGATTTGGGATAGAATTTGAAGGCGGACTTTTTGTGAGTCTAATCTTCATAGGAGCTTTGAGGGAGAGACTCAGACCCATTTGACAGATGAAAACGCCGTGGCCCAGAGAAGTGAAGTCATTTGACAAGTGTCACACAGACGCTGCACAGTGACAGGGTAGCCAGGCAAGCCGACCGCTGCTGGGTCTGGCTGGGGTGCAGCTTGCTCCCCAAGTATTTAACGGCCATCACTTCCCCCTGACTTATAGATTAACCACGTGCACTTAAAGGCTGTATGAGTTTTGTTTTCTTAGTGGAGGGGTTTGCCGGGTGTCACACCCTGTCCTGTTGTAGGAAAATACATCGTAAGTGCTATGAGCCATGCAGAATAGTGCAGAACTGGCTCTTCTGTTAGACCTCAGTTCACAGTCTGCCCTCCCTGAGCTCTTGCTTAGCTGTGTGACTTGTGGCCAGTGCCAAGCCTCGCTGAACTCTCATTTTCTGTGACATTTGTTTGTTCGCGCAGTAATATTTTTTGAGCGCCTGCTATGCACCAGGCAGTTTTAATCGGAGAGGTTATTCCTGCCTTGATCACTGTGGCCTCCAAAGTGTCAGCTGACAAACCACAGTGCCCAGGTCACGTGATGCGGGCAGGAGCCCCAGCCAGCGCTGGTACCTACCGTGGATCCCTTCAAGGGGGTGTCGGCAGCTCGGAGGGAAGCCCCAGGGCAGCTGCCCATGGGAGATGCTAGGTTGCTGGGGCCTGGCAACACAGGGATTGGTGCCGTGCACAAAACCCCAAAATGGCAAGTCTGGGTTGACAAGCAGTTCAGAGGAGTTTTAGGGAGACTTGAACCTTCTAGTTTACTTACAGTTTCCATTTTGTACCTAGTTCAGGAAGGAAAAGTCCTCAAAATCTCTGTTCAAAGAAGTTTAAAAAGCTCTTTTAGCAGCTATCAAATGATAATTCTCTGTGATAAGGAAGTCGTGTCCAATTTAATTGGCAGTGTTTTTTTTTTCTTTCTCTTGTTGGTAAGTACTATAACCGTGCACCTTAAATTCAATGAAGCATGGCAATTGCCAGGCCTGGAACTGGGATGGGGAAGGGGAATAAAGGATGGGAGGGAAGGTCAGGGAAGGCTTCCTGGAGGAGGTGGCTGCTGATCTAAGATGTGGAAGTTGAGTAGGAGTTAGCTGGGTAGTGGGGAAGGGAGGGTGTTTAAGGAAGAGGGAACAGTGCTGGCAGACTTCCCTTCCTGTACAAAGTGGAGCCCGCAAGATGAAGTTGTTTAACCTTGCGTCCTGCACTGGGCCCAGCACAGAGTGGATGTAAGTGGTTGATGCTCTCTGCCCCAGATCTGGAGGATGACACCCACGTGGGGGTGCTTTCCGGTGACTGTGTTTTGAAAGACCCGAGACCCAGAGGTTTGGGGCTGACTGAAGTCCTTCAACAAGCTGACCGTTGAGCAGGGGTAGCCTTCTAGGGTTCACGCCCTCTGTCCCTACCCCACTGCTAATGAGGCTTCCGTCTCAGGCACACAGTGGGCCTGCAGCCTGAAAGGAAGACACCCAGATCAAACTGACTTTAGTATAAAAGCAGATGAATTGGGCCCTGGCCAGGTAGCTCAGTTGGTTAGGGTGTCATCCCGATACCCCAGGGTTATGGGTTTGATCCCCGGTCAGGGCACATACAAGAATCAATTAATGCTAATGAATGTACAAATAAGTGGAACAACAAATCAGTGTTTCTTCTCTCTGTCTCTCTGTCTCTCTCTGTCTCTCTCTCTCTCTCTGTCTTTTTTGTCAATTAAACAACAACAGCAGATGAATTGACTGGCTCTTATAACTGAGAAGGCTTGTGTTAGAAGATACCACCTTTAGGCATAGCTCAATCCAGGGGTGCAAACAGAAGAAAAGCAGACCCAGATTGCTTAAGCCACTTGCCTGAGGCCATAGAACAGCGGTTCTCAACCTGTGGGTCGCGACCCCTTTGGGGGTCGAACGACCCTTTCACAGGGGTCGCCTAAGACCATCGGAAAACACATAGATAATTACATATTGTTTTTGTGATTAATCACTATGCTTTAATTATGTTCCATTTGTAACAATGAAAATACATCCTGCATATCAGATATTTACACAACCATTCATAACAGTAGCAAAATTACAGTTATGAAGTAGCAATGAAAACAATTTTATGGTTGGGGTCACCACAACATGAGGAGCTGTATTAAAGGGCCGCGGCATTAGGCAGGTTGAGAACCACTGCCATAGAACTAGGAGGACGTTAGGCCAAAATTCAGACTCAGTTGCTGCGAATGTAAAGTCTGTGTCTTGGGAAGGCTGTCCCAGGCCAGCGGGCGACAGCTCCATTTTACAGAGGGGGAAACCGAGGTTCCTAGGTGGGAAGTGATTTGCTGAAGGTCACCCAGTAAGGAAGGAGCAGGGCCTGGAACTGAGCTCTCATCAAGCCTGTGGTCTGGAACCTCTCACCACACGGTTCTCCGCAGACACAGGTTAAATGGTAGGTTGGTCCCACGGAGGCAGCGAGGGAAACAGGTTTGCGAGGGGCCAGGCTCGCCTCTCCCCACCCAGGAATCGCCCCCTCAGGCCCACTCCCGCCACCCACCCCAGATGGTTATGACATTTCCTTTGCTCTTGATGAACACATCACGGGTGACAGGCGGGGAGGTCCCCGCTGGCTCTGGCTCCACGCCAGCCGCGGGCCCTGGCCAGGCCTGCCCATCGCAGTCACAGGAGGAAATGAGACTGGCAGCCAATTGTGATCCTCCGAGCCAGGCCTTGCTCCCCGCGGCCCAATTCCCTCCGTGTTTGCATTGCTTGCTCGAGCCCTCCCTCCCCTCCCCAGCAAGCGCCCGACTGACTGCTCAACAACTCCCACCGTCTCCACCTCAGCTCACTTCGCCCTTGGGCATCCATGGCATTTATAGGGCACCTACTACGTGCCAAGCATGGAGCTTGGCTGCTGGTGGGCATTGCCACCACATATCCCGCTCGGCCACATCCCAGCTCTGTGATCTCGAGCAAGTGTCCTGGCCTCTCTGAACCTCTGTTTCCTGCCTGTAAAATGGAGAGAATTAGGTGAGGTTTTATGCGTAAAGCACTTCGAACAGCGCCTCGCACGTGATGCATGGCCTTAAGTATGAGCAAGTGTTATCACTGCTGCTGTTACTTTAGCACTAGCAAACGTCGCTCTGTTCTTCTCCCGTTTCCACATGTCCTTCGCCCACATTAGCATTCGCCGGATCCCGCCTGGTCATCTACAAAGAGTGTTTACAGCCTCCGCTCGGTCACCAGTGAGCCAGTGCAGGCCTCCCGTGGCACCTTTGTGGGACCGGCATGTTTTTCTTCTTTCTTTGGCTGCTCCCACCGAGCCAGTGCCGCTGCCCTGCCCCCCCCCCCCTCCCTCCAGGGACGGTTCAGTTCTAAATTTTTCTTTTGGACCCTGAGAAAAGCCTCTTGAGTGTTGCAAAAGCAATCGTCGTGCTTTTTCTGGGCCCAGGCCCCGGCTGGGGGTCCAGATTCACCAGTGGAGGCTGAGTGAGCGCCTCCTGTGTGCCAGCCCCTGAGAACAGGGTGGTGCAGAAGACAGAGGGGAAAATCCATTCCTCCTGGCGTGTAGCCGGGAGACGGACAATGCCCCGATAAATGGGCGAAGCATTTGTTAAGGGCCTACTGCATGCCATGCTTTTAAGGAGAATGAAGCCGGGGAGAGGGGTGGGGGGTATGGAGGGGCTGTTGTAGCCACTGAATCAGGGCAGGCCTCTCTGAGGAGGTGACGTTTGAGTAAAGACCAGCAGGAGGTGAGGGAGTTGACGATGCGGAGTCGGGAGGGAAGGTGTTTCCGAGGCTGCCCTTTGCCTGGGTCATAAGAAGAACAGCAACTGGAGCAGAGCGAGTGAGGCAGAGGGAGGAGGAGAAGGTGGGGCAGGTCGTGCAGGGCCTGGTGGTCTGAGGGCTGGATGGGCTTGTAGCTTGAGGGAGGGAGGAGCCCTGGATGGCTATGGGCAGAGAAGGGATGGGACTGGGCTCAGGTGTCCTCAGGTGTATTTTTACCACTGCAGGGAGGACAGACTGGGGGGCGGGGGGCAAGGGCAGAATCGGGGGGGGGACTAGCGTGGGGGTGACTGCACTGGTCCAAGTGGGAGATGATGGGGGCTGAACCAGATGGAGGCAGAGGAGGGGGAGTTAAGTGGGTGGATTCTGGAAGGATTTTTCACAAAAGCCAGTGGGCTCGGCCAAATGTTTGGGGGAGGGCGGGATTGAAAGGAATAAGGATGCCTTCGATCTTAGACCTGAGCATCTGCGAGGACAAGAGGGGCCGGCATGGGGACCCCGCTGGTGCAGGACAGCCACCAGAGGGTGGAGGGGCTGAGGAGGCTTGGTGTGGGCCTCCTGCAGGGGTGGGTGTGATGGGGCCTGTGTCCCTGGGCTGCACACAGGCCAGCGCCCTCGGCAAGGCACATTCTTTCCTCAGCCTATGCACAAATAGCGCCCAGCTGTACCTTTGGGGTAGGATGGGGCTTGGGTTGGGGCTTTGCCAACTCCAAGCTCTGCTGGGGCTCTTGGGGCAGAAACTCAGAGATTCACGGAGGCCCCCACTTGGGGATATAGGGGGGTCCTGGTTTGCAGACCAGGAGGCTGAAGCCCAGAGAGGTTAAGGCACTGGCCCTAGGCCACACAGCACGTGGCAGGGGTTTGACCCCACTCATGGGCCTGCACTCCCGCCCTTCCCCTCTTGGCTCCTCTTTTTCCTTCTTTTCTGTGTGTCTTCCACTCCCTGGGTTCCCAGTTCAGCTCTTGGTGGCTTCAGGCTCCCCTTGGCCCCAGCTGGGCACTCCACTCCCACCTCCATGCGCTCTGGGCCCAGGGGCTGGTGCCAGGTGGGCCTGAGGGACTTGAGCACCCTCTGCCTTACACCCAGGGTTCCCTCTGTGTCCCCCTCTCCCCCCACAATCCCACTAATGATGGAAGAGGAATGTGAGAGAGGGAGGGAAATTATATACACACGGACATATAAAAATTAGTTTAGGATCTGGGCCAAGAACCACTTGCGCTTGGCCGGGCATTGTGGGTAATTCATCGCCGATTACCATAAAAGCCAGAGCCTGGCTGACAGGCGGCCGTGGGGCTTTTGTTTAAGATTCTGATGAATATATAATTTCTCTCCAGGTCTGGAGCCTGAGGTTCCTTCCTCCGCAGCGGCTGCAGGTCCCTGGCCACCCTGCCCACCACCCCCTCTGCTGAGCACTCCCCCAGGAGGGTTGTACACAGGCTCCTGCCCTCCAGGAGCCAGGCTGGCCCCCTGTCCATTGGTGACACGGCCTCGGGGAAGTGTGGCTTGGCAGTCCATGCCCACCGCCAGCCCCAGCAATCCCAGGCCTTGCAATGCGGCCCTCTCCCTGGGCCCAGTTTCCTCCGTCCTTCATGCCCACCTACTGGGCTTCAACTGTTGGCTTGACCCTGCACGGATGCTGGGGACACTGCGGCAGATGAGATGGGTGGGGGCCCAGGTTCCTTAGGAGTCCGGGCTTGGACATTTATCTGTGTTTAAAGATTCCCAGGCGATGCAAATTAAAACAACGAGATAACCATTTTTTTGCCCATCCTCTTGGCAAAATTGTCTGGAGCTTGGTAACATCCAGAATGCCACCGGCAGGAAAATAAATAAGCATCTCCACTTCGCAACATCTTTAATTTTTAATTTATGTTTCTGGCCGGATAGTGCGGACGCATGGGGCACAGTTGAGATGCAGACGAGTGCACAGTGGAATGCCTCTGCTGTCCCCCCAGGTCCTCAGTTCCCCCCTCTCTCCTTCCCCAGAAACAGAAGTCGGAACATTTTTTTTCTGCGAAGGGCCAGATAGTACATCTTCTCAGCCTTACGCGATGGAGAGTCCATCTCTACCACTCAACTCTGCCACTGTAGCAAGAAGGCAGCCAGAGACAGTAGCCAGGTGAATGGGCGTGGCCCGGTGCCAGGAAAGCTCTGTTTGGCCTGCGGGGTGTGGCTTGCACCTGGTTCTGCACCGGTCCCGTATTACTTTGGTGCCGTGATAGGAATGCTCTCTACCTGTACTTCCTAATAAAGTAGCCACTAGCCAGATGTCCTCTTACGCGTTGGAAATGTGGCCAGTGCAACTGAGGACTTGGATTTTAAATTGTATTCCGTTTTATTTCATTTAAATAGAAGCAGACGCGTGCAGTCATGGCTACCGTTTTGGACGGTGCGGTTATGTAGAGCTCTTCTGCGAACACTCGGTGGGCGGGTAGATTTATACTCCTCTGTTTAGCCAAAGGGTAGCATCCTTTACATGCCGTTCTGTGCCTTGGTGTTTTCTTCCCCCACTTAAAAATACCGTGCCTTAAAAAGTAATTTCATAATTGTACATCTAGCTTCCCCCTTCCAAGGATATTCTCTGCCCCCCCCCCCCCCCCACCCCATTGGTTTTTGGAGAGAGAGAAAGGAAGGGGAAGACGAGAGAGAGAAACATTGATGTGAGAGAGACACATTGATTGGTTGCCTCCCGCAGGCACCCCAACCGGGGCCAGGGATTGGGCCTGCAACCGAGGTATGTGCTCTTGACCGAGTCAGTCCGAGGGCTGATGCTCTAACCACGGAGGGACCCCATTCCTTTTCACAGCTGTGCCGCTAAGCTCATCACACTAAGAAACGCGAATGTTTTGCGGCATTATTTGGCCCCTTGGACTGCTGCACATTTAACCGGCCCATTATTAATGGGCACTTACGCTATTTCAAGTCTTGCTGTGAGGACTGTTCTACATGTGTCATTTCAGGGGCGAGGACTGTCTAGTGTGTCATTTCAGGAGAACGTGTCTATCAGATACATTTCCGGAGGTGTTGTTTGCGGGCTCAAAGGGAATGTGAAGACATCCCTACCCCTCTCAGCATTGAGAGAGAGACAAGTGCTTCCCCAGGGGCCCGGGAGGCAGGGAGGCAGAGATTCAGCATGGCCTCGGGTGGGCAACGGGTGATCCTAATAAATGGGTCCAGTCTCTCTCTCTCTCTCTCTCTCTCTCTCTCTCTCTCTCTCTCTCTCTCTATATATATATATATATATATATATATATGACAGGCTGGACCACATATATTTATTCATTTATTTCAGAGAGGAAGGGAGAGGGAGAGCAAGATAGAGAAACATCAATGATGAGAATCATTGATCGGCTGCCTCTTGCACGCCCCCTACTGGGGATCAAGCCCCCAACCCGGGCATGTGCCCTGACCTTGGCAGCCTTTTGGTGCATGGGGGACAACACCCAGCCAACTAAGCCACCCTGGCCAGGCAGGCACGAGTAATTTAAAAAAACAAATACTCTGTCTTCTTGCAGCTTGCAGTTTAGTTGGGGGAATGGAGAATGAACAAGCACAGAAGAAAAACCACGTCCCATGTCAGGGCGGAACGCTGCTCTAGGAAAGAAAAATCAGAGAAGGGGAAGGGAAATGCTAGCATGGAGCGCAGAGTTTGAATAGGGGGCCTGGCAGCCTTGGTGGGAAGGGTAACATTTGGACAGAGGTGGGGAGGGAGGGAGGAGCCGGTGGCGTCTGGGGAGCAGGCGGTCCTGTCGGGGATGTGCAAAGCCTGGCGCTGAGTCCTCCTGGGGTAATTGCTGAGGCCTCGTCACTGCCCGCACCTGAGCCACTGTCCTCACCGTGCTGTGCCTCCTGTGGCTCCCAGTGCCGGGGCAGCTGCTAGGGAATAATTAATAAATAATAACAATAACAATAATAATAATAAAATACATTTGGGAGACAGTGGTCCGTCCTTATGCCTCTAGGTGGCTGCCAGCCCCTGACCATGTGCAGCTGCGAGTCGCAGATGGGCTCGGTATGAGGTGCCACAAATTCTGGGACTGTTACCTCCAAGTGAAGCGGGGGTGAAGGCTGGGGATGGGAAACGGAGGCTCAGATGAGTGGCTGGGGGAGGAGTTAAGAACCAATCCCTGCTCTGTCACTTACCAGTGGTGAGAATTTGGGCTCAACCTCTGTGCCTCAGTTTCCCCAACTGAAAAGTGTGTGTGTGTGGAGGGGTACTATTCATTGGGGGATTCAATGAGCTGTTTGTGTTATGCCTGGCTTTGGGGAAGAGAGAGAAATAATAGCCAGTGATCCTTGAGCACCTACTGTGTGCCTGCCTCAGTTTTGAGTGCTTTGCCCGTACTAAGTGCTTAAAGAACATTTTTAGGTTTGGGGGAGATGGGCTTGGGTTCAAATCCAAACTCCTGTCTAAAGATGTCACCTTCTCCCTGGGCTTGAGAGCTCTGGGAGGTGTAAGATCGAGGGGGCTGGGCTGTGGTAGAAGTCCTGAGCAAGGAGGGGGCTGGTTTAGAGCGCTCCAGCTACTCACTGGGGAGCTGCTGATCGTAGAGGCACGTTGCAGGGAGCATGTGGCCAGAGCCATGGAAGCGGCCACCGGTGGCTCAACGTGGGAAATGGTGGTGGGCCTGGTGGGGGCCCCAACCTAGAGGACCATGCCCAGCAGGGGCCCTGGCCCTTCTGCTCACGCCCCCCTGACCCCACCCCCCACACCCATCCCCTTGCTTCTTGAGGGGTCAGTATGTTGGCGCTGGGCTGCAGCGCCCTGGGCTTGAGAGCTCACCTGTCGTTTTTGGACCTGCACCTGGGCTCACACAGCAGGTCCCCCCCCCCCCCCCCCCCTAGCAGCTAGCTCCCTAGTCCCTGTCTTCTCACCTGTGGGATGTGACAGGGACTAGGCCCAAGGTTCCTGTTCTCACCTCTTCCATTCTGTCCAGTGCTACTTAGGTCTCCTCTCCCCGTTTCCCTTTCTTCACATCTTTTAAATATCACCTCCTCCTGGAAGCCTGCCCCACTCTCGGGCCAGAGGAATCCCCCATCACAGATCTGATCTTTAACTGCTGGGGCCCCTGTGTCCACCCCCACAGGCCGGTGAACTCCTTAAGCTGGGCTGGGGCTGCCTGGGCCATTCTGTGTCCTACTGCTCAGCCTGGGGTACAGGGGCTCTATTAATGCAGGTGGGGTGTGGAAGGAAATTGTTATCGGGTGTGATGATTGTTCATGCCTCTCGTGTATTCATTTCTCAAGAGAAACGCTCTCTAATCCCTTACCCCTCTCACCCCGTTTCGCAGCTACCAGCCACCTCTCTTTCCCTGGAACTTAGTGTGTTCAGTCCCGCCTCAGGGCCTTTGCGTATGCTGTGCCCTCTGCCCAGAACTCGCTCCTTACCCCTGTCTTTGCCTGGCTGTCTGGGTCTGTCACTCTTCCTCCCTAGGAGAGAAGCCCTAGGCGGTTGTCGGCTTTGGTCCCAGCTGTGTCCCCTGAACTCAGGATAGCACCTGGTGCAGGGGAGATGCTGAGGTTTGAGTAGTGAGTGACCAAGGCCGGGTCCCACCTCACCCTGCCTCTGGAACCTCACTGGCCTTTTCCTCAGTTTCCCTGATCTTCAAAGACCTTGAACCTACAAAATCAGCTTCAGGCACTAAAAAAACCCCCAATCTTCCTCTCCTCTCTACAGGTAGGGAAACTGAGGCCCAGAGTGTGGCAAGAACTAGCTCAGGGCCACGTAGCTCACCGGGGACGGAGCTGGGAAAAGAACCTTATCCTCCTGCCTCCTGTGGACAATGATTTCTAAAGTGTGGGGCTGCCCCAGAACAAGGCTGTTTTGGGGTGACCCGGGGAGCAGGTGTCCGGTGGCACAGAGCTGCACAGACTAGCAGTGACTCCCTTTGGGGTTCATCTGTAACAGGTCAAGGAGGAAGAGTCAGGTGTAGGGCCATCTTTAACACCAACACCTGCCCATCCAACCTCTATAACCAAATCCTTCCAGGCTGCTGCCTTTGGCAACAGTATCCAGGAAAAATGGAAGAACTGTGTATGTATTTTCATTGTAACAGTTTTTCTGGTCAATTTCGAGGCTAGGCAGGTAGAGCCATGCATTATGGAGTGGTTCCTAGTTTTACTGGATTCTAAAGTAAATTAGGTTAAGGCTGTGATTTCCAACCCTTTTCATCTCGTGGCACTAATTACTAATTACTAAAATTCTGCAGCACACCAAAATATATATATTTTTGTTGGTCTGACAAAAAAACAGGTATAATTTTGATTGATTTACCAAAAAAAAAATAAAAAATTGCCTACCTTTTATTACTCCAAAGTGACTTAAAAAAATCAGGCGCCTATACTTGTATTTAAGGATTTCTGGTACCAAGCGTTAACCAATTGGACATAACCTTATTATGAGATGTGACCCTTAAGATGCGGCTCTGGTGTGTGACCTACATATCTATGGTTCAGGACAGGCTGTTCACACCCCCACCTATTGTTGTTTTGCCTGCTGTCGTTTTTTTCATTTAATAATCTACGGGAAAGAGGTCAGTGCCCCTGAGTAAATTAGTCAGGTATTGCATGTTTTCAAAATTCTTGGGGCGCACCAGTGAGCTGCGGCACATTAGCTGAACATCACGGGCTTCAGGGAAAGGCATGGGCCAGCTGAATGTAAGATGGAGGGGACTGGGCTGTGGTAGAAGTCCTGAGCAAGGAGGGGGCTGGTTTAGAGCGCTCCAGCTACTCACTGGGGAGCTGCTGATCGTAGAGGCACGTTGCAGGGAGCATGTGGCCAGAGCCATGGAAGCGGCCACCGGTGGCTCAACGTGGGAAATAGTAGTGGGCCTGGTGGGGGCCCCAACCTAGAGGACCATGCCTAGCAGGGGCCCTGGCCCTTCTGCTCACGCCCCCCCCCCCGACCCCACCCCCCACACCCGTCCCCTTGCTTCTTGAGGGGTCAGTATGTTGGCGCTGGGCTGCAACAAGGAGCCTGCCGCTGGCCAGGGCAGCTTTTTATAAATTTCTGCCCTTGGGCCTGGAGTAGCAGCCCCCAGAGAGTACCTGGGTTGCAACTCAGATAGACCCCGGTGCTAATCCAGCTTGTGGACCTGTGGCTGCAGGTGGCCTGTCCTGCAAATCGGCGCCTCCAGCTTTGCAAAGCCTCTTAGCCATTCAGTTGTTCATTCATTTGTTAGCAGTGGTTCTCAACCTTCCTCATGCTGCGACCCTTTCATACAGCTCCTCATGGTGTGGTGACCCCCAGCCATAAAATGATTTTCGTTGCTCCTTCATAACTGTAATGTTGCTACTGTTATGAATCGTAATGTAAATATCTGACATGCAGGATGTATTTTCATTGTTCGCGACCCACAGGTTGAGAACCGCTGGTTCAGAGAGCATTTATTGAGCACCTACTCTGCCAGGCCCTGCGACCCAGCCCCACTTTCCTGGCTCCCAGTCTCCAGGAGAGCCGTCCGCAGAGCTTTCTGTGATGATAGAAATGCACTGTGTCCCCTGGGCCGGCCAGTGTGGCTCAGTGAGTGAGCGCCGTACCATCACTGAAAGGCCACGGTCCAGGGCACGTGCTCTGGTTTCAGACTTGATCCCCAGCGGGGCTGGTGCCAGAGGCAGCCCCTCAGTGTTCCTCTCGCTCTCCCCTTCTCCCTTCCTCTCTCTCGAAAATAAATAAAAACGTGTATATATGTTTAAACAGAAGTGCACCAGATCTGCACCAGTACCTTGGCCCCTGGCCTCAGATGCAGGAAGCTCAGCCAGTGTGACTGAGGAACTAAATTTTGAATTTTGTTTAACTTTATTTAACTAGTCATACCTGGTCCCCTCAAGGAGAGTGCTGATCTGGACAATAAACAAGGAGCAAGTACAGGGTGGGGCAAGAGTAGGTTTACAGTTGTTCATACGGAGAACAATGCAATAATTAATAAATAATAATATATAAAAACTGTCTCACGTACTCACAACTCTAAATCTACCTTTGCCCCACCCTGTAATTTCAGATGAAAGCCAGTGCCAAAAAAGGGAAGAAATAGAGGAAGGTGTGATAAAGGGTGATGGGGGTGCTACCCGGATTGTAGTGAGGTCAGTCGGGGTGCCTGTGAGGAGGTGATGTTTGAGGGCGGCCTGAACGGTGAGAAGGAGATAGCCATGAAAATGTGGAGGAAGGGTGTTCCAGGCAGAGGGAATAGCCTGCACAGTGGCCCTGAGGCAGGACTGTGGCTGGCGTGTTGGAGGAGCAGAGAGGAGGCCGTGTGGCTGGAGTGGAGTGAGCAAAGGGGAAAGGGTGAGCGGGGAGGGGATGGGGCAGATGGTTCAGGGTTTTGTGGGCTGTGGGCAGAGGAGGGACAGGATCCAGGACCTGACTCAGCACCCTCTGGCTATTGTGGGGAGGACAGACTGGGGAGTGGGGCAAAAGCTGGAGGTGGAGGTGACTTAGGTCCAGGCAGGCAGTAATGGGACTAGACAAAGAAGGCACATGGAGAAAGAGGGACAAGTTCGTAAGGAATTTAAGAGGGAGACTTGGGAGTAGTATTTCCAGACCAGCAGGGTGGGCAGAGCAGATGAGGGGAGAAGAGTCAGGGCTGGCCCCTGGGTTCTAGCCCGAGCTGCTGGAAGGATGGAGCTGCCATCAGCTGAGAGGGGAGAACATGGGAAGAGAAGGTGCATCTGGGTCCAGCTGCACCTGAAGGCACCTGGATTTCTCTGGGAGGAGAGGAAGGTGGCTGGGCCGGGGGAACCTGCAGGTGAAAAAGGCAGGTGAGGAGCTGGGACCTGCCTGCAGTGGGCAGTGTGCCCACTGTGGTGTAGCTAGCAGGCAGATGTGGCGCCAGGACCGTGATGTGAGTGTGGGTGAAGTAGGCTCCTGGCCGGTTGGCACACGCCCACTGCCCCAGGTCATGAATACTGTGCTGGGGAAGGAAGCTGTCCAACCAGTTTCTCCCTCGCTCTGGATCCCAAGGGTGTGCAGTTGGGCGGCTGCCTGTAAATGAAAGTTGGAGGGATTTTGGCCCCAAATGTGAGGACAATGGGACAGATTGGGAGAGGGATAGCATGTGTGTGTGTGTGTGGGGGGGGGTGTCCTACCTCGGTGTGTGTGGTTTTGGCTGAGGGGGCCCCACATCAGGGTGGGTGTCAAAGGCTGTAGGACATCCCAACAGAGATACTTAATTGGTCGGAACTTTTGTGCAGGAAGTGACAGGCCACTGGTTTGTATGTGGATGCCCCTCCCTGTGTTGTTTGTAATGTAGAACAAGTAGGAACTGATTGAACTCCGTGGGTTGGACACAGAGAAATGGTCTTACGATGGTGATCTCCATTTTCAAAAGGAAGTGCCAATGTGCACACATAGAAGCCGAGAAGGACACGGTTGGCCTCAGGACCTTTGCACTTGCTGTTTCTCCTGCCCGAGAGTCTGTTCCATAGGTGCCTGTATGTCTGATTTGCTGACTTCACCAGGTCCTCTGAGAAGGCCCCTGGGCCCCTCCGGGCTTCTGGAGCCCACTGTGCATTTGTTGTGGTTGGGATCTCTTAGCACTGACCAGCATTGTGCTACTGACAGTGTTGGTTTCCCTATGAGTGTCTGTCTTCCTCACTTGCCTTGAGGGCAGGGGTGCTGGCTGTCATGCCCACTGCTGTGTCCCCACTGGCTTGGCACACAGTAGGTACTCAATAAATGTTTGTGGAAAGAATGAATGAAAATGACCACATGCTCACATTTTCTCTCCAGGAGAGGCTGCAATATGGGCAATTTTTATATTCTTCTTTATGCTGATTTTCTCTAAATTTTCTGCTGCGCGCGCCTATTTTATAATTAGAAGAAAAGTTATTTTGAAAAAAAAAATTACCCCCCAAATGCAGCTGCAGGGGCTGACGTGATCGAGCCCCATGCTTCTCCCCAAGGACAGTTCCTCCTGGTGCATATAGAGGACATAACTGCACGCTCGGGAGCTCCTGGGGTCAGCCCTCAAGAGCACTGGGAGGGCAAAACAGTCAGGGAGGGCTTCCCTGAGGTGGCAGCTCTTCGCCTTCATGGTCTCAGGCCCAAACCCTGGAGTTGTCCTTGCGCCCCTGCTTTAATCTGTGCCCCATAGTCCTTTAGGAAATTCTGTTGGCTCTGCCTTCTCAGTCTATCCAGAATGTGCCCACTTCTGCCCTGCTCCCTTCCTGCGCTCCCAGCTGATTCAGCCCCCTCATTGCTGGCCTGAATATGCGTAGTCACCTGCCCTCTGGACCCCCCTAACCTCCTACAGTATATGCCTTTGCCGTGGACAGAGGGCTCCTGTGAGCACTTGAGTCAGGTCCTGCTCTTCCTCTGCCCATATCCCTCCAGGGCTCCCTCCTCCCAAGGGGTAAAAGCCCAAGTCCTTCCTGGGGGCCTACAAGGCCCTGTATACCTGCCCCTGTCCCCTCCCTGCCCTCACCTCCTCCCTCTATCCCCCCTCACTCACTCTGCTCCAGCCACACAGGCCTCCCCCCTGTTCTTCCACCATCCAAGCATGGTCCTGTCCCAGGACCTTTGCATGTGCTGTGCCCTCCCCGATCGCACTTCCTCCAAGCATCCATACCTCTTTCACGTTCTCTCACTTCCTTCAGGTCTTTGGTAAAATGTCACTTCCTTACTCCCTGACCTTGTTTAAGACTGAAATCCCCTCCCCCCCGCCCCCACCCCTGCTTCCCCCTCCTCCCCCAGTTTGTCCGTCTTCATAGCACTTATTGCTAACTGATCCTTGGTTATTTTATTTCTTCTGTTTCCCTTCCATGCCCTCGCTAGAACATCAGCTCCATGAGGGCAGGGATCTTTGTCAGACTTAGTCACTGCTATGCCCCTAGTGCCTCAAACCAGTCATGGCTCATTACAGTAGGTGCTCAGAAATTGTTATTTTAAAGGGGTGGGTGGAAAAAAAAAAAAGGAAAAAGAAAAGTGGGTGAAGATGCCTGCTTTGTGACGAGGGTGCCGTGCGCTGTGGCCCCTGCGGAGAATAAGGTTGGTGCGGAGGTCCTGGCTGTTCATGTGAAGGTTTGCTGAGAACCCGCTGTGTTCCACGCATGCCCTCTGCTGGGTGCTGGGACCCAGTACAGGGGGTGTGCTCAGATCAAGACAGAGACCCCGCCCTGCCCTCGGAGGTCAGTCTGGTGGCAGAGGCAGGCCCGGGACCAGGCAGTTAAATAATGGGGTGATTAGAGCTGTGATTGGGGACATTCAGGTTACTGTGTGGATGGAGTCACCCAGCTGGGGTCGACTAGATAGATGCAGGCCTTGTTCCTCGCCCAGATCTCTCCACCCTTACCTAGAAGGTGGCTGTGTTCCCAGCCCATGTGCTCACTGCCATGCATGGAGGCAAGAGGTCATCGCCAGGGAGACATGGGCAAGAGGCCCAGAGAGGGCAGGACTGGCTGGAGAGGGCGTGGCAGGTCTTCAGCCACCATCCCCTGGGGCCTGGCCAACCCAGAGACCAGCGCTTCTGCCCCAGGCGCCCTGACATCTCGATTCATTGAGTGCCTGTTGTGGGCCTGGCTCTTAATAAAGTTGGGAAAACAGGTTCTTCCTTGAGGTCACATGGGAGAGCTTGGATTCATTCCTGAGTGAATGAATGAGCCCTGTGCCTGGGCCATCAGCCTGCAAATGCAAGCAAAGCACCCACTGTGCTCCTGGTGGCATTTCCTGAGGGCCCACTGTGTTCCCTGCCAAGCAGGAGGAGGTTACACTGCTTGATTTCACATCCATGTTAACACAGAGCACCTCCCGTGTGTGCCATGTGGTGCTGGGGTGCCAAGTGTAGCACCCCATAAAGTACCTACTGTGTGCATTTCATAGTTGGGCTGTGGAGAGGGGAGATATTGGAGTATCTTGTGTTTAGCAGCACCTACTATGTGTTCTGTATGGTCCACATCCATTCACAGAGAACCTACTGTGCGCTTGGGGCTTTGGGAACTCCAGGGCAGGCCTTCCCAGTGCTAGGGGAGGTGGCATCATACACTCTGTTTTGCAGAGGGGAGAACTGAGGCACAGGTTGGGAAAGGGGCAGATTGCCCGGGAGAGGTGGGGAATAGGCCCTCCCTGGCAGCCGTAGCAGGGCATGGATAGCCACCTTGGGAAGTGAATTGTCCCTGAACCCTTATCAGGGCCTCCTCTGAGCTCCCACAGCTGCCTGCTGTCCCGGCAAGCCCGTCCTTTGCCCCACTGTGCAGTGCGCTTATTGAGGGTGGGGCCTCTGTCCAACCCCGCTGTGTCCCTGGACGCTTTAAATTTGTAGCAACTTGTCCATTTCTCCTCCCCCAACCTTGCGCCACTCCAGGCCTCCTGCAGCATTGTGGGTAAGGGCTCATCCTCTGGACCCAAACCTTGGTTCCAGTCCCTGCTCTTTTTGACCTTGGACAGTGAACCTCTCTATTCCTCCGCCAACCGCTTTGGAAATGGGGGTGATGGTAGGTGAGGTGAGCAGGCACAGCGCTTAGTTCACACCGGGAGCTCCGTACCTGTGAGCTAGGGGAGTCCTCCCGAGCACTAATGGTGGGACGGGGCCAGGGTGGGAGCAGATGGGGAGCCAGCCCCCTGCGGTGCCCTCCGCTCTCCGTTAGGGTCTCCGCCCCTCCCCAAACGCCTCTCCAAGCTCCCAGAACCCCAGGGGCCTCTGCGTTCCCTGTCTCAGCCCTGGAGTTTTCAAACCCGCACCGGGGCAGCAGCACGGCCGGGATTGGCTGCCTGGGCGGGGCCGCCCCTCCCTCTCCCCCTCCTTCCCACCCACCCCTCCCTGTGGATCGGGTGTCTCCGGCCTGGCACGGTGGCCCCATCTGTTTCCAATCTGGGCCTGCGCTCTCCGCCCCTTCCTCAGGGTTGTGCCTAAGGTGGGGGCCTCTGCCACCGTGTCCCCATTCATCCCCCCCAGACCCCAACCAAGCGGGGCAGCCTCTTTGCGGCTGCACCCCTCCCCCACCCTCTGGGGCTCTCTGTGAATGTGGGGGCGCGGCCTCTGCCATCCAGCTCAGACTGGGTGGGGCTGCTTCTGCCCCTTATCCGACCTCCAGTATTTGGGTGTGTTTGGGGAGCCCTCTGCTGTTTCGGGCTTCCAGTCCCTCCATCCGTTGCCATGGCCACGATCAGCACCTGGAAGGGGAGGGGGAGCAGGATAGGGGTTCCCTCTGTCATCAGGTTCCCAACGGGGGGCGGGGGGTGTCTCAGGGTGTTCTCTCATGCATGTGCATGTGGGGTGCATCGTACCCTCTGGAAGGCTTTCCCCCACAGGAACCCCCTGGAGGCTTCCAGGGCCCCCTGATGGGGCTCCCCCGCTGGTCCCCCGCCCCACTTCCGTCCGGAGCCCCACCCCCGGCCCCGCCCCCAGGCCGAGCTCTTAGGGCTGCGGCCTCTCCCTGCGCGCGCGGCGCTAGCGCTCAGAGTGGACGCCGCTCAGAGTGGCCGCGGGACCGGGGGACCGGCTGCAGCGGGGCACCCCGATCTCTGAGCTGAGCCGCGGGGTGAGTGCACCTGGGGTTCTCTTGCTCCTCTAGGGCCAGTCTGCGCTGGGCTTTGTTTCCCTCCTTGTCCCCCCTCTGGGCTCCCGGGAGGGGAGGGGGTATCCCGCGTTCCCCACTCACCCCCTCCCGCTCGGGCCTGGCCCAGCCAGGCTCCAGAGTCGGCGCCAGCCCGCACTGCCCGGTGCGCCCCGTTCAGGCCTGTCCCCCTCACTTTGGGAAACTCCTGACCGTTATGCTCCGCGGGGTCCCCTCCCCCGACTGGCCCCCAGCCCTTCTCCTCCCCCACCTCCTGGGGGCGGAGCCAGGCTGGGCAGCCTGAGCTGCCAGCCCACGGCTCTCTGCTGGGGGGCTTCTGCCTCCTTCCTCCGGGACCTGGACCATGGGGGGTGGGGGTGGGGGGTATGTGACTGAGATCTCTGCTCTTAGTCACCCCTAAAACTCACGGAAAGTTTCTCCATCTGTCTCTGCGCCCTTCTGGCCTGTGGATCCCAGGTTGACGCTGTGTCTCTTGGGGCTTTAATAAACTGAGGGGGTCAGGGCAAGCACATCAGCACCCACCTTCTCACCTCCCGTTCCGACTCCAAGCTCCATGCCTGTGTACCTCCCGCTATCGGCCGACCAAACCTCTGCCTCAGCAACCCCTTTTATTGCCCCAGAGTCCTGCCTCACAAGATTCTCCTTAGTCCTGGGCCGCTCTTCAGAGGAACTTCCTCAACTCTCCCGCCGGGCCAAGCCCCCCATGGCCTGCCTGCCCCTCCCCGAGTCTCACTCCTACCCCTTAAGGCCCAAGCTGACAGAGCAGATGGAAGTTGCAGCTGGCGGTGTTTGTGCCGGCCGCCCCTGCCTGCAGTGTCTCCCTCTTACCTCAGTTTCCACTTCTGCAATGGATGTGACCACAAGAATGATGTGGGTAAAGTGCCAGGTGGGCCAGGCATGCAGTAGGCATCCAGTACATGCTGGGGCCTTGCCATGTTCTCAGGGTGGGGAGAAGGCGCCCATCCTGGAGGATGACAGGCCCATGACGGGAGCAGAGCTGTGCGGGGAGACACAGGGTGCTGGAGAAGCCCAGAGTGGGTCCTGATCCAGCCTGGGGCATTCAGGAGGGCTTCCTGGAGGAGGTGACATGATAAGTGTGAAGGCTGAGGTTTGATGGGGGAAGGAGGAAGGATGTGCTGGGGAAAGGAACAGCATACACAAATACCCCTGTGTGAACCAGAGGCCAGTGGGGCAAGCAAGGCACTGGGGTCAGCAGATCTGGATTTTAATGGACGTAGATGAGACTCATGGGAGGTTTTATAGCAGACACAGCCACTCCCAGCTGCAGGGGTGTAGGTCAGAGCGGAGCTGAGGGTGGGTCCTGTGGCTTCGGCTTGAAGGATGAGTTGACAGGTGGGCCAGCTGGGGAAGGGTGTACCTGTGAGATGGACTCAGTTAAAAAAGGCCCAGAGGCCCCAGGCAGACCACTGCATTGTGGGAACAGTGGGAACCTTTGGGAAGGTCCCAGTACGCTGAGCGGAGGAGCTGGGGACTCCTGGAGGGTAGGGGTGCACCAAGATCTTGGTATCTCAAGCTCCTCTACGAAGCCAGGGGACATGCTGGTAGGAGCGAGCCTGGCAGCCTGGGCACTCGGGGAGTTCAGGCTCTGGGTTCGAATGAGAACCAGTCTCTGACTTCGAATCCCAGCCCAGCCCCTTCCATGCTGGGTGACCCTTGGCAGCAGCAGCCCCTCTCTGAGCTTCAGTTCCTCAAATGTCAAACAGAAGGAAGCTCACGGAGCATGCCAGAGGGCTTGGCACACGGGGACACCTAGCTGGGGT
This sequence comes from Myotis daubentonii, assembly GCF_963259705.1. Taxonomy (NCBI): domain Eukaryota; kingdom Metazoa; phylum Chordata; class Mammalia; order Chiroptera; family Vespertilionidae; genus Myotis; species Myotis daubentonii. The sequence continues at coordinate 30,495,423 of NC_081844.1, forward strand.
TACTGATTCCCCTGCTCTGGGGCTCGCCCTTCCACTCCTGATCCTGGGACAGCCCCTGAGACAAACCGATAGTCAAAGGCAGCTCCCTCGCCTGAGTTCTGGAAGGTGGTGGGGCCGGCCTAACTCTGAGCGGTTCGCAGTGGGGGGCGTGGAGGCCCACCAGTGACTCAGAGCTAGAGCTTGGACCCTGCTGGGCACTTTGGGGGCACAGTTACCCAGCGAGGCCCGGCTCCTGCCCTTGAGGGGCTTTGGGGCTTTGTCCTGAGGAAGGTCTCCTGGCCCAGAAGGGAGGCGGTGGGGAGGGAGAGCGTAGGGGTGAGTGTGAGGGCGGAGAGGTGGTCCAGCACCAGGTGTCCTCGGCCCCACTGCCCACTGCCAGCATCACCAGCTTCCCTTCCCCGGGCCAAGGCCGCGGGAGGTCTCCTGAGGGTCAGAGTTGCGCAGGATGAACACTCAGGTGGGGCAGGGCAGAGAGAGGCCCTGGGCAGCCTCAGGCCCCAGGAGACCCCGCCTCGGCCTGTGCGCTTCGCAGTCCTGGGTCATAATCACCCCTTTATGCTCCCTGCTCTGCGTGGGTACACAAGGCTGGCTCATGGATCGCGTGACCCACGCCCCGGCGCCTGGCTGGAATGGGCGCCCACTCGTCCCCCATTAGCACAGGCTGGGGTCCCCCAGTGGCTGCCCAGCAGACTGTATGAGGCCCTGAGAGGGTCGTTCACTTTCCTGAGATCCCAGTGGCCAAGGAAGGACAGTCATGTGATTAAATATGGGCTCTGGACTCAAGGTCCAGAGGAGCCAGGACCCAGCTGGGGACCTGGGGCAAGTGCCTAGGGCAGGGGTGGGCAAACTTTTTGACTCGAGGGCCACAATGGGTTCTTAAACTGGACTGGAGGGCCGGAACAAAAGCATGGATGGAGTGTTTGTGTGAACTAATATAAATTCAAAGTAAACATCATTACATAAAAGGGTACGGTCTTTTTTTTTCAATAGTTTTATTCATTTCAAACGGGCCAGATCCGGCCCGCTGGCCGTAGTTTGCCCACGGCTGGCCTAGGGCCTCCTCTGTGAGCCTCAGTTTCCTCATCTTTGAAAGGGGGCATACCCCTCCCCCCCAAAACTGGCTGCTGGGTGGTGGACAGCTCAGCACCTGGCACAGAGAAAGCTCTCAGCTGACGGCTGGGCAGGACCCTCCCTGGACCCTGGTTCCAGGTCCCGGGGCTGCTCCTTTCCTTCCTCTCCAGCCCTGGCCGAGCCTCATTTGCTGCCTGTTATTCCCTACAGCTCCCACCAGAGGCTATTCCCGTCTTCACAGCCACACCATCTTCCGGGAACTCGGGCACTGTGGTATCCCGCAGCCCCAACGCGCCTACCTCGGTTTCCCTTTCTTGACAGTGGCAGGGCTGGTGCCCCAGGCTGCTTTCCTGAAGGAGGCGCAGGGAGACTTGGCTGGATGCCAACCTGGCCACGTCTCTTCCTGCCCAGAGCTGCCTGGGGCTCCTTGCTGTCCTGTGTTTCTGCCCTAATCTCTTCCCATCTCTCTCCTAGGGCCTCTAGGTACTGCTTCTTGCTGTTTCTTGTTGGATGACACCCACCCCCATTTCCATTCACCTTTTAGTTCTTAGCCAAGTAATAATATTAACATTAAACCTGGAGGCAGAGAGATCCAGGCAAGGGAACAGCCAGTGCAAAGGTCCTGGGGCAGGAGCATACCTGTTTGTTGGAGAAACAGTGAGGAGGCCATTGTGGTTGGAGTAGGTGAGCGAGTGGGGAGAGGGCAGGGAGGGACAGGGGCAGGTCCTGCAGGACCTTCTGGGTTGGGGGAAGACTTGGGCTTTTATCCCAAGGGAGGTGGGTAGCCCAGAAGGGCTGTGGACAGAGGAGGGATGGGATGTGACCCAGGTTCTCACAGGGGTCCTTTGGCCTTGGGGTGAGGACAGACTATGGGGGGTGAGGGTGGCAGTGCGTTGGCTCAGGTGGGTGATGATGGAGCTGGACCAGGAAGACGCAGAAGTAACCGTGGGCATATTGGGGATAGGTTTTGAAGGCAGAGCCGACAGGACTTGTTATATTCTCCCCAGGTCCCTTGCAGATGACCCCACACTCGGGGACTCTTAGGAAGCAGGAGGGTTGTGGCTTTGCAGGGTCTTAACCTCTGTCATAGCGAGTTCCTCCCGAGTTCACGGGGGCTGAAGAGGCACTGTCACTTTCTATCTCCCGAGGGGTGACTGACCCTCTCCTCTCCGATTCTGTCCTGGGTGCCCACCCTCATTCCTGCTTCATCATCCAGGCCTCGAAAGCTCCCCACGCTGTGCCCTCTCCCTCCCCACACCCGACCCCAGCAGGCTGGGTTAGAGGGAGTCGGGAGCTCCCGGCCCCGCCCGCCTGCACCTGGATTAGCCCATCCTGCCGGGACATCAGAAGGCACGGGCCCAGCGAGGCCGGGGCTGCAGGAGCCAGGGGGTAATGGGAGCTGCCTGTTTAGGAGGCGCTACCCCTGGCTCCCGTGGGCTGTGGAGAGTGGGGGAAGCAGCTGTAGCTCGGGCCCCTACACCGGGCCTTTCCTGCAGGTGGCCCCTGCCCTTGCCAGCTGGTATTCTAGGTGGGGAGACGGAGGCTGGAATAGGATGTGACTCCCCTGGGGGCCCATCATAGGCCGGGCAGCCCTGCATTCGAGCCCCTCCGTGCTGCAGGCTTGCTGCGCTGCCTTGGTTTCCCCAGAGGCTTGCTGAGGGCCCACCCAGCTAACCAAAGCGGTCTGGGCCTAAGCCCTCTCCCCAGATGTGGTCAAGCAGATGTGCATCTGTGGGTGGGGCCAGCTGCTCTGGTCGGTCTGGCCTCAGCGGGGCCTCCACCTTCCTCATCGGCCACTTTTACTCTTAAAGGTCCCATGGCTGGGGTACAGAGCAAGGGGCTGTGCTCGAGTTCCAGTTTCTCCAGCTGCCCAGTCCCCGACGGGTTGTGTCTGAGTGCGTATTATAGTCTGTGTACATGCCTGTCTGCACGTATGTGTGGGTCAGGGGATCTGGCTCTGTATGTCTGGATTACTGTCTGGCTGTGTGGAAGCGTGGTGTGCTGTGTGACCTGTCTCTGTAGCCTGACTGTGTGCACGCATCTCAGCCTGGGGTCCGTGTGTTAGTTTACCTTCCCGTGTACCGCAGATCTCTGACCTGATTCCATATTTCTATTTCGCTGCAGCCCAATCATATACCTGTATTGCTTGCCTGACTGCCTGTGTGTGTCTGTTGTCTGGCTGTGTCTCTGATCTGACTGTGCTAGTGGTCTGACTGTGGATGTGTATTGTCTGCCCCACCGTGACCCTACCTGTGTATTTTGTCTGACTGTGTTTGTCTGAGGCCTGATTTTGTTCCTGTCTGTGTTTGTGGTCTGACTGTGTGCAAGTGTTCTTTGCCTGCCTGTGACCCTGTGTGAGTTTCTTGTCTGCTGTGTGTCTGTGGCCTCTGTGTGGACCTGTGCATCTCTGATCTGCCTGTGCTGGCAGCCTGGCCATGTACGCGTAGTCCCTGCCCCACTGTGATGCTGTGTGTGTATGTTATCTGACTGTGTGTGCCTGAGACCTAATTTTGTGCCTGCCTGTGTTCGTGGTCTGACTATGCGCACATTTTATTTGCCTGACTTTGCGTGTGGCCCCATCTCTGTTGCCTGACTGTGCAGCCATCTGTGGCTGTTTCTGGTCTCCCTGTCTGTCTGTGGTCTGACTGAGTGCCTGTCTATGGTTTGACTGGGTAGATTCCTTCTTTGAGTGTGTTCTGACTGCACGTCAGTTACTAGTCTGACTGTGTGCAGCTTGAGCCCCTCTACCTCCACCCCCCATCCCAGCTTCCTCACCCTCTACCCTGGGTCATGACCTGCCACCACCCAGTCTCCCCTGGGGCCGCTCCATGGCTGGGCGAGGTGACCGCAGCAGGGTATTTTGGGAGCCAGATGATAGGGGCTGCCCCATCATTATGTGGCACTCGACCCTGTGGCCATGGCCCAGACACACCCAGGGTGCGGCCTGGGGTGGGTGCAGGGTTGCCCTGGCCAAAGGGCCTTATCCTTGGGTCTCTCCCTGCCCCCCCAGCCCTCTGCCGTGACTCTGGCCAAAGTGGAGACTGGGGAGGGGGCCAGCCAGGGTTCTGCTCTTGCAACAAGGGATCCTTCTGCCTTTAGAAGAGTTTAGGTTCTTGTGGGAGAAACAGACGCTGAGTGATTACCATTCCATTTAATTTACCAACTAGGGTATATGTTGTGGAGGATGGTCTTAGTCATTTCTGAGGCCGTGGGATGTGGAATGGGGTGGGGGGCTGACCTTCGGGGGGCAAAGAGGGTTCCAGGGGAAGTGACAACTGAGCTGAGACTTGTCATGTGTTGGGAGGGAGGGGACAGCATTTCTGGCCGAGGGCACAGCAGGGGCAAAGGCTTGTAGGGGAGACTGGGCTCAGGCGGTGTGGCTGTCAGCAGGAGCGGCTTCCTCCAGGGGTGGCGGGAGCCACAGCAGGTGGGAAAGCAGGGCAGGACCAACAGGTGTGTGCTTGGAGGATCTGACGTGGCCGAACGGGCTGGGTCATAGGACAGTGGGCAGGGTTAGCTGGAACCTCATCCTTCCGGAGTTCCAGGCTATGTGGGGGAGAAATTGGGTGTTCAGAGCACATGCTAGAGCTGTTGTTCAATTCTGGTGTGGGGCTTGGCTGGAGTCAGGGCTTCTGTCCAGATCTGGGGTTCAGTCTGGTGTTGGGACTCCGCGGGGTGTGGGGGCTGCTGTAACAATACCAGAGACTGGGTGGCTTATAAACAACAGACATTTATTTCTCACCGTTCTGCGAGCTGGAAGTGCAAAGTCAACGTGCGGGCAGGTCTGGTGTCTGGTGAGAGACATTGTCTTCTTGCTGTGCCCTCGCAGAGTGGAAGGGGTGAGGGAGCTCTCTGGGGCCTCTGTCATCAGGGCACTAATCCCATTCAGGAGGGCTCCACCCTCATGACCTAATCTTCACCCAAAGGCCCCGCCTCCTAATACCATCACATTGCGGGTTAGGATTCCAGCATGCCTTTGGGGCAGGGACACAAACGTTCCGTCTGTAGTCGGGGCTCAGCACTTTCTCTCCACCCGTCATCACCCTAGGTCCCTCCCCTATCGTCTGTAATCCTGTCTTCCCCATCCTGTGACCCTTCTGCTGACCCCTTCCTCCTGCCGCCTCCTCCAGGAAGGCCTCCCGGATTCCCCTGCTCCCCTCTCATGACCCCTCCCTTGTTTCTGCAGACGCTGCCTCATCTGACGATTGGCTCGGCTCGACTCCTCTCTGTGAGGGACTGGGGCCATCCCCCCCTCCAGGGTGGAGGGTGGAGGTTGCAGGTCACTGCCAAGCATGGCGCCTGCCTGGGGCCCTGGTGTGGCGTCTGTGATTGGTACCGTGGGCCTCCTTGTGGTCTTGCTGGTCGGAGGCTGCACAGCAGAAGGTAAGAGCCCGGCGCAGGGTGTGCGGGTGTCTGAGCACGCATTTATGTGTGCCTGTGGGAACGCTTGTCCTCCCCGGGGCTCCTGGTTTTGGCAAGTGGAGCCTCTGTGCTCCATGAATGTTACTGAGTAAAATGCCTACTATGCACTGAGTCCTGAGAGATTCAGAGGTAACTAATAACGATGGTGTTATTAAAGCAATAACAGTAATGATGATAATGTCTGCTTCCCCAGCATCGACTCTGTACCAAGGCCAGAGCTAAATACAGACTTACCAGCTTCATCTCCCTCCAGCCTCTCAAAACCCAGCATGTCAATTCTATTACCTTCCATATTTTCCCATGAGGGAAACCTAAGGCTCAGAGTAGGCAGGGACTTAATTGAAGTCCCTCACTCCTGAGTGAGCCAAAGAGTTACCTTCCCTTGCTGCAGGTAGAAACACCAGCACCCAGGTGGCAGACACACAGGCATCCAAACCTTTCCAGGCAGAGCCAGGGGAGGCTTCTTAGGAAAGAGAGGGCATTGGAAGTGGGGCTTTGTGGGTTTGTAGGAGTTTGCTGGTGGAAAGGGCATTCCTGGTGAAGGTGTTAACACATGGAGGTGAGGAAAGAGGTAGGTGCAGTTTGGAGATGGGCAAGGCTGTGTTTCTGGCAGTAACATGAATAGGATGAGAGTCAGTTGTGGGCCTAGCACCAAGATCTGACCCACTATGAAGGGTCTAGAGGAGGCATCACTCAGACCCATGGGGACACAGTGTCAGGCCAGAGGGAAAGAAACGGATCTTTGATCAGGCTGGTTTTGCTGAAGACCTGCTGTGTGACCTTGGGCTAGTGACTCAGCTGCCGTTTCCTCCTTGATTGAATGAGACTCATAACATTATCCCTGTCCCACCAGCATTCTTGTGACAAAGACACATGATAAGCCCTCTATGCTGCGTGGCACATAGTAGGCCCACAGTCCCACGTTACCACAAGCATAGTAGTTATTGCTGCTAGGTAAGAACACCAGAGACACACACAGCTGTCTCGTCCATTGGTGCTTTTTCTCGTTTTCACATTGTTTTTAATTAAGTGCCTAACACATCAGATCAACCACCATAATCTGATGAAATGAATGCTGTTATCACCATCCCGGTTGTACAGATGGGGAAACTGAGGCACAGCCAGGTTACAGTACAGCCCAGAAGTGGCCATGCTCAGAATTGAACCTGGGCTGCCTGGCCCCAGAGCCTGAGTTCCCCACCTTGGTATGAAACTGCCTCCAGTCCAAAGTCCAGGCATGGCTGGGCTGTGATGTGTGCAGTCCCCACCAGGGCAGGGCCTGCGCCTTCCTGGGCTCTATTCCCTGCAGTGGGAATGGCCTCTGTTATCAGGGCACTAATTCCATTCAGGAGGGCTCCACCCTCATGACCTAGTCATCACCCAAAGGCCCTAAGAATTTTTAGTTTTTCATTCATTATTTAACAGGGTTTCTCCCTGTGGGCACTGCTGACATTGAGGCCTGGTCATTCTTTGGGAGGGGGCCGTCCTGGCTACTGTGGGGGGTTGAGCACCATTCCTGGCCCTACCCACTCGATGCCAGGAGCACCCCCAATGTGACAACTACAGATGTCTGCCGACAAAAACGCCCCCTCCCCCAGTTGAGAACCACTGATTTAAGTACACTGGTTGGATTAATACGTATTTACTGCTCGCCATTTTGCTCCACTGATAATTGCCAGCTTTGGCCTCAGCCCCGTTTTCAGGTGGGGAAACTGAGGCCACAAAGTGGCCATTGTGATGAGGGATGGAGATCACAGACTTCTAGTCCTGGGCTCCAATCCTGGCTCGATCATGTGACCTGGGAGGGACTGTGTTCTCATTCACATAAGCACCTACCCTGTGTCAGGCACCGGGTTAGACACCGAGAAAAAGCAAACATCTCACCCCTTAGGGAGCGGCTGATCTGGCCTGGGAGGGAGGGTGGTGGACATGCCCAGCGGGGAGATGAGGGCATGGGGGGGGCGGGGGGGGCGGGGGGGAGGTCACAGTGAGTGGGTGTCATCTGTGCAGAGGCTTGAAGGAGCTGAGGAGTGCCACTCACAGGGACCTGGGGAAGTGCCCCAAGCAGAGGGAATAGCCTGTGCAAAGGCCTGAGGCAGGACCCGGCCTGGTTTGTTGGAGAAACAGCCAAGAGGTCTGCGTGGCTGGAGCAGGGAGAGGAAGTGAGGGCAGGGAGGGGAGGGGTAGGCTGTGCAGAGCTGTGTGGGCCTGGGCTTTATCTCTAGGGAGGTGAGCTGGAGGGCTGTGGGTAGAGGAGGGGCTGCAGCTGACTCACTGGCACCCTCTGGTGGCTCCTGTGGGGAGGACAGACCTTTGTGAGCCACCTTAGGAGCTGAGGGACCAGGTGGGCGATATGGGTGTGACCCAGGATGTCAGCATCTGGCGTGTAGCAGGAGCTGGCTCAGTGGGTGTTCCCTTTGTGAGTTATTATTACTGTGTGACTTTAGGCGTTGGTAGTGGGCTAGATGCAAACCCAGGTCTCCGTCTTCAGGGCTGGGACACCGTGACCCCAGTAGCTGGGTCTGTTTAGCAGGAGCCCTGCCATCTGGGGCCCGGCAGGGGGGCGATGGGCACCAAGATTGGCACTGCCGGCTTCAGGGATTGGCCGAGGTCCTCGGGGAGAGATTTGAGGTGGGGGCTGTCAGGCTGCACAGAGCCGGGGGAGCAGCCAGCGCCGGGACGAGGGATTTCGGCTGTGGAAATGGCTCCTGGTCCTGGGGGCCTTCCCAGGATGCTGTGAGCCGGCCCAGCAGAGCTGAAGAGGACAGTGGGTGGGTCTCTGGATCTGGCGCCGGATTCTTCTCTGCGGAATCTGAAGTGGAAAAACAGAAATCAGGCTTTCCCAGCCTCCGTGCTGCTGGCATCACCACTCGGAACCTCAGTCTCTTCCTCTAAGAAACGGGGCATCTGGAGTGCTCTCAGCAATGAAGACCCACAGCCCCAGTTATCAAGCCTGCTGTTGGCAGGGCTTGGGAGCCAGAGAGAGCCGGGTTGGAATCCCAGCTCTTTGCCCATCACCAGCTGGGTGACCCCAGGAGGGTCACTCATCCTTTCTGGGCCTCCGTTTTTCCCGTCTGTGACACGGGTAGAAGAATAGTGCTCAGCCCCACCAGGCCTAGCACAAGATCAGCGCTTGCTGGCACAAACTGCAGCTATACCCAGTGCATATTTCTTGGGTCCCGGGCTCCTTTGCCAAGAAGAGGAGGGGAGAGAAGGAGAGTATCCGAGCGCCCACAGGAATTTTCTAGTGGTGGATGCAGTGGCTAGAGAGCTCTCCTGGGCTGGCCGGGATCTTGGCGCCACCGGGAGAGGCCGAGAAGGCGTCGGGCAGGGAGGGGGAGCCCAGGGGCGAGTAGGCAGCTTCATCGGGCCTGGCGTTAATACGCATCCAAGTCAAGAGCCCCCTTTTCTCAGGGGTCACTGGGCACAGAGAGGGGGTATGATGGGGTCCCGGAGAGTGGGCTGCCCGTACCCACCCTGCCCTGTGGCACATAGCCGGGTATTTCAGCCCAGTGGCATCAGGGCCGTGATGGGGACACCAGGCAGTGGTGGCCACGCCAAAGGGGTTCTTGACCCAGCCTGCTGCAATCTGAGAAGGCTCTCAGGGTAGGTGCTGGCCCAGCTGAGGTTGGAGCTGCCAGACGAAGGGAGGAGAGGAGGAAGGGACTCCAGGGGAGAGGAGGAGCAGTGCTCCCCCTCGGTCCGCTTCCCCGGATTGGTGGGTGTTGGGGGTGTCCCAGCTCCGATAAACAGCTGTGCCTCCCGCAGCTGCTCTGCCCTTCCGTCCAGTGGCTCTGAGGGAGCATTTTCCCAGAAGTGAGACTCCTGACCTGGCCGCAGTGATTTTCCCCGTGACTTGGCTGAGGGACCCCTACGGCCCTAGTCACCATTCCTGAGGCTCAGAGGAGGGGCAGCCAGCAGCCAGGGCCAGGGAGGCGGCCCAGCCCAGGCTCAGGCCCAGCCCAGGGCTCAGTGCGGAGCAAAACATCTACGTCAGGCTCAAGGCTGGAGGTGAGAGGAGCGTAAGATGTCTGGGGGACAGAGAGGCCCCGGTTCAAATCCAGGTGCTCCCCTTTCTGAGCGGGGTGACCTTGTGCAGGGCTGTTAACCGTCCTGAATCTGTGTAGTCCCGTCTGTACAACGGGATTGCCTGTCACTGCCTCGGAGGGATACACAGGAGTCGGATGAGGTCACACTGGCCACACGCGGTGGGTCTGCCCATTTTCAGGGGAGATGCCAGCATGGACACATGTCGCATCAGTGGGAGCCGAGCCTTGAACGAGGGAGGTGAGGCCCGTCAGGTCACTGCTGGGCACTCTGTTTTGCCCAAGCCCAGCCGGAGCGGTGAGAGGGGTAAACTGGGCGCCCGGACGTGGAACCGGAAGCTTCCTTGTGCTTTTTGGTGCTTCTGAGCAGCTAGATGTTTCCAGCGGAAACCTGGTGGCCCGCTGCTCTCTCCGCCGGTTTTGAGGCCCAGTATTGCTGTAGTTGGAGTTGTTTAGCCCCTTTCTGCCTCTCCTCAGACCCCAAACTTTTACTTAATAGTTTTCTTTAATTAGCTTACCTTTTTATTCAATCCTTTAAAATTTTTTAAAATTCTCTTTAAATAGTTCTAAATCTAAAAATGGTACCTCCTTCCTCCTGTGTCTAGCCACATGGCTTTTGTCCCTGGAGGAAGCCACTATTTCTAAATTCATTCTCTCTCTCTCTCTCTCTTCCCCTTTTCATTTTTCTTCTCACACAAATGATAGCATTCACTGCACTTTTTTAGCCCTTTTTTTTTTCATTTCATGATATGTCTGGCTGTTTTTTCCCCTAACAGTTCATTTGAAAAGCATCCTTGTTTCTTTTTTTACAGCTGCATAGTATTTCACTTCATGCTGAGCCCAGTATTCACTTAATCACTCCCCTTTGGTTGGGAATATAGATTACTCCCCTCAGGCCCTCGTATGTGCAGTCCTTGAGTCTGCCGGTAAAAATCTCAGCAGTAACTGAATTCGTTTTATGAGATACCTTGTAGTTGGACTGTGAATGGAAATTCAGTACCCCTTCGGGCAATTCAGAGGTTACCGTGAAAAGTCAATAAAAAGGAAACAATGTTATTAAACTCTGGCTGGGTGCTGCCACCTGTCCTGGGTACAGAGTTGAGGCTTCTAAGGATGTTACAGACATAGTAGCTCCCAGGTGACACTTTCGTGGAGAGACGATGTCAGATCATTGTGAGGGGCAGACAGCGTGGGCACAGCGCCAGCCTGCTTCAGACCCCTCCTCAGCTGCGTGTGTCTGAAGCAAGTGTCTTGTGTGGTCAGTGCCTCGGTTTTCTGATGTGTGAAATGGGAATTATGATGGCCTTGCCCCTCAGCACTGTCAGAAGGATTAGGTGGCACTCATCTTAGATGTTACTAACCTGCTTGGTGCCTCAGTTTACCCACATGTCTCACTAGGGGATTAGACCAAGTTATTTCCTGCCAAGTCTTTTCCAGACTAAAGACCCTTCAGGGTTTGGCCAGTCACCACTGGGTGGCCTCCAGGTGCTGAATTTGGGGACCTCAGAATCTCGGGGGGTCTCCCCTTCCACCCTCCCCTGTGCACTGAGCGGGTAAACCCACATGAGGCTGTGTCCACATACAAGTGTGTGTGTGGCTGCTGTTCCAGGTGGTGGTTGGTGAGGCAGGGCTGTGCAGACCCCGGGGTACCCACAGGTACCTTGCAGGGGTGGGGGTGGGGGCGGGGGGAGGAGCAATCAATGGCAGCGTTTCTTCACCGTCCTCCTCTCCAGGCCTCCTGTTGAGCTCATGTGGTAACTCCGTGGCCAGGCAGGGGGGCTGAGGGGGCATGTTTGTGTGGCCCCATGAGGTCCTGGCCACTTACCTGGGCCCACTGGAGCCCCTCTTTTTCCTGCTCTATCCCCAGAGCCCCCCAGGTTCATCAAAGAGCCCAAAGACCAGATAGGCGTGTCGGGAGGTGTGGCCTCCTTTGTGTGTCAGGCCACGGGTGACCCCAAGCCACGGGTGACCTGGAACAAGAAGGGGAAAAAAGTCAACTCGCAGCGCTTTGAGGTGAGTCGGGGGTGTGGGGAGGTAGCCTGGGGCCGCAGCGGCTCAGTCATGGAAGTTGTCACAGAAATGTCCCCCAGACGTAACGTGGGCAGCCAGGGCCGGGCAAGCCGGGCTGGGCACCCTGTCCAGCGGGACCCTTCTCCCACTCACTCCCGCCATGTGGTCCCCCCACCTGCCCAGTAAGGGCCCTGCCAGGCTGGCTTGCTCTGCCCCCTTGTGCTGTGTGGCCCCGAGCAGGGCCTTGCCCTCTCTGAGTCTTATCTGACACTCAGACTCACAGCCAACACCACTGCTCACAGAAAGGAATCTGGACACAGGCACATCCAACACACCTTCACATGCCAGTCACACATGCTCAATGTGCATGGCACACACCCATGTACACATAACCCTCTTTACTTGTACATACCCCGGCCCAGTTTTCTGCCTGCAGTGTATACACGTAGGACATCCTCACACAGGTGTGTACAGCCCCCAGCTCCCCTCCCTGGACCCCTGGGACCCCAGCCTGGCCCTGACCTCTCTTCCCTGCCCACGGCAGACGATCGAGTTTGACGGGAGTGCGGGGGCCGTGCTGAGGATCCAGCCGCTGCGGACGCCTCGGGATGAGAACGTGTATGAGTGCGTGGCCCAGAACTCCGTTGGGGAGATCACGGTCCACGCCAAGCTCACTGTCCTCCGAGGTATTGGGTTCCCCCGTGTCGGCGGGGAGGCACTGGGCCCGAGGCTTTGGGGACAAACACCAAAAGCATCTGCGAAAGTCTTGCTTTGGCTTCTCTCTTCTCTAGCCCCGAATACCACTGAGCCCAGAGCCTGCTGATGGGCTTTAGTAAGCATTTGCAGCAAAGAGGCGCCTTCAGAGACTAGAGCCATCCTCATTTTTTATATCAGTCATGCTCTTCTGGTTACAAGAGGCTGACTGAACCCAAATGGGTCAAGTAAGAAAAAGAGTTCATTGGTTCATGTCATGAAAATGTATGTGTCCAGCTTCAGGTTCAGCTGGATCCAGGAGCTCATACAAGGGTTCTCAGAGCTCACCCTCTGCCTCCGGGCTGATTTTCTTCTACATATATCCCCAGATGCCTCAGTAACTCCAGGCTTCCAAGCCCCCACCCAAAAGGGAGGACCAAATAGCCCAGGACGGGTGCACCTGGCCCAGCTTGCCCATGCCTGAGCCAGTGACTATGGCTGGAGGAACAGAGGACTCCGAAGGGCAGAGCTCTCCCTGGAGTCGAGGGTGTGCCAGTCCCTTAGACACAGTCCCTTAGGGCAGAAACAGCTGCACCCCCCCCCCCCACACACACACACACTTCCTCATACACTCACACGAATCCTTTGGTAACACTCCTTCAGTAGGCTGTTTGCTGGTCTTTCAGGTGGGCTGGGGGTGGGGCACAAGAAAATGGCTTCCTCATTATAAACCAGCAGCATTCAGACAGCCTTGCCACAAATCCCTGCCCAGCTGCTCTCTACTGCCTTCTCTCTCGCAAGGTGGTTTTAGCCCAGGGGCTGCAGCTTGAGTTCAAATCCTGGCGCTGCCACTCTGAGGCTGTGTGACCTTGCATAAGTTAATGAACCTCTCTGGGCTGCAGTTTCCTTCTCTCCAGAGTGGGATAATAATGATGCTCAGCACAAGGGATGGTTTCATGGATGAGATGAGCGGTCGCTACAAGTGAGAGGCTCATGCAGTGCTACTCGGGGAATGAGCACTTGACCAAGTCTGTCTGTCTGATATTATTATTATTATTGTCATTGTTATTATTCTCGTTTGAACAAGCCAGCTTGGCCACCAGCCATTCTGCAGCTCTCAGGTGGGTGGGTTGCTCCTGTCACCTGCAGGGACACCCTGACCCTCACAAGTATGAGCCACAGTCGGCAGTTAAGTGGGAGGTGGCCCCACATGTGGCTCTTCCAGCGCCCTCCAGGGCGGTAGCGCTATGGTCAGCTTGGAGCCCTGGGAGGAGGCATCCCATTGGCCCAGGGCACTTTGTCCCTGACCCTGGTGTGTGGCCTCTGCAGGGTCCCGCGCTCAGAAGCTCTGCTGTGACCATCCGGAAACCCTTAATAACTTTTAAACTAGAGGCCTCATCCCTTCATGTGGCCTGGGTCCTGGAGCCTGTCCTGCAGGGGAGGAGAGAAGAGGGAGGAGGGAGAGGGGCGGGGGGATGGGGGAGGAAGGAGGGGAGAGGGGGAAGGAGGGAGGGAGGCGTCCCAGGCCTGGCCCGCCTTGCTCCTCCCAGCAGATATTTTTGCCCTGACCTTTCCCGGGCATAGCGGGAACAGCCTGCCTCCCCGTGCCCAGTGCCGGCCTCCATTGTAAGCTCTCAGAGAGTTAAGAGAACAAGCTGCGAATCTATTAAGTGCCCCGGGCGTCTGGGAAGGCTACGTCTCTGGTCTCTGCTCCCCGCCCCCGTCAAGGCCTCCCTGGCTCTCTGTGCTCCAGCTGCTAGAAGGACGCGAGCTTGGCTGGGCACGCGGCCCAGGTATTTGACCCAGGAGCCTGGCCTCCCCGGCCCCAGGCCCTGAGCGCCCCCACCCTCCGCCCCCTTTCTGAGCGTGGAACATCTGAGCTGCTGGGCCGGCATCCCCTGCCTCTCCCTCCCTCCCGCCCGCCATCTCATTGTGGACTCCACTCACGCCTCCCACGCTGTTGTTTTAATTAAACTCCGAGGAATAGGGCACAATGTGGTGCGTGATGAACAATTTTGTTTAATTAGGAGCTCGCAGTAACGTCAGGCGGCCGCGGCCTTCCCCGGCACCCACGTGCCTGCTCCCACCCTGGCTGGCTGCCACCCACTCATGCTCAGGGGGACCCCAGCAGAGCTGCGTGCACATGGGAAGTGCTAACATGTGTGGGTACGGCTGCCTACATGTGTGAACATGCATGCACACCTATGGAAACAGGAGCACAGAGGGCTGCAGGCAGACCAGCCTCCCTCATGCGCAGGCCAGCTCCCCGAGCCAGGCATTGCGGCCCTGTTGTTTGGGCATCAGCCTCGTGCTGTTCTCGGTACTAATGAGAACCACCTCTGGGGCCTGAACCACCTCAGACAGGGTCCTCCTGCTCCCGATAGCTCCAGGCCTGGTTTGGGGGTTCTGCAGCTGCCATCCCAGCCTCCTCCGGGCTCACCCCGGCCTGGCTGTGTCCTGCCTGTCTGACCTGGCCCAGGTGCGTGTCTGTCTGAGCCTCGGTTTCCCCCTATGAAATAGGCCCGCTCTCTGAGGAGGGCAAAGGGAGGCACCTACACAGAGACTGGCACGTAGTTAGCGTTCAGGACTTGGGACCGGGGCCACTTGCCCTCCCTGCAGCGCCCCCTGCATGGGCCGCAACCACAGCCCTCTGTTCCACGGAGGGAATAGGGTGCCGTGGCTCCATCCAGGGTGGCTGTGCCAAGCCCTACCCTGGAGGGGTGGCGTGTGATGACTGGGCCTTTGCCCTGTTTTCCCATCTCTGTCCTCAGAGGACCAGCTGCCCCCCGGTTTCCCCAACATCGACATGGGCCCCCAGCTGAAGGTGGTGGAGAGGACGCGGACAGCGACGATGCTGTGTGCTGCCAGCGGCAACCCTGACCCCGAGATCACCTGGTTCAAGGACTTCCTGCCCGTGGACCCCAGTGCCAGCAACGGGCGCATCAAGCAGCTGAGATCAGGTGAGTGCAGGTGGCAGGAGGATCTGGGAGCTATACAGGGCAGCAGGGGGAGGGCAGCATCTCCAGGGCCCGGGCCCTGTGGGCTGATGGGAGGTAGAAAGGCGGAGATGGGGGGCAGCCGTGGGGGGCATTGACGATAGGTGTGTCTTCCAGTGGGGATATAATGGGGCACAGATTGGCAGGCGTGGTAGAGCTGTGGCAGATGATAGGAGGAGAGTTCTTTATTGCTGAGTGGGCACATAATGGGCCGTTTTGCACAGTGAGTTCCCAGCGAGGCACAGAGGATGGTGGCTGTCTGCAGTGCCCAGCAGTGAGGACACAGGGGGGCAGACAGGCAGAGAGGATGGGAGCCACGGGAGGTGGCCTAGGGAGAGGGTCTTCTGTGCTAAAGTAGTAGGCGTCTCCAGAGGACAGAGTGAGGCATAGGCAGGTAAGGTGTGGGGAACCATGGGGAGCTGCAGGCACAGTGTCTCCAAGCGGAAGCAGTAAGGAAGCTATGGGCAAAGGCAGGCAGAGGATGGTGGTGAGGTCTGTCTTTATGGGGCACAGACAGGCAGCCTAGCCTGCTTGTCTAGGCCCGGGCTGGGCTAGGGGACCTTGGGGCAGAGCACAGGCCTCGGTCACCTCAGGGATGCAGCACAGTCGTCTCGGCTTAGCACCCACGTGCCCCATCTGTGAGTCCACGTGTCTGGGGGCTGTGTGTGTCTTGTGTCCGTTTTCCCCTGCTTCATGACTTGTCCATGTGTTTGTCTGGGCTCACTGTGTGATCTGACGTGTGGCACACGCAGCCATGTCATCAGCACATGGTTCGCCTTCTCCCTCCCAGGGCAGAGCTTGTCTGTGCACATCTCAGCCACACGTGTACCCATGTGACAGTCCCTTCCGTGCACCTGTACCCAGTGCAGTCCCCCCACGTGCACGCATCTCGGGCCACAGCCCCCTAGTCCTTGTGCGTGCAGACGCGGGTGGTAGGGCTGTGCCCATGTGCACTCACACATGTTTCAGTCCGTTGTGGGTACACACGTTGGAACACGCCTCTTTTTGCTTTCTCTCCCTTTCCTCTGAGGACTCCACCTGGGAGCCACCCGTGCCTAAGGCCTCCCCATCGTTCTCAGTGCCCCTTACTCACTGCCCGGCCACATCTTCCCAGGAGCCTGTCCGCCCACCCTCTGCTTTCTGTTTCCCTCCCCAGGGAAGACCCAGGCCCTGAAGAAGGGCGGACATTAAGACCAGAATTTCTGCACCTGGGAGAGAGATAGCCTGACCCGCCACCCCCCCACCCCCGACCTGTCCAGAGATATTGCAGCTTTGGGGGTTCAGCTGGGGGAGTGATGGCAACCTTGGGAATCCAGTTGCTTCCCTGCTGGCTTCCACCATCGTCTCCCCTATAGAGTGAAGTGATTAAGAGCATGGACCTCAGGACCTGATGCCGGGGTCAGGTGTCAGCTGTGTCCTAGAGCAGGTCCTCTCTGAGTCTCGGTCCCTGGCGCTATTGTGAGCGGCCCAGGATGGAACGCCTGGCACATAGTAGGTGCTCAGTGAACATACGCTGCCTTATGAATCCTAATAAATCTGATTACTCTGCCTCTCCCTCCGCACCCGCACCCACGAGTTTACAGGCGTCTGCACAACCACCCGTTAATGATCCTGTTCTCTCTTTCTTGTCCCTCTGTTGTAAACGTTCAGAAACCTTTGGTAAGTCTCATTTCTTCACCATGTCAACAACTAACATTCCCTCTGTGTCCCCCGTCCCTTCCCCTCAGACTAACAGCCACCGTGACCGTAACTGTGACCCACTCCGCGTGGCATGTTTACTAACCCAGCCCTCCCCCGCCAGGCGCCAGGGAGCTGCAGAGAGAGGAGCCCAAAGGGGAAAGAGGAAAAAAGGCCACACGGGGCCATTCCATCCCCAGGTTGGGTGCTGAGGGGAAATCAGGAGCTTTGCATACAACAACCCACCTGCCCCATTCTGGGCCTTGGCACTGCTGGAAAAAGGCGAAGTGACAGAAGCCCCGGGGGCCGGGGCTGCAGTGAGACGGGGGTTTTCCAACTGGGCTGATCATGGGCACTGCTCATCCTCTTTTCCCAGCATCTAGCCTGAATTCCCTGAAATCGGTTGCTGGGCTAATTCTTACTAAGTTGAGAATGACTGGTAGCGGCCCATGATTTTTCCTTCTTATGTTTCTTTGGCTACATCTTTTTCCTCTCACTACAGTGGCCATGGTCTGTTTGGGCATCTTGGGAAGAAGTCCTGTTCGCTAGCCTCTAGCTTCTACCATCGTAATCTATGTGTCGTGAAATAGCCCAAAGCAAGGGCTGACCCAGACTCCCAACTGCCCTAGATTCTAGTTCTCCACATTGCAGCCTTAGGCAAATTCTCATTTCTTCTCTGTAAAGAGGAGAGAGTGGCCTTGTCAGGTTGAGGATTTTGTAAGAGAGAACAGGGTGGTTCCAAAAAGTTTAGGCTAGAGAGCCCCCAACCTGATAGGCTGGATAGCTGAGTTCAAGGCCCACTCCTGCCTTTGACTCATAGTGTGACAATTCCCTGGCCCTTCTGGGCCTCAGTTTGCCTACCTGTAAAATGGGCCTGGGCTTGTTTTTTTTTCACCCTCAACATCTCTGCCCTGGCCTTGGGGTCCCCTTGTCCTCAGCAGGGGGAGCTGTCATCGGGGGAGTTGGGGAGATACCCTACCCCTTCCCCCCCGGAAGATGAGCAGAGGGTGGGACGCTCTAGTCCGGGACCTCCTTTTCCTGTCTCCCGAGTTGTCTGCCCCCGTACCCACGTGGACACACACACACAGCCCTTTTTTCCTCTTTTCCGTTTGGAAGTAAAGGGGACTGCAGGCCCTCCCTCTCCCTTGGACCCCCTTCACTACCCTCCCTGTCTTTCCTACTTGGCCTGTCTGTAACACCTTCCCTTTGCTTTATGAATGCCCGGCCCTGGGGCACTAACCCGTCTCCCACCGTCTCTAACACGATTCCCGAGACCCCTACTGCTCCCTACCTCTCCCAAGAAGGAAAAAAGGGAGGAGGTCATTGACCGCCCTCCCTCCACCCAGAAGGAAGGCGGCCAGCAGGCCTGCCCGGCACAGACCTCCGGGGCCTCGACGCCCTCCTTCCCCAGGAGTGCCTGCCTGCCTGCCTGCGGGAAGCCCTCCTGACTGACAAGCCCTCAAACCCACCCCGCTCCTGGGAGCCTTGCCCCTCCCCTCGGCGGGGTCTGCAAGGTCCTTAGGCCCAGGCTGGCTCGGCTCGTGGCCCGGCCTGGCCTCCCTGGGGCCCCCGGCCTGTCGTTCACCTGACTCTCTCTGCTTCCCTTACAGAAAGCACTCCGATCCGAGGTAAGAGGCTCTCTACTCACCCACCCACCCACTCATGCTCTCTCGCTGCCCACCCCGCCCCCCAGGCTCCATGGGGGGCTGCCACAGGCCCCCCTCCACATGTCTCCTCCTCGACACCCTGCCCAGAGTTCTTCCATTCTCTGTGTCTATGTTGCTGTCTGTGGCTCGAGGGCTGAGTCCGGCCATGGTGGCTCCTCAGGCCACCTGGCTGCGGGCGTGGGGCCGCCTCCTGCTCAGGCGCCTCCCATGCCCACCCAGAGTGGGAGAAGCCAGATTGAGGCCATTGCTCTGTATGCAGCCCTTCCCATCGGTAGAGTGAGTGTACCAGCACAGAAGGGGTCTCCCAGCTCTGCAGCTTGGATCTGGGGGTTGCAGCCTGAGGGATCGGGGAGACAGGCCGTCTCAACGGCCTGACTTTAGCCCCAGAGAATAGACTAGAATGGGCCTGGATAGGAGCCCTAGGAAGGAGTCCGTGTCTAATTCGGTGTTTCTACGAAATGCAATGTGAGCTGGGGCAGCCTCTGTGCCCTCTCTGGGCCTCTGTGGTAATACTTGCCTTCCTGCTTCCCCAGAGCCTTGAGGTTGGGGAAAGTAGGAATGTTAACGGGGCAGACCCTCCTCTGCTTCCCAAGTGACGTGTCCCGTGTCACTCCCCTGGGACAGCCACGAACAAAGCTAGGAGGCGGGGTCTGCTGGGAGCTTGGACTGGATTTCCGGACTCTTGGTGCCAGGGACCCAGATCGAAGCCTGCGATTCTCACCCACTTGGAGATACTCACCCGCCTTCCTTTACAGGTCACTGAGCACTGGGGTCCAGGCCTGTGATTCAGACCCGCTCAGAGGGTTCACTCATTATTGTGAACGTGAGGGTGTGCCCTCGGGTTTGGTTTCAGGATTCCTCGGGGAAGCGCTGGGCGCTTTTCCATTCACTCACGGGCACTGCGGTGCTCGATCGCAGCCTGTGCTTTCAAGTATTCTTGAGAAGTTTCATTCATTCTCCTGTGTTCGTGGGAAGCGACGTCTGCTTTGGGCCTGTGATTTCTAACATGCTGAGGGGAACTCGGCCCTGTTTTCACTGGCCTCGAGGGCACGCGGAGCTGTGATTTGGGCCTGTGGTTTTAAATATGCTTGAGAGAACTGGCCTGTTTCAGTTTCTATCCGCTCATGGCCAACAAATCCTTTGAGTCAGGCTCAGTGGTCTCAACCTTCCTAATGCCGAGACCCTTTAATACAGCTCCTCATGTTGTGGTGACCCCAGCCATAAAATGATTTTCGTTGCTCCTTCATAACTGTAATTTTGCTACTGTTATGAACCGTAATGTAAATATCTGATATGCAGGATGTATTTTCATTGTTACAAATTGCATGTAATTAAAGCATAGTGATTAATCACAAAAACAATATGTAATTATATATGTGTCTTCCGATGGTCTTAGGCGACCCCTGCGAAAGGGTCGTTCGACCCCCAAAGGGGTCGCGACCCACAGGTTGAGAACCGCTGACCTATCGGCAGGGGTGACCCAGTCCTGAAGTTTTGTTCAGACACCTTAAAGAATGACAGCCCTGCCTCTGTTGACTCCGGGGCCCGTGTTGCACACACACGTGAGGAACCCAGACCTACTAGTAGGTTCCCCTACACACGGGCACTGGGTACAACCAGCACAGCACCCCAGCTCCCGGTTCCCACATCACCAGGGTGGCCCGCCGGGTCCCCAGCGTCTCGGAATGACCGCTGCGGGTTGCAAATGCTAACCCGTCTCTCCCTGTGCCTGGGCAGCATCACTCCCTGCCTCTGCAAACACACCTTCATGGCACACGCTCCCCCGGCTCGTAGTTCATGTTGGCGGCCGTTTATGAAGCCCCAACCCCATGACCAGCCGCTTTTACGGTGACAGTGGTGTGTTCGGGATGGTATGGGGCTAGGCACGGGGTTGAGGGGCGGGGGGAGACAAGCCAGGGGGGCGCCGGCTAACGCAACTCTTTCGTCTGCCTCTCCGGCCCAGCCAGAACAAGAGCCGGGCCAGGTGGGGCTCTGGGAGAGCCCTCCGAGCACCCCTGGGCCTCCCCTGACTGGGCAAACTCTCTCCCCTCTCCCCACAGGGGCCCTGCAGATTGAGAGCAGCGAGGAGACCGACCAGGGCAAATATGAGTGTGTGGCCACCAACAGCGCCGGCGTGCGCTACTCCTCGCCTGCCAACCTCTACGTGCGAGGTAGGGAACGCCGTATCCAGGTCGAAGGCAGGGACCCGCCCCATCCCATCCTCCTCCTCCTGGGGCTTGCAGCCTCTGGGCTCCCCTGTCCCCTGCAGACCTGAGCAGGAGGGCACCCGTGCCCAGTCGAGGCAGCACCCTGGGCAGGCGGCGCCCCTCTCCGGATCCCAGTTTCCTTGCCTATAAAATGGGGCAGTTAAGTCCCCACCCCCGTGCCTTGTGATGGACGCCCGAGTGGGGTACCGGCCTTGGAGGGGGGTAGCAGGAGGGAACAGGGCAGGGCCTGGTAGGGGGGGTCGGGTCAGCCTTGAGCCTACAGGGCCGGGGGAGTCTGCAGGCCTCTGCCCCAACCCGCCCGCCCGCCCCAGTCAGCTTCTTCTGTGGTGTGTCGTGCGTGCCTCCCTTGTCATGTGCTCGCTTCGCTTCTCCAAAACCCGTGACCTCGTAACGCGCCTCACTGCCCCCCCTCCAGCGCCCTCCATCTAAGAGTTGGGGAGGGGTCTTCGAGGGTGCCCCCCCCCATGCTGGCCCTCAGCCTTCCTAGAGCCCAGTGCTCTCTCCCAGTCACCCTCAGAAAGGACTTGTGGGGGCCAGAGCGAGACCAGGGCACAGCAGGCACCTGCCCCCAGCGCCGGGTTCTGTCAAGCCAGCCAGGCTTCTCCCGCCTGAGGCACGGGGCTCTTGCCCCAGCCCTGCCCCCCCCCCACCCCCCAGGAAGTCCCTGGAAGCATCTACACATACTTCCTTTGGGGTCCCTTGGTCCCCTCAAAGACCCTGGGGGCTCCCCTGCCCCCAGATGTGTCTGCGACCCCCTTATCCCTGTGCTGCTTCTCTTCGGTCCTTTCAGAAATTTTAATCCGCCTCCTCCACTGTTTCCGTTCCTCTACCTCCTGCCTCCCATGGATGTTTCTGATCAGATTTGTGGTAGAAACAGCTTCTGCCTGCCTGCCGTTCAGACTCAGGGCTGTCCCAGCTGGCTCTGTACCCTTGACGCCAGCACGGCCCTCCTCCAGGCCTCAGTTCCCCATTCAACACACCAGGCCCCTGCCATGCTTCACCCGGGAGGGGAGGCGGGCGGCTCCTCCCTCACCCACAGCCCACCAAGCACAGCCCCACCCAGCACACAGCCCACCGCCCGGAAGCCGCTCCTTGGTTCTGCACCTTGGGTTTTGCATCTGCTCTCTGAGGAGGAGGCTGCATGGAGGGAGGGGACGGGGACGCGGGCGGGTGGGCGGGCGGGCAGGGGGCACGCATTTGATCTGCTGCCACAGCCCCTCTGGTGAGTTCTAGTGCGTCCATGGCTCCAACTGACTGGTCTTTGTCTAACCTGCTTATTTTTCTGCAAACACCTGGGATGGGGTGTAGCAGTCTGGCAGAGCTCAAGCAGGGTGGGGGCGGGCCTCTAGCCAGGCTATGCCGAGGAAGAGGGGCCCTTGTGTCCTCAGCCCCCCAGAGGTGGGGTCCCCGGCATGTGCCTCCTTCCTTTGGGGGGGTATCCAGCCTCCCAGTCTTTGCCTGGGTCTCAGATGCTCCATAATTGAACTTAAAAAAAGAATTATGGAAGGCAAGTATAGATCGTGTTTGTCAAGGAAGGAGTGGAGGAAAAGGAAAAAGGTCATTGCTGTTCTTCTTTATTTTTTAATTTTATTTTTATTTTTTGGTTTAAAGAAAAGAAAACAACAAACGATTGCAGCTTTTAGCCTTGGGAAGTCCTCTTTTTACTCTCTGTATCTCCCCTATTTTTTCTCTCCTCCCCATGTCATTGTGTTCTGCATCAAACCCCCTTTACATCCCTCAGAGCTTCGAGAAGGTTGGTGTGTTTTTTTCTTTTTTACTTTCTTTACCCACATTTTTACATTCTGAAAGTGACACACACACACACGCACACACACGAAATACACACAGACACACACATGGACACACAGACACGCACATGGAAAAATGATAGAGAAATGAACTAAAAAAAAAAAAAAAGAACGGAATGCGAATAATAAGCGCAAAGCAAACAAAACAAAACAAAAAACCGCCAAGCGTGAGCAAAAATCCAGAAAGACACGAAAATCTCAGCCGCGCCCAGCCCGGCCTAGGGCAGGCCGCACACATGCGATGCTTGCATTGTGGTCGCCTCTATGCATCCTGTTGGTAATGTTGTTGCTAAGTTTTTTGCACTCCTCGTCGTCATGGTAACTTGGGCCTGATGCATGCTGGGAGAATGTAAAAATTTCTCTGCATGCCACTCTTGTCGGTTCGGTTTGGTGAATTCCCAACGCCTTCTGTTGGAGTGTTTCTCGTCTTCCGTTCCGTTTTTCTCTTTTGGTTTTCTTCATTTTTCTTTCTTTGTTCCTTTTGTTTAATTATGAGGTTTTTTGTTTTGTTTTGTTTCATTTTGGGGTGGGGGGAATCGTTATTTCCCCCCCCCTCCCATCCCTTTCACCCAGCCCCCTCCTCCTCCGAAGCGTTTTGCCTTTGGTTCTGTCTTGTGTTTCTGTGCTATTTGATTTCGGTTTCTTGGGCTGAGCTGTTCTGTGGTTGTTCTCCAAACGCATTGTGATTTACAAGCCAGTGTTCCTGTCCCAACTACCATCTGGGAGGGTGGACGTCCCACAGCTGGGATGCTGGGCAGAAAGTGACCGCCGGGGTTCAGGGGGTGGGGGCATAGACAGATGATGGGAGGTGGCCATCAGTTGGTGGGGTGTGTGGGATGAGCAGCCCAATTTGCCTGACCCTCCCCAGCCAGCCCCCTTTACCCAGGCCTGGCACCTCAGCCTTGCCAGGCAGCAGTGTGGGAAGGGGACTTAAGCAGGCAGGTTCCCGTCGTCTGCCTCGGCATGAGACCACCTCCCACTCTCCCAAACAGCCCCCCAAAAAACAGGCACTGGCAGTACAGCTGAATGGGCTGTCGGCATTTTGAGTTCTTGTTCAAATGTGGGGCGTGGCTCCCTTAAACGGGACCATCCTCCCCGAATGATGCATGCTTGACACAGGCAGCATTCAGAACGGCGGCTGGTGTGTGGCTTCGTGGGGCCTGGCTGGGCACCAACACGGACCGCCCCTCAGAAGGTGTAGCCTGACGGGCTGGGGGAGTACTTCGCCAGCATTCCCGGCCGTCGCCTCCCCGGCAGCGTCCGCTGACTCCCCCGCCACTCGCAGGCTCTGGGTCTAGTCGCAGGGGTCTTTTGTCCAGATGTAGAGCACGGTCACTTTCTGAGCCCTGAGCGTCAGAACTGTGGAATTCTGGAGAAAACCCAAGGGAACTTTGGACACAGCCTCTCCGCCCCTCTCTCTGCCTCCCCGATTCTCTCTGCCTTTCTCTCTGTCAGCTCTCTTTCTCTCTGTCTCTCTCACTCGCAAACCTTCCGCGATGCATGCTCCCATCATTTGCTCCCTCCCTTGAATAATGGCAAGCCCTCGAGAGTCCCACTCCAACCCCCAAACCAGCCTCCAGTAATATCCACTTAGATTCCTAATCTCCAGCCCCAGCCATGCCCCAGCACAGATGATCACTGAGGGCAGAGGCAGCCTCTCTGGGGTCCCCTTTCCCCCCCTCTTGTCCCTTCACTTAACTCCCAATTATTAAGCCTAGGTCCAAGTTGGCAAGAGGAGTTTAGATGCAAAAAGAGGAG
The DNA here is from genome assembly GCF_963259705.1 of Myotis daubentonii. NCBI lineage: Eukaryota > Metazoa > Chordata > Mammalia > Chiroptera > Vespertilionidae > Myotis > Myotis daubentonii. The sequence continues at coordinate 30,519,799 of NC_081844.1, forward strand.
ATGTATTTCTCTTGTCTTTTTTAATCCACGGTGAGAGCATCAGGCTGACCCTCAAGGAAGTTCCAAAAGATGGACGAGAGGGGTCTCCCAGCCCCTCTACCAAAATCATGTCCCAGTGAGTTGGAGCTGAGGGTCTCTGAAGGCCACTTGGACTTTGGGGGCAGTATTGCCTAGTGGTGAGAGCACAGACTCTGTGCTCCAGCAGACCCGGGTTCAAACCCTGCCTCTGCTTCCTGGCTGTGTGGTTTGGGCTAGTCACCATTTCCTCATCTGAACAGTAAGGATCATTAGTATGCCTAGCTCACTGGGTAGTTGGGAGGATTCCATCCAGCTAATTAACGCTCCTCGAGTGCCCTGTGTAGTGCATGGCACAGAAGAAAAGGCTGGTGGGTTGTGGTAGAACAGGGAAGTAAAGAGTTCAAGCAGATGATCTGGACCAGGCACTGGCCTTGTTTGGGGACCGCAGTTTCCCTGTCACGTCCTTCGCAGATCCCCCGTTTGCATAAGAGGGCTTATGGGAAAGTGCTTTGAGGAGGGCAGAAGCTAACTCATTCGCTCAGATCTCATTTTTTGCTAGTGCTTTTCTGAGGCCATTTCATGATCTCATTTTCTCCTGGCTCCAAACCCGTTCCCGTGAGATCAGTGGCCTCTCCAGAGCACGTCTCGCCTCCTGGGCCCTGTCGTTCCCCCAGGCAGTTCTGTGGCCACAGTATCAGAAGGGGGCAAAAAAAAAAAAAAAAAAGGCCCAGTGTGGGTGCTAGGCTACCCTTGCAGATAAGACCCAGCCCACCCCACGAGATGTGGGCCACCTGGCACATTCTGCCCTCAAGGCTACAAGCATTTACATTGTTGCCAGAGCAGCCAGCCCTGGGAGTTAATTGCAAAGAATTTCCAGATCTAACTATTTTTTTTTTCAATTCACAATCTCCAGCTTTGCTGATCCTGGGTTGCTTAGGGGGTGGACTATTCAGACTTGCCCTTCTCCTGAACTTCATCTCTGAGATCCAAATGCCCAGAGTCAAAACCAGGCCCATTTTGTAATTCAGCTGGCAGCTGTACTCCCAGAACTCCCCTGGGGAGGTGCAGCCAAGGCTTTTGACAAGCTGGGAAGATGCCAGACTCTATGCTCCCTGGCTGTTAAAGTTGTTTTTTCTCTTGAAAATCGTAAGCCGCGAAGGTGTGAATTAGTGGCCAAAGATGGTGTCTTTCCCGCTTGGTCTAGCGACGGAGCTTCATTGAACCACGATGCACAGGACCCAGGAAATGGAATGCCACACAGCCCTGTGGTGGGGACACGCAGGGAGAACGCAGAGCAGCTGGAGGGAGACCTGGGGAATAACTTTCACTTTCCAGGGACTTAGGATTAGGGTTTTGGAGGAGGCCTTGTGGGGCTGGCCTCACTTACCGCCGGTCTCGAATGCCGAGCTGAGAACCTGGGGCTCGATGCCCGTCACCAGAGGGAGATCTAGATTGCCCAGTGCCGAGGTGTTCCTCAGAACCTTTCATTTGAGACCCGTCCCCCGGTCTTTTCATATGAACTCATATTATGGAATTTTATAGGACAGATTGTTTTTAAAATTAAATTCCTGGCACTCAAGCCATATAATTAGTGGACATGACCTCTGAGTGCTCTCCTTACCTCTTGGCCCCCCGAAACAGGAGTAGTTGAAGGTATTGGTCCAAAGATATTGGGCCTGGAACCCCTCTCCCCTCCTCTATCTCCAGAAAGACTTCCCGTGGGGAGTGCTGGCCAGCTCCCCAGTCCTGCCGATTATACCCAGCCACGCTGCCCCCAAAGGCCTGGACTTGACCCTGGGGGGGTAGGTGATGGCAGATCAGGCCCCAGCCCTTCTCCTCATCCCACCCTACCCCTAGGAGAGAGGGGGCTCCAGGGTGGGCTTGGCGGGCGGCGGGAGGGAGGCGCTCTGCAGGAACACTGAGCTCTAGACCCCTCTCGCCTGCTGCCTGCCTCACACTCTTTGCATTGCTGTTTCCTCTGTTTTTGGTGGGGGTGAGGGGACCATTAGATTACACCTTGTCATCCGGAAAGCTCGCGTCCCAGCTGCAGCAAAGGGGGCCAGGGGAGCCCGTCGATTGGCCAGATCTCACCCCGTTTTCTGCTAGAACACAGCAGCGAAAAGCACGGGGGGAGAGAGGGCATGAAAGAACAAACACCAATAGAAAAATCGATAGTGCAGCAAAACGTCCGCTCAAAACGCCAACTTGCCAAGGCCGCTGGTCAGCCCGTGGGCCAAGGGTCCAGCCAGGTCCCTCCAGGCCTCGCATGCTACCTGATGGCGGAGGGAGCTGGTGGAGGGAGGAGGGAGGCAGGATGGTGGGGGGCTAGGGGGCAGATGCCTAGGGCAGGCCGTACCCCCCTCCCGGGGCTGCAGGCTGAGGTTCAGTGGAGGGGCTGAGAAGCGGGACTGGACATGAGGCCTTGGAGCCCCTCCCTCCTGACAGGTGTAATCTAAGCTTCAACCCGCGGAGGCTGCAGAACTTGTGGCGTCTCTCCCCTGCCCTCCCCACCCTCACCCTCATTTTGGAGTCCAGAGGAGCATCCAGTAGCTTCTCTCACCCCAAAATGCCCAGCAGAGCCCCCCACCCCCACCCCCTCGGAGCTGCGGCTTGCTGAACCATGGAGATGTCTGACACTGTCGAGTTCCCTACCTGGTGCTTCAACCAGATCACCTCACTTTTGAGTTTCCCCTTCCCCTCTCCCCCACCCTTCTCCCCTGAACCCCACTTTTGGTTTTTGAGTTTCTGCCTCTTCCTGCTTGGGGGAGGGGTCGTCTCCCGGTTGCTTTGATGGTTTTTGAGTTGTTTTTCCATGTGAATCGGGGTTTGAAGCGACCCACCCCCTCCCAAACCCGCCACCCCCCCACCGCCCACCTTCCTGACCCCTCACCCACGCGGGTCCCCCCGCTGGGACCCCCCGGCTACTCGGTGATGAGAAGAGCTGGAATCGAGAGCCAGCTGGAGCGTGCTGAGGACCAAGGCTGGTGTGGTCCCCTTATAACCCGCCTGGACCCTCCATTCAGGTCGGTAATTGGGGGCGGGGGTCCCGCGGGGCCGCCCTGTCCCATGGGCTCCGCGCCCACCTTACTTTCTCACCCGCACCTCAGACTCGCAGCCGGGGGTGGAGAGATGACGTGGGTGGGTGTCAGCACCAAACTGGGCAGAACACAGGGTCAGCCGCCCGTCCTTGCAGCGGGGAGGATGCCCGGGAACCTTGCGAGACCCCCACGGGGGGTCTGTGTCACCTGGTGCCACAGGGCAGAGTCCTCCCCAAACTCGTGGCAAACCAGCCCCCCCTGAGGAGAGGATGGGGTGGTGAGAAAGCAAGTGGGCAAAGTGTCTTAGGCGTCAGCTCTGAGAGCTATTGGCAGATCCGTTTAGCCGATGGCTGCCGGCCATGTCGGGGATTCTAAGCACTAAAATTACTGTGGTTGATAAATGCCCTCCCACATTTCACCGACTTACAGTTAACAACCTCACACAACCAGTGTTTTACATATTCAAGATGTATGCCTTGTCTCTACTTCTGGGGGAAAAAAAAAAAAAGGTACTTTCCAAATTGTGGTATTTCCTGAAGGAAGATTTAAAAAAAAATTTTTTTTTTTTTTTTTTGGTATTGATTTCAGGGAGGAAAGGACAGGGAGAGAGAGATAGAAACATCAATGTTGAGAGAGAATCATTGACCGGCTGCCTCCTGTATGCCCCCGACTGGGGATCGAGCCCTCAACCTGGGCATGTGCCGCGACCGGGAATCGAACCGTGTCCTGGTTCATAGGTCGATGCTCAACCACTAAGCCACGCCGGCCGGACATGAGGGAAGATATTTTAAGATCAGATGTGAACAGGGTCGCTTGGGCGGGCTGTTGAGCCTTACCGAGGGATAAATTGGGCTCAGGTTTAATCTTTAAATTCGAAAGCCGGCGCTTAGCGCCCTTTGATGTTCCAGCAATCCCTTTCCGTGTAAGCCTTTCGCTGACGGCCCTGGGCGTTTATTGTGGTGGTGGCTGGTTATTATCCAACTGGTGGTCGCTGGGCACTATTCCGCCGACAGCGGTGCATGGGGGATGGGGACTTGTGCCCTCGTTGGTGTCCTCAGTGGGTAAGGACACACAAGGTTCCAAGAGCCAGATGCCAAAAAGGGACACCTGGCTATGGTTCTGCTACTTTCCACGGTGACAGGAGAGGAGGCTCGCTGTATCGCTTTATCCGCGGCAGGGGCTGGCGTTCCTGGCGCTGCTCTCCGGCCCGCCACTTCCTCTGTGTCTCCCAGCCGGCCCTGGCCCCTCTCCGAGCCCCCACTCCCTCATCCACAACCGAGCATCAGAACATTTGCCTCTCAGTGTTGCTGGGGATCGAGCGAGATAGGGATCCAATAGAAATTCTTGCTCTTTCCTTTTTTAAGTGCTTTAATTCTAACCCATCCCCAGACTCTCCTAAAGCAGAGGATCGAATGGGTCTTCCCAGCGGCCTGCTGAGCTCTGTCCTAGGCACCGCCCTAGCAGCCTCGTGGCCTCAGGATGTCACTGATGTCTCCATGTTGCAGATGGGGAAACTGAGGCTCCAGGAAGATGAGGGGCCTTCCCAAGGCCCCAGGGCTCATTCAGCCGCTGCCGTGCCCCCACCTCTGCCCTACAGGCCTCGAGGAGCTGGACTTATTGTGCAGTTAGTTCTGGTCCGGTTTGTGCAGCCCTAAATGAGAAGTGGGCCTCGAGGGGCTTTATCGAGGGGGCTCCGGTGGGGCCGGGCTGGTTTGCCCCGAAGGTTCTTTCTCTGCGAGGATGTCGCCTCTGTGGCCGCCGAGGCTCTCGGGTGCTGGGTAGGGGGGCCAGACCCTGTGTTCTGCCAGGGGTGGGGGGCACCTCCCGGGGGAAGCCACAGCCCTCCTCCTTTCAGACCCCGATTTTCAGCCCCACACCCATTCCATGTTGTTGTTGTTGTTATTTTTCTTCTTGCTTTTGGGTGTTTTGTTTTGGAAGAATTTTTTGTTGGGTTGGTGTTTTGGATTTCTCCTTTTTTCCGCTTTGTTTCTTCATTTGTGTCTCCTGGTTTGGACGTCGATGCTGTTTTCTGTCCTTGATTAATTAGCTCCCCGCGCTCATCCCCCATCGTGTTCCGTTTCCATGACAACGCAGCGTCGGGCATCCCACTCGTATGCCTCGCTGTGGATGCTGGTGGCGGTGGCTGGCCTGGACCACGTCCGCTGGCTGGCCGGACCCCATTTTCTTCCTCCAACTCCCCTCACCCTCCACCCAGCCCTGCCAGAAAGCTGCCCCCCATCTCAGAGCCCCCACCCATCACACCCCCAGTCTGTCGGCATGGCCCCTCTGTCTCCCCTCCCTGCCCTGCCCCCACGCCTTCCCTCAGGGATGCCTTCCACGTCCTCCATCCTGTCTCCAGTGTGACTCTGGACTTTTCGTGGGGCTTCCTTTTCCGAAGGGCTGCCAGAATCTTGGCCCACCCCCTCCTCCCCACAGAGCTCCCCCTTCTCTCCGCCTCCATTCAGGGATTCGGAAAACAGGGGTTGGGGTTTCCACTGGGAACCCAGGCTGCAAGAGGAGGAGCCAGGCTGCCTCCCTTTATCCCCTGCAGCGGCAGGCCACACCCCTACCCACACCCTCTTAGGGTGCAACTGTACCCCTTTACCATGTGAAAATTAGAGGCAGGTTGGCACGCCGAAAGTCACGAGGCCCTGGGTTGCCTTTTGAGACTCCGTTCTGCCCTCTTCACAGTGAGAGACCAGACTCCGGGGCCCACCCAGGGCTGGGGACCTGCCCACGGGGCTTCCTGAAGGCCCGGGTCTGAGCCAGGAGTAAGCTCTTTCCGGCTGGAAGGCTTTACCAGGCTGCCCTCAGTCCTTCCCACGGCGTGTGCCCGCCGTTCAGAAGTTCAGGTGCCTGTGAGCACGAACCCCTTTCCCCGCACCCCAACCCAGGGACCTGTCCAACTTCTGAAAATGGAGCCCCCGAAACGCGTCCTGCTGCCTTCCTGGTCTGCGAGATGGGGACCGAAGGCCGCACCCGCTTCCCCGCTAAGAAATGCACAGGACGTGTCCCCGTTTTCCTCAGCGTTCAAGCTCATTCCCCACATTTATTATTATTATTATTATTATTATTATTATTATTATTATTATTATCGTTGTTGTTGTATTCTGCCAGGGCTGTGATGTGACAATGTGGCAGGTCACATTGGGTCACATCCGCTAGAATTAACATGCAGCATTGAAGTGGGCCCCCTCCCTCCTCCTCCGTTCTCTGTCTCTCCCGCCCTCTCTCTGTCCCTCTCCCTGTGTTCTCTCTTTCTCTGGCCTCCCCCGTCTCTTCTCTCTGGCACCCACATGAGTATGCACTCAGGCCCCTGAGATCCAGGCCTCTCCCATGCATTCGCTCTCTCTCCGTTCCTCTTCTTGCCTCTCTCTCTCTTTTTCTCTCTTTCTCCTTCTCTCAACCAATCTCTTTTGCATGCTGTTTGTGACTCTGAGAGCTGCATTTATCAATGGAAACTTGTGAGATCCGACAGAAGCTTTTAGAAGGGTTTCTATACCCAAAAACCACAAAAATTTCATTAGAGTTTCTCATCTTTTCCTGGAGGGCCCCCCCGGGGAAGTGGGTGGGGTCCCAGTCACCAGAGGGAAGGGGGGTGGGGGACTGAGATTCCTGGCCTGTGCCACCTGGTTCCAACTCTTCCCCTGACCCCCCCTCTTCACTCTGTCCTTCCCAGAGCCCCCCGTGTGCAGCCAGGACCCTCCGAAGCTCCCCACTTGGGAGAGCGAGTTGAGGGTCTACTCCCTGAAGCCACATCTGTCATCAAAGATGAGAAACAGCTGATAAATTTTTGTGTTCGTAACTGTGCTGTGACCAGTCCCTCTGGTCTCTGAAACCCTGTTGCTATGAAATAATGCTTCATGTCTCTGATTATATATCGATATATCTCTCTTGTTTGTGAAGTACCTTCCTTTGAAGTTTTGGTTTCTTTGTGTTGGAATTTGGTTTTTTAATTTGGTTTCTTTGTTTTCTTTTCATTTGGAATTTTAAAAAAAATTCAACTGGGGAAAAGGAAACAGCCCTGTTTATATTTAAATTGTTTTCCACTTTTTCCCCCTTTTTTTTTCTTTCTTTCCGTCTTCCTTCCTTTCTATCTTTCTTCTTGCTTTTCTTTCTTTTTCCCTCTGCATTCTGTCTCCCCCCCAACACCCAACCCCACGCATCTCCCTCCTGCCCCCAGTCCGCCGTGTGGCTCCTCGATTCTCCATCTTGCCCATGAGCCACGAGATCATGCCAGGGGGCAACGTGAACATCACCTGTGTAGCCGTGGGCTCGCCCATGCCATATGTCAAGTGGATGCAGGGGGCTGAGGACCTGACACCCGAAGATGACATGCCCGTGGGTCGGAACGTGCTGGAACTCACGGATGTCAAGGACTCCGCCAACTACACGTGTGTGGCCATGTCCAGCCTGGGCGTCATCGAGGCTGTGGCCCAGATCACGGTGAAATGTAAGCGGGGGGCAGGGGGAGGCAGGTGGCCCCCTGAGGCTGGTGCAGGTGATAGGGTGCAGGTAGAACACCTCTGAGTTTTGGCTTTGGGCCTTCGTGGCTTTGAAGGGGAGAGTTCTGTGGTCAGATGTTTATTGCTTGTAAATTATTCTGGGCCTGCCCCCATGGAGTGAGGCATGGTCTTGCTCTGCTGACCTCACAGTCCAAAGTAGGAGACACCTGTGTATCCATGTAGCTCTGATACGGACTGATCAGGGCTGTGATGGGGGCCACCTAGTGCCATTCACACCCCCAGAGTAAGGGCCCCATTTCCCAGGAAAGTTAGGTCAGGGAAAGACTTTAAGTTGAAAGGGAATAAGCCAAAGGAGACAGAGCATCGTTTTAAGAAAAGGAATAGCTTACACAGAGCCTCAGAGGGAACGGGAGGGTCAGGTGTGAGGACTGCAGATTCTCCCTGTGTCTCAGGTTTGTGGTGAGATTCAGAGGAAGGTACCCACAAATATTTTTCTAGCTTTAGAACAGGGGCCAGCAAACTGCAGCCCTCAGGCTGAATCTGGCCCTCAACTTGTTTTTATGAATAAAGTTTTATTGGTACACACCCATTTGTTCATGCCTTGCCTATGAAAGCTTTCTGGCTACAAAAGCAGAGCTTAGTCTCAACAGAGGCCTGCAAAGCTAAAAGTATTTCCTGTCTGAGCGTTTGCAGGAAAAGTTGAATGAGCCCTACCTAGGTCAGCTGGTTTGTTGGTCATTTTGCCGAGGGATTGAACTCTTGATGAATGCGTCCTGAGGCCGGTGTGGTGTGCCATCTTGGGACAAGTGGGAGAGAAAGCCACAGTTATCCAGGTGCTGAGACACAGCTGTCAACAATACTTGGGCCCTACTGGTGAGGAGGACAGACACATGTGAAAGTGAGATAACCTGTGTGGTGGTAGGAACTGGGCAAGGTAGCTTCTAGCCTCGGTGGTGAGTGAAGGCTTAAGGAATGGTTTTAGAAGGAGCTGGCCATGTGGCCGTCTGGGCTTTCCAGGCACTGGAACAGCAAGTGTGAATGGGAACAGACAGAAGGGCCCTGTGACTGCGCAGAGTGAACCACAGAGAGGGCTGTGGACTCGGGGCCGCCTGTGTTTCCTTCAGACGTGAATATTTTTCTTAAACAGCAAGTATTCTTTTTTTTAAAAAAAAATATATTTTATTGATTCTTTACAGAGAGGAAGGGAGAGAGAGATAGAGAGTTAGAAACATCGACGAGAGAGAAACATTGATCAGCTGCCTCCTGCACATCTCCTACTGGGGATGTGCCCGCAACCAAGATACATGCCCTTGACCAGAATCAAACCTGGGACCTTTCAGTCCGCAGGCCGACGCTCTATCCACTGAGCCAAACCGGTTTCGGCAGCAGATATTCTTTGGAAGTAAATATTTTCTACTTTATGGGCCATCGAGCCTCTGCTGCAGCCACTCATTTCTCCCATCAGAGTGGAATAGCGGCCCTTGGTCAGCGCTGCTCCAATAAAACGGTATTTACAAAAGCAGGTGCCAGCCTTTGGACCGGCGTTTGCTGACCCTGGCTATAGCTGACGGGATAGGGGTCCTTAGGCCCAACGTCACTGCCAGGGAGACCCAGGCTCAGAGAGAGCAGTCGTGTCGCTGAGCGTCACACAGCTTTCCGGGCCTGGAGGCAGCACACCCAACACGTGACCATGCCCCCCACCCGCAGCTCTCCCCAAAGCCCCCGGGACTCCCGTGGTGACGGAGAACACAGCTACCAGCATCACCATCACGTGGGACTCGGGCAACCCAGACCCCGTGTCCTACTACGTCATTGAGTATAAATCCAAGAGCCAGGACGGGCCGTACCAGATCAAGGAGGACATCACCACGACGCGGTACAGCATCGGGGGCCTGAGCCCCAACTCCGAGTACGAGATCTGGGTGTCCGCCGTCAACTCCATCGGCCAGGGCCCCCCCAGTGAGTCGGTCGTCACCCGGACGGGCGAGCAGGCCCCGGCCAGCGCGCCGCGGAACGTGCAGGCCCGCATGCTGAGCGCCACCACCATGATCATCCAGTGGGAGGAGCCCGTGGAGCCCAACGGGCTGATCCGGGGCTACAGGATCTACTACACCATGGAGCCCGAGCACCCCGTGGGCAACTGGCAGAAGCACAACGTGGACGACAGCCTGCTGACCACGGTGGGCAGCCTGCTGGAGGACGAGACCTACACCGTGCGCGTGCTGGCCTTCACCTCCGTGGGCGACGGGCCCCTCTCGGACCCCATCCAGGTCAAGACGCAGCAGGGAGGTGAGGTGCCTGCAGGAGGTGTGGCTCCTGGGGGGGCAGCAGGATTCGGGGTCCCCGCGGAGGGAGAGGCAGCCTTCCGACAGGCAGCTGCTGGCTGGTCGCGCCTGGAAGCCACAGGGCGGTTAGTTGGTCCCACGCGGCTCTTTAAAATACCTTCATGCCGGCGTTTCAAAGCAGGAAGTTGTCCCAGAAAACCCACATTTCTGGCTGCCCTTGGAAAAATCTAGTTTGGCTTAGCCCACCGGGCTGCAGTCAGACACCCGATAGCGCCCCACGGCTGCGTCTGAACAAAGGGGTGCCGTTTCCACACGGTCTTCACGGCTGGGCCCGTGGGGGTCTGAGAGCTGCATGCCGCCCATCTCGAAATACCCCAAAGGCAGTGGGCTGGGTTCCGGCCACTCAGATAGAAGGACTGGGCGGGGGCGGGGCAGGGGGGGTGTAGGGAGTAGGGGGGCACCTAGATGTGTGGGACCCCAGCTCTCTGCAGGTTTCTGATCCTTTCCTCATGGGCTCAGGCTTTCTGAACCCCAAGTCCGGGAAGACTGAGGCAACCCACGCAAAGGGACAGGAGGGTGGGGACTCTGCCCCCACAGGGAGGAAAGGATGGAGCTGCACATTCCCAGTGGCATCCCCACCACTTTCTCTGTCACTTAATTTGCAGGATGGGGAAGGCGCTGGGGTGATTTGAAAAGGGGGGTTTGTAAATGTTTTTCCATTGGACGCAGAGAGCGGGGCGAATTGAGGTGGACAACTGACAACAAGAGGGCAATGGGGGTCCCCTGGGAAAATAGGAGTAGTGAGAACAGTGGGAGAACATTCCGGAAGCCTCGGAGACAAGCAGCCGAGCTCCACGGGACTCAGGAGAAGGCGGCCACCGGGCAGGTTAGGTGCCCCAGGGGTGAACCCTCCCCGCCTCCCCATCTCTGTTCCTCTGCCTCCCCAGTGCCCGGCCAGCCCATGAACTTCCGGGCCGAGGCCAAGTCTGAGACGAGCATCGGGCTCTCGTGGAGCCCCCCACGGCAGGAGAGCATCGTCAAGTACGAGCTCCTGTTCCGGGAAGGCGACCACGGCAGAGAGGTACCGGGGGCCGTGGGGGGCGGGGCGGCAGGGCGCTCACTGGGCCCCTCGCCTGCTTGCGCTTCCTCCCATGTCCCCCTGACGTCTGGGTGTCTCTCTTCCCCCCGCCCTTTGCCCCCCGTGTTGCTAATGTCCCACCTCCCTCTCCTTTCTGTTTCTCCATCTCTCCGTGTCCCTGTCTCTTCCCCCCTCCCCTCTGCCCCCCTTTCTCTCTCTCTTCTCTCCTGTGTCTCACTCTCTACATGATGCATCGGTGTCTGTCTCTGTGCCTCTCCATTTCCCTTTTTTGTGTCTTTTTGTGTTTCTGTCTTATTCATAATCTCTGTCTGTTATGCCTGTTTCCCTCTCCCTGTTTCTCTGTGTGTGTCCGTTTATGTCTCTTGGCATTTCTTTGTCTGATTCCCTGTGTCTCTCTGTGTATGTCTCCATTTCTCCTGTGTCTCTCTCCCCGGCCCCTGCCCCTGCCCCCAGGTCGGGAGGACCTTCGACCCGGCCACAGCGTTCGTGGTGGACGACCTCAAGCCCAACACGGAGTATGCCTTCCGCCTGGCGGCACGCTCCCCTCAGGGCCTGGGCGCCTTCACCTCGGTGGTGCGGCAGCGCACGCTGCAGTCCAGTAGGTGTCTCGCGGACCCCACCCTCATCTTCTGGGGGGACCTCGGCCGCCGCAGATGGCCTCTGCGCATTGACCCAGGAGGAGCCTGCTGTAGGGGGTGGGGGGCGCCTCTGGCTCGTCCCCTCCTGGCTCCTCGACCTCAGAGATGTCCACGGCGCTGCCTCGCTTTCCCCACCAGGGCAATGGGTCCTACAGGCTCTGGGACCAGTTTTGTGGTTTTGCCCTTAGTTTGGGAGGAGTTGCTGACTGCACCTCTTTCCCTTCCTCTCCCTGATGTGGGACTCATTAGAGGGGTACATGTGGCTGTAACAGCTCGCACCCCAGGTGGCCCTTCCCCCAACACAGGGTCTTCATGACCAAGGACGGGTGGCGGGAACCAGAGCCAGGGAGAGCACGGCCCAGTACAGGGCTCCCAGATTCCTAGAGTTCTTTGCTGTGCCTGCCCGGCCTTCCTGTCACAAGCAGGTTCCCTTTTGGCCAGGACCCTGCAGCCGGGAGCTGGCTCTGGGCCACAGCGTGGCCCCCGGCACCGCCCTCCCCGCCTCCTCCGAACCCAGGACCTACACAAGCCCCTCCTGCTGTGTCCCTGCCTCCCTCTCTCCTCTGCTCTCTCCTCTCTGCTCAGCGCAGCCTGGTGTGGCCTCTGGTGTGGCCTCTGGTGTGGCCTTCGTCGCAGTGGCCCTCCTCCCCTCCCACTTCTCAGTCAGTCGCTTTAGTCACCCAGGCCTCGCACTGGAAGCGGCCTCCCTGTTCACACGTTCCAGCCCCGCCTGGGTGTGTGCACCTAGGGGGTCTCGGGTCAGTCGAGAACGACAGCATCTGGGGCCAGGGTGTCAGCTGCTGGGATCAGGGGCCTTGGAGATGAACCACCCCCTCCCCCCAGCCCTCCCTCTCCCCCCCCCCCCCCATGCCGAGCTGAGCGCTCTGCAGGTCACAGGCGTCTGGGCGTGTTTGTGCGTGAGGCGATCAGTGAGGGTGTCCTGTGGCTCGGGTGGCCACGTGAGAGACTGGCACGGGTGCCGCGAAGGTGAGTACACGCTGGTCTCAAGCAGGTTCACAAAGACGGCCCACCCTGTGTGCTCCCCCCCTGCCCAGCAGCTCTGGGCTGCACAGACAGCCCAGAGCCCAAATTCACACACCTCCCCCCCCCCCCCCCCAATCCACCCCACAACCAAGAAGCACGCCTGCTCGGAAATCTTACTGTTTTTCATTACCCCCCACCCCCCAGCACAATGCCTAGCACACAGTGGATGCTGCGTGAAAGGCAACTGCTTTCATCTTGACGATGCCTCGAGTCCCGTGTTTGTATTTCTGTCCACACCCACCCCCTCCCAAGATGCTGTGCAGGTTGGGCCGGATTGTGAAGGAGGCGGCCTCCAGGGTCGTCAACAACGCAGCTTTGGCCCAGCCATGCGGACCTCGGGGGCGGCCCAGGACAGGGACCAGGGGCTGGGGGAGAAGGGACTCTCCACTTCTGGCCCTGAGACGGGTGGGGCCTGAGAAAACGACAGCCAAGACTCAGGGCCAGGCGTGTCCCGGGGGCTGCGGGCTGCTTAGGCTGAACTCAAGGGTAGGTGGAGGCCAGACCGCTCAGCCGTGGGTCTCCCCAGACACCGTCCCGCCCGCCCGCCTCGTCGGCGCCTGTCCGGAGCTGCCGCGGCCGCACTGGGGCCGGAGCAGGGCTGTAGGCCCGCTGGCGTCTGGAGACCCACCCAGAGCTGGGTCTGGCCTTGTAGCTCAGCGTCCGCCATTCCCTCCCTCGTAAGAAAGTCTCATAGATTAGCAGTTGGAGTGGAAGGTAGGTAACCAGACTGGGAGTGCTCTGGAAGGCGTCCTTCTTTTGTTATGGTTTTCCTCATCATCATCACGTTCACTGTTGTTTTGTATTTTATTATGGTTTTGGTTTTATTTTTCCTCCCCCTTTCTCAGCGAATCCATTCCTTCCGGCACATTCCCTGAGTGGTTTTTTTGCTCCTGCCTGATTCCGTTGGGCATTTTTGGTTGGGGTGGCTGGTCAAGAAATGGGGGAGGGGACCCTAAGTGTCTGTTTTTGAAGGAGGGACCCCCAAGTGTCTAGTTCTGGTCTTTCACTTGAAGGGAGGCTGGAGGGCGATTCTAGTTGAAGCCCTGGGTTCTCTCACGGCCTGATGGCTTTGAAGATGGGGCTTCCAGTTCATCCCTGGATCCCCAGGGCCAGCACAGGGTGTGCACGTAGGAGATACTCTATAAACACGTGTTCCGTGAACAGAGAGGCTGGCGTGATGGTGAAGGTACTCGGTGCAAGGCCAGTACATCAGGCAAGGCCAGTGACTTTCTGGGCCTCCCTCTAGCAAGGCTGACTCTTGAGTCCTGGGCAGCTGAGGGAGTGTGGCTCCAGCCACCCTCAACTGGCCTGAGCCGATAGAAGGTCCAGGCTGAGTCAGTTTTCCCAGCCTCAAGCTGAGAGAGTCCGTGGAGAACAGCTGAGCCCAGATTCAGATCCTTGCCACGTGCCCTTGGGCAGGCAACTTGCCATTTCCTGGTCTCAGTTTTTTCATCTGCAAAATGGGAGGTGATATATAAAAAGCACCAGTATGGGTGGGGGCCTGGCACACAGTAGGTACTCAGTGATAATAGAGAACCAAGCAGCTGTGTTTTGAACCTGCTTTCCCCATCTGTAACATGGGGTAGGGCTAAATTATTGCTGTTCCTCTAACACACAGTAGGTGTTCAGTAAATTAATGTGTTAGGTAGTAGGGATGATAGATCTAGCTCCCTAGGAGAGTCATGAGTATTAAATGAAGTATGATCAGTGGGGTGCATTTTGAGTCTATAAAAGACTTAGGGTGCTGGGTGTGCAAAATAGGTGCATAGAACTTGAGTTTTATTATCAGTAATGCCCATAACACAGGGCCTGGCCCATTGTAGGTGCTCAACCCATGGATACTATTACTGTTATTTCATAAAGCCTTTTAACACACAGTAGGTGCTTTATATGTGGGAACTGTCATTGTTAGTACATTGCCTAGCACACAGTAGATGCTTCATATATGCAGCTGCTGTTTTTAATCTAAACACGGATTGTCACAGTGCTGGCATATAGTTGGCATTCAATGAATGGATGGTATTAGCAGTTTGTCACCAGGTTAATCTCATGCCAGGTGCACAATAGGTACTCAAAACATGGAGGCGACTATTCTGCAAAGCCTTTGTTTGACACAATGTCTGGCATACAATCAGTGCTCAATAAGTGGTACTTTCTTAAAAGAGGTTGGCCTGGCACTAGGCACAAAGTAGATGCTCAGATGGGAGCCATTGTCAGTCTGAAAGGGTCTAACATGGTGCTGATGCACAGATTTTGCTCAAAACATGCAGTTATTATCTGCAAAACCCTTGGCATCATGTGTACAAATAGATGACGCTCAATAAGAACTATTACCATCCTATCTAATAAAGAGGGAATATGCTAATTGACCTTCATGCCATCATAAAGATGGCAGTGCCCACAGCCAATAAGGAGGAAATATGCTAATTGACTGTCCCCTGCCCTTAAATATGGCGACACCAACAGCCAATAAGGAGGGAATATGCTAATTGACTGCTCCGCCCTCAAAGATGGCGGCACCCACAGCCACAAAATGGCCGGCAGGGGAGGCCAGTTGGGGCAACTGGGCCAGCAGGGGAGCAGTTAGGTGTCGATCAGGCTGGCAGGGGAGTGGTTAGGGGGTGATCAGGCAGGCAGGCAGGCAGAAGCACTTAGGGGCAGGCAGGCAGGCGAGTGGTTGGGAGCCAGCAGTCCCGGATTGTGAGAAGGATGTCCGAAAGGGATTGGGCCTAAACCGACAGTCGGACATCCCCCAAGGGGTCCCAGATTGGAGAAGGTGCAGGCTGGGCTGAGGACACCCCCCCCCCCCCGCCCCCAGTGCATGAATTTCATGCACTGGGCCTCTAGTTTTTATATAAGGCCCTTCGCATAGTGTCTGGCACATAGTAGGTGTGCTTAATACATGGGAACTACTGTTATCCAATAAAGCCCTCAGCATACAGTAGGTACTTTATGTATGGGGACTACTACTGTTACTGCATTAACACAGTTCTTGGCACACAGTAAGTGCCTAAGAAGTGAGAACTATTGTTTTACAAGGCCCTTAGTACAGTGCCTAGCACATGGTAAGTGTTTAATATAAGGGAATTGTACTGTTTTTCAATTAACCTCCTAGCACAATGCCTGGCACACAGTAGGTGCTGCATAAAAGGCAACTGCTATTTTTATCTTTAGAGGGCTATTATGATGTCCAGCCCATAGTAGCTGCTCAGTAAATAAGACTTACTGTTGATCTGTAATGCTTGGTGTAGTGCCAGATGCACAGTAGGGGCTCAAAACAGAACTCTGACCTATAAAGACTGTAGCACACTGTAGGTGCTAAATATGGGCTGTGTTCTCTATAAAACCCTGAACCTAGGACCAACACAGTAGGCACTTGCATTACTCTGGTATAGTCCTTGGCATACTAATTGGCAATAGTTTGCTCAAGATATTGGCATCATTGGTTGATGTAAGCCATGGGGTAGCCTCTAGAGCAGTGGTTCTCAACCTTCCTAATGTCGCGACCCTTTAATACAGTTCTTCATGTTGTAGTGACCCCCAACCATAAAATTATTTTCCTTGCTACTTCATAACTGTAATTTTGCTACTGTTATGAATCGTAATGTAAATATCTGATATGCAGGATATATTTTCATTGTTACAAATTGAACATAATTAAAGCATAGTGATTAATCACAAAAACAACATGTAATTATATGTGTTTTCTGATGGTCTTAGGTGACCCCTGTGAAAGGGTCGTTCGACCCCCAAAGGGGTGGTGACCCACAGGTTGAGAACCGCTGCTCTAGAGTCTCTGGTAGAACAGGTGTTGAGTAAATAGATGCTTTTACTGTTAACCTATGAAGCACTTAGCACAGCCGTGGGCAAACTACAGCCTGCGGGCCTGATCCGGCCCGTTTGAAATGAATAAAACTATTGAAAAAAAAGACCATACCCTTTTATGTAATGATGTTTACTTTGAATTTATATTAGTTCACACAAACACTCCATCCATGCTTTTGTTCCGGCCCTCTGGTCCAGTTTAAGAACCCATTGTGGCCCTCGAGTCAAAAAGTTTGCCCACCCCTGACTTTAGCACCATGCCTAGCACATAGTAGGTACCCAATAAATGGAAATGGGGCTTTTACTGCTGTTCCCTGGCAGTATTATTCTCCTGGCATACAGTAGGTGTTCAGTAAATAAATGTGCTTACTATTACCCCATGAAGCTCTAGCCTAGCACATGGTGGATGCCCAATAAATGTGGCTTTTATTGCTATTACCTAGCATAGTACCTGGCGCACAGTAGGTGTTCAATAAATAAGTATTTTACTATCACTCTGAAGCCCGTGGCATGGTGCTTGGCACATAGTAATTACCTAATGGATCTTTTTTTTTTATTCTCACTCGAGGACATGCTCTGATTGATTTTAGGGAGAGAGGAAAGGAGAAGGGAGAAAGAGAGAAAGAAACATGGATGTGAGAGTGAGGCATTGATAGTTTGCCTCCCACGTGCACCCTGACCAAGGATTGAACTGTAGCCTGGGCATGTGCCCTGATTGGGAATCGAACCTGAGACCTTTTGGTGTATGGGACGACACTCCAGCCAACTGAGCCATACTGGCCAAGGCCCTTAATAGGGCTTTTATTGCTTTTCCACTTGTCACAATGGCTGCCACACTGTGAGTGCTCAATAAATAGGGCTTTTATTGTTATTCCCTGGCAGTGGTATCCCCCTGGCACACAGTTAGTATTCAGTAAATTAATGCATTTACTGTTATCTGATGAAGCTCTTAGCACCATATGTGCCTAGCACACAGTTGGTGTCTAATACATGGGGCTTTTATTGCTGTTCCTCTGACACACAGTAGGTGTTCGGTAAATTAATGTGTTTACTGTTATCCCATCCCTGGCACACAATAGGTACCCAGTAAATGGAGCTTTTGCTATTCTTCTGGCACAGTGCCTAGCAACACAGTAGGTGTTCAATAAACATTTTACCGTTATTCTCTGAAGCCCTTGGCACATAGTAGTTACCTAATAAATGGGACTTTATTGCTTTTCCACTTGGTATGGTGGCTGGCGCATAGTAGGTGCTCAGAAAATGGGACTTTTATTGCTGTTCCTCTGGCACAATATCTAGCACACAGTCGGTGTTTGATTAAAAAGTACATTTAGCCTGGCCAGTGTGGCTGAGTGGTTTAGCATTGACCCATGAACCAGGGGGTCACGGTTCGATTCCCAGTCAGGGCACATGGATAAAGCCTGCAGCATAGTGCCTGACATACAGTAGGTTGTGGGCTGGATGGATCCCCAGGAGGGGACGTGCAGGAGGCAGCCAATTGATGATTCTCGTCATTGATGTTTCTGTCTCTTCCTCTCCTTTCCTCTCTCTGAAATCAATAAAAACATATTTTCAAAAAGTACATTTACTATTCTATGAAGCACTTGGCATGGAGCTTGGTATAATATGGGGATTCAGTAAATAGGTTGTTTTTTTAAAATCCTCATCCAAGGATATGTTTTTATTGATTTTAGAGAGAAAGGAAGGCGGGCGGGGGGCGGGGGGGGGGGGGCGGTGAGAGAGAAGCATCAATCGAACCTGCAACCTAGGTATATGTCCTAACTGGGAATCAAACCCACAACCTTTTTGGTGTACAGCGTTCCAACCAATTGAGCCACCTGGCCGAGGCAATAAATAGATGCTTTTGCTGTTATTCTGTGAAGCCCTTGGCACCATGCCTGGCACACAGTAGGTGCCTAGGAAATGGGGCTTTTATTGCTATTCTACTTGGCATGGTGCCTGACACATAGTGTGTACCCAGTAAATAAATGGGGCTTTTATTGCTGCTCCTCTCATCACATGCCTGGCACACACATGTGTGCTCCGCAGGGACTGTGGCGGCCCACTACCTAAGACCTACTATGTGTCAGATGGGTTCAGTCACGTGAGTGAGTGCAGTGTTCTTGGCCAGCCCTCCCAGCCCCACCCCCACCCACCCATCTCACCTTTGGTTGACACCCGCCTCTTTTGGGTTCGACTTCTCTTTGCTTTGGTCCTGTTTTGTTTGTTATCATCTTCTTTTTTATTTTCTCTTTCCCATCTTTTGTTTCCCCGTCCCCTCCCTGCCCCACCCCGACGTTCTTCCCCCTCCAATAGAACCGTCTGCCCCCCCTCAAGATGTTAAGTGTGTCAGCACACGCTCCACGGCCATTTTGGTAAGTTGGCGCCCGCCACCGCCGGAAACACACAACGGGGCCCTGGTGAGCTATAGCGTCCGCTACCGACCGCTGGGCTCGGAGGACCCGCAACCCAAGGAGGTGAACGGCATCCCCCCGACCACCACTCAGATCCTGCTGGAGGCACTGGACAAGTGGACGGAGTACCGCATCACGACTGTCGCTCACACAGAGGTGGGACCAGGGCCCGAGAGCTCGCCCGTGGTCATCCGCACCGACGAGGACGGTAAGCACCGCCCTGGCCTGGGGACCCCTGCAGGCCCCAGTCCACCCCGCCCGGGAGCCTCCTGTCTGGAAAACGGGGCTGGCTGGTGGCCAAGAGGTAGAAGCCGCTGTCATGAGAGGGAGACGCGAAGCGAGCTCTCACCCCGAGAAACCCCGGGCTCCTTGGCTGGGAATTCTCTGCGCTAGACCTCTGGGCACCATTGGCTCCCTGAGCCTTGTGCCTGGAGAGTTGAGCTGGCACCCCCGCCACTTGGTCCAGTGGTCGAAACCGTGGAACCCAAGTGTAAGAAGCAGCAAGTAGCACTTGCAAAACATCTATGGTCCCCTCGCCCCAAATACCCACCGTTTAGACTTCTCTTGGGATGAACCAGGATCTGCGGCTTCCTGGGTCTGACCCATCCTACCTAAGTGTAGGCTGACTGTGTGCTGATAACATTTAACCAGCAACTACTGGGAGACAGAGAGACTGATCTGTGCCGTTGGTCAAATTCTGGGGTGTCTGTCAGTATCCTGCCGCGGCCAGTTGCGAGGTGGAAAGTTTTAAGCTGCAGAGTGAGATGGATGCCAAGGGCCTGGGGCTCGATGAGGCGAGGAGCTTCCCCAGGAACACCGAGCCCCTTTGAACCCAGTTTGCTTTCCGAGCCTCGGGCCGCATTGTGTCGGAAGCTTGGGGAAGAGACGAAGCAGCTCTTCATGGGGGGGGGGGGGGGGGGGGGGCGGGGGCGGTCAGGCTCCGACCTGGGGGCTGGCTGAGAAGGAGCCCCGGTGCCCAGTGGGCGGCCGCGCTGCCTGGTTCAGACCCTGCTTGGCCTCTTTCTAAGCCTGTGACCATGGCATCCACTTTCTGGGCCTCAGGCTCCCCATCTCTAAATGAGGAAAGAGCCGCTATGTGGAGGCAGGCCGTGAGCACGGCGGCGTGTGCCTAGGTCCTTAGCACAAGGCGTGGGTGCCCTCTCGTGTCGTGTGGCCTGGGAGGTAGCGTGGGCACTGGGGCTGCGCAGTTGCCCGTCTGTAAATGGTGGTGTGCGCTTCGGGCTCCCAGTTAATCAGCAGCCACTTGTCACCCCGGCATCGGGCAGCTGCCCGGGGCAGGGCCGGGCGCCCCAGTAACGGCACCCCCCACCCTCCCCTTCGTTCCTGCTTCCCTCCTCGCCCTGCCAGTGCCCAGCGCGCCGCCGCGGAAGGTGGAGGCGGAGGCGCTCAACGCCACGGCCATCCGCGTGCTGTGGCGCTCACCCTTGCCAGGCCGGCAGCATGGCCAGATCCGCGGCTACCAGGTCCACTACGTGCGCATGGAGGGCGCCGAGGCCCGGGGGCCGCCGCGCATCAAGGACGTCATGCTGGCCGATGCCCAGGTGGGCGGGGCCCTGGGGCGGGGCCTGGGAGGGCGGCGTTCCAGGGGGTGGGGATGGGCCCCACCCCTGTGCTCCTGCCCTCTCGCTGCTTCTCTCTCTCTGGCCGCCCCGCTCATCTCCTCCTCTCTCCCCTGCCGCCTCCTCCCACGCTCAGTGGGAGACGGATGACACGGCCGAATATGTAAGTAGTGCCCTCTGGCCACTGGCGTGCTCTTCCCCGCGGGCCGTGCCTTGCTGTTCTGTGACACCCACCCCTGCACGCCCCTTGTCAAAGGGTCTCCTCCCCTGGGTCCCCGATGCACCCCTCTTGGAGCCAGCAGTCTCAGTTTTCACATCAGGCAAATGGGCCCAGCAGCCCCAGGGGCACCTGCGGGGGACCCCAGAGGGGTGACCTGGACACAAGACAGAGGTCATCCCTTATCCTTCTTACCTGGGTGGCCCCTAGATCCCAGTTACACACACACACACATACACACACACACACACACCACTTGCAGTCCTCTCCATTTGCACAAGCCGTTCTGAGGCCTGGGATGCCTTTCCTACGGTGCCACCCACTCCGCCACCCACCACCTCCCTGTCGGACCCAGACCAGAGCTGGTCCCTTTCCAGCCTGGCCTGACCCTTCTGTCACCTGCCGCAGGCTTCCCTGACCTAGAAATTTCTCTCTCTGTTCAGAGTGTCCATTTCATTCTGGCCCTTGAGTGAGGGCGGAGGCAGGGGCCCGGGGTTAGAAAGGAGGCCTGTAGCGCCACCGTCTTCATCCTTCCAAGCTTGTTCCGGAGGCCCTGGGCCCGGCTGGGGTTGCTGTGACTCTGGGCCAGTCGCTGCCTCCCTGGGCTGTCTTTCTGCCTTTCATACAGAGGCCACAGGCTCTTTTGAGAGCCCCAGGTCTGATGCTAAATTGACACTGGCCCTACCTCCTTCCATAGGGAAGTTTCAGCCGCCCACCCCACCCCCCGCCCCCCACAAGGCCCTGGGAGGGTCTAAATGTGAGGCTCAGGGGCAGGAGACCCTCTGTTCATGCATCCCTGTCCCCCCTCTCATGCTCTTGACCTGGGGACCCCCCTGAACTCCCAGGCATGCTGGACATGTTTGTGGTGTGCATGTGTGGGGACATGGACACGTGTGTGATGGTGTTCGTGGGTGTGTGTGCAAGCAGGGTGCTCTGGCATTGGTTGAACAAGCAGTCATTGACGGAGCACCTACTGTAGGCTAGCTCCTGAGAGAGGTGCTGCAGAAATGACAGCTCTGAGCCTGCCCTCCCTGGGGTCACAGTCCAGTGTGGGAGAGGGGTGTCATGGGAAAGAGATACAAATATGTGTATCGTTACAGCGCTGGCGGAGGCAGTAGACTGGTGTAAATGTTAGCTCTCCAGATGGGTGGGTGGGGCCGCCCTGATCTGTAGCATTTAGCGTAAATACTCCCACCATGTCAGTTTCAAGCTACAGCTAGGTGTGCAGGAGCTCTCATGGTTGTATAGTTTTCTACCACAAGGGACAAGTGATCCAATAGCGTAGTGGTGAACATAGTAGAATAGTTAGGACGGGGGTATTGAGTATTTAATACCTTTGTGCTTTTAAAATTTTTATTTTTATTTAATTGTAAGTTTACATAGTTTACTTTTTAATATTGGTTGTGTTTAATAACTGGCTCACAAAATTCCTGAACATTTGAATATTGGCTCTCGTGAGCTGGTATAGGAAATTCCATCACACCAATGGTCGTAGTGGAGGCAGGGGAGAGCCTGTGCAAAGGTCCTGTGGCAGGACTGGGGGTTGGCGTGTTGGGGGAGCAGTAAGGAGGTCCTTGTAGCTGGAGCGGAGTGGGTGAGGGGAACAGAAGGAGGTGAGAGCGGGGAGGAGATATGGCAGGGATTGCAGGGCCTTCTAGGCCATGGGGAAGACTTGGGATTTTACCCCAAGGGAGGTGGGAAACCTAGAGAGCTGTGGGCAGAGGAGGGATGGGACCAACTCAGATGCTCACGGGCGCCCTCCGGTGGCTGCTGCAATGCCAGACTCTGCGGTGGGAGCCTAGGGCAGGGGCAGCTCCCTGTTCAGTGAGGCTGCGTGTGCTCATCTCAGCATGGACCTGCCCCGTCGGGGTCTCTGCATGAGGTTGTGTGCACGTCTTTGTCTGAGGACCAGGCCCCGCGTCCACCTTGTTTGAGCCCAGCCCTGGAAGGAGGGTGGACAGGGCTGGTCTCACCCTGCTTGCCTCACTGACGCCCCCCCTGCCTGCAGGAGATGGTCATCACAAACCTGCAGCCTGAGACCACCTACTCCATCACTGTAGCCGCCTACACTATGAAAGGCGATGGCGCTCGCAGCAAACCCAAGGTGGTCGTCACCAAGGGAGCAGGTATGAGGCCCCTGCCCCCTGGCTCCTTTGCCCCTGGAGTTCCCGCAGCGAGCGTTCTTGAGCCCATGTGGGGAAAGGGTGTGCTGGGCAGGGGGAGCCGCCAGAGCAAACGGGGTGGGGGCTGCTCAAGGGGGCATTCGGGGCCCAGCAAGGCCCAATCCCATCTCCTCGTCATCACTCTCTTCCTTAGCTACTTGGCTCCACCCAGATGCAGATGGTTAACAGCCACCGCTAATGCCCTCATCCTCCTGGCTTTACCCCGCTGCTCCCTCTGCTCAGACTCCCTCTCTTCCTGGCTGTCTCCTCCCCCTCCTTTAGGTCGTTGCTTCGTTTCTACCTCACCCGGAAGCCTTCCCCACCCCACCCCTATCCCACAGTCTTGGTCTGATGCCTCTTCTGGGGCCCCCAGCACCCTGTCATGCCTCTGTCATGGCTCTGATCCCCTGTCATTTGGGGGTGGTGTCCTCATCGCTCCAGGAAGCCGCCTCTCCTGGCAGCCCTGCCTCAGTTTCCCCTTCTGGCTCCTCCCATCAGTCCCAAGGTTCTGTTTTTGCCCCAGCCACCATTGAGCTGAGTGAGGAGAGAGCCGTAGCTGTGAAAATGTAAGGGGGAGATGTCCCAGGCAGAGGGCACAGCCCAGGCAAAGGCTCGGAGTGTGTTTGAGAAACAGTAGAAAGGCCTCCATCCCACTCCCCACACCCTTCCTCTCTCCGGGACACTCGTACACCTCTGACCACACAGTCTGACATTCAGGCTGGACACAGCCCCTCTCTGCATTGCTGCCAGCCCTGCGCATGCTGTTTCCTGAACCTGGTTAGTCTGTGTATCCTCCAGGGTCCAGTGCCCATGTCACCTCCTCTGAGGAGCCTCCTATGGTCTCTCAGGGACATTGCATTAGAGCTGTGCTTGCTAAGCCGAGCCTACCACAGACACTGTGACTGCTCATAGCACAGTCCATTAAAGGTCCTGATAAGTCCTGCAGTGGGGAAGCCTGGTTTCCTTTGCAGAGCCCAGCCTTTCCCCTTCTCTGCCTGACCCCAAAACCTCTCTTGGCTCATTCATTGCTACTCAGACTGTGAAAACCATAAGGCATGTGCAGGATTTGGGCACTGCTGTGTCCCATGGGTATTAATCAGGTACCAGCGAGGGGCAAGTAAACAAGGCAAGAAATGTCTGGCTTCCTGACTAAAGGAGGAGATACATAGATAAGGCCACTGTGACGTCTGTGGGTGTTTTCCTTTATTGGGGTCTCCTTGCTGTTCCTTACGCTCACCCAGCACAGGCCTGCCTCAGGGCCTTTGCACTGCCGTTCCCTCTGCCTGGAACACTGTTCCTTCTAGACCTCCCTGCGGCTCCCTACCTGCCTTCTTCACCTCGTCGTTTCTCAGGGAGGCCTCTCTGAGACCCATTTTTTAAAACTGCAACCCTACCCCGTGCTCCCTGGCGGGCAGGCGGCCACTGATGCTGGCCCTGTGTCCCCACAGTGCTGGGCCGCCCCACCCTGTCGGTGCAGCAGACCCCCGAGGGCAGCCTGCTGGCACGCTGGGAGCCCCCAGCTGGCACCACCGAGGACCAGGTGCTGGGCTACCGCCTGCAGTTCGGCCGAGAGGACTCGTCACCCCTGGCCACGCTGGAGTTCCCGCCCACCGAGGACCACTACACGGCGTCGGGCGTGCACAAGGGGGCCACGTACGTGTTCCGGCTGGCAGCCCGCAGCCGAGGTGGCCTGGGCGAGGAGGCGGCGGAGGCCCTGAGCATCCCGGAGGACACGCCCCGCGGCCACCCGCAGATCCTCGAGGCGGCCGGCAACGCCTCGGCCGGCACCGTCCTGCTGCGCTGGCTGCCGCCCGTGCCCGCGGAGCGCAACGGGGCCATCGTCAAGTACACGGTGGCGGTCCGGGAGGCCGGCGCCCCGGGCCCCGCCCGCGAGACTGAGCTGCTGGCAGCGGCCGAGCCGGGCGCTGAGAACGTGCTCACGCTGCAGGGCCTCAAGCCCGACACGGCCTATGACCTCCAAGTGCGGGCCCACACGCGCCGGGGCCCCGGCCCATACAGCCCCCCTGTCCGCTACCGGACGTTCCTGCGGGACCAAGGTAGGCGCGCGGAGACCCCGCACCAGAGCCGGACCGGGCCTTGCGCCCACCCCCGCCCCAGCCCCCTCCCTCTCCCCCGCCAGGTAAGTGGTCACTTTTCTGCTTCCTCGTGATGCTCGAGGCGAGTCTGGACCCCGAGGCTCTGGCGTTGGCAAAGGTGGGACGTGCCTCGGTGGCACCACCATCCCCCACCCCTCTTCTCCTCCGCCTTCTCTCTGCAGCCGCGCCGTCTCCCCCAGCAGGGTCTTGGGACAGGGCCAGGCAGGGCCAGGCCAGGGCCAGGCAGGAAGGCTCGGGCACAGCGGACAACAGGGAACGCCTGGGCCGCCCCACCCCCCCCGCCCGCCCGCCCGCCCGGCCTGGCACTTACTGGGCTTTTCTTCTGCTCTCTCCCGCTGGACCGCTGCCCGGCAGTCTCGCCCAAGAACTTCAAGGTGAAGATGATCATGAAGACGGCGGTCCTGCTCAGCTGGGAGTTCCCCGACAACTACAACTCGCCCACCCCCTACAAGGTGCGGCCCCGCAGGCGGGTGGCGGGTCCGGTGTGGAGCGTGGCCAGGGTGAGGGCTAGGTCTGGAGTTGGGGCTTGTTGGGGTGGTGTTGGGGTTCAGCTGGACTCGGGGCTGAGTGGGATTGGGCTTCACTGGGGATTGAGGCTCCGTCTGGGGTTGGGGTTCACTCTGGGATTAGGTCTCAAAGGTGGGACTCAGCTGGGATTGAAGTTTAATCTGGGATTAGGGCTCAGTAAGGATGGGGGCCCCAGTGAGAGTGGGGGCTCAGCCTGGGGTGAGGGCTCAGCTGGGATCTAGGTTTAGTCAGGGTCGGAGGTCAGCCCAGACCCCACTGAGCCAGCCCCGGCCCACAGATCCAGTACAACGGGCTCACCCTGGACGTGGATGGCCGCACCACCAAAAAGCTCATCACGCACCTCAAGCCCAACACCTTCTACAACTTCGTGCTGACCAACCGCGGCAGCAGCCTGGGCGGCCTCCAGCAGACGGTCACGGCCTGGACTGCCTTCAACCTGCTCAGCGGCAAGCCCAGCGTGGCCCCCAAGCCCAACACCGACGGCTTCATCATGGTGTATCTTCCCGACGGCCAGAGCCCCGTGCCCGTCCAGTACGCCGACGTCCCAGGGCCCCTCGCCCCATTAGCCAGCCTCCGTTCCTCAGCCAGGGTTGGGGCTAGGCTGGAGCCGAGGCGTGTCGGGGTGGTGTTTATAAGATGGGGGTTCCGCCAGCCCCGCCTGTGTGGTCCCCACGGAGGTCCCGTGCTGCTCACGGGAAGCGTCACTAACTGTGGCCTGTGTCTGCTTCTCCAACGTCTTCTGACACCCTGTGTGCCTGACCTACTGGTTTTGGGTTCCCAGATTGGTGGGGAGGCCACTCTGCACAGACTCTCGGCTCCTGGGTGTGGCGGTAAGGGGCAGAGGAGACGTAAGGGCTCCATAAGTGTGCGGGCGTGGAAGCTGGGGCTTTGACGGGTGCGTAGGAATTCAAGAAATACAACTGCGCGGGGAAGGCTTTGTAGGCAGAAGTCAGTGTGATCGATGGCCTGGAGGGTCAAACATGGCTGGGGCTGTAGGGCAGTAGACCCCACTGTAGGAGCAGAAGGGAGACTCCCCACTCTGCCCCCGGAGGGCAGCTCTGTCCAGCAGGCCGGCCTGTGGGCGGCGCCCCTCTGACGCTCCTCTCGTGACAGGAACTACTTCATTGTGATGGTGCCGCTGCGCAAGTCTCGCGGTGGCCAGTTCCTGACCCCACTGGGCAGCCCGGAGGACATGGACCTGGAGGAGGTGAGGGCCAGGGCCCAGCCTGCCCCGGGCGGACACGTCCCAGCCGCCCTGAGCCCCGGGGGTCCCAGCCGCCCTGAGCCCCGGGGGTCCCAGCCGCCCTGAGCCCCGGGGGGTCCCAGCCGCCCCTGAGCCCCGGGGGTCCCAGCCGCCCTGAGCCCCGGGGGGTCCCAGCCGCCCCTGAGCCCCGGGGGTCCCAGCCGCCCTGAGCCCCAGGGGTCCCAGCCGCCCTGAGCCCCGGGGGGTCCCAGCCGCCCTGAGCCCCGGGGGTCCCAGCCGCCCTGAGCAGCCCGAGCCTCTGTTTCCGTAGCTCATCCAGGACATCTCCCGGCTGCAGAGGCGCAGCCTGCGGCACTCGCGCCAGCTCGAGGCGCCCCGGCCCTACATCGCGGCTCGCTTCTCCGTGCTGCCCCCCACCTTCCAGCCCGGGGACCAGAAGCAGTACGGCGGCTTTGACAACAGAGGCCTGGAGCCCGGCCACCGCTACGTTCTCTTCGTGCTCGCCGTGCTGCAGAAGAGCGAGCCCGTGAGTCCCCACGGTGTCCGCCCCTCCCAGCCACGCCCGCTGAGTGAGGCCGGCCCCAACGCGGCCTCAGCCCCCAGGCCCTGACCTCGGAGCCAGACACCGATCCTCCCAGCTTCCTGGGCCCAGGGAAGGACTTGAAGTCGGGGGGATGCCAAGAGGAAGGCGTTTTAGAGGAAGGAACTTGGGAATCGGGGCTTTGGCTGGATGGGTAGGAGTTCAACCAGAAAGGGCACTGCAGGATCTGCATGTGCAAAGGTCTGGAGGCGCAAGAGGAACGGAAAGGAGTTGAGCGTGGCAGGCGGGGGTGGGGGTGCCAGATTGGCCAGGGCCAGGGTTCTCAGGAGCCACAGGCGGGTGGGGAGCCTGGGAGGGGCATCGGGGTGTGTGGAGGAAGGCACGTCTGGCTCTGAGGAGGAGGGACGCTGATGGAGGTTCTCTCCACCTGTGTGCGCAGACGTTCGCCGCCAGTCCCTTCTCAGACCCCTTCCAGTTGGACAACCCGGACCCCCAGCCCATCGTGGACGGCGAGGAGGGGCTCATCTGGGTGATCGGGCCCGTGCTGGCCGTGGTCTTCATCATCTGCATCGTTATTGCCATCCTGCTCTACAAGAAGTGAGGCCCCGCCCTCCCCTGGACAGAAGGGGGTTCCCGGAAAAGGGGGGTGTCTGGGAGGCCTCATCTCAGAAGATCATCACGGGAGCCCTCGATGGTATCGATGGGGAGCCCGAGCCCAGAGGTTAAGCTGCTTGATCAAAGTCACGCCTCCCGGCAGGACGGGTCCACAGCGGCCAGAGGCTTGGCTCCTTTAGGCCCACAGTCCCCTGAGGGGGAAGGTGTGGGGCAGAGGCTGTCAGTCCAGTTTAGTGACAATAGCGGCTGCGTGGGCCCGGTCTCAGCTTGGACAGGGAGGGTGGTGGGCCCGCAACCAGGATGAGCCCTGTTTCCCGGGTGAGACCGAGGCTCAGAGAGGTTAGGAAAGCCACCCACCATTCCCGAGCAGGCCCATGTGGCCAGCACACCCTCACCTGTCTTCTTTCCCTCCTCTCCTGTGCCTGCTTTTGGGAGCAGCAAACCTGACAGGTAAGAACTGGCCCTCCCTTCTAGAGGCCCAGGGAGGCTGAGGAGGGGGGTTGGGGAGGGCCTGGCTGCTCCTATAGTTGCACACGTGTGTACACATGACCCTGGGAACCCCAGTCGTGTGTATACACAGGGCCTGGAGTGTGTTCACACGTGCATACACGTCTGTGGGCACATGCTGGCACTCGCCGATTCTTCTCTCTCCTCCAAAGTAAACGCAAGGACTCGGAGCCCCGCACCAAATGCCTGCTGAACAACGCCGACCTCGCCCCCCACCACCCCAAGGACCCCGTGGAAATGAGGCGCATTAACTTCCAGACACCAGGTATGTGCTTACCCAGGTGCCAGGCACAGCACTGCCCGGGGAGAGGGAGCTGCCTGCGGCGACCCTCCCCGGCCTCGCCACACTGTGCTCAGTGCAGCCCCGTCCCGATTCCCAGCTTCCTGCCTGTGCCAGGCTTGGAACTCTCACGGGTCGGTTCCGCTTTACAACCAAACGAGGCTTTTGCTGTCTTCTGTGGGGAGCTTAACACTAGATTGCCCAAGGAAGTCATTTTGACTGCTTTTTAATTTCAATTAGAAAAACAATTACGTATATAAGGACACAGTGTCTTAGAATTTTGTGACTTTTTGTACAACGTATAAATGCGTTTATTAATAATTGTAGTTACCTCCCCCTCCTTCATTTCCGGTGTATATATATATGTGTTATACCTATATTGCCCAAAAGCAGTCATTTTGACTGCTTGGGAAATTTTAAATAATCAAATGACTGTTATTATTGAATTGAGTAATAACAGTTCGGCTCTGTATTGAAATAACAGTTTTCATTTTTTTTCGATTACCGTCACATGATAACATACAAGTACATGATAAATTGTCGATACTTGATAAGTTGCAGTTGCTCAATAAGCTAAACTAGTACTTGTTATTCGAATCTTTATGCAGTGATACTTGTTCTAATAAGTTGTTTATTTTATTTCTTTTGTGCCCTAAATTCATGAAAGAAATGTCGAATAGAAGTGAGTTATTGGAAAAGCTAAGGAAATAAGTGAAGAGTGCTCCGATATTATTCTTTCACGATGCAGTCATTTTGACTGCTTTTGGGCAATATAGGTATATACTAAATTTCAGTCTTTCTAGTGTTAAAGGACGCGTTAAACCACAAAGCCCTCCTCCTTTCTTCTGGCAGAAAGAGCTATGCTTCTGTTCACACCTCTAGTCTGAAGACCACTTGGCCTTTTCCCATACTCCCTGGGATGTGCCCCTAGCAAGGCACTAATTACACCTCCCACACGGCCCGCATCTCCCCTCCACGCCACAGATGCTCGCGCGCCGTCTGCCTCCGAACAGCTCCCTGTAGATGAGTAATATGCAGCTTAGGTCACCTCCACGCCAGGTGGGGAACTGAATCAGTCTTGTCCGTGATCATCTTCACGAACAGGAACCACGCACTCCCGCCTCCTCCCTCTGACCGGCTCGTGCCAGCTGCTTCTAACCAAACAAGGGGCTTTTCGTGTAACTGACGGTGGCTGTTCCTAACGTGGTTCCCTCGTTCCCGCTACCTGCGCTCTGGAATCTGCTTTCTGTTTCTGACTGGTCCATATTAACTCGGTTTCCAACCAAATAGGGATTTTAAACATATTTAACTGATGGCTGCCGTCCTCGTAGGAATCACGGAAGGTCTCATGGGGCACCTCTAATGTACTCCCTTCTCTTATCTCTCCTGTGGCAGCTGTTTCCATTTAAATGAGGGTTTCAAACTTGTGTGTTTAACTGACAGCTGACGTCCTCTTAAAGTTCATGGCGTCGGCCCCTGTCCTTCCAACACCCTCAGTTCTCCCTCACCATCCTGCCTTCTCCAAACCCCGCCATGACCCACACAGGGACCCAGGGCCAGAGGGGTGTGGGTGACGTTGACGGAAGAAACTAAAACTGTGGGCTCCTCCCAGAGCCGTGGCTCAACACCGGGCAGCGGAAGCAGCCGCTGCTCCGGGCCCCTCGCGGCTGACGTGCCCGGCCCTGCGTCTGTCGGCAGCCGTGTGCGTGCACCCAGCACGGGGTGGGGGAGGCAGCGCCCCGCGTGTTTTCATTCATTTATTGTTTGCTGTTTCTGCAGATTCGGGCCTCAGCAGCCCCCTCAGGGAGCCGGGGTTTCGCTTTGAAAGTTAGTTCCTGTGTCTTTCTGTCCTCGGCTCCCTTCCCCACCGCCCCTCGTTTGTTTTCAGCGTTGGTCTCTCCATCCCGCCACCGCTCTGCCCACCTGTCCTGCGCTGGCTTCAGGGGAAAGGGGTCTGGCCCACTGCGCCCTTAGCGTGCTGGTGCTGACTGTGTGCGGGGGTGGGGACAGGGACGTAGGTGAGACACATACGAACGGAAGAACAGGAGCCCACCCCTGTGGCAGGCAGGGAGAGCCACCAGGCAAGTGGACACCAGCCTCACACTCCATAGGGGGGGCTCTTGGAGACCCCTGGGGGCCCCCACCAGAACAGCAGGTGTTCACCAGCCGGCCTGGCAACGCTTGACCCGTTTGACGTAGCTGCAGAGTGCGAGTGTGAGCGCACAGGGAGCACTGGCCGGGGCGTGGAGACGGGTCTGGCAGACCCAGATACCAGGAAGAAAGAGCCAGGCCCACCCCACTCCCTCCAGGCACCACCCACCCCCAGGGGCGCGAAGATCAGGGCTGTCACCCATCCATGTACAGGATGAGGACACGGGGCGCAGTGCCTGCCCCGGCCGGCGGAGACACTGCCTGCAGGCCCTCAGCTCTCCTGGCAGAGGACCGGTCGGCCCCCGGACCCTAACTGGCAGAAAGGAGTGTCTCCCACCCCGGGGAACAGTGAGGCCCAGCCAGCTGCCATCGCTTCTCCATTTCTGTGTCACCCGCCTGCTTCCTGCCACGAGGCATCAGGAGCTGGAAGTCCTCCAGGGCACCCCTCCCCCGGCTGGGTGGGGACGGAGCGGGAGGACCGTGTGAGCAGGGGTGCGGGCGTGGCCGGGCCTGCAGCCCCTGCTGCTCCACTCAGACCCTCGGGCCAGGGTCCCCGCACCCGCCAGGCCCTCTAACCACGGCTCGTCCATCGCAGACTCACACTGTAGAGCACCCCACCCCCGGCCTCGGGCTGGCCCCCCATGACCGGCCGCCCCGCGGGGTCTGCTCTCCCCACAGGCATGCTTAGCCACCCGCCGATCCCCATCTCAGACATGGCCGAGCACACGGAGCGCCTCAAGGCTAATGACAGCCTCAAGCTCTCCCAGGAGTACGAGGTGAGCTGAACCCTCCCCCCAGTCACCCCCCCCCAGGCCCTCCGATGGCCACCTGACACCCCCACCTCCCCATCCCGCAGTCCATTGACCCAGGCCAGCAGTTCACGTGGGAGCATTCCAACCTGGAAGTGAACAAGCCCAAGAACCGCTACGCCAACGTCATTGCCTACGACCACTCCCGCGTCATCCTCCAGCCCATCGAAGGTAGCACGCGGTCCCGGGCCATCCTGCCCTCCTCCCCCCGAGTGCCCACCGTCCCTGCCCCGCCTCCAGGCCATGGGGCAGGCCAGCGTAGACAAGCTGGGGGTCGGAGGATGGGGGGGGAGGGCAACGGGGGAAGAAGCCTGATTCTGGGCTCAGGCCTGGTCCAGCACCAGAAACCGCTGGGGACTGTTAGCTGTATATTTAAGTGATGGCTGCTATCCCTTACGTGTTTCCACCAGCCACTCCACACCGCTCCACTCAACTGGAGCCGCTCTGCCACCCAGGGACGGAGGGCAGGGTCTGGGGCATTTCTGTGGTCCCAGGTTGGAGGAGGGGCTGCTCGTGACAGCTAGAGGGGGGCCGGGGATGCTGCTCCACGCCCTGCCGTGCCCAGGACGGCCCCACAGAGCGCCCCACGTGGCAGCAGTGCTGTGGGATCCCGACGTCCGTGCCCACGATTTGCTGGGGGACAGATCGGGGTGCTCCGAGAGGGCTTCCAGTTGGGCTCATGGAGCCAGGCTGAAAGGACGGGGCACCCCCACTGATCTCCGGCTTCTCGCCCGGGCCGTAGGCATCGTGGGCAGCGACTACATCAATGCCAACTATGTGGACGGCTACCGACGGCAGAACGCGTACATCGCCACGCAGGGGCCGCTGCCCGAGACCTTCGGGGACTTCTGGCGCATGGTGTGGGAGCAGCGCTCGGCCACCATCGTCATGATGACCCGGCTAGAGGAGAAATCACGGGTGAGGCCTGGGCCCCGCCCCCCACCCCCAGAGTCCCCAGCCAGCCCAGGCTCACACTCACCTCCATTCTCCTTTCCGGCACAGATCAAATGTGATCAGTACTGGCCCAACAGGGGCACGGAGACCTACGGCTTCATCCAGGTAACGCTGCTGGACACCATCGAGCTGGCCACGTTCTGCGTGCGGACCTTCTCCCTGCACAAGGTGGGCAGGCCAGGCTGGAGGCTGCAGAGGGAGGATGGGGGGGCGGGGAGGCAGAGGAGGAAGATGGGCCCAGCTTCTGCCCATTGACCCAGGCTGACCACATTCTCATGAAGCCCATTTTATGGATGGGGAAACTGAGGCCCGGAGTGGGGCACCTCGTGTCCCTGGCCACAGCAAGAGGACAAAACCAGCAGAACCCAGTTGAGCAGTGAATCTGTTACCCTCCTGGGCCTGGGACGGGTCCTGGCAGAGGCCGCTAAGCCCTGCCCTTATGGGAGCTTAAGTCTGGGGTGGAGCCGAGCTGGAGGGACCCTGCAGGCCTTGGGCAGTCGGGGCTGGGCCAGAGGTAATCTTAGATAAGTACTTACCTGAAGGCTGCTCGCCATAACGCGGCTCCCCTGTCCTACATCGGCGGTTCGCCATTGCAGCAGCCTGCCATCCGGAGGGAGATTGTCGTGACGCGGAGTAGAGGTGCTTACCACACCACGATCCTCCCTCCACGCAGTCAGGTCCTCTCTCAGCACTGAGCACAGGCCCGGCCCGAGCACCAGAAAGCTGAGAGGATGAGCCGGAGGAGGCAGTGAGGATTCTTAGCTCATTCACACACGCCCAGCACTTGCTGTGTGTCAGGCCCTGACCCGGCACCAGGACACAGCAGGGACCACGACAGACGGAATATCCTGACCTTGTGGGGCTTAGTCTAGTGGACAAGACACAGACCAAAGACATGCAAATAATAGATCTTTTCTTATTAAATGTATTGCCGTTGGTTGATAATACGTTTAGGGCAGAGGTTCTCCACCTGTGGGTCGCGACCCCTTTGGGGGTCGAACGACCCTTTCACAGGAGTCGCCTAAGACCATCAGAAAACACATATGTAATTACATATTGTTTTTGTGATGAATCACTATGCTTTAATTATGTTCAATTTGTAACAATGAAAATACATCCTGCATATCAGATATTTACATGACGATTCATAACAGTAGCAAAATTACAGTTATGAAGGAGCAACGAAGATAATTTTATGGTTGGGGGTCTCCACAACATAAGGAACTGTAGGAAAGGGTCACGGCATTAGGAAGGTTGAGAACCACTGGGTTAGGGCGTCTGTCTGGGTAACATGACATCTCTTACTCCATTGTGCGCTCACCACCGAGTCCAGTCGCCTCCTGTCGCTGTGTATTTGACCCCCTTTATCCTTGTCCCCCACCCCCTTTCCCCTTTGGGAACCACCATCCTGTTGTCTGTACTTAAGAGTTTGTTCATGTGTTGCTTCCTGTGCTTTCCTGTCTGACTGACTTCACGCAGCATAATATTCTCAAGGTCCACTCACGTTGTCACCAATGGCAGTATTTGGTCTTCGCTTTTGGCCGATAGCATTCCACTGTGTGTACGGACCGCGTCCTCAGCGCCCGCTCATCCTTCGGAGGGCACTGCGGTTGTCTCCGTGCCTTGGCCGCCGTGAATAATGTCGCGGTGAACGTAGGGGTACACAGATCTTTGTGTGTGTTCAAGCTTTTCAGGTAGATCCCCAGGAGAGGGATTGCTGGGCCATGTGGGTTATTGTTAATTTTTTGAGGAGCCTCCATCGTGTTTCCGTAGTGGCTGTGCCAGTTGACGTTCCCACCGGCTGTGAGTGAGGGTTCCCTTTTCTCCACAGCCTCTCCAGCACTTATGACTTGTCTTGTTGGTAATAGCCATTTTGACAGGGGTGAGGTGGTACCTCCTTGTGGTTTGGATTGATACTCCCCTGGTAGCTAGTGAGGTTGGGCATCTGTATGTCCTGGGAAATTGTTCAGGTCCTCTGCCCATATTTTAATCAGGTTGTTTTGTGGTTGTTGAGTTGTATGAATTCTTTATATATTTTGGATATTAGCCCTGTATTGGAATATCACTTGCAAATGTGTTTCTCCCATTTAGTTGGTTGCCTGTTTGTTTTGTTGATGGTTTCTCTTGCTGTGCCGAAGCTTTTTCGCTTGACGCAGTCCCATTCATTTATTTTTTTCTTTTACTTCTCTTGCCTTGGGGGGAGGGGAGGTCAAGTTCACAAAAACCCCTCTGAGGCCAAGGTCCAAACACGACAAAATCTCATGTGTAGGGTTAAAATAAAGGAGAGGAGAGGAATAGAATGTGTACTGGGGGACCTGGAGGAAGTGAGGAGGGAGCCATGAGATGTGGGGAACTAGCATTCCAGGCAGAGGGCACAGCTAGTGCAAAGGCCCTGGGGCAGGACCATGGCTGGTGCATTGGGGGAACAGTGAGAAGGCCATGGGGCTGAGTGAACAGGGGAGAGGAGTTGGGGACAGGGAGGGATGGGCAGGCTGTGCAGGGCCTGTGGGCCATGGGGAGGGCTTGGGCTTTTACCCCCAGGGAGGGGGAGCTCTGGAGGGCTGTCGGCACAGGAGGTGCGGGACCTGACCCATGCTCACAGGCGCTCTCTGGCTTCTGGGGGGGTGGCACCGGCAGACTGGAGGGTCCAGGATGGCGATGGGGAGGACTGTGGTGATTGCCAAGAGGGGGTGAGAAGTGGGCGGGTGTGGGATAGACTTTGAAGGCAGTGATAGTGTTGGCCGGTATGTTGGGTGTAGAAAGGGAGTCACGCCGAGGGTGACATTGAAGTTGTGGTCAGCCCCTGGAAGGATGGGACCACCACCAGCTGAGATGGCGGGAGCAGGTGGAGGGAGAAAGTGGGGGCACAATGTTGGCCCAGTCGTGTGAGACAGACATGAAGCTTTCTTGTGGGGACCCCTCTGTGTCGGGGCAGCTGGCCCCCCGAGTCAGACATGGGCGCAGGGGTCGGAGGCGTGTGGGTGGTGGGCTGCGGTGACAGGTGTGTCCCTGTGGCTCCCAGAACGGCTCCAGCGAGAAGCGTGAAGTCCGCCAGTTCCAGTTCACGGCGTGGCCGGACCACGGGGTGCCCGAGTACCCCACCCCATTCCTGGCTTTCCTACGGAGAGTCAAGACCTGCAACCCCCCCGATGCCGGCCCCGTGGTGGTCCACTGCAGGTAGGCGGGTCCCCGTCTCTGCGTCCCGCTCCCGCCTGTGTCCTGTTCCCACCTGCGCGCCCCGCTCGCTCTCCCCCCTCCTGAGGATCCCGGTCGCCGCCCTGTCCCCGCAGCGCCGGGGTGGGCCGCACGGGCTGCTTCATCGTCATCGACGCCATGCTGGAGCGCATCAAGCCGGAGAAGACGGTGGACGTGTACGGCCACGTGACGCTCATGCGGTCCCAGCGCAACTACATGGTGCAGACCGAGGACCAGTACAGCTTCATCCACGAGGCCCTGCTGGAGGCCGTGGGCTGCGGCAACACGGAGGTGCCCGCCCGCAGCCTCTACGCCTACATCCAGAAGCTGGCCCAGGTGGAGCCCGGCGAGCACGTCACCGGCATGGAGCTCGAGTTCAAGGTGGGAAAGGGCCGAGGCGCGGAGACTGACGTCACCCCCAGCGATGGGGACAGGGTGTGGGGGGTGATCCCTGCGACCGTGGTACCCTCGGGGCTCGGGCTGGAGGCTGTTCTGATGCCAGCCCCGCCTCCTTGCCCCCCAGCGGCTGGCCAACTCCAAAGCCCACACATCCCGCTTCATCAGTGCCAATCTGCCTTGTAACAAGTTCAAGAACCGCCTGGTCAACATCATGCCGTACGAGAGCACGCGGGTCTGCCTGCAGCCCATCCGGGGCGTGGAGGGCTCCGACTACATCAACGCCAGCTTCATCGACGGCTACAGGTACCCGCCTGTGCCCGGCGACACCGGGCCCCGGAGGGTCCCAGCCTGGTCCCGAGGGGCCTCCGTCCTCGCTTGGGAGTCGAAGCGGCACAGACACTGCCTGCCTCGCCAGGCACAGCTGAGGCGGAGGGAGGGCTGCCGTCCATAATGGGGTCCGTCTTCCCCTTTACACCCGTGGTTCTGTCTGAGCAATTCTGTCCCCCAGGGGAAATGTGGCCAAGTCTAGGGACTTTTTAAAAACATGTAAACTTGTATGGATTTAGGAGAGAGAGAAACGTCGATGATGAGAGAGGATCATTGATTGGCTGCCCCCTGCATGCCCCCCACCAGGGATCCAGCCCACAGCTGCAACCTGGGCATGTGCCCTGACCAGGAATCGAACCCTGACCTCCTTGGTTCATAGGTCGAGGGTCAGCCACTGAGCCACACGGGCTGGGCTAAGGACGTTTTTGATTGTCATGATTTGAGTATGTGTGGAGGGGAGAGGTGGCTACCACTGGCATATAGTGGGTGGGGGCCAGGGATTTTGCCCAGAAGAGTGCCCATCACAGAGTGAGCCGGCCTTGAAGGTCAGTCCCGCTGACGCTGAGAAACCGTGGCCAAAGGAGGTTGTCTGGGCAGAAGGTACCACTGTGCCACGGCCTGGCTGGGAGAGAGGACTTGGCCTGTGTCAACGACCCAAGTAGTTTACTGGCACTTGAGGGAGGTGGCGTGGGCAGTTCTGCGAGCGGGAATGTATCCCGAGGCTGATGGCTTTCCTGTGTGTGAAACGGGGTGACTGGGAGGGCCGAGTCAGACGGGGAGGCGGCCCCTGGTCAGCCCGTCCCAAGGAGGCGGGCACGTGGCAGGTGCGGCTGCCGAGGTCCTGCTTTGCTCCTGACCCACCGGGAGCATCAAGCCGGTGCCAGGCCTCGGCCCGGGGCCCCACCAGCCGGGACTCACCGCCCCCGCCCCCCGACCCCACAGGCAGCAGAAGGCCTACATCGCCACGCAGGGGCCGCTGGCGGAGACCACGGAGGACTTCTGGCGCATGCTGTGGGAGAACAACTCCACCATCGTGGTGATGCTCACCAAGCTGCGGGAGATGGGCCGGGTACGCGGGGGGCGCGGGGGGCGGGCGGGGGGCGGGCGGGGGACGCGGGGGGGCGCGGGGGGCGGGCCGGGTACGCGGGGGGCGGGCGGGGGGCGCGGGGGGCGGGCGGGGGGCGCGGGGGGCGGGCGGGGCCGGCGGCACCGGGCAGGGCTGACCACGGACGCCATCCCCTCGGCAGGAAAAGTGTCACCAGTACTGGCCGGCCGAGCGCTCCGCCCGCTACCAGTACTTTGTGGTGGACCCGATGGCGGAGTACAACATGCCACAGTACATCCTGCGGGAATTCAAGGTCACGGACGCCCGGGTGAGTGCGGGACGGGTGGGCGGCAGGGACCAGCCCCGGGCCGAGCTCACTGTTTCCCGGTTGGTCTGGAGACGGCGTCCCAGTTGGGGGTAGAAGCGAAGGCCCGGGACAGGAGTCAGCACGGGGGGCGGGAGGAAAAGTGCGCTGACCAGTCGCTTCTGTCGCCAGGAGGGTGGAAGAGGACCGTGCCCCTGCGCTGGCCCCATCGTGTCCCCATTTGAGCCTGTGGGACCCGCTCACTAGGGAACACAGCCCAGGGGGTCATGTGAAAGGGGGGAGGGGGTGTCCCCCGGAAGCAGCAGCCTGTGGAGAGTGAGGGGCTGGGAGCCGGGTGGGGGATCTGCCATAGCTGGTGCTGGGGTGGAAATGGGCTGTGGGATGGGGAAGGGTGGGGAACCACGGGACTCGGTGCTGGGAGTTGGCACCACCGGGCAGGGAGAAATGACAAGGCGGAGGGGATGTTGGCAGGGGTGGGGGGTGGGGGTGGGGGCTGGGAAAGGGCAGGCGGGGGCTGCCAGTGGCTGGCGAAGCCGGACTGAAGGAGCGGCATCGCTGGTCGTGGTGCTGGTGCTGGTGCTGCTGGTGGTGAAGATGGGGCCAGTGGGTTGCTGGGATGTGGTTGGAGAGTCAGTGGAAGGTTGTACTGTTGGACGGGGAGGAGGGCAGGCAAGGACAGTGCTGGGAGGAAGAGGGGACCGGAGGATGGAACGTGAGGGTGACGTGTTATCAGCACCGGACGGAGGGAGAGCGGAGAACAGCCGGCCTGGGGGCGGGTGGTGATGGAGAAGAAAATCGATGGGAAATGGCTCTAAAAGTCAAGAATGATGAGCGCTCAGTGCAGCAGACAGTGCTGTGCGGGGTACAGACGGAGGAGGACGGGGCTGGAGAAGGCCGGTGCCAGGTGAGGAGGTGAGAGAAGGTCAGAGGAAGGTGGTCCCCTCCAGGGTGACCCCGCGAAGGGTGGGCTGTGGGAAGTGGTGCTGTTGGGAGAGTGAAGACGCGGACGGCGCTGCTGGGTGTGGGGAGGCCCGGTTGGAGGGAAGGAGGATTGGGGGTGGGGAGGGAACGGCAGTGGAAGGGGACGTCACTGGTGTCAGGGATGGACAGTCGCCTGTGGGGGTAAGACAGGAGGGGTTGGTGGTGCTCTTAGGTGATAGAGGGTGGGGAGCACGG
This sequence comes from Myotis daubentonii, assembly GCF_963259705.1. Lineage (NCBI taxonomy): Eukaryota > Metazoa > Chordata > Mammalia > Chiroptera > Vespertilionidae > Myotis > Myotis daubentonii. The sequence goes on from NC_081844.1 coordinate 30,558,758, forward strand.
GGGCCCCACTGACCTGCGGGGGATGTGCTCCAAGACCACAGTGGAAGCCTGAGCCTGTAGCTAGTACTGAGCCCTGGATATACGACGGTTTCCTTATACATACATACCAGCTACACACAGTAAGAGATTAACAGTAGCTAACAAACACTAGTGATAAAGTAGAACAGCTATAACAAGATATTGTGACAAAAGCTATTGAGTGGCTTTGGGGCCATGTGAAGTGAGACTTGGGTCACTGGAACGTGAGCTCTGCGGTGTCGCCACAGTCGATCTGATGGCCAAGACGGCCGCTAAGCGACTGACGGGCGGGAGCGTATATAGCGCCCCTACACCGGGCAAAGGGATGCCCCGTACCAGGCAGGACAGAGCAGGGCGTGAGGTTCCGTCACACTCCTCAGTGTCACACCATCTAAAACTTACCAACTGGGAAATGCCAGAAATAAGCAATTCCTATTTTGGAGCCTAGTTGACTGCGGGTAACTGAAAGTGTGGAAACCGAAACTGCAGATAAGGGAGGGGCTGCTGTCATCTGTGGGGGCCGGGGGGGGGGGGGGGGGGCGGCTCGGGCAGGAAGTGAGGAGTTGGAGCGTGGATGGTGGAAGGCGCCGTTGGGTGGTGAAGGATGAAAGACGATGGTGTGGGGAGGTGCTCAGAGCCAGAGGACATGGGGGTGGGTGGTGCGGGAGGGGGGATGGCCGGGTGGGGAGGTGCTGGATGTCCTGGTTGTGGAGGCTGGGATGGCGGTGGGGAGTGGACAGTGTCCATGGGAGATGGTGACATAGATGGGAGGAAGGTGTTGCTGGCAATGAGACTGGAGCATCTCGGTGGAAGATGGTGCCTGAGTGAGTCCTCAGGGCGGGCGGGGCCGGGTGGGGGATGGGACGGGAAGCAGCCCTGCCTCCACGCACCTCAGTAGCGAGGTGGGGCTCTTCTCCTTTCCAGGACGGCCAGTCGCGGACCGTCCGGCAGTTCCAGTTCACGGACTGGCCGGAGCAGGGCGTGCCCAAGTCGGGGGAGGGCTTCATTGACTTCATCGGCCAAGTGCACAAGACCAAGGAGCAGTTCGGCCAGGACGGCCCCATCTCCGTCCACTGCAGGTGCGCTGCTCCCCGAGCCCAGCCCACTTTCTGGCCGGGGAAACTGAGGCCCGAGGAGGGTAACCGTCAGCCTCGGGCGGTCCAGTCTGAGCTATGTCCATGCCTGGGGAGCGGGGGCCCCACGCCCCAGCCGCTGAGCCGCCTTCCCCCCACAGTGCCGGCGTGGGCAGGACCGGCGTCTTCATCACGCTCAGCATCGTGCTGGAGCGGATGCGGTACGAGGGCGTCGTGGACATCTTCCAGACGGTGAAGATGCTGCGGACCCAGAGGCCGGCCATGGTGCAGACGGAGGTGAGGCAGGGGCGGGGGAGACAGGCCTCAGTTTCCTCCTCTGTGAGGTGGGCTCGTTGTGAATGGGCGGCCCTCAGTGCCTCCTGCTTTGGGCTGGAAGGGGCTAGTCAGCTCTCGACACAAGAGCAGATTGAAGTCCAGAGCCAAGAAGTGTCCCCTGGAGTGGACGCAGAGGGGCCCATTCGAGTCCCAGAGTCGCAGCGAGTTTATGGCTCAGCCAGGACCCCAGGACGGCCACGGATTCTGAGATCCCACCATTTCCCGACCGGGAGACTGAGCCCCGAGTGGGAGGTCTTCCCTGTGACCGCACTCCCGTTGGGCCTTTTCACAAAGTCCCCAAACCTTTCTGGAGAGACGGGCGGGGGAAGCTGAGCAACCAAGTCTTAAAGGATGTACATGACCTTCAGGCGGAGACGGGGAAGGGCGTTCGGGTGGAGAGTCAGCCCATACAAGGGACACACGCCAGGCTGAGGAGGGTGGCGGCCCTGGGGCGCCCGGGGAGGCGTCGGAGCAGGAGAGCCCTGACTGAGCCCGTTCCCCCCGCAGGACGAGTACCAGTTCTGTTACCAGGCCGCCCTGGAGTACCTGGGAAGCTTTGACCACTATGCAACCTAAAGCCATGGTCGCCCGGCCGAACTCCAGCGGCTCCAGACGCCTCTGCCGGGGCCGGGTGGGGCCCGGGAGGCCTGGACCCCGGCGGCAGCGTTTCCACACGGTCTCTGGGCACGCCGCGGCCCCTCGAGCCCCCGTGCGGCCCCAGCAACCTCCCTGGCACCGGCCGCGGCCTTCAGATACTTGCCACATTCCTCGTTCCTTCCGATTCCAAAATGAGCAGTCCCGGGGTGGGGGGTGGGGGTGGTAAGCAAATGGGGGTTCTCCCCAGAACCAGAGGAGGGCAGGGGCCACGAACTTGACCCCTCGTCCCCCCCAGGTAGCCTTCCAGCCCTGCGCTCCGGGGGTGCCGGGCCGGGAGGGCAGAATTCAGCTTTCTTTTCTCCGTGTAACTACCCAGCGACATTTTCTTTTTTTTTAAATAGCGTATTTTTTTCCCATTTTTTTTAAAAAGAAGAAACAAACTGAAAAAAAAAAAAAAGTGACTCGCAGTCAGTGAATTTAAAAAGAAAAACCTTGCTTATTCCTGTTACCGTCACAGTCTGTTTTTTCACGGTAGGAAACGTTCTTGTGTGGCGGCTGCGTCCGCCAGCGCGCGCCCGACAGCTGGCCTCGGCGGCTTCTTCCTCTTTCCTGCCATCAGGAGCCCTGCCTCACTCGAGAATAGGACGGCCTTTTGCTCCTGGTTTTTTTCCCGTTTTTTTCCTCTCTTTTTGTTTAATGATTAAATTCTCAGACATATCAAGGACAGTTCTGAGGGTGGGCGGTGGAGGGGAGGGCACTGCAGCCCGAACCTCCCACCCCTCCCCCTGAGGAGGAGGCACGAACAGCACGGGAGGTCCTGCCTTTTCGGGGACAGGGAGGCTGCGTGCTGCCCCCGTTCAGGGAGCCTTCCCCCCCGGGACTACGGGGCAGTTCTGGGGCAAAGGCAGAAAGGACGGTATCCCCCACCCCTGAGCAGGTGAGCTTTCCTCTTTGTACAAGAGCAGATCGGCCGCCGCTCTCGACGCTGTCCATTCAAACGGAAGCAGCGGGGTGGTTTTCCCGCCTCTGTGTATGTAGATATACCGACTTTGTATTAAAGGAAGATCGTCTGAACTTGGCCGTGGGTGGCATCTCTGTCGTGCCCGGTCTGTCCCACCTTGTCCCGGGGCTGGCCGGGGCCTGGGAAGCTGTGTCCTCATTCCGTCGTGTGACAGTCCAAGGAGGGGCGGGGCCCAGAGAGGTGGTGTTGCTGGTCCAAGATGACACAGTGGCTAAGGGGCTGGGATTTGAACCTAGAACCCACGTTCTGGTCTTACAGGGCGGCCTCCTTGATAATAGTTATTCTTGTTGATTATAGTGTGACCATTGAGCACCTACCAGGAGCCAGTTCTCTGAGATCGGCATCATCAGCCCAGTTTACAGATGGGGAGACTGAGGTTCAGAGAGGGGCAGGCACTCACCCAGAGTCACACACACAGAAGCTGGAGCTGGGGTCCGGGGTCTGGTCAGTCCCACCTGCAGCCACGCTGCCCTCTCCAGAAGGGCCGGTGCCCACGGAAGGCAGCACTGGGTTAGGAGCACTATTCTTAGCCGGTGAGTGGGCCCATCCTCAGAGCCAGGGTCAGGCCCGGGGGATGCAGGGGGAACCATTTCCTGTCTATACCTTGACTAGAAGCCAGAGATGGGATGAAAGACACGCTCCCCCCTCTGGTCACACACAGGCTCCAGGGATGAGAAGGGTGGTCTTAGTGAGGACGGGCCCAGGCTAGGAAAGGGTGGGTCATCCCTTCAAGAAACCATCAGGTCCAGTATTCAAAAATACGTATATAAAAGATGTGACAGCACCATTCATAAAATTAGTCGAATAGATGGATCAAATTCTATATTCCCCAAATTCTCAAATATTCATGGACCATCTATGAAAAATCAGCATTTAGAAAAACCAGCAGTGGACTCTTTTTTTTTTTTTTATCCTTACCCAAGGACCGTGGTCAGCAAACCACAGCTTGCGAGCCACATGCGGCTCTTTGGCCCCCTGAGTGTGGCTCTTCCACAAAATACCGCCACACTCAAGGGGCCGAAGAGCCGCATGTGGCTTGTGAGCTGAGGTTTGCCGAGCCGCAAGTTTGCCGACCACTGCCCAAGGACATGGGTAAGGATATTTTTAGAGATAGGAAAGAAGAGAGAAATATTAGTGTGAGAGAGAGACATCAATTAGCTGCCTCCTGCATGCACCCCGACAGGGGATCGAATCCACAACCTGGACATGTGCCCTGACCGGGAATCTGAACCTGCAACCTTTCAATATACCGGACAGTGCTCCAACCAACTGAGCCACCTGGCCAGGGCAACAGTGGACATCTTTACAAATTCCAAGAAACAAATATTAAATAAGATAACCTGATCTTGGCACCAAGGAGCAGATTATGTAACTAAAGTCTGCCTCCCCCAAAAGACACAGTGTGGGAAATCTTAAAACATTTCTAAATGAAGCATGGGCTTAAGGAAAGAACATAAAGGAGTGTATTATGTAATGAAACCTTTGGAGTGCAGCCAAAGAGGTGCCCAGAGGAAAATGTATAGCCTTGAACACATGGTTCAGAAAACAATAAATTCAGAAACTTAGTGAACTTAAAAAACCAGTGTTCCAAGCTTTCAATTCAAATAACTAGGGAGTAATAGAAAAAAATCCTAATAAAAAAATAAAAGTAAAAGTGAAAATTAACTGGGAATTTTTGAGGTACTTTTGTATTAACAAAAAACATTTAGCTCCTGACTTCTGAATTCACTCTTCTTAGTGACAGATTGTGGGGCAAAATGGACAGGAAAGTCAGACTCTTAACCTAAGTTTGGTCCCAGCCGAATCATCTGAGATGATTACTCTGCCCAGATAACTCCCACTCCATCCTCAAAGCCCCATTTTAAAAGCCCCTCTGGTCTCCTGAGCCCACGACTCTGAAGTGTCTAAATAGGAGATACCTCGCCCTCCTTACTGGAAACTGGACGAAGAGGATCTTCAGGGAAAATTAATGTGTGTGACCCTCAGTTCTCTGGTTCAGCCCTTGAGATGCTCATGGCTGCGGTTGGAAGTAGGTGGTGGCGGGCAGGAATCTATCTGAGGGCTTCCTGGAAGAGGAGGACCCTTGGAAATTGTCTTAACCTACAGGCATAATCACCAAGACAATATCTCCAGATATCTTGGCCCTGCCACAGGAGACCATAACATACATCCCCATTTATTGAGCACTGATTGTATACTGGCCACAATATAACTTTATGCAATAAAGTTATAAATCCTTCTGATAATGGACAGATAAGAAAACAGGCGCTAAGAGGTCAGGTCTCTTACCCAAGAGGATGCAGATGGTAAGTAGTAGAATTGGACATGGGTCAAGGTGTGCCCTTTTGCCATGGTCATAGTGAAGGAGTTCAAGGCATCTATGAGCTCTGCCTGCCCACGGTCAGTATCAGCCACACACACCACAGCCCCAGGCTGGGAGGGATGGAGCCCACCTCCCATCGCCATGGATCTGGCAGGGGCCACAGCGCTGTAGTGCTCTGTTAGGTGCAAATGCCCTAAATACACACTTTAACAACAACAATTAAAAATGTTTAAAGTAAAAACATCCACAAGGAGGAATGGAAAGAGTCACAGTGGTGCTAGAGATGGAACCTAACTCAGGAACAGAAAGATCAAGTCCTCAAAATAAGGACCTTGATGAATAATGTAATAGCAAACCTGATCAAACAGGTATGTACAGGACTTTATGCCCAACAAATAAATAATGTACATTCTGCCCAAACACAGAGCCATCATGAAAACAGAACATATATTAGGTCATAAAGGGAAACTCAACAGTCAGACTTAATAGCCACAATGCAATCCTATATAATAAAGAGCTAATATGCTAATTAGACTTGACAGCAGATTGGCCAGTGGGCGGGGCCGTGAGGCAGCCGGGGCTGCGAGGGCTGAGCCCCTTGCATGAGTTTCTTGCATCGGGCCTCTAGTAAAATTATAAATCAATGACATCTAGCTCCTGGAATCCACATAATTGTAAGTATTAAAATAAGTAATGAATTATGTAAGTTATAAAGTATTTAAAGCTGAATGAGGAGTCTGCTGCCAATAAAAACCAGTGCGATGCAACCAAAGATGTACTCAGAGGTATAAAGTCAACTGCTTTTATGGGGGGAGGAAGGTCACAGAATATAAATGAAATAAGCAGCCACAGAAGTACTCAGAGGCAAATATATAGCCTTATGTGAATTTACGAGGAAAATACCTGAAAATAAACTAAAGCTTTCAACTAAACGTATACAAAAAGAACAAACCCAAGGTAAGTCAAGGGAAAATATTAGTAAGACAGCCAGAAATCAATAGATGGGAAACTATGGCAGCCACAAGAAAATAACATAAAAAGCTGAATCTTTAGGAACACCCATAAAAGAGGCAGACCTTTGGCCGGAAGAAAGAAGACACAAACAATATTAGGGATGAGGGGACCAACTACTCTTACAGAGGAGAGATTTTAAAGGGTGTGTATACCATTAAAGCTGTAAAAGGATAAAATAGAAAAATTTAAGAAATCAAAATTAAGTCATTAAAAAGTGAATAATCTTAGAAATTATTGAAATGATGGTCAAGGATTCATCCCCCACACAAAACACCTTCACAGATGGTTTTCCAGGTGAGTTTTGCCAAATCTTCAATGAAGAAATGATTTGCATCTTTTATAAACTGTCGGCTTATGGGGGGGAAATAGGTAGGACTCTGTACGGGGACAACCTGCGGTGCGAGTAGCACATCCCTCTTCCGTGTCAAGGTGCGAAAAGGCTTCGAAAATACCCACTATGCAAATCCAGCATCTTAAAAGAACAGGATGTTATAACACACTAGGGAAGGAATTCTGGAATGCAAGAACAGTGTAACATTAGAAAACCTACTCAAGTGAGACTTAAACTGCTACACTGGAGAGCAGCTAGTAAGTTGAAGATGTATATAAGCTTTGCCTCACTCTGTGGACTCTTGCAGATGCCCAAGGAGACGTACAGGTGCATCTAGAGTAGGAGTATTTGTTGTTTTTTTTAAAAAAGATATAAGTATATGCCCTAACTGGTTTGGCTCAGAGGATAGAGCGTCGGCCTGCGGGCTCAAGGGTCCCAGGTTCGATTCCCGTCAAGGGCATGTACCTTGGTTGCAGGCACATCCCCAATAGGGAGTGTGCAGGAGGCAGCTGGTCGATGTTTCTCTCTCATCGATGTTTCTAACTCTCTATCCCTCTCCCTTCCTCTCTGTAAAAAATCAATAAAATATATTTTTTAAAAAAGATATAAGTATAATATATTTTTATAATAAACAATTTTTAATTGGAACCAATTTTATAAAAATTGGAACCAACTTAAATATCCACCAGCAGGAAAATGTATAAAGAATTCAGTGTGATGGAATACTATACAGCCGTGAACATGAGGCCATTAGGACTCTGCCCTACATGAGTGGATCTCAAACAAGGACCAAAATAAGCAGGCAGCAAGGAGAAAAGGTCGTGTGGTTTCGTTATAGAATACCTTCAAACACATAAAGCAAATACGTAGGAGTGAGGACTAGACAGATAAGCAGTCAATATACAGTAACTCAGCTATATGGCAATATTACCAAGAGCAATCTACAGATTCGATGCAAACCCATCAAAATCACAACCGAGGCCCAGTGCCGGCAGGAGCAGCGGTGCAGCCGGGCGCCTGCGCGGTGGACCCCAGCCGGGTGGAGCCAGCCTGGACGGCGCGGACGGCAGGTGGAGCTCACCTGCACAGACAGGGACTCGCTGTCCGGAGATGCGCCCTCCGACTTCAGCGTCGTGGATGCAGGCAGATCAACTCCGCCTATTTCGAAACCCGACTGTCTCTGTGGTGAACCTCAGCCACCCAACCCCCACCCCACGCACCCCGGCAGGACGCGGGGGGCAGCCCTCAGACCCTCGTCCGCCGCAGAGCCACGGAGGCTCCTCCCACAGCCGCCATAAAGGTGCACAGCACCGTCCACAGAGCTTCCCCACACCCCGGCGCAGACAAGCCCGAGGTCCCCCCGGGGCCCCCATCCCTCCGCGCCCCGGAAGCCCGATTACAGAAGGTGGTCGGCGCAGGTCACTCCCAGCACCTACGGCGACGGAGACAGGTCCCCCGAAGTGCCACCCAGGGAGCCCTTGTCAAGGAGCAACTCCCACACCTGGAGTCCCGCAAGCCTTTCTTACCTCCACGGGGTCATGCCCCCCACGCAGAGCTTTACCCGGGACCCAAGTACGTCAGCAGCAAAGCTCTGCAAAGACAGCCCAGCGAAGGCCCTGCCAGCCCGCCCCCGGCATCCTGCCCATCACTGAGCATGGGCAGCAGGTCCGCTCGACACACTGGTACCTACTCCCTGAGAGACGGCCGCACCTGGGCAGATAGGAAACATTTTCACGGAAGCAGAGGAAGCGAAGGCCAGCACCCAAATACAGCCCTTACCTGCTGGCGGCAGGATCGCCAGGCCACAGAGAAGCTGGACCTGGGACCAAGTGGATGTGGGCGGCCTCGTGCAGCGTAAGCACTTGTCCTAGTGGTTTCTCCACAGCGCGGGCCACCGGTCGGCAGAGGGTCCACGGGAGCAAATGGTTCTCAAGCAGTTTTCCAGTTTGGCTGAGGTTCGCGGGAAATGTTTCAGGTGCAGAATAAACTTGAACTCTGAAGAGAGAGGGTGAGAGGTGCTGTCATGCGGAGGACCCCCGATGTCCTTGGCCTGGAGAAAAGTCTGTCCAAGTCTATAAAGATGTGAGGGGGACGCAGTTATATACGCCCACATCACAGACCCACATCATAGACCGATAGGTAAACTCGCGGTCTAGCAGTAGGCGGTTAACCAGTTACAGTGGGGCCTTGACTTACGAGTTTAATTCCTTCCATGAAGGAGCTCATAACTCAAATAACTCGTATGTCAAATCAGTGAACGAGTGAGACACGTGATGCTGGGCTGATGTTGTGGCGCTCACTGTGACATTCGCTGAGCCAACTAGCGGTGGGGTATCTGAAGCTGGCTCGTAACCCGAATTTTAGCTCGCAACTCAAAGCAAAAAATCGGCCGAGAGACGGCTCGTATCTCGAAAAACTCATTAGTCGGGACACTCGTAAGTCAAAGCCCCACTGTAGTTCCTATCTCAGTGATGTGTTTTCAGCATAAAACTCACGCTGGACTAGGACTCCTGATAGACTGAAAACTGAGCCAACAGAAGAAAGCACAGCATTTAGAATCATAAAGAATTACTTTTCCCACTGCATGGGAGAACACATTGCCAATGATGTTTCAAATGAGGGTTTAATCTCCAACATTTACAGAGAACTCATACAACTTAACAAAAGGAAGATAACTGATCCTAAAAACAATGGGCAAAGGACCTAAATAGACACTTTTCAAAAGAGGACATACAGAAGGTGGAGAGACATATGAAAACATGCTCAAAGTCACTAATCATCCGGGACATGCAAATCAAAACAACAATGAGGTACCATCTCACACCTGTAAGAATGGCTATCATCAACAAATCAACAAATGACAAGTGCTGGAGAGGATGCAGAGAAAAAGGAACCCTTGTGCACTGCTGGTGGGAATGCAGACTGGTGCAGCCACTATGGAAGACAGTATGGAGCTTCCTCAAAAAACTAAAAACGGAACTCCCATTTGACCCAGTGAACCCACTTCTAGGAATATATCCCAAGAAAGTAGAAACACCAATCAGAGAAGACATATGCACCCCTATGTTCATAGCAGCACAATTCACCATAGCTAAGATTTGGAAACAGATGAATGGATTAGAAAACTGTGGTACATCTACATAATGGAATACTACACTGCTGTAAAAAAGAAGGAATTTTTACCATTTGCAACAGCATGGATGGTCCTGGAGAGCATTATGCTAAGTGAAATAAGCCAGTCAGAGAAAGGTAAATATCACATGATCTCACTCATATGTGGTATATAATGATCAACATAATTTGATGAACAAGAATAGATCCAGAGCCGAAACCGGTTTGGCTCAGTGGATAGAGCGTTGGCCTGAGGACTGAAAGGTCCCAGGTTCGATTCCGGTCAAGGGCATGTACCTGGGTTGCGGGCACATCCCCAGTAGGAGATGTGCAGGAGGCAGCTGATCAATATTTCTCTCTCATCGATGTTTCTAACTCTCTCTCTCTCTCCCTTCCTCTCTGTAAAGAATCAATAAAATATAGTAAAAAAAAAAAAAAAAAAAAGAAAGAATAGATCCAGAGACAAATGGCGGGGGGAGCGGGGGTGTGTGGTTAGAGAGCAACCGAAGGACTTGTATGCATATTAGCATAACCAGTGGACACAGACACTGGAGCAGTGGGGGCTTGCCTGGGGTGGGAATGGCTGGGCGGCAGGGGGGATCACTTGGGGAAAAAGGAGACATATGTAAAACTTTAGGCAATAAAAAAAATAATAATTTTGCTGAGTAAGTTTGAAGATTCCTGGCTCTTTGGTCGTTATATTTTGTTTGATGCATTTTTGCAGCCTTTTCCATGGGGAGTGGGGAGTGTGTCCTTACTGTGGCTGTACCTGCCTGGTGTAAAAATCGCCCGAGACCTGAAGACGTGCAGATTTCACTTCCTTCGCTGCGGGGAGGACTAGCAGTTTACTAGCAGTTATACTTCCACCTGTACGTGTCTCACTTCTTGAAAAACAAGGAGGTAGTAGAACATTTTCCTTACAGTTCCTGCTTCATCCCACCCACACAACGGCCACTGTCGCGCTGCCTCACAGGAACAGCGGCCGTGGTAGGCCCAACGCAAACGGTTCCTTTTAAGCAAGAATGAAACACAGCTGTGTGATTGGAGTTACTGTGTGGGAACATGTGTTTTGGGTTTTTTTTAGACGATTAATAATCACATACAACACACGCTGGCCTTGTGCTGCTGGTTCCCACCCAGTATTTCCAGGCGTTGCTTGCTGTTGAAGGAAAGCCTTCTGACCAAGAGCAACTATGTCTTATAGGAGAGTCGCATCAGCACCGGCTGCTTTCAGTCCCACCGCGCGCCGCTCCTCACTCACACTGCCCCCCAGCCTCCGCGTGCTCCCCCCGCAGCGAGGCCCCCAGGAGAAGGTGCTCCCTGCGCCGTGCGTGGCCGCGATGTCCTCGCAACAGTGAAACCAGCCGCTTACAGTTCCACTGCTGAGTGATGGAGCTACTTAACGCTGATGTGCTCGTCCGAACTAAAGGCAGGTTAGAACATGCTTTAGGAAAATGCACGGATTTCTGCATTACGTGTACAGGATTGGACAAAGGATTTTATTCATTTTTGTTGCATTATTTTGAGTATTTTCATTTTAATAAAGTTACAATACCTATTTATAATTTTAAAAAAAATCACAACCATCTTTTTCTCAGTAGTGGTCAAGCTGATCCTCAAGTTCAAATGGCACTGCGAGGGGCCCAGGACAGACAGTACAATCTTTAAACTGAACAACAACGTTGGAGGACTCACGCTTCCCAATTACAAAACTTGCAGTAATGAAAAACACTGTGGTATGGGCATAAGGGTAGGCAGACAGGTCGATGGAACAGGACTGCAAGTCCAGAAACAAACACATACGTCCATGACCAGTGATTTTTCTACCAGGAGCCACGACCATTCGATGAAGACAGAATGGTCCCTTCAACAAATGGCGCTGGGACTGCCAGACAACCACAGGCCACAGGATGAACGTGGACCCTGCCTCACATCATCTACGAGAATCAACTCAACATGGGTCGGAGACCTACACGTCAGAGCTAAATTGTAGACCAGGAAAGCTCAGCGGCCGGCCCAGGCGGCGCCTCGAGGCCTGTCACTGCGGGGGAGGGAGGTCTTCACTGAACGGACCCACATGTGGTGACATAAACATATGGATCAGCTGCTTCACAATACGAAGAATGCAAATAACTAAATGCCTTTTTAAACTTAAAAAAAGGGAAAGTTTTTGTGTAGAAATTCAACTTTCTACACAAAAGTTGAGAGCAATAGAATCTGCTCCCTCTTCACTTGGACTTCACATCACTCACTCTGGGGCCGTGGTTGGCAAACTGCGGCTCCCGAGCCACATGTGGCTCTTTGGCCTCTTGAGTGTGGCTCTTCCTAAGCCTTAGGAGTACCCTAATTAAGTTAATAACAATGTACCTACCTATATAGTTAAAGTTTAAAAAATTTGGCTCTCAAAAGAAATTTCAATCGTTGTACTGTTGATACTTGGCTCTGTTGACTAATGAGTTTGCCTACCGCTGCTCTGGGGGAAGCCAGCTGCCCTGCTGCAAGGCGTGGCCCACCTGGCAGGGAGTGGAAGCCCCACCCCCACCCCCCAACAGCCATGCGAGTGGGTTCAGAAGTGGGTCTCCCAGCCCCCAGCCAAGCCTTCCATTCCTGGCTGAAACCTAGGACAGAACCAGAATAGACAGCTAAATTGTTCTCAGATTCCTGATCTGCATAAACTGTGAGAGAATAAATAGTTGATGTTTGATTCAGAGGTAAAAGAGTGAAGACAGGGAAAACACAAAATGGAGTGACTTTAACCAAGCTGCTAAGTTATTAACATTAGGACGGCGGAGACATCAGAAAACAATTCTTGTTCTTGTCTCAGACTAGCCTCGGAACTTAAGCTTTTGAACTATCCAGTACTGTCAATGCCTGAACAGCTATTTACCTACAACCCTCTGACCACCCCCTAAAGGACTCAGGTGACCAGACCGCTTGGCACCTGTCCTCCAGACCACCTGACAGCTGGCTAGTAGCCATCCTGGACCAATCTTAGGGCTAAGAACACAGAACTGATTATTCTCAAGAGTGCATTTTTTACTATAATAACTTTTTTTCTTTCTTTATTGATTAAGGTATTACATATGTGTCCTTATCCTCTCATTGCCCCCCCCTCCCTCGCCCCCAGCTCATGCCCTCACACCCCTGGTGTCTGTGTCCATTGGTTAGGCTTATATGTAAACATACAAGTCCTTTGGTTGATCTCTCCCCCTTACCCCCACCCTCCCCTACCTTCCCTCTGAGGTTTGAGCATCTGATCAATGCTTCTCTGTCTCTGGATCTGTTTTTGTTCATCAGTTTATGTTGTTCATTATAATCCACAAATGAGTGTGATCATGTGATATTTATCTTTCTCTGGCAGACTTATTTCGCTTAGCATAATGCTCTCCAGAACCATCCATGCTGTTGCAAATGGTAGGAGTTCCTTCCTTTTTGCAGCAGCGTAGTATTCCACTGTGTAGATGTACCACAGTTTTCTAATCCACTCATCTGCTGATGGGCACTTAGGCTGTTTCCAAATCTTAGCTATGGTGAATTGTGCTGCTATGAGCATAGGGGTGCGTATATCCTTTCTGATTGGTGTTTCTAGTTTCTTGGGATATATTCCTAGAAGTGGGATCACTGGGTCAAATGTGAGTTCCATTTTTAACTTTTTGAGGAAACTCCATACTGTTTTCCACAGTGGCTGCACCAGTCTGCATTCCCACCAGCAGTGCACGAAGGTCCCTTTTTCTCTGCATCCTCACCAGCACGTGTTGTTTGATTTGTTGATGACAGCCATTCTGACAGGTGTGAGATGGTACCTCATTGTCATTTTGATTTGCATGTCTCTGATACTTAGTGACTTTGAGCATGTTTCATATGTCTCTCTGCCTTCTGTATGTCCTCTTTCGAAAAGTGTCTAGTTCCTTTGCCCATTTTTTGATTGGATCATTCATCTTCCTTTTGTTAAGTTGTATGAGTTCTCTGTAAATGTTGGAGATTAAACCCTCATCTGAAACATCATTGGCAATATGTTCTCCCATGCAGTGGGAAAAGTAATTCTTTATGATTCTAAATGCTGTGCTTTCTTCCGTTGGCTCAGTTTTCAGTCTATCAGGAGTCCTAGTCCAGCGTGAGTTTTATGCTGAAAACACATCACTGAGATAGGAACTTGTTGTTTTGTTGATGGTTTCTTTTACTGTGCAGAAGCTTTTTATTTTGATGTAGTCCCATCTGTTTATTTTCTCTTTAGTTTCCATTGCCCTAGGAGCTGTATCAGAAGACATTGCTTCGGCATATGTCTGAGATTTTGCTGCCTGTCGATTCCTCTAAGATTTCTATGGTTTCCCATCTTAAGTTTAAGTCCTTTAGCCATTTTGAGTTTGGTTTTGTGTATGGTGTAAGTTGGTGGTCTAGTTTCATTTTTTTGCATGTATCTGTCCAATTTTCCCAACACCATTTATTGAAGAGACCGTCTTGATTCCATTGTAGGCTCTTGCCTCCTTTGTCAAATATTAATTGAGCATAGCGGTTTGAGTCAATTTCTGGGTTCTCTATTTTATTCCATTGGTTCTTGTGCCAGTACCAGGCAGTTTTGAAAACAGTGGCTTTGTAATACAGCTTAAAATCTGGTATTGAGATCTCTCCTACTTTGTTCTTCTTTCTCAGGATTGCTGCAGCTATTCAGGGTCTTTTTTTTATTCCAGATGAATTTTTGGAGAATTCATTCTAGGTCTGTGAAATATGCCATTGGTATTTTAATGGGGATTGCATTGAATCTGTAGATTGCTTTCGATAGTATGGACATTTTAATGATGTTGATTCTACCAATCCATGAACACGGTATATTCTTCCATTTGTTTATGTCTTCCTCTATCCCTTTTTTCAGTGTCCTGTAGTTTTCTGAGTACAGGTCTTTTACTTCCTTAGTTAAGTTTATTCCTAGGTATCTTATTTTTTTTTTTTTGGTGCAATGGTATAATAACTCTTAAATTTTCTTTCTTCTTTGGAACATTTATGGGTTTTTCCCAGATGTGTTTTCAGTTTGCCAATTCTAAGAACCATGAATAAATCTTTGTCTTTTATTTCTAAAAAAAAAAACACCAAAAAACTAAAAAAAACTTATGTCAAACAAATGCAGGGTAGTGTTTCCTCTGGGCAGGAGGAAGCGGGGATGCATCAGCAAGGAGTACACAGCTAAATCCAATGAGATGGGCAGTGTTTTACTCATTAGGTTGGGTGTGAAGGACCTGGTGTCCATTATACCACTTTTGCATATCTGGAGGAATAAAATAATATGTCTATCAATGGAAAAGGGGAGAAATATCACTCCAAAGCATTTGATTAAAAAAAATAAACTGTTCCATAGCTTGATAAATTACCTTGATACTGCAGGAACTTTAGAAGTTGGCAAACATTTTCTACAAAGAACCAGATGTAAGTATTTTAGGCTTTGCAGGCCAGCAAGTCTCTTGCAAACAGTCAGCTGGACTAGTTAGACAAAACTTCCATTGTCGCAGAAGCTGCGAGTGCCTACCCAGACAACTGGCATTGTCTTCAGTTGCACTGGAGATAAGAAAACCCAATATAATAGGCTGCAAAGCCGCCATAAAAAGTCATTGGCCTATTTCTGAAGCTGGAGCAGCTCAACAGAGAACATTTCCAGCCATGGAAAGCTCTGATCCAATTTCTTGTCAAGCACTCGGCACACTCAGATTTATGATCATGGACTCACAGGCCAGACAAGAATGCAATTTTCCACCTAAAAGAGAGGCCCCCACCCTTCCACACTGCATTTGATCCCAACTCTCACTGTCCAGGCAACGCCGGGCCCCATTCACTGGCTCTTCCCCACCCCCCTGTGCAGTGATTCTCTCTCTGAGTTCAATTACTTAGTTAAGAGAAGGGACTTTTTTGAAAGTCACTGTTTGTATCACTAGGACATGCACAGTGTTGCCTGGTACAAGGTACTGTGAACTATAACGTGTCAGCGAGGACCGAAGCAAGCCCTGGCCAGTTCGATTCCCAGCCAGGGCACATACCCACGTTTCGGGTTTGATCCCCACTTGGGGTGCATACAGGAGGCAACCGATCGATGTTTCTCTCTCACATCTATGTTTCTTTCTCCTTTCTTCTCCCTTCCTCTCTCTCTAAAATCAATACAAAATATCTTTTTTTATAAAAGAAAGACATAAGTAAAGAAGGAAGGAGATGATGATGTTGATAGTAATAGTAGTAAAATTAGTAGGTGAGAAAAATAAGACAATTGGACCACTTTTTCATCCCATATACAAAAATAAACTCAAAATGGATTAAAGATTTAAATTTAAGGCATAAAACTCCTAGAAGAAAACATAGGCAGTAAAACCTCTGACACTGCCCTTAGCAACATGTTTTTGGACGTGTCTCCTTGGGCAAGGGCAACAGATAACAAAATAAACAAATGAGACCACATCACACAGAAAAGCTCTTATACAGCGAAGGAAACCACCAACGAAACTAAAAGACGAACTACTGAGTGGGAGGAGATGTTCACCAATGACACATGCAATAAGGGGTTAATATCCAAAACATATAAGGAGCTCATATAACTTACCACTAAAAAAATAAAAACAAATCGATTAGAAAATGGGAAGACGCAAATGGCCCACAGACATGAAAGGATAGGCAGTGTCATTAAACATCAGAGAGAAGCAAAATAAAACCACCATGAGCGCCCATTCCACACGCGTCAGAGTAGCTACCAGCAACAAATCCACAAGCAAGTGCTGGCGAGGATGCGGGGAAGAGGGAACCCTCGTGCACTGCTGGTGGAGTGCAAGCTGGTGCAGCCACTGTGGAGAACAGTATGGAGGTTCCTAAAAAAATTAAACATGGAACTGCCCTATGACCCCGCCATTCCAAGTCTGGGTATTTATCTGAAGAAAACAAAAACACGACTTCAAAAGGATATATGCACCCCTGTGTTCCTTGCAGCACCACTAGCCAAGATACCAAAGCAATCTAGACGTCCACTGACACATGAATGGGTAAAGATGTGGAGCATGCACGCAATGGAATATTACGCAGCAATGAAAAAGAATGAGATCTGAATTCGTAACAACCTGCATAGACCAAGAGGGTCCTGGTGTTACGCTAAGTGAAAATAGTTACTCAGAGAAAGACAGATACCGTGTGGTTTTACTTCTCTGTGGAATCTAAAACACAACAAATGAACAGACAGAACAGAAGCAAACCCATCGATATGAACAAGCTGATGGCTGCCAGAGGGGAGGGGTTGGGGTAGAGGAAAAAAATAGAAAAAAGGATGGAAGAATGGGATATTGGCAGCCTTGGGGTTTCTCCACACAAGGTACTCTTTCTTTTACAAGAGAAAAGTAGTAACGTACAGGGAGACACGCCCCCAGGGAGGGGTGACACATGTCAATGGCACCTGCCTCCTGGGACACAGCCCTGAGGACGACAGCCTCACTTCTGTGACTCTCTTGCCACAAAATGCACAATCTCAATCTCATTGTGAGTCAACACCAAACTCAAGTTGAGGGACGTTGAACTGGCCAGTGCCCTTTAGGGGGTCAAGACCATAAAGGACAAAGAATGAGACTCTGTCACAGACCAGAGGAGACGGAGGAACCGTGATGAGGAATTGGGATGGGGGGTCCTGGATTGGATCCTGGGCCAGAGTGGAGGCAGCCCTGTCGGTGAGTGGCTGGTGCGGCACCACGTCGGAGTCCTGCTCCAGGAAGGGCCTGTGCAGGCAGGACGCTCACCTGGGGAGCGGCTGGATGAGGGTCTCTCTGTATTATTTTTGTAATTTCTCTGTGGGTCTAAAGTGGTTTCAAAATAGGAAGTTATAATTATTTTTAAAGTCATCAGCTCATTGTAACAACAATAACCAGTGAGAAACTGTAAATATAAAGGACACTAGGTCCTAATAGTGGGGGCCAGGGGCTGGGAGGAGGGGACGGTGGGAAGAGGTGCTTAATGGGGTGAGGGGTCCAGATTGACAAGATGAAAAGGGCTATGGATGGATGGTGGTGATGGTTGCATAACAATGTGAATGTACTGAATGCCACTGAACTATACACTTAAAAATGGTTATGATGGTGCCCTACCTGGTTTGGCTTAGTAGATAAGAGTGTCAGCCTGCAGACTGAAGGGTCCCAGGTTCAATTCCCGGTCAAGGGCACATGCTTGGGTTGCAGGCTCGATCCCCAGTAGGGGGTGTGCAGGAGGCAGCTGATCAATGATTCTCTCTCATCATTGATGTTTCTCTCTCCCTCTCTTTTCCTCTCTGAAATCAATAACAATATATATTTTTTAAATGGTTAAGATGGTAAATGTTATGTGTATTTTACAATAAAAGAAGACAAAAAAAGATGATAAGAGTATCCACCTAAAAAAAAAGACACTACGTCTTTTCTTGGGGACATGTGTGATTATAAACACACTAGAGGCACAGTGCACGAATTCGTACACAGGTGGGGTCCCTCTGCCTGGCCGGTGATTGAAGCTGATCAGGGCCATCTTGCCCAGCCCCGATCAGTGCTGACTGGGGCCAGCCGGCCAGGAGAAAGGACCGCCGGAGGTTGGCTGGCTATGGGGGGTTGGCTGCGGAAGAGCAATGACCACATTGAGCATCTCTTGCACTGAGTGGTCAGTGCACGTCATAGCAACCAGTTGCTCAGTCAACCGGTCTTAACTGTTGCTTAGGCTTTTATATATATATAGGTAAGACAAAGATATTGGAAAGCTATACATCTAAGCTGATAGCACACCTCTTGTGAGAGAGATATGGCCAATTTATTTTTTTATTTAATTTTTGTATTGACTGATTAATTTGAGAGAGGAGGTGAGATGGGGGAACAGGGAGAGGGAAACATGGAGAGAGAAGGAAAGAGAGAGAAAGAGAGATTTGTTCTTCCACTTATTCATGCATTCATTGGTTCATTCTTATACGCGCCCTGACCGGGAATTGAACTGCAACCTTGGCATATCGGGATGATGTTCCAACCCACTGAGCTACCCAGACAGGGTAAGATATGGCCATTTAAAAACCTGACCACAAACTCTTTGATACTCTGTCATTGAGAGGTGGGGTGTCCCCTCCCCTTGAACCTGGGCAGGCCTGTGACTGTCAGGACCCACAGGAGTGGGGGAAGTGGAGCTAAGTGACTCCCAGGAGAGGTCGTAAAAGGCTGTCAGCTTCCTCAGGATGCTCTCCCAGGCCCCAGCCATACGGGGAGGAAGCCCCAGCCACATGGAGAGGCCACACACCGGTGCCCTGGTCTGCAGTCCCTGCTTCCTCACTGACGCCCCATGGAAACAGGTGTCCCCACCGCACCTGGTCCCAGTGCCGACTCGCTGGGTCAGTGCCCACGAGTGAGCGTAACAAAATGATCGGGCTCACAGCTTGAAATCTGGGGGAAGGTTGTGTGGAACGGACACTAGGACAGAGGGCGAAGATGAGACCAGGATGAGAAATGACTGAACTTCCGTTCTTACAGTAATTCTTCTGTTTGTATGATGGGAAATGCATTTATGCAGCAATGGTGTGATTAAAAATGAATTTTAAAAAACAAAGCCCTTTCATCCATTATCAGCTCATGGTGAGCAGAGAGCAGCAGCCCTCAAAAATGAGGGCACAGTAAATCGTGCCATGTCACCTCCCCGGAGCCCTGTCACTATAAAAAAAAAAAACAAAACACAAAAAAACAGCTGCTTCTTTGCCCAACCAGCATGGCTCAGTGGTTGAGCGTTGACCCATGAACCAGGAGGTCACAGTTTGATTCCTAGTCACGTGCCTGGGTTGCGGGCTCGATCCCCCGTGTGGGGTGTGCTGGAGGCAGCTGATCAGTGATTCTCTCTCATCATTGATTTTTGTGTGTTTTTTAAAAATATATATTTTATTGATTTTTTTACAGAGAGGAAGGGAGAGGGATAGAGAGTTAGAAACATTGATGAGAGAGAAACATCGACCAGCTGCCTCCTGCACACTCCCCACTGGGGATGTGCCCGCAACCAAGGTACATGCCCTTGACCGGAATCGAACCTGGGACCCTTCAGTCCATAGGCCGATGCTCTATCCCAGCCGTGGGCAAACTACAGCCCGCGGGCCGGATCCGGCCCATTTGAAATGAATAAAACTAAAAAAAAAAAAAAGACCATACCCTTTTATGTAATGACTAGGGGCCCGGTGCACGAAATTCGTGCACTGGGTGTGTGTGTGGGGGAGTGTCCCTCAGCCCAGCCTGCCCCCTCTCACATACTGGGAGCCCTCAGGCGTTGACCCCCATCACCCTCCAATCGCAGGATCGGCCCCTTGCCCAGGCCTGACGCCTCTGGCTGAGGCGTTCGGCCCGGGCATCGGGGACCCGCAGCTGCAGCGGCCCCACGATCGTGGGCTTCGCTTTAGGCCCAGGCAAGGGACCCCTAGCTCCCGGGACTGCCAGCTTCTACCGTGCCCAGCTCCCATCACTGGCTCCACCCCTACTTCCTGCTATCACTGGCCAGGGCAGAAAAGGCACCTGATTCTCTGATCATGGCTGGGGGGCAGGGCAAAGGCGGCCCCAGGGCCGCCTTTGCCCTGCCCCCCAGCTCTTAGCTCCCCCCTGGGTTTCCAATCACTGTCAGTGGCAGGGGGCTTCTTCCTGCTTTCCCTTTCGCCTCCCTGCATTGTGCCTACATATGCAAATTAACCGCCATCTTGTTGGCAGTTAACTGCCAATCTTAGTTGGCAGTTAATTTGCATATAGCCCTGATTAGCCAATGAAAAGGGTAGCTCGTACTCCAATTACCATTTTTCTCTTTTATTAGTGTTGATGTTTACTTTGAATTTATATTAGTTCACACAAACACTCCATCCATGCTTTTGTTCCGGCCCTCTGGTCCAGTTTAAGAACCCATTGTGGCCCTCGAGTCAAAAAGTTTGCCCACCCCTGCTCTATCCACTGAGCCAAACTGGTTAGGGCTCATCATTGATGTTTCTATCTCTCCCTCCCTCTTCCTTCCTCCCGCTGGTTGAGGGGCATTGTGGTATTGCACACACTGTGATAACATAATATTATCATCCTCATTTTGCAAATGAGAAAAGTGAAGCACAGAGACGTTTAGTAACTTGCCCAGGGTCACACAGCCAGAAAACGACAGAGCCAAGATTTGAACCTGGGCCTTCTGGCCCCAGAGTGTCCACAATATTGAGTGAGCACCGTGCCAGGCACTGGATGTTCAAGAACGAACAACACGTAGCCCACCCCCACCTCATGGGGTTTGTGACGAGTGGGGGAGACAGAACTGTAAGCAGGAAATTTCTACCCTGTTCTGCTGGGTGGAACCCAAGGGATCATGGGCACATAGACTGAAGGGTGTCAGGAAAAGCTGCCCAGCCATGTGAGGGGTAAGTAGGATTTTAAGGTTTTCATTTCTTCCTGGTGGGAGAGGGGGAGGGGGAAGGGTGTGCCTGTAAAGATCAGCGAGAGCCCAGCACCTGAGGGCACCCTGGACAGATGCAAACTGCTGGCCCCATCATTCAACTCACTTGTGTTGATTGGCGTGGGCCCTCCCCTCCGAAGGGCAGTTTGATGTCCATGCAGCTCAGAGTGGGACAGTGGGGGCTGGGCCCTGCACATGGGGAGGCTCATGAGCCTCAGAAGGCTGCAGGCTGTGCCCAGCTGGCACCTGTTGTCCCGGCAACCCTGTTCCGCCCAAATGGTCGGCTCTTCCACCACATTGATCCTTGGGAGAAGGGGGAGCCGTGGGGCCCGCCTCTCTCCCAAGTCCCAAGACCCACGTGGACGCCTGAAACTATGGACAGTACTGAACCCTGTAGAGCAGCGGTTCTCAACCTGTGGGTCGCCACCCCTCTGGGGGTCGAACGACCCTTTCACAGGGGTCGCCTAAGACCATCGGAAAACACATATGTAATTACATATTGTTTTGTGATTAATCACTATGCTTTAATTATGTTCAATTTGTAACAATGAAATTGGGGGTCACCACAACACGAGGAACTGTATTAAAGGGTCGCGGCATTCGGAAGGTTGAGAACCACTGCTGTACAGGCTGTGTTTTCCCTGCAGATAATACCTATGTGCGGGTTTAATGTATAAAGGAGGCGCAGTGAGATATTAACAATGATGATAAAATCACAGGGTGCTGCTATGATTGTTCTATACGTGATGTGACCGTGGCTGACCGAGTAAAATAGGGGTGACTCGAGCACAAGCCTGCGACACCGGAACGGGCCATCTGGTCACCTAGATGCTACTCGGTGGCTCATGGACCAGGAGCGTCACCACGTGGAGACGCCAGACAAAGGGAAGGTTCACTTCCGGCCTGGGGCGGAACTGCTTTCATCACGTAACTCAGGATGGTGTGCCACCTAACGCTGACCGCCTGCTGCCCTGGCCGATGTGCCTCAGTTGGTTGGGCGACATCCCAGGCACCAGAAGGTCTCGGGAGGCAGCCAATGGATGTTGTGCTCTCACATCGATGTTTCTCTCTCTCTCTCTCTCTCAAAATCAATAAAAAAATATATTTTTTAAAAATTCATGAACTGTTTCTTTCTGGAACTTTCCATTTAATATTTTCGGACCACGGCGACCATGGATGGCTACCACCACAGAAAGCGAACCTGCGGGGAGGGCTGCTGCATGAACTGCGCCGCAGTGAGGGCAGATCTGCAGCGCAGTGCGTCCGCCCACATGGAGACGTCCCCCTGCCCAGGACTTGGCCCGGGAGCTGAGTTTTCCTTCTGGTTCTACACTGAGTTAACCCGGCCTCACGGGCTGAGTATCCTCCCAAGTCCGCCTGTTGAAGCCCTAACCCCAGGACCTCAGAGGGTGACTGGGTTTGGGGATCGGGTCTGGGCCACGGTGACCAGTGAAAAGGAGGCCATGAGGGGGGTCCTGACCCAGTGCGACCGGTGCCCTTCTTAGAAGAGGGGACCAGGACACGGACTCGCAGAGGGACGACATGTGAGGACACAGGAGGGGACGGCCGTCCCACGCCCAGGAGGCCTCACGGGGAGCCAGCCCTGCCTTCACCCGACCGTGGCCTCCAGCCTCCTGGACGGGAGCCGACACGTGCCTGCTGTTCAAGCCCAGCCTGTGGCCCTGCTTACAGCAGCCGGGCAGCCGACACACAGGGTTTCCCAAGTTTGGGGACCAACCACCGGAGACAAATGGAGTCGATGATTTCAGACGGCACAGGGATGGCCCCAGACAACTCCGGATCACACGTGAGGACGTTCCGTTCAAATCTCTCAGAACTCTCCTGTGTGGGCCCAGCGCAAAGACTCAGTCATGTGTTAACTCATAACCACCTAACCCTTGCCAACCTCCCTCCCCTTTGAAAAAAAATTGAGGTATAATTTACATGTCATCAAAGCCCGAATATCTGTGAACAATCGGATGAACTTTCACATCTGCTCACCCACTGGATGAAGATGATAGCATGTTCCCAGCCTGCGACGCCATGAATGTGTCTCCCCAAAATGTATACAGTGGACCCTGGACAGCCCAGGCATTGGGGTGCTGACCCCTGCACAGTCACAGACCCACATATAGCGTTTGACTCCTCCAAAAACTGATAGCCTACAGTTGACCGGAAGCGTTACCTATAATATAAACAGTCAGTGAACACATATTTCGTATGTTCTATGTATTATGTACTGTATTCTTACAACAAAGTGAGCTAGAGAAAAGAAAACGTTATTAAGAAAATGACAAGGCAGCCGAAACCGGTTTGGCTCAGTGGATAGAGCGTCGGCCTGCGGACTGAAAGGTCCCGGGTTCGATTCCGGTCAAGGGCATGTACCTTGGTTGCGGGCACATCCCCAGTGGGGAGTGTGCAGGAGGCAGCTGGTTGATGTTTCTCTCTCATCGATGTTTCTAGCTCTCTATCTCTCTCCTTTCCTCTCTGTAAAAACTCAATAAAATATATTTAAAAAAAGAAAAGAAAAGAAAGAAAGAAAATGACAAGGCAGAGAAAATACATTTATGAGTGTTTACTGGGGGGGAATACATGTCTGAGTGGATTCACGCAGTTCAAACCCATGTCGTTCAAGGGCCAACTGTGCATTGAAACCCCACTTCCCACTGTGCTTGGTCAGGGGGTAGCACGTTTGGGGGTGATTAGGTCGCCAGGGTGGAGCCCCTTGAGTGGGCGGAGTGTCCTTATAAAAGACCCCAGCGACTCCCTCGCCCCTCTGCCGCGTGCGGACACGGCGGGAAGGTGCCCTCGCCCCTCTGCCGCGTGCGGACACGGCGGGAAGGTGCCCTCGCCCCTCTGCCGCGTGCGGACACGGCGGGAAGGTGCCCTCGCCCCTCTGCCGCGTGCGGACACGGCGGGAAGGTGCCGTCTATAAACCACACGTGGACTCTGCTGCACCTTGATCTTGGGCCTCCAGCCTCCAGAACTCTGGGAACTAATGTCTGCTGTCTATAAGCCTCCTCATCTCATTCTGTCACAGCAGCCCCCCTCAAAAGCTCGCTGGTGCCCCTTCTAGTCCATGTTGTCATCGCCGCCCCCCTCCCTCCCCCCCCCCCCAGGGAGAACCACAGCTCTGATTTCCATCACCATAAATTAATCTTCCCTCTTATTTTTTTAAGTATATTTTTATTGATTTCAGAGAGGAAGGGAGAGGAAGGGAGACATAGAAACATCAATGACGAAAGAGAATCACTGATTGGCTGCCTCCTGCACATCCCCTATTGGGGACCGAGCCCGCAACCCCAGCATGTGCCCTTGACCGGAATCAAACCTGGGACCCTTCAGTCTGCAGGCCGATGCTCTATCCCCTGAGCCAAACCGGATACAGCAATCTTCCCTCTTCCTGAGCTTCATAGGAATGAAATCATGAAGCATGTTCTCTTTGGGGTCGGGCTTCCCTCACGCACGTGGTATGTGCCGCTTCTGTTACATGCTTCCCTCTTTCTCGTTGCTGCGTGCGTGATATTCTGTGGCTGGATTATCCACTCTGCTGTTCTGAGCATTGGGCTGCCTCTGGTTTAGGACCAAAGCTGCTGTGAGCACTCTTGTACACAGATGTGGAATATCATGTAATATGGACTCCATAAGATGATGGAATACTACACAGCAGTGAAAAAGAGCCGCCAGGAGTGGGACTGTTGTATCCTCCAATCTCTTATTATTTTTTTTTAAGGACATCAGCTCTGGTAGTCAAGTCCTTGGGTGGGAAAAATGTTATTAACGTAATTTTTTCATATACATATGAAAAAATAGGACATGCTTAAGGGAGAGGAAGGGAAAGATAGAGAGAGAAGAACATCTATGTGAGAGAGAAACCTCGATTGTTGCCTTCTGTCCACGCCCTGATGGGGAATCGGATCTGCAACCTGGATCTGTGCCCTGACTGGGAATCGAACAGTATACAGGACGATGCTCAACCAACTGAGCCACCCTGGCCAGGCTCCTTTATATATTTTTAAATAAATTTGATTTTTTAGAGAAGTTTTAGGTTCACAGCAAAATTGAGTAGAAGGTACAGATTTCCCCCAGCTCCCTGTCCCCAGACATGCACAGCCTCCCCCCATAACTGACATGTCCCACCAGAGAGGCGTTCGTTCCAGTCGATGAGCGAACACAGACACGCCATCACCCAGAGTCCGTAGCTGACATCAGGGCTCACGCTTGGTGGTGTACACTCTGTGGGTTTGGACAAGTGTGTAGTGATGTGACCACCATGACAGTGTCACACAGAGTAGCTTTTCTGCCCTAAAGTTCCTCTGTGCTCCGCCTGTGCACCCGCCCTCCCTCTGGCAAGCACTGATCCCTTTGCTGTCTCCATAGCTTCTCCTTTTCCCGAATGTCATAGAGTTGGAATCACGTAACCTGTAGCTTTTCCACACTGGCTGCCTCACTCAGTTACAAGTTTCCTCCATGTCTTTTGGCGGCTCTCGGCTCATGTCTTCGTGGCACCGAGTAACATCCCTTTGTCTGAAGGTCCCACCGTCTGTCCATCCACCACCTGCCGAAGGACGCGGGGTTGCTTCGCGGCGTGGACAATGGCGAGCAGAGCTGCCGTGAATGTGGATGCGCAGGTTTTGCGCGGACATGGTTTTCAACTCCCCCGGGTGAATACCACGGGCCCGGCTGCTGGAACGTTTGGTGAAAGTATGATTGTTTTGTAAGAAATTACCAAACTGTCTTCCAAAGGGGCTGCACCCTCCTGCAGCCACGAGTGCGAGTCCCTGTGGCTCCAGCCCTCGCGGTATTGGCTGCTGTGGGGGTTGGGGATTCTGGCCGCTCTGACGGCGCGTGGTGGAAGCTCAGTGCGGTTTCGTTGGCGTCTCTTTCCCTGGTGACGAATGACGTGGGGCCTCCTCCGCGTGCTTATTTGCCACCCGTGTACCCTCCGTGGGGAGGCCTGGTCTGGTCGTCGGCTGTTTGTGTTCTTACTGTCCCCCCGCCCTGACTGAGATGTAACGGACACATCCAGGCTGTACACAGCGGAGGGCCGCCACCTGGGGTTGACATGCCTTACGCTGCGAAGCAGTCACAGCAGTCGAGCAAATGAACACACCCAGCACCTCACACAGCTCCCTTGTGTGCGCGCGCGGAGAGAACACTTAAGACCTACTCTCTCAGCAAATCCCCCGGCCGTTTCTATGCCCGTGCCATGGTGTTTTGATGACTGTAGCTTTGTAATATGGTTTGAAATCATGAAGATGACAGCTTTAGCTTTGTTCTTGTTCAAGATTGCTTGGACTATCCAGGGTCTTCTGTTGTTTTGCTAACCCTCACCTGACGATATTTTTCCCATTGCCTTTTAGAGAGAGTGGAAGGGAGGGAGGCATAGAGGAGGAGGGAGAGAGAGATAATAAAACAACCACACACCACCCATGTGAGACACATCGATTGGCTGCCTCCTGCACATGCCCTGACTGGGGCCAAGGATCGAACCTGCAATCGAGGCCACGCCCTGTTGACTGGGAATCGAACCTGCAACCCTTTGGGGTGTGTGGGGGCTGGCTCTCTAAACACTGAGCACACCAGCCAGAGCAGGGTCTGTCCTGGCTCCCTATGAATTTTAGGATTTTTTTTCTATTTCTCTGAGAAGCACCATTGAAATTTGGATAGGCGTTGCCTTGAATCTATAGGTCAGTTTGGGTTATACGGACATATAAGTAACGTTAATTCTCCCAAGTCATGAACACAAAATATCTTCCCATTGACTTGTGTCTTCTTCAGTTTTTTCATCAGTGGTTTATAGTTTTCGGTGAACACGTCTTTCACCTTCTTGGTTAAGTTTATTCTTAAGCGGTTCATTCTTTTTGGTGCTACTGCAAATGGGATGTTTTCTCAACTTCTTATTCAGAGCGCCCATTGGCAGTGTTCTAGTGCAGAAGCACAACGGATTCTGTATCTTGATGCTTGTGTCCTACAGCGGCACTGCATTCGCTTGTCATCAGCTTTAACGGTTATGTTGGTGGGTCTTGGGGTTTTACCGTATAGTATCGTGTTGAAAGGATTTTTAGAAACAGGAGAGGTCGTTTCAGGGAAAGGGTCCGTGGAGAGGAGCGCACACATGCCGGCAGAGGCAGCGCCAAGCCGCCAACTGTTTACAAGAAGCTTACAGGACGAGGGGAAGAGCCCCAGCTGGATTGGCTCAGTGGCTAGAGCGTCGGCCTGCGGACTGAAGGGTCCCGGGTTCGATTCCAGTCAAGGGCACATGCCTGGGTTGTGGGCTCAATCCCCGGTAGGGGGTGTGCAGGAGGCAGCCAATCAATGGTTCTCTCTCATCATTGATGTTTCTATCTATCTCTCCCTCTCCCTTCCTCTCTGAAATCAATGAAAATACTAGTAATTTAAAAAAAAATAAGGGGGAGAAGAAGAGGGGGCACCAGGTGAGCTTGGAAACTTTGACACTGATACCACGAAGGGAAAAGGGAGAAAGCAGCCAATTAGGAAAGCACGGGGGACATTAGATGAGGAAGGGTCCAGTTACAAGTGGGACGAACAGACAAAGAAACTACCAGCATTTACAAACCCGGAGACAAGGAAACTCTCCCCTCCCCCACCCCGCCCCCATTTTTAGAGAGGAGAGAGAGCTCTCCCATTATGGGGCCCCTCTCCGGGGGCGGGGGCGGGGGTGGGGGTGTATACGCTTACAATTAACTTCCACACTTTTGCTGAAAATCTTTTAGTCCTTGAATTTTATTCTTCGGACTTCGTAGGACAAGCGCCTGTGAGGAGAGTCCGAGCTTGCCAATCGGAGTATCAAGGTCATTGGCAAACGGACAGTTTTCCTTCTTCCCTTCCGGCGAGGGTGGCTTTTACTTCCCTTCCTGCCTGGCTGCTCCGGCTGGGAAGCCTGGGACTCCGCTGAATAGAGGTGGCGAGTGTGGGCCTGCTGTTCTGTTGGCCACAGGAAGAGGCGGCCCTGCGTTAGCGTCTCACGGTGGAGTCAGACGTGAGCTGGCTGTTGAGTTTTGCGCGTTCTTTGTGTATTTGGGACGACGGTCCTTTGTCAGGTGTATCTTTTGCAAACATCTTCTCCCAGATATTTACTTTCCTGACGATCTGTCTGGGACACAAGTGACACGTGTGGCTCTATAAAGTCTCCTTGACGATCCAAAGGGGAAGCGAGCTGGTGGAGGACGCTGGCAGGACGGCCAGAAGTGGAGAGGGAGCCTCCAGACGGCGCAACCTGGGGGGGGGGGGGGGGGACCAGCCTGGAATGGAAAAATCTTCTTTTATAAAACATCTCAAAAGCCATTTCTTCACCTGCTCAGCCTGTAACCACGGAATTCATTAAAATCCAGAAGAAAGAGGAGAGAGGAAGCCGGTGAATTCTAATCTTCTCTTTGCATTTCAATCAGGGCAGACAATGGGCAGCTGAAGCCACAGGGCCTCCCGCCCTACGGAGGGCCCCGCGTCTGGGAGCTTTGTTCCCGAGTGGCGCCCCGGCTTCCAAGCTCTTTGGCGGCCCTTTGGGAAGGGGTGGGAGGGGCTACGGTTGAATAAACCCTGTGAATAGCCAGCCTTGCTCCCTTGCGGCCCTGCTGAAGGTTCCCAGTTCTGGAGTGACTGGGTTGGCTTAACCCCCTCCCTCCCGCCCTGGGCAGGAGAGTGGGAGAGCTGGGCACTGGTCAGCCGCACCCCCCGGGCGGGCGGGCGCCCCCTCGCTATCACCAGGTCTGAGCTCTCTCCGCAGTGACTTCCTATGAGCCGACCCGTGTCCCTCCAGGTTTGTAAGCGGCAAGAACCCCAGCGAGCGCCTGCACACTCAGTGCAGTCGGACGGCTCACCTACGAAAGAAATGCCACCGCAAGCGCCGACCGGGACGCGGGAGCGCTGCGCCCTCGCTTGCTGCTGGAGGGTTTAAACTGTGCAGCCGCTTCGGGACCGTTGGAAAGGTCCTCAAAGGGTTAACCGTAGAATTAACTCATAACCGGCAACGCCACTCCTGGGCCTTGAAAACCTGTTTGCGCAAGAACTTGTATGCAAACGCTCACAGCAGCACGACTGGCAATAGCCCGCACGGGGAAACAGCCCAAACGTCCATCAAGGTCGAGTGCACACAGATGTGCCCACCCACACACCGGACAGCGCTCAGCCGTGAAAAGGAGTGAACACTGACACTCGCTACAAGGCGGATGGACCTTGGACACGTGACGCTCAGAGAGAGAAGCCAGACACAAAGGCCACACGGTGTGCGATTCCGTTCACGTGAAAGTCCGGGACAGGCACAGCTACAGGGGCAGGAAGTGGGTTAGTGGGTGTCAGGGGCTGGGGAGGGGAGAATTGGGGGTGACTGCTAATGGGGGGATGGGGTTTCTTGTGGGGTGATGAGAATGTTCTGAAATTAGATACTAATGACGGTTGCACAACCCTGTGAATGTACTACAAGCCACTGAACGGTATTCTTTAAAGTAGTGAATTTTATTCTATGTAAATTATCTCAATTTTAAAACCTTTTCTAACCTTTCAGGGCCTCCCCAGGCAAGCTCCTCACTGCCTGCCTCCCACTCCCCCTCCTGCTGTCCCACTGCTCAGCCTGTGCCCAGGCTGTTCCCTCTGCCAGGAGCACCTTCCCTGCCCTGCCCGGCCCTGCATTTCCCACCATCCTCAGGTCCCAGCTCAAACTCCTCCCAGAAGTCTTCAGGGACTGCACTTCCTCCCCCGCAACCCGGGTCAAGCCCCCTGAAAACATCCTCCTTGCCCCCTGTTCCATCTCAACGTTGATCACAGTTGTGGTTTTGTATCGTGTGCGGTTGTTTATTAAATGTCGGTTTCTTTCCACTAATTGTAAGGTCCCCAAAGGCAGGGATCTGTTCCCTCTTGGTCACCCCCGAGTCCGCAGCACAGGCCTGGCACACAGCTGTCGCTCAGTAAATATTCGTTGAATAAACAAATGGAAAATGAAGGAGTAAGTGAATCTGGAAGTCTGGTGACCATTCATTGACTTGACAAACACGTGTTCACTGAGCACCCAATGTGTGCCAGGCACTGTGCGAGGTATGAGGGCACAGCAGTGAACAGTACCGGCACAGAGGACAGTGTAGTATGGCTGGGCAGCTTCCGACATGGCCCCTCATCTCTGCCTCCTACTGGTCACGCCTTTATGTGATCCCCATCCCTTGTGTGTGGATGAGACCTGGTGACTGACTTCAAACAAACAGAATAAGACAAAAGTGATGAGATGTCACCCTGAGATGAGGTTATAAATTTCTAGGACTTCTGTCTGGTTCACACTCTCTGGCCCACTCGTAAACAACCACATGGAATGTTCATGTCATAAGGAAAGAGGGTACCCCCACCCCACCCCAGCCAACAGCCAACAAGGACTAAATCCTGCCCACGGCCACAGGAGTGTGCTTGGGAGCAGATGAGCCTTCAAAGGAGGGCGCAGCCCCTGCCAAAACCTTGTTATGGCCTGAGAGACCTTCAAGCAGGGGGCCCACCAAAGCTGCACCCAGAGTTCAGGCCCCCAGGAATTGTGAAAGAATAAATGTTGTTGTTTGACGCTGTTACATTTTTGGAATTACTTGTTATGCAGCAATAGCTGACTGATACAATGCTTGACCACTGTGTTGGGGGCATAGAGGGGCTTGGCAAATGTTAGTTGTTTTGATCACTCCTAACATGGGGTAGGCTGTCCAGATGGACGTTATGAGTCACCTCCAGAGGAATGAGATGTCCTAGGGGGGACCCAGACCCCACACGCACCCTTGTCTTCAAACAGACATTAAGTCCTACAGCAGACAACCACCATTTGGAGTCCAAGCACACATCCAATCGCATGTGGGTTCTGTTTTAGGGAGGCTCTTACTGCATGCGGCTTTGGGGGTATCATGGCACCCTCTGTTAGTGAAGAGACGGGTCCTCCCCTCATCTCATGCCCGTCAGCATGAGGGGCAGTCAGGGGTGAGTCTGGGTCACTCTTTAGACTGGCTTTGAAGCTGATAGAAGTGACATGAGGGGAGGGAGATGGCAGGAGGCCATGCGTCAAGCGAACTGTCCCCCCATTTCCATTCTGTACATCACCCCTCAGATCCTCCCGCTTAATCCCTTCCCCTCCAAGACAGCTAGAAGTCGTTTCTGTCACCCCTGACTTTCCAACACAGGCCTGGCCACATAGTAGGTGCTCAGTAAATACTTGTCGAATAAGCAAAGGAATAAGCAAGTGAAGGAGTGAGTGAGAGAATGAATGGAAAATCCCATGAGATACAAGCGAGTCCTGAGCACAGGGTACCGTGACCGGGAGACAGAACTCAGCTGCACCCCAAATACGGGGCCCAAGACCTGCCTCAGTGCAACACGGGCCTCAACCCAGGCTGGTCTGGAGGCTCCGAGGGAGGCAGGTCCCTTGAATGACCCAGGTGCAGTGGGCTGGCTTGGGCCAGAACCGGACCGTCTCCTGCCACCGCCTTCTGGTTTCTTGTCTTGAACCTCCACCTCCCACACTCATTTTTTTCTAAATCGAAGTTAATATTCCACTAGGATGAAAACAATCCCCAATAGCTGCCCAGGTTTTCTGGTTGTTGTTGTTTTATAATCTAAATAATGTTTAGGATTTTTTTTTTTTTTTTTTAAGGAGGAAGAAAAAACTAATTACATCTTGGAGGGAGGAGAATCGTAAATCACAGCATTATGGCGAGAACACGGGCAACTCGGGCCAGGCCGCAAGCCGGCGACAACTTCTTATCTCATTACAGTTTAATTAAGAATTATGTCTCGGCGTCTTCTGTTTCATTATCGTCGGGCCCAGCTGACTTCTAATCTCTTTTTGCCCGGCGTACAGGACGGTCTGGTCCAAGATGCGTGCTAATGAATTTACAGTTCTCTCTTTGGGGAACTTTAATAAAATTAGCCCGCACAGAAGATGAGCACAGATAGGGGAAACTTCTGGAAGGAACATTTGCTTTCAGTGACCGGCGTTCCCGGGCAGAGGGCGAAGGCGGCCCCTAGGGGGCGCTGTGGAAGCCTCGGGAGGGACGCGCGAGGGCTGTGCTGTGTGATCGGGGCCTGCAGTCTGAGTTTCCCGGTAGATACTGAGCACCGGCTGTGTGCCGGGTCCCTGGCTGGGTGCCTTAGATGCAGCCAGGTGGGTGGTCTGTCCTTAGGGGAGCAGGTGGATGAGACAAAACTCTAAATCCTCTACAAATCATCGTATAAACCTGACTGTGAAGAGTTCTCCAAAGGTGAGCACAGAAAGGCGGGAATCGGAGAGCGATGGAAGCCATCAAACTGCATGATGGCACCCGGGGAGGCTTCCTGGAGGAGGTCGTGTGACAAATAGGAGTTGGCCAGGAGGAGGAGGGGTGAAAGGTGCTCTAGGCCTAGGGAGCAGCCTGAGCAGGGCCTGTGGGCGGAAGGGCTTGGTCATGCTAAGGATGTGGGGGTGGGAAGTGGAGCGTGAGGTGAGGTCCAGGATGTGGAAGCAAGGGCCGCAGGCCCGCAGTGAAGAGGTTGTCCTGAGAGCCGGGGGACGCCCTGGGAGACGCCTCAGCCACTGTTCAGTGAGGAGATACAGCTCACACCCTCACGCTCCTCTCAACACCACAAGCTGCTGATTGCCAACCCCCAGCTCCTGTCTTGAGGATTTTTTTCTGGCCGCGGGAGCAAGCTCAGGCCTGTGCAGAGTGAGCCAGGGGTGCTGGGGGTTTGCTGGCCGCAACCTGAAGCCCACTTACCCCTCACTCGGGGCGGCAGGATTTGGTAGATGAAATACCCCAGCTCTCACCCTTCAGGTGGGACCACCAGGCTGTGCTTGCACTGTCCCCGGTGGACTGAGCCCCCACGACCCACACCTGCTCATAAACGCATTCTGTGTCGGCTCCGTTCCTTCCCAACTCGCCTTGCCCCGCCCCTGCCCCATGGCTTCCTAGGATCGCCTCTCATGTAAGCCACTTGCCCCAAGTCCTTGTTTCAGGATCTCCTTCTGGGGAACCCAAACTGAGATAAACAGTAGATGTCGAAGTAACGGTGCTTCAAACAAGATAAACAACATATCTGAGGGTCAGCACATCGCTGGCATTCGGGTCCCAGGCCGCTTCTCTCCGCCGGTTTCAGAGTCACCTCAGGACCCAAGGTGGCTGCCAGAGCTCCAGCCATCACACCCCCATTCCAGACAGCAGGAGGAGAAGGGAGGGAAGGATAAAAATGGTGTGTGTTTCATCTGAATCAGGTTCCTTTTTTTTTTTTTTTTAACCCCTGACCGGAGTCGAACCTGGGACCCTTCAGCCCGCAGGCCAACTCTCTATCCACTGAGCCAAACCGGTCAGGGCTGAAACAGGTTCCTTTACAGGAGACTTTGTAGAAACCCCACACAAAACTTTTGCTAGGCTCTCGTTGGCCAGAATATAGTGAAAAGTTCACATCTACTTGCAGAGGAGACAGGGAAATATAGTCTTTCTTTTTTGCAGTTATTCTCATCTTTGTTGCATATGTTGGGGGGTTTAAATTTTTATTGAATATATTGGGGTGACATTGGTTAATCCTATATAATACAAGGCTAATATGCAAAATGTGGTGAAACCACTTTGGAACTGGCTTAGCAGACTTATAAAGTTCATGATTTGCTTAGTTAGGACCTAGACACCCTATTCCTAGGTATTTACCCAAGAGAAATGAAAGCCTGTGTTTACA
This sequence comes from Myotis daubentonii, assembly GCF_963259705.1. Taxonomy (NCBI): domain Eukaryota; kingdom Metazoa; phylum Chordata; class Mammalia; order Chiroptera; family Vespertilionidae; genus Myotis; species Myotis daubentonii. Next base: position 30,592,678 of record NC_081844.1, read on the forward strand.
CGAAAACCAACAGACAAGTATTTACAGTGGCCTTATTTATAACTAGGGGCCCAGTGCATGAATTTGTGCACCTTGAAAGGAACTGTGGGCTGCAAGGCTATGGTAGGCACAGGGGCAGGTCTCAGCCCATCCTCCACGCCCCTGCCCAGCCCCTCCCACCGTGGCCCCACTCCAGCCACCGCCTTTCAATAAAAAGGAATGAAATATTCACATAACATGGATGAATTTCCAAAATATTATGTTAAAAGAAGCTAGATGCCAAAGGTGACAGTCTTTGTGATTGCATTTATATAACGTTCAAGAACAGAACAAACTCAGCCGTAGCACTGTATTTGTTTCTCATTGCTGCTGTAATGTGTTACCCAAAATTTAGTGGCTTAAAACAGCACAGATGTATTCTTTCACAATTCTGGGGGTCAGAGGGTCAGAGGGTCTCACAGAGCTAAAATCACAGTGTCTGCAGGGCTGGTTCCCTCAGGGAGTCTCTGGGTCCTGCCTTTTCTGGCTTCTCGGGGCTCCAGATCCCTTGGTGACGGCCCCGTCCTCCATCCTCACACCCAGCAATGGCGGGTCCGGTGCTTCTCAAATCTCATCTCTCTCTCTGCCTCCCTTTCCCACTGTAAGAACCTTGGTGATCACCTTACGTCTACCTGGATATTCCACGACAATCTCTCTATTTTAAGGTCAGCTGACTAGCAACCTTCAGTCCATCTGAAACCTAATTGCCCTTTGCCACATAACCTAACACAGTCACAGGTTCGGGGACCAGGCTGTAGACATCTGCGGGGGGGGGAGGGGCTCATTCCGCATACACTGAAACACTGAATCAGATCGCTGGTTACTGCGAGGAGAGGGAAACAGCTGGGAGGGGACTTCAGGGAGCCTCTGATGCCGCTACATTGTGTGTCTTGATCTGGGTGGTCACAATACTCTACACCAAGCATGTCAAACTCGCGCCCACAGGGAATATTTTTGCCACCCAGCCAATGTAAGGTATGTGAGAAACGTTTTAATAAGAATTTCGTAACTTAATTTTTACAATATCCTGTTATACATAATTATTAATAACGAACTACAACATTCACTAATGACCGATTACTATAATCGTGTTGCATTCATTTCCCTTATGCGCAAGCGCACCATTTCTCTCCACTAATACTAGCAGCGAATATTTTACCCGCCTATTGCCACGTCATTAGTCCTGTACTGACTTGTTTGGTGTGCACGCAACAGGAAATATTTCAGAGAACAAAAAAAATGGGTTTATTTGCGTTACGCTTATTAATTTGTGCAGTTATTCAGTGCCTGGTAAGTTCATGTTCAAGAAAAAATATTAATTTTATTAAAATGTTCTATTATTTTATGTTAACAATGACTCATTTATTTCATCCCATTGTATTCAGCATGTCTCTATCGAAATAAACCTACGTTTCTATGAAAGTTGAAGCTTTTGTTTTTTTGCGGCCCACATACACTTACACCTTGTTTATTTGGCCCATGTTAGCCTTTGAGTTTGACATGCTTGCTCTACACAAATGTAAAAATTCATTGAGATATGCACTAAAGATATATGTTCTTTACTGTATGGTATGTAAAGACATAAGATCACTTTTTTAAAAATATGCTTTTATTGATATTTGAGAGAGAGAGAGAGAGGAAGGGAGAAGTAGAGAAACATTGATGAGAGAGAAGCATCGATTGGCTGCCTCCTGTATGCACCCCGCCCAGGAATCGAACTCACAACCTGGGCCTGGGCCCTGACAGGGAGTCGAATCTACCACCCTGTGGTGTACATGACGCGCCAACCAACTGAGCCACACTGGACAGGGCTCACCTATTTTTTAAAAGAGAATAAATGATCGGACACCAAATAAGCACATGAAATGATGTTCAACACCATCAGCCGTCCCGGGAACGCAAACTCAAACCACAGTGGGATCCACTCCACAGCCCTTAGAAGAGCTTAAGACAGAACGAGGCGGCTTCCGTGCTGGAGAGGATGCGGGGAGCTGGCTCTCCTGCCAGGCTGGCGGGCACGGGCGGGGAGAGCCGCTCTGGAACACGGCGCCTCAGCTTTTGCAAAGTAAACAGGGAGCTGCCATACCCCCAACAAACGCAGCCCTGGGCATGCATCCCAGAGACACGGAAACATATGCTCCCGCAAAACAGTGTGCACAGCGTGCGCCTCAGCTCCAATCGTAACAACCAAACACGGGAAGCCAGATGTCCTGCAGGGATTGGCCGGGGAACCGACTCTGGCCAAACAGTGCCTGGACTATTACTTGGCCATAAAAAGGAAGCGAGGGTTACACGCGGCAACCTGGGCGGGGCAGCGTGGCAACAGGCGTCTCGGGGGCCGGGCCGCACGCCGCCTGCTTTTACGTACACGGCATTCTCGAAAGGAGGACACAATGAGGCGGAGAGGGACCGGCGGTTTCCTGGGGACAAGGACGTGGAGGCTGGTTAACCTGGAGAAACGGCGCGAGAGGAGACTCTGGGTGGAGCAGTTCTGTAGTTTGGTGACGGTGGTGGGTCTATGAAGATACATGTGGAATAAAACTGCACGGACCCACACACACGTGCACATGCGTGAACGCAGATTTTAAAAACTGAAACTGGACGTCGTCGTCAGTCCTGCCACACTGTCATGTCCCGATTTCGATGCTGCCCTACAGCCATAGAAGGTGTCACCACAGGGGCCGCTGGGGGGAGGTACATGGGGCTACCTGCTATTTTGGCAACGTCCGGGAAGTCTATAATTATATCAGAATTAAAAATTAAAAAACCAAGAGAGAAAGATCTGTCTGGTAATGAATTAAGAGAGAGGCTTTTGGGGGAATGAATGGAGCCTCCATTTCTCCCTGTAAGTGCCCCTGTGGCCATTCACACGGCGCCAGCAAGTGGCCAGAGCGCGGCGTGTGTCTAGGCCCGTGATGACGAACCTATGACACGCGTGTCAGAGGTGACACGCGAACTCATTTTTTTGGTTGATTTTTCTTTGTTAAATGGCATTTAAATATATAAAATAAATATCGAAAATATAAGTCTTTGTTTTACTCTGGTTGCAAATATCAAAAAGTTTCTATATGTGACACGGCACCAGAGTTAAGTTAGGGTTTTTCAAAACGCTGACACGCCGAGCTCAAAAGGTTCGCCATCGCTGGGCTAGGGTGACATTTCTTGGGAGGAAAAGACGCCCAGACTGGCCTCCACACCTGCGGTTTGTGATGCGGATGGTTTGCCCAGAGCCGCCGCCGCCGCAGCCGTGAACCGTGGGGACCAGAGGAGAGCAGGGAGCAAGTCGGGAGTTTGTTTTGGAAGATTAAGTCCTCGTCGCTGAACCTCTCCAATGATTGATCGCTTCAAACTCTGGCGCCTGGTCTGTGCGGGTTTCCTGCCCGGGGCATCTGTGATCCCAGAAGCTGGGGAGGCTCAGTGCCACGGGCTGGGCGCCCTCCAAGCTGCCATCGGCGGCTCAGGCTGCCGGGACAAAATCCCATCCATGGGTGGCTGAGACAACGGACACATCCTCACAGATCTGGAGGCTGGAGGCCGCCATCAGGGCGCCAGCAGGGTCGGTTCCAGTGAGAGCTCTGGGCGGTTTGCAGAAGGCGCGTTCTCCCGTGTCCTCCCACGACACACACGGAGAGCGCCTGCTCCCTTCAGCCTCCCACAGGACCCCAAACCCTCGTGGGGGGCTCTAGCCTCATCCATACTGGCACGTGGGGGATTAGGGCTTCAACATAAAGCATCCGGGGTGCGGGGGGGACACCATCCAGTCCACAGCAGGTGCGGGGAGAGCGGAGCCCAAGGCAGCCTCCTGACAGAACGCCAAGCCCACGCTTCTCTTCCAACAGCTTCCTCTGGGGCCCAGGAACCCCGCTCCCCAGCGCCTGGGACGCGGATTCCAGGAAAAGCCTGGATGGAGATAAAAGGTGCTCTGGGCCCAGAGAAGCCAGCTCCCAGGCTCTGCGGTGGGAATGTAAAGTGGTACAGTCCCTCTGGGAAGCAGCTTGGCAGTTTCCTTAAAAACGAGCCGCTTGCCATATGATGCAGCAATTGCACTCCTGGGTATTTAACCCAGACAAGGGAAAGCTCAGAGAGGTTTTAACCCGCCGTGAATGCTCAGAGGCTTTATTCGCACTCGGCACACGCTGGGAACAACCCTGGCGTCCTTCAACGTGTGGCCGATGAAAGAGATCACGGACGTCCGTGCTGTGGAATACTCCTCAGCAATGAAAAAGAACAAGCCGCTAACACAGCCGCGGCCGACCCCCCAGAGCATGCCTCGGCTGCAAAAAGCCCCCCTCGGAGAGCTGCACCGCGGGAGGCCTTGCGGGGACTCTCTTGGCCTAACAGTCACAGCGATGGGGTGCTCAGGGGCTGCCGGGTGAGGAACGCAGTGACTGCGAAGAGGCAGCTCAGGCAGAGCTTTGTGCCGGCAATCAGGCCTGTGTCTGGACTGCACGGTGGGGTGGTTACAAGAGTCCACACACGTGATGACACTGCACAGAATTAGGCACGTGGTACCATCGTCAGTTTCGTGGTTTTGATGTCATACTAACCACATAAGCTGTAACCATTGGAGGAAGCTGGGTGAAGCATATACTGTTTCTCTCTGTATTACCTTTATAACTGCCCATGAATCGAGAATTATTTCAAAATAAAAACTTTTAAAAAAAGGACTGACATCTGTGGCCTTCTATGTGACCAACCTTCCATATGACCAACCTTCCATATGACCAACCTTCTACATTGACCAGCCTTCCACATGACCAGCCTTCCACATGACCAACCTTCTACATGAGCAGCCTTCTATATGACCAGCCTTCCACGTGACCATCCTTCTCCATGACCAGCCTTCTCCATGACCAGCCTTCCACATGACCAGCCTTCCACATGACCAGCCTTCCATATGACCATCCTTCCACATGACCATCCTTCCACATGACCATCCTTCTCCATGACCAGCCTTCCACATGACCAGCCTCTATATGACCAGCCTTCCATATGACCAGCCTTCCACATGACCAGCCTTCTATATGACCAGCCTTCCATATGACCAGCCTTCCATATGACCAGCCTTCCACATGACCAACCTTCTATATGACCAGCCTTCCACATGACCAGCCTCTATATGACCAGCCTTCCATATGACCAGCCTTCCACATGACCAGCCTTCCACATGACCAACCTTCTACATGACCAGCCTTCCACATGACCAGCCTCTATATGACCAGCCTTCCATATGACCAGCCTTCCACATGACCAGCCTTCCACATGACCATCCTTCTCCATGACCATCCTTCCACATGACCATCCTTCCACATGACCAGCCTTCCATATGACCATCCTTCTCCATGACCAGCCTTCCACATGAGCAGCCTTCCACATGACCAGCCTTCCACATGACCATCCTTCTCCATGACCATCCTTCCACATGACCAGCCTCTATATGACCAGCCTTCTCCATGACCAGCCTTCCATATGACCAGCTTTCCACATGACCATCCTTCTTCATGACCATCCTTCCACATGACCATCCTTCTCCATGACCAGCCTTCCACATGACCATCCTTCTCCATGACCATCCTTCCACATCACCATCCTTCCACATGACCAGCCTTCCATATGACCATCCTTCTCCATGACCAGCCTTCCACATGAGCAGCCTTCTATATGACCAGCCTTCTATATGACCAGCCTTCCATATGACCAGCCTTCCACATGACCAGCCTTCCACATGACCAGCCTTCCATATGACCAGCCTTCTCCATGACCAGCCTTCCACATGACCATCCTTCTCCATGACCAGCCTTCCACATGACCATCCTTCTCCATGACCAGCCTTCCATATGACCATCCTTCTCCATGACCAGCCTTCCACATGAGCAGCCTTCTATATGACCAGCCTTCTATATGACCAGCCTTCCATATGACCAGCCTTCCACATGACCAGCCTTCCACATGACCAGCCTTCCATATGACCAGCCTTCCCACATCAGGGCCTTGGCGCAGATCAATTGACTTCCTGGGAGACTCATCATGAAGAACGCGCCAGCTCAGGGGGTGGCTCTGCGGTGCTCACCTGCATAGAATGGGTGCACGTGAACTTCACGGGGCCGAGCTGGGACACATCGCCTCATATGTTGCCCCGACCCTGGCAGAGGCTCTGTTTAAACCAGCCTTGCCAACACGGCGTGCGGAAGCACAGTCCATCACTTGCCAGCTGTTCTTGGCGCTTGGGCCCTGGCAGGTGGCGGCGGCAGATGCGTGGCAGGCGAAGCGGCGCGGAGAGCACACCCACGGGAGCGGGGCCCAGAGGGACGAGGCGGACGCTCCCCCGCGGCCGGTGCTGGTGAGGCTGCCTCCGGCCTCTGCTCGGGCTGGTCCTTCTCCGAGAGCCCTTTTCTCTGTCTTGTCCTGCCACGCCCTTTTCTGGTTCTCATCCCAGTTTACAAATACGCCGTCCTCTCTCCAGGGATCCTCCAAACACTCCGTGAATCCTCTGCAGGTTCAGACTACTCTCGCACACTCAAAACCATACCCACAGCTCCAGACCCGAGCCGTAAACACCGCTGTGCTTGGCAACCAGGGCTCCCCGGGGGACGGGTCTGTAACACATAATATCAGGAAGCAGGGAAGGCTTCCTGGAGGGGGTGACACCCAAACTGGGAGCCGAAGAATAAACAGGAGAGGGAGGGGGGTAGACAAGAGGAGCCAGTGCCCCCGCAGAGGGCACAGCACGTGCGAAGGCCCTGAGGAGGTGAGTGTGGGCACCTGCAAACAGCCATGCCTGGAGTGTAAAGCAGAGAATCAGGGAGGGACGCCATCAACACTCCCAGTGTTTCCAGAACCCACTGAGAAAACCCTAGAACACGGGTGAGCCCGAAGCACCCGCCTCACCACAGAGACCACAGCAAACCACATCAAAGGGTGAGAAAAGCAAGTCCACGCTGACCGCGTCTCCCCTCCCCCGGCCGGGCAGCACCACGCCGAGGTCTCCCTGAGCCCGCGGTCCCTCCAGTGGGAACACGGAGCCCGGGGCAGTCATCCAAGCACACCCTGCGCTCTGGTTCACTTCCTGGGAGCCCCCACTCCGGTCTCAACCTTCGGGGAGTCTGTGGGGCTTGACACACGGAACTGGCCAGTGATGGGGGAGGGGCTCGCAAACACCAGCGCTCTGGTCCCGGCAGACCCGGTTCCTACCTGCAGAGTCCGAGGAGCCGTGAGGCACCAGCAGCTTCGCTCGCCTGCAGAGCCAGGACAGCGGCACAGGCTGGCGGGCCGAGCCAGGGGTGCAGGTCGGCGGGCCGTGCGTCCGGGTCTGGCTGCCCCCAAACAGAGGAGCTGATGTAGAGCCCACTCACCGTGTGAGCAGCACCGGCCTCTCCTAGCTGAAGGCCTGACTGGCAGCACCTGGGAGGCTGCTTGCACGTGGCCCTCCACGCAGGGCCCTCGTCCACAGCCCCGCCCACTGCACGCAGCTCCCCGCCCCACCTGAGCAGACGGAACAGCTGGGAGCACCTGGAAAGCCATGTGGTCCAGCCAGGCTGGAGCCCAGCATCTGGCACGCAGATCTGATCGTCCACAGAGCAAAGCCCGCAGCCTGTTCATCCAGGAAACTTGGGGCCTGGCTGGGCTTAAGTCAAGACCACAGGGTCAGTGCCAGCCTTGGCGCCAGTTCTCCTGCTCCCCCTGGAAGGAAACTCATTCATAGCTCAGCCCACCTGGCCAGGCCACCTGCCCAGAGCACGTGGGAGGCCGCGTGGGCCACCAATAGCCCAGCTGACGGCAGCACTTGAACAGAGCAAAACCAGCGGCCCCACCTGTCAGGGAGCTCAGGGCACAGTCGGGCCTGATTTGGGTCCCCTTTGCAGGCCTCAGTTGGGACAGAGAAGCTAGTTCATAGCTCCGCCTACTGCCGTACGGTACCCAGTCCCAGTGGAAAAGGCAGTCTGACCAGAGAGCCAGGCAGCTGCAGAGCCCACCTCCGGCCTCCTTGGACAGGGAACTGAGCCAGCCGTCCTGTCCAGCCGTTCTCAGCCAGTGGTACCCCCGACCCCTGACCTCACAGCTCAGGCAATGGTCTTACCCAACAATAGACCCTGAGAGCAGAAAATCGACATGTCACACACAAGGGAATCCTCATAAAACTGCCAGCAGGTTTCTCAACAGAAACTCTTCAGGCCAGAAGAGCGTGAGATGATATATTCAAAATACTGAAAGGAAAAAAATTGTCAAGCAAGCATTCTGTATCTGGCAAAGCTGTCCTTCAGAAATGAAGAAAAGATAAAGGCTTTCCTGGGCAAACAACAGCCGAGGGAGTCCATCAGCACTAGACCTGCCTTACAAGAAAGGCACAGGGAGTTCTTTGAGTGGAAGTAAACGACGTTAGGCAGCAGCATCCTATATAATAAAAGGCTAATATGCAAATCGACCAAATGGCGGAACGACCGGTCACTGTGACGCGCACTGACCACCAGGGGGCAGGCGCTCAATGCAGTGGTCAGTGTGCTCCCACAAGGGGAGCGCCACTCAGCCAGAAGCCGGGCTCGTAGCAGCACTAAGGATGTCCAAATGCCAGCTTAGGCCCACTCCCCCGAGGACTCCCAGACTGTGAGAGGGCACAGGCTGGGCTGACCCAACACCCCCTCCCGCCCCCTCCCCCCCCCGTGTACAAATTTTGTGCACCAGGCCTCTAGTAAATACATAAGCAGGTGGCATAACACTCACTGGGCCTGGTAAACACAGGGTGGGGCAAAAGTAGGGTTACAGTTGAGTGCATGAAACAGAGTCTATTTTGTATTATTATTTATTAATTATTATCTCCCATGCGAACAGCTGAGAACCTAGTTCTGCCCCGCCCTGTATATGTCAAAGATTCTGTAACAAGATAATGGTGCATAATTGCCACACAATTCTAGTTTAAAAGTTAAAAAACAAACGTAGTAAAAATAACCATAGCTACCATAATCTGTTAGTAGATACACGATATAAAAACATACATAAACTGTAACATCAGTAACTTGAAATGTGAAGGGGAGAAGTACAAGTCAAGTTTAGGAACGTGATCAAAGTTAAGTTGTTATTGGTTTAAAGTAGGGACGTATCATTTTAAGGCCCTTATGTGCACCTCGTGGTAACCACAAGAGAAAATCCTGAATAACGTCACAAAGGAACAGGAACAGGATACTGGTACCAAAAGACATCGAGACACACAAAAGGACAGCAGGATAAGAAGCAAAAAACACCCAGCAGTGTGGCTCAGTGGTTGCGTGTCGTCCATGCACCAAGAGGTCACTGATTTGATTCCCGGTCAGGGCCCGGGCCCGGGTTGTGGGCTCGATCCCCAGTGTGGGGAATGCAGGAGGCAGCCAATCGATGTTTCTCTCTCATTGATGTTTCTATCTCTCCCTCTCCATTCCTCTCTGAAATCAATAAAAACATTAAAAAAAAAGAGAGAAGCAAGAAAGAACGTATCTACAAAACAGCCAGAAAACAATGAGCAAAATGCAATAGTTAAGATCTGACCTTATCAATAATTACTTTAAACACAAATGGATTAAAGCTGAGGATGGGGAGCCATGGGAGGCTGCAGAGCAGTGGAGGGGTGCTACCAGCTTTGTGACTCAGATGGGTCCCTATCACTCTCGGGGTTGGTGCACCCTCTCAGCACGGAGTCCAAGATCCCACCATCTCTCTGGGTGCCTTCAGGCTCTGATTGCCACGCCCCACCTTGCATCGTGGGGTCTTTGTACCTGCTGACACCCTTCTCCCCAGAGAACTCCTCCTCCCCATCCTCCAGAGACTGGCAGCTTTCTGGGGGTCCAGTGCTGCCCGCCCTGGCCTCCCCCAGCTCTGCCCCACAGGACTACGGGTGTCTGGTTCTGGTTTTGTCTCTGAGGCCCCAGTTTCAACCAGCACAGGAAGGGCACAGGCGATAGCATTAAATTGTCTGTTACATAAAGAAATGACTGAGCAAAAAGTTTGCATATGACCCAGTGCACACGCTTCCGTCCTCTGTTCACACTAATACAATGCTAACGCTGACGCTGTGCAACCTTGAGCACAGCTCTTAACCTCTCCGAGTTTCAGTGCAAGTAGAACTAGGGCGAGCAAACATCCTATATAATAAAAGGCTAATATGCAAATTGTCCCCTCGGGAGTTCGACCGACTGGGAGTTCGACTGCTCGCTATGACAAGCTCTGACCACCAGGGGGCAGCGCGGGATGAAGGAAGGCCCGGGCCGGCACCTGGCAGCTGGGGGAAGGAAGGCCCCAATCAGCCCTGATCGCTGACCAGGTCTAGGGACCATACCTGTGCACGAATTTTGTGCACTGGGCCTCTAGTTTTCTATAAAGGGCCAGAGAATAAATGCTTTAGGCCTTGTGGGCCGGAGGGTCTCTGTCCCCAGTGCTCAGCGCTGAGCCTGTGGTGTGAACATAGACACAGACATTAGGAAAGCGAATGGCTGAGGCTGTGTTCCCATAAAACTTTATGGCACAGAGATTTGCATTTCATTCAGTTTTCATGTGTGGTGAGAGACTTGTCTTCTTTTGATTTTTAAAAATCCATTTTAAAATGTAAAAACATTCTTAGTCTGCTGGTGGGCCAGAGTTTGCTGATCTCTGTTCTACATTTTTAGGGTGGTGGTAACCATATATATCCTGCTTTGGGGATCCCAAGGATATATATATATATATTGCACAAAATCATTCAAGTTGCTCTCTTAAGGTTAGAGCACTGTTTGCATTTGTTGTGACTCAATTTGTAAGAGCAAAAGGAAAGGAAAACGAAGGCGGTAAGTCTATGGGGATTTTCTAGAAAACAACAAGGAGCACGGCCAGATTTCATTAGAACTGAGATTTCATCCTCGAGAAAACAATCCTGAGATGCTGTGTGCATTTCCGTGGGGACACGCAGACGTCTATACACACGGAGCAGCGTGTAGGAGGCCCACCGACGGGGCGAGGTTCTCCTCTCCAGGGGAGGGTCCAGGCAGGGCAGGAGGCAGGAGGGCAGGAGGGCAGGAGGGCAAGAGGCAGGAGGCAGGAGGGCAGGAGGGCAGGAGGGCAGGAGGCAGGAGGGCAGGAGGGCAGGAGGGCAAGAGGCAGGAGGCAGGAGGGCAGGAGGCAGGAGGGCAGGAGGGCAGGAGGCAGGAGGGCAGGAGGGCAGGAGGGCAGGAGGGCAGGGCAGGAGGGCAGGAGGGCAGGAGGCAGGAGGGCAGGAGGGCAGGGCAGGAGGGCAGGAGGGCAGGAGGGCAGGAGGGCAGGGCAGGAGGCAGGAGGGCAGGAGGCAGGAGGCAGGAGGCAGGAGGGCAGGAGGGCAGGGCAGGAGGCAGGAGGGCAGGAGGGCAGGGCAGGAGGGCAGGAGGGCAGGAGGGCAGGGCAGGAGGCAGGAGGGCAGGAGGGCAGGAGGCAGGAGGCAGGAGGGCAGGAGGGCAGGAGGGCAGGAGGGCAGGAGGCAGGAGGGCAGGAGGGCAGGAGGGCAGGAGGCAGGAGGGCAGGAGGGCAGGGCAGGAGGCAGGAGGGCAGGAGGACAGGAGGGCAGGAGGGCAGGAGGCAGGAGGGCAGGAGGGCAGGAGGGCAGGAGGGCAGGAGGCAGGAGGGCAGGAGGGCAGGGCAGGAGGGCAGGAGGGCAGGAGGCAGGAGGGCAGGAGGGCAGGAGGCAGGAGGGCAGGAGGGCAGGGCAGGAGGGCAGGAGGGCAGGAGGCAGGAGGGCAGGAGGGCAGGAGGCAGGAGGGCAGGAGGGCAGGAGGCAGGAGGCAGGAGGGCAGGAGGGCAGGAGGGCAGGAGGGCAGGAGGCAGGAGGGCAGGAGGGCAGGAGGGCAGGAGGGCAGGAGGCAGGAGGGCAGGAGGGCAGGGCAGGAGGCAGGAGGGCAGGAGGCAGGAGGCAGGAGGCAGGAGGGCAGGAGGGCAGGAGGCAGGAGGGCAGGAGGGCAGGAGGCAGGAGGGCAGGAGGGCAGGAGGCAGGAGGGCAGGAGGGCAGGAGGCAGGAGGCAGGAGGGCAGGAGGGCAGGAGGGCAGGAGGGCAGGAGGCAGGAGGGCAGGAGGGCAGGAGGGCAGGAGGCAGGAGGCAGGAGGCAGGAGGGGGAGAAAGACACTGCCTTGCTCAGTGTCGGGGCAGCTTAGCATTGTATTAGTGTGAACAGAGAACCGAAGCGTGTGCACACAGAACGGAGTGAAACACTGACACTCGCTACAACACGGATGAACCTTGAACACACGATGCTCAGTGAGAAAAGCCAGACACAGAGGGCCGCACAGCGTGATCCATTCAGGTGACAGGGCCAGGACGGCACGTCCGGGGGCAGGAAGTGGGCCGGTGGCTCCCTGGGGCTGGGGGCGGTGGGTGGCTGCGCCGGGGGCTGAGGATTCTCGTGGGTGATGGTGTGTCCTGGAGTTAGAGAGTCACGGTTGCACAGTCTTGTGAACACAACAAAAGCCCCTGAACTGGCTGATCTTTCTGGTATGTGACATATACCCCAAATTTTTTAAAAAGATACAGATTAAAAAAATATTTTAAAAGAAAATGGTAAAATCTGTATAAGGCTATGTCTGAGTTAATTGTATTATGCCAATTCCCTGGTTTTAATAGATACTGTGGTTGCATAAAATGCAATTATTGGGGGAGGCTGGGTGGAGGGTACACAGGACTTCTCTGTACTATTTTTCGCAATTTCTTGTGAGTTTTAAGCTATTTCTAAATAAAAGGTGGTGATGATGATGATAGTGGAAGTGGATCTGAGATTCAGCTGGGCCTGTCTGTTCCGTGGAACGGTCTCTGGGTGGCCTGATGCCAGGCCTGAGTGGACGCCTGGACCCCGACCAGCCAAGAATGACCAAGAATCAGGGCGACGAGCAGTCCCCAGACCCCCCGCTTTGCCTTGCCAACCCCCCGCCTCCCCGGCAGGAGCAGGGGGCCCAGACACCTTACATGCTGCAAACACCTTTTAATTTAATGGCCCAAACAGCACAAGGAGATTTAGTTTTCTGTAAGATTTGATTCAATTAATTAGTCCCCAAATATCAGCCTATCCAGGCAAGCAAAGGCAAACAGATATAAATCCCAGCCCAGCCTAGCTTCATCTTTTAAAGGCAATTAACTCTTAGTTATTAGCTTTTAATTAGGGAGTAATAATGGCCTCATTAATACACTTTATTATACTTGTCACCAGGCAGCTGTTGCGAACAGACTCCATTATCAGATGGCCGTGGCCCTGATGTCAGCAGCGCTCACCCCAGCTGGGGCCACGGTGCCAGGCGGCCCCGGCCCGCTCCGGTGCAGGTGGGCCGTCAGCCCCATGGTTCCATCGCTGCGGCCCTGCAGGAGATTACAGGGTCTCCTGCCTCCCACTCCTGTCCCCGAAACAAACCCTGACGGGTCCTAAAGTTTCCCCACTCTGCATCCTCCCAGTGCTCCCCACTGTCTTCCAGAAAAATGCACAAAAGCAAAGATCTCCCCTCGATCATGGGCCCCAGCAGGTCCTGCCCCCACGGCTGCTGCTGGCCGCCGGCAATGCCCCCACCTTCCAGGCTTTGTCTCTCCTCTCTCTACAGCTACGTGCAGGGGCCATTGTCCACTGTCCCTTAGAAACCCCTTCAATGTGTCCCCCAAACAGGATAAATATCCACAAACACCGAGGGTATAAATGGCTTCACAGTGGCTTTACTTTCTTCTTGTTTTTAAATATTTTTATTGATTTCAGAGAGGAAGGGAGAGAGAAATAGAAACGATGAGAGAGAATCATTGAGCAGCTGCCTCCTGCACACCCCACAGTGGGGATGGAGCCTGAAACCCGGGCAAGTGCCCTGACATGGAATCAAACCGGGACCTCCTGGTTCATAGGTCGATGCTCAGCCCCTGAGCCACACTGGCCGGGCTATAGCGGCTTTACTTTCCATCACCAAATGGTCATCAACCAGTGAGCAACTAGTGAGTTGTGACCAGCGGCGCGATGGAATACCACACGGCAGTGAAAATGAATGCACTGCAGAAGCGTGCGGCGACATGGGTGAATCTCACCTGCATCGTGCTGAGGGAGGGAAGCCAGACACAAATGACTACATTCTGAATAGTCCCACATATAAGAAGTTCTAGAACAGGTAGCACTAATCTAATGACAGAAAACAGGTCAGGGGTTGCCTCTGAGCGCGGGGACTTGACAAGGGAATATTCTGGGTGGAGGGAAATGTTCTATATTTTGTTTGGGGCAGTAGTTATTCAAGGGTGTGCACTTGCCAAATTTATGGGGCTGTACAACTTCATACATGTTTATGAAATCTAAATTATGGCTCAATAAAAAATTTGAAAATATCAGATTGGCATTAAAATATGAAGCATGAATAATTAATGAGAGGAAAAGTGTCCACGGTGTAAAGTTAGGTTTCACACAGCTCACAAAAACAGTCACAACCAAATGACTTCCCAGTGGCAGGTAGTACAGATCCCTCGGCTGTAGACTGAATGTTTGTCTCCCCAAAATTCAATTAAATCCCACACCCCAATGTGATGGTGTATGGAGGTGGGGTCATTGGGAGGTGATTAGGTCATGAGGGTGGAGCCTCCATGGATGGGATTAGCACCCTTAGAACAGACTCCGGAGAGCTGGCTTGCCCCTTCTGCCACGTGAGGACACCGTGAAAAGACAGCGTCTGTGAACCAGGAGGGCTCTCAGCAGACCCCTGCTGGCGCCTTGGTCTTGGACCTCCAGCCTCCAGAACCGTGAGAAACACAGCAGGTCCTCGAATAACAGCATTTTGTTCAATTATAACGTTGATGAGATACCACAGGAACTTAACTCTTGTTGATGAGATAACTTGGGGACGTAACTCTTGTTTATGTCAATTATCTATGGTGAACTGGTGTGGGGCGCGGGTACGGTGTTTTGACCAGGTTCAAGCCTCGGACTAATGGAAGGTCAGGGTCCTCTCATTGCCACGTGCAAGTCCCAGCTGGAGGGCAGGGCCTCCCAGCACAATCAGAGCCGACGGCTGTGGCTGTGAGCTTGAACCTATGGTCCGAACACATAGGCCCACGTGCCTTGTGCTAAAGTTCAGGTGCATGTAGTTGAGTGAGGATGGAACTCACGATAATGCTGTAGACAACGTGATCACGCCCCTACTTTGCCTCGTGGCATCAGCTATAAAATAAAGACACGGCTTGTGGGCGCTGTCGTCTCCTCATCAGGGAGGCAGCGTCCCACCGAGACCCAGCTATTATTCTCTGGTCTGTCTTTCCTTAATCCTTTCACCACCCCCCCCCCACCGCCCCCCGACTCGGGATCACCCTTGGTCGTGCCGGTGTGGCACAAACTGGCTTCATAATACATTGGTTTTTTTGTTTGTTGGTTTGTTTTTTCCCTTTCTTTAAATATATTTCATTGATTTTACACAGAGAGAGGAAGGGAGAGGGATAGAGAGTTAGAAACATCGATCAGCTGCCTCCTGCACACCCCCAACTGGGGATGTGCCCACAACCAAAGTACATGCCCTTGACCGGAATCGAACCTGGGACCCTTCAGTCCACAGGCCGATGCTCTGTACACTGAGCCAAACCGGTTAGGGCAGCAGTTCTCAACCTGTGGGTCGCGACCCCTTTGGCGGTGGAACGACCCTTTCACAGGGGTCGCCTAAGACCATCCTGCATATCAGATATCCATATTACGATACATAACAGTAGCAACATTACAGCTATGAAGTAGCAACGAAAATAATTTTATGGTTGGGTCACAACATGAGGAACTGTATTTAAAGGGCCAGAAGGTTGAGAACCACTGGGTTAGGGCCATAATACATTGTTTTGCTTACAGTTGCAGAACCTATCAACAACCTCAGGTGAGGACTTACTGTAAGTATCTGCTGTTGATAAGCCACCTGGGCAATACTGCAACCTGGAAACAGGCTGTCAGCGTGAGCGGTGGCCCAGGTCAGCCCAGTGGGGAATGGGGCTGGGACCCGTCAAGCTGTGAGCGTGAGGATCCTGGCCAGCACCGGAGAGAGTGCGAGCGGAGGGTGCAGAGGCGAGGCTGCGTTGATCAGATCTGTGGCCACTCAAGCCCCAGTCTTGGTGAGCCGGTGGTTGGGAGGTGCTCCTAACAGGTGACAGGGGGTCGCTGGCAGTCTGAGCTGCCAAAAATATAACAGAACCCAACACAACACTTCGCCAACAAACCACAGTGACCTCTGGGCTCAGCCAAATGTGCAGTTCCGGTATCGAATGGGTAGACTTGATTGCCAGGGACCGAAGCAAACCTGACTCGGAGGCCCATTCCGCACGGTGCTGCTCACGCGAAAGCCGGCTCCGTCCCTGGCGGTGCGCAGGGCCAGCTCATCCCAGCTGGCGAGGGTCCATCATCAGGTTTTCGGGAATTTTGCAAACAGGTTGTCAAACAGCCATTAGGAAAAATAAATTATAAAAGCTTACAATTAAATAAATTGTATTAAAGCTGAAGCTAAATATTCAAAACTCATTGTTTGCGAATTATTTTACTGCATTTGCTATAATCTATGCTCTTGAGGTTTTCTTTATATTTGTTGTCTCCGTTTGGTGGCAACATTTTATAATGGTGCGCTCCCTGCTTCTCTTTTGAATTCTGCACTCGGTGACCACACGTGAGTGGCTGGAAATCTGCCTGGTGGGAGTATTTACACCATGGAAACAGGCAAACACTACCCATCCAATGAATGAGTGAATGAATGAATGATGTCAGAGACATCTCTCAGGCTCTGGTTTTTATGATTGTAAAATGGCTGCTGTGGCTCCAGCCATCACACCCCCATTCCATACGGGAGGAAGAGGTAAGGGGAGTGGGAAAAGGGGTGGCACCAGCCCTCACTGTCCCTTCTGTGACGAAATAAAAACGCTTCCCCAGAACTTCCCCATCACTTATGTCTCTTTTCCCAGAACCATGTCACATGGCCGTGCGTAGCTGAAAGGGAGTTTGGGAAGGGAAGTGTTTGGTTTCCCAGCCTTTGAAGTAGAGGAAGAGAATGAGGCAGACGCAGGTAGGGGTTTTCCTGCCATAGCATCTGCCCTGTTTAGTCGCTAAAAACCTTTTCTACCAGGAAGAGGGTCTTTCCAGCGAAGCTCTGCGAGCTGCGAGGAGCCTGGGGAAGGGGGTGAAGTCGGTCCTGAAGGCCCATCAGCCTGGGGACACCGGGAGGAACCACTGCTGCACAAATGGAAGGTGGGCTCAGCCACAGCCTGTGCGCAGCTTTCCACACGGCGGGGGGCGGGGAGGGGTGGCTGCCCTGCGATGTCCCTTCTGGGACGCAGCAACGAAGCGCAGGTGGTCATGGCCACAGGCCCAGCAGCCTCCTCAGCGAGGGACAAGCTGGCAGCAGCGGCGACTTCGCGCTGTTTGCTGAGGGAAGCGGGTGTTCCCGGGGAGGGGCGCGCACGCAATTTTGAAACAAATTGGAGATCCATTTTTTGGTGACGCCGATCACTCCACCCAGGTCCACGGCCATTATCTCAGCAGCTGCTCATGGGGCTGCGCTGGGCGTGTGGCAGGGAGGCGTGCCGCCCTCTGGCAGCCTGGGGTGCCCTTTGGGCTGACATGCCTCCCTCGGAGAGCAAATTGGGTTTCCTTAAGAAAACTGCACTTTTGCACAAATGGCGCCGTCGCCCGGGGTCTGACCCGTCGGTGACAGACGATTTTCGTTTCCCGTTGGAGCATGAGAGGGAAGCTTCGTCGCGGGCATATGTCAAACCTGGATCCACGGCTTCAGCAGACGCCCTGTGGGATGCTCAGTGTTAGGGCAGCCAAGGGAGCGCGCAGTGTGGCTGCCTCCCCACGCGGGATGGTCCTCCTTACTGGTCTCTGGCAAGACAGGTCTGCATGCTCTGGGTCTTAGTTTGAACGGATATGAAGTCATCAGTCACTTGCCGCGGCTTTCACTGCACAGTGGTCACGGGCTTGGTTTTTCTAATTTCCCAGAATCAGGGGAAGAGTCGGCCTGGGGGTGGTCCCTGACTCACGACTCAGCAAAGGACACTGAGCTGGATGGATCGAGGGGCGAAGGATTGAACATCGATCGCATCAAGGGGCAATGGTCACTGGGAACTTTTTAAATAATTCGTTTCAAGATGGTCTGACAAAGCGCTTTTAATCATATGAAGGGGTGCTCAGCTTATAAGAGGAATGAACGTTTAAACCATGATCAGAGTGGCTTTGCGCTAATCCACTAGACAAAGATCACAGGCTGGTTATAGCTATGTCCTGAAGGGTAAGGGGACGTGGCACTCTCGCCATCGCACAGCGGGGCCCAGAGGCATTGGGGGTGACATCTGGCTGCAGGAATTCAAAGTCAAATTATAGGTGCTTCCACCCAAAAATCCCGCCCCCCCCCCCACACACACTCTTTTAAAAATAATTTATTCTAGAAAAACATGCATTCAAGAAACCTGCTTGGCTGTTGCATTGTCCCTAATGGAGACATTTTGGAAATAACTTTAGTGTCCATCAATAGGGTACTGATTAAACAAATTACAGTCCATCTGTACAATGGAATATTACTTTTTACCAAAGAACAGGGCCATTCTGTGTGCAGAAATGTGGACGCCTCTCCAACCAGGCATTCACGCCCCTGCTCCACCCTAACTGTCCCTTCTCAGGGTCACAGAAACCTCCGCTGACCCCAACGAATGGTCTCTTCTTTCCTTCCACCAGCCCAGGCCCCATCATCGCCTGCCTGGACCAGTGCAGCCCCCTCCACCCCGGTCCAGCCCTTCCCTCCCCTCCTGTCCTTGCCCCACACAGCCTGTCCCCCACCACAGCCACCAGAGGGCACAGTGAGCACCTGAATATAAGCCCTCCAGGGCTCCCACCTGCCTCGTGGGTGAGAGCCCAAACTCTCCCCTAGCCCTCAAGGCCCTGCATGACTTGCCCCCTTTACCCCTCCACCTCCTCCCTCTCTCCCCTCCTGCTCCAGCCCCACGACCCTCCTCACTGTTCCCCCAGGCACGGCTCCACCCCAGGACCTTTGCACAGGCTGTGCGTTCCCCTCTGAGCTCTCTTTTCCCAGATGTACACTGACTCACTCCCTCACTTCCTTCAGGTCTTTGCTCAAATGTCACCTTCTGAGCGAGATCCTGAACACCTTATATAAAATCGTACCCCAGCCCCCATTTCTTTTTTTCACGTACATTTACAATCTCCTAACCGGCTCCGGAGTGGGACTGTTTGTCCTGTCTGCCGCCCCTGAGGGACTGAGAGCCCCGGGCAGGGACAATGTTTGCCTGTCTTCTTCCCCGTGCAGCTCAGCTCCCGGAATAGAGCCAGGACAACAAAGCACTCGGCGTTTGCTGAGTGACTGGATGTGAACTCCTGTCCTTTCTTCCCTCCTACATTTATCCATCAAACGTATCTGTAAGAAAGGGCAGTCCCTTCTCCCCAGCCTACTTATTTTAATCCTCACCCAAGGATATGTTTTTTGTTTGTTTGTTTTTGTTAATCCTCACCCGAGGATATTTTTTCCATTGCTTTTCAGAGAGAGTGAAGGGGTGGGGGGAGGAGAGAGAGAGAAACACCGATGTGAGAAAAAAAAAGAAACATTGATCAGTTGCCTCATGTACGTACGTGTGCCCTGACTGGGGATCAAACCCGCAACCTTTTAGTATACGGGATGACGCTCCAACCAACCGAGCCCCCCAGCCAGGGCTCCCCCAGCCCATTTACTTATCAATTCAATTATTTGTAGCAATTTGTATATTTTATTCTATTGGTTATATCTCAATACTGTAATTTATCTTGTTCAAGTTTTTCTAGCCTTGGCTTAGGTTTGGGTCCTGTGTTTTTCTACGTCTGTATCCTTTTTTTTTTTTTTTTTTTTTAGTATTCCCTAACTTGTTTTCTCTGACTCAGAGGAACCTGGATCTATCACCTACAATCTATTGACTCGTTTGTCCAACCCCAGGGCTCACACAAAGTAGCTCCGGCGTGGCTGCCCGGAGAGAACCAGTTCCTAGCGTGGGTGCGGGCTGGTGTGTAAGGATCTTTGTCTGTAGCCTAACAGGATCCCGTCAGAACACTGTTTCCAACGCCCCCAGACCAGCTTCCCTCCCTCCTCTCCCTCTCGGTGGCACAGTTGGGTTCACACATTGCTGTCTACTTTGCATGGCCCCACCACACCCTGGTTGCACGTAAGACCTCAGCAGATGCCAAGGGGACTAAGACCTTGTCCTGCTGCTCGAGGCGCTCGTGGCCACGTGGGGGGGGGGGGCAGTCGTGGGACCAGGCAGTGACATCAGGGTCATTAGGTCCGTGATGGGGGAAGGATGCTGGAGTGGCCTGGGGGCCCCCCAAACAAACGCCAGGTGCTAATTCCTAGACCTGAGACTATGACCTTATTTGGAAAAAAAACACGTCTTTGCAGATGTAATCAAGTTAAGGGTCTTGAGATGAAGAGAATGTTCTGGATTATTCAGGCAGGCCCCAAATCCAGTGACGGGTGTCCTTATACGAAGCAGGCTGAGAGACACTGGAGACAGAGAGGAGACACAGAGTCGGGGAGATGGCCATGTGGAGAACGCAGACCCTGCAGCAATGCGGCCACCAGCCATAGGTCACCGGGGCCACCAGAAGCTGGAAGAGGCGAAGGGACCCTCTCCTGGAGCCTCCGGCGGTGTGCAGCCTGGACACCTGGCTCTCGGGACTTCTGGCCTCCAGGACGGGGAGAGAATGTCTGCTGTGTTAAGCCACCAGCCCCAGGAAGCTGCTGGGACACATCTGTCTGTCCCCTGGGGAGCAGCAGGATGGATGCCACCCCAAGGAGTCACCAGGCACCCCGATACTCACTCTTCCCTGCCTCGCCTGGCCGTGTGTCACCCCTCATGCTGCCCGTCACAGCATGAGGGGTGACACACCATAGATGGAAGCGCCATAGATGATGCTAAATGAGTGGGTGTGGCTGTGCTAATAAAGGTTTATTTATAAAAAGCAAGTGGAGGGCCTGCCTGGTTTTTCTCAGTGGTTAGAGCAGTGGTGCACAGACGGAAGGTTCCTGGGTTCAATTCCCAAAGGCACGTGTGGGAGGCAACCCATGGATGTGTCTCTCGCACATGGATGTTTCTCTTCCCCTTTCCCTTCTACCTCCCTTCCACTTTCTCTAGAAATACTCGGGTAAAGATGAAAACAAAACAGGGACAAACGGAGGGCTAGAGTTGGCCCGAGGGCTTCAGGTTGCTGGGCCCAGGAAGACGGGGCACTGGACGCAGTGTGCCCCTGGCCCCACGTCTTTCGGATAGGACACCCCTTGAAGGGTTGGATCCGATTAAACCTCACCTCCTAAGACGTCTCCCCCACATCCTAGTGTCCAGGACCTCCACCACCCCCACCTTCTCATCCTTCAGGGCATATGTCAGAGATGTACTTATGGTCCCTGACATCCGTCCTCTGCCTGCTCTCCTGAGCTCTAAACCCCACAAAAGCAATGGCTGTGTCTCCCTTTTGTTCGGCCAGCTCCTCCGGTCCTGGCACAGGGCAGGTGCGCAGGATATTTGCTGCCAGAATAAATGAGTCAAACTCTAGTGCTGAGCGCAGGGCCCGTAGGCTCCACGTGGCTGCACAGTGGGCCCAGCCAGGTGTCTCGGCCCTGGCTGCAGACCATGAGGGCCTGTCGCACACACCTCCCTGTTTTACGATGTTTCAGAGAATGCTGGTAACGGCGGCCAGCTGCTGCCGTGCCAACCACCTGGGTCTGCTCTCTGCGGCCCCCACCCCGGGGCTGAGGACTGAGTGTGCCCATCAAGCTCTGGGCAGGCTCAGAGGACACTGACCTGTCTAGTCAGTGATGCAGAGGCCCCTGTAGCAAATGGGGAAACTGAGTCCTGGTGCTGTTGAAGGCTGCTTCTCTCTGAAAAGAAGGGTCTGAGATGTTGGGTGAGGGTGACTGTGGCTGGATGGAAACGTTATCAAAGGAAATCTCTGCTCAGGACACAATTGCCTTGCAAGGACACCCGTTCTGCAGAGGAAAAGCCGAAGCTCAGAGAGGGGTACCCCCATGTCACAGGCTACTCCTCCTCACCATCCTGCACGAACACCCTGGGCCCAGTTCTGAGTCCGTCCTCACCAGTCCCATAAACATACCACCTTTGAGCTGACATCTAAAGGCCCTGCCCTGGCCCCAAACTCACGTCTCTTCTCGTGGGGGCTCTCTCCCCAGCCTCAGCCTCTGCACGGGCTGCCCCATTCCAGCTCATGGCAATGCCATCTTCCCAGGTGCTCAGCGCTGTTCCCTCCCGCTGATCCCCAGCTCCCACCCTCACCCTCCAGGCTGTCCTCCCTGCAGCAGCCAGAAGGCGCCTGTGAGCACTCAAGCCAGGTTCCATCCCTCCTCAGTCCACTGCCCTCCAGGGCTCCCACCTCCCTTGGGATAAAGGAATATGTGCTCCCTGGGGCCCACAGACCCTGCATGACCTGCCCCCATCACCTCCTTGCTCTCACCCCCCCTCCCCCCGCCACCCTCGCTCACTCTGCTCCAGCCACATAGGCGTCCTGGCTGCTTTTCCAACATGTCAGGCAGTCCTGCCCCAGGACCTTTGCATGGGCTGTCCCCATGGCTCACTTTCTCATCTCCTTCAGGACTCGTGTGTAAAAATATGACACTAGTAACAGCACATCCTACCATGTCCCCCTTTGCTCTTTACAGCACAGCTGACATCCCATACATTTTGCTTACTGTCTGCCTCTCTCACTGGTTTCAGCTTGAGGGCCGGGATCGGACCTGCTGTGCTGGTGCTGTTTCCCAGTACTTGTGAGAGGAGTGACATGTTCATGAATGCCAGGGGCCCAGACTCACCACAGGGCCAGGAGACCTGCTGTCTTTCATGCCCAATAGACGCCCACCACTCAGGTGTCACGGGAACGGGGCAGAGGCTGAGAAGGCAGTAGGAGAGGGCAGCCATCTTCTCCAAACAAGAGAGGGGTCAAAGCCAGAGGGTGCTGCTTGACTGGCCCCAGAGGGGGCCCACTGCCACAGCCACCTCAGCCACCTGCCTGAGGGGCCAGAAAGCCTTGGGAGAGGAATGTGTGCAGATACAAGCTGTGGACATCAGCGTGGGGAGCCCTCCTTCCTGGGGGCTGCAAGCTGAGGGGCCAGGCCACTGGGGAGACCGCCTTCCTGTCGCCCAGGCACCACTCAGAAATGAAGACACACCAACGACATGGACCTGTAATCGCAGTGCTCATGAGCCTTTAATTCATTATGGACCTAGAGGCAGGGAAATTAGGCAAAAAATACAGCACATCCTTAATCCTGGGTCGGAAAAAAATGAGGGTGGGTGGGGTTTCTGTTTTTGCACATAGACATATATCTTTGTGGAGAAATGTGTTTCTCTTTGCTGTGCGGTGACCTGTCTGCACAAGTCATCCCGGAACCCATGACAGGGGCGCGACCCAGAGACCCCGCCACGGGGCTGGCTCTCCCTCAGACCCCCAGGACCCCATGGGCCACAGAGTGTCTGCCTGCTTCTTTTTATTTTCTTTACAATATAAATAGCATTTTCAAACTACATATGAATACAGAGATGGCGCCACCAGGCGGGGCTGCTGCATGCAGAGGGAGACCCCCACATCTCGGCTGACTCCCCTCAGTCCCTCCCGCCCCCGCCCACACGGACAACTGCCCTCCTCCCCCCACCAAGGGAATGAAAGGTTCTTGGCTCATTTACATACTCTCCATTTTCCTTAAATAGTTTTCTCTGGCCTGGTAAGCATTAGAACACTTTTTTTTTTTAATTAAAAAAAATGTATACACGTAAATGACGCTGTCAGTCCTGCAGGGAGAGGGCACGGCAGGGATGGAGAGCACGGAGCCCTTCCCGAGCTCGCGGGAAAGTGTTTCTCTCTCCTAAGTCCACCCACCACTCGTCAGGGGCAGATTCCTTCACGCTGAAAGCAGCGATGCCCTCTCCCTCTCTTGCTCACTCTCCCAGACACACGGGTCACAGAAAGGACAGAGGATGCTGCCAGCCCCTCGGGGTCCCAGGAAGCCCTCCCCATGCCCCTTCCCCATGTAGTGCTTCGGCCAAAGCAGGGGCACCAGGAGCCTGGGGACACAGGCTGGACTTGGGCCACCTGGAGGCCTGATTCGGCTCCGTGTCCTCCCTCCCCGGAAGCCGGGCGCCCATCTGCTCCGCTGCAGGCCACCCACACTGGGGCTCCCTCCCCTGAGCAGGCTGAGGGACTCCTGGGTGGCACCAGGGGCATTCAGTCTGCACAGAGCCCCCTCGCATACTGCAGGCCTCACTGTGGAATGGTTCTCACGGGGGAAGAAGCAAAAGATGGAACAAACCAGAAGAGATTGTTTATTTGCAAAGGTGCTCAGACAGGAGGGAGGCTCCTAGACACCGTGGCCAGCACTTGGCCACTAAAAGGTCCTCCAACCTCCTCCTGTCCCTCCTCCTGCCTGGCCAGAGAGGGGCTGGCACTGTGGCCAGCTGCGCAGACAGACCTTCACAAAGTCAGGGAGAGAGCAGAATGACAGGGCATGGCCTGTCGTTGGGTGTCATCCCCCCTCCAGGCCTCACCGCACTTCCCTGCCTGCTTACAGAGGAGTAAGATCTTAAAATAACAACAAACAAAAAAAATGAGATGCTTTTGTCTCCCTCAGCAAGTCTTGGTTCTAATAAAAAGAATATTTTTTGTTTTGTTTTTAAAGCCACAAATCTACAAAACAACTTTAGGGACTTTTTTCCTCTTCTTTGTTTTCCTTTTTTCTTGAGTTTTTTAAACAATAAGTATTTATAGAAAGAGCCTCACAAAGGAGATTTATGTACAGGAGTCACAATCTCAAAGGCTGCTCAGGAGGCAGGCAACGCAGTAGCACCTTTTCGAGAAGAAGAGCTTACGTGGTTTACGAATCTGAGTAGTAGGGGTGGCGCGAGCCCCAGCCGATGCCCCCAGAGCCGGCGTGGCCCCACTCCCTGAGTCTGGGCCCTGCAGCATCCTGCTTGCTCCTGTCCCCGCAGAGCATGGAGGTAGCCTCTCGGGGCGGGGAGGCGAGGACAGGAATTCACAGCAAGCAAATGCCCGGGCCGCTGCCGCCTGCTTTGCTGGGCCGAGGGGTGGCTGGGCGCTGGCTGGCTGTCCTAGAAGGGGGCTCTGGGCCGGCACTGGGCCTGCAGAAGGCTCTCCATGAAGGCCAGGTAGTCTGGGTTCCGCCCCGAGTCCTCGGCAGCACGCGCAGTGCCCACTCGCGGGCGCTTGGCGGCCTTCACCTCCTCTCCAGGGAAGGCGCTTTCCTGCGGCGCCCCGGTGCTGACTGACTGTGGGGACCAGACAGCACAGGAGTTAGTGCAGAAGGGGGTGTCATGGACTGAAGGTTTATGTCCCCAAATTACTGTGTTGAAGCTCTATCCACCAGTGTGATGGTATCAGGGGTGGGGCCTTTGGGAAGGCATTAGGCCACGATGGTGAGACCCTTTGAGTGGGATTAGAACCCTTACAGAAAGGACCCCAGAGCACCCGCTGTGCGGCTCAAGTGCTCCCCCCCCTCCCCCCCCCGGCAACACACACACATAAGGACCCCAGAAGGGGGCTGGCTGTGAACTAGGAAGTGGGTCTCACCAGACACCAGATCTTCCAGCACCTTGATCTTGGGCATCCCGCTTCCAGGACTTTGGGAAGCAATGTCTGTGGTTTAGGCTGCCCAGTCCCTGGTCTGTTATAGCAGCCAGGACAGGCTGAAACAAGGGCTCCACTGGGGCCTGCCCTGTGGGGGCCGAAGGCCACTGACCCTCACCTAATACCCTCCGAGAGGGACAGTTGGTCCCTGGGATGGCTTCTCCTTCTCAGTGCTCCTGTCTCTGTGTAAACCCCCAATCCTGTGCGTGAACCTCCCAGCAGGTGGGCCCGGAGGGGATCCAACACCTCCATCACTGGCTCTAGAAAGGGGGTGGCCGGGCCATGAGGAGTGAGGGGGGTGAGGCTACTCATCTGTCTGGCAGCTCCAGTCCATTCCCCAAGGGAACCTGGTGTCTGAGGTCAGCTGTGCAAACCCCCCGTCGTCCCCCCCGAGCTCTTACTTTGAGCTCAATCACCCCCAGCCGCAGCTGCCTGCTCCTCAAAACCTGGCCTTTGGATTAAACACAAAAGAAAGGGAACAGTGACGGGCGGGGAGAAGAGGCCCATCGCTTCCCACCTCCCGGGCTCACTGTTCCCTTTGAAAGGGATGAGCTTTAGAAAGTGTCTCTTTCTGCACCGCCAACCTTGGAGTTCAGATTGTGTGTGCAGGCAGCAGCTGCTCCACGTGCAGGACGTGTCACCAGGCGCCTGCCTGATGCAGGTTCATCTCCTCCTCCCTGCACTGTTACTGGGAAGGGCCCTCCAACGTGCTCCCACCTGCCAGACCATGCTCACTCCTGGGAGCTGTCCCCCAGGGGAGCAAAGGCCACGGCAGGGAGGTCAAGGCCACATCCCATGACTCCCGAGGGCTTCTGAGGGCAGCCCACCTTGTGCAGCCACTTACCAGCCGTGACCGGACCCTCTTGGGCAGCTCCTCATCCAGGGTGAAGATGTCGCCGCGCTTCACTGTCAGCTGGGACCCGTCCTCAAACTCCACCTGTCCGGGGGCACAGTTCTCAGGCTGGTGCCCAGCACCCATGACTGACTCCCAAGGTCCCACCACCCAGGCCACTGCTGCTCAACTGCCAAGCAGGGTGCTGGTCAGGGCATCCCCACCGGCCCACTCATGTCCCCACTCATCAAGTAAGGGCAACAAGAGGAAAGGGATGTGATTAAGAATGATGGAGGCTTGCCCAGCCAGCATGGGTCAGTGGTTGAGCATTGACCTATAAACCAGGAGGTCATGGTTCCATTCACAGTTAGGGCACATGACCGGGTTGCGGGCTCCATCCCCTGTGTGGGACGTGTAGAAGGCAACCAGCCAATCAATGATTCTGTCTCATCATTGATGTTTCTCTCTCTCTCCCCCTCTCTCTTCCTCTCTGAAATCAATCAATCAATCGATATATATATATATTTTTTCTTTTTTCTTTTTTTCCCAAAGTGATGAAGGGTCCAGACTGTTTTTGTTTTCTCTGGTAAGAGAAAGCAAAACAGCAAAGAATTCGCAGTCATTGTCTGTGGTGCTGGGACACGGGTGGTTTTTCTTCTAGGGTTCCATGCTTGTAAATAATTTTCCTTCCACAATCATGGGAAGGAACCACCATCCGTCTTCATTTAAAAAAAAAAAAAATCAGGGACACTGAGCTGTCTGCTTAAAAATGGTTAAACAGTACATTTTATGTTATCTATGTCTTCCCACACAAAAAATTGAGAAAACATCTGTAAGGGGGAAATATTAAACAATTTGAGGCCCCTTCCAGCTTAAAAATATAACAAGCCCTAACTTTCTAGGTTAAGTGGGCAAAGATGTGCAGTCCCCAACAGCACACTCAAGGGCCCCACCCAAGCCTGCGGGTCCCCTGCCTCCTATACCTGAAAGACAGCACCCTGCTCACCTGATAGATGTGACTGGTCACAGAGGAAATGAACTTGGCCTTGTAGATGTTTCCATCAGTCCACCGGAGTTCAACAAACTCCCCTTCGGGTGGGGGTCCCAGCCGGACACAGTCTCGACTCTGTTAGAAGCAAGAATGTGTGTGTGTAGGGAGTCAACTGGGGGAAAAGGAGACATATGTAAAACTTTAAACAAAACAAAAAAAGAAGCAAGAAGGTGGCAGGAGGTGAGACGGTGGGTCCCTGGGCACCGGCACCCACCTGTGGGCTCTGTGGGGTTAGATCCTCCCCATGCTCTACTGCCTGTGGAAGCCAGTGGCGCTCTCTGAGCATACAGGATCGGGTGCTGGGCAGGGGTGGGAGGTGGGGGAGATGCAGTGCCCACCCTGGGGGGCCACCCTTGCTGTAGGCTCATCCAGACCGACAATGCTTTCTGCTCTGTTCCCCGCTAAGCCTATGGCCTAGACCTGTTCAGTGGAGTCATAGGTGACCCTGGACACAGGTGACTCCTTTGAGGGATTGGGGCCACTCCTGACTTCTTAACAGCAGCCCCTGCCCACCCTGTGCCCGCCCACAGCTCACAGTGATGCTCTCCGGGTACAGGTTGTCACTGTAGGACCCGTCATCAAAGTTCACTTCATAGAAGGTCTGCGTGGTGGAGCCGATAACACGGCACCGGTAGTAAAGCCCATTGCGGTTCTTGGTGATGACCACCTGGCCTAAGGACACAGCTCTCAGGAACTGGACCTGGGGCGGAGGGGAGAGGGCCGCGTCAGCGCTCGGGCTGTGGGTGGGCAATGGGAGGGGGCGGAAGGGCCGGGCACTCACGTTGTGGCTGCCCGACTTGTGCTTGAAGCAGGTGATGGAGACGACGTAGGGCCAGTCATCTGGCTCCATGAGGACCCCTGCGGCGTGGGCGCAGGTCACGTGGAAGGAAGTGGAGCAGTGCTCGCAGGAGCACTGGATACAGGCCCCAGACACCTTCTTCATCCGCTTCCGGCAGTACACGCATTTCTGGGGTGACATGGAGAGGAAATGGGGCTCTTGCCGGCACCTGGTGCTGGGAGCCCCCCCACTGAGCTTCCAGGACTGTTTCCTAGGAGTGACCCCCAAGGCCCAGGGCTGGGAGGCAGGGGCCCTGGCAGCCTGGCCTTGGCTAGAGTCACCTGGGAAAAGCCCAGGGAGTCCGATGAGCAAGGGGCAGAGAGTCCCTCACCACAGTGGATAGCCCCTCAAACCAACTGGCCTGTGGCTCCCTCCCACCCACAGGAGCACTCCCAGGACCCCCCCACACCGGCCCCTCTGCAGAGGTGCCTGCAGCAGGCACCACTCAGCCACACGGCGGAACACACTCAGCCAACAATAAGCATGAGGCGCTGACACTCACTACAACGTGGTGGGCCTGAACACACCATGCTTAGTGGGAGAAGCCAGACACCACAGGCCACACAGTGTGTCTGCCATTCATGTGAAATGTCCAGGCAGGCACATCCAGAGATAGGAAGTGGACTGCCAAGAGCAGGGGGCCTGGGGGGCTCTTTTGAGGATCATAGAATGCTCTGGAATTAGAGATGATGCTTATACAACTCTGTCAATGTATTAAAAGCTACTACTGAATGGCTCCCTTTACAATAGTGAATTCTATCTTAATTCTGAATAAAAAGCACTGCAGAATAGCTTCCTTCAAAAGGAGGAGGGTCTGCGTGAGAGCGTGCACCCGGTGGCGGTCCTGTGGTGGGAATGCCCCTGCCTGGAGTGACCTGCTCCTGTGGCGTCAGCACCCTGGACACCCCCACGCCGTGGCTCAGCAGTCAGCCCGCCCGCTGGTGCCTGTCACTCTGAGCATTTAATAAGCAGCCTTTATCACGCTGTAAACCATGTTCAAAAGCCAGATAAGCACGGCGGCCAAGGGCGCCGCAGGAGCTGCCACACCGATCGATGGCAATGAGATCTCATTATTAAACTGTCAATATCAAATCCTCCCGCCGGCCTTGGGACGGTGCTGACATACAACATACCCCTGGCGGCATTAGCCCTCGGTCTGGGGCCTCCGCAGAGCAGAGGGGAGCACAGCGCCTGAGATCCCGGAGGAGCCGGCAGGGCTCCAGATCTTGCACGTGTCACCTGCTCCACCGAGGCCCAGGAGAAACCATCGGCCTAGCCTGACTCAAAACACAATCATCCCCCGCCCAGTGGGTGGCAGCTCATTATCCTGAGCTTCTGCATCATGAAGAATGTGGGCCAGGCCCCCACCACGCCATCTGTCAGGAGCTGAGCATGGGGTGGGTCCAGTGTCTAGGTTTTTCCAGCACCCATCCCCGCCTGGTGAGGGGATGAGCGCATGGCTCAGGCCACTGGACAGACAGGGCCAGCCCCTGCTCACCAGAACCCCCCAGGCACAGAGACGGTGGCCAGGGAAGACTGGGGATAGACTGATGGACAAAGACCTGGAGTGCCTGTTCCCCAACATGTGGCCTGTATGGCGCAGGAAGATGGGCGGGCGGCTGGGCAAGCAGGAGTTAACCACTGGCTTCCTTGCGCAGCTCCATTAAGCAGTACAAGCCAGCCTCGTGTAAAAGGATTTTTAATTCATCGTTACAAGTGCTGGTAATGAAGAGGCTGCAAGCTGGAAATGTCAGATGCTCCATAAAGCGTCTGGGGGAGGATGGATTACGGGCTGTGCACCGCACCATCACTCCACCTGAATGATGAAGCTTTTATGCCCGTAATCACCTGCAGGCCACCAGCCTCCTCCTGATTGCCCGTCTGCATCCAGCACTCCATGCCTGAGGTTCCCGACCCCCACAGGCTCCCGCTGGTGCCCACTCAGCTCTGCCTCGTGGCCCAGCACCTGTGGGCTCGAGGTGGGTGTCCCTGTTCCTTCCCACAGGACTCCCCACCAGGCCCACTGCCCACAGCCCACGTTCTCTACCTTCTGCCCTCTGAAGGCACATCAAAACCCAGGACTGCCCAGGGAATAAAATGGGAGGAAAAGCTGGGAAATAAAACGGGAAGAAAAGACAGCCATGTATGCTCCGGATGCCCCAGCCAAAGTTCCAGCTCCCGGGTGCCACATGACAGTCCCCATCAGAACTGCCACCCCACATCCCTGCGTGGGACACATCCCCAGCATGGCTGCCACACACTCACAGTAACGATAAACCTGAGAGCAGGCACAGGTGCTCAGACAGCATAATCAGGGCTTTGCTGTCAGGCCCCGCCAATGTGCACCATGAAGATGATACAGAGGGGAAGGCAGAGCACAGAAAGGTCAAGGAGTGTGTTTGGAGTCACACAGCTGGCTGGCAACCGAGCCAGGAATGGAACCCAGTGCATGCTAACAGTCACCCTCTGCCCACACTGCCTACTGCCCCAGAGGTTCACCGAGGATGGCCACATGCTCCTTAGAGGGGAAGCGCGACGTAAACCAAGAGAGGTCAGTTATGAACTCCAACAACTCAACAGCAAACACACAACCTGATTTAAAAATGAGTGAAGAACCTAAATAGACATTTTTCTAAAGAAGACGTACAGGTGGCCAAGAAGTACATGAAAAGGTGCTCAGAACCACTGATCATCAGGGAAATCAAAACCACCAGGAGCTATCATCACAGGCATCAAGAAGACAAGAACTAAGTGTAGGTGAGGATGTGGAGAAAAGGGAATCCTCATGCACTGTTGGTGGGGATGTAAACTGGTACAGCCACTATGGAAATCAGTATGGAGATTCCTCAAAAAAATTAAAAACAGCGGACATATGACCCAGCAATTTTTATTTCTGGGCATATATAGAAGAAATGAAAACAGGATACTGAAGAGATAAATATACAGAGTGGGGCAAAGTAGTTTTACACTTGTGAATATGCAAAACAGTTTAGTCTTGTAGTATTATTTATTACTAGAGGCCCAGTGCACAAATTCGTGCACAGGTGGGGTCTCTCTGGGTGGCCTGCAGGGATCAGGCCAAAACCCACAGTCCAACGCTGCCTGCAGCTCCTACCTGCTGCTCCTGCTCATCCCAGCCCCACTGTGCCTGCCACGGGCTTGCGCCCAATCAGTCCCTTCCAAGGGGAGTGGTCTGAGGGATTGGGCTGAAACAGGCTCTCCGACATCCCCCAAGGGGTCTCGGATTGCGGGGAGGGCACAGGCTAGGCTGAGGGACCCTCCTGTGGTCAGCACACATCATAGCGAGCAGTTAAGCAGCCTTAGCATATCATTAACATATTACACTTTGATTGTTCGGTTGTTCTGCCATTCGGTCTATTTGCATATTACCCTTTTATTATATAGGATATTATATGCCATATGAATAATTGTAAGCCTATTTTTGCCCCACCCTGTATACACCCCTGTGTTCCCTGTAGCATTATTCACCATAGCCAAGACATGGTAACAACCTAGGTGCCCACTGATAGATGAATACATAGAGAAATGTGATCCATTCACACAGTGGAATATTATTCAGCCATGATAAAAAAAATACTGCCATTTGTGACAACATGGAGGGACCGTAAGAACATTATGTTCAGCGAGAGAAACCAGAGGCAGCGGCCAAATGCTGCAGGATTCCACTGAAAGGAGGTGCACATAACAGTCAGACTCAGAGAAGCAGTGGCGGGAGGGGTGGGTGCCAGGAGAGGGATGTTGCTCATCAATGGGTATGAGTTTCAGTTACACGCGCTGCATATATCCCAGAGCTCTGCCACACGACATTGTGCCTATAGCTAGCAATACTGTACCGTGCACTAAAATTTTATTCAGAAGGGAGATCTCATGCTAAGTGTTTTTACCACAATAAAAAAAAAAAAAAAAAAAAAAAAAAAAGAGGGGCTAGTTAGGTAGCAAGAAAATTACAGGACAAGATCCAGGGGTCCTACCAGCTTCCACCGCTGCTCAGGGATGGCGCTGATGTCCACAGGATGGCGCTCCATCACGTTCAGAAACCGAACTTCAGGGACTGCGATGGCGCAGATCACGTGGACCCATCTGGGGGGGCATCAGAGGTCATGGGTGCCCCCTGCCCCCTCCCTGCCCCTTGCTATCTCACTCTATTGGCACTGCCCCTATCCACAGTGCTGTTGCTGGCCGGTCAGGGCTTACCAGAATTTAAGGGATAATCTAATCTGAGTGATTATTTGCTCCTCCTAATCCCCCACCCCAACTCGAGGCCCTGAGGAGGAACCGACACCTCTAGAGGCACACACCCAGGAGAAGCAGCACCCCTTCTACCCACCTCTTGTCTGTTGTCATCTGCAAAGCTCCTCCCCGGAGGTTGCACAGGCAGCACTCCTGCAGGGAACAGACAAGCCCCTGGTGAGGGGGGCACAAGGGAGGGCTGCCCCCATGCTGCTCTGAGGCCTGGTCCATCCCCCGTCCCCCAGTCCTTACATTTCAAGCTAGCAGTCACCAAAGGGAGGGGCCAGGAGTGCGTCGGGCTCCACCCCCTCACTGCCAAGGTGAAGAAACCAAGGCCCTTGGAGGTGAGGTCGCCAGCCCAGGGTCACTTTGCGGGATCGGGCAAGCCCAGGGCCCAGGCCTGGCTCCCCCATGGGGCTGGACAGCTCTCAGAGTACCACCCCAGCTGCAGGGGTGAGTTACCGCAGTCCAGGCGTGGGCCGTGCACCGGGAACACGTCCAGCCTTCATTGACCAGCTCCGGGCGGATGCCGTAGCAACCTGGAAGGCAGCGGAGGACGGCTGAGCCAGGTGCACCTGTCACTGCAGCTGCACGCGAAGCTCGGGGCCTCCTGGAACCCAGCCTCGGCTCTGGGGGAACTGCTCCCACCTCCTCTACCTCAGTCCCAGCCACGGCACACAGGGCAGGAGAAGGGTCTGGAAACAGATGCTGGGAAGGGGAGCAGGGCCCTGTCACTGCCCCCCACCCCCTCCTCCCTAAGCTTTGCTGAGTTGAGACCCTGGGAAAGTGACCAAGAAGTTGTATAACATGCAAAGTCAGCCTGGACACGAGTTAGGATGGGCTGGGCTGGGTGGGCCGGCCCAGTGCTCAGGCGAACAGCTATTTCTAAAACTCAAGTCAGAGGTTCTGAGTCACCAAGGTGATTTGCTTTGGAACGTGGTCATGGTTCAGAAACAGGGAGAGGGCACAGAGGAGGAGGCAAACAGACGGTGCTGCCAAGAACAAGGGGCTCTGCGTCACCCTTGGGTCACTGCCCAGCAGCACTGCAGGGCCCTCAGCCTTCAGGGCTGGTCGCCCACCAAATGGGCTTGGCTGGCTGCAGTGGGCAGCAGCCAGGTGCTAAGGGTTCCCTAGAGGAGACCCCAAAGGACAACAAGTGCCCAAGAGCCTACACTGGACCCCTTTGTGCTGTCTCAAGGCATTCAGCCAAGGTCAGTGCCTGGGGGGCCTGGCTCCTGGAGGAAGTAGGGGCTCACTTCCCTCCAGAACCAGGTCTCAAGGAGCACACCTGTGCTAAGCCTTCTGCCTCCTAAGGTCAGTGAGTGAGGTGCCTCTTCCCCTGAGAACCCAACCACAGGCCTAGAGTGGTCCCTGGGAGCCTGCCCTGGAGAGCATCTCACTGAGCCAACAGGCTGCCAGACAGGAGACAGAATGACCCCAGGCAGCCTCTGCTGGGACAGAGGAGGGACAGAGGAGGGACAGACGAGGGACAGAGACCTCTGGCTGCTCTCCTCTGTAGGACGGGAAATTACATGGTCCCAGAAGGCTCTCTTCCTTCCTGAGATCTCAGCCTCCCATTCCCTGCCCTGATGCCTGAAGGGGGCAGAGGTCCATTCTCCTGTCTCCTTGGGCTATGCTTCAGGGTCTGGGAGAGGGTGGCTGCTGACACCAGACATATCAGATCCCGGACCTCTCTAGAGTCACATCCTTACCATCAACTCTGGCCCCAAAGCAGAGTTTAGAATCATGATGTTGCCTAACAAGCACCTAATCACTTCCTGCGGCACCCAGGCCCAGAGGGCAGGGCAAGGCTCAGCAGAACTGGCTGGAAGGAGGCTGATCAAGCAGGCCCACCTTGGCCAGGGGAAAGGGCAAGAAGTCTTCCCCTGAAGGCCAGGACCCCGCCCCAGGACACAGGGCCTGTGACAGCCCCGTAACAGCAGCCGAGGGGAAGGGACTCTTGCTCCACAGCTGAGACGGTGGCCATCCTAGAAGGGCGAGCACGGCTGCATGCCGCAGTCCCCACAGTCCTCCTTCAGCCCAGCTGCCTGTCGTCTGGGACCCCACTCACTGGCATGGACCTGCAGGCAGCACTTGGCACAGGCGATCAGCAAGCTGGTCCCGTCATCACCGATGTAGGAGTTTGCGGGGAGTGGCTCTGTGTTCTCGGCGCTGGAGGTGAAGCACATCTCAGGGATCAGCGGCCGCGTCTTCTGGCCGCATGTGGAAGGTGGTATGGAGGGGCCCTCCCCGAGAGAGGCCTGTGAGGCCTCCTTCTCCATCTGTAGGGACTGTAGAGGGGGGTGCCTCCAGTGGAGAGCCCAGTATGGGGCCACCTGTCATAATTAAACCAGGCTTCGGGGCCATCCTTGCCACCTCCCTTGGTCCACTCCTCAAGCTGCTTCTATATCCAAACACAGCCCTAGCCTGCCTCCCACCCTCCCAGCCCTCAACCTGCTCTCCCAAACACAGTCAGATCTTGTTCTGCCCCCACTGAAAACCCTCCATTAGGGTCACATCTGGATGCAGCACCGACACCACCCTGCTGCCCTCACCCTCTTGCCTTCACAGTCCCTTACCCACTTCCTCTAGCCACATGGGCCCTGCTCTTCCTTCAACACCCCACATGCCATCCTGCCCCAGGGCCTTTGCACACACTGTTTCCCCTGCCTGGAGCACTCAGATCTCTGTTCTGGACCCTGCCCTGCCCAGGTGACTAGCAGCCCTAGC
Source organism: Myotis daubentonii (assembly GCF_963259705.1). Lineage (NCBI taxonomy): Eukaryota > Metazoa > Chordata > Mammalia > Chiroptera > Vespertilionidae > Myotis > Myotis daubentonii. The sequence goes on from NC_081844.1 coordinate 30,628,011, forward strand.
CCGTTGCTCTGCTATCTGTCTCTGTGGTCCAGATTGTCACCTGATGCCATGTTATCTGTGTACCTATGTAGATGTCCCCCCACCTCCAATATGTACTCCATGATGGCTGTAATGAGTTCTCCAGATCTCCCCATGTGGTGAAATGACCCTGCCAAGGCACTGGGATCTAGCACCCCCATGCCTATCACAGGGCATGGGGCTCCCAAAAGAGCTTCCCCAGGCCCTCCAAGGTGTGAGAGGAGCATTTGCCCCTGCTCTTGTCCCAGGAGGAAAGAGCTCCACTGGAGAACTTTGGCCTCACAGGCCAGGTGTCAGGAGGATGGTGGCACCTCAGATTAGGGGACTAGCTTTGAAACCAGAGCCTCACATCAGTCTCTCCCCACCCCTCTAACCTGCCCCGAATGACTTCTTTCCAAACAGGCACCTGCTTAGAGCGAGGGCCCTGGGTTTTGGAAACGGTTGGCCCACAAGCCCACTGGCATTGCGGGCTGATTAAAGTTAGCCACAACTCTTTGCTTAACAGCTGGAATTAAGAAGATTCATATCTGAAGTTGGAGGTGCCAGCACTCTGGCTCCAGCAGCCTTTCCAGCAGCACTGAGGGGGATGTGCCTGGAGGAGACATCTGGATATCACTTGTTTCCTCCCCCAGACGCTGAGTCTGCTTACAGACAGTGAGTCTGGGCAGCTCTAGAGACGGGCACGCTGCCCTTGGCACGGGGCATAGACCCCGGGGCAGCTCAGCTAATGTGTAGAAAGCACCAGGCACTAGGCTAGGAACACAAGACCCAGAAAAGCAAGCAAGAGTTGGCTCTGTCTTCCAGGGATTCACAGTCCAGGGGTCAACAACACAGAGGCAGGAGCAAGAGCAGAGCAGAGTGGGGAGCCCAAGGTGGGGCATTCCAAAGCCAGCCTGGGGACAGCAGGTCTGGGGAGGCTTCCTGGAAGAGGTGGCAAATGAGTGAACTCAAAGAATGAACAAAAATCTGACTGGCAAGGCAGGGGGTTGGGGGTGGGAGACCCTGGGGGACATCAAAGAGCACACTGTTGCTGTGGGAGGGGAGGGGGGCAGTTGTCAAAGGCCACAGGGCATGTGGCCCGGCTGAAGGCTGTGGTGAGCCTGGCAGAGTCTCCAGCCAGGGAGTACATGGATGGAGCAGCATCTCAAATGCCTGTCCTGGCCATGGTGAGGCGCTAACAGGAAGGACAGGGGCCCTGTGGGGGGAGGAAAGGGCTGGAAAGCAGGCAATGGTCAGGGCAGGGGAGGGGGACAAGGGGTTGAAATAAGAGGTTAAGAGGGAAACTGGGCAGGCTGATGGCACAGAACAGAGTGCAGGGAGATGCCAGGCTCCCAACTTGGGAAACATGGGACAGAGGGGGCCCCAGTCTGGAAAGTGCAGAACGCTGTGTGCCTGGCTCAGGGGCGAGCCATCAGGTCTTCATAGCTCTGGTGTCCCAGCTGGGTCACAGGGGGTCTTTGCCCTGGCCCCAGCCCACCTCTGGGACTTGGCTGGTCACCACCCATGCCCTCTGGCCCCAGCTGGTGCCAACCCCAGGCCAAGTTGAGGAACTTTCCAAGGACAGTGGCCATGCTGTAACCCCACCCCTCAGTCTGACACCCCATTTTTATTCCCATTGAAAAATCACCTTTAGATAAAACTCAGAAACTGGCCCTTTCCCCACAGCCCTCACAAAGGGAGGCTCCCGCACGCCCTGAACTGTCACGGGCTTCTTCCTGTGACTGTCCCACCCCCACCTGTCCCATTTCCATCCTCCAGGCTCTAACTGATCCCACTGTGGCTCCTGCAGCAAATGGGTTCTCCTTTCCCACCACCCGCCCCAGAGTTCCTGTTCAGCAGAGCAAATGGTGGCACCGAGGGGAACAGACAGTGCCCTGTGTGGCCCTCTGGGGCCATGCGCTCACCTGGCTGTACGGGTAAAAGAGGGTGCAGATGGCGCAGTAGGGCTCGGTGAGGGCAGCCACCGCGTTGAACTTCCTCTCAGCCTGGAAGCTGGCAGCCTTGTTCTTCCACTGCAGGGACAGCAGGGACCTCAAGGCCTCGGGGTCACTCATGTCCTCCTCCCCGGAGAAAGGGAAGGCTTCTAGAGTAAGGGGGGTGGGGGAGAAAAAGTTAAACCTCGCCTGAGGTTCACTCCCTGCCTAGAAGGGTGGGTGCTTTACTGCCCAGAGAATTCTTGGTGATGTTCCCCACTTACACAGCCCCCGAGTCTCTCTGCAGAGGCCACCAAGCCACCCAGGATGGGGTGGAGGGGGCTGGTCTTGTCTGGGGGTGGGAGATGGGCTGAGCCAAACCTTGGCAGGTCAGGTAGGATCTTGAGTTCAAAGGAGCCAAAAGAGTGTGGCTGAGAGTTGTGGAGGGGAAGCAGGTAGGAGGGGGAGAGGTGGTGTCACCAGAAAGTCCTATTAAGGCAGTGGTTCTCAACCTTCCTAATGCCGCGACCCTTTAATACAGTTCCTCATGTTGTGGTGACCCCCAACCATAAAATTATTTTCGTTGCTACTTCATAACTGTAATTTTGCTACTGTTATGAATCGTAATGTAAATATCTGATATGCAGGATGTATTTTCATTGTCACAAATTGAACATAATTAAAGCATAGTGATTAATCACAAAAACCATATGTAATTACATATATGTTTTCCGATGGTCTTAGGCGACCCCTGTGAAAGGGTCATTCGACCCCCAAAGGGGTCGCGACCCACAGGCTGAGAACCGCTGTATTAAGGGAAGATGGAGGTGACTAATTAGCGGGTCTCTTCCGTCCCCCCTCCCCCGCCCTGCCTGTCATCACCTCTCGGCCGCCATTACCAGCCCCTGCCCCCGAAGTCTCATTGCTGGGTTTCCTGAGCACCTGAGACTCAGCGCTCCCCTGGGAGCCTGCCCTGGAAGCCAGTGCTCAATCCTGAGGCCCCAACCTTCACAGCGGCATCTTCCTCGAGACCCCTTCCACTCCTGGGAGCTCAGCGCTGTGATCCATGGAGCTTCTAGAACCCTCCCTGCCCTAGCCTTCAAATTAGATTCAGAATAAAAGAAGCCATCCAGAAGATTTTCAAATTCCACATGCTTCTTAAGCGGAAGGCTAAAGCGGAAGATGAAAAACTGGCTTCTCAGGGTTTCTGCCCAAGAAATAGCAGCTCTGACTCTAGCCAAGTGTTAAGTACAAGCGTCTCAACTCCAAGCCTCCGCCGCTACGGCTTGGCGGCTCCAGATCCAGCTCCCACAGACCAGCGGCTGAAAGAGTCACTTCTGCTGCAACTGGTGGCTCCCCAGCCTGTGCCACCTCTCTCCCCCCACACCCCCATGTCCAGCCATAGGTCTAAGCCCTGGGTGTCTCTAATGACAGCTGTCTGCCTGGGGAGGGGTGTTTCAAAGTTTTCCTCTAGTCACACAGCCTGGGGCCCGAGCAGGCAGGGGACAGCAACCTCGCTCACCCTCATCACTGGATGCCTCTTGCTTGACCACTGACAGAGGGGAACGGGTGGGCGGCTTGCCCAGAGGGTGGCGCCGGCTCTTCTTGATCTCCATCTTCAACTTGGAAAACGTTGACTGAGCCTGAAACACAGGACAGGAAGTGTCTTTGAGTCACAGCTCAGAGACGGGAGCAGGTTCAGCTCAGTGGTGCCTCAGTTTCCCCAGCAGGAAGAGGTGGCAAGAGCCACTGTGGTTTCTAAACCACATACACGCTGTAGGCCTCTGTGAGCCATGGGGGCCATTTCATGAGCAGGGATGCTGTGGCCAGTGCACAGGGACAGGCAGGATCCTCAGTCCCAGGGGGCCTGGAGGGCATCCTACCTGCACTTCGCCGGCTCCACTGTCCTCCTCAGGCTCCGTCAGCTCCATGGGGGCTAGCTGCTCCTTCCAGGCGGGGCCCTTCTGGGGAAAGTGCTCAGACGCCTGCTGGCAGGACACTCGGCCCTTCTCACACGTGGCTTGGCTGGCCCAGGGCACCACATACAACATGGGGATGATGGGGCGGGGCTTGGGCTCCAGCTCCTCGCCAGGTGCCTCGGGGGGCATGACATTGAGGGGCGGTGGCAAGGGGCTCTCCTCAGTGACTTCAGGGCCGGGGGTCAGCACTGGGGGCTCCAGTGGGGGCGTTGGCACCTCCTCACCGGGGAACTGGGGGGGCAGGGGTGGGGGCAGCTCGGGTAGGAGTGGGTGGTGAGGGTGCAGGGGGCTCTTCTTCTTCCGGTCGCCCTTGGCCTTGGCTGGCCGCAGCTTGCCCCTCCTGTCCTCTGTGAGGAGAGAGGAAAGACCGGTCACAGCTGAGGCCTGTGGCCATGCACCCTTGTGGGAGCCCCGACGCAGGCAGGAGCTGGCTGGAGGGGAGGAGAAACCCCTCTGGACTTCCCCAAAAGAACACAAGTTAAAAACACTGCCAGTTATGCTTCCAGGTGGCAGGAAACCAGCCACTTCCTAGTCTTGGGGGAGCCCCCACCCCTGCCCTCACCTCTGGGTTCTGTACGTGCTCAAAGCACCTTCTGGAATTAGCTTGAGGTAGAGGAAAGACATGTGTCTTTCCCCAGGGGTGGGGTAGAAGAGGCAGGTTTTGTTTTCCTTTTGGATATCTGAGTTTTGTGTATTTCTACAGTAAAAACACACAACTTGTAGAATTTTTTAAAAGCAAAGACTCAAACAATAAACCATAAAGGAGAAGTCACTTAAGTGGAACCAAGAGCAGATGGGCCTGGAGGGCCCAGAACACCCTTCCGCCCCTGGGGGCCGGTGCTGGGGGATTTCCTGACAGGGGACAGGGCGGGGGTGGGAAGTAGATGAGGCGTGTCTCCCATGGCATTTTAATTGGGGGCCAGGATGGGTGTGTGGTCAGCAGAATCATGGCAGCCCCAGGGACTCTCCTCTCAAGGATGACAGGCCTGGCGATGACCTACCAGGGCGAGCTGGGAGCACAGCGAGCTCTAGAGCCCTCAGGCCTTGCCTGCCCCGTCTGGAGAATGGGCACATAGAACATCTGGGTGTCCCAGGTCCCCAGGGGTTTAGGATGCTACATAAAGAGCAACACTGGCTTGGAACCAGGGGACCAACTATTTTGGCTGCCTGCGACGGAGGGGCTCCTGAACACCCCGGGATGAGGGTCGGAGGCCCAGAGTTACCTGTGCTCGACAGTCTCAGGCTGGGAAAAGAAGGACAAATGGAGGGCAAGGATCTGTCCCTCTCCATGTGAAACTAGTGACAACAGGAAGTATAATGAGTTCTGGTGTGCAACACGGCATCCACATTTTTACCTCTTGCTATAAAAACCCGTCCATATGTCACCCCTGTTCCTCAGCCAAAGATGACGGAATAAGTGCTAATGACCTTGGGTGAGGGCTTGTCACTTAACCCCTGATCAGCACTGTGACTCCAAGAAGGAACAAGCAAGGAACCTCCCTGCCAGCAGACACCCAGCCCAAGGCATTGAGAGGAGCCGAATCGCCCACTCACCCCCAATCAGGGGGCTGAAGAGCTTGGAACCAGGCCTCTGGAACCATGAGGACGTGCCCCAGTCCCCCTCCCCCTCCCCTTCTCCACTCCCTGCTCCCATCCTCCCGCGTCTGCAGCTGCAGCCCTGCACTGGCTGCTGGGACAGCCCATGGTGTCCTTGGCAAGCATAACCTGCGTCTTTCAAGAGAGGCTCCCTCAGCCAGAAGACAGGGAATGCTCACCCCCACCCTGGCCCCTGCCTTCTGGTCCTGAGTCTTCTGGAGGCACCAAGGATTCTTCCCTCGCCTTTGCCCCACCAAGGGGAGCCTTGGCCCCCTTCCGCGAGACCCTCATGAGTCTGGTCAAGCTATCTGCCAAGGAAAGCAAATAATAGACCTCCCCCCTCCAGTAGTGGACGGCTCCCTACAACAAAGGCCCCGTCCCCATCCAGGGACGTGGAGGGAGGGAGAGGTGGAGCATTGCTCAGTAACGCCTGGTAACAGCACCATGGCCCCGGGAGGTGACCAGGTGGTGACCGGGAGGTGACCAGGGGCCTGGGAGATCAGTGGCCAGTGTGGTGTTGGGGCTAATTTACAGAACCAGCACAGAGGCTGGCCCTAGAGCCGCTATCCTATTTGTGTAAAAGGCACTTTCAGATAAATGCTTTGTTCTCTAAGGAAATTCAGTATTTCTTCCTCCCTCATAGTCCAAACACTGAATGGAAATCGCACAGGTCTGTCATCCTGAGGACAGTGGGTCCAATTTACTCTCCACTCTGGAGACTCTACTGTCAAAAAGGTACAAGTTCCGGCCTTTCCCTCATGTCTCTAGGCTCTGGGAAGCCAAGGGAGACAAACACACAGAGGGCCCTTAAGGGGACAAGCCCAAGGTCAGGAAGGATACCTGGGGCTCAGGGCTCTGTTACCACAGGACTCCCCTCCCACCTCATACCCCATCAGAGGCCACACTGCCAGACCTCAGCAAGCTCCCCACCTGCTGGGGCCTGAGGAAGCCTCAAAATGGAGCAGAAATGTCACATTAAAAGGGCTTAAAGTCACTCTGGCTGGTATGCTAAGTGGTTAGAGCATCAGCCCCGCACTGAGGGGTCATGGGCTCAATTCCCAAAGGCATATAACTGGGTTGCAAATTTGATCCCCAACCCCAGTCAGGGTGCATCCTGGAGGCAACCAATTGATGTGTCTCTCACATCAATGTTTCTCTCTCCCCTCCCTTCTATTCTCTCTAAAAATCAATGGAAAAATTATCCTCGGGTGAGGATTAATAGGAAAAAAAAGGGCTTAGGGTCAAGGGGAAAAAAGGGAGGCTTAGGATCCCAGCCAGTCCCTCCCCAGCAGGTAGGGTCACCCACCTCCTGGGATTCAGGACACAGGTGGGCAGAATGCAGGGTCCCCGCCCCCCTCCCATAGCAGGCGAGCCGAGGCCCTTCTAGTACTATTCTTAGAAGTGGGGAGGATACCACAGCCAAGACCACCCCCTAACCCCATTGGATTTTATCCGCCTGATTGATTCTTTGGAGTTCCCACACCTTCTCTATGGCACCAAGTTCATGGCGGGGGGGGGGGGGGGGAGGAAGAGGGGGGTAAGGGGGTGCACTAAGATGATGTAATAGATCTGGGATCCCAAGCTCAACTTCTGCTATATGTTGCCCACAGAAGGGGGTGGTGGCCTCATGACTGCAATCTGGCTTAGAGACCCTCCACTCCACACCCTTCCACACCTCTCCACCCCCTGCCCAGTTTGGGGAAGCTGATCTTGGTCCCATGGTCCAGGCCACTCCTATCAACTCTGCATTCTTCCCATGCAGAGCCCGAGGCAGGGTGCAGCCTGGTGTGGGTGAGGCCTGAATGGACTGTGCTTGGGGGGCGGGGGGGGTCCTACATGGCAATATGTGTCTCCAAGTGAAGACACATAAAGGCCCAGCCCATCTGTTCCCTGCTGGGTACAGGAGCCTTTGCTGTCCTGTCCTAAAGCCAGTCACAAGCTGTCAGGCCACTCCTGAAACCAGGGGCTCCATGACCATCAACTGCTCCATGCACATACTGCTCACAGGGTGCTCCTGTCTCCTCGAGACCCTGGGAGGTCTCAGGGTGGGTCCCTCTGGCTGCGTGCTCTGCCTAGGAGTGTACGGCACTGTGGCGGGACCAGCCCTCCTGGGTCTTGGCACTGTCCCTGCTGCCCCATCTCCCAAACGGTGAGAAAGGCCGTGCCCAACTACAGGTGGGGCCAGAGCACTGTGACATGGCCACGGCCAGGCAGGAGAAAGGAGCCTTGCTGTCCAGGCAAACTAGGATTGACACAGCTGCCTTCCTGCCTTCTGCCTGGGGGAGGGGTGGGCATGGGGGTGGAGGACAGAGAGAGGCTGCTGGTCCTTCCCAGGGCAGCAGCTCTTCCCAGATCACCCAGCAGCAGGTGCAGAGGGGGACACCTGCAGCTGGGAAGCAGCCTCCCAGGCCCTAGGGCCCCATCAGCCAGCCCGGGGTCCCTCCCACCCCCGGAGGCTTCCTCCTGGCCCTCCACCTCCCAGATGCTGTCAGAGCAACAGCAAATGGTCTCCCTTTGCAAACACAAAATTATTGCTCACACATGACATGATCCTTAGCACTTACAGCTTTTAGGGACATTAAGCTGGTATTAAAGGAAGTCTGGAAACCACTTTAAAACCTTCTACTCATTCCCCGATGTGTTTGCTGTCACCCTTGACTGCAAACACTTATTTGATGTGTTCAGAGTTGTCTTCCCACCAAGGGCTCAAGAGATGGCTCCCAGGAGGCTCTCTAGCAGTGGCAGCCACATCCGGTGCCCCCAGGGGACCACTTCCTTTCTAGAAAAAGACCCCCCACACACAACCTAACTCCTCCTCCTTGGGAACAGGGCTCTGTCACGGGACAGGGACAAGGTGGGTGGTGAACACTAGGGAGCACTGTCAGCCCTGAGCAGACACACCACCCCGGAAACGGCCCCATCCTTGCTGGGGTCCACATGCCGCTGGAAGCCATGAAAGCCACAGCCCTGGAGGGCTGCAATGAGGCCTGACCACATGACACCACAATGACACTGTGACCATCCCTGCAATGCAGACCCTGAAGCCCTTTGGGAAAAGGCCCAGGGGTCCTGGGGTGAGACTGTTGAGGGGAAGGGGAGTGAATGCAACGACTGGTGAGGAGAGCACGTGTCCTCCATGTCCCCCTCCACGTGGCTTGTGGTTTCACCCATAGCGCATGTTTTACTCTCAAGGGACACGAAACCTCCTGTTTAGGCAGCCAGCTGGGGAAGCAGCCCCCCATCATGAGGCCCTAGGTCCCGGGGCCCACCTCGGAGAGCTCATTATTAACCATCACAGCCCAAGCTCGACCACCCAACCGCCTCACAGAGCATGCGTGTTCATTCGCATTCTTACGTCCAGGAGCACACACAACGCCAGTGCCGTGCCTGAAGGACCATGGCACGTGACACCATGTGCCCCTCCCAGACCCCCACCCCCACTCAGGGAGCCCCCAGGAGTAACCCAAGGCTTCTCTCTCTTGGTTTTTGTGTGTTTATTCTCTATTATGGGCTGAATTATGTCCCCACACCCCAAATCCTATGTTGAAGTCCTACTCCCAGTGCCCCAGAATGTGGCCTTATTTAGAGTCACTGCAGATGTCATGAGCTCAGGTGAGGTCATCAGGGAGGCCCTAATCCAATGTGACTGGCGTCCTTGTGACAGGGACATTAGGGCAGAGATGCTGGCACAGGGGGAACGCCATGTGAATGCAAAGACGGCATCTACAAGCCAAGGAGAGAGGCCTCAGAAGGAACCAGGTCTGCCAACACCTTGAATCATGGGCTTCTGGCCTCCAGATCCATGAGACGAGAAACTGTTTTTGAAGGCCCCGTAGCCCATCTGGGTGCTTCGTTAGGCAGCCTAAGCCGACTCAACCCTCCCTCAACAACCCACTGTCCAGCTGGCGAGTTTTCCGAACTGTAAGTAAATGGGACATTGTGCACGTGCCCCCCGACATTTGAGGCTACCTCTGCGAGTCCCCTGGGCACAGACGGTGACCTTCACCCCTCCCACCTACAGTGGAGGGGGTGCTCACTCCTGCCCTGTGAACTGAGTCCCCAGACCTCCCTTGACTCTCCTCTTCTACCTCTCTCTCTCCATCTACATTTAGATCGAACCCCCACACCCTAATGGGATCCTGAAGGAGCTGAGAACCCCCAGGTAGTGGTTGGGGGAGTGGGGACTGGACCTTCACACGGGGGAGTTCTCCCAACACACATGGCTTCATTTATTTACCAATTCTTCCTTACTTTTCAAAAATGTCTCTAATTTTCTCCATAAAGGTCTTTTATTTGTTGTTAGCTTTGTTCCAAGGTGCTTACTCTTTGGTTGCTTTTACTGTAGGTAGCATCCCAACAATGCTGCCATCTGCCCATGGCTGGCCATGGGAATGAGACCTGACTTCTGTGTGGGGCTCATTCGGCTCCTCTACCGGATCAATGACCCGATGGCTCAGTCCCCACATCCCTTTCTACGTAGGGGATCACGCCTATGCCCAGATATTGCCAGCACATGCTTCCTCGCCAACTAGGCGCCTTCTTGCTCCATCCTGCCTTCTGGACCTCCTGGGTGTGTGACGCCCCACTAGACAAGCACGTGTTGGAACGTCTGGGAAGGCGCCAGCACACAATTCACCCAGAAATGCTCTGCTCTTCCCCTTGTGAGTGCCTGAGGGTCCCCCTCAGAGACACTCACCTGCCAGCCAGGGGACAGTCACTCCCTAACTGGGAACCCTAGCATCGGCCTGTGGGTACGTCCTGGTACGTCTCCAACTGTGACGTATGGATAGTCACCTTGGATGCCACATCCTGGTGAGCACATGATGCTGAAATAGGCAGGGCCGTGCTGAGCTCACACATCCCAAGACACAGACATCAAGAGGGGAACTGAGGACCCAAGCAGAACCCTCCGGTGACTATGGCCTGTGACCAGGGCCTGAGGCATGACCCCCAGGCAATCACCATCTGGGCCTCATTATTGCCAGGAGCCTGGAAGGGGCCAGAGAGTAGAGGCCCCTCCTCTACCCTGGGAGCAGCTGCTATGTGCAAACGTGGGAGTAGCTAAAGCTATAAATTAGAAAAATGAAACGAGCTATAAAAAAAGCAAAGGAAATGCTGTAAAACATGGGAGTGGGAACCTTTAAACACATACTAATGTTCCATGGCTAACATGGTCCTGTGCTGTGTGAAGGGTATGTTTCTGAGACACTCCACCACGGCCCCAGCACAGGCTCACCAACATCTGGCCACTTTCACGATGGGCAGACTCTGCTGTGGCTGAATGTTCCCCAAGATGCATTATGTTGAAACCCCCCAAGGTGATGGTCTCAAGAGATGGGGCCTATGGGATGTAATCGGGCCATGAGAGCAGGACCCTCATTAACTGGATCGGTGCCCTGACAGCAAAGGCCGCAGAGCTCGCTGCTCCTCCACGTGTGGCCACAGCGTGAAGGCAGCCATCTGCGACCTGGAAGAGGGCCTCACCAGGACCCGGCCACACAGCACCCCGATCTCAACTCCCTGCCTCTAGAAACACGAGGCTGCTGTTTTTAAGCTGCCTGGCCTGTGATGTTCTGTGAGAACAGCCCAAGTGGACTGAGACCGCCTCTTCAGTTTCTGGGAGAAGAGGGACTTTTCACAGCACCCCTAGAACGTATATGTCTTATGAAATGCCTCACCCAGCCAGGAAAGCACATGAAATGGGTTCTTAAAGAGCAGAAACCCTGTAGTCAGAGCGAAGATGGCTCTTTCCACCGGCCGGGGAATCAGGAAGGAGCCGGCGTGGGCACCAGGCCCAGCCTCCCCGCCCGGCTGTAACTGACCTTCTGTGCCCTCTGCCTCCCGGACCTGCGGTGGCAGCTGGGGATCCTCCTCCTCGTCCTCGGGATCTGCCTCCTGTGCAGCCTCCTCTTTCGCACTACCACCGGTCTCCTCGGGAGGAGCCGCCCCAGCCGCCCCCTCCCCGGGCAACTTGGGGTCTTCTGGCTTGGTCTTCTTGGGCTGACTGCGTTTCCGGTGAGACCTGGAGAGGGGGAGTCATCAGAAAGGAGGTGAAACAGCAGAGGGGAGAGCCCCAGGTCTGTGCTCGGCAGTACGGAGCCTCCACAACCAGAATCAGGGGACAGGGGACCTTCAGGAGGTGGCTCCAGGGGCCAGGGCAGGGGTGGTGGAGGGAGAGAGGCCTGGGAGGGGTGGGAAGGGCAATGGGATGGTGGGGCCATGTCAAAGCGGGTGCTGATGACAGCTAGAGATGGGATGACTGGATGAACCTGGGCTCCAGGAGCCCCCGTGTGGTGGGGGTGGGAGGGACAGGGAGCATGATCCCAATGGAAACAACAGCTGGTGGAAAATGCCTAGACAACAAACAAAACAAAAGGTGCACTTACGACAGGCCCGGCTTTTTGCTCTGCTCTTTCTTCCTCTCTAGATTTGGTTTCCTCTCCTCCTCAGTCTTTTTCCAGTGTCTGCTTTCTTTCAGACTAATTTGTCTAGAATGTAAATGTCAGGGAGTTTTTCTCTAGGACTGGTGTTAACTCCCCAAGACGCCTCATCTAAGGCCTCAACTTCGGCGCCTGCTTCCGTAGGGCTCCCCGTGCGCCTCTCCACACTCCGGAGCTCCACGCCCAGGGAACAACCTGCACCCATGGCCCTCTTCGCCCTGCCACCCGCCTCCAGGTCAGGGCCCGGGCCGGCGGGATGTCGGGTCCCCACATCCAGCTCGGCTCAGAGTGTAACAGTCCTGGGGATGGCGGGGGCGAACCTCGCCCACAGTGAGAATTCAAGCTGAGGCTTAGCTACGGCTTCTTAGTGAAAAGGAGAGAGAATTGGGTTAAAAAGGAAGAAAAGAAAGCAACAAAGGGGGTGGGCCTGCAGATTAGTGCCAGGCACCCCTGTAGGGGTTCTGGGAAACAGGGTCCTGGAGCCTTCCGGGAGGGGACAGAGCAGCTTTTAGACGGACAGGAGGCGTGTAGTACCCCAGGAGCTCAGGCAGAGGCAGGTGTGTAGAAAGGCCCAGCCTTGGGCAGGGCACTAACGGCCTCCAGAGAATGGGGGTGATGCCCTCCCACATGGCCGCTGGCTCCAGGCCTCATGACCAGCCCCCACTACCTTTTCATCTATCCCAGTCTGCAACCGGAGAATGTTGACGTTTCCAAGAGAGGCGCTGGCTGCAGCTTCCCTTGTCCATGAATTCTCCTGTGGCCCCAGTGAGGTCAGACTCAGATATGAAGACCCTTTGGGGGTCCCCATGGCAGCCACACCTCCAAGGACCAACATTCACCAAGCAAAAGCAGGGCTATCTGAGCAGGGAAGGGTAGGAGACCAGGGAGGCCCCGAGGGCTCCTGAAACCAGGACCCCTACCTCCCACCTGGGACCCGACAGCCTCCTTGCTGCCTCCCCAGCCCATCCCTGCTCTCCATGTGGCTTCTGGGGCGCCCCTCCTAACCGTCTTCTAACACTAACCTTGGCTGGTTGTTCTCATGGCTTGGCTGCCTAACTCAAGGGCCCTAGTCTCTGCTGCTCCATCTCCCGAGCACAGTGGGCACGTGACAAGCCCCACTTGATGTTTGCAGCATGAATCACCCCATGACCAAAGGTGAAAAGCAGGGAGCATTCGGTGGGGATTGAGCAACATGGGCAGAGGCATGGCATCACACACAGCATGGCGTGCAAGGGTCACTGTGAAGGGGATAGGGCAGGGGCGGAAGGGGACACAGGAGCCAGAGATGCTCTCCACCACAGCAGAGCCACCAGCGAATCCACACCGGGTCAGTTTGGGAAATGCCAGGTATGGCCCCACAGTGAAACGGGTGGCGAGCCCCAAGACCTGGCGGTAGATGTAGCTGGCTTTCGTCACCAGCTGTCACCTGAGGAGGGGCTTCTCTCCATGTCTAGAAATGATGCGGGGCCACAGGGCTACCAGGCTGAGTGCCCAAAGCGAACCCCCACGCTGGCCCCAGACACCCAGTAGAGGGGTGTCCTCCTACTGCCAACTCACCTGGCCTCGGCTTCCCGTAGCTGCCCAGCCCCTCGGGCCCCTCTCTCACCCCACCCCAGGATTGGCACTTCTGGCCCTGCCCCCCCTAATCCCAGGGCTGACCAGGAGTGTCCCCACTGGGGCCCTATCTGTCCAGAGAGCCAGGTCTCCCTCGTCCCCCTACACTCCATCAGCCTCAGAGCTCTGGGGCCCCCCAGCTCCACTGGTCACCCCCCCAATACAGAGACCCCCAGAATGGGGGGAACTAGGTGGACAGACTTAAGCAGAGGGCTACGCCCTACTGCAGAGAGAAGGCAAGATGAATATTAGCACGCAAAGAAATACACATTTTGTGAGTACATAGCTGGGAGACTAACACAGGAAGAACCTGTGGCCAATTTGCCACAGGGGCGGGAGGGGGGTGGAGGGGGAGAGACATCCACCAGGCACATCCTAATCATATTCCAACCATAACAGCATCCCCCGGGCTGCTCCCCAGACACGAGACCCTCCTCTCTTCTAGCTGTTTCTTCTCTTAGTTACTTCCATGCGTCTCCCCCACGCTGCTTCCTTTTTATGTTTTAATTTTTTTGGTTTGGCTTCCTTTGCATAGTTACCAAGAGGCTCTTAGTTACCACTCAGGGTGTGGCTATGCTTCTGCGTCCACATCCACCAGCTTCTCTGCCTGAATCTGCCACCATCTTCGGTTGTGGTGAAATTCCACATTTGACATTTTACTGACTGTAAATATTGTTCATCCATGCTGCTTGCACTGCAGGCTTTGTTCGCTCTTCCTAGAGTAACTGTTCCTCTCTTAGATGCTTGGCCTCCCTGGTTATCTCCAAGCTCTGGTGTGGTCTCCTACTCAGGGCACCACACACACCTCCCTGGCATCCTTACGTTGAAACTGGTTTGGATTCTCCTGGGTTGGATTTGGTTTCCCTGGTTCTGTGTCGTTCCTGGCTGATGCCATTGCTTAGCCAGAGCACACCCTTTAGCTTTCTCAGAAAGGAGGGAAAACCTGGGATTCTGCATGTCTAAAAAGATCCTATTTCTCTCACACATATTTAGTTGGTAATTTCACTAGGTACATACTTCTAAGGCCTCGTCCTTTTTGTCTATTAGCTTGTAGCATTATGATCGCCAAGTCCAATGCCATTTGGGTCCCTTGTTCTTTATGTTGACATGTTTATTCACTCCCGAAGCTGCAAACCTTCTGTTTAACCGAAGAGCTGTGATATTCCGAGGTGCGTATAATCCTCATCCCGTGCCAGGCTCTGTAATCTGAAAACGTCTTTGGTTCTTGCCAATCATTCTTTTCTCTTTTCCTAAAACCCCTAGTAGAGGCTGGAGTTCCTCGACTGAGCCTCTGATCTTTCTGTCCTGCCCTCGAGGAGTTTTCCCAAGGTATCTTCCAACCCTCTCTTGTGTTTTCTTTGCTCTCCTTTTATTTTAAAAGTATTTTTATTGATTTCAGAGAGGGAGAGGGAGAGAGAAACATTAATAATGAGGGAATCACTGATCAGCTGCCTCCTGCACACCCCCTACTGGGGATTGAGCCCACAACCCGGGCATGTGCCCTGACCGAATGGAACCATGACCTCCTGATTCATAGGTCAACACTCAACCACTGAGCCACACCAGCTGGGCTTCTTTGCTCTCATTTTAAATGTCCAAGAGCCATCTCTTTCCTACATGTTTCTTTTTATAGCAACAGGTGCTTCTATCATAAATGCACAGAAGAAGGTGAGCTTTCTTGCTCCTTGCCTCATCTCTTTCTGGGGAGTTCTGCTTTTCTCTTTTGTTTGAGACACTCTGTCTTCCACTGAGCTTCCTCAGAGGTTTAGGGACCCCTGGCTGAGTTGTGTGAGGGCCTAAAAGGTTGTTGGTGGCTATGCATGGGTGAGCAGGGCTTGCTGAAGGGGATGGAGAGGGCAGGAGTCCAGTCATTTCAAGGGGGACCCCCAACATCGGAACCTATAGCTTTGCTCTGCTGGGCTATTCTGTGACCCAGACAGGACCCTTACAGTCTCTGGCCTTGGGGTTAGAGGCACGTGGGGCTGGCAGCCAGGCTCCCACAACCTCACCTTCAGGAAGGCCCCTCCCCCTCTGGCCCAGAACCACCCAGGCTTGACCTCACCAGGCAGCAGGGCCACCGTCCTCTGGTGGGAGTTAGGGTGGAGTGAGGGGTGCCCCCAGCCCAGCAGTTCCTTACACACTGGCCTGCAGCCCACCTTGGTGCTGTCCCAGGAGGTGCCCACATCTGGAATCCTATGCCTTTCCGAAGTTCCTCAGTACAAACTAGCTGCACCCTGTCTGTGAGCCCTTGAGCTGAGCCTCCTCTGTGCTGCAGTCAGGTACCCGTTGGCCATCCTTTCCTCCTTTTCCAAGTCTGCTGCGGCTGCTCAGTTGGCCCCCTTGCCCATTTGTCACTCCTTTACAGTCATTTTAGTAGCATTTCAGGGGAGGATGGAGATAAATGAGCACTTTGTCAGGCTTAACTGGACGTTACTTAGTTAAGTTTATACAAACCAAATATTGGAACTGAGTTCAAATACCTGTACTAATATTTCCAAGATGGAAGTGGGTGTCCTTGGAACCTAAATGGCAGGAGAGGCAGAGCGGGGGCTCCCCATGGGCCCCACCTTATGCAGTGGGCTCAGAGTGGCTCTGGGCTTGGGAACCGAGGGGCCCCAAGCACACAATCCCTCTGTTCCCTAAGGCAGGACTGTCAACCCTCACAGGACCAGCTTTTACCCAGAGGGAGTTTGGAGCATCCAAGGCTGTTGGTGCCAGCGCAGCCCCTGGGTCAGGGTGCAAGAGGCTGTGAGCTCTGTACCCCAGGACCCTTCTCCCCTTCACCCGGACCCAGGACATGTGGCGTCTAGAGGCTTTTTGCCTCTGAGAAATTGCTGAGGGTGTTCTCGGGAACAACAATTTAGGAAACATTCAGTAAGTCACCAGGGCAACCCTGGCAAGAGTAGGGTCAGAGGCTCAATGGTGTCCAGTGTCTAGTCAGGAGGCATCAAAGGGGGTGTTGGAGCTGCTCCTGGCTCATTTCCACGGTGATCCGAGAGGTGGTGAGAGGTGGTGCGGGTGGGCAAGCAGGGCCAGGGGGCTCTTGGCCACGCTCAGCTGGTGGCTTCCCCCATGGATGGCATGGGTAGCTGGAGGTCACAGCCAGTGGAGCTAGCAGGGGCTGGAATGGACGGGAACCCTGGGTCCTGGTGAGGAAGCACATCTCCTCTCTGCATTAGCATGGTGGTGGCAGCTCAGATGTTCCACAAGCATGTGTGCAGCAAGCTGAATGCACACCTGCTGCAACATGTGGTCAATGGGCTGCGTTTCTTGATGTTCTCATTGGAAGTAACAAGGAGGCGGGAGGAAAAGACAGTCTGCACATGGAGAAGGGCTGCGGGTAGGAATGGGAGGAGGGGAGGCTGGCAGAGACCGGGCCTGGGAGAGGCGCCAGACTCTATGATGGCCTGTGCCAGCAAAGCAGGATCCCACCTGGTGGTGAGGGCTGAAGAAGTCCCAGCTTTGTGCCCTGTTTGTCATGGGGGAGGGTCAGTGCATTCAGCAAGATTTAGGCATGGAAGATCAACCTGAGGGAGGGTGACGAGATCATTCTCTCCTGGAGAGGCCAACACTTGGCCTCTGCTCTAAGATGACATGTGGGGCTCAGTGTGGGGGGCTGTCAGGAAGGCTGGACCCTCCGTGTAGGGGTGAGGGTGGGGGGGAACTGGCTAGGTCGGTCTGAGCAGGGACCAGGGAGAAGTTGCAGGGCCAAAGGACAAGGCGAAGCTGCAGGGGGACATGAGGAGTGGGGATGGACAGCAGATGAACATGGAGCCCACTTCAATGCCACCACCTCTGCCTAGGGCAGGGTTTCCAACCAGGGACACTGGATGCTGCCTAGGACATCTGTGGCCATTAGAACTGGGACTGGGGAGCTCCTGGCATTGACTAGGAGGGGGCGCGGATGCTGCTCAACACCCTACAGTGCCCAAAGGGGCCCCCACAGAGAATGAGCCTAAGTGTCCACAGTGCAGGGGTGCAGGGGACAGTTCAGGGGAGGAGACACACAACCCTGGTCTAGGAGCCACATTTGCCCTACCCCTATCTAGCCCAAGCTGCCCTTCCCTCAAAACAAACTCTCTGAGGTTCAGGAGAGCAACCCCTCAGTGGAGATGAGGGGCAGGGGCAGGACGACCATGTGTTGTGGGCACTGGGCCAGGAGAGAAAGGTACAGGCAATTGTGAGAGTCACTGACTCTCAGGTTGAGGGTAGCAGTCTTGGGATTTGAAATGTCAGTCCCCCAATCAACCTTTACAGAGAAAGCTCCTCTATGATTTAAAAAAAAAGGGGGGGGGGGGAATCTGTCTTATTTTACATACTGAAAGCTTTAAAGAAAATTATATCCTTGGGGACACGACTTAATTTGTTATTCAATCCCTCTGTCGGAATATTACAGCTCCCCAGGTCGGAAGCAGAGGAGGCTGAGACGAGAGAGGAACGCTCCAGAAAGGAACAGAGCGTGACAAGCGGGCCAAGCGCCCTCTACTGAGGGCTGGCTGGGCTCAGGGAGTGAGGGGGGCAGCTGGCTGTGGGGAAGCTTCCTCTGCACACAGCAGGCTCCGGCTAAGGGAAGCATAGCTGGCGGGGCCCAGTCCTCTAATCCCATCCATTTCTGGATGTGCGCTTAATTATTGGCAGTCTGCTCTGTTGACCAATTAGACTGAGCCACAATCCATTAGCCGTTATGCAAATGCTGCATTGGGCTCTGTTCAGCAAGCTCACCCTGCTGGGAGGGATCAGGCGCTGCACAGATGGGCCTCACCGAGAGAAGTTGCTTTTCGTGAGAACACACAGGAGAGCGGGAATCAAAAGGACAGACAACAAAAGAAATCAGTAAAGAGAGACTCACCTTCAGGTGGGCTGTCAGGAACAGATGTGAAAGCATTCTGGGCTGATGGAACGTTCTCAAAGGCAGAGGCCAAGGGGTGGGAAAACACGTGGGTGAAGCCAAGACTGCCCAAAGACTCTGGATTCACAGACAAACGCGCTGAAAACTAGAACAGCCCCGTCGGGGAAGAAGGTTCTGGAGAGTGCAGAGTTTAAAGGGTGCTTCTGCAGAGTGTGGGAGTGCCGCCAACCGGCACAGCCAAAGGGAGGAACTGTCCGAGTGCCCCCACCTCCTCAATGCCTGTCCCTGGGGCCAAGTGTCCGTCATCAGTGGGGACAAGAGAAGCCAGAAGTGACCAAGAGGCTACAATTGGAAAACCTCACCCGAGGCCCAAATCTACCCGCTGCCTGTTCTGGTGTGACCCCCCAGCTAAGAAAGTTGTTTCCATCTTTAACTGGTAAAAAGTTAAAAGAATAATAATAATCTGTGACATGTGAAAGTGATATAAAATTCCAACTTCAGTCCACAAATAGTTTCATTGGGGCACACCACATTCATTGTTTATGCAAAGCCTACTGTCTGTGGTGGCTTTCGCAGTGAGGACTTGCTGAACATTCCTTGGGCACCAAAACTGAGTGCGTTGGAACTCTGTCTGAGCAGCTCAGAGCCCTGAAAGCCTTGACGTTTCCCAGAGAAGAGAGGAAAATGGGACCGCCGCTTCCGGGGCTACAAGGTGATACCCAGACACAGTGCTCACTGCTATCTCCCTCCTGGCAGGAAGTCGATTTCTTCCTCTTTCCGGACCTGCCATCCATGCCCCCATGACTATGGTGCTGATGGCAAGAGGGTGCAGCCACTTCACCCTCTCCTCCCCCAATGGTTGCCAGGCCCGAGGCTGGGCAGCCACCACGCTGTCATAAAAGGCATGGGTCAGGAGGGGGCTCCCTGAGATGGAATGAGGGTGGCAAAGGATGCCCCTGGGAGGACGGGTCTCTCAGTGACTCCAAGATTGTGAATCTGAGCAGCACATTATCGGAAAAGCCAAAGCGAGCAGTCAACACATGAAATGGCAGGGATACGGACCAAGTACTGGACCCCTGTGCCCCACGGCTCCAGCATGGTACCTGCCATCGTTCGGAGTCAAGAAGGAGCCCAACAGCCCCAACACAGAGACCTAGGGCTTCTCACCTAAGGTCACAAGCAGACGAGGAAGAGAGACAGCGTGTGCTGTCCCAGAGAGGACCCGGATGGCTGGAGGGTCAAAGGGTCAGCCTCCCAGGAGCTGGTGGACAAGGAGCAGGAGGGAAACTGAGTCTAACAACAACACAGACACCGCCTGCTACGAGGCCTGCAAACTCGAAGAGGTCAGGGCCTGAGAAACACTCTGACTGAGAAGCAGCAAGATACAGAAGAAGAGGAGGAGGCGAGGAAAGAAAAAGAGGGAGAGAGGGAGGGGACAGCCTGAGGCCACCTACCAGCAGGGTCTGGCTAGGTTGGGGGTCACTTACGGTCGCCAGCAGTGCCAGGCACAGGGCAGTTCCTTGGCAACTCACCTTCGGAGGAGCTTTGCCTTGAGTGAGGCCCGGGAGGTGCTCCAGGTGCTGAGCTCAGGGCTGCTCAGGGCCGTGGGCCTGGTGTGGTCGAGCACCGTGAAGTCCTTGCCTTGCTTCCACAGCTCATAGCGCTCTGGCTGCAGGATACGCACAAAGACGTCCATGGAGATCTTGACCATGTCCTTCCGGCACGTGCACTGCGGGAGGCAGGAGAGACCCTGAGCCCGAGGGCGAGCCACCCCACACTAGACCTTCTATCATGAGACAGGAAGTGGTATCTGCCTGTCCCAGGTGAAGGTGAGACCACCGAATGTCCTTTTCCAAGCTGTACCCTCCCACCCCCCCAAATAGGAGCCTCTGGTCCAACACCTGGCACATGGTGCCAAGGAACAAATGCCAGGTGTCCTGGAGCAGTCACTGCCCTGAACAGGAGGGTCCCTGTGTCCACAGCAAAGGGGCAAACACCTGTGATGAGGACAGGCTCAAACACGGTCCTTATGCTCTGAACACCACGCCCTGCAACAAACCACATGTTCTCAGAGCCTCTCCCTCCAGGTTATAGTGTGGTGGTGGCCCCAGGGCTGGGCATGTGCAGGAGGCACCACACCACAGGTATCCTGGGGACATTTAACACCTGGGGGTGTTAGAGGCCAGAGAAGCCAGCCAAGAATCCCAGAATCTGGACTCCAACAGGGAGCCCTGTCAGTGAGAGGAACCCAGGTGGTCCTGGCCTCCCGCTTACCTGGGCATGAGGCCAAGATCAGATGGGAACCATCCTACTGTGAGAGGGAGGAAGAAACAGAGGGGACTTCTGATCTAGGGCAGGGCTGGCAACCTCCATAAAGGGCCAAGCAATCATCTTTTCTGCTTTGTGTGCCACATGGTCTCTGTTATAATCTCTCAACTCTGCCCTGAAGCTGGGAACCATCAGAGATACTATAGGAATGGCATGGCTGCGTTTATAAAACTTTATTTACAAAAAGAGACAGGGGCCAGATTTGGCACAGGCTACAGTTTGCTGGCTTCTGGTCTAGGCTCCCAAGGATACAGCAGCCCCTGGAATGGGTGACAGACTCTGGAAGAGGGGTCTCCACAGGGATGGCTGAAGCTGTGTGGAAGTTCGGGAAAAGGGTGCAGAGGATGAGGGGATTTCAGGGGTGACCCTGACCCTGAGATGCCGCACTTGCCTTTCTCTAAAGTAGGCACAGTCCTTGCCTTCTTCTGGGGACACGCCTGTCCTGAGAACTGGTGACAGGAGGCCTCGGGGCAGCTGCCCCTCAGGGACACCTACTGCAGCCCCCACAAGCTGGGACCTCTCCCGGCCACTCTATAAACAGGCTCAGGAGAAGCCTATTTCCAACCATGGCTAAAAACTCATCTCCATTTTAAATGCACATCTCTCCCTCCTTTTACAACCTTCTCGCTGTCACTGCCACTTTCTCAATGGAAAAGAAGGAAACAGAAAGGAAAACACTTAATTAAATGAGGCAATTATGTACCCTGCCCTGTCAAGTCCTTCTAACTCCCCTCAATTTTCTCTGGAAACAGTGAAGTATTTATGACCCCAAATCTGAGGCTGCAAAAAATGTCCCAGGGCATTTCCTGCAGCCCCAGCGCCCCCTCCCCGCCCTCCCCACTCCCAGCCTGGATGTGGGAGCTTGGACTCGGAGCAGCACTGACACAATGCAGACAGGGAGGGAATATTTATGGCCAAGAGATTCCCAGTAAACTCAATTCATTTAATGAAAATCTGCGGAACACAGAAAGGCTGGTGGTATAATTTGGCTGTGGATGGCAAGACCACAGATGGTGCCCGCGTTTCAGAATCCTGGCCGGGCCATGGCCTCCCCTGCATCACCATCAACAGCAGCTTAAGGGATTTATATCGAGCGGCTCTGCAATTGCTTTTCCTTTAAGTAATTGAAAAAAGCACCTGCGTGCACCCACAGAGGGGGACACATAGACGCAAGCCAGGGAGCCAACTGCTCCGATGGCCTGGAGCCTGGCTTGGCTTCCCTGCTCAACCAGGACGAAGCCACTGGGGACAGCCTCTCTCGAGGCTCTGTGCAGGTTCTGGGTGGGGTGGGTTGTCACGGATTAGGGACAGACACTTGGGGAGCATGGGCACCTGTGAGGAAGCAGCAGGAAGAAGGCAGGGTCCTGTGGATCCCATGGGAAGGAAGTGATAGCCCACTGGATTCAGGACTCAGTGAGAGTTGCCTCTGTGGACTGAGCAGCTGAGCTCAGGGTATAGGCACTGCAGACCCTTTACTGTTTCAGCCTGACAGGTTGGGTAAGGAAGTTGCTAAGGTAACATCTTAATAGGAACTTTTAGGGGCTGAACATGTCAGACCCCACAACAGCACCCCCACCTGGCCACCTTCTGTTTGGGGGTCACGTGCATAGTGGAACATTACTTGCAGCTGTTTCACTTTGGGCCCAGGAGCAGCACAGAGCGCCTCCACCCTGCAGGGCCCATCCTGGAAAGGGGCTGGGAGCAGGCAGGAGGCAGAGGCTGGTGGCCAAGTCCTTAGGGCAGCCTCAGAGCAGCGCCCAGGGAAGGAACTGAGTTTGAGAGTAAATCACACTATTGTTTTCCCCATCGATTGCCCCCTCCAGCCCATAGGGCTCCCAAACCTTCTGGAAAACTGGTGTTTTCATAGGGTCTGCGGGGCTGACTAAAGCTGACAGCTCTGCTGCTCTCATTCCAGCTCCTCCACTTGGCGGTCCCCTGTCAGCACCACAACAGAGACAGGCTCCTCCAAGGGTTTGGCCATGTCATTAGTTTCTGACAGAGAAATCGAGCACCAGTGGAGGAGGAGGTCTGAGGGGTCCCCTGCATGCCCCAGGGCCTTCTGTACCATCACGGAGGCATAAAGCACTCAGACACCAGAACCATGAGAGGCAGGGGCTCCCGCTCTGAGAGCCACTAAGTAATGAGGACTCTGAGCGGCCAGTCCTGCTCAAATCAGCCAGGGCCCAGAGGCTGGTGGCTCCATTAGTGCTGAGTGGGGCATCTGGGGACAGATAAAGGAGTCAAGGTAAGAGACAGGGACATGAGGGGTGGGGTAGGGGATGCAGAGTTCATGGCCTGGGTCCCACTGATAGTCTGCTCTGAGACAAGCTGCTTTTTCACTGGGTCTCCTCCCAGGCCTGCCGCCTGTCCAGAGGGTGGGCCTGTCCACAAAAGGCTTAGACCCCCACCTGCTCACCCAATCCCAAGATCCTGGGCCCAGCACCTGTGCCCCCCCCCGCCCCCCCCCCCCCCCCCCCCGTTCACCAGTGATGCCATCAGAGTAAAGAGGCACAATTGGGTTGGGGCTGGATGGGCACCCCTCTCGGCACCCCCAACACTCATGAGCAGAAACTGGCTCTCAGATGGTGCCTAACATCAAGAGAGACCTGACAGCCTGCAAAGTGGTCCTCAAAGAGCCCTTGACAGCGCCACCGTTCCAGGAGCTAGCTGCCTGCAACGGTTTAATTAATCAGCAGAGTGAGTTCAATGATGCTCCCTGAACACAGGAGGAACAAGTGCTGTTTCAAGTGACAGCAGAGAAGGCACAGCTCCACCCCCAGAGGAAAAGAGGGCCGGATGGCTTGGCCACCATTGCCCCATGCAGCCCCAGCAAGGCCAGGCTGCTGGAGACAGCAGACACCAGCTGCCAACCAGACAGAGGCGGAGGTGCAGCTCTGACAAGCCCTGAACAAAATGAGGACCACAGCTCCTTTCAGCAACTCGTCCCTCACCTCCCCCTCCTAGGGATCTCGCCTGAAGAAGTGAAAAATCCAGACAAAGCGCTCTCTGTTTCATTACTCTCTCTCTCTCTCTCTCTCTCTCTCTCTCTCTCTCTCTCTCTCTCTCTCTCTCTCTCTCACACACACACACACACACACACACACACACGAAAAACCATGCTGTTCAACAATCATGGACAGATTGGATAAAAGATAAATCCGCCCAATGGCACCATTTAAATAACAGAAACGTTCTTAGGATGGATCTGTTATCTGAGGAAATACAAAATACATAGTCAAGAATACAGTAAAGCCCCAATTAAGAGCACAAATCTTTAGAAAAAGCCAAGGACATTCATCAAATGCCAACCATGGTTCTTTTGTTTGTGGAGTCAAAAAAATCTGTGCTATTTATCTTTCTAAATCTCTTTATTGAGCAGGTAAATGACTTAAGTCAGAGTGCGCAAATTCTGGATCGTGGGCAAATCTGGCCTGCCACCTGTTTTTGTAAATAGTTTTTTTGGCACATTGCCCTACTACAGTCGCGTTGGTGCTGCTATGGCAGAGCTGAGCAATTACTCAAGGACCGCATAGCCTGCAATCCCCAAATATTCACTAAATATTTGTGGAAAGTTTGTCCAGCCTTGATTTAAGTCATAAAATGATTTTTAAAGAGTAACTTGAGGACCTTGGTGGTGAGCTTCCCACATGCCAACTTCAGTGAACGGTGAGAGCGACCACAGATGTGTCCTATGGGCTGAACTGTGCCCCCCAATTCCTATGTTGAAGCCCTGAACCCCAATGTGACACTATCTGGAGACAGGGCCATCAGGAGGTAAATAAGGTTAAATGTGGTCATAGGGTGGGTCCTATCCTATAGGACTGCTGAACTTTTAAAAAAAGGAAGAAACCTCAAATCCCTCTCAGGCCCCTCACCCCTCAGCACATGAGGACACAGTGAGAAGCTGGCCATCTGCAAACCAGGAAGTCCTCACCAGAACCCGATGACACTGGCACTCTGATCTCAGACTTCCAACCACCAGAACTGTGAGCAATAAATGCCGCTGTTTAAGCCACCCAGTCCATATTTTGTTACAGTAACCTGAGCTGACTGAGATGGGTATTCTGACTGTCCCATTTTTTACTGAGCCTGGTGGGCTCCACACTCCCCACTCCTGCTTCCAGAATCCAACTCTCAACATGTGCCAGGAGCACGTAGAGCCTAGTGCCTGGGGGCCTGGCCTCAGACTCCACCTCTAGGTCACCTGCCCCTACCCGTCTCCGGCCCCACCTACAACCTGAGCTGGCCACTCAGGGTAAGGAACAACCCCCCACCTCTACCCCACCGCAGAATCCAATGAGACCTCAGTGGGCCTGGGCCAGCTGCACTGCACCCATACCCCGTCCCAGACCCGGCCTCAAAGGGGACCTGGAGGCCAATGGGACCTGGAGGCACAGTTCCCCCTCCTAACAGAGTCACAGATTTCACACAGTCTGCCTGGGCTGCCCAGGGTCTTCTGTGTTAATGAACTCAGACATTCATAAATAAAGGAACACCTCGGGAATGAAAAGGTCAGGCCCAGGTCATCCAGTTTACTGAGAAGTGTTGTGCCAGGGGCTACAGCAGCAGGTCAAAAACAGCCAGCCTTCAATTTGGGGTCGTCTTGCTCTATCTTTTGTGTGGTGGATGTGTGGGTGGGGGTCCCTCTTCCCATTGAAGCAGTTCCAATACTCTATACCTACAAGCAGTAACTTGTGTGCCGCTAAGGAAAATGTCTAAGATGAGGTCCGAGTTACAGATGTGGCTTCTCTGACAACAGAGCATCCTGTCAGAACAGTCAGACTCGGAGTGGAAGCATATGCTAAGGGCCTTTAATTTCCTAAGGTTTTAGATTTTTTTTTTTAAAAAAAGCCAATGATCTTAGATTAGATTCTGCAAGCCCAGAACAAAATGGTTTCCAACTTTTAGCTCAAATCAAGTCCCATCTCCCACATCTGAAGAACTACTGTGCGCTCTGGACTAATAAGGCTGAACTGATGCGGTTTCACCACACAATGCTGGGCCCTGCCCTGCAGCAGCTTACAGCAGAATTGCAGAGTACACGCAGGTGAGGAGACAGGAATGTGGGTGCAGACAAGGGCTACATCCACTCAGGGTCCACTTGACCCTCCCCTTGGTTGCCAGGAAGGAGCACCTACTATGTGCTCTTCTAGCTCTGCCACTCTAGTTATTGGCATTTTTGCCAAGAGGAGGCCCTGGGGGAGGGTCCCTTCTCTTGCCTCCTTGCCCATCCTGCAACTATGCCTCATAGACTTACCTAGACCCCTTGTGTGCATGTGCCCAGCTCCAGATCTGCAGGAAGGGGGAGCAGAGAGAGAAGAGGGAGGAGATGGGGGGACAAGATAAGCAGAGAGGGGAGGGGAGGAACAGGGGTGGAAAGGAAGGCAACAGGGAGGTGGAAGAAAGGGGACAGATAGGGACAGGGAGGGTTTGCCAAGGCTGGAGCCTCACCTTGCTGAAGCTCGGCCACCAGGGCTCAGGTCATTCCCCATAAAGTGTGTCCCCAACAGAGCCTCCTGTCACACAAACACCAGCCTATGTGAACCCAGTGGCTCAAACCTGTCACAGACTCATACAAAAGGCCGGGGGTCTTGAGAGCTCCAGCCAGAGGCTCAACAAGATGAGCACTTGTCACTTCCAAATGACAAATGAAAAGAGTTACAACTATCAAGTGCAGGGGCCCTGGGTCTAATGTGAGCACCGAGCCAAGAGCAGGGAGGCTGTCGCTCTGGTCAGAAGACTGACACATCAAACAGCCCGACGCTCGTGCGGGGGTCTCCCAGGACCTGCTGCTAAGTTGGAGGAAAATGAGAAAACAGAGTAGGTCGGAGGTTTGCCCCCGGTTATCAGAGCTGGGCCCCGAGCAGAGACAAATAGATTTCTTCTTTCCAAAGCATGAAGAACAGAAATTGGAATGTCGTCTGGATCAGAGCTGGTGGCCCATGGGGCCCAGCAGCGCTTGGCTAGAGCTGTCCCAGCCGCAGGGAGTGGAGGGTAGAGGGCGGAGGGCAGACTCAGTGGGCCCATGGCACCTGGGCTCCCCATGTTTACTACACATGGCAGGGCACCTCCCAGAGTGATCGGCCACCAGCACAAGACTCTGACTGCTGCTGGGGACCCAAAGCAGGATTATAACCAAGGACTGGCCACCTCGACTCCACTTCTCCCTCTCTGGGCTTGAAAGCAAAATAAATTTAACCTTTTCGTGGGAATGAACATGAATGCCCAATACAACCCAGAGGATCTTACTATTTGACATTTCCACAATGTGAGGCGTGGAAAGCACTTCGCCACCACTCAATGGCTGCTACCCTACAAGATGGTTTCAATCAGCCCTCACTGCTGGTCCTACCCCACCCGTTTCCCTCCCCACCCCCAACCTCTGGCCCCTCTCCAAATCTTTCTCCAGGGGTGCCCAGTTCCACATTCCTTACTCCTCTCTGGCCTGACCCTTGGCAGCACTGAGGCACCGCGCCCTAAAGGCTGGTCACCCAGGGAAGGTGGAAGTGTCATAGCAGGACTGACAGCAATCAGAGGATGCCACACCGCCTTTTGGGAGCTTTCAGTGGTCTGTCCCGGCTCCTGGGACATGCGAGCAGCCCCGAAACAATTGATGAGCCTGGTATAAAGTAATGAGGCTGGGCTGCCCCGGAGCCCTGGGGTCTTATCTGCCACATTTCCCCCAATTTAAACAGCACTGAGCTTTAATCAGAGGATACCTCTTTAAAAAGGCTGACTAGATATTAGAGTTTGCTCATATAAAATAACAAAGTGGGAAAGCACAGTAAATGGGCCTAAGAAGAAAATTGTTAAATGTGGTTCAATTAAATCATCAACTCAAACAGCACTGACGGACCCTCTTACTTTCTGATCTGAGCAGTAGCACCAACTCCAGCCCTAAGTCAGGAACCAGACAGGACATGCAGGGCTATGCAGGGCCCGGCCCACTGAGACTGCCCTGCGGTGCATGGGTTTGGGGGCCCTTAAAAACACCGGGGGGGGGGGGATGGGCCGGTCTCCCAGCTGATGACTCACTGTCACCTGCAAGGCCATACATCCTAACTGAAAGGCCCCCTTTACTCCCTCAGCACTCCCGGGCCCTGGCCATGGAGTTGCAGACCCTGTGACCATTCAGGCCCAAGATACCTCCACATGTCCTGTATCTGTGCTGTCTGATGTGGTCACCACTAGCCTGCATGGCTCTTAACTAGAACTATGGCTGCAACTAAGGCCCAGAATGTTTAATTTTACTTCATTTTAATTAATTTACAGTTAAATAGCTATGCATGCAGCCAGTGTTGGACAGTGCAGCCCTGGCACTGGTCCCTCCTTCTCTCTCTCTGCTAGCTAAGTGGCCCCACTGTCGCGCCCAGATACTTGCTCCACTCACTTTGCTGCATCTCCCATGTCCCTTCTGTTGCAGTCCCACAGGCCACACCCTAAAACCTAGTTCCAAACTGTCCACCCCACCCCACATACATCAGGCCGTCTCACCTTCTTTTTCCTTTCTTCTCAGGGACTTTGCACTTTCTGCCCCTGGTCTAGAATGCTCTTTGGCTCCCCGCCTCTCCTCCCCTCCGCCCCCCACCCCCACCCCACCATGCTCCCAAAGGGACAGGGATAAAGAATGCCCCCAAATCCATGCCTCCCAGGGACCTCAGAATGGGACCTGATTTCAAAATAGGGTCTCTGCAGATGTAATTGGTTAAAGTGAAGTCCTAATGAATTAGGGTGGGCCCTGAATCCAATGACTGATGTCCTTACAAGAGAGAATTACACAGGGAGATGGCCATGCAACGACAGAGGCAACGATTAGAGAGATGTGTCTATAAGCCAAGGGACACCAAGTACTTCTAGCCACCCCCAGAAGCTGTGATAGGAAGGAGGGTCCCTCCCGCGGAGCCCAGGGAGGGAGGATGGCCCTGCCTGACACCTTGCCCTCCAGACAGGAGAAGACAAACTGCTGTGGCCCAGCTCCCCAGGTGGCATTTTGTGGCAGTGGCTCCACGACATGAACACACCAGGGTCTCAATGCAGCATCAACCTTCCCTCCTCCCAGCAACACCTGCAGCCTGCTGCCCAGCTCCATCATCCCTTTTGCTCTTTGCAGTTTCTCTCGGGTCAGAAGTCTTCCCAAGTCTTCCCGGCACTCCTGCCCCTTATCTGTCTCCTCCTTGGTGCCTCACCTGTCTCACGGCCTGTCTCCCAGCAGCTGAGCAGTGACTTGCAAGATGACTATCGAGTGGGTGCCAAACACCAGGGGTGACAAACATGTTCTCATGGAACAATTGGGGTAAAGGTCGGGGGTGTATGCCTGGCACTTCTGCCCACAAAGCGTTAACCAAAGAAAGTGTTAACCACCCAAAGATAGGGGCAGAAACCCAGCCAAGAAGGTGGCATCTGCTCTGAGGGCTCCCAGACGCAGGCCCCCTGTTTCCGATGTAATTACCAGCTCTGCAGCAGAGATGCCACAACAAACCAGTTCATTAGGAAATCCACTGGAAGCTCTCAGAAGCGCTTCATAAACAAAACAATTAGGTGCCGGCAGGGGCTCCCTTGGTCCTTGGCCCCAGGGCCTGCTTCCCACCACCGCTGACAGACAGCTGGACCCAACAGCCAGGGACCAGGCAAAATCTTGAGCACCTTCGACTGGCACGACACTGACCCCCCAGGAGGCCAGAGCCCCAATGTCACCCTCTTTCCCTTTCTAATTAAAAGAAACCTCATCCCTGTGTCCCTGTCAGCCTCCCCAGGGTTCCCAGGCCTGAGCTTGGCTCTTCATGACCTGTCCCCTTCCCTCTCCTGTGCCCTGAGCTGAGGGGCTGGGCCGCAGTTGGAAAGCCAAGAAGGTCCTTCTGCCTCTCTGTGATCGCCCTCCCACCTCTTCTGCACAGATGACGATGACAATCGCGATAATAAACCCAGGTACTCTGAGCCAGGCACCTCCCAAAGACGTTCCCATAACACTCCCAACGGCCCTGCCTGCTCTGAACACAGAGCCAGGCCCTCGCGCCACAACCCCAGCCCTGGGCCTCTCTTCATCTCTGGGCTCTCCCTTCTGCTGAGTGAGACTCCCTCTCCCTCTCCTCCATCGCCGCCACCTTGAGGGGAGCCCGCCCAGCCTGACCTCGGAATAAACCTCATCCATCGCCACATCATTTACTTCAGCCAAGAAACAAACTCTGTCCCCAGCAGGACAGCCACGGAAGGTGGGTGAGGGCGAAGGCCCATTCAGGAGGTGGGTCAGAAGGGGTACATCCTCCATCTGCCCATGAAGTACCTCCACCCAGATCACACCCTCATCTAAAAAAGACCTCTGTCCCTTGGAGCTCGCCAGCTAGCAGCATCAATGGAGGCCTGGGCAGTGAATAGGAGGATGAGGAAGGAAGAACTTAGCCCATAGTCCAAAGGGTCTCACCAGGTGACTCTTCCCCCAGGGGACACCAGCTGATGTCTGGGACACCTGTAATTGTCATGACTGGGAGTGCTCCTGGCATCAAGTAGGTGGGAGCCAGAGGTGCTGCTCAACCCTAATAATGCCCAGGACAGCCCCACAAAGTGACCTGGCCCCAGTGTCAGCAGTGCCAAGGGGAAGAGACTGAGTCTGCAGATTTGACTCTCAGGCTCCCAGTTCTACCAGGAAAAGCAGCGAAGCCATGATGATGAGGAGTGGCAGGCCCAAAGACATGAGCAAGCCACACACCAGCCAGCATCCTTCTCCCAGTGCCATATGGCCACGTGCCTGCCAACCCACCAGGGGAGACAGGGAAGTGGCACACAAGAGGAGCAGGTGGCACCCCACGCAGGGCCTGCAAGCTCCCACTTCCAGAGAGACTTGGGTGTGAGGACCAGCATGGATTTCTCAAGCCCTCCCTCTGAGCAAACGGGAAGTCTGAACTCAGCTGCCTGTAACCGGGGGACAACCCCAGGGACAGGAGTGAAGAAGAGAGAGGGATTGAGGCCGACAGGAGGTTGGGACATGTCTGTCACCCACCACCAGAGAGCTGCAAAGTCCAAGGGAGGACAAGGAGCAGAGCGGAGGCCTGTCACAGCGCCGAGCATCCAGCTCTCAAGGAACCACGGTCAGGCGCTGATGCTCTTCAGGATGCGCTCAAAGCACCGTGAACAGAATTAACAGAAGCCACAGGAGCACACAAGACGAGACAGAGGCTGGTGTGTCCTCCGAGGGAGGGGGCTGCAATTACACTTGCGATTCTTTGCAATGTGTTCCTGCCTAGACGAATGCAAAGCTTGTCACAGGGGAGCTGCACTGGAGGAGGGAGCATATGGAAGAGCAGGAATCTCCTGCAGATCCCGGCCTGGGCCGGGTACAAGCCCCAAGCCCTCCCGGCCACAGCAACAGGGAGGGAGGTGCTGGAAATGAAGGTTGGGGATCACAGGCTCCCACCTCGAGCCCTGCTGGGGCTGGGCCAGGGCTGCAGGCCTCTCTGGAGAAAAGGTGGTTCTCAGGGAGCCCACCAAGTGATCAAGTCCTGCCCATGCCAAGCCAGTGGTGGTCATGAAGGAGTCCCCAAGACCAGTCCTCCTGTGCACTCTCACTGGGGGCAGCACTGTCCTTGCTAAGGGCAGGAAACATTCCTCTCTTGTGTAGAAACGCTTATACCCTCTACATACACAGACATACAGCCTGTCTATGGTGTTAAAACGAGTGGTACCTAGAAGAATGATGTAAAAGGTTTGAGTGAGGGGGTGGCAATAATGCCAAAAAGGCAGAGAATCATGCCCTAGGCCAGACTCAGGGGTCTCCCCACAGTCTCTGGCCCTCCCTGCACTAAGGGAATGGGCTTTAAGCAAACCACGAGGGACAGTGACAGGAAGCTCCAGGGGAAGGAACGAGAGGAAAATATATTTCATGTGGCAACTTACTGCAGACCCCATGCACCAACCACACAACCCATAAATCAGAGGATCAGGGAAGCGCAGAAGCGCAGGCGGGCAAGGCAGGCATCTCGGATCCTGGAGGCTCAGGGTGCGGGCCCATTCCAGCCTGCTCCACCCCTCTCCACCTACACCCCACCTTCTACCTCCTCCCTTTGGGCTCCAGGTTAATAGCCTGGGGCAGGCAGCATCATTACCAAACAGAAGACACATGTGCTTGGAGGCAGCAGAAACAATTTGGTTCACATTTTACAAGTGATGAGCTTGCTGAACCTCAGGCTGGGGTTTTAGGAGAGACTCCCACCCTGGATGTGGGAGCAGAGGGAATGAGGGCCACCTCCAGAAGCCTTGCCTCTCCTCCACACCGAACAGAAGCCCTCTCTACTTGGTGCCTCTAGGGGGAGCTCACGTTTCCAGGAAGGCTGAGTGCTCAGCAGGCAGCGCCCAGACAGCTGGCAGAAAACCAGTTAAGTGCAGCCAGGCTCCTGGCCTTGCAAACTGGGTTTTAAATCTCTCTCGCCCTGTTTAATCCTGCAGTCAACTCCTTCGGCACAGACACTGAGCCCATGATGGAGGGAAGAAGCCTTGTCAGGCTTTGCCCAGCACCACCTACCTAGAAAGCAGCTAAGGCCATGCTCAGCTAATCCAACGTGGCATGCAGCCTTGTAGGACTAATTCGAGTTCAGACCTAAAAATGGTTGGTACGTGCACACTTTATCTTCCCTGAGTGAGAATGCAGCATCCCTTTGATCTCCCAGTTGGTAATTCCACTACAAAGCCAACCGTCTGAGCGTGTGCAGGGAATCCTTCTCTGAATCAAGCAACTACTCCCCTCACCCCAGGCTGCTTCAGACACCCCAGCCAAGCACTGGACACCCACCAAGAGGAGGCCACTGGCTTGGGAGAAACTCAGGGCAGGAGGGTGTCTCCTGGACCCAGAATAGGTGCAGGCCTCCAAGGGGGGTGAGGGAGACAGAGGAAGGTTGAGGGTGTTCAGGGTCGGCCCTCTTGCTGCTGTGACCTTGATGCATGTTGGTGACATCAGTAAAGCTGGAGAGAAAGAGACAGACAGAGGGAGAGGAAAGGGAGAGGAGCAGAGGGGGTAGGGGCGGGGACAGATACCCAGGAAATGTTGCTCTGAGGAAAGGGACCGCTCAAAATAAAACAAAAGCAGCAGCGTGTGACCATAGGCAGTGAGGGTGGCTGGTTGTGGGACAGGCCTGCAGCCTACTCTGACCTCAGGTCCCATAGAGTCCTTGGGTCCCCAGGGCCCTCCAGCTTTGCACTCTCACCCTCTCCCTGCTGGCGGGAAGTCTCAGCTCATTCTGGGACCCTCCTAAGCACATAGTAGGTGCTCAGTGGACTGGGTTTGCATGTGATGTTCTTTTTTTTTTTTTTTAAATTAAATCTTTATTGTTCAGATGATTACATTTGTTCCTTTTTTTTTCCCCCCATAACTCCCCTCCTCCCAGTTCCCGCCCCACCCTCCGCCCTCACTCCCCACCCACTGTCCTCATCCATAGGTGCACGATATTTGTCCAGTCTCTTCCCACATCTCCCACACCCCTTTCCCCCCCAAGAATAGTCAGTCCATTCCCTTTCTATGTCCCTGATTCTATTATAATCAACAGTTCATTCTGTTCATCAGATTATTTATTCACTTGATTCTTAGATTCACTTGTTGATAGATGCATATTTGTTGTTCATAATTTGTATCTTTACCTTTTTCTTCCTCTTCCTCTTCTTAAAGGATACCTTTCAGCATTTCATATAATCCTGGTTTGGTGGTGATGAACTCCTTTAGCTTTTCCTTATCTGTGAAGCTCTTTATCTGACCTTCAATTCTGAATGATAGCTTTGCTGGATAAAGTAATCTTGGTTGTAGGTTCTTGGTATTCATCACTTTGAATATTTCTTGCCACTCCCTTCTGGCCTGCAAAGTTTCTGTTGAGAAATCAGCTGACAGTCGTATGCGTATTCCCTTGTAGGTAACTGAGTTACTTTCTCTTGCTGTTTTTAAGATTCTCTCTTTATCTTTTGCTCTTGGCATTTTAATTATGATGTGTCTTGGTGTGGTCCTCTTTGGATTCCTTTTGTTTGGGGTTCTCCGCGCTTCTTGGACCTGTAAGTCCATTTCTTTCACCAGGTGGGGGAAGTTTTCTGTCATTATTTCTTCAAATAGGTTTTCAATATCTTGCTCTCTCTCATCTTCTGGCACCCCTATAATTCTGATGTTGGTACGCTTGAAGCTGTCCCAGAGGCTCCTTACACTATCCTCGCATTTTTGGATTCTTTTTTCATTTTGCTTTTCCCGTTGGATGTTTTTTGCTTCCTCGCAATTCAAATCATTGACTTGATTCTTGCGCTCCTCTGGTCTGCTGTCGGGCGTCTGTTTAATATTCGTTATTTCAGACCGTGTGTGCTTAATTTCTAGTTGGTTCCCCAATATAAGATCGAGGGTCTTATTAGTTTTCGTGTAGATCTCATTAAGTCTATCGGCAGCTTCTAAACAGTTCTTGAGAGACCTTAAAAGTGTGGTTCTGAACTCTATTTCTTCCATTGACAATTTTGTCCTGTTTCTTTGTCTCCGCATTTTGTTATGCTTCTTTGGTGCACCCCCTAGTGGTCTTTGTTCGCAGTCTTAGAGTTAAATCTTGATTGTTGTAGCTAATTCCAGGGAGGGTTTGACCTCCAGGCCAAGTGGCTATGAGAATCAGCTGTGTCAGCAGTGAGAGAACTTCTGTCCTCTAGGGAGGTGCTAATCTAGCCTTTGCCTGAGGCTATCCGGCAAATGGTTCTGCGCTGGGCTTGGGCAGGGCGGGTCGCACAGGATCAACAGGGTGGGCCAGAGAGAGCAGTTATGGCGGCTCTCAGTCCTGTCCCCAGGGGCTCTGCCTCTCTGAGTCCCAGCACCCGCTGCGAAGCTCGGAGAGAAAGCTGCACTCGCTCTGACCGAAGCCAGACAGTCCGCTTCTCCCGTTTGAGCCTGGGTCCCTAAAGACTCGCCTGTATCTGGAGCTCAGAGTCTGCGACTCCCTCCCGATTGAAAACAACAACCGCGCCCTCCGCCACCAGCCCGCTCCGCGCACTCCGCACCTCAGAATTTGACTTCAGCACTGCGCCTCCTCTGAGTGTCCGTATCCGTTTCTCTTTCCTCCTAGTTGTAGGACTTCCACTCAGCCAGCGTTCCTGTGGTTCTGGGTGATGTCCGTTCCGTGTTTTAGTTTCACTTTTGAAGTAGTTGTTCAAAGCAGCAAACTCCGGCGTTAACCTATGCCGCCATCTTGGTTCTCCTCCTATTGTTCCGCATGTGATGTTCTATGCTTCCCTCCCTCCAGGCCAGGACATGGAGGGAAAAGAAAGCTGGGCTCAGAGCAGTGATGGCTAGCCTTGCTATTAGGTCCTCATGGTTTTGACTTTTAATTCCCATTTTAAAAACAAAAGAACAACCAACCTCTAATGACAAGGACAGAAACAAACCCTTTCACCTCGAGGGGCTGCAGGGGTTTATAGGAGAAGTACCCAGGAAGGGCCAAGGTCACTCCAACCTCCCCAAAAGCTACACTAATTTTTTTTTACGTTGTAGAAAAAGACAGGAACGTACTGATAATTTGTGAATGTTTTTAAAGGCATGCCAAATTCCACCACAGAGACCTAACATCTACCAACATTTGGGCAAATTCCTCTACCCTCTCCCTCCCCACAACACACACACACAATGGGGTTGCATTTCATGATCCAAAACCTATTTATTCATTCCAAGTACCAATATACCCAGTGAACCCATTTTCATGGCTGCATAATATTCTACTAGTTCACCCAATCCAGTCACAGATATAAATTTCCCACTATTAGAACTAACGATGCAATGACTATCCCTAAAACCACCATGCACTTGTTGGAAGGAAGAACTGCTTCATCAAAGGAGACACACATAAGGGGCTCTGTGGAGGTTGCCCCCAGCAGCCTACCAAGGGGTCAGAGCTCCACACCCACAGCCCCCAGGGCCTACCGGTCCCAAATGTAAAAAGAAATGATCCCACTGGTGCTTAGTTTGCCTCCTACATAACATATGCTCGAGTGTTTGCAGACAACAGGAGATTCTGCTTGATGCGCACAGGCATCCATTTGTAGACCTGCCCACACCCTGTGTACCAACCTATTGTGAGCAGCTTGAGCATCCTTTGCCCATTTTTTATACTAGGTTATCTTTCTCAATCTGATAAGAACTATTCAGAGTGGTAAGATTTTTTTTTTTTCTTCAAAAAAACCCCCCAGCTTTCTCTCAATATGGCAAGAACTAATCTGGGTGGTAGAATTTTCTTAATAGCTTTACTGAGATAGAATCCACACACCCTATAATCCACCTGTCTAAAGCATACAGCTCAGGAATGGGTCTTCCTGTTCTGAACATGTCACATAAATGGAATCGCGCATGATGTGGCCTTTTGTGTCTGGCTTCTCCCACTGAGCATTGTGTGTTCAAGGTCCATCCACGTTGTAGTGAGTGTCGGAGCTTCACTCCTTTTTAGGCTGAGTGGGTGGCAGAAATGGAAGGTCTGTTTTCCTTCTTTCTACTTGCCTTGTTTTCTGATATTCAACAATGTGTATTTTTCAGTTCCACGTGTGAGAATAAACAAATGATTAGCCAATCATGCAAGAGTGTGAGTCTAAGCTCTTCCAATCAAGAGTGAGGGACAGAGCACGTGGGTCAGGAATAAAAACCCGAGCGACCGCCCGCTCAGGGTACGTGCTGCCAGAGTCTGTGTTGGTGCGTACCCTTCTGCAGGAGGAAAGAATTTGCCTTGCTGTCTGGCTCCTGAGTGTGCTTTGTGTTCTACCAGGACCGCTAATTTTGAGGGCTCGCCTTATTTCTAAACACACGTCTCCCATAGGTGATGGATGAAGCTGGCAGAATGTTCCCAACCCCTCCCTGAAGCTGTAAAAATCGTCCGGCAATCCCCACCTCCTCCTCTGGGGTCCCAGGCTCCCCTCTGCTCTCCAAGCAGACTGGCTTGGGTGCTGAGTCTCTGAGGAACCCTAGCTATTTACTGTCCATGATGATTCGGCAGGGCAGTTTTCCTCATAGATCTCCAGATGGAGGCCCAGCACCACCCACGCTCCACAACAGCCTGGGAAGTGCAGCAGTGATGGAAACTTGTGGTCCAGAAACTGTGAGGAAGAAGAGCCCGCCCTCTGATTAGGGTGGGTTTTTGCAGGAGCTGCTAGGCACTGGGTTGAGTGCATTTGGCTAAAAGAACTTCCATCCAGAAGAAATTAAACGTCGGCTCACTGTTCCCTGTTCTTGCAGCCAGTGGGTCACTGGGGGTGGATGTCATCTATTCACTGGTGTGTGTGTGGGGGGAGGACGTGGGGGGGGTGATTTGCAGGTTTGAAAAAACGTTGGAATCCCAGAATGGGGAGGGGCACTCGCTCTAACATCTAGTTCCTCAAAGAGGAACAATTCCTAGGGCGAAGGCAAAGCGGTCCTCTGTGGAGTCCTTGTTTCATTCCCACAACTCTCCCTGTTGGCCCAGCCTCCCCACTAGAGAAGAGAAGCACATGAGACTAATGAAACCCACGATCCCTGGAATGGGGGTGGGGAGTGGAGACTGGGGTAGGGGGATGTCTTTATCCAAGCTCACTGAGGGGGTGGCCTGTTAAGTGAGGTTTCACATCTCTGGCCACGATATCTGATATTTGTCCTGCTTAAGAGACCTCAAACCCCATGGCTTCAGAACACAGGAGAGAAAATGACTTTCAGTAGGAAAAGGAGGCTCTAAGCCCCAAACACGATGCCCTGGGAAATGCCCTTAGCAGGAATCTGAAAAGAAACTACACTGAGCTTGACACCCCAGTGTCAGAGTCCACAGATACCGCTGGACAACCACCCACTGCCTGGAAAGAGAAAGAGGAAACCTGCAAGTCCAGCTAGACAGGGGTCTCGACAGGGGCTAATCCTGCCCCCAGGGGACCCTGGGCCATGTCTGGGCACATCTGCGGTTGTCATGACTGGAGGCGCTCCTGGCATGGCATGGGTGGGGGCCAGAGATGCTGCACAATCCCCCACAGTGCCCAGGACAGCCCCAAATGTCCACTGTGCTGAGGAATGACCCTAGATTGGACCAACAAGCCAGAGTCTGAGAGACTGGGGACACTCGTGAAGGCATAGTCCCACACACAGTGCTCTTGTTTATCTTTTGCCATGTTATGTTAACACAGCTCCAAGAAAGGGCGTCCCTTTTATAGACAGAAAAGCTCAGGTAGTCCAAAGATCGCAGGCCGTGAAGAAGGCAGGCCCTGAGTGCCCTGAGGTGGGGACACACAGGACACCCCTACCACAGGGAGGCTGGGCAGTACAGGCAGCCATGCATTTTCTTCCCATGCACAGATGGGTAATGAGGGTGAATGTCAGTCAAGTGGCTCAGAAAGGAAACCATCTGGAAGAGAAACACCGTCTCAACTAGACAATGGACAGAGCCGGTCAGTGTTCTGTGTTTGTGATGCAGGGGGAGGGTGGAGAGAGAAAACACCCCAGGCAGCCTTCAGCTGCAAACGGGACCCAAAGGAGCTCCCTCGGAGGGCCTCTGGTGACAGGCTGTAAGCTCTCTTCTCCAGGCCTTTATGGCAGGAGGAACCTAGGAGCCGCTCTGCCCTGCCGTCAGGAGGTGGGGTGGGTGATGCTCAGC
Organism: Myotis daubentonii; assembly: GCF_963259705.1. Lineage (NCBI taxonomy): Eukaryota > Metazoa > Chordata > Mammalia > Chiroptera > Vespertilionidae > Myotis > Myotis daubentonii. The sequence continues at coordinate 30,666,336 of NC_081844.1, forward strand.
AGGTGGCAGCTGTGACATCAGCATTTGCATATCCTGCTGAATGGCCACAACTACTGGCGCCCTCTCAGACCCATCCGGAGCCTCCCAAGGCAGTGGTTTTGGCTCTGGGAGTGCAGGAGGTGACTGTTCAGCCCTAAGTAACTAGAGCCAGAACTGGAGGAAAGGCCCACACAAAGTGGCAAATATTTTCAGCTTTGCAGGCCAGCCTCTGTTGCAACTACTCAACCCCACTGATGCAGGCAAAAGCAGCCACAGACAACAGGTCAACCCATAAAACTTTACTTATGAAGGTGAAATTTCAGTTTCATCTAATTGCATGTCGCATATTCTTTGATTCCCCTCTACTCTTTAAAAATGTAAAAATCATTCTCAGTTTGCAGTCCATACAAAAGTAGTCAGTCTACCAATTTGCAACCTCTGCTCTGGAAAGAGGCACCTGAAACTCATACAGACTGAGTAGGTGTGAGAGTCTGGCTTTTAATGTGTTGGCACAAGGCAGAATGACAGAAAAGGGACAATAGAGGGCAGGAGCTTGAAGAAGGTAACAAACCAACAAGTAAAACAGTCCCTAAAATCTGGGAAGCAGAAATTCTCCCCTGGGCTATGCTCTGATGAAGATGCTAGAAGGAACTGGCCCAAAACACAGATGGAGTGGAGCAGCTCAGGCTGGCTTTCAGGAAAAGGAGTTGTGGGATCCTCCCCGCTCCCTAAAATCTGGCTGAGGACCCGCAGGTCCCCGTGCGCCATCTGACCTGAATGATTGCCCTGCCTCTCCCTGGGCCTGCCTCTGACATGCCTTAGCTTTTTATCAGTAAGGCCAAGCACTTCGGTGGACTCTGCAGCCTCGACTAGTTATGGGGGCAGCGGAGCTTGCAAGAGTCAGGAACTGTCACCCCAAAGACTGAGAGGTGGCATCCAGGACTGCCATGCACAGATGCCCAGAGGCCAGTGGTCATTTCCTGGCTGAACCCCTTGCCTTCCTGCCTCAGGGGCCTGGGCAGCTCAGCCAGCTCTTCGGGGGGAGCCCCGCGTGGCTCCTGAACGCTCACCTTGAACCCCGGCTTGCTCTGAGCACCAAGTGCCACTTGTTCAGTAATTTCACGCTACACCGCCTGGCAATGTAAGCGTGGAGGCCCAATCTAAGGCTGTACTTCCCAAATGTCGCTTGTGAACACATGGCTGAACCTAAAGTAGCAATTAATATCTAGGCAGTCCCCGGCCCAGCTCAGTTTCGGCTCTGACAGCCTCTCCAGGAAAAGCCTGGCCCCGGGCTCTTGGCTCCACCGCAGCTCCCACTGCGGCAGGAGGTCACGGCACACACAGGTCATGAGGATTCTCTCCTCCTTAAGTCTTACCATGTAATGCAAACAACCAAACCACACGCCCCAGATGTTTACTCCTTTAGATCAAACAGGCAAATCCTGACGATTAGATGTCTCCTCTTTTAGTGACACCCAGAGTCCCCACCTGTGACAATCCCATCATGATTTTCTGACTTAAGTATAAAAAGCCAAATGCTTCCAAATCCTGGGAGCACCTCCCCCATCTTCCTTACTACAAAGCCCATTTCCTTTTCTAAACTGCACTGAAATAGTAAAGCTAGAGAAACAGATAATTAGAAAAATAAAGGCTAGCCCATTTGTTTAGAACAGCACTGCCCAATAGAAATAGAACACAAGCCACCTTTGTAACCTCAATGTTTCTGTCGCCACATTCAAAAAGTGAAAAGAAACAGGTGACATTCATTTTAATGAAATATTTTGTATAACCTGACTAAGCTATGCAAAAGTATCAGTCTACATAACCAATATAAACAGATTTTTGGTGAGATATTTCCTGTTCTCTGTTAGACACTGTACATGTGTTATATGCACAGCTCATCTCCATGCAAATGGGCCACATCTCAAGGCCACCACACCTGCGTGTGGCCACTGACCATGGTCTGAACATCACTGCTTAGAGCCAGCGGTTCTCAACCTGTGGGTCGCGAACAATGAAAATCCTGCATATCAGATATTTACATTACGATTCATAACAGTAGCAAAATTACAGTTATGAAGTAGCAACGAAAATAATTTTATGACCTTGATGGAAAGTTTAGGCTCCCAGCCAGCGGGTGCATTGACCTAGGCCCAAGGGAGGTGGCTGGAAGGGACTGGGCCCCTTTTTAGTCTTTCACAGCATCTGAGGACACTTACCTGAGTGGCCACCTTGCCGTAATCAATCCATCGCAAGGTAGCAAAATTGGTCGACTCGGCACAATTGAATCCGTGGTTGAAGCCAGCATGGTAGCCGTAAGGAAAGGTGATCATGAACTCCCCAGCTTCCTGCGTGATCTGAGGAAAAAGAGTCCAACAGGTGAGGGGAGGCTGACAGGTGAGGGTGAGGACCAGAATTAAAAGGAAGAGGATTTCATGCATGGCTCACCTGCCAGAAGCAACGCCTGGCCTGGAGCAGGGACAGGCTGATGGCGAAGGCCACCAGGAGCCACCAAGGAGCACAGAAGGAGGATGTGGGCTCAAGGAGTTCCCAACAAGTGCCAGAGAGCCTGACTCTGGGAGTCAATGGAATCTACCAATCTAGGCACTTCTCCATTTTTTTTGAGGAGGGGGGTCTCCAGTTTTGGAGGGAGGTGGCCATGTCACACCTCCTGTCCACTGTGAGATGTTTTCATACATCAGAGGCAGACGGCGCTGATGGCAGCTGCAGAACCTCTGAGCACAGGACAGGTGTACACGCAGTACATTGTCCTTGCCCTAAAATAACCTAAGTCCCCTCGCCATCATAAGCACAGAATCTGTCCTTTTTATTCCAAGAGGTGGGTCCTTCTAGATGATGTCAAAGAGACCAAAGAAACACATCAGCATGTGGAAGAAAACAATGTCAAGGTCAGAGCTCCGAAGAGAGAGCTGACATTTCTCCATCTATTCAAATAGTCTGGACAACCAGACAGTGAAACAGAGACTCTGAAACTAGCAGCTGGGCATGATTGACAGGATGGGGCGCACAATGCCTCCAGACTGATGCTTCTGAAACCACCATCTGAAAGCCCGAAGGAATATGGGTGGGGGGCGGCTGCAGCCTCATCCCCCCATCCACGGAGGGGACACTTTCCATGACCACACTGACCACTCTCCAGGACTCGTGAAGTGGGGCTGCTGGCCTAATCCATAGTTGTGAAACTGAGGCTGGTGGCCTGGGAGAAACTGTCTCTGAAGTCGGGCCTATCTATTCCTTCATTTGTACAGTCAGTAGAAGGCATAGACCACAGGTTGTGCAGAGTCTGAGTAACCACCACCCCAGACAGAGAGAGAACATTTCTGGTACCGTGGGAACTGAAGGACCCCAGTACATTCGCACCAGTGTGCTTTCTGCCACCACGGATTATGTTTCTCTCTAGGATTTCATGGAATCAGACGGTCTGTACTCCTGCGTCTGGCTCTTTGCTCTTCGAGAGTCATTCAGTGCGTGTGCACATGAGTCTTCCAAAGGGAATTCTATCATGAGATGTGTCACTATTACCCATTCTCCTGTGTACAGACTTTGGGACTCTGGTGAATAGAGTTGCTGGGCCAGTCTCCTTGCAGCACGTGTTTGCATTTCTTTTGAATAAACAGACACAGAGTGGGGGGTGGGTGGGCGGGGGGGGGGTGTTTCAGGGTCTCTAGTCAGGTGCATGGCCACATCTCCAAGAAACTGCTGACTGTTTTTCTACAGTGGCTGCCCATTTGCACCCCCAATGGTGGTGAGTGAGAGTTCCTTGTGCTCCCCTCTCAGCATTTGGGCATGTGCAGTGGGATCTCCTTGGCTTTGGTCATCTTTCTGCGAAATCCACAGAATGTCACACCATGTCCGTTTGTGCAAACTTCTGCAAAGTCTGTTCAAGCCTTTCTTTCACCCCTCTCTATTTATCTCATGGTTCATCTTTTTATTGTTGATTTGTCGGCGTTCTCATGCCTGCTGATCTTTACTTATTCCCCCAGAGAGACGAGCAGAAATCACTGGATTCGTTTAAGTACTAGTGAGACATCAAACCCTGGTGTGGGGAGAATGGGCAGCAGGAAGGGGGGGTGAGACTTCCCACAGAGTCAAAAATCAATCAAAACTGACACAGCCTGGAGCAAAGCCAGCCCTTCAGAACACTGAGATATTTTTCTTTTCAAATAATGAATTGCACCAATCAAGGAAAGTCAGTGTGCATTAAGTTATATTTTTAAATTCCTGTCCAAGTGACAGCCGAGAGCAGGGAATGAAGCATGGAGCAGGAGATGGGGGCAGAGAACACTCACGGGTCCCCAAGGTCCTAGCTACCCCATCCACAGCAAGGGTTCTCTGGGCTGCTTCTGTAGCAGGATTTAGAGCTTTGATTTTTTAAAAATGCAATTACTAATTTTCTTATTTTATTTACGCTGACCCTGGAAAGTGCGTCGCACTTTTCTTCCACCGCCAACTTGCACACTCCCCTTCTCTCCACCGGGGCATGGCACCCTGTGGTGGGAGCACAGAGCCTTCTGGGGGCTTAGCAGGGTCCTGGGGATGCTAAGCTCAACACCCCAGGTGTGGGGGAGGCACCTCCACTCCAGGCTTGGGCGGACTTTGGGGCCTGATCCCCACCATGAATCGAGGCCTAGAACAGAAGAGGCACTCAGGACGACAAGAAGATTATGTTCCTGTCAGAAATCTATGTCCCAGTGGCTTCATTTCAAGCCCACAGTGTCTGTCCTCTGTGTCACCGGCGTCAACATGATCCCGACAGTAAGTTAGAAGGCACTGGGGATGATGGACAGGCAGGGTGGCAAAGTAATAAGCAGTGCCAGCCCCAAACGCCAGTCATGGGGAAAGCCTGGAATTTGGTTTCTTGTGCAAGCTGGCACAGAATAAATGAGGATGGCAATGACAGATTCCAGAAACACACACTTTTAATTATTAAAAAGCTTGCTATTGATCTGTGCTTTCTTCTAGAGGTAAATACCATTACAGAGATTTATAAGTGGAGTGTGGGAGTCACTCCTTTGAAGGCCACCAGGAACTCAGATCAGGGATTCACATCGTACCCTGACGGGCATCCATCAGAGCCCAGAGACAAGGGTCCTCGCCCTGCTGGCCTCAGAGGGAAAAGTGAGTCCTGCCAGCCAACTTCTGCATCCCTGACCAGGAAGCACCACTTTGGAGAATGTTCTTAACAAACCACAGGAGAGCAAGTACTTCTCACTTCCATGAGCGATGCTGTGATCTGTTCATGAGGTTCCTGGTAACAAAAGGTGTTCTGACCAAACACAGAGAGAAGAGAAAAATGCGAACCTGCATTTCTCAAATCAAAAATCCTGCAACCTGATGAACCTAATGAAGCAGTGGCTGGAAGTCGCTTCCTGGTTGTGGCCCCAACAGAAAGAATGAAGCCCAGATCCGAGCACTAATGCTGCCGGCAGTTAGATTGAAATATCAGAAGCAATTTCCCACTGGCTGACACTCAGGTGAGAGGGAAGCATGAGGGTCTGATCACAGAACTTGCCACCATACTTGACAAATCACTCCTCTGGTGAAACCTTCAGAACCCAGGCTCCCACAGGGTCCTCCTCCCCTGGCTTGCCCTTGTTCTAGAACAGGGGTGGACAAACTTTTTGACTCGAGGGCCACAATGGGTTCTTAAACTGGACCGGAGGGCCGGAATGAAAGCATGGATGGAGTGTTTGTGTAAACTAATATAAATTCAAAGTAAACATCATTACATAAAAGGGTACGTACGGTCTTTTTTTTTTTTTTTTTAGTTTTATTCATTTCAAACGGGCCGGATCCGGCCCGCGGGCCTTAGTTTGCCCACGGCTGTTCTAGAACCTTCTTAAGGGTTAAAAAGCCAGTTTCCTGGGGTGTTTGTGATCACCTGGGCCAGAAGCCCCTCCTGGAGCAGCCCCTACTTACCCGGCTGAATGGGATCCCATACTTCTTGAGGATGATGGGTGAGATGAGGGTCATCTTGTGCCGAAGGAAGGCGTCACAGCCCTGGGAGCTCCCGGGGAAGAACCCTGGAGTGAAAAAGACGGGCATCAGTTCAAAGACCAGGGTGGGGGCTGAGCCAGGACAACTCTTTCTGGGCAGCTCTTTCCTCCTGTCAGAGCACAGGGCAGGGTGCCTGCAGCACCAAGGGTATCAACCACATGGACCATCACACACCCATGAGCTCTGCTGGTGACCGCAATGGTGACACTCCCTGGCCTTCATTTAGTGAACCTGGAACAGAGGGCAAGCCGGGGCTGTCTGTGTGACAGGGCGCACACCCACAGCACACCTGTCACAGATGGGGCACAGGGTGTGGCGTGGCCGCACAGACACTTCCCCTCCAAACCCCTCCAAAGACCAACTGCGTTGCATCCGCATGGTCATTCAGCCACGTGAGAACACAGCCCAAAAGAAAGGACACAGAATCTGATGTTCTAGAACCAGACAAGCTGTGATAAGTGAGAAGTGAGTGATGCTTTCCACACACATACCATGACCAAATCTGCAATAAAGAGTGGCCCAGGCTCTGCTCCTGGCTCTTTGTGCACACAGCCACTGGGCAGGTAAGGAGACAAAGGCTTGGGCCATCAACTAACCTGCCCAAGGCCTATAGTCCTATGGGGAAATGGCAGAGCAGCCCGATCCTGGCTGTGTCCACAACACAGGTCCCTAACCCTGTTACAAAATTTGCATTTGGGCACTATTTTTGTCCAAGACTATATATATACTAGAGGCCCAGTGCACAAAAATTTGTGCACTCGGGGGGTTGGTCCCTCAGCCTGGCCTGTGCCCTCTTGCAGTCTGGGACCCCTCGGGGGATGACCACCTGCTGGCTTAGGCCCACTTCCTGGGGGATTGGGCCTAAGCTGGCAGTCAGACATCCCTCGGGGGATGTCCACTTGCCAGTGGGGAGCAGGCCCAAGCTGCAGTGGGACATCCTTAGCGCTGCTAAGGAGGCGGGAGAGGCTCCCACCACCACCGCTGTACTGGCAGCCATCAGCCTGGTTTGTAGCTGAGCAGAGCTCCCCCTGTGGGAGCGCACTGACCACCAGGGGGCAGCTCCTGCATTGAGCGTCTGCCCCCTGGTGGTCAGTGTGTGTCATAGTGACCAGTCTTTCCCAGTCATTCTGCTGTTAGGGTCAATTTGCATATAACCCTTTTATTATATAGGATAGAGGCCTGGTGCATGGTGGGGGCCGGCTGGTTTGCCCTGAAGGGTGTCCTGGGTCAGGATTGGGGTCCCGCTGGGGTGCCTGGCCAGCCTGGGTGAGGGACTGAGGGCCGTTTTCAGACTGGCCACACCCCCTTCAGGGAGGGGGTCCTGCTGGGGTGCCTGGCCAGCCTGGGTGAGTGGCTGATGGCTGTTTGCAGGCTGGCCACAGCCCCTTCAGGGTGGGCTTCCCCACTGGGGTGCCCGGCCAGCCTGGGTGAGGGGCTGAGGGCTGTTTGCAGGCTGGCCATGGCCCCCAACCACCCAAACTCCCAGTGGAGGCTGGCTGGAAGCAGGTATCTAGGATTTATTTATCTTCTGTAATTGAAATTTTGTTGCCTTAAGCAGAGGCCACAGCCGGCCAGGGCAGGTGGGAAGCTTGGCTTCCTCCATCGCCAGGGCAACCAAGCCTCCTGCTTGCTCCAGCTCCATGGCTGCCGGCCACCATCTTGGTTGGGTTAATTTGCATATAGTTGTTCTGATTGGCTGGTGGGCGTGGCTTAGGTGTAGCGGAGGTGTGGTCAATTTGCATGTTTCTCTTTTATTAGATTAGATGCCGTGTAACTAACCTAAGGTAATATTTATAAATGTGTGGAACTTGGCCATCAGCTCTACCTGCTCAGAAACCGTGTTTAACACAGCTCAGGGACACTTCCAAACCACTTGCTGGCTGAATCTTAAACCAGTAACAGCTGCATCCTGTGGTTAAAGCAGTGGTTCTCAACCTTGGCTGCACATTAGAATCACATGGGAATCTTTTTAAAATCCTGATTTCTGGGCAAGTTCTGGAATTCCACCTGAAGGTCTGCAATTCCACCAGAAGGCAGCTGGTCTCATCGCAAACCATCACCGAGAGTGGCAAGGAAGGGCTGCCATGAGGATTTGGTGAGGATGAGGTGTGGGATGTACCCAGGAGTACCCACTGCCCTCCAGGACTGACCCTGTGGCACAGTCAGCCCAGTGACCCTTCTGGAAGCTGACCCAGGCCTTGATACACACTCTTGATAGGTCGTTGGTCAGAGAGGGCACATTCGCATGTGGATGCGCACATGTGTGTGCAAGCACATGCCCACGCTGACTTGGGGAGAAGGGGCTTTGACACTTTCCATGCTGGGAGATGGCGCCTGGCTGAAAGGACACAATGGCAAGGTTCTAGAAAGTGCAAAAGATTACTGAATCCTGCAACTTTCCTCTGCACTAAAAGCATTTCAATTAGAGTTATGGCTGCCTGCCGCCTGGCCCGCCGGCCTCTCTGCAGTTCCTCTTTTTAATGCACAGTTTAAGTGGCTCTCATTAAAGCTCTAATAAAGGCACACATTTTAAGTGATTAGCACCAATAATGCGCCAACACATTAATGCTCTGTGGGCTCCACAACTCTCCCAGTGAGCCCATTTGGAGTGCAGCTATTCATTTTCCATATTAATCACAAACTCATTCCACCCATCTCAACAATGGAGTCGGAGATGCCTGCCCCCAACAAAGTTTGAAAGAGGCACCGAAGGGGGCAGGCTTCAAGTGTCCTGGAACTCTCTGTCCTTTCTCGGAGGAGGGGAGAGCAGGCCTGAGTGAGGGGCCATGGAGGAAGGCCTCACCACGGCTTACGGCTTCCGGACCCTCCTCCAGCGCCAAAAGCCCAGCTTCTCAAATTCCAGCCACCCTGCTGAGGAGTGACTTAATGAATCCCTATTTTTCAAAAAGCAGTGATGGGTGGCCTCCCGTAGACTTCAGAGCTTGCTCACTCTGCCTCTTCCAGCCCCAGCCAATAAGCTTCCTGCCAGCCATACAGGTCCTCCCGCCCCACCTCAACCTCAAGGGTCAGAAACTACAGGGACAGCAAGGCCCTGGCTGTAGGAACGGTGCAGGAAGCACAGGCAAGTTCTAGGGAAAGCACCATCGGGATAGGCAGGCGGCCCCAGAGCGTACCTAGGTTCTCTAGCTTGCACTCAGATCATCCGAAACTTTTCTAGTAGAAAAGGCACATTGAACGACAACAGTCCGGGCGTGGCTAACTGCTGAATTTTAGAGAAGTTATTGGCGAGGGTCAGGTGATATCAGCCATGTGTTCACCAGAGCATGTCCGTGCTGACTGCCCGGGGATGTTTTCTCCTGTGGCTCTGTAGGTGTGGGAGGCGGAACAGCGGCCACCCACGATGCCTGTGTCCTAATCCCCAGAGCCTGTGATATGTTCCCTTCTCTGGCGAGAGGGACTCTGCAGATGGGATTAAGTTAAAGCCCCTGAGATGGGGATGACCCTAGATTTCCCAGAGAGCCAATGTCATCACAGGGTCCTCATAAGAGGTTCTCAGGAGCAGCGGTCGCCAACCGGTGATCCACAGACCACTGTTGGTCCATGAGGTCCGAAAGGTTGGCGACCGCTGCTCAGGAGGGTCAGAGTGAAGATGCAAGAGGCTGAGCTGCTGCCTGTGAAGATGGAGGAAGGGGCCATGAGCCTGAGATGAGGCACCTCTAGAAGCTGGAAACTATTCTCCCTAGAAACTCAGGAAGGACCAGCCCTGCCCACACCTGGGTTTTAGCTCCAAAAGGTTCATTTTGGACTCCTGATCTCCAGAACTTTGAGGAAATGAATCTGTGGGGTTGTTTTTAATTAGAACTTTTAAAAGAGTAATTTAAGATTTACAGAAAGTTTGAGAGAATTTGTATTGTTTTAAGTCACTGTGCTTGTGATAACTTTTTATAACAGCAAGAATAAACTAACATAATGGGAAAAGAATTTTTAAATTTATATTCTTAAATTAAAATTTATATTTTAGCCCTGGCCAGATGGCTCAGTTGGAGAGTTGTGCCATGAATCAAAAGGTTGCAGAGTCAATTCCAGTCAGAGCACATACCTAGGTCGTGGGTTCGATCCCCAGTTGGGGCGCAACCCCAGTTGGGGCATGTACGAAAGGCAACAAGTCCTCATGTTTCTCTCTCAAATCAATGTTTCTCTCTCTCTCTCTTTCTCTCTCTCTAAAAATCAATAAAAAAAAAAATCCTCAGATGAGGATTTAAAAAATGTATTTTAAATGTCTATTTAAAAAAATGCAATGGGAAAACATTTTAAATCTGGTTTTTATTTTAGAGCACAATAAGTGAAATAGACCTTGACTAGGGCTGTGTGCAACTGTGGCATTTCTACCAGGAGAGCATGTTCTGGAGAGCAGGGCGCAGCTCTTCCCATGAGGACAGGTTCAGGTCTCCAACAGAAATGTTAAACAAACCACACCCTCCGCCTGGGAGGCTGGGGCACCTACCCACTCACCCTTCCTCCGTTCTCAGGATCTGTGTCACTGGCATGTAGTATTTGCTGAGCAGGCACACAGCTGTGAGTGCAGCTAGGACAGGGGCCCCTATTTTTCAGAAAGATCCACCATTCCCATCTCCAAAGTCAAAACATCAATGCGAAGAGGAAGAGAGTGTGACGGGCATTTTTGGTGAGGTGTGAGGAGGGGCCAGAGGACTGTGGCCGGCAGTGAGAGAGCCTGCACCAATGTTGAGCGATGGCTTCCAGAAGGCTCTATGGCTGCTTTGGGAGGACTGGGCTGCCTGTCACTGCAACCCAGAGGGTCAGGATGATCAGATGGGCCCTGTGATGTTGGAGTGGCTCCCAAACAATCACCCCACCCAGGCCTGAGTGCTGCCTTTGAGGGAGGGGCTGGCTCTCCAGATGACAAGCAAGGGCCAGACACTGTTGGGACAGAAACAGGGTGCCATGAAGGGTGCCCCCTCTCCAGACATGGCCTGGGACCCCCCTCAGACAAATCCATTGGCCCCATGAGGCCCCAGCAAGGATCCAAGTACAGATGGTGAGACAGTGGCTGCTGGAAGGGACATTTAATGAGGGAGCCCAGGCGAGTCAGAACCCTGCACAAAAGGGTAGGGACCTGTGGCCACCATGCACTCGGAGGCCCAGTGAGGGTGCTCCTAACTAACGTCTCCTTTCCAGGCTGAACAGAGGCCTGAAGACTTAGAAGAGGGCAAGATGCAGTGCCAGGCGTCGGGGGGAGGGAGACAGAACACAGCTGCTCTCCTGGCCCTCGGGAGCCTGTGGTCACATCCAAGAATTCCATGCTAAGAAACCGGAAAACAAGGGCGTTTAAAGCAATGGCATTCTGTGCAGAATCCATGAAGTGACAAACCCCCTAGCAGATGGACCAAGGATCTAATCACAGCAGTGCAAGAAAATGGGAAAATAAGACAGTGACCTCTTACAACTCCCAGGAATTCAAGCCCAGACACACAACAAAACTGGGAGGGATGACTGCTGCTTCCCTCCTCCCCTCCCCCACTTCCCCCCTACCCACTACCCCCCTCTCCCCTCCCCCACCTCCCTCCTCCCCTCCCCCACCACCCCCACCTCCCCCACCACCCCCCCTCCACCTCCCTCCCTCCTCCTCCTACCCCCCCTACCCCCTCTACCCCCCTTACCCCACCTACCCCACCTCGCCCTGCCCAGGCCCCAGGTCACAGGTCCCAGACCCCAGCCCTTGGTCGCAGACACCTACCAATTGCCAGTCGCTCCAGGCGCTTGCCATGCTCCGGTGGGATGGCGTACCTACAAGAAGGAAGGCATGTCAGAAGTGAGCTCTTGTGGCCACCACACACTTGAGAGTCCCTGGGGAGCCTGTGTGGCCTCGGAGAGACACACAGCTCATGCACAGAGCAGACGTGTGACTGTAGCTGTGGTCAGCGCTGTGAGGGGAGTGGCGCCGTCAGGGAAGGAATTCCACACAGAAGGGGTTGATGAGGCAGAAGGGCTACAGACCAGGGACCCAGGGGGTGTGACAGCACTCTTGAATGCCAGGAGTGCAGACATTCCCTAAGCGACACTAAACCTCGATAAGGCTTACAAAGCAAAAAATACAATAAAAGCACTGGACTGGAGCTGGAGGGATGGGGACCCTGGCTGCCTTGTGTCGCCAGCCTGCCCTGCCAGGCCCAGGGGCCAAGGTGGAAAGAGGCTTCAGGGAGGAGAAAAATTTCACCTGTCACCCACTTTACAAGCTTTAATTTTACTCATTTTACATATGAGGCTCCATCAAAAATTTAACAATGTGCGGTGGAAGCTTACAAACAAATGAAGCGAGAATGACATCCCGCTGATGCTATGTGAGGAAGCTGGCAGAACAAGAGGGGGGGGGTGAAGTGGCGGGGGGGGGGGGGGTGGAGCGGATAATACAATGGTACTGAGAAGCCCCAACCCAACTGACATGCCAGCCTCAGCCCACGTCAGGGGACTTGGTAAGATGAAAACTTCAATTTCTGGACAAACGCAGGCAGAACTGCAAGTTCTAATGACACAAAGTGCTGAGCACACCCAAGTCCCATCTAGGAGGGACTCCAGGAAAATGAGTTTCAACCAGGGTGATCCTGTTCCCGCCCCCCCAACCCCCCCCAGCACACTGGGCCATGTCCCCATGGTTGTCATGACTAGGGGTGCTCCTGGCATAGAGTGGCTGGGGGCCAGGGATGCTGCACAGCCCCCCACAGTGCCCAGGGCTGCCCCCCACAGAGAACGATAGGGCACCAGATAGTGCTGAGAAGGACAGGCCCCGAGGAGGACAGAATAAAAAAGGCCACTATCTCACATTCTGGAATGAGTCAAATGTGAAGATGCATCGTCGGGCCACTCCCTCCTCCCTCCCTCATGGTGCAGGCAAAGGATGGGTACCCACAGGGAACATGGAAGATCGCCCAGATACTGTAGCTGGTTAAGTCTATTCCAGCTGAGAGGTCTATTATTCCTTTTTAATAAAATAAAAGGGGGCGGGGGTAGTAGTAAGTGAGTATTGTGTTGTCTCTAATCTAAAGGATAAAAATAATTAATTTCTGGGCACTCTGGGGCCCTTGAGGAGATGGCCCCAGCACCTTCAATTCTGTTGCTGTCAGATAATTTTCCATCATCTGTACAAAGATGAAGTTACTCTTTTTAAAATGGCCTTTTATCGCTTACACAAAGACGGTAAAAGCTAACCCCAATCTGAAGCATCTTTGGGGGATTACTGTCCCCCCCAAATGGGGAAATGAAACATTCTGTCCCTTCTGGGAAGATGCCAGCAGACTGGAAGGACTAACTCTGGCACCAAGGCTGTGATGATTAATGCAGTATCCCCAGTCTACAATGCTGCTTTCACTTAATTACCGCCTGTAATTGGGAGTTGTAAAGATAAGATTAATTGAGTCTGGTGGATGTTAAAAGTTTAATACATTGGAACGTGGCTCCTCTGTTATCAGAAAGTACAGACGGCAGGACACTAGGCTGAGCGTTCAGGAGAGCAGCCCCTGGGGAGATTAGAAAGACTCCAGGAAGGGAAGCCGGCGCCATGGGGCCTGCTGGCTCCAATGTCCCAGAGCCAGTAGTGCCTCCTACCATTTGGACCAATTCAGTGGCAACTTCGGTGGTGCCAAGAAGCCCCACTGCCAATGACGCGCCATGCCAGCCCAAGCCCCTGGGACATGGCAAGATGAAAACCTGTTTTCAGAGGAAGGCAGGTACAACTGGGGCAAGGGTCCTTAACAACACAGAGCACTGAAGATGAGCCGGTCGAAGGAGGAAGGGGAGGGGGACAGTAAAGACTCCATAGCCCAGGGGTCCTCAAACTACGGCCCGCGGGCCACATGCAAATACAAATATTGTATTTGTTCCCGTTTTGTTTTTTTACTTCAAAATAAGATACGTGCAGTGTGCATAGGAATTTGTTCATAGTTTTTTTTAAAACTATAGTCTGGCCCTCCAAAGGTCTGAGGGACAGTGAACTGGCCCCCCGTTTAAAAAGTTTGAGGACCCCTGCCACAGCCACTGGACCACGGCCAAGTCCTGCGGCCTTCCAATGGCTGGAAGAAACTCCGGAACTGTGGGCCACAGGTTCCCACTGGGCCCTTTCCCACCAGGTTTGACCTTTTGGGGGCCCCAGTGAGCCAGTCACAGAGCTGCCTTCCAACAGGGACTGACATTTGCCACTGGAGAGAAGTCCCCAGGACCCTGTGGGGACCCCAAAGCCTTGTGGGGGTCCCACCTGGGGCCCCCAAGAAGCCCTGAGCATGGTATCCTTGTCACAGTCCCACCCAGTCTCATGCCCAGATCAGGGCATCCAGACTCTCAGGTTTGGCTCTGGAAGGGAAAAAAAGGGAAAGAAGGAGAAGCAGCTATTGGAGCTGAGCGAGTGTGTTCACTAACCCTCAAGGCAGGGAGCATCTGTCTGGACATTAGTGAGCGAGTTCTCGGGGCCATAAAACGGAGTCAGTATATTGGTCACCAACATGGGGGCAGTTTGTCTCACTCCCCAAGAGATCTGTCCCCACCACAAGGTCACACCTCAGGGCCAAACCAATCAGTTTTGCCAGCTGCAACCCCAGGCAGCCTCTCTCCATATGTGACAGCCCTGGTCACCTGCGTGGCAGAGGGTTCTTATGTGGTTTCCTTGGACAGAAGGCCATGGGAGCTCTGGCCTCGCCTGTCCTGACTACCTGTTTGTCTCAGGACTGGGCTAGGGCGGAGTCTCCAGCCTCTCTCCCTCTTCCAGCTCAGCCCCAATGCTGCTCAGAACCTCTCCTGGCTCCCCAAGCCCACGCTCCACCAGCACAGGCGCTCTTCCCCAGCCTCTCCAGCGAGGCTGGTACCCCTCATGCCCTGCACACAGGCCCTCGTGCGTCCTCCAGGGCTGGCCACGTGCTTCAGTCAACCTGCTTCCCCTTCCAGGACAAGGGGCATCTAGTGGGCCCTCCTGGGCAGTCAACTCCCTGGGCCAGTAGGAGGGCATGGAGAGACTGCGGCCCAGCACACAGTCATGCTGGCACAATCTGGAGATGTGAGGAGAAAGGAACAGGGCAGAGTGCAAGGGAGAAGGGAGCAGGGGCTTTACAGGTAGAGGCAGAAATAGGGGGAGGTTCAGGCTACCTGTGCAGCGTCACCCAGGTCCCTCCGGCCACAGTGCCCAGCCCTGCCTGTGGGAGCCTGGCTCTAAGACAGTGGCTGAGGGCAGTCACAGCAGGCACCTCCTAGAGGACACGTTGGCCACCACTTTGGACACAAGGCAAGTCCCAGCCCTGAGGTCAGCCAGGCCAGAATTGCCCTTCCGGAACTTTCTCCAGAGCTATGCCCCATCCACCTATGTCTTTATCTCCGTATTTTAAAACCCCTCCCTACTTTCTCTCTGCTTTTAAAGCTTTTTTGACACAAAGTACATCTGGACCACTCTAAACCAGAACGTCACAGAAAATTTGGTTCATATCTTCGGCTGCATGGTCAGAACGGTATCCTGGCAACCATCAGGTAACCCTGCAGGGGCTGCAGCAGGACTTGACAGGCTCCATAACCCTGCTTTAATGTCGTGGAAGCACGGAAGAGGCCAAGAGAGACAAACCGGGCGTCGTTTGCCAGACACCGTTGTCAGAAAGGCAGCTGTCTGCAAATAGCAGGGGCTTCGGTGAGAAAAAATAACATGTTTTTAGACTAGGAATAAAGCTCACGGGATGCAACAGGAAATAGAGGAGCCCAGAAACCGGGTCCCCATGAGGACTCAAGGCCCCCCAAAAGCCACATGATGGTTAAGAAACAACAGTCAAGCAGTTTCACAGTTCAAACGATGGACCAACCAACAGACCCACCTACATGTTTGAGAGTCTGACCCGTTTACTGGGTTCGGGAACATATTAGAAAGACTGGACACTGGAGAGGAGCGTCATTTGGCCCCATGTTCCTGGTTTAACCCTGAGGCCAGAGGATAAGACCTCTCGCCAGGCCCTGCTGAGGCCAGGCCTGAGTCCAGGCCAGTGGCTTGGGGACACCTCAAGGCCCTGTACCTTAGGGGCTTCTGCCAGTGCAGGTCATGGCAGACTACAGGGGACCAATAAAGGAATTCCAGGGCTTGTGACATTGGGTGCGTCATGGGTGCTGGGCAGGTGGAGGCCTCAGCAGGTTGGCCAGGTGGCTTTTGGCGGAGCCAGGTGATTACAAGGAAACGTGTCCTCTGTGGGCAGGGCTGCTCGCCTCAGCCAGGGGACAGGCAGCCTCCATTTCACCAACACAGCCGGGGAAGTCTCCTGTCCGCCAAGGAGGATGCTATTAATAGTGTCATTTTCTCGGTGTTTTGTTTATTCCCCTGGAATGGCTTGATGGATGTGAATAATTATCAGACTATAAAAGCCAGCAAATGTGCTACTTTCTATCGCTCTAAATCATCAAACAAATAAAGTGTGAAACAGCATTTTTGAATATAATTTTCCCCTCTAATGGCTTAGAATTATTATCAAGAACAATGAAAATAAATAAGCAAATGCCTTGTGAGTTAAAAATTAAATGAGTGTGTCAGGAAGAGGAACACAGAGCGTCTTGGAGAGCAGGGACCTGCTCGGGGGCCATTAGTTATGAGGACGTGCGACAGGGCCTCACAGGGCCAATCAGCTCTCAGCGTGGACTCCCACCATCCTCTGTATCCACCAGGAGTAGGCGCTTGGAGCCATCTGCCTGGATGGGTGCTGTGATGCCCCAAGAGAGGGCTACACTCGGGTACATGCACCACAGTACCTGTCACCCAGCTGACCCCCAGCAGTCCCAGGATCCTGTGTGTCACTGCCCTCGGACAGCCATACAAAAACCTAAAGCGAGGGTGGTTGGCCTCTGCCCCTCCTCTCCTGGGCCATGGACAGGCAATGCCAGAGGGGCTGCTGCCTCTCAGACCAGCAAGAAAATCCGTGGTCACGGAGAAATCCTCAGGACCAGCGATGTGAAACTCCAGTGGACGCGCTCTCACCCAGCCCACAGCCCGGTGGATGGTCTGGCCACTGGCCCCTCATTTCCTCGCACCTGCCAGCCACTCTGGGCTGCAGGGCTATCACAGGTGGACTGGCTTCCCTTCAAAGAGAGAGGCATTTACATGGTAATGAGGTAATTCCCAGCACCCTATCCTGCCCTGCAAGGATAATGAGACTTGATGGGGGGCCAGGCTCTCAAATCAAAGCTCTAAATCCCCAAAGATCCTTCCTGGGGAGGCCCCCCAGTCTCTGTGGGGCTCCTGCCTGGGACCGCCCTGCTCAGAATCAGGAGTTACAACCCCATAACACTGACTTTCTTTTTCCCCCCAAGACTCTTTCCACTCAGCCAGTGACAACAGTACCTGGAATTTCTTCATCGCTGAGCGTGACAGCTTCCACTGGCACATGGCTTCCTGCAATTAGGCCCCGGTGATAAGAAGGCTCATCTCCCACCCTCCTCTCTGCTGAGAAACTCATGCCAAGAGCAGGGGTCCAGCCAGGAGTCCTTTGGAAATGTCAGTTCAGCCTGACGCGTGCCGAAAGGTAAGAAAGTTAATTTCACAGCGTCTGCACAAGGCCTGGGCAGACAGGCCTGGCGTCGTTTAACATGCTGTAATTATGGAAACAGAAGCAAGAAGGCAGAGACCACTGGAAGTATCGAGACCACGTGTCAACTTGGAGGCCACCTGACACAAGCAAGCCACCTACACGCACAGGCCCAGGAGGCTGAGGCAGCTCCAAATGCCATCGGCTCTGCCGGGGCCCTGCATGCTGGGCAGACATTAAAGCCATTATCACTGCAGTCCCCAAACCCAAAGCCCCTGTGTGGCCACAGCCTGTGACCTCTCTCACCATGAGTTGGTGGGACACTGCCCCAAGGCCTGGACAGGCCCAGAAGAAAGACCAAATCACAGAACAGGCTTCCCCAATAGTCCCCAGCAACAGAAGAGCCATTTCTGAGATGGTTAGACTGAGCTGGGCCTCACTACTCCACTTGTCTACACTGTGGAGTGGATGTGCCCAGAGACACAATCACAAGCAGTCACCCCTGATGTGATGGCCACCGAGACAAACCCTGTCCCAGCCCTGAGGATCAGGAGTGGTGAGCCATGGTACCCAACCCCGTGCTTGGCTGTGTCACAAATGCAGTTGGCTCTTCAGCATCTTCTGTGCCTTAGACCAAAGCATCCACCAGGTTAATACAAGTCCCATCAGACAAATCAGAAACCCTGAAAAGACAAAGTCATAGAGGCTGGAAATGGCACCAGGCCCTGATGGTTTTACTGAGTCCTAGTAAACCTTCACACTAAGAGCCAGTGCCCACTTATACTACCGAGCAGACGGGAGCATCAGATGTTAGTGAACTTATTTTATGAATCTGGCATATTTTTTAATGAATGAATGAGTGAGAAACCCTGTCACAAACACAGGATAAAGATACACAGGAAAATAATAGGCCAGTCTCACACCACAAAAGTCCTAAATAAAATATCAGCAAATCAGACACAAAAATGTTTATTACAAGACCAAGTGTTTATCCCCAAGGTTGCAAATAAAAGTCTATATAAAATTTCAAACCATTCAGTATAAAATTTCTTAGCCAACTAGGACTAGGAGGAACCTTCCTACGGTCACACCTCATAGTGAGGCAGAACGCATTCTGCAAAGTTGGGAGCAAGGCAAGCTGCCCGTTACTGCAGCCACTCAACACCACCTACTGAAGACACTAGCCAAGGTCATAAGTCAAGAGAAAGAGAAAGGGGAGTAACAATTAGAAGGAAAGAGACAAGCTTTTTTCTTTTAAGTAACACAACCTCCTACTTGGAAAACTAAGAGAACAAGCGGATGAACTACAAGACAAAACAGTCCAGCAAGGGCACAGAATTTAAAAAATCAGCATATGCACCAGAAACATCCACAGCAGACTATGAAACCTACTGAGGTCGCTCCTGCCCCTTGCCTGGGGTCGAAAGCAGAAATTCCTCACCACAAACAAGGTTAAACATAAACCCCAGTGAGTGCTTGCCGCTGACAGAATCAGAATCTGACCCAGGAGAGCCTACAAGGATGATGCTGATAGGTGACAACTGCTTGGTGCCTCTGTACAGAGCAGGAAAGGGCAAGAAACTCACCTGGGATCAAGTCCTTCAGTAAACAAGGTAGGGGTGCCAACTGATTGTGACAACAGCACTGACTGCAGTTGTGGTGGGGTCATTACGCTGGGTATGAGCAGGGTGGCCTTGTCATGATGGTAGAAATATGGAAGAAGCACTGCTAACAGTACCCTGGACAGCAGAGGTAAGCAGGACAAGTGGGTCGTCTAGCAAAATAAAAAATGTCAGAAAAAGCGCCTGGCAGAGGCTTGCCCTTGAAACACGAGGGAGCAGGTCCAAAGGCCTGGATGGATAGCGGCCCTGGAACCACCAAGACACCCTGGGTCTACCCGCCCCACTGGGAGGGAAGGAAGCGTTGTCCCCAACCCAGTGAGCCTGGAAGGGAGACTCCAGAGGACCTGGCCCAAGGGAAGAAAGGGGAGGCTAAGGCCCTTTCCTAAACACTCAGGGGCGAAACAGAAGTATGTCTCCAGGCCGCTGAACAGTTGGTGCACACATGGAAACTACAATCTGGCGGGGGGAGGGGGCGCTCCTGTACATCCCTACTTGGTCACCGCTACACAAAGGAGCATGGCCTGGGCTGCACAGCTCCCTCACTAAGAGTGTGACTGAAATGGTCTGACAGCAGAGGGATAGCGGCCCAGTTTATCTGGAAATCCCATCTTAATTCCCGAGGAGCCCTGTTAAACGGGGAGGCAGCCTCCCTCATTTGTCCCCACCCCAGAACAGATATGAACACTTGCTGGGAAGATAGGATCAGCCCAGGACCAGGGTGCCTTGTTGCCAGGAAAGGACCTTATTGAGCCACGGCAGTTTTATCTTTAATGGATCGTTTTCTGAGACAACAGAGAATGAAATTTTGTATCTCACACCAGCAGTGTCAATGATTTGAAATAATGACATTTTTATTGAAACCTACACACGAGATAAACAGAGTCCTGGGAGCATCTGCTCAGAGAAAATGGGATGCCTCAGACGGAGACGACCGCCAGTAGGAATGCAAAAATGAACTGGCCTGCTGGCAGGAGACAAAGGTGCACTGAGCCAGGGTGGGGGCCGGGAGTGTGTGTATGTGTGTGTGTGGGGGGCGGGGGGCTGTCAGCACCTGGGCACCAGGGCTGTGCCCAGCCTGCCCCCATCTCTACTGGGTCCCAGCTGTTTGCAGCACCTCCCCGTGGGGATCTGGGGTAGGTCAGCATCCTAGAGGTCCCGCAGCTACAGGGCCCAGCTTCAGGGGAGCAGGAGTTGGCTGCACACACTGCCAGCCCACTTTAATTAAAGGAGCAGACTTTACAAAGTGAGTGGTGTTGAGCCTGCAATTAATCGCTGAATTGGAGACATCTGATTCCCAGCCCCAGTTTATTATAGGCAGGTGAATCATTTTTGGTATGTGACAGGACCAAGGATGCCAACTGGGCTTGTTTTTGATGCTGTTTTTAAAGCTGGGGGGGTGGGGGGGGGTCTTTCTCAGGTGAGGTTTTGAAAGGCAGGCACAGGCGACTGAGCATCCGGTAAGAGTAGGAAGAAAGGGCCTATGCTGCCAGCGTGGGGGAGACCAATTCAAGGGACACGAGGCTGGTGAGAACTTGGTGCCATTTACAAAGACCTCAGTCTCCTCTCATAGAACCAGTCTGAATTTCTGCTCGTAAAACAACCAGGGGGCCGCTTCCCAGTGTGCCCAGAGCCCTGTGGTAGCTAGTGACACTGGCTGCTCCCACCACCAAGTTCCTCCTCCAGTAGCGTGTGTGCCTTAGCAGAGGACATGCTTGATTTATTCCTGTTGAAACATGTAAGACGGTCTGAACAGAAAAGAGCGAGGACGATCTATTGAGAGGACAGGAGTGTCTGAAGGGATAGGGGCTGCTGACTCAAGAGAGAAAGATCTTGGCTCCCATTTGACCAGAGTGGAGAGGAATTAGACAGACCACTGTCAGCCGCCCCTGAGTCTTCAACACAAGCCCGAAATGTGGGAATGAGCTGGTGCAGGCCTGAGAGGGTGGCTGAAATCCCCGTCTCTGCAGGTTGAGAACAGTCAAGACACCTTCTATGTGGGAGACCCCAGATCTATTAAAATGACTTCCCATATCATTGGTATTTGCATTCACTGTCACACAGACTCACAAGGCCTACTGAACCTTGTGTGGACACACATTGGCAGCCGAGGCCCCTGGCAACTGGAAGGACCAGAGATGACCCTGGGTATCTTTGACCTACCCTCTAAACTAGGGGACTAGCTTTTTAGAATGGTAGGCATGAGGATTACACAAACTTTACAAACAGGCCCTGTGACCATCAGGGGTTCCAGCTTCCATGTATAAGACCATCTGGGTCTCAGCCTCCTGCCCAGGAGATGAAAGCCACAGGGCACTTAGAGTCACTCCCGAGCCGCTCTGGACCCTGGCACTTTGGAGAGGGTTAAGCTTACACACAAGTTACATTGGCTCAGTTCTATTCAGCTCGCAATCAGGAGGGAGAGAGCAGACAGATCAAGCCTCACAGGAAGCTGCTGAACAAGGGCCATTAGCGTGTCTCGTCTTGGCGACACGGCCACCTCTGGTCCCATCCTGCACCTGCCCCACAGCATCCCAAGGCCACAAGGGCTCCCATCTGCTGCTGATGGGCTAACATGAGAGGAGCACATTCACCGCCAGATTTGTGAGCAAAGCTAAGCAGACTCCCCCTACTCACAGACTCCCAGGAATCTCCCTTCTGGGGAGCTGAAATCTGTTGGCAGCAACCTCGCCATGGAAACCAGACCCTGAAAAGAGAACCCAAATCGCTCATGGCTCGGCTAGAATGACAAGTGTGAGGGTAAGCAACTCTGGGCCAGGATGCCCCTCTCTGCAACAGAAAGCCCCTTGCCACCACCCCTGCAGCAGCCACAGACCCCTCCCCCCTTCCCCAGTTTGAATCAACTCCTAATCTAAACACTGCCTGTGGGAGGATCTCCAGATTGACATTTCAAACCGAAGAGCCAACAGTTTCTAGAGTGGTGGGCAGGGAAAGGCTTCGGGCTTCTCGTCTGGTGCCATCCCAGAACCCGGAACGTGGGAACCAGGAGGGCTTTCTTGGCTCCAACTGCCCTAAAGCAAAAACCCTGCAGCCTCACAATAATGCAGGGCATCGCTGGGCCAACTCTAAAGCACCTACTTTGAACAAAAGACTCTAAAATGAAGGGCCATCTGCTCCTGCCAAAGCAAGCCAGCGGGTCCACGCGACAGCCAGTGATGCCTGCGGCCATGAGTGGCAGGCAGGCAGGAGATGATCATAACTGCATAGAGGGCTGGCGACCAGGCAGCAGGGCTAACCCACCCTGCCCGCCCCCACCCAGGCCCTGGAGCCTCCCTCCCATGCTAACTCACCCTCCTGGCCAGAGGAAGCTTCCTGGAATGCCTCAGTGCAGTAGCTTTCTAACCCAGGAAACTTCTAGACTTCAGCTCCTGATCTAGCCGCCCACCCTCCAGCTGGGCCCCTCCTTGGGCTGCCCCGGTCCCTCTCCTTCCACAGACTTCCTCATCCCTGCAGCTTCCCTGTCTCCATCTCAGGGGCTCCCAGGCTGCCAAGAATGCCAGGCTTGCCCTGCTGCAGGGACGGGAAGGAGAGGTACAGCCACTCTGTAAGCTCCTTTCCCGACAGATGGCATCTGTCCCCGTGTGAGTCCAGGGCTTGAGCAGGCCCGTCTCCTCTACAACCTGACAACCACCTTCATTCAGCACCCACCCCTTTCCCTTCTCCTCCTGGACACGTGGTCAGACTATGTTTCCCAGCCTCCCATACTAAAGTGTGGCCATGTAACTGGACAACGGCCAATGAGATGTGGGCAGAAGCCATGGATGCTGCCTCCCAGGCCTGTCTATCAAAGGTCCCTGAACATTCCCTCTCTCTTCCCCCACCAGGACACTTATGCCCAGGGTAACCTGGAAGCTCTTTGTGGAAAGTGGCAGGGCCTCTGTCAGCCTGGGGCCCCACATTCCTGCATCATCCCCTCCATCTCCCACAAGAACCTACCAGTTTCTATTTCAGCTAGTGGAGTTAGAGTCAGTGATTGTTTTAGGGGCCCTGTAAGAAAAGGGTCCTTCTCTCCTGAACTTGACCTTCAAATTTGGACCAACTTTGCCAGCTGGAATATACCCTATCTCCAAAGCTGAGCAACTACCTGGCCAGAAACTGCCACCCCTCCTGATTCAAAGAATGATACTTTGAGGAGCAGAGCAGTGGTTAGGAATGCGGGCTGGGCCAATGGCCTAGTTTAAGTCGCAGTCCCACCACTTCCAAGCCAGTGTCTACGCCTCATCTGTGATGGAGGATGGCAGGGGCTGCAGACAAGTACAAGAAGTCACTCCAAGCACCGCCTAGCACATAGGAAGCATCACAAGAAGCACTAGTATGTTATTTCTCATCTCATCGTCATGCCTACTAATGGACTTCTTACACAGTGGCAGGTAAAAGATGACTCGCTGTTTGCAACAGCCGCAAACTGAAAACAACTCAAATGTCCATCAACAGTGAACAAATAAACAGATGGAGGAACACTCATATAATGGAAAATTCTACAGCCATGAAAATGAATAAATTATCGCCACATGTAACAGGAACAAACGCAAGATACAAATGAGTCCATTTATGGAGTTCAAATCTGGCCAACACTCAATTGCCCAGGGACACAGACACAAGCAGAAAAATGACACAGAGAAGCGCCATCAAAGGCAGGAGGGTGGTCGTCAGTTCTGGATGGGGAGGGAGCCTCTCAGGGAGGGGCACCAGTGCATGGTAGGAAGAAGGTGCTTTTCCTGACATCATGAAGGTTAACAAGGGGTTGGCTGTAGAGCCATTTGGTTAACTGGACATAAATATATATATTTTTTGTACATACATATTTTGTATACTTTTTGTACTATGTTATGTTTCATGATTTAAAAAAAAAAAAAAAAAGGTTGGAGGTAGGGGGGTAAGAGATCAACTAAAGGACTTGTATGCATGCATATAAGCATAACCAATGGACATAAGACACTGGGTGATAGGGGAGGCTAGGGGACTGTCTAGGGCGGGGGGATAAAATGGATACATATGTAATACCCTTTGTAATACTTTAAGCAATAAAAAAAATAAAAAAAATTAAAAAATAAATAAATAAATAAAAAAAAAAAAAAAAAAAAGGTTATAGCCCTAGCTGGTTTGGCTCAGTGGAGAGAGCATCGGCCTGCGGACTGAAGGGTCCTGGGTTCGATTCCCGTCTGAGCACATACCCAGGTTGTGGGCTCACTCCCCAGTGGGGGGCATGCAGGAGGCAGCCGATCATTCAATGATTCTCTTTTATCGTTTATGTTTCTAGCTCTTTCCCTCTCCCTTTCTCTCTGAAATCAATAAAAATATATATATATATTTTTAAAGTTATAGCCCTGGCTGGTTGCTTAATGGTTAGAGTGTCAGCCTGAGGTCCAAAGGGTCATGGGTTTGATTCTTGGCCAAGGGCATGTACCTTGGGTGCAGGTTCCCCAGCCCCAATAGGGGCGCATGTGGGAAGCAACCAGTCGATGTGTCTCTCACATCAATGTTTCTCTCTCTCTCTCTGTCTCTCTGTCTCTCTCTCTCTGTCTCTCTCTCTCTCTCCCCTTCCTCCCTCCCTTCCACTCTCTCTAGAAATCAATGGAAAAAATATCCTTGGGTGAGGATTAAAAAATAAAGTAATAATAAAGGGAACACACTATGGCAAGCACAGTTCTCAGATGTCTCCAATACTTCTGGCCCCTAGGGCTCACACATCTGTTCTCAGTTATTGAAACATTCCTCCCAGTGTTTCCATGAGGGTGTATTGCTGTTAAAATTAAGGTCCCAAATCAGTAAATCTTAAAATTGGAGAGATTACCCTGGTGGGCTGTATCTCTGAAGAGGAGTGGGGCCCTTCCTCAAGTCAGAGGTGCCAAGTGTGAGGGAACCCCCCAAGACTTCCCTGGAGATGTAGGGGGACACCTAAGAGGAGCTTCTAGGTGCAGACAGCACCCAAGGCTGACAGCCAGTGATAACACAAGGACCTCACTCTGCCAACAACCTGAATAAGCCTAGAAGTAGACCTTTCCCAGAGTTCCCAGAAAAGGACCCGCCGACACCTCAACTTTAGCCTCTGAGCCCCTGAACTGAGGACCCGGCTGGCCTGTGCCTTGGTTCTGACCTACAGAAGTGTGAACTAACCAATGCAAGCCAGAACTCTGGGCGGATGTATTATGAAGCAACAGAAATACTGAAACTACCCCAACTTGAGAAAAGGAGAAAGGAAAGAGTTGAAAAACATCTGACAGAAGTATGCCAGAAGGCCCATATCTGTCCCATCTGGGTATTAAGCACAGGGCTGTTCTGCTAATTATTCTCTTCCTAATTCTGATATTGGAAGATTTGGGATTTTTTTAAAAAAACCACACACACTTCAAAGAGGGCAGCATGGCAAGGGGAGAGAGTAACTGACACACTCAGCCAGGTCAACATCAACTATGACAACTCATGGTGACACGTGACCCTGGGTATGAGGGGATGGGAGGGCCCTTCACTGTAGGGCCTTCCTCCAAGAGCCCAGAACCTGGTATAACCATGAGAAAAACCAGACAAACCCTAATTCAGGGACTTTCCACAAAATCCCTTTTCAAAACTGTCAAGGTCACCAAAAATAAAGTCTGATCAACTGTCACAGCCCAGAGGTGCCTATGGAGATGTGACAACTCAATGTCACTTGGGATCCTGGACTGGGTCCTGGGACAGAGAAAGAACAGTAGGGAAAACGGAGGACATCTGAATACAGTATGGATTGTAGTTAGCAGGAGTGTATCAGTGTGAGTTCATTAACTGTGACAAATGTACCAGGCTAATAAAAGATAATAAGGAAGCCAGGTGTGAGGCACATGGGAAATCTCTGTACTATCATTCTCAGCTTTTCCATAAATTTAAAACAGTTCCAAAAAAATAAAGTCTTTAAAAAAAAGAGAGAGTACACTACCAAAACAGTGACAAATAGACAAACTTATAACAAATGACTAAGGAACAAGAAACAACTTCATAGTTTTTACATTGGGAACTCCTGGCCCCAGTCCATGCTGGGACCTTCCACCCCTGCAAAAAAGCCCATTTCCTAATTCCATTGGCTGCAGGGACACCCAGCTGTCTGGGCTCACAGTACAGCAATAGCTGGTCAGAAATATGAGACCCCCCACCTCAGTCTTGCTGGCTCTGGATGAGAGCACATGGTGAGATTTTTCCTTAGCAGAAGGCTGACCTTCCTCTGCTTAACTTGATGCTAAAATCACTTTGCATTCCCTGAACAAACACCAACTGTGTCTGTCCCTGCCAGTGTGCAGCAACACGCGAGGAACCAGCCCATGGAGACAGATGGCACTGAAGTGTGGGAGCCCCTGGGTGAGTGCCCCTAAACACACTGGGTTTCCTGGGTGCCCTGCTCTGCCTGAGAAGCACAGGCACGTGTTCTCACGTGACCCACCGCTAGGCTCAGCCAGGCTGCTAAGAATTTAGTGCGGGGAAGGTTGGTGAGAGAAACCAGTCATGCGAATGGAAGGATCTGTGATTAAAACCGCGTGGTGCCATGCTGTACAAAATGCTTTGAAACTGGCAAAAGCGAGGCTGAGGGATGGCTAGGAGGGCTGGGAGGGTTTCTGGGCCGCGGTGACACAGCCATCCTTCCCCTAAGCACCTGCATGCACAGACACTCCTGGCCATGGTGTTAAACCGCTCATGCTAGCGCTGCGCCACCGATGTGATCCCAAGCGCCAGAGTGCACGACTGCAACACCCCCGCAACTACATCCAGGAAAGTGGCGCTGGTGTCCCTGACACACACGCAGGAGTCCTGGAAGGAGGCAGTGGGCAAGTGGGTTAGGCACAAATGGAATAAAGCACACCCAGCTCTGGTACCGTGGCCACGGTCATGGTCAAAAGAGGAGACTGGAAAGGCTCCTCCCCTCTCCACGATCCCCTGGATGAGCCCAGCAACCCACAGCTCCCCAAACACGCTTACATCTGCTCTCAAGAGGAGGTTTCTGCTCTAAGATACTCTTTGTTGCTGTATTTCTGTCACCTTAGCTCAGGACCTAGGTTTTCCCACCAAGTTACAAGGTACAAATCAAGTCACCTGCTGACATCTTGGTAGGTCTTATCCATCTGACCTCCCCAGGCACCACAGCCACACCAACTCTGTGCTCAGATACCAAGTGGGAGTTCGGCCGGGTGAGTGAGGGGACAAGGGGGGAACGTCTATCTGCTCTCGCATCTTGTACCAGTGAGGTGACAGGGTGTGGTGTTGGGAAGCTAAGTTATTGAAACCAATCTGTGAAGCTGTCAGGCTCCTACCAACCTTGGCACAGAGCCTTCCCTACCACCATGGGGCCTTTCGGGATCTTGCCAAAGCAAGGTGGCTAGGAGGAGTTACCCTTGAAGCTGGAGAAGGGGGTGTGCCTGAGTCAGGGAATGGGGCCCCCTGGTGACTGCTGCCCTGGAGTCTCAGAAGCCATGAAGTTGCACATGGCCAACCAGGCCTCCTCTAGACACCAGTGCTCTCCACCAAGGGCCTTCGGGGCTGCTGCCTGGTCATCTTCCCATGGCTCCAACACGCACCTCAGTCTGGCTCCCTGACAACAAAGCAGAGGCCCTCCCAGGGCCTGGACCAGGCACTGTGGTCCTCCAGCGCCACCTACAGCCAAGCCTGGGGAGTTGGCTTTGGACAGCAAGGCAGAAAGGAGGCAGGAGGAAGGGAGGAGAAGGCAAGAAGGGAAGGAGGGAGGGATTATTCAATGCTGCAGGAGGTGCAGCTGGGAAAAGGATTGATGCTGCCTCAGGTGGACCTGCAGAGAGGTCCCCAGGGGCCAGGTCTAGGGGCAAGAGAGCAGCCCAGCAGCACCCCTGCCCCCAAAAGAACCTTGCTCTGCCTGGGCAACACACCCATCAGTGCCCAGGCTGCAGTCAGAGAGCAGGTCACATGGGAGTCAGCCAGTGTGTGCATACTTCCTCCTTGTGCCCCATGGCAGGGAGTACATGTCCTCGAATGCATAAATGCATACACACGCAGGCATGCACACATAGCACATGTGCACACACCACCTCAATGCACACAGGACAGCTATGCACACAAAGGTGCATTTCACACATGCATGCAATGCACATGTACATACATGCACAGGTGTATGTACACAGATGCACATACATGCACGTGCACACGCACACCTCCAGAGTACCGAGCACAGGCAGAGATGGCTGTGCCTGCTGGGAATTTTTGGCAGCAAAGGCTTCCCAATCCCTCTCCTATGAAATTCCCCTGAGCAAAATGCTAAAGAAAAACTCTAGGTATAGCTGAATCAAAGGGAAAATTTCTCCAATCCACTGGGAGCCTCAATCAGGCTTCTGAAAGGTCAGCGAAGGGGCAGAGCTCTCAGACAATCCCCCAGACTCCCAGGCTCTCACCAGCATTCCTTCCACTAACCCTGCACAGAAGAATCCATTCAGCGCACCTCAGGGCCATCCAGAGCTAGTGAGGGCTCCATGCCCCTCATGGGAGTGCAATCAGACTCTCTCCCGTGTCCCCTGTCTCTACCCCCTACCCTCACAGGGACACTGATACCAGAGACTTGGAAGACTGCATCCCAGATAAATCAAAGTGGGAAGGATGGAGGGGCTGGGGAAGCCAGAGACAGAACTCATGGGATGCTGCAGAGTCTGGGGCCTGAAGGCCAAGGTCACAGCCCTGAGGGCCAATCCCCAGAGGCAGGAGAGCATCCTCATCCTCCACCAGGCACACCCCCTTCCAGAGGGATATAGGCATCTCCACCTCCTCCAAGTACAAGCAGAACCAGAGGGAGTTTAGGGGGACAAAGAGGGATGGGGGCCGGGGGGGTTGTACATGACCCTGCTAGACTGTGTTGATGTTCCCTCAGGTAAAGCACATCTGCTCTGGCCTCAGTCACCCAGGAGGGGCTTTCCCCCACTCACAGCATTTAAAACATGGAAAGGCCCTAGCTGGCTTGGCCCAGTGGATAGGGCATCGGCCTGCGGACTGAAGGGTCCCAGGTTCGGTTCAGGCCAAGGGCACATGCCTGGGTTGCGGGCTCAATCCCCAGTGTGGGGCGTGCAGGAGGCAGCCAATCAATGATTCTCTCTCATCATTGGTGTTTCTATCTCTCTCTCCTTCTCCCTTCCTCTCTGAAATCAATAAAGAAATATATTTTAAAACATGGAAAGGAAAACCACAACTGTACAGCTCTGACTGCATCCCAGCCGTCACAGTCCAGCAGCCCATGAGAGGCCCTGGTGCCCCAAGTGAGGCTCTCGGCCGCCCAGAGCACCGGGCTCCTGCAGCTCATCTGCCTTGCCCAGCACGGTAGAAGCCGCCATCTCTGCTCTTCGCAGCGGTCCTTGGCTCCTGCAACTGAGCCCCCCGCCCTAGCCGGCCTCACCCTCGAAGGCTGTCATCTCCCAAGCCTGCCCTGCCGAAGCCGTAGCCAGCCATTGCCCGGTATGCAGGCACACAGGACGCACCACAAGGCACCTTCCCCACCCTGGGAAGCAGGGCCAGGGGGACTGACTCCCTACATTAGCAGTAATGTGTGCCAGGCTACCCTGCACAGGGTGGCAGGCACTCTGCTCTCCTCTTCAGGGTGCACAGCACACTCCAGATGGTCCCGAAGTGCCCAGGAAGACAAGGGCTGACCAGAGCCCAGTGCTCTCCAATTCCCAGCCCAGATCTCTTTCCTGGGGACACTTGGAAGCAGCAGGGAGGACAGAAGGTGGCAGGTGCTGCATGTGGCAATACTGCTAGAAACACTGTTATTGCTGCATCTGAGAAACAGTGTGAAACAACACGAGGTGGGTGTATCACACACGGAGCTGAAGTTTCCAATGATGGGCTTGGTAGCTGTCCTGGCCTGAGACCCACAGGGGCCAAACCAGGTGGCAGATGGCCCAGGGGCAGCCCTCAGGCAGAGTGGTCCTGGGACAGGCTGTGGGGATATCATCTCTGGCTAAACCACCACCACCCATGGGCTTCACAGAACGAGTCTGGTCCAGGACAGCAGGTTCTATAGGGCACAATCTCTGGACACTAAGCCCTGGGCTGCCCACCCCCTAGGCACTGTCCGGCAGGGCCAGCCCTGCCTCCTCCTGAGACCCATGCCTACCCACCCTCCTGGCCTCAACAATGGACAGGGCAGCAGGGCGGCAGGAAGGTCAAGCAGTGGCAAGAATGGTCCTCGTGTGAGTATAAGTACCGGTCTATTTTCAATCCCCATCTCAAAAGGAATTCTGAAGCACTCAAATGCTTCAGATATTCTTAGCCTTGCTGCCTGAGAGCACCACGTACTGCCAGCCTTTCAAAGCAAATTTCATGCTTTTATCGACACCAGGCTGTTCACGTCACTTTGACACACAAATCACACTACCGAGTAGCAACACACCAGAAAGGCTTCATAAAACGCAATAAACCTGAGGACGTCGACACTTTAAAAAAAGTGCTACGGAAATAATCTGAAATGGTTGCAATTAAGCTACTGTAGACGCAAGCAGAGCAGTACATATATTAGGGAGACAGACGTGTGAGTACAATCTGCCAGAGAATGTCTCCTCTCTGGGGAGGGGTGGGAGCAAGGCATCATCCTCCCAGGGAGTTGCCAAGTGGCTCCCTGAGCCCCCAGCCCAGGGGCAAGAGAGCACCTCACCTGGCCCCCCAGGCTAGTGTCCATGTTGGCCCCGTGACAGAGCAAGACCAGGAGGGCCGGCTCCCACAGGATGGCACTGGCTCCACACGATGGAAACCTCAGCGCACTGGGGCTCCGAGAGGCGGAGGGGTTACTGTGGTCCAAGTACCCAGGTCTCCTGATAGTTACCAAGCCCCTCTCTATGCCAGGCCCCTGCTGGGAGCTGGGTACAAAAGGAAGACCGAGGGCCCTGCCCTACCGGGTCCATGGTCTGGTGGGGAGACACTGATGCCAACATCCCCACCCTGATCCTGAGGAGCGAGAGCTGGAAGGGCACCCAGTACGATGACCAGGCTGAGCTGACCAGGCATGGAGCAGGGAGCTGGGACCCTACATGGCCACACTTTGAGAAGTCCCTTCCCACTGGCCACACTCGATCAGTGTGAGAGACCCCCAAGTGCAATCCCACCCCCCTTCTGGACCAGAAACCAAGACCACGGTCAAAGTGCCTTCTGGAACATTCTTTCTGTCAGAGACGCGCTGCTATGTCCAATGCCAGCCCTGCTGATGGCTTCCCCATTGCTCTCGGGAATCGGGTTGTGGAGAAGGGTGTAGGTGAGGTGATGGGTAGACACAAGGGCCACCCCACGCAAACAAGGGGTACAGCATGCAAAGCAGGGGCTGTCCCCAGGAGCTGCAGCCAGAGAGCACCGAGTGCTGGTGACAGGGGAAAGATGCAGAGCCAGGTGTCTGTCCTGCTGCATCCCCCAGGAAGGGGGCTGCTGTGCCCTCACATTCCCGGGGTCCCCTCTCATGGACAGCTCTCGCGGACTTTCTATTGCGTTTTCTCACACTTCACCTCCCTCAAAGCCAGTCCCACCACCTTCCCTCTACCATCCATCCCAGCCTCTTTTCTGTGGCCCCCACCCTCTCACTACCAGCCAGCCTCCTTGCCAGGCTCCCTACACCACTTCTTGCACCAACCTCCCTGAGACCAGCAGCTTTCCTCGGCATCCTCACTGCTTGCTGCAGAGCCTCGTGACCCCAGAACACACTTTTGCCCCAGGGTCACATCTATGAGAGCTTAGCCACCACGTGCTGGCACTCAGCACTGGCTTGCTTCTTCCCCTCTCTCTCTAAGGAAAAGGTGGGTTTTCTTCCCTTAAGGTCCCTCTGCCAGCCAGATGCCCTTAAAATCGGAGCATGCTCGCAGAGCTGAGCAGATCAGAGGCAGTGTTCCTACCGCCCATCCCCCTGCCCCCTCCTTGCTCTCCTCCTACTGTGGCTCCCAAGGGGCCCTGGGATGATCATTGCCCAGTGGGTTCTAAAAAGATGGAGTCTAAAAAGGATAAAAAGAACCTAGGAAATTTCCACCTCCGTGCTGGGAGATAACGGTCCATGGGGAAGGGCAGGGGCGCCATCTAGTGGCCCTGATGGGAGCTGCACCCAACCGAACTGGGACAGGGAGGACAGAGGAGTCACTCAGATACATGGCCAAGTCACTGGCCAACACCATGAAGTATCATCCAGGCCAGTGGTCAGCAAACTGCGGCTCGGCAAACCATGGCTCATAAGGCACATGCGGCTCTTTGGCCCCTTGAGTGTGGCTCTGCTCTTTATTCATTTATCAATTGAATACCAAAGAGCCCCATGTGGCTCGCGAGCCGCGGTTTGCCGACCACGGATCCAGGCCATCGAGCAGGCCCAGCACACACACACACCACACTCACATACATATACATACACAAAAACACTTCAACTATAGAAACACACACATATACATAAACACACATACACATATACTCACACATACATATACATATATTCACATACATACAAGCACACATATACACACTCAGACACTCAGGCGTACACACAAACATGCAACACAGCCTGTGGATCTGCACAGGGAGTCAGAGGGCTGTTCGTGGGCACTCAGCCTGCACGGCCCACGGAGAGCATGCTGACTGCTAAGAGGAGGCAGGCAGAGCCCCCAGGTGAGGGGCAGGTCCACTCACACCACAAGCTGCACTCCCAGGCCCCGCCCTCCTGCCTGCAGGTGTGAACTTGGGGCAGAGCGTGGCCCCCTCTCCTCCAGGCCTAAGCTGGGGCCTCTGTGGAGTCACAGCCTAGCCTTGCCATGGAGAGAGGAGGGGACAGGGTGGCTACACGGCCACTGGGACCTCCTGGACAGCAATGGGACAGTGCCACTGACCAGGAAGCATTTCTGCCCGAGTGCTCCGAATCACGCTGGTGGGTGTGAGATTCAGGTCTTATGAAAAAGGCATCACCAACTCACCAATCTCTTCCAAATTCACCCCTGAAAGGTAAATACCACTCAGCCTGGAGGCTTTGATGACCAAGGGCTAATGCAAAGCCACGCACACCACCCAAGGAGAGAAGTGGGCTGAAAACAAGCCCTGGAACGGTAACAGGCTCTCCCACACACGCAGAGTAGCACAGTTCAAAGGCCAGAGGCCCAGGGCTGGCAGGATAATGGCCCCAAAGACATCCCAGTCCTGGGCCTGGGACCTGTGGACATGGCACCTCATATGGCAAAAGGCACTTTTCAGATAGATTAAGGACCCTGGATACCCCTGGGGGCATGGGGAGGAGGGACCAGGGTCATCACAGGGTCCTTATAAGAGGGAGGCAGGAGGGTCAGAGTCAGAGGTGGAAGAGGCTGCGCTATTGGCTGTGAAGATGGAAGAAAGGGCCACAAACCAGGAATACGGCTCCTCTAGAAGCTGGAAAGGCCGGGTTTTCCCATAGAGCCTCCAAAAGAAAAAGCCCAGCCCACACCTGTGAGACTCCTGACAGAACATGACAGAATAAATGTGTGTGTGCTAGGCTTGTGGTGATTTGTCACAGTAGCCCTGGGACACTCCTACAAATGCCCCCACCATGTCCGTGTCCAATGCTTCTCTATCTTGCTCTGTCTGAGAGGAAACGGCTTTGTTCACATGAGAGGTGAAGAGAGCATGGTCATACAGCCAAAGGAAGAAGAGGGAGGCCTGGTTTCCCACCCAAAATCTCCTGCTGGCTCCTGAGTCCTCTGCTCAGAACTCCTGATCCTGCCCCTCTCAGCAAAGGGCTCCAGGAGGTCCAAGCAACTTAAAGGAGTTGAGGTGCCTATGGGTAGAGGCTCAGTCAAGGTAAGGGGTGCCTTGGCCAGGGTCTGCTGCCTGTGTCCCCAGCTGCGCTGTGTCCCCCTGCCCCCGCCCCCACTGCCCCGAGCTGTCTTGTTTGAGGTATGGAGTGCCACAGTCTGCTCCCGGGCCTCCCCTGCCATCCCTCTGAGCTTCGCTGATCACTGTGACAACAGGCAGGGAGATGCAAAGCCCCAGCTAAGGAGTCTCCGCTGGAAACAGCCGTGAACAAACAGAAGGCAGCTGCCTCCGGGCCTGCCAGCAGAAGCTGGATGTGAGGTAAGTGTTAGCTCAGAGATTCCAGAACACAGAGCACACTGCACATATGCCCCAGCCTGCAGAGCCCAGCACTCACAGAGTGGCCTTCGGGACAGCTCACCCACCCCTGCTCAGCACCTGCAAACTAGTGGGGACCCCAGGCAGCAGGGGCCTACTGCTAACCTCACCCCTCAAACCGAAGGCCAAGAGGAAGGCGAGGGAGGCTCAGTGCTCAAGGCTACCCTGTCCCCAGGCCTGTGGCCCCAGGAGAGCCCCAGTACAACAGCCACGCACCTGACTCGGCCTGGGGAGGTGCTGAGGGAGCTCAGAACCAGCCGCTGCTCAGTGGGAAGCTCTCTAGGCCCAAACGCCAAACTCCACAAATCAGGAAGCACATTTCTGAGGGGCACGTATACCTCATCCCCAAACTAGTGAGTAAACTGAGGCTGTCATGAAGCCAGTGGGGGCAGAGCCAGCAGATCTTGAGCTACCAGAGCTCCAACCCTGGCCCACCCTCCCTAATACCCCTGGCCACAGGGAGCCACACAGAAGGCACCCATGCCTGCCTGACCCGGAGGAGCCTATCCACCTGCCCTCCCCCGCCCTTTGCCCTGCTGGCAGCGGAGACCTTCCGCCCTGTGGAGCAAGTCAGGCCGCTGGCTGGACACTCACCATGACTTGGGCTCCCCAAAGTGCAGGTAGTTGATGCTGTACAGGTCCATGTCCTCCGTGTGCCAGGCGAAGGTGGTCTTCCACATGCCGAAGTACAGGTAGGGGGTGTTGACACCCTCAATGATGGTGCCGCACTCACGCTCCACCATGTCCAGGATGGTCCGAAGGTTCCCGATGTTCCACTGGGCCACGTCCTGTGGGGCAGCAGGAACACAGTCAGTGGGCCGGCCATCCCTGGGGCACCCAGGTCCCACCAGCCCCAGTCACCAGTGGGAGGACAGGAAGTGTCCTTCCCTCTGAGCCGCCTGCTACAGAGCCCTGTTGTCAGCTCCAAACCTGCCTGCCCACTTCAGAGCCTCGCCCATCCCAGTATCCAAAACCCATCCTGGGCTGCTCATACCCTGCAGATGCCGACTGACTGCCCTGTGCTATGCAGTTGGGCGGAGCTTTCTCTAGACTCCACGTTGAGGTATGTGTTAATCTCAGCAGTAAAGACCTCAGTTTGGTCATGAGTAACTAGTGTGCCTCAAAGTCAATGACACAGAAGGAGGTAGACAACTGCCAAGTGGGACTAGACCAGCGAAGGTGCCAGACAGCCCTTCTGACCTCCGCATGAAGGAGATGGAGATGGTTCTCAGAACCAAGCAAACAAGGCTGGAATCCTCACCTACCAGTCTCATCTATTCCTAATGCCACAAGCAAGCAAACTGCATCCTGTCATAAGAGTTCACAAAATATGCTTTAATCAACTTCCTTTCCCTAGAGAACCCTTCAAGCCTGTTGAGATGTGAGTGAACATCAGCCTTCTTTCTGCCCCAATCCACCCTGTACCACCCACTCCTGTCCACACTACAGGCCCTTGATTTGGTGAGATTCGTGGCTGATTTTTGTAAGGTGAGTCCTGGCAGAAGCCCAGAACATGGGGGGCGGGAGGGAGACTGACCAGACCCCTCAGTATAAGAAAGAAAAGCCCAAGGTCGCCTTGAATAAAAGCTTCCCAAGGTCAGGGCACATCAAAAAGAGCTCGCTTCCCTAAGCCTTGTCCAATTCACCTCACTATCCAGCCCACACATCCACAATGCGGCCACAGGCGGGGGACCTAGGATCTAGTCTAAGCCAGGCAATAACTCATCATATGGCTAGGGCAAGTCATTTCTCTGCTTGAGCCTAAGTTTTCACGTCTGTAAAAGGGAACTGTTGCACTAGATCAGGCACGGGGAACACAGGGCCCCAAAGCCTCTTCAGGAACCTAAGGCAGGCGTTGCTCATGATCTCAGCATTGGCCCTGCCAAGCCTCACTGGGCAGCAGGGTCCTTCACGGGGCCATCACTACGACCAACTGCAGGCAGCACAGAAGAGCAAACCCAGAGGCTCTCCCTAGACAAGGCTCCAATTTTTTTTTAATTTTTGAATTATTTGAAAACAATGCAGAGTCTTCAAGAGAATGAGAAGATAAGCCCCAGACTAGGAGAAAATATTTGCAAAAGAACTCTTGAAACTCAATAAGAAAATAAACAATCCACTTAAAAAATTAGTCAAAGACCTGAACCTCACCAAGTAAGATACACTGATGACAAATAAGCACATGAAAAGATGCTCCATATCATATGTCACCAGGGAAATGCAAATTAAAACCACAATGAGCTACGATTACACACCTATCAGAATGGCCAAAATTCGGAACCCTGACACCACTAAATGCTGACGAGGATGTGGAGCAATAGGTACTCTCACTTATTACTGGTGGAATGCAACATGGCGTAATCACTCTGGGCAAAAAGAAATGCTGGCCAACAATTCATGTGGGGACCCACGCAGTAGTCCTGATTTTTCCAATACCTTTTGGGAGTTAAAAGCCCCACCTGTTCTAACAGGCTCCTCTCTGAGCATCCAGGAGAGTCCCCACTCATTCCCAGAAGGAGATGCTATTCCCACCCAACTCTAGTCCCACCCAAGACCAGAACTCAGGTGGCGCCCATCAGCTGCTCTCATGGTAAACATGGGCTGAGTGAATGGAAGAGACTATCCTGGTAAGAAATGACCTTCAGAGTGACAACGTGGAGTGAGGGGCACATATGGAAACCAAGAGGACCACCTAGGGAGTGGAAAAGGCCATATTTTAGCCCAGGGTACCCCATACAGAACACCCCCAGGAAAGAGCTAGGCTCAGTAACTCTGAAATTAACCAGGGTTATCTGAGGTCCCATAAATATTAACAAACTATCCCCTAAAAAAAGGGCCCCACTCAACCTTCCTCTGCTTAACACCAGCACCTCTCTGGGCCTCTGGTCACAGTCACTAGCATCTGGTCTAAGTCCTTGGACAGGCCAAGGACAGGCCCCTCTCTGTTGCCTGGGTGTCCCCAAAGCCCCCCAGCCCAGCACAGGGACCAGAAATAAGTGAACAAATGGCAGCTTGGCCAGCTGAGAACCTGGGGCTCCCAGGATTCTGAGGGTGTAAGATCAGAGCCATCAAACACTGCAACTCAGTAGGAAAGATTTTGCAAGTTAGAAAACCACGGGATCCCTTCTTCATTCATTCTAAGACCAGGCACATAGTTGTAACTGGAGCCCAAACAGAAAGCCCAGCTAAGTTTGTGTCATTTTAACTTCCATTTTCAATTCCATTTCCATTCATTCCTTCACCTCCACCATGGAAACCGAGTCCCTCATTTTCCCAAGAACCTCTTGGTATCCAGAACTTACATCATCATACAAGGAGCCACTGATGTCGGCGCCATAAATGGGAGAGACGAAGGTGAGGTTCTTCCAGTATTTGCGTTCCAGGTCGTCGAAGTCTTGGTGCCGAGGAGTGCAGTATCTGTGAGCAAACAGCACACCAAAAAGGGGGTCTCAGAGCATGCGCCTGATCTCACAGCTGAACCAGGCCCAGGGCATCTACCGGACACACCGAGGGAGAGGCTCTGCCCAGATCACCCACTGTCCCCACCACAGGGCACAGCCCCAGAAAACACAAATGTGGTCTCATTGCTACTGGGACAGCATTTATTCCAGGGTGTGTGCATAGGAAGGGCAGGTGGCCCTGCCTGGAATAATGCCCACTTATCCCACCTCATCAGCTAGCTGGGCCTGTGGTATCCAAGTCACAATGCACACCAGGGGCAGCTGGAGCAGGTGGATGGGCACGGGCTCTGGCTGTTCTCATCATCCCACTTCTCAGCACATACTAAGAGCACTGATTATGGGCCAGGCGCTGTCCTGAGCGCTAGGGCCATTGCATGAGTGGGCAGACAACACCCTGCCTTCACAGTACACTTATGTTGGAGAGCAAAGGTACTGCTAGAAATGCACAAACAATTTTAGAAAGCCAGGAATCTGGGAGTAAGAGAACAGGAAGGAGAAAACAGCAGTGGTATGCTTATGAGTGCACCGTGTATGCACTGGGAATGCCCACGAGTGCACCCATAAGCACACAGAATGTGCATGAGTGTGCCCATGTGTGCGCCATGTTGAAGGAAGCAGCATGCAGGAATGCATGTTAGAGAGCCCCTCTCTGAGGAGGCGCCATCAGAACTGAGACATTATGGGAGGGTATAGAGGACGCACTCTAGGGACAGGGAACAGGTTGAACCCCAACGGGCAGCCCTCAGTAGTGGCTATTGAAGGTAGGGTGAGGTGGACAGGTGGCCATGGGTTGGTGAGGGTCTGGATTTTTCCCACTTTGAACAGGGGGGGTCTCTGAGCACGAGATGTTGAGATCCACCCAGTGCACCCAGAGCAGATGACATGCGCTTTGTAGGGGGCGGCG
The DNA here is from genome assembly GCF_963259705.1 of Myotis daubentonii. NCBI lineage: Eukaryota > Metazoa > Chordata > Mammalia > Chiroptera > Vespertilionidae > Myotis > Myotis daubentonii. The sequence continues at coordinate 30,704,938 of NC_081844.1, forward strand.
TGTGCCCTACAATCTCTGCACCCCAAAGCCCGCAGTGGACTGGGCTTTGCAGATCAGGGGGGTAGAGGCCTTTAAGGTGTGGCGCCACCTCGGAGCTAAGGTTTCAGGGTTCTGCCCTGCACCGGCCAGGGTCCCGGCTGCATACTTCTCGCTGTTGGCCAGGCGGCGGTACTCCCCGACCGTCATGGCCTTCTTCTGGATGTTGTACTGTGTGAAGAGGCCTGACTGGCCCGTCACCACCTGCTGGATGGGGGCTGGGATGACCACGTCATCGATGTCATCATACGTCTGCCGCGGCTTCCACTCCTTCGGGGGAATGATCTGCGAGACCAAGGAGAAGTCAGACAGGCACATCCACATCCACTCAGGACAGGGGAACGATCAGAGACTCACTGCCCACTCCTGGGAGACCAGCAGCCACTACCTGGGAAGCACACCTGGGACTGCCCCACAGGGGCACCAGGAACCATCTGTGCCTTTATCAAGCAGCCAAGTGATCTGGTGCCAGAAACATGGACATCACCAGCTGCATTTGAAGTCCTTTTAAAACCTTTATCACTGGAGGGCAGGGCCATTTTGCCCTCTAGCTTTGGAAAGGAGCAAGGCTATGCCAGACACATGTTCTAGGAATCCCCTTCATTAACACCTACTAGGGAGTAATTACGGTTCTAGGTGCTGGGGAGGGGAAACATGGGAAAACCAAGAGCCACGAGGGCCTTACATTCCACGAAGAGGGCAGATGATAAATACCTTTACGGTGTGGCTCCACCTCAGAGCCAGGTTTCAGGGGGCCACCCACAGAGTTAAGGAAACTGTGGGAAGGTAACCAGTTGTAAGTACTAAGGATATAAAATAAAGAAGGGCTGGGTAAGAAGCCCAGAGGCAGAGGGAAGGGTGACAATTCTAAGTGGGAGGAGACCTCAGAAGGTTGCCTTTGAGAAAAGGCAGAGCTATTTCATGGGAGCAAATCCAACGGCAACCACCCACCAAGCCTTGACTGTGAGCTGATGGCAGCTCTCCTGCCCCCGCCCTCCCTGCCTTTCTCCACAAGGGGACACTAGGAGCAGCACGAAGGGCTGAGTGTCAGGGGCGCTGTGCTGGGCTTGCTTGGGCTCAGAAATCCACTCTTGGCCCCTTCACCTTCCTGGTCAGGGGCGACCTCTGGGCTGGACCAAGGGCCTCCTGAGCGTTAGGCACCCTCCTGGGCCCCACAGGGCGAAATGGGACTAGTGTCTCCAGTCCTGGGTGGCTGTTTGCAAGCCTCACGGCCCCTTTCAGGGTGCCCAGCAGGCCACCTAACAGCTTTGGGAAAAGGAACTAATTCAACCTATTTTGTTGTTTTTTTAATATTTTTATTGATTTCAGAGAGGAAGGGAGAAGGGGAGAGAGATAGAAACATCAATGATGAGAGAGAATCATTGATCCGCTGCCTCCTGCAGGCCTAACCGGGGACCAAGCCCGCAACTCGGGCATATGCCCTGACTGGGAATCGAATGGTGACCTCCTGGTTCAGAGGTCAACGCTCAACCACTGAGCCATGCTGGCGGGGCTAACCCAACCTGTTTCCAGAGCACCAGCCATGGACTCTAAAGAGGCTGAACCCTCACGCTACTCGGGGCCAATGAGGGAAGAACACCGCGCTGATGCCCAAGTTTGCCGACAGCTTCCAAACGGGGTGAAACCCCTTCACCGTCCCCAAGGACTCCACAACCCACCTATGACACCAGTGAAAGAAATGTTTTGCTTGGCACTCATTCTCCAGTTGCCAGTTAACAACAGAAAGGTGCTGCATCCCCTATCAGCACACAGTTTATTTATAAAATTCAAATAACAACAGAGGAAGTCAGTGGGTCTCCCTGGAGCAACCCTGGCCCTAGGGGACAGTGAGTGATGTCTAGGGACATATGAGGTTGTCATGACTGTGGGTGCTCTTGGCATCGAGTAGGTGCTCAGCACCCCCTGCAGTGGCCAGGATGGCCCTCCACAGATACCCGACCCACATATCAGCAGTGCCAAGGCGGGGACCCTAATAAGAGTTTAATGAGGACGAGGACACAACCTTTCAGTGAAGACTCTTTCTGGGGACGTCTTCTCTCTTGCTCTGTCAACTGCGGCCTCGACGCAACAGGCACCTAGAATACCCGCCTGTTTCTGGTGCGAGGCCATGTGACAACAAGGTACTGGCTGGGGTCAGCCTGCCAGCAGAAGGTTTTCTTAGATTTCTGGTGAGAAATCTGAAGATTCGGGTGCTAAACTAAAACATTCAAGACTGGAAAACAAAAGAAATAAATAAAAGGGGCTATGCCTCAAGGATCCAAGACGTTCTTCTGTGAGGAAGGATCCATGACCCTGAGCTGCTTTTTAATTACGTTACTGATGTCTCCTTTTGACAGAAAACCCAAACCTCTTTCAGGAAAGTGCCATGAGCCTTCACAGGCTCCGGCCCCACTTCAGTTCTATTAGAAGTCCATCCCTAGTCCCAGTCTGGGGCAAAATGAACTAAGTATGTCACTCCCAAATTTCCCACCTTCAAACAAGAGCCTCAGGCTACTTTGTTCATTCATGCCACCCCTCACACACTGCTGTGTGAAGACATCTGACAACCAGGAGGGACCCTCACACACACATGCGATGCCTGGTTTGCATACATGTGAACCACTCCTTCCTGGACACATTCTAAGCAGGTTTTGAAAAGCTGCTTGAAAGGAGGGCCACTTCCAGTTGGTCTGGAAACTGAAGCTTCTGGAAAAATCCCTTCTGGCCTAATACCCTCACACCACTACAAAATCAGATATAAAAGGAGGATCCCGCCCTGGCTGGTTTGGCTCAGTGGATAGAGTGTCAGCCTGTGGACTAAAGGGTTCTAGGTTCAATTCCTGTCAAGGACACAGGCCCAGGTTGTGCGCTCGATCCCCAGTAGGGGGCATGCAGGAGGCAGCCAATCAATGATTCTCTCTCATCATTGATGTTTCTATCTCTCTCTCCCTCACCCTTCCTCTCTGAAATCAATAAAAATATATTTTAAAAAATAAAATAAAATAAAAGGAGATCCCAGGCAAAGGACAGCTGAAGAATGTCACCTATAGAACTTCCAGCATTCTGATTGGCCCCACTCGGCACCTGGTGCACCTGCCTGGTATAGCCCTTGGACTGACCCTTGCTCAAAGCTCCTGGAGAGCAAGTTCAGCCAGAGTAAGGCCACACACTTCAAGTGAATGAGGGGACACTGGGCAAATGGCCTAGGTGCGAGTTGTATGGCAAAGCCAGGAGTCTGTGCAGTTGGGGTAGTAGGTGTGGGGAACACTGCAAGAGGGAAGAGTGAGGGGCAAGCCTTTGCCCTCCCCCCAAAAAACCACCTGGTCCCAAAGCCACTCTTCATGGGGCAGGCCTGGCAGCTGAGAGCAACTAGGGTATTGTCTACCTTCAGGACTGTCCTCAGGGATGCACCTGGGCACCAGAGCACCTTGACCCCTCCCATAGGACCCTACACAGTCCCATTGCCCCACCACCCTTCCCTGGCTCCTCCTGCCCCCGAGCTTCCCAAGCAGCCTAGGGAGGCTCCCAGCCCTGGTCTGTGGGAGGCAGGGACCCACTGGGCACGGGCCTCAGAGTATATGCAGAGTGGCTGAGGAATATGACTGGGCTGCCTGATGGCCCCAGAGTGGGGTTCCCACACACCCACAGCCGATTCTAGCCGCGACCCTGACTGTACCTGTGCCTGCTGAACACCCACTCCCACCCAGCTCTACTGAGCCTCACAGAGCTTTTGAGGAGGGGACCAAATACAGCTTTTATGAAAGAAGGAAACCCCTACACACACGTGTGCACACATACACATATGCACACACGTTCACACATATGCACATACACACAGAGAAGAGCAATCAAGGCTGATGAGACCAGGGTAGGGGGACATCCATGTCAGGCCAGCAGGACATCATATCCCTTCTCCATAGAGACCAGCAGCCTGAGAGCCAAGGATCCCCCTTTGAAAAAAATGGGAGGTGCCCAGGGACAAAGCCCCTGCTTCCTTGGATCCATCTGTCCCCAGAGTGGCAGGGAGGCTGCTGAGGGACTAGAGGCACCACACCCTGTCCCTGCTAGATGGAAGAAGGGACACGTGTGCACACGTGTGTCACTGTGACCCTAATCACCAGAACCCGCGCCTGCACCCCCAGACTGCTTCCCCCTCAGCTGGATTTAGAAAGAATTCCCGCATCCAAAGGTGACTATCAGAGAGAAAGTGGCAAATAAAACACCACTTAAGAGAGAAAAGGGACATGTAAAACAAAAGGCAGAAGGAAAATATACCCTGAAAATATCTGCCTCACAAAATCCCCAGTCCTAATAGTTTCCCACCGATCCAAATAAATGAGCAAAAAATCGGTCCACTGGAATTAACAGCCTAAACAGAGGCATCTGGGTTCAAAGGCATCTGAGACAGTGAAGGAGAGGAAGAGGGGGAGAGAGAAGGTAATGGTGTGGATCACACAGAGGTGAAGGAAGGGTGACAGAAATGACGGCGGTGAAAGGATAGCAGAAGAGTGTCGGGGTGGGATTTAAAGGTACTTCCAACAGAACAGTACAAGTTTCCTGACATAATAGATGATGTGAATCCAAAGGCAGGTAGATGGGCTGGCTGCGAACTAGAAGTGAAACAAGGTGACAGCAGATAAAGGAAGGGACCCCCACGCCCCACCCCCACAGGCACCAGGACTCCGTTGGCCTCAGAATCTCCCCCCCACTGGGGGCCTGCAACAGGAGGGGTGGCAGGAAAGTTTCACCTGACAATGGACACCAAACTGTGGATTGGTGGGCGGCAGAAAAGCCCCAAATGAACGCTTCTGAACTTGCTAGAACCCCAGGCACTGCGTTTCCAGAGCCCTTCTCTCATGAGATGAGAAACTGCAGGCGAGTAAGACACAGACGGTGAGCACTGAAGCCATATAAAGGGAGAATTGAAGTTAAAATGGCAGTGGCAGCCATGGTTCCCAAACGAGATAAAGTACTCTGTGTTGTCTATATTATCAGGTAAAATATGACTAAAAATCCTGAGGGGAGGGGAGGGAAAGGTGCTGCAAGCATACTGCTCTCCTTTCTCCTGAGGCTGAGGTTGAAGGTATGGGTGTCACCAGGACCAGAACTAGTATTAGTAACAAAACCAACCAAAAACAGGGGTAGGGGAGGAGGAGGTAGCGTACCGCAGTCTGTGGTACAAATCTCACCAGCTGTCTGCTTTTGTACAGCCTGCGAGCTAAGAATGTGTTGCTTTGTTTGGTGTATTTTTATTGTTGTTGTTTTTCTTTCTTAGATGGTTGGGGAAATATTTTAAAAGAAGACTATTTTGGGACAAGTAAAAGTTCTGTGAAATTCACATTTCAGTGTCCATAAATAAAGTTTTACTCATGCACAGCACGCCCGTTGGTTTACGGCTCATCTAAGGCAGCAGAACTAAGTGGTGGAGACAGGAACTACTCGGCTGGCAAAGCTGAGAAAATACTCTCAGGCTCTTTGTAGAAAACGTTTACCAACCTCCTGATTTAAGGAATAGACAACTAGGAATCTTAGATAAAGTGATACTCACCCAGGAAGCAACTAGTAGAACCCTAAGCAAACATGTTACAAACCTTCCCCATCATTAGGTGAGTAATGCCACACACAGGTTCACATGAACATGAAAAACACAGCCATGCCCTGGCCGGATGGCTCAGTTAGTTGGAGTGTCATCCCATACACCAAAAGGCAGCTGGCTTCATTCACAGTCAGGGCACATATCTAGGTTGCCAGTTCGATCCCTGGTCTGGGGTAATAAGGGAAACAACCGACCAATGTTTTTCTCTTACACTGATGTTTCTCTCTGTCTCCCTTCCCCTTCTACTCTGTCTAAAATCAGTAAAAACATATTCTCCAATAAGGACTTGACAAAAAGGAAGGAAGGGAGGGAGGGGGGAGGGAGGGAGGGAGGGAGAGAGGGAGGGAGGGAGGAAGGAAGGAAGGAAGGAAGGAAGGAAGGAAGGAAGGAAGGAAGGAAGGAAGGAAAAGCCATTTATATTAAAAAGAGACACAGGCCCTGGCCGGTGTGCTCAGTGGTTAGAATTTTGGCTTGAGTACCAAAGGGTCATGGGTTCGATTCCTGGTCATGGGCATGTACCTGTGTTGCAGGTTCCATCCCCAGCCCCAGTTGGGGCCCATGTGGGAAACAACCAATGTGTCTCTTACATCGATGTTTCTCTCTCTCTCTCTCCTCTCTCTCTCAGCCCTCTCCCAATCCTTCCACCTTTCCACTCTCTCCTAAAAACAATCAATGGAAAAAATATCCTCGGGTAAAGATTCACACACACACACACACACACACACACACACACACACACACAGGAAAAAGAGAGACACAGGATGAGCTTGTGTGTCTGTCTGCTTTCACACATGCACACCTATGTGTATAATATGCCAACGAAGGAGACAGGACGGTAACCATGTTGCTTCCAGGGACAGGAGCTGGGAGATGGGAGGAAGAAGAGACTCATTCGTCACTCTCTGCCCTCTTGCACTGTTTGAATTTGCCTCCCCTGTGTATACTATCTCCAAAAAAGCAACAACAATAAAAACACACCTTGTTTCACTAAGAATATAAAGGCAAAACCTCAGGCCTTCCTGGCATCAACTGCCTGGAAGCCTCCCCAGACTCTAGACCTCCTTCTCCCCGAGTGGGGTGAGACTTGCTGCCATGATGCCCTGGTGGCCACTGCCCGCTGGGCTGGGCTCAGCACAGTGCTGTCTCTGCCCCAGCCTGCCAACCCCTGCAGGGACAGGGGCGGTGTGAGTCGATTATGAATTCCAGTGCTTAGAACAGTGTCTGGCACAGGGAAAGAACCCTGTCCTGTTTGTAGTAAATGAGGTCAAAATGGATCAGTGAATAGGTTAATGGGTGCAATACCTTTGGCCATGGACACACACAGAGAAGCTGCGCGGGGCTGGGATGTCTGTCACCCACCTTGGCCAGGCCTGCCCGGTGGGCTCCCTGGGACTCGATGTAGGCCACGTATTTGTTGAAGTCCTTAAATTCTTCCATAGTTGGGCGAAATGTCATGATTTTACAACTGGGGTTCTGGGCCCCATGATCCTCAGACCCCATGGTTGCAGCTGAGACACCGCCACACCTGTGAGGGAAGACAGAAGAGCGTGAGCAGGCGGTGCTGCCACCAGCGGGTGCCCTGCTCCACAGACCACACTAAAAGTACCCGGGGCCCCAGGAAGCAACGCGGGGCAGAGAGGAGACTGCCTCGCTCTGCTCTGGCACAAAAGACCAAGATGACTTCAACTAATTAAAAACAGAGGTGTCCTAGTTCCAAAAGCCAACGTGATACTGGAAGCCAGAGCACTAATTTAAAGCTGGGGGCCCTAGGAAATAAAAGCTTTTCGTTTCAGGGACTCAAATCAATGTATATCCTTTGGAGCTGGACATGCAGAGACATCGTATCATGTGACAGGTTCTGCAAGGTAAGTGAGGTTGTGTGTGAGTCTGCCTTCTTTTGAGGTACCAGCCTGCAAGCAGGGGGACCACAACTCTAGGCAGGGCCCACCCCGAGCAATATGTGGGTCGCTCCAGGACTGGCTTGGCTGCTGTCAGTGAACCCAGGCCCAGGGAGCCATGGGAAGCCCCAGGCAGGAACCAGAGGGTAGAGGGCCGGCCAGAACGGCTCCTTGCCTGCAATCAGAGGCTCCAAGGCATCCTCAGTCATAACCATGCCTGGACATTTTGGCACAGAGGGGAGACCGTGCTATGTCATGCACTCTAAGATTCACGGCAGGCGCCTGAAGATAACTGGAAACCAGAGCTCCTCTCAGGGAGAAGGGTACAGACTGGAATGGCTCCCTCCTGTCTCTGGAGTTAAGGGGACCCAGTGTGGTTGTCGGTGGCCCACCCTGAGCAGGAAGAGGCTTGGTGACAGATTCTGGGAAGGGTCCCTGCTGGCCGATTAAATTCTCCAGGTTCAAAAGACTAGACTCCCACCAGGATTTGGAAAAAGTCAGAATCCGAGTACACACAGACCTGAGAACTTGGGGAACAATTTAACCAAGTTCACCTCACCCCACCCCAAAGTGAGCTGGGGAATGAGAAACCCAAGAAGCCCAGTGGTCCCAGAAAGGGGCAGGGAGGAGGGCGAGGGGAAGGGGAAAGGGGGTGACAAGATGCTTCCAAAAGGTGATGCCTGCAGCGGGCACTAGAGGGCAGAACAAACCCAGGATTTGCCACTGAGGAAGTCATTTTCCCCTGGGAGCGATCTGGAGGCCTCAGGCTCACAGGTACCCTGTTCTGGCCTTGCCCCTAACACCCCATCCCATACCTGGGACACATGAGGTTGGGGCCAGGGGACAGCAGCTAAAGCCCCCCTCTGAGGGCCAGACTCTCACGCATTGCTGGCAAGGGCCCCGGAGGATCCTGACATAAGGGTGGGGGTGAGGGCGGGGAGATGTCACTGCTTCACTGCTGCATCCAGGCTGGGACCCACCATGACCCTGTGACCACAACAAGTCTCAAGTTTTCTCGAGGGGCAGCCACAAAGCTGAAGTGTGCATGGCAGGTCACGAGCCTGTGACGCCTGACAGCAGCTCTGGGCGGGATCACACAGAACCACCAAGAACACACGGTTCATAAAAGGAGAGGGGTTGTCACAATCCCTCCTAGGGAGCAGCAGGCACCAGAAAGTCCCAGCCTCAGCCAGGCTGCCCCTCTGGAGCCCTGACCAGTCTTTAAGACTGACCACCATGCCATGCCAGACGGCCCCTTGCCTGCAGCCAGGGCCCAGGACCTGAATCCCCACCTGCGACCCCCACCCACCCCACCTGAGCCCCAAGCCTACCTGCCCTCTCCCCTCCAGCCCAGATGCAGCCACACAGGGCTCACTGTGGGCCTTCACTGCACAGCGGCAGACAGGACAGCACGTCTGTCCTGGGGAGACAGACCCTGACCCCAATACTATTGTGCACATCAGTGTGGTTCTGAGCTGTGCTAATGGCTATGGTGGGAGAACAAGGAAGGGCGGGAGCAAGCTCCATGGGCCAGGACCTCGAATGAGAGACCGAAACAGGAGAGCTAGCTGGCCTTCCCATTCCCACCATCCTAGCCACCCATTCCTGTCCATCCCACGTCAACATCCCTCGAGATTTTCCACACCCACTGGGGAGGTCAGGGCCTCCGCCTGTACAGAGCAATAGGCCACCCACCTATACCACATGGACCATCTGATTCGTCCTCGGAGGCCTGCTGCCTGACATGATTGACCCGCCTCAGCCCCTGGTCCAAAGCCCTCGATGGCCAGGCAGAAGTCCAGAAGCTGGTTCCTCAGTCTGCCATGGCCACCGGTGCCAAGATCTGGAGGCAGTGAACAAATCAGCACTTCAGAGGCCCCCAACCCTGTTCTATGCATTTCTCACGGGTGACTTGTCCACTCTACACAATGAGCCCATTTTTCATAGTTCACTTAGGACACAGGACCCCACGAAGGGAGGTCACATGTCTAAGCCACTTGGCAAGTAGGTGGTAGGGCCAGATGCCCAGCCAGACTCCGCTGAGACAGCCAGAATCTCCCACCTCTCTCCCACCCTAGTGAGTGGCAGGTGCCAACACCTACCCACACCCAACAGCTCTCATGTTGAGTTCGGCCAGTCCTGGCCAGCTGGCTGCCTCTCTTCTGAGGCTGGCTCCCGAGTGGCCTGCAGGGGAGGGGACAAGAGCCTCTTGCAGAGGCCACCTCCCACCCATCCACCCAAATACCCGGCGCCACTGGTGGGAAGTGACAGTCTCCTCCCCAGGACCAGCTTGTCCCAGGCAGAGCTGGGGCAGCCGGGGCCCTGCCCACACGAGCGCTCTCTCTCATGTCAAAAATCATGACACAGAGATGAGTTTTCCATCCAGGAGGTGGAAAAGCAGATGCTGAGACAGCAGGTAGAGTATTCTGCATATGCACACTGGCAAGAGATGCTCTACTCCAACCACCAGATTCATCCAGATTCAGCTCCATGGTAAATTCCATAGGATTTTTTTTCTCTCTTATTCATGCCTTTTGAAATGAACTTTTTTAGTACGTAAATATAAGGAAGAAAATTAAAATGGTTTGTAATCCCAACACTCCATAACCCTTGACACATTTTTTTGAATGAGGGCAAATAAAAAATCATATATGGGCATGTTTAAAAAAATAAAAAAGGAATTTGGATGCCAGTCCTGGGCCAATCTTCTGGTTCACTGGAAACATGGGGGAGGGGCAGAGGACAGGGAGAGCCCCAGGGAGGGAGTTCGCAGCACAGTCAGGAAGAGGGACGTGCTCCTTACCAGACAGAGCCATGCCAAAAAGCAGGGCTCTGACAACTCAATATACAGAAACAAACAGCCCAATTAAAAAGTGGGCCAAGGACTTGAGTATACACAAAAGGTCAACAAGCAGGTAAAAAGGGGCCGAACATGTTAGCCAACGCGGAAATGCAAACGGAAACCAGAGTGAGATACCACTCATCCCCACTAGGATGGCTAGAACAAGAAAAACAGACAAGGAGAATTGTTGATGAGGATGTGGAGAAATTGAACACTGATATAATCAGGTGGGAATGTTAAGACGGTAGCACCACTGCAGAAGAATTTGGTGGTTTAGACGAAATTATGATCAGCAGCATAATACACCATCACCTCCCCAAGACATCTACATTCTAATTTAGACTGTGAATACACTCCCTTCCATGGCAAAAGGACTTTGCAGATGGATTAAGTGAAGGACCCTGAGATGGGGATAGTCCTGGAAATCCTTCAGGGGGCCCAGTGTCATCACAAGGGTCCTTATAAGAGGGAGAGGGATGAAGACTGGATGACAGAGCAATGGAGGCAGAGGCTGAAGTGATTCGAGGAAGGGGCCTGAGGAGTGGAAAACTGAAAAAACTCCAAGAAATCAATTCTGCCCTGAAGTCTTCAGAAGGAGCAGCCCTGCCAACACCTAAAGCCCCATAAAACTCACTCCAGACTTCTGACCCCAGAACTGTCAGGGAATGAATATGGGTTGTTTGCAGTCACTAGGTTTATAGTCACGGTGCAACAGCCGTGGGATGCGCATGCAGAATCACTTTTTCTGAAAAGTGGTTTGGGGTTTTCAATGCATTTGAAAATACCGAGTTCTAGTCCACACCTGGCCCTAATTAGCCATGTGGCCTGCATCTGAGGTCAACACGGAATATGGAATTCGAGGCAGCCTTTCTTAGACCACTGGGAGCAGCCAACGTGGCAGGGAGTGAACAGGACTGTTTGTCCTCCAACCTGTCACCGCCATGGGTGTGAGCTGGGAGGTGATTAGCTTGTTTCCTCTCTTCTTACCAGTGACCACCTTGGGATACCATAAATAAAGAGGCCACCACTTTATTTTTTTATTTATATTGATTTCAGAGAGGAAGGGAGAGGGAGAAAGAGGGAGAAACATCAATGATGAGAGAGAATCATTGATCGGCTGCCTCCTGCATGCCCCCTACTAGGGATCGAGCCTGCAACCTGGGCATGTGCCCTTGATCGGAATCAAACCCAGGACCCTTCAGTCCACAGGCCGACACTCTAGCCACTGAGCCAAACCAGTTAGGGCCAGAGGCCACCACCTTGAAACTCTCTGTCCTCTGTCCCTGGTTTATTAGAAAAGTATAGGAGAAGGTGGACAGCCTGGAGTTGACACCTAGAAGCAGCTGGGTAATGGGATTCTTTTAAATCCATTTAAAAAGAATCTTTCATTTTAAATACCCCCACCCCACCACCCCTGGCTGTGACTGGTCACCATCCTCTGTAGGTTGTGGGGTGGGGTGAATAGGGCCCCAGAAAGCCCAGAAGTGGTATCCCACCTGATTCGACCGACAGAGCAGCCCGTCCTAGGCAACCCCAGAATCAATAAAAACTCTCAGTGGTTCTTGGGGCTTCGAGAGGACAAACATGGAGTATGCAGACTAGAAAAGAGACACCCAGCAGAGCCACTCCTAGAGGGTTCTAAGCTCCTCTGTCTAAAGGCAGGCAGACCCTGGAGACCCCAAGAACTCAGAATCACATGGGGCTACCTTCTCCCCACAGCATGCAGCCTCACAGGCACCTGGGAGGAGGCTGTGGCCTTTGGGACCTTGGTCTTGCACTTACTTGAAAGTTCCTGGTATATTACGATGGTGAGGCTGCAATGAGAGATGCTCTAGTAAATGGCTTGGATTCTGTCAGGTTCCTGCAATGGTGATGGTTCCTAAAATGCACAAAATAAAAGCATGATTAACTACATTTATCACATGCTTAAGTCTAAAATCCACATTACACTCCTAACAGTGGCATGTAGCCCAAGGACACTCTTGCCTTTATTCAGATGTATCCAAATCCTTGCCACTTTGCAGGAACACAACCGTTTTAAGCTCATCTTCCACAAATCAGCATCTGAGAAAGCAAGGACCTCCAGGAACAAATTAAACCAGAGAAGCTTTTAGAAACCTTAAGGTACAGGCAGTTTCTGGGAGGTTTACAATAAGTTCTGCCTCCTGTGAACTCCTGAAGCCGGGGAAAGCACCCTCCAAGGAGGACACTCACATGGACAATGCCGCACGGTGACCACCACCTGCACCCCCATAAGGTGCACACTGGGGGAGCCTGGCAGGGACTGTGCAGACCACACCAGGGCTGGGTCCCAACCTAGACGCTAGTTGGGCAGAGATAGTCCAGTACCTGTGGAATGGATACAGCACAAGACTTTTAACTTGGGTTTGGCCCCAGGACCTTTGACAATCTGGGCTACAGTTCCCCCAATTCACCAGCCCTCCCGCCCATATCTCCCCACAGCTCTCCAGACACATGAACCACAATGGCACAGGGTCTACCAGATGTTCCCTGCCTCTGGACCTTTGCACATGCTGTACGAGACCTGAGCATGAGGATGGGCCTGACATTCCAGGAAGGGCAGCTTACCCCTTGAACTCAATCCCACACCCTTTCTCCAATTTACCAAGAGTTTTAAATAGCACGGATTTCACCAGCACTCTTATAACAGACAATGCACACTGACATTCTAAATCTTACTTTAAGCTGGTTTTTAAAAGTATCGGCACAACCCATTTTAGTGGTTTCACTGTCTTTTAACAGGGCACAACCCCTGGTTGAAAGGCCACATGAGGCTGTAAATGTGTGGAGCTAGGGCTGCATACATCTTCCTCGGGACACAGTAGGCTGTCGCTGGCTCTCCCAAAAGCTCCTGGGCCTCTCCCACCTGCACAGCTGAAGGCCGCCCCACTCCACAGCCCTGCCAGCACCTAACATCAGCCAGAGCTGAAGTCAGAGGATCCAATTACTGTGAAATCTCTCCATGTAGCCGTAGCTGGCAGAATAACAGCTGCCAAGGATGCCTACCTCTGAATCCCCACAACATGTGGCAATGCTCCCTTCTGGGGCAACAGGCACTTTGCAGATGGGATTAAGTGAGGGATCTTGAGATGGGAAGAGTATCCTGAATTATCAGGTGGGCTCTGTCATCACAAGGGTCCTTATAAGAGGAAGGCAGGAGGGTCAGAGGAGATGCGATCACGGAAGCAGAGATCAGAATGACGGGCTATGAAGATGGAGGAAGGGGCCATAAGGCAAGGGGTGCAGGTGCCTCTAGAACAGTGATGGCGAACCTTTTGAGTTCGGCGTGTCAGCATTTTGAAAAACCCTAACTTAACTCTGGTGCCGTGTCACATATAGAAATTTTTTGATATTTGCAACCATTGTAAAACAAAGACTTATATTTTTGATATTTATTTTATATATTTAAATGCCATTTAACAAAGAAAAATCAACCAAAAAAATGAGTTCGCCTGTCACCTCTGACACGCGTGTCATAGGTTCGCCATCACTGCTCTAGAACAAGCATGTCAAACTCGCGGACAATGAATATTTTTGTGGCCCAGCCAATGTAATGGTATGTAAGAAATATTTTAATAAAAATTTTGTAACTTAATTTTTACAAGATCCTGTTATACATAATTATTAATAGCGAACTACAACATTCACTAATGACTGGTTACTATAATCGCGTTGCAGTCATTTCCCTTACGCGCAGGCGCACCATTTCTCTCCACTAATACTAACAGCTTATATTTTAGCAGCCAATTGCCACGTCATTAGTCTTGGACTGACTTGTTTGGTGTGCACGCAACAGGAAATATTTCACTTTCAGAGAACAAGAAAACTAGGTTTATTTGCGTTACGCTTATTAATTTGTGCAGTTATTCAGTGTCTGGTAAGTTAATATTCAAAAAAAAATATTAAATTTTACTTAAATGTTCTATTATTTTATGTTAACGATTACTCATTTATTTCAGCCCTTTGTATTCAGCATGTCTCTATTGAAATAAACCTATGCTTCTATGAAAATTGAAGCTTTTGTTTTTTTCACAGCTCACATACACTTACACCTTGTTTACTGGCCCGTGTTAGCCTTTATGTTTGACGTGCTTGCTCCAGAAGCTAGAAATGACAAAGAACTGAGCTCCCCTAGAGCCTCCAGAAGGAACCAGCCTCGACCACACCTTGATCTTGGCCCCATGAGACCATGTCAGACTTCCAGCCTCTAGAACTGTGAGATAATAAATGTGTGTGTTTAAGTCACTAAGTCTGTGGCCATCTATCAGCGCAGCAAAGGAGACTAATGCTACAAGCGTCAATGTGTATTTTCTTGATCACAGAGTAGGTGAGGGGTCTTATCATTGTCACTGACCATACAGACCTCTGCTATGAGCTGCCAGCCCCTATCGCCCCTATCCCTCATCCATGTCTCAATGGGATCAGGTGTCTCCCCCGTCACTTATAACTGTCTCTTAGCATGCTGTCTCCCTTCCTGGACATAGGCTGCCCCTACCAACACATGGTCTAAAAGGCAGAGAAGCCACTTGTGGTTCTCAGCTGGACAGACCCCAATCTGCTGCTGCCCATGGCTGCTGGGCCACCCAGACTGTGGGTTCTTCTGCTCTCATACTTTGGGGGCCAAAAGCACCAACCCCCAAGCCAGAAGGCTAGAAGCTCTAGGGCTGAGGTCAAGGCCCAGTTCTCAGGCCACAGGTTGAGGCAAGGCCTCTATCTACCCTGACCTATGTCTACAAGGAACCAAGTCCAGGCTCACCCACATCCACTGCTCCTCTGAAGGCTCCCCTGCAGGCGCTGGGATGCAGAGGCCTGGCCTCAGACTGAGCCAGAGACGTGCTTGACACAGGCAGCCAGGGTGGAGGGACCAGAGGACTCCTATGTGTGAACTGCATAGAGTGACTTACTTCCCAAATGGGGAATGACTTTACAGTAGAGAAACCTGGCAATCACAATTCAGTCAGGGGATCAAGGTCAACATTAACAGTAATAAGTCAAAGTGACATATGACCCTTGACATGATAGGATGAAAAGGGCCCTTCACCTCTGGGGTCTTCCTCGCAGAACACATCACCTAGTCTAACCATGAGAAAAACACCAAACAAACCCCGATTTAGAAACTTCCCACAAAATCCTTGACCAATCCTCCTCAAAACTGCCGAAGTCACCAAAAACAAGAAAAATCTAAAAAGCTGTCACAGCCGAGAGGAGTCTAAAGACATGTGATAACTAAATGTCATGTGAGATGCTGAATGGTATCCTGGGACAGAGAAAAGACATTAGGGAAAACTGAGGAAATCTGAATATAGTATGAACTTTAATTAATAAGAATATATTTATTAATTTTGACAAATATACCAGCCTAATATAACATGTTCATTAATAAGGAAACGAAGGGGAGGTTGTTTATGAGAACTCTATCTGCTTAATTTCTCTATAAATCTAAACTGTTTAAAAAATAAAGTCAAAGTAATTTTCAAAAAGAAAAACAAATCCAAAAGGCCCAAGCAGCCTGGGTCTCATGCCTCCTGCTGCCCAGGCTGGCCCAGCCTAGCTGCTGACCTCGCTGTGGGTCCTGGGAAATCTGGGGCGCTAAGAATAGAACTCAAGAGGGAGTCCGGTTGCAGCAGGTAAAAGCCAAGGCATCAAACACCAATGCCCCTAAAAAAGCGCAGTCTGACCATTTCTCCTTTAAAAAGGCGCAGTCTGACTTCCAGATGACGTTGTTATTCTGATGTGCCCGCCCGCCCAAGCCCGCAGATGCTGACGAAAGCAGCAGGCACAGCGGCTTACTTCTCCACCCCCTCTGCAAAGGGCAGGCAGTGGGGCCGGAAAGGAAAAAAAGCAGAAACCAAAGAGCTGGCGATACCTAAACACTGAGGCAAAAGGAACTGCCATTGACTAGTGGCGTCGCTGGGACTCCAGAGCTTGGCCACACACCCTAGGAAGAGGTATCTGGGTCCCCAGCTCTCGACTGCCCAAGGCTGACCCTTAGGGTGGGTCCAGGGGCTGAATCTACACCATGCCACACTACCCATTCCTGCCCTAGAGCTAGGCCTGAGGTCCAAGAGGCAGAAAGCTGACTGAGCATCCCATGGACCAGAGAAGGGAGCCATCACCTGTACACGCGGCTGACCTAGAAGGGCTCAGCTCCCTAATCTGCCTACTCCTCCCACCCCATAAGCCCCAAGTGGCCCCCAAAAGGAGCAGGTGTATCCCGCTGCCTACTGAATCCTGGAGGTTCTCTATGCCTCTCAGTGCAGGGAAGCTACTCAAAGCCTCAGAACGACCCATAACTTGAACACTCTATTGTCCAATCAGTATGAACTCATGGGTTTTTTAAAAAATATGTATCTACAGGTAGATGGACACAGATATAAATACAGAGGGGCACAGAATCACAGGTTGATATTCACATCTCCAAGCTTTGTCAACTGACAGGCCTGGGAAGCCATGACACGCCAAGCACTGAGAGTATGCTCAGTGGCCAGACAACAGTTTTTAATGCCATTCTCCAACACAGGGAACATAGGCTCCTTGGAGAAGCGGTCAACCTGAGCATCTCGTGGGGGCAGGGAGGAAGGAAGCCCTCACTAGAGGAGAAGGACATGAAGGAAGGACTTGGGAGCCAAACAGGAAGGAGAAGGGGCGCCCTACGACCAAAGCAAGGATCACTCGGGCAACATGATAAATAGTGATTGTGCTGGATTATAACCTGCAGATAAAATAAATATGCAAAGGTCTTTACTGGTATAAAATTTGAAAGGGGGAAGCCCTCTTCTACAAAAGAACTCTAATTCATAAATGGAGAAGGACTGAGGGTGATACATGTCTCCATGAGAAGGCCAGAGTATACTGTTGCGTGTAATTAATTGTTCTTGATCTGAAATCCACAGGCAGAAGTTTGAAGAGAAACAGGGTGTTGCATTGTCTCAAAATCCCAAAGGGAAAAAGTAACCTTCTAGTGCAGACTCCTCGATGGCACCACCTTACCCAAGGGATCAAAACTGACACCCCCAGTGATGGGACATTGATACGCTGCATGGAGAAGTACAAATACATAACCTCCATCTGATCATGGGGAAACACAGGACAAAGCTGAGGGACATTCTACAACAGTGTCAAGGTTGTGACAGAAAAGGAAAGACTGAGAAATGGCCCCAGCCCAGAAAAGCCTGAGGAGACATGATGACTAGATGTGACGTGGCATCCCGGATGGGGTCCTGGAGCAGAAAAGGGACATGAGTGAGACAACTGGTAAAGTCCTAATAAAATCCCTGGTTTGGTAAATACTATTCCTCCATGTTTTTTGCTTATTTATTTTGTGCCATTCTTCTGTGGTTAAAAGCTAACATTCAGGAAGGGGCTGAAAGGTACACAGGAACTCTATGTACTGTCTTTGTAACATTTCAATAAGTCTAAAATTATTTCAAAATAAAAATTCAAAAAATAAAAATAAAAAACCTCTACCTCTGTCCTCTGAAGCTCACTGCACAGCAGGTTTCAGCCAGAAGAGGAGAGTCTGGCTGTAAAAAAATCCAAACTGATAAGAAAAAGCAAGCTGACACCACACTACAATCCAGTTTCAGGACCCATTAAAGGCCCAACCTGCTGAACCCAAGTTTCAGATCCTTCCTGTTAGAAAGAACTGAAAAACTGACATTTTTCATCCGCCTTTGCTTACTGGGCATAGAGCCTCTTATTTTCAAATATCTCACCAAATCCTCCATGCCCATGAAAATGAAGGATTTGCAGAAGATGCGAAGGCTCAGTTAGGGAAGTGGCGGGCACCCCAGGTTGTCTGGATCCCAATTAAGAAGGCTCTAGTCTCCTTACATGGAACTCTAAGGACCACATCACATCATTTTTCTTTAACGTCCACCCCCAGCCTAGACATCACTCAGGTTGGCAAAACTACAGTAATCAAGACAGTGTGGTACTGGCATAAAGATGGACACAGCACTCAATGGAAGAAGAGTTGACAGTCCAGAAATAAACTTGCACATTTAATGTCAGTTAATTTTCAATGAGGTTGTCAAGACCATTCAATGAGGGAAAGAACAGTCTTTCAATAGTTGCACTGGACATCCACATACAAAAGAATGAAGCTGGACTCCTACCTCACACTGCAGGCAAAAAATTAACTCAGATGGATCAGAGATCGAAATGTAAGAGCTAAAATTATAAAACTCTTAGAAGAAAACAAATGAATGAACCTTTGTGACCTTGGATTAGGCTATGGTTTCTAGACGTACAACAAAAGCACAAGTAGAGAAAAAAATAGATTGGACTTAGATCTTCAAAGAACTTAATCAAGAAAGTGAAGACAACCCACAGAATGGGTGAAGATATTTGCAAATCTTATATCTCAAAAGGGAATTGTATTGAAAATATATAAAGAACTTTTACAGTTCAACAACAAAAAGACAAATAACCTAATTTATAAACGCGTAAAGAATTTGAATGGACATTTCCCCCAAGATATACAAACACAGGAGAAGAAACTCAACATAACAGCAATGGAGCAAGGGGGAAGAATAGAGGCTAAAACCCCAAAGAGAGTGGTGGCAGGGCACATGTAGAGCCTTATAAATAGTTTTGACGATTATACTTCTCAAGGTATGTCCTCTGTTCTCTCAAGCTTTCTCCCTAGAAATCATGGTGGGGCCGGGGAGATGAGCAAAGGCCCCAGATGCCTGGTCCCAGCCCAGCTGTGTGATCTAGAACAAGTTCCTAACCTCTGAGCCTCAGTTTTTATATCTGTAAAGAAGGGATCACAATATTAATGCCCTGCTCCTGGAGTTGTGGAGGGTTAAATAAGGTAACAGGCAGAATGCACTTAAAGGAGAACCTAGCACAGTGTAAACCCTCAATATATAGCAGCTGTTATGGGCTTTGTCATTTAATAGGCTCACAAAGGCAAAGAAAGCAAATCTGATGACACACTGGGTGAGATGCCCTCATCAATCCATGCTCCCAGTGTCCACGAAAGGCCTCTATGAAGGAAAACCTGGCAACATCTTTTTTTTTTTAAATGCCCACTCCCTAAAAATAACCCCCTAAAAAATGCCCACCCCTCCTAACCATCCGATCTTGGGCCTTTATGCTCCAGACATGCTGCACCTGGCAGCAGAGTGGGGGCTCACTAAACAGACCTCCAAGAGAGCACTGGGACCAGGGAAGGTTCCAGCTGGATCTTGTGAACTGTAAGACATCTGGAAGCAATCTGCCAAGTTCTGTGATACGCACGGCACACACTTAGCATGCTGAAAAGAACATGTATGCACATGTCTTTCTAGAGGGTGACCGCTTCCAGGGGGCTGGGGGACTACAGATCATGGAGAGAGGGAGATAACAATGGCATCTTGAAGCACTGGTACTTGCGATAACTGGCTAGGTAGCCATTTGGGAAAATATAAAGTCGGGTCCATACCTCCCACTATTTGCAACAATGAACTCTGAAAGGATGAGGGATCTACATGGAAAGAATGCAACCATATGGGTGGGTACTGGAAGAAAACATGGTAAATCCCTCTTCAAGCTCAGCTTTCTAACTAGTACTCAAAATCCAGAGCAATAAATGAAAAAAATCACTATATCAACATTTAAAAACTGTAAAGGGGGAAAAAGACATCATAAAAAAAAGTCAAAATGCAACTGAAAAACTGACAGAAAACATTTGCAATACAGATCACAAAGGGCTCATCTCCCTAACATATATTGAAATTTTAAAGGTTTGGGGGGAAAGGTCAAAAATCCAATTGAAAAATGGGTGAAAAGCATAAACTAACAATTCACAGAACAGATAAAAAAAACAGCCTTTAACATATTAAACAATGCTCAGCCTCACTCATAATTTCAGAAATGCTAATTAAAACTACACAGATCCCATTTGTCACCTCTCAGATGGGCCAATATTTTTAAAATAGAATAGAATAGGCTGTGGGACCAGACCCTCTCATCCCATGGTGCTGGTGGGAGTAAACCAATAGCACCTTCTGGAATGAAACTTGGCAGAAGCTAACAAAATACATTTGCTTTTATCTTTTGACCTAGCATTCCCATTTCTAGAAACCCACCCATCACAATACTCTTCCAACAATACAAAAATATCTATATACAAGGGAATTCACTGCAGCACCGCCTGCACCTTCAAGATACTGGAAAAGACCGAAATGCCCATGCAAGGGAGAGGCTGCACTAACTGTGCTATGACCCACAGTGGACACCATGCAGCTGCGCAGGACAGCAAGGACATCTCCACAGCCAGATGCAGCTGTTTCCAGTGAAAAGAGCAAAGCATAGAAATATCCCCACAACCCCACTTTTCACGTGAGAAAGGTGGGGGTATAAGAAAAGACATGTCTGCTCTTTTGAGCAGCTGGAAAAGGATGAATCAGACACCAGGTGAAACTAGAGAGGGGTGAGGATGATGACATATCTCTGTAGTCTTGACTTGGAACCATGCTAATGTCCCACATACTGAATGAATGAATGAATGAATGAGAATGCATAAATGAAATCAACAAGAATTGGAGGGGAAATCCTACCACAAAATGCGAACAGAAACAAATAAACCAAACTGTATTTCAAGTAAATAATATAACCATAGAAGAGAGGGAAAAGAAAGAACTAATCCGCGTGACTTTTAAACACAGTTTTGGAACTAGATGTGTTGGAAATAAAGTTAAAACAAATATTTACTGCTGGGCTGAAGGCTTATTTTACTGTAGGTGACAGGACAGGTTCACACTGACTGAGAAGGGAGATACAAAAATGGAAAGGGGAAGCCAGCAAGGAGCCTGCATGTGGGACTAGAACTGGAGGCATTGGTGTGAACTCATGGGCAGGAGAGTGTGTATGTAGAAAACTAGAAGCAGAAATGGATGTGGATGCCGTGCGGGTGGGTGTGTGTGATGTGTGTTTGATACATGTATACAGATATATATACAGAAGGTAATGTATGCACGTAGGTATTTATTCACACCTCTATTTCCCAGCTCTGGCTAATAAGAGGGCTTAGATGTAAAGACACCCCATTGGCAATGAGCACACTGAGCACCCAGGTCTTGGTTTCAAAACAATGTTATCCACAAAAGAACCAGGGCTCACCCTAGCCGGTTTGGCTCAGTGGATAGAGAGTCAGCCTGCGGACAGAAGGGTCCCAGGTTCGATTCTGGTCAAGGGCACATGCCTGGGTTGTTGGCTCAATCCCCAGTAGGGGGCATGCAGGAGGCAGACAATCAATGATTCTCATCACTGATGTTTTTTGTTGTTTCCTCTCTCTCTCTCTCTCTCTCTCTCTCTCTCTCTCTCTCTCCCTTCCTCTCTGAAATAAATCTACACTAATAAAAGAGAAAAATGGTAATTGGCGTACGACGATACCCTTTTCATTGGCTAATCAGGGCTATATGCAAATTAACTGCCAACTAAGATTGGCAGTTAACTGCCAACAAGATGGCGGTTAATTTGCATATGTAGGCACAATGCAGGGAGGCGAAAGGGAAAGCAGGAAGAAGCCCCCTGCCACTGACAGTGATCGGAAACCCAGGAGGGAGCTAAGAGCTGGGGGGCAGGGCAAAGGCGGCCCTGGGGCCACCTTTGCCCTGCCCCCCAGCCATGATCGGAGAATCAGGTGCCTTTGCCACCCTGGCCAGTGATAGCAGGAAGTAGGGGTGGAGCCAGTGATGGGAGCTGGGCACGGTCGAAGCTGGCAGTCCCAGGAGCTAGGGGTCCCTTGCCTGGGCCTAAAGCAAAGCCCACGATCGCGGGGCCGCTGCAGCTGTGGGTCCCCGCTGCCCAGGCCAGACGCCTCAGCCAGAGGCATCCTGCAAAGGCAGGGGCGGATCCCATGCGATCGCAGCCCGCCCCCCCCCCCCCCCCCGCTGCCACTGCAGGTCCCTGCTGCCCGGGCCGGATGCCTAGGCCAGAGGTGTCCGGCCTGGGCAAGGGGCCGATCCTGTGATTGGAGGGTGATGGGGATCAACGCCTGAGGGCTCCCAGTATGTGAGAGGGGGCAGGCTGGGCTGAGGGACACCCCCCCCCCGACACCCAGTGCACGAATTTCGTGCACCGGGCCCCTAGTAAAAACATATTTAAAAATAATAATAATAAAATAGTAATAAAAAAGAACTAGGGCTCCTTACAGAAGTGGTCAATCCCTGAGCTGGGCAGAGAGATAGGCCTGGAACATTTCACTGTGCCTAAAAGTAAGGACGTGCCCAGGGAATGGCGGGGGGGGGGGGGTGACAAAAGGATACACGGAGCCAGCAAGGGCTCTCCCTCTGGACAAACCTGGGACCACTGGAGCAACATAAGGAGAGCAACGGATTATAACCTACTAAGTCAGGTAAGAATCCAAGAGCCCACAGTGATATAAACAAACAAATGGGGAAAAGAGAGAGCTGTTCCTTACAGTAAAAGCCAACCAATGAATGCAGAATGATGGAATTAGACTATTTGGCAAGAATCAGCAATGGCTGCTAAAACAAGCAGGGAGTGTTGGAAGAGTAACAGGGTATTGACATAGTCTCAGAATATGTCTCCACAAGAAACACATTAAACACAAATGATAAAATAATAACTTTATGGTACAGAACCTGGCAGAAACCAAGTGATCGAGTCTGACAAGACCAGAAATGAGACAAACTGACACAAGGGGCTTCCAGATATGATGTACCAAGAAGATCGCTTCTGGGACATTCCTGCCAACTGCGTAACCTGAACCAGTCATGAGGAATCATCAGACAAACCCACATTGGGGGTCATCCTACAGCATAAGTGGCCTGTATTCTTCAAAACATCAGTCATGAACTCTAAAGACAGACTCTAAACAGTTCCAGATGAAAAGAAACATGACAACTGAATGCAATGTGTGATCCTGGATTCTCTTTCGAGAATTTGGAGAATTCACTTCCTGATTTTGATAATTTGATAAGAGAATACCTTGCTTGGAAGAAGTAAACACTGAAGTATTTAGAAAAGGGGGTATCTACCTGGAAGAGTTTGAAACTTTCACACAGAGAGAATGAGGAAGACAAAGGGAATAAAAGCAGACGCAGTAAAATGAGAATGGGGTGAAAGGTATCAGGGAATTCTTAATATTATTCTTGCAAACTTTTCTGTAAATGTGAAATTATGTCTCCAAATTTTTTTCTTAAAACAAAAAAAGCACTTGGATTGGAAAAATGAAAAGGAAGTGCTTGGCAGAAGGCCAGGGAGCCCAGGCGAGATGCAGGTCTGGCTGCCAGCACTTGCTTTGAAATACCATGGACAAGGAGAACAGGGCCTGCCAGCCCACCTTCGTCTTTACTAGGCTCTCAACAGGGTCAAGGCAGCAGCATGGGCAAAGGCCACCTGTCCCCTGGCCCACAGCCCCAGGCAAGGGGCTGGAGCCTCACAGCAACAGAAAGGGATGCCAGCATCCTGAGGGCTGAGGGGAACAAGCAAACTCCCCACCCAGCCAGAAGGCCACCCTGGCAGACACTCAAAATACTACCACTCCATTCTTTTTTTTAATCCTCACCCAAGAACATGTTTTTTATTCATTTTTAAAGAGTGAGGAAGGAGAAAGAGAGAGGGAGAGGGAAAAAGAGAAACATCGATGTGAGAGAGAAAAGTCAACATAAGAGAGAAACATTGATCAGTTGCCTCCTGTATGCGCCCCAACTGGGGATCAAACCTGAAACTTTTTTTTATTATTATTATTCTCACCTGAGGATATTTTTCCATTGTTTTTTCAGAGAGAGTGGAAGGGACAGAGGGAGAGACAGAGACAGATAGAGAAACCTCGATGTGACAGAGAAACATTGATGTGAAAAACAAGGGGCTGGGGAAGCAGGGAGGAACCCGAAACCCAATTATGTGCCCTTGACTAGGAATCAAACCCCCAACCTTTTGGTGCATGGGACAACATTCTAACCAAGGAGCCACACGGGCCAGGGCTGAACCGGCAATCTTTTGGTGCACAGGATGATTGATGCTCCAACCAACTGAGCCACCCAGCAGTGCTACCAGTTCATTCTTTACACATATGTATAGGTCTTAGATGTTCTATAATTAACCATTTAAAACGATAATCACCCCGCCAGTGTGGCTGAGTGGTTGAGCATTGACCTATGAACCAGGAGGTCACAGTTCGATTCCCAGTCAGGCTTGACTCCCAGTAGGGGGCGTGAGGAGTCAGCTGATCAATGATTCATCATTGATGTTTTTATCTATTTCCCTCTCCCTTCCTCTCTAAAATCAATAAAAATATATTTTAAAAATAAAACCACAATCGTTAACAAAGTAATCTTTGTTTCTCCACAAATATGCCTTGTAATTTTGTGGCGATCTATGTAGGTTCTGGGTAAGGATGGAAGACACACATGTACACAAGTGATCTGCCAGGAGAGGATCCTGCTCCTCACTCACGGCCCTGTTGATCCTGGACAGGTTTACTAACCCCCCTGAACATCATCCTTCTTCTAGAGTTTGCTCTGGGCCTTCCCTCAGAGCTATGCTGGGATCAGAGATGACCAGTAAAGATGAAAAGGCCAGTGATGGGGGCACAGTTCACCCACATGCAGGCATGGCTCTAAGCACCTGACATATCTGATCAGCCCCAAAACCCTCGGAAATAGGTACTGTTTATCACAGCCCATTTCACAGATGGGGAAACTGAGGCACACATGGTGAAGTGACTCACCTGAGACCACACAGCCAGCAACAGGGGAGCCCAGCTCTCAATATGTATCCTAACCACTAGCCTTGCCAGCCCATGCCAACTAGCAGGGAGACACATGGAAAACACAAAGCTCTGTCCCCATTTTGTGCTTCTAGATTGCAGATCTTCATACAATCTATAAAAGTGCAGAGAAAAACACAGACAATCCTATCTAATAATAGACAAACATGGTAATTGACCATACCTTCACTATGCCTCCCATTGGCTAATCAGCATGATATGCAAATTAACCACCAACAAAGATGGCAGCTAATTTGCATACTGCAGGCAGGGGGGGACAGCGCAGCCAGCAGCACGAACTGCCATCCCGGGCCGCAGGCCGGCCCCAGAAGCCACCCAGAAGCCGGTGATGGGGGGAGATGGGGTCCCCTGCCCAGGCCTGACACCTCTGGCGGAGGCGTCAGGCCTGGGCAAGGGGCCGATCCGGTGATCGAAGGATGATGAAGGTCAACACCTCTGGCCTAGGCGTCAGGCCTGAGCAGGGTGGAGCCGGCATTTGGAGGGGTCTGGGGGTCCCCTGCCCAGGCCTGACGCCTTGGCAAGGGGCCGATCCTGCGATCGGAGGGTGATGGGGGTCAACGCCTCTGGCCAAGGCATCAGGCCTAGGCAATGGGCCAATCTGGCGATGGGAGGGAGATGGGGGTCTCCTGCCCAGGCCTGATGCCTGGGCCAGAGGCATCAGGCCTGGGCAGGGTGCGGGGCCGGCAACTGGAGGGGTCTGGGGGTCCCCTGCCCAGGCCTGACGCCTCTGGCTGAGGCATCAGGCCTGGGCAAGAGGCCGATCCGGTGATTGAAGGGTGATGGGGGTCGACGCCTCTGGCCGAGGCGTCAGGCCTGGGCGAGGGCGGAGCTGGCGATGGGAGGGAGAAGAGGGTCTCCTGCCCAGGCCTGAAGCCTGGGCCAGAGGTGTCAGGTCTGGGGTGGGGGGG
Source organism: Myotis daubentonii (assembly GCF_963259705.1). Taxonomy (NCBI): domain Eukaryota; kingdom Metazoa; phylum Chordata; class Mammalia; order Chiroptera; family Vespertilionidae; genus Myotis; species Myotis daubentonii. The sequence goes on from NC_081844.1 coordinate 30,730,985, forward strand.
AGCCCAGCCGGCGATTGGTGTGAACTACAGAAGAAACACCTTTTCTGACCACTCATTGGTTAAGTTCCCTGTATGCCACTGGTAATATTCTTAGTAACTTGGGTAATAAGAATCCAAAAAGGTGATCTAGGGTTTTTCACCACACTCCTAGTGAAAAAAACGAAGGTCCGCTGCTGGAGGGCTAAGAAATGTCATATCCTGCCCTAGCAGGTTTGGCTCAGTGGATAATGCCTTGGCCTGCCAATGGCAGGGTCTGAGTTCCATTCTGACCAAGGGCATGTACTAGGTTGCAGGCTCCTCCCTGGCCGGGGCCCAGGTCAGGGCTCATGCAGGAGGCAACCAATCAAAGTGTTCCTCTCACTTTGATGTGTCTCTCTGTCTTTCCCTTTCTCTTCCACATTCTCTAAAAATCAATGGAAAGATATCCTCAGGTGAGGGTAAAAAAAAACAATAAAGAAATTATTATTATATGAAAGACACATCTTGAAAATGCCTAAAGAAAGTTGTCATTTTTTCATGGTGAAGGGACTGGAGTCCGTGTTGATGAAAAAACCTTGCTGGCTGCGGTGACTGGCAGTGACTGCAGCAGTGGGGTGATGGGGCTGGCGCCTTCCCCTGATCAGCCCGGTCACCTCCCACAAAAGGAGGCCAGACTGCGGCTTAGGCCCTATCCACAAGGGGAGCAGGAAGCAGGCCTAAGCCGTCACTAGGACATCCCCTGAGGGCTCCCAGTATGTGAGAGGGGGCAGGCTGGTCTGAGAGACAACCCCCTCCCCGCCAGTGCACGAATTTCGTGCACTAGGCCCCTAGTGCTTTTATAATCTTGGGAGGGAAAGACCTCTCTAGGCAGGTCACAAGACCAGGAACTTTACAGGAAAAGACAAAATTGGCAATAAACTTTAAAATATTTGACGTAATAACACATCCAAAATAAAACTGAAAGATAAATGAGAAACTGAGAAAAAAAATGTGTAACACAAAAGGGTGCTAATAGCTCTAATATAGAAGCGTTATTATAAAACACTGGTTCTCAACCAGAGGTGAGTCTGTCCCCTAGGGGACACTGGGTGATGTCTGAGGACATCTATCGTCACGACTGGAGGTGGGAAGGAGCTCCTGGTGGTGAGGGGGTGGAAGCCAGGGATGCTGGTCAACACCCCCCAGAGCCCAAGATGGCCCCCAACAGAATGATCCAAGTCAAAGATATCAATAGTACTGAGCTGAGAAACCTGTTATAAGTCAAGAAAAATAAACAAACACCGCAATATAACAAGTGGGCAACGGCTATAAAATGGCAATTCAAAAAAGCGGTGACTAGGAGATAACAGATTAAAAGAAAGGACAAAGCTGAGGCTGTCACTGGTGTGATGAAAGCCTCCAGCTGTCACAGGAAGGTCAATCCAGACCACCGTTCTGGGGACTGCTGAGCAACATGGTCAAAATAATAAAGTGTCCGTGCTCTGAGCTACCACACTCACAGATCACCTCAAGGAGATAGCAGCAAGGATGCTCACGGAAGCACTGTTTAAAAAGGAAAATATATAAGTAATCAGGAAATGGGCAAGGAAATCATACACGGTCACATGAAAGCAAAGGAGTATGCAATGAACTAGAAAGACCTCGCCTGGCACAGAGATGACCATAGAGCCTTCAGGATCTGGGGAAATTTGTAATTCGCATAAACTTGTCTTTACTGACAATGCTTATGTATCACTTTTATAAAAACAAGAGTACTTAGAGCTCACCTCCAGAGCTATGCCTGGGACCCAGAGGTCCATCCCTCCAGCAGCTCACTGGCTGGTCCATCTGAGTAGACAGAAGTGGATCTCAGGGGAAAGAGACAATGTGTCCTGAAATTAACTATCACTAAAATGATTGTGGTACCCACTCCCTACCTAAATTCATACTTAAAATACCAAGCCAAATTGGAACCCTCACATACTGCCAGTGGAATTGTAAAAATGGTGCAGCCACTTTGGAAAACAATTTGGCAGTTTCTTAAAGCATTAAACATGGAGTGTCCATCTGATCCAGCAATTCCACTCCTATGTATCTACCCAAAAGAAATGAAAACACAAGAGCTCATACATGAATGTCCATATTATCCATTGTATGCATTATTTGTAATGGCCAAAAAGTGGAAACAACGGAATAGTACATTTTAAAACAGTGAATTATATAACATGTGAATTATGCTTAACAAAGCTGTTATTTAAAAAAAATACCAAATCAGAAAATAAATGCACAAAAGCTCCCCAAAGTTCTGATCAAGATTTTGATGGTACTCCCTAGCCAGTTTGGCTCATTGGATAGAGCATCCACTAAAGAGTCCCTGGTTTGATACTGTTCAAGGGCACACATCTTGGTTGCAGGCTTGATCCCAGCGTGCTGGAGAGACAATTCATGTGTCTCTCTCACATCAATGTCTCTCCCCTTCCCTTCCACTTTCTCTAAAAATCAATGGAATAATATCCTAAGGTGACATTATAAAAAAAAAAATATTTTTTTAAGAAAAAAAAATATTTTGATGGTAGTTGAAGATTCAACTAAGCATAGCCAGAACACCATGGCTGCCCACGTTGTTGGTGCCGAGCAGCACCTGCTCCATTTGCACCTGGTTCTCCACCTGCCCAGCACCATCCTGACCACCGCCGTCAGGTTGCCCACCTAGGCTCCAACAGGAGTCAAGTCAACAATCCAGTCAGAACCACTGTCTTGCTGGCCTTCCATTGACTGATCTCGAAGACAAGTACCAGGCACTCCTTAAAGCCCAAAGACTTGCCTCCAAGTGGATGTGACACACTGACCTAGATTTGGAATCCTGTGGCAGGATCTGGGCCACCAACAAGTCAGCTTTGATGGGACAAGGGAGAAGAGGCCAGAACCACAAAGGGCAATTACAGTAGGGGCCTTCCCAAGCCTGGTCCTGATATGGCAGAGCCTCAAAAGTAGTTTTGATTATTACAGGTCCTAAGAGGGCTTTTGAATGTTCACTTCACCGAATGTGAACAAAAGGGCACCATTCAAGCAAGTGGACACATCAGCATCCTTGAAAAACCCAAAACTTAAGTCACTGAATTAATCAAGTGAGCTTAATCCTGATTAAGCACTGTTCAATGGAATCAGCAGAGTTGTGTCAAATAATACTGGGAACCAGAAGTAGATTCTGATAAAATGTACATGATAAGGCCTAGAGAAACCACTAAGAATATACTTCCAAAATAGAGTGAAAAAATCATTAAGGCATTAAAATGTTACAGTAGAAAATATTCACTTAATGCAAAGGAAAGCATTAAAGGAGGAAGGAAGGGGAGGAAAATTACAGTAGGGGCCTTCCCAAGCCTGGTCCTGATATGGCAGAGCCTCACAAGAGAAGGGGAGGAAGAAGACATGGGACAGAAAGCAAAAAGAAAGATGACAGACATAAATCAATTGAAGCAATAATGACATTAAACGTGAATGAATTAAACAATCCAATCAAATGACAGAGCTTGCCAGACTGGAGAAAAAACAAAAACAAGATCCAATGATGACATGCTGTCCATAGGAGACACTGTGTTTTGTGTTTTTTTAAAGAAGAGTTTATTGATTTTTAGAGAGAGAGGAAGAAAGAGGGAGAGAAACATCAGCTGCCTCCTGCACATTCTCTACAGGGGATGGAGCCCCCAACCCATGCATGTGGCCTTGACCAGGAATCTAACAACCTCCTGGTATATGGGTCAACACCCAACCAACTGAGCCATATCGGCCAGGGTTTTATTAATTATTATTATTATTATTATTATTATTATTATTATTATTTTAATCCTCACCTGAGGATATGTTTTATTGATTTTTAGAGAGAAAACGAGAGAGAAACCTTGACATGAAAAAGAAACATTAATCGATTGCCTCCCATATGCACCCCAACCAGGGATCGAACTTGCAACCTAGATATGTACCCTGAGATTCGAGCCAGCAACCTTTTGGTGTACAGGACAGTGCTCTAACCAACTGAGCCACTATAGAAGAAACTCTTTAGATTGAAAGATATAAATAGGCTAGGGAAAAAAAGAATGAAAAAAGGTATAACATGCAAACAGCAAACATAAGACTCCCGAGCCACTGGGGGTATAGTATAGTTTTGTCTTCTGCGTAGGGAGGCTGGTAAAGTCGGCTAGCTGTAAGAATGCCACTGAAACTTGTACATGGAGGCAGGGATGACAGCACCCATGCAGAGCACTTATGAACATACACTGCCCTGTTTGCTGCTTGCCATCATCTGTCAAGGAAAGCAAGTAAGAACGCAAGGCCCAAAGAGCCTGTGTTGTTCGCCCCAAGTTAGTGGCAGTGACAGGGTTTGGAAGCTTGGGTCCCATTATGAGCTATGACTCCATACCTCAAACCCAGTGCAGCTTCAGTCTGAGACCCAGGAGGCCCCTTGGAGGACACAGAGATGCTGGTCTCCCACCCACACCCCAAAAGTCCCCTGGTCTTCCTGAGCTCCTGGACTGCTGGGGGTTCCTATACCTAAGGGGTGCTTTTTTTCCAAGGAAGACTTTACCAAGTCCCACAGCCCTTAATGCTTCTCCGTCTGCCTCACCCACACCTCAAGGGACAATATCAGCATTTAGGGGATCAATCAGAGTTCAATGGGCTTTCTCCAAGCCAGTCACGTCACTGTAGGGCTGCTCCAAGGCAAAGAGCTAAGGGTTCTGGCAGTTTCCTGAGACACCCACTCTTGCCAGGTCTCCTCCACAGCCCCAAGTTCATCACTGAGCCCAGCCCAGGCGCAGTGCCAAACCACCTACGCTACAGGCAGAAAGGGAGTGTGGGGCTCAATCAGGCATATTCGCCTCTCACCTGTGCAGTGCATAGTGGGTCATAGTCACTGGCAACACCTGCTCCCTCACCCTTGACCGATCCTGACTCCATTGAGGTCCCAGCCCTCTGGGTGCCCAGACTATGTGACAGGACCCCCTGCCTATTGGTCACAGGGTTATATCACCAGCCCCACATGGGAGTTCTTGCCTCCCCAATAACCACATCAGCCTCTCAGAGCAAGAAAAATATCCTGTCACCCCCAAACCGACAGCTGGACCCCAGGAGCACACAGAGGGACCCACAGAAATTCCATATTGACTGAACACACACATCAGAAGCTCATCAGGGACTACTGGTGATCTGTATTGTTTTGGTTTTGCTTTGCTGAAACTGCTGATTTTTATACAGTGAAGATAAATTATTTTTATAATGAAGATCCCTCTAGGAGTCTTGTTAGGCCCTAAGACTCAACCTGTGGGTTGCAACCCCTTTGGCGGTCGAACGACCCTTTCACAGGAGTCGCCTAAGACCATCCTGCATATCAGGTATTTACATTACGATTCATAACAGTAGCAACATTACAGTTATGAAGTAGCAAAAAAAATAATTTTATGGTTGGGTCACAACATGAGGAACTGTATTTAAAGGGCCAGAAGGTTGAGAACCACTGAGTTAGGGGAACAGCCACTACGACTTGGCCGATAACATTTTCAGGACTTCTTTTGGCTAAAGTCCAAATGAATGAATCCAAGAGACCTGTGGCTGCAGGGAACAGGGGCTAGATTAGAAACAGCACCTCCAGGTATCTGGTCTCATGGTGGCCACACCTAGGACACCTGAGCCCAAGCAGAGACAGCCGAAGAACACGAAACCTAACCCAAACCTGTCACTGCCAGGAGTCAGTCTGCAAAGCCACCGTCCCACCCCAGCCCTCACATGGGCCTGCGGCACAGTTCACCACCGTTCACCCCAGGACCACAGTGCTCTGGGCTGGTGGATCCATATCAAACCCCAGGTTCACTGGAGGAAACAACCTGAAGAGGTGTTCAGAACAGGCAGGACTTTGAGCTCCAGCCTGGCTGCCTCCAGTCCAGCCTCCCCCAGGAATACCACCCAGCTTCCTGGTCCATAAAACCCTGTCCAACCCTTCTATCTGCCCCATAAAATACTGGTAAAGACGCTTCAGAAGAAGAAAAACCAAGTTTTTTTTTTCCTTTTCTCCACATCCTTGCCAACACTTGTTTGTTAATTTATTTTATTTATTTACTGTTTTATTTTTAATTTTTTTATTGATTAAGATACAGTGGGGCCTTGACTGACGAGTTTAATTCGTTCCGTGACGGAGCTCGTAACTCAAATTACTCGTATGTCAAATTAAAAAGTGAACGAGTGAGACACGTGATGCTGGGCTGATGTTGTGGCGTTCACTGTGACGTTCGCTGCGCCAACTAGCGGTGGGGTATCTGAAGCTGGCTCGTAACCCGAATTTTAGCTCGCAACTCAAAGCAAAAAATCGGCCGAGAGACGGCTCGTATCTTGAAAAACTCGTTAGTCGGGACACTCGTAAGTCAAGGCCCCACTGTATTATATATGTGTCCTTATCACCCCATTGCCCCCCCCCCCCCGCTTATACCCCCACCCCTGGTGTCTGTGTCCATTGGTTAGGCTTATATGCATGCATACAAGTCCTTTGGCTGAAACCAACTTATTTTCAAGGTGGCTTCTAATAACCTCAATTGTTCCCTAACTTCCTTCCCAGTACAAATATGGAACAGCAGCACCAAAACCTATGGGCTGTCCTGGAATGGAAAATGATTTTAGAAGGTTTTACTGCAACATCTTAATTCACAGTCAAGGAAAGAACAGAAGCCCAGAGAAAACTCATTATTGTAATCTACTCAATGAAGCCTATCCCTGGCCAAGGGTGCTTGAAATCAGAACATTCTCTGTGGGGGCCATCCTGGGTACTGTGAGGGGTAGAGCAGCATCCCTGGCACCCACCCACTCGATGCCAGCAGCACCCCGCCCCCGCCCCTTGTGACAACCACAGATATCCCCAGACAAGGCATAGTGTCCCCTGGCTGCAGAATCACTCCTAGGATGGGAATTATTTTACTACTAGGGGCCCGGTGCACGAAATTCGTGCACTGGGTGTGTGGGGGGGGGGGGAGTGTCCCTCAGCCCAGCCTGCCCCCTCTCACATACTGGGAGCCCTCAGGCGTTGACCCCCATCACCCTCCAATCACAGGATCGGCCCCTTGCCCAGGCCTGACGCCTCTGACAGAGGCGTCAGGCCTGGGCAGGGGACCCTCGTTTCCCCCCATCACTGGTTCTGCCCCCAGCCCAGGCCTGATGCCTCTGGCCCAGGCATCAGGCCTGGGCAGGGGACCCCCAGACCCCTCCGATTGCTGGCTCTGCCCCTTAGCCAGGCCTGATGCCTCAGCCAGAGGCGTAGACCCCCATCACCCTCTGATCACCTGATCGGCCCCTTGCCCACGCCTGACGCCTCCGCCAGAGGTGTCAGGCTTGGACAGGGGACCTCCATCTCCCCCCGATCACTGGCTCTGACCCCCGCCCAGGCCTGAGGCCTCTGGCCCAGGAAACATGCCTGGGCAGGGGACCCCCATCTCCCTCTGATCGCTTGCTCCACCCCCCGCCCAAGCCTGACGCCTCTGACCCAGGCTTCAGGCCTGGGCAAGGGGACCATCATATCCCCCCAATCCTTGGCTCAGCCCCCCGCCCAGGCCTGATGCCTCGGCCAGAGGAGTTGACCCTCATCACCCTCCGATGACCCTCATCACCCTCCGATCACCAATCACCGGATCGGCCCCTTGACCAGGCCTGAGGCCTCCGGCAGAGGTGTCAGACCTGGGCAGGGGACCCCCAGCTCCCCGCGGTTGCAGGCTCCGCCCCTGCCCAGGCCTAATGCCTCTGGTTGAGGCGTCCGGCTCGGGCAGCGGGGACCCGCAGCTGCAGCGGCCCCGCGATCGTGGGCTCCACTTTAGGTCCAGGCAAGGGACCCCTAGCTCCCGGGACTGCCAGCTTCGACCGTGCCCAGCTCCCATCGCTGGCTCCACCCCTACTTCCTGCTATCACTGGCCAGGGCGGCAAAGGCGCCTGATTCTCCTCCTTTGCCCTGCCCCCCAGCTCTTAGCTCCCCCCTGGGTTTCCGATCACTGTCAGTGGCAGGGGGCTTCTTCCTGCTTTCCCTTTCGCCTCCCTGCATTGTGCCTACGTATGCAAATTAACCGCCATCTTGTTGGCAGTTAACTGTCAATCATAGTTGGCAGTTAATTTGCATATAGCCCTGATTAGCCAATGAAAAAGGTATCGTCGTACACCAATTACCATTTTTCTCTTTTATTAGTGTAGAAGGGATTTTCATGTAGTAACTCAGTTAATCTCACCCACGCTTGAAGCAAAAACCTCCCCTATCATCCCCATTTTAGGATTAAGGATAAAAACTCAGCAGAGGCAGCATCTGAACCCAGGCAGGCTCAGTGCATGAGTACCAGCCTCTAGCTGCCAATCCCACTCAGCCATTCGACCTCAAGACCTCAGGCCCTTTAAAAATCATCTGCAGCTGTGGATGTTATTTCCAAACTACGCTGTACACAACTCTTTCTCCTGGGTTTTCCTATGGCCAAAGCACCATTCCAAGTTCTTCCGATTCCTCCATGGAAATATCTCGAGTCCCAAGTTCACAGCCCCCAGCATGTCCAGCATACATGCCACAAATGCACTGCCATCGGTTCGGCCTTCAGAACCCTCAGGCCTTGCTGCCAGGATAAGGTTTCAAGTTCCTGTCAAAGATGAGAGGCTGTGTGCAAGGGTCCATGGGAAGGATTGGGCCACAGCCATGGCTGCTCAACCCTCTGAGGGCTGGCCATCAAGCCCCACATCCTGGAGTAAGCGGCAGGCTGGCTTGGCCAGAGTCTCAAGAGAAGGGCTTTCAGCTTGTTCCCACTTCCCCACAGCATCTCAATCACAGGCCCTCCAGGGGTCAGTCCCCGATCTCCCCAAGGTCAGCTGTGCTATCCAGGCAAACCCACAGCCTCCTTCTCCTCCAAGCTTCATTCCCACCACCTCCATGAAAGCCTCAGGGCCTCCCTGTCCCCACCTCAGCTACACTCCACCATAGTGGGTCTCACCCCCTCACTCCTCACATGGCTGTCGCTGGTTTGTGTTGGGTCTGCCTCGTCTCTCCAGTTACAGGCTAACAGATCCAGAAACTCTGATGGCAAGGGGCCAGCCTCCACTAAATACCAGGCACCCCCATTTACAACATCCCTGACCAACCACAGCACTCAGCTCATCCAGAGACAAGTCTTCCCAAAGACCAGCCTGTGAGGCCTAGTGCAGCAGCACTGAATGTGAAAAGCACCAGGACATCAAGTGTGAAATAGACACAGGCTGTCAGAATGGGAAATACACCAAGATGTCGTTTAAAATACAATATTACATGAAACGGTAATAATTTGGATATTTGGGTTCAAGTTAAAGTCGCCTGTTTCTTTTTACCTTTTCGTGTGGCTACTAGAAAATTTTAAATTATGCATGGGGCTGCCTTATGTCATTAGTGGCAGCACTGCCTCAGACATCACTTTATATTTGTGCTGTATTTTCTCCCAAGGCTTTTGCTGGTTCAGCTCTCACTTTAGATCTTTGGTCATCTGGAGTTAGTGTTTGTATACAGCATGAGGTAGGGACCCAATTCTGACATTTGACACTTAGTGTTCGTGTGCATCCCCCATGGCATCGTCCTAGTGCCATAAGCAACGCCCTAGCAATCAGGACACCCAGGTTATCTGTATCCTCTGCCAGGGGGACTGCAAGTCACACACACACATACCTCTTCCCCACAGGGAAGACACCAGCAAAAGCAAGTGGGCCAAATCACCAGGCACGGTGATGGCACAAGCCTTGGAGGGAAGGATACCAAGGCAAGAGCCAAGTCCACCTACAGGACTACTCAGTGGGGCTTGTAAAGGCCACAGAGAAGCTTAAAACTTGGCAGCTGCTGCCTTCTAAGAGATAACTCACAATCCTGTCAGGGCCAAGACCAGACAGACCAGGAAAGAGAATTGGCCAGGGGCTGCAGAGGCCCAGTGGCTGCACTAAGCGGTCCTTCAGGGGACATGCCAGTGGCCTAGGCACAGCCCAACCCAGGTGGACCCTGCCCGGCTTGGGCTGGAGGAAAGGAAGGCAGAGAGGTGAGGACTCACCACTGAATACTGGAGTTCATGGCCTAAGTGTGCAAGGGACAGCCTGGCAGCTTCCTGCAGGTGGTGAGCTGGGCATTGCACCTGACATGCCAGGCTTCCCTCCTCCTGGAAGCCCAACCCCAACCTAGAACCCACACACCACAGGCCAGGCCTCCCTTATTCTTACCTTCTTCTGCGGACCCCTCCCAGCCTCAGCCTCCAAAACGTAACCCCACAAAGGCTTCCCGTGCTGCCTCTGCACAGGAGATCAGCTGGGTGAGCAGTAAGCACACTCCAGCCCTAGAATTTTAGAACTCTGAGACAGGGGGAAAGAAGGGGCAGAAAGAAGGGGGAACTACCCAAATGTCCATCAACAGATAGTGGATCAACACAATATGTCCATCCAAACATTGGAATATTACTCGGCTATAAAAAGGAGCGATGCACTGACACCTGCTACAATGTGGATGAACCTTGAAAACAGTGAAAGGAGTCAGACCCAAAGACCATATAGTATGTGATTCCATTTATGTGAAATGTGAACAGGCAAATCCACAGAGAAAGAAAGTGGGTTAGTGGTTGCCAGGGGCTGAGGGAGGTGGGGAGTGATAGTTTAATAGGGATGGGGTTCCTTTTGGACTGATGAAAAGGTTCTGGAATTAGACGGTGGTGATGGTAGCACAACTCTGTAAATGTTCTAAAAGCCACTGAATTGTCCACTTTAAAATGGTGCATTTTATGGTATGTAAATATCTCAATAAAAATATTTTTTTATGCCGAACCGGTTTGGCTCAGTGGATAGAGCGTCGGCCTGCGGACTCAAGGGTCCCGGGTTCGATTCCGGTCAAGGGCATGTACCTTGGTTGCGGGCACATCCCCAGTGGGGGGCGTGCAGGAGGCAGCTAATCGATGTTTCTCTCTCATCGATGTTTCTAACTCTCTATCCCTCTCCCTTCTTCTCTGTAAAAAATCAATAAAATATAAAAAAAAATATTTTTTTATAAGAAGACAGGGCGGAGCATTTTAAGAGGGGCTGTTGTCCTAGAAAATTCGGGGTCTGGTCAGTATACCAGAGCCAATCATTGGGCAGCTATCACATAGCTCTCCCCAATGACTGGAATGACTTTGGTCCTGCTTCATCAACCATACTCTATGCTCCCTGAGGGCAGATCTGCCACCTCTCGCTCATCTTAACCCCTCAGTGCCTGACACTGGGGGGCCCCCAGAGGCACCCAAGAAACAAATGGGCCTCCCCCAGCTTCCCTTGCCTCCTCTATGCTCTTCCACATGGGTCTCCCAGGCCACAGCCCCCAGTGTCCCCTCCAAATGCCTCTCTTCCTCTGCCCACCAGCTCACCATTACCCAAGATGACAAGACTCAGCTCACATGGCAACTCTTCAGTTGCCTCCCTGGTCACACCTGAGCCACAAGCACTGCCCAAGCGTGCTTCCACAGGTTTGGTTTCCATCTATCTTCGAAATTCTGCACAACATCCCCCCAGGTCCCCGCCGTTCACTCTGATCTCCCCAGTCCTGCTCCATCCATGGCCCCATGACCCTGTGGGCAGGACATGCTGTTCACCTGGCTATACACACGCAGGCTCAACAACTGTCACACTCAACTAGATAAATGCGGACACCCTCAGCCAGCCCCAGGGCTTGGGGGATATGTCCCATGGCTACGTGTCCACCACAAAGCCCCAGTCCAACCAGAATCACAAAACAAGCCGCTTGTCCCCAAGACCATGCATGAGAGGCCTTCTTCCATTCCCAGTTGTATATCTTCGCCTTGAGGCTGGTGGATGACATGGCTACAGAGTTTGCAGAGGCCACATGACATGACCGAAGACACGTTGCCCGAGGTCCCTGAACCTGACCACACCCACTTGCTATAGCTCTATCAGTGGCTAATGAGCTCTGTCCTTCAGTCCATCCATCCGGCCACCCCTCCTTCCTTCCATGGGGCCTGGTGAGAGGAGCCGGTTCCTCAATGAACAACACTGCTCATCAGTCTTTAGCTCAGATCGGGGCTCCGCTTTGCCTTTGGTGCAAGAAGGACAAAAAGTGGCCCGAGTGGCCAAGACCATTCTCTGGCTTCCACCTGCTGTAGCTCAGGAAGGCCGTGAAACGAGATGCCTTCTCTTCCAAAAAGGTGTCAGAAAACTGGCTTTCTCTACTGACTCCCTACTCTTTCTCAGGAGGAAGGAGTTGGAATCTATACTAATAAAAGCCTATGTGGTCATCACGCCCTCACACCATGAACCCTCACGCCGCAACGATCACCAGGAGGCTGCACACACAGCGAGCACACACATGCGGGTGGGTGGGGGCTTGATGGTGCGTGCCCGGTGCGAAGGCAGGTCACACCGCTCTGGCCTACCTCTTTGGGGCAATCCATCAATGAGCCCCGGATGGGTGGGCAGGGCCTACCTCTTTGGGGCAATCGATCGAGGGCTCCCACACTGTGAGAGGGCACAGGCCAGGCTGGGGGACTCCCCCGCCCCCCAGTGCACGAATTTCGTGCACCAGGCCTCTACTAAAACAATAAATGAAGAGTTTAGCCCTAACCGGTTTGGCTCAGGGGCTAGAGCATTGCCTGCGGACAGAAGGGTTCCAGGTTCCATTCTGGTCAAGGGCACATGCCCTGGTTGTGGGCTCGATCCCCAGTAGGGGGCGTGCAGAAGGCAGCTGATCAATGATTCTCTGTTGTCACTGATGTTTCTATCTCTCTCTCCCTTCCTATCTGAAATCAATAAAAATATATATTTTTTAAAAAGAGTTTAAATTCCCGGGGCTTTACTCACATGCCAGCGAGAGATAGAACAATTATCTCTCTCGACTTGTGACCAAGATAATCAAGATCCATGCAGCTGCCGGCCTAAGATAGGAAGCCCACTCTGCTTAGGGTCAACCCTTTCTGACAGATGGGATTTTTTTTAAAAGAATGGGGGAGCAGCGGAGATTTGAAGAGACCAGCAGCAATATGATGGAATCTCCCAGTCCAGCTGCCCAGCTGGGATGCCCCATGCATCCCGTGGAGCCAAAGCAAGTTGCCCCCATACTCACTCGGGGCACCTAGCTAGCAGATCTAGAGCTCTCCAAGTAGAGATGGGGTGCTGAGCATGGGGGGGTCCGGGTTCTGGCTGAGCATACAGCCCAGTTCCACCCAACCTGTGTGGAGATCCCCAGCATGCCCCTGTTCTCAGGCTGTCACTGCCTGCTGGAGGCTTCAGGCTGGCTCTTGCTCTAAAGAGGCCTCCTGATCCATCCTCTCGCTTCTTGTGCACAAAGCACAGTTCTGGATCCACTGCCAGCTCATTTTACATGAATCATTTCTCTCCACCAACCCCACCCCCCTCCGAGACTGGAGGCAGCAGCAATGAAACCATGAAGGCAGGCCCACCTCCACCCCTATCTGCCCAGAAGATGTCATCTATTGGGTCCAAATGTAAACACAGAAGGGAAGTGGATGCTGGAGACAAATGCTGAGTGCCCACCCCTTCACAGCTTGCTGTACAGGCTTGTCTGAGAGTCCTAACTGCCATCACTGGTACCGGCCAATGGAGCCAAATGCTACATTTGTTATTGTTCTGTTCTGGGCTTGGAGACCCATTTGGGCACTGCAGCCCTCAGTGGCTGGCATTCTGATTGTTATTCTTTGTCCACTGAACAAACACACTCAAGGCCTCTACCCCAGAGAGTCACAGCCCAAAAAGCACAGCCCAACCATGAAGCAAAGACAGCTTAATGCAAACTTTTCATTAACCCCCTATGTCCACTGGCACCACTGGGGTGGGACAAGAAAAGAGGAGAGGGAAGGGAAGGGATAGATGGAGAGGCAGAGGAAGATCGAAAGAAGCAAACAAACAAACAAAAAGGACAGGCAACTTTGTTAAGCCAAGAAGTCCTGAGGAAGCCTCTCCAGGTTGTTTATTTCAATCAACTAAAGAAGGCATGACCGTAAATTAACGGTGTGCTTCCTTGACAAGTCAGAACGTTCCCAGGACAGTACCAAATCCAAGATGCTAAAGACCTGCTTGACTCAGAAATCACTCGTCAGCCAGTCTTCGCTCCTAAAAGCTGAGGTAGAGGAGTGAGGCCAAGGAAGTATGGGCAGCGCCATTACCTCGCACCCAACACGGCCATCTCACCATCCACTCACCCCACGAAGCTCAAATGTCAAACCCACAAAGCTCAAATGTCGAACCCACAAAAGCCAGCTCTTCACGAGTGTTCCCATGCAAAAAGCAGCATTTCCCAGGACTACATTCACCCCTCCTGACAGGGGCATTGGTAATGGTAAAGCTGATGGGTTGGATGTTTATAAAACCAAATGATTAGGAAACAGTGCCTTCCTTCTAAACCCTCAGGTTCTGCCAAGCCAAAGCAAACTCTTTAAAGCCAGGCAGACTTCTTACCAATCTTCTGATGGGATGCTAGGCAAAAAGGTATAGAATGAAGCAGAATGAAAAAGTCAGGCATCTGCAAACAGCAAAATATTTACCCATTTACCGTACACAGACTCTTTTTTTTCTCCTTTACTATGAGGTTTTTTGGGTGGATGGAGTCAAAGCATTTTCTTACATCCCCTGTACTTTTTAAATTCCCCTTAAAACCCATCTTTTAAAATACAGACTATGACTCTAAATGCTTTGATGTAAGAAAGATGGAAATTCATTCCATTAACACACTAATGTTTGCTGAACATCTACTGTGTGCGAAGAACTGCTCTAGGTGCTAGAGAGACATGCAGCAATGACGACAGATTATTCTGCGGGTCAAACGTAGCCTGCCACCTGCTTTTGTACAGCCTACAAACTAAGGCTGTTTCTGATTTTTTTAATGGCTGAGGGGGGAGGGAGATCAAAAGAAGAAAAATAGTTCATGACACATGAAAAGTATATGAAATTCACATTCCTGTGTCCATAAGTAAACTTTTATTGGACCAGATACACCCACTCATACTTTTGTGCTACAAGGCAGAGTGGAATAGTTGGAACAGACGCCATCTCGCCTGACCCTTTACAGAAAAATCTCCCCCTCATGAATGAGACAGACAGCAAATACATAAGCAGATTAATATGCATTTCTGGTAATACTGAGTGCAAAGAAGAACAGGCAGGATGGGGGCAAGGTGGCTGGAAGGGTGAATGTAGGCAGTGTGAGCAGTGATGGCCTCTCTGAGCCAAGACCTAAAGATAAGAAGCCAGCTGAGTAGAGATGGGAGGGGACAGCATTCTGGCAGAGGGAACAGCAAGTGCAAAGGCCCTGAGGCAGGGAAGAGGAGGCAGGGAAGCTGGTTAGACTGAAGGGGTACAGGCACAGGAGGGGAGGGTGGTAGAACAGTGCGAGGGGGGACCACCACAGAGGACAAAGCAGGGAGGCCATGGAAAGGGAGCTGCAATTTTTTCCAAGAAGAAGAATTCACTGGAGGGTTCTAAGCAGAGGAAGGCCATTTTTAAAGGTTTTTAAGCACCTTGAGCGAGCAGGAGTGAAAAAAGACAGTCAGGATACCTTATCTAACCAAGATGCTCCCAGCACAGGCCAATTCAAACCAGGGAGTAAACTCAAAAACCAGTTCATCTGACAATAAAATAAATTCATTGATCCACTCAGGCCTTAGCATGAATACAAACTTTTTAAAATTAATTTTATTGTGTAAAAGCATCTGCAACTAGTATATTAACAGTCCACTGACTCCACAGACAAAACTGTTCAGGAAGAGGCAAAGATTAAAGAAGTGAGTTACCTTAAAGTCCAGACAACTGTTAAGCAAATTGACAGGAAGGGATATGGTGCCGGGAGGGTGTGGAAACCTGGGTAGGAGACTTGTGGTTCCCAGAGGCCAAGAACAGTTAGGAAAACCCCCACACTATGGACAGGATGGGGACAAGTGGCAAGAGCTCAGGTGGCATGGCAGTGTCTGTGAGCTTCTCTCCTGGGGGATGGAGAGATGGAAGCAGTAGGCTGGGAAGGGCAGGGGAAAGTCAGAGTGACAATTGGGAAAAACCTGGCCATCCAGGCCTAGGACTATGGGCTAGACACAATTTGTTAATAGAAGCCCCTCCCTATTAAAGACAGGAAGGGAGGAAGGGGGCAAAGGGAACTAGAATAAGAGATACATCGGGGATACGGCCAAATATCAGGCTGCTGTTAAGTGAGAGAGTCTCACCTGTGGGTGACTGTGCCCCCCATGGGACCCTGGGCAATGTCTGGGAAATGCAGTTGCCACAATTGGTAGTAGGGGGAGAGCTGTTGACATCAAGTGGGTTGGGGCCAGGGATGCTCAACACCCCACAGTACCCAGGAAAGCGCTCCCAGAGAACAATCCAGCCCAAGTGTGGACAGGGCAAATGGGGAGACCTGGGCAGAATCAGACAGCACCCAGTGATAATAAATCAGCTCGGGGTTCACAGCTCCCTGGCGCCATGCAAAGCACTTTAGAGCCTTTCATCCCCTTTCATCCTCACAATTACTGGAGCTGGGTTCTCATTACACCCATTTTACAAATGAGGAAAGTGAGGCCCAGAGACATGAAGTGACCTGCCCCAAAGGAGGGATTTGAACACAGGTCCTCAGACTCATGTGGGGAATGAAGAGAACAGGAAGACAAGGACACGGCCAAGAACAGCAAGCCAGAATGGTGTCCAGGTTTAGGCCCTGTCCTCTTCTGTCTGGCATTCTCAGCTGGAAGCAGAGGTGCCCAGTGGCCCAGCAGGTGTATGGAGCCGTCACAGTCCTGCCATCTGTCCACAGCTCGTTTGCTCTCCACACCCCAACCACACTTGGGAAGGTTTAGTGACCACCCCATTTTGTTCTTGAGCAAGTGACTAGTCTCAGGTCACACAGCTCTGAACCCCACGCCGAGGCTCTGAATACAGATCCCAGGAAGCAAGCCAATTGGAAATGCTCATCTGCCCATGCCTTGGTTGGTCCCCTCCTCCATTCCTCAGCACCCATCACCTCATCCTGCCTGCTCCATAGCCAGCCCTCCCCTGAGGGCAGTGGGCTCCACACCACCATCATAGCTGGGAACATCCCCTTTCTCTTTCCCTCGCTAAATCTGAAGCCCCTTTAAAGGCAGGGACTCCCCAAACCTGCCTCAGCACTCACACATCCCCAGTGCCCATCCTCACAGGTGTCAGATGGAACCAAGGAACAGATGGGCTCTCCAGGGCAGAGGCTCAGATGAGTCAGCCAGGGGAAAGGGGTGGAGCACAAGAAACCAGCAGAGGAGGCGGAGAGATGTGGGATCTCTCATGTTTTGGGGGGTTGGTGGGGGGGAGACACAGACACCACAGAGGGCCCCTGACTGCCCCAGGGAGCTCCTGCAGGAAGGCTCTAGGACAGAGGGAGGGTCTTTTCTAGAACAAAGGCGGAGGGGGGTCCTGAACGTTATTTAAGCTCTAACATTATTTAACAGCTCCTTAGCAGTCCACTCTTTAAAGAGGCAATGATTAGAAAATGCAAGAAAATCAATTGTTACTAAGTAAGATCTATATACATTTCAAGTCTCAAGAACTACACACATGCACACATGCACATGAGGCACCTGACACAGTAACCACATGCACACCCGGGCAACACCTGGGAGTATTTGTGTCATCACACGGAAACCATTCTCTTGTCCGCACCCTCCATGACCTCCACCAGGGGAGGGTGGTTTGACCATCACAGTGTCCCCTGCACCAGGAGCAGCAAAATCTGCCAAGCCTCCAATCAGACGCACAGAAAGAGGACCAGTGAGTTTTAAAAACCCTGGACTTAGACAATCACAAGTTGACTCCTCGACTTTTACACTCTGTCCTTCGGTTTCCAAAAAACAAACTGCAAAGATGAGAGAGGCTACCCACTGCTTTTGCAAGGGAGGCAAGAAAAGGCTGACCAGTGAGTTGACAAACCCTCCCCATGCCTCCCTCATAAGGAAGCTATTATTTGAGAATTAGGGGAGTCATTAGTTCTTGCACCATGGGGGCAAGAAAAGCCCACAGGAATCATCTAATGAGCCCGTGTTGGGGGTTTTCTCCAACCTGAGGGCAGCCAGATAACTGGCTGCTGAAGCAGAGGGGTGGGACAGGCATCTCAGACCTTAAGACAGTGGGACCCAAGGAGCTTGCTGAATAAATGCCATTGACAGAAACACATGGAAAAGGACACACTTTTTACATATAACAGGCTCTTGGACTCCACTGAACAGAACTCGGGAAACAGTTCTCCAGGTGCACCTGAATTATTAAAACAAAAGAATGGGGGGAGGGAGAACAGATGGGACACACTGAAGCACAGTCCATGCCTCCCCGGAGCCCAGGGGGGGGAAAAACAACCCTGTAAAATCTTTCACTTCGCCCAGGTGTACCTGCACCCCAATTCCCCTGGTGCCATAGCATCCATGGGGTGCAGACCTGGGCCCTTGCACATTCCAGGTCAGGTGTCATTCAGAATGAATCCATCCCCAGCTCCCTCGGGGTGGTGAGGACAGTCCCAGGAGGTGATGCGGAAGCCACTCCACAATTTATTGCTACAGAGAAGGGGGACTTGGAGATAGTGATGGAGCTGAGAGGGGAAGGGACTGTGGGACGCGTCTATAATCTGTGATGCGTCTATAATCTGTGATGTGCATAGCAAGTGGATACATTTTTTAAAATGAAAAATCCAGATTGCATGCTTATTTTAGGGGGGGCTAACGGAGATGAAAGGCAAGTTTGGAAGCCGTTATGGCACTGCGGGTTGACTCCGGGAGGGGAGTGGGATGCAGTGATGGATATTTCGGGGAGAGTCCCTGGGAAGCGCCCCGTTAACCCCACTAGTGCCTAAAGGGCCGGAAATGCAGGGGGTTCCACCCAGGGCCTGGGCTCTCTTTATTGTAATTATTATTTTTTTAACTATCAGGATTGTTGTGAATAATAGAAGGGCCCAGCCGAACAGGGCCGGCCTGGATGGGCCACCCACGCTGTCATCTTTTGTGCGGGGCCGGCGGGGACGCCCCGGCCCAACCCCCGCGAGCCCCTAGCCCAGGCAGGGCGCCCCAGCCTCCCGTCCCTGGCCCTGCTATTGTCCAGCCGCACCGCCCCCGCCCGAGGCCCAGCGGGCGCCCCGGGCCGGGCGGTTAACGCCCCCAACCTCCTCACAGGCCGGGACAAAGCGCGGCGACCGCGGCCAGAGCAGGCCTCACCCGAGGCCTGGGCCTCGAGTCCCGGGCGCTCGCCCGCCCACAGCCCCCGGAGTGGCGCGGGTGCGGCGGTGGCAAGGCCCGCGCTCGGATGCGGCGGCAGCCTCCCGCGGGCTCACCTGAGGCGGCGCGCGCGGCCAGATCCGGAGCAGAGGCGCGCGCTCCCCCGCCCTCGGCGTCGCACCCCCAGGTCCCGCTCGGGCCGGGCCCCGCTCGGTCGCTGGCGGCCGAGCCCTCCGCGAGCGCTACGGGAGGGGCTTATGAGGACGCGCGCCAGCCCCGCCCCGGATTCTATTGGTCCCCGAGCCCACGCCCGCGCGCCCATTGGCTGCTGCTGACAGCTCCGCCCCTCCCCTCCGCCGGGCCGATCAACACAGCACCAGCCGCCTCCGGCGAGCCTCGACTAGGCGGGCGCAGGCCTCGGGTGCGCCTCCCTATTGGGCGGCAGGCGGGGACACGCCGGAGCCTACCCACGTGCCCGCTGACCGGCTTCATTTTCATTGGAGGCGGCATACGCCAGCCAAGGCGGCCGCAACCAACTAAACGGCGGCTGGGCCTCGGATTGACAAGGACGCCTCGGGGATCGAGGGGAACAAGCGGGTATTGGCTTGCGGGGTCAGCCCGAGGCGCGGGCTGGCTGAAGCAGGTGCCAATCACGGCTCTGGCCCCGCCCTAGTTATCAGGCAGCAGCTGAGTACGTGAGACCCTGCACAACATCAGCACCGGGTCAGGGAGGTGTGGCGATGGGGTTCGAGACTCGTAGCCGTA
This sequence comes from Myotis daubentonii, assembly GCF_963259705.1. Taxonomy (NCBI): domain Eukaryota; kingdom Metazoa; phylum Chordata; class Mammalia; order Chiroptera; family Vespertilionidae; genus Myotis; species Myotis daubentonii. The sequence goes on from NC_081844.1 coordinate 30,750,928, forward strand.
GCCGGAATTTGGGCGCAGAGTTCCCCAATTCAAAAAGTCCCGAGTTAGGAAGTATAGCCCCAACGCATGCCATTTTGCAAAGTTGGGGAACTGATAACTGTGGAAATAGGAGTCAAGCAGCAAATGTCCCACTCCGTCCCCCAAAACATAACCAAGTTCATTTCCATCACAATCAACCTTTGCAAAGGAGGCAAGGCCTTCCGGATAAAGTGCCTCCCCTTCCTCCCCGCTAAAACTTAGGGGAAGGGAGGAGTTTGGTGTTACCTGACCTAGGTGCAAAGCTCAACTGGGGTTCACGACTCCCCGAGGATGGCCTCTTTGCTGGCCCTCACCTCTTCGCTGTGCCTATCTTCCCCCAGTGAAGTGGACATGATGGTCACACACACACACACCACTGTCTGGCTCTCTCCTCCGAATGTTGCCAGAATTAAGTGGGAGGAGGCACGTAAAAGGTTTGAAAATGTGGCTTTGCATGGTGAACAATTAAGGTTTGCTATTGCCATCATTATTATTTTTTTTAATATATTTTATTGATTTTTTTACAGAGAGAAAGGGAGAGGGAGAGCTAGAAACATCGATGAGCGAGAAACATCGATCAGCTGCCTCCTGCACATCTCCGACGCTCTATCCACTGAGCCAAACCGGTTACGGTGCCATTATTATTTTTTTTTTTTGAGGTATTCAACAGCATAGTTTATATGCACATCGGCGCCATCATTAGTAATTGCATACCAGAAAGGGGTGTGAGCACGCCCCTATTTCACAGGGAGCAGTATAAACTGGACAATCGGACGTTTTCTTGTCAGCACTTACAGTATAATCCTGGAAATCATGTACCTAGAGAAAGTAATGATACAATTGTTTACCGTGTTTTGCTCTAAATATCCATCCCTGTGGGATAAGTAACTTGTGGCAGAGGGTACTGTGGAATATTAACTGTACAGCAATGAAAAGAGAGAGAGATCTACATGTACTGTCTTGGAATGATCCCCTGCAGATGTTGCAGAGCAGCTGCAGAGGGCTCCGGGATTCTATATCCAACATTTGAAACCAAACGCAGAGAAACCAATGTTAGGCTTCTACCAGCACATACCTGTGTCAACACAGAAAAAGGCTGTCCCAAACTGAAAAGAACTCAATCTGTGGGAAGAGGAGAGGTCCATGTTGGATTAAAAAGGTGGGGGGGGAGGGGTAGGGGGAGATAGTCGGTGAAGACTTGAATCTGTTCTGGGGTGTTTTTGTTGTTTGTTTTTTAAATATTTTAAATTTTATTGGGGTGACATTAGTCAACATGAACATATAGGTTACATGTGTGGATTACTAATTTACAAAATCTGTATATAGGACCATGTGCCCACCACCCAAAGTCAAATCTTTCCCTGTCACCTCATATTAGGACCCCTTTCTTCCACCCCACCTCCCTCCCTCTGGCAACCACCACACTGCTGTCTGGGGTATTTTTAATCTTCCTGGGATCATATTCACATATATTCCTCATGTAGTTAAAATTTAACTTAAAAAATAGGAAATAACTGCCCCCTAGGAACTCCCTAACCAGTGGGAAAAACAAAAATGAAATTTGATAATGGTGTCACAAGTGCAATAATGAAGGAATTTTACACACACACACTAGCCTTTTTTTCTACTTCCAAGTTTATCATATAAGACAGTGAATTTACAGGTGTTTGGATTTCAGACTCTGAAATTTTAATTTAATTGGGGTACCTAAATAGGTTGTCAACTTTCTTCTTTGGCTTAGGGAGACATTTTATTAATGCCATCCATCTATTATGTTAAAAATTTAACATTAACTGTAGAATCTAGACCAGCCGTGGGCAAACTACGGCCCGTGGGCCAGATCCGGCCTGTTTGAAATGAATAAAAAAAAAAAAAAAAAAAAAAAAAAAAAGACCGTACCCTTTTATGTAATGATGTTTACTTTGAATTTATATTAGTTCACACAAACACTCCATCTATGCTTTTGTTCCGGCCCTCCCGTCCAGTTTAAGAACCCATTGTGGCCCTCGAGTCAAAAAGTTTGCCCACCCCTGATCTAGACAGTAGGTATATTTAAAGATTCACTACAATTCTTTCAACTTTTGTCTGAAAAGTTTTCATGATAAAATGTTAGTGAAAAGTATAATCACCATCATTTTAAAAATATTTTTTATTGATTTTTAGAGAGAGGGGGAGGGAGAGAGAAACATCGCTGGCTCTCTTTTGCATGCTCCCTATTGGGATCAAGCCCACAACCTAGGAATGTGCCCTGACCAGGAATCCAACCAGCAACCTTTTGGTGGACAGGACGATGCCTGAGACACACCAGACAGGGCTCATTGTTTCTTTAAGTGTCATATGCATTGTAGGAAGGACACACTCCCAGAATTTTCAAGTGGACAAATTAGTTTGGGGAAAACACCTAATTGCCCTGTTGTTTGTTTTTTCACATCTTTGCAGACAGATGCAAATCTCGATTGGGGATCTCTCCCCTAAAGAAGGCCAGGAGGAGGTACACTGGTACAGGCTTCAAAGAGCTTGAAGCCTGATCTTTTTTTTACAGACCTGGTCTTCACCTTCCCCAGTGGATAAGGTGTGGAGCCGAGAAATGTCTCCAACTTTACAGACTCCACTCCTGCTTCCAGGTGTCCGACACATAAAAAATAAAGGTGGATGGAAAGATACGTCCTCCTATGTTTAAAAAACAAAGATTTGGGGGAGGAATTCTAGCATCCCAAACCTTCAAGCATATGTCACTAGACACGTAGCATGTTTCACATTTATGAGCACAGATACAAATATGCAAACACCAGACCATGGCACACATGGTTGTTTACTAAGGTGTTAGACAAAGTGGCTACTTGATAAATGAACTGAAATCAATAGAAAACTGGGACCCTAGCTGGTTTAGCTCAGTGGATAGAGCGCCGTCTGCTGACTGTAGGGTTTAATTCTGGTCAAGGGCACATGCCCGGGTTGCAGGCTCAATTCCCAGTAGGGGGCGTGCAGGAGGCAGCTGATCAATGATTCTCTCATCATTGATGTTTCTCTTTCTCCCTTTTCCTTCCCTCTCTTAAAGCAATAAAAATGTATTACAGCCCTAACCGTTTTGGCTCAGTAGATTGAGCGTCGGCCTGCAGACTCAAGGGTCCCAGGTTTGATTCCGGCCAAGGGCATGTACCTTGGTTGCGGGCACATCCCCAGTAGGGAGTGTGCAGGAGGCAGCTGATCTATGTTTCTCTCTCATCGATGTTTCTAACTCTCTATCCCTCTCCCTTCCTCTCTGTAAAAAGTCAATAAAATATATATTTTTTAAAAATGTATTACAAAAAAAAAAACTGGACACACAAGGCAGAATATATGGCACGGTTCTAATTTTGTTCTTTAAGTTTACATATAAAATATATAAATATACATATGCCTCACCTGCAAAACAGACAAGTCAAAACTGTATCAGAGGGTTGTTCTGAGGTTGAATATTACAATGACACACATACATGTACAAAGCCTGAAAATTATAACCCGCTGGTTGGCAGAATTATGTATTTTGACTTTTTCTTCATGTAGTCAGTTTCCAAGTGTTCTAAAGGGGTTGTGTATGAATTTTATAATCTGGGATGAAGGAAAAGGATATTTTACATTAAAAAGTCAACCAGATGGATTGAAATATGTGGCCCACCTGCACAGTGGAATATTAGCCACAAATATACGGATGAACCTTGAAAACATGAGACCACAAAAGGCCAAGTATTTCATGATTCCATTCATATGAAGTGTTCAGAACAGACAAATCCAGCGAGTGGATTTGTGGTTGTGGGGCTGGAGGATTGTGTGAGGTTGCTTTTGGGGTGATGGGAACCTTCTGGAACTAGAAAATGGTGATGGTCACACAAGTCCGTGAACATGCTAAAAAACCAATGAACTGTACACTTTAAATAGGTGAATGTTATGGCAGCATGAAATGTATTTCAACAAAGCCATTTTTTAAAATTTTATACATCTACCAGGAAAGAAATATGCCCAATATTGTGATTATTTCTGCATAGTGGTTCCACAAATATACTTGTTATATTTAACTTTGAAAATGAGAGAAACACCCCAAAATTCCACAATCTTGACAATGAACCCACCTCAATGTGTTCTGTCCCATATAGGGCCCACCCAGGGACACACTCATCTGTCTCTATGGATTCCTGTATTGGAGATTTCATATGAAATCATATGTGATCACTGTGACTGCCTTCTTGCACTTAGTATGTTCACACTCATAACACATTTTTAAGGACCAAAGAGGCAGAACTTTCTTATTAAATCTGCCCATGTCATTACCTGGCTGTCAATAAAAAGCACCGGGTAATAGGTCAATGTAAATAAAAGCCTCTTCAGAATTCAGCACTAGTACCTTCCCTCATCCGTGTCCTGACTTCCCCTGAAATTAGCATTTCAGGTCATCAGTCCCCACACACCCGGTATACCCAAATTTCCCCAGGCCTGCAGACCCCCAGAGACCACTGCAGCCTAGGGTTCCTCAAACGTAAATGGAGACAGAAGCACATTAGTGAGAATAAGTAACCACCCCCATTCCAAACTGTCGTTTGCTGACCCCATAAAGGTCAAAGCCAAACCCCTCCTGAGCAGGAGTTAGAACCACTGCCCATCACTTTGATCTTCTGGGTCTCCGTTTTCTCATCTGCCAAGTGAGGATGATGCTACCCTGCCTAGTCTGTCTCCTGCGGTTTTTGTGAAAATAAAATAATAGAAACAGAAGTACCCGGTGGGCTACAAAGCGATTTGCAAACAGGAGAAGACAACCAAATGCATCTGTAAAAGACATTTATTCTGAGAATCTAAAATCTGGACAAAGAATATTGAACTTTATAGAAAATGCCTACACAGGATTTTGTCATTTCTTCCTAATACATTAATCACCTAATAAAGAGGAAAAAAACCTTTCAAACAATATTGTTCCAGTTTGTCTGCAGTTATGAGATTTAAAATATCCCTGTTCTGTTGAGGTATGAGCTGCAAACTTTGGTAAAGTTTGTAGAAAAATTAACAAATAATTCCAAAAAAATAAAAAAATAAAAAATAAATCCCTAAGTTATAGATTTCTTGGTACATATACAGTAACTACAAAAAAAATTTCATTTAGAAAAAGTATTTATTTTAAAAACAAATTCCCTCTTGTAAATCTCAATTGGTGAGTTGAAAATTCAATGTAAAGGAAGAACAAAACTCAACCTATCCCCAAACACTCACCCAGATTTGGAAAGAACTGGCTGGCCAATCTGAGAGTCTGGTTGGCATTTTCAGTAATTCAGTGCTAAAAAAAGAGCCCCGTGTATAGAAAGGAAGAACCAAAGGCACTTGAACATGGCTTCGTGCATCTACCTCTGCGGCGTTCCAGAGGGGACAGCGTTTGGCTGCACACCCGGCTCCACACACAGGACAGTCCAGCGGAGGTAGCTTCTGTGTGGCCTCAACTCTGCTCAAGGGACACAGGTCTCTGCTTGTGGGTCTTAACCACGGAAGCCGGCTGGTGGCGGATGGCTGTGAGGCCAGAGTTTAAACTGGGCTGAATGGGATCTTTTCCTTTTTCCCTTTCAACAGGTCCTGATGGATGACTCCTGGGCCACGCCACACCCAGGGCCACCACCAGGTACCACCCTGCTGAGTTCTGGCGATGAAACGCTGTCAGGAGGTGTGCCCGCTTTCAGCTTTGGGGCCAAGCCCACACACCTGGGAAAGATGGTTCTAGGCAGTCAAGGCCTTCCTGCAGGAGCCTCTGAGAACCTGATGTTGGCAACATAGCGGCCTTCGGGCCAAGTAATTTCTAATTTCATCTTCAGAAAAAATGTTTGTGTTTTTGCTCATACACTGCAGGCTTTATACTTTTTTAAAAAACCAAGATAAAACACGGAGCAGTCTAACATTCTTTCTTTCTTTGAGCCATAATACAAATTCCTAAAATTTATAGATTAAAAAAACAAAACCAGGAAGACAAGGGTTTTTAAGAAGTAGAGGAAAAACTACATACTTAAGTTAAGCCCACTAAAAACAGGAGGGGCCGAGGACGCCTCTGATGCGTTTTTTAAAAACGCCCGGCGAGAAGTGCTTGTGGATCACCGTCCGTTGCCATAACCGGGGAAGAGCTGGGTGAGGATTGCCTGCAGCGGCTGGTTCACCTTCATGGAGTAGTTTCGGCCCAGTTCGCCGCGGCAGGCGGGGCAGCTGAACACCTGGGCTCTGAAGGATCTATCCAGGCAATTCTACAAGAGAGAATAGGAAGGTGAGACGTTCCGTCCATGTCAGTGGAGCCACTCCTGGCCACCCACTGTCTCCATTGACAGAGTTGAGAGCACTTACTGACTTCTCATAGGGTCCGGAGGGCCCCTCCTGGTCCTCAGTCTCACTTTCTACCACTCACTGCCCATTGCCAGCCTGACCTCCCAAGGACCCCTCAAAGACTAATTCATCCTGGTCCCCAGGCCTTGGCACTTACAGATTACACCACCTAGCAGGTCTGTCCTCTGGCTCTCCCGTCACTCCTGCCTTGGCTCAAGTCACCTCCTCAGAGGACCCTTCCCTGACAGCCCTTAAGCATCATCGTAGGCAGCCCCACCACAGCCAGTCCTGTCACCTCCCCAATTTGCCTTAAAACAGCACCTTTTCTGCCTTCTGGCATCGTGTTATTTACTAACATTTGTCTCGAATAGGCCAGATGCTCCCTGCGATATGGAGCTGTATCTCACTGACTTCCCCAGCACCAAGCATAGTAGGTGATAAATAAATATGCGTCAATGAGAAGAAAGGAAGAAAGGAAGGAATTCTGGCGCTGAGCCAGACTTCTGGGTTCAAACTAAGCCAGGTGGAGACAGAGTTATGACTCGGACAGGCCCTGAAGAGCCAACTTCTTAATCAGAGAAACAGGGAAGACAACTCCCCAGTCAGAGAAACAGGGAAGACCCAAAGAGAGAAACAGGCCCGGAGAGCCAACTTCCCAATCAGAGAAACAGAGAATCAGAGAAACAGGGAAGTATTTTAAGGCCAAATACTAGTCCATTGTCTGGATGGACCACACTCTCTGTATCATTCATCTGTTGGTGGACACTTGAGTTGTTACCACCTGGGCAGAGACAATGCACACATGTATGCAGACACCTGCATAGGTGTGCACACCTGACGGATGACATCAGGCAACTGGGTAAATGTGAACACGATAGAAAGCCTGCTGACGCCATTTGTGGGGGCACGTTCCCCCACAAATGCATACTGAGGCTTTTGTTTGACATTCTTTCAATTCCTAAATTCCTTTTCAATAAAAATTTTATGGCCTTGATTCCAGGAACAAAAGGTAGCTCTTTCTGCTCAAAACAACTAAGATGTGGGTCTATGTTCAAAAATCAGGTTCTGGATCACTGCATGACTCATAGCACCCAACAGATGGAAACAACTCAAGTGTCCATCAACAGATGAATGATACAGAGAGTGTGGTCCATCCAGACAATGGACTAGTATTTGGCCTTAAAAAGGAAATCCCGACACACACACTACAGTGCAGATAAATCTTGAGGACATGATGCTCAGTGAGAGAAGCCAGACACAAAAGGACAAATATTCAGGAGGTTCAGTCACAGGAGGTCCCGAGAAGAGTCAAAGCCACAGAGAGAGAAAGTAGATGGTGGTCAGTGGATGAGTGGATAGAAAGGCTGTGGCACATTTACACCATGGAATACTCCGCAGCAGTGAAACAGAATCTCTTACCCTGAGACAGCATGGACGGACCTGGAGGGCATTATGCTAAGCGAAATAAGCCCGTCAGAGAAAGACAAGCATCACATGATCGCACTCATATGTGGAATCTAACAAAATGAACCGAGTGGATCCAGATACATGGAAGCATGGAACAGAGTGCAGAAACTCGGAGGGAAGGCGGGGGAGGGTGGGTGAGTGGGAGGTAATCAACCAAAGACCTTGTATGCATATATGCATGGCTCATGGCCACAGACGATAAGAAGATGGTAAAGACCTGGGGTGGGCTGGAGGGGGTCAATGGGGGAAGAAGGGGAGCCTATGTAATACTTGCAACAATAAAGATTACAAAAACAAAAAGAAAGTAGATGGTGGGAACCCAGGTGCTGGGTAGGAGGATGGAGAGTTAGTGTTTAGTAGGGACAGAGTTTCAGCTTGTAAAGATGGAAAAGTTCTAGAGATGGATGGTGGAGATGGTTCCACAACAATATGAATGTGCTTAATGCTACTGGACTATACACTTAAAATGGTTAGGATGCCCTAGCTGGTTTTATCTCAGTGGATAGAGCGTTGGCCTGTGGACTGAAGGGTCCCGGGTTCGATTCTGGTCAAGGGCACGTACCTTGGTTGCAGGCTCCTCCCCAGCCCGGGCCCTGGTTGGGGCGCATGCAGGAGGCAACCAATCGATGTGTTTCTTCACATCGATATTTCTGTCTTTTCCTCTCCTTTCACTCTCTCTAAAATCAATGGGAAAATATCCTCAGATGAGGATTTAAAAAAATGGTTAGGATGGTAAATTTTATGTTATGTGTATTTTACTATAATAAAATGATTTAATAAAATGAGATAAAAAATAGGTGCTGGGACATGAAGGTGAGGATCGTTTTCCCATAACCCTCACATGCTGATGTTCTGGGAGATGGAACTACAGTTGCATGGACAGCCGGGGCAGACACATAAATGTCGGTACCCTCTTCCTTCACAGCCTTGGCACTTGGTTTTTGGAAAGAGAGGAAAGGAGAGGGAGAGAAACATTAATGTGAGGGAGAAACATCAATCTGCTGCCTCCTGCATGATCCCACTAAGGATGGATCCCACAATCCAGGCATGTGCCCTGACCAGGAATCGAACTGGTGACCTTTTGGTTGGTGCATGGGACAACACTCAACTGAGCCACAATGGCCAGGGCAGCCTTGGCACTTTAATGACACATATGAGACGCTTGGTCCCTGAAACCCCATCAATTCAGCCCATTTCTGCAGTGCTATCCAGGACTGACGTTCTGTAAGCTCCCCCTGCATCAATGGCCCGCTCTGCCTGCTTGGCTAAAGCACTTTAGCATGTGTCACCTACAGCCAGAAGCAAGCCAGGAAGGCACTGCTACGCCCCTTTTCACTGAAAGGGCAACTAAGGCTCGGAGAGTTGGGTGGCTTTCCAAGGATGGGAGGGGAAGAGCTGGGTGGAGGGTCAAACCCTGGCTGCTGGCTCCAAAGCCCATATCTCACCACCAATCCCGAGCCACTTCTCCAAGACACAGCGTTGAAGGAACACCATCAGCCCATGTAACATGGTGGCAGAGCCCAAAAGCAGAAAAGTGGAGGCCTGGCTCTGACGGCCAAACAACCACACTGCTTCATGTTCTCTGAGCCCCTCCCCGAGGGTGACAGCTGAGGGACTGAGCCAGCCTCAAGGCAAGGAAGGGGGCCAGATCCGAGAACGAAAGAGCCAGAAGCTCAGGGACCAAGGGTGACCAGGGGGTGGGGACAGTCACTTCTGACACCATCTGCCTACACTGCCCATAAGTTCCTATTAACAGACTTGGGCCAGAAAACACTGCAAAGAAACCAGTTACACAGGCCAGTGCTTCCCACCTGGACAATTCTGCCCCCAGGGGACACTGGGCCATGTCTGGGGATATTTGTGGTTGTCATGAATGGAGAAGCGAGTGGATGGGGATCAGGAAGCTGTTCAACCTCCTCCCCCGCCCCCTGGTGCCCAAAATGCCCACCCCCCAAGAAAAAGTTCTGGCCCCAATGTCCACAGTGCAAGGGGGAGGGGAGACCCTGGTTAATCTGATCTCAGCTCCCCATCTCTCTTTCAATCATATTGTTTCTCTCCTGACACTGACCACCAGGCAGAGCCTATGGCCCACCTCCCAGCCCTCCATCCCCTCCAGGCCCCAGCTGTTCAGGCATGCCTGCCTGTCCAAACTTCTGCACATGCCATCCCGCAATCTGGAAAGCTTCCCGGAGGCCCCCTCCTCCAGGAAGCCTTCCTTCTGGCTCCTCTAGGAGACAAGCACCTCATGCCTCTACAGCCTGCTCTTTTTAAAAATATGTTTTTACTGATTTTAGAGAGAGAGGAAGAGAGAGATAGAAACATCAATGCCTCAACATCGATCAGCTGCCTCCTGCACACCCCCTACTGGGATTGAGCCTGAAACCCAGCCATGTGCCCTGACCAGGAATTGAACCAGGGACCTCTTGATACAGGGGTCGATGCTCAACCACTGAGCACACCAGCTGGGCTCTACCGCCTGCTTTACAGACATTTACTATGACAAGACCTCAGGCCAGGACTGCCGACTATCCTCCCCCACCCTGGACCCCCAGGTACATGAGAGACTTGGGGAGCGTGCTCCAGAGGGAGGAGAGAACCAGCCAACACACAGAAGAGGGAATCATGAGGCGAGGTGACCTGGAGTGCCAGGCGGCCCAGGTGGGTCGGTGACTGGGGCAAGGATTTGGCATCTGATTCCACAGCACCAGGGAAGCATGGGAGGGCGGGGAGTGGGGAAGGGGGCGATGGGATCCCTTGATGAAGGCCGGGAGGCAACTATGACCACGGCTATTTGGAAAACAGACACTGAGGCCCTGCAAAGGGAGCCAGGAGCGTGCAGAAGCCAAGCCAACAAGCCCATACTATGTGCTGGGTGTGTGGCAGCCCAGCTCCCGTGCCCACGCCTCTCACCTTGCACACGTTGTGTTGGCACACGGTGGTGATCGGGCGGAAGACCAGTTCCTGGCAGCAGATACACTGGAATGTTTCTTCTACTTTATTCAGGAATTTCTGAAACCAGAAGAGAGGATGCCTGAGACCAGCAGAACCTTACACCGAAATGAACCATGCTGATGGAAGCCTCAGAAAACGGGGCTCCCTACTAGAGCCTGGCCCTGGTTCCCTAATGTAATCCTCCTATCCTTACCCCAGGCGACAGGAGCGGTGTGATCCCCATTAAGATGAGAAAGCAGAGGCCCAGACCGGTGCAGGCCCTGCCCAGGACCCGGAGATGGGCACAGCCTGCCCGGGTCACAGCCTCCACAGGGCTGAGCAGGACACCCAGGGTGGGGTCCAGAGCAGGCTTTAGCTGAGGGCATGAGTCTAGATCACTCAGTAAATAAGGCTGAGTGCCTTCTATGTGCTGCCTGGGCACGGGGTCCAGCAGTGGATTAAACTGAAGAACCCTATGCCCTCACGGAGTTTGGAGCCCTGTGGGGGTGGGGAGGGGGGCAAAGATAAAACGAGGAAAGACAGAAATGTCACAACAGTGCTGGGAAATACAGCATGGAGCCTGGGAGGGGCCAACCCAAAGTGCAGGTGGTCACAGAACACTCTGTAGAGAAGGTGACCTGAAGGACGTGTGCCCGGCTAAACCATGCCCCTAAAATACATCTGAACCCCAGGATCAGTGTATACGTTCCCTTCCATAGCAAAAGAAACTGCAAACAGAACTGAGGACCCTGAGATGAGACTACATTAAACTAAGTAAGTTTTTGGCCCAGCCGGGTGTGGCTCAGTGGTTGAACATCAACCCAGGAACCAAGGGTGTCACAGGTTCAATTCCTGGTCGGGGCATGTGCCTGGGCTGCAGGCTCGATCCCCAGGAGGGGACATGCAGGAGGCAGTGGATAAGTGATTCCCTCTCATCATTGATGTTTCTCTCTCTCTCCCTCTCCCTCCCTTTCTGAAGTCAACAAAAATACATTTTTAAAAAGTTTGCATAACAAAGGAAACCATCATCAAAACAAAAAGACCACCTACTGAATGTGAGAAGATATTCACTAATGATACATATGATAAGGGATTAATATCCAAAACGTATATATAAAGAACTTGGACAATTTAACACCAAAAGACAAATAATCCGGTTTAAAAATGGGCAGAGAAACTAAGTAGACATTTCTCCAAAGAGGACTGACTACAGAAGGCCAATAGACATGTGGAAAAAAATACTCAACATCACTAATCACCAGAAATGCAAATTAATCATCTCACACCGGTGAGAATGTCTATCATCAATATATCAACAAACAACAAGGGTTGGTGAGGATTTGGAGAAAAGGGAACCCTCGTGCATTGTTGGTAAAAATGCAGACTGACATAGCCACTGTGGAAAACAATATGGAGTTTCCTCAAAATATTGTAAAACTACAACTGCCATATGACCCTGCAATCGCACTTCTGGGTACAGACAGCCCCCAACTTACGATGGTTCAACTTACAATTTTTCAACTTTGCAATAGTGTGTAAGTGATACCCATTTAGTAGAAACCGTATTTCAATTTTGAATTTTGATCCCGTCCCGGGCTAGTGATACGCAGTCTGATACTGACCTGTGGTGCTGAGCAGTGGCTCTTGCCCAAGTGGAGGTTCATGGACGTGCCTGTGCACATGCTCAGTGGGCTGAGCTCAACTGTGATATTCAGTAGGTTAGATGCATCAAATGCATGTGACTTACGATAGATTTGTGGGGACAGAGCCCCACGGTAAATTGAGGAACATCCATATCTACCCAAGAGAACTGGAAGCCGAGATGCACAGAGATGGTTGCACAGCCGTGTACAAAGCAGTGTGATTCACCACGGCCAGAAAATGGAAACCACCCAACTGTCCACTGACAAACAACGGATACACAGAATGTAGTCTTTCCAGACAACGGACTATGATTCAGCCTTAAAAAGGAAGTTCTGACACCTGTTACAATGTGGATGCACCTGAGGACATTATGCTTAGTGAAATCAGCCAGGCACAAAAGAACAAAAAAATACTGTGATTCCACTGTCAGGAGGTCCCTGGAGGAGTCATTCAGACAGGGGCTGGGGGAGGTCATGGGCAGTTCTAGTGTAGAACGGGGACTGAGTTTCAGTTTGGGAAGATGAGAAATTTCTGGAGATGAATGATGGGGTGAATGCATGATGTGAATGTCTTTTAATGCCACTGAGCTGTACACTGAAAAATGGTTAAGATGATGCACTTTATGTTATCTCTATTTTGTTATAATAAAAAAAAAATGATGGGGAAAGGGGGAGGAATGCGGACGAAGGGTTCGGGAAGGCCGCTCAGGCCATACGGGTGCTCACCGGCCCATCCTTGAGTGACTTGAGGATCTCGGTCCACAGCTTAGTGTTGCTCTGGTCCTGCTTGATGAGGGCCTTCTGCTGGGCTGTGAGGCTGTAAGGCTCCACCTTGGTTTTCTTGGGTGTAACTCTCGGGGAGCAGGCACCTGAGACAGAGCAGCGTGGTGAGGGCGGGCGAGCCCAAGAGCACATGGACAGGCTGCCCATGGAGAGGGACCTACCTTCTGACTTACTCCTCCGTTTGCTCTTCCTGGGGGACGTGAAATCTTCCTCTTCTTCCTCCTCTTCGTCTTTCTCCTCTGCCTCTTCAGTCGGCCTCTTTCTGTTCTCTTTCTCCTTCTCCTTCTTGGCCAGAGCCTCAAGGTAGCCTTCTGGATACTACGAAAGGGCAAAGGCACAGGCTGGAGAAGAGGCTGGAGAAGTGGGACTCCTGGGTGACCCAGACATCCTGTGGGGTGGGGGACCGGCGACTGCCCCACCTGACATCTGCCACACTGACTCCGCACTTCCTGCCATCTCCCCTTCCCTCACCTCAAAGTCACTCCCTCCCCCGACCCCATACCAGCCTTAAAAGCCTTAACTCCTTCTACTTCTACAGCCTCCGATCTGAGGCCTCCACTCAACTCTGGAGCCTGGAGCAGCAATCTCATCACCGCACTTACCAAGAATGCAGGGCTAACCTGCCCTGGCAGGGTGAGAGTGACGCATTAAATGAGACCGTGCAGGTAAAATTCTTAGGGTCGGATCAAGCCAATATGATAATTTTATTATCTTCATTATTTCCTTTAAGGGGTAGGCAAACTTTCCCACGAGGGTCGGGTGGTAAATGTATCTCCAGCTCTGCCGTGGTTGCACCGAGAAAACGTTTTTGCAAACAACTGCCCGGGGGCCTTACTGCCATCCAACCTCATTTCGATGGCCCTTGGGTTCCAGGTCCGCACAAGCATTACTTGGTTATAACCCCATATCTAAGGCACCTAGAGTCATGTCTGATTTGGAAATATTTTATCAAGAAACTTCCAACCTTTTTTAAAAGAAACACTAAGTTGCAATGGAAACTGAAAACATAAATAAAAACCCTACTCCCATCAGATGCTGATGTTCCTGTCCCACGGCTATTTTTCTCCCCTGTTCCTCAGCTTCTGAACTTACCCGTTACGGGTACACACGTCACGTTCAACTCCTTGTGACACCCCCCAGAGGGCAGGCACTATCAGATTCTCACTGACAATTAAGACTCCTTAAATAGTCCCAAGACAGTTACCAGCTGCTAGAGCACCTCACAATAATAAATAGAAAACACCACAATTATAGCGCCAAAAGCTCTATGGCAGCACAGGGTGAATTCTTGGAAAACAGAAGATTCCATTTCTGTAAAGAGGCGACGGCCGGGAGGGACCAATCCTCCTTATCTTTAGGACTGACTTCTCTACATTCCACCAGTTTTGTTGGTTTCTTTTTTCCCCAGGTAAACCTATCTACTATAACACCGGTGAGACAAGTCTGGATCTCAACTCTAACACTATGAACACACTCTGCCCATCCCCATCTCCACTGGCTGCGGCACTGAAATGGGGTAGACAGCAGCAAGATGTGGCCAGCTCGGCTCCTGGACATCATTTAGGCTGAAAGAGAAACCCCCGAGAGCTCCTAGGCCAAGAAGGCAGGCTCTGGCTAACTGAGCACTCACAGCCGTTCTCCTGCCATGATCCCCAGTGACTGACCAGGGAGACGACGTTCACACCAGGACTGCTGGGCCAGGCGAGCACAGCCTGCACGCACCTGCATGGTCAGTCCCAGCTGCTTGATCCGGTTCTTCCCTTTCTTCGTCCAAGGACCAGGTTCCTCGTCGTCCCTCCGCAGAAGATAGCGCCATACCAGGAAGCCGGACTTCCCCTTCTCAGGCCAGTACCTCACAACCTGTGGGAAGTGAGAGCCCGTGTCAGTGTCACCTGGGACTGGAGGTGGCGCCGGTGGGCGCAGGGAGGACCTCTCACCTTGTAGATGCCGTCGTACCGGTTGCCCTCAGTGGGGGCGTACTTGCTGTGCTTGCGGCCCTTGACGTTGCGCACCACCCGGACCGGCTTCCCTGAGCGCCAGTCCTTGGCCTCGGCCCCTTTGCGCTCGTTGATGGGGGCGCTGCAGTTGAGAGCCAGTGCCCTGCAGGGGGAGTGGGGGGCCACATGCTATCGTTTGGATTGTATCCCCCAAAAAGAAAGGGCGTCCTAACCCATGGAACCTATGAATGTGACCTTCTTTGGGAAAAGGGTGCTTGCAGATAAAGTCAAGTTCAGAGGAGGTCAGAATGGAGGAGGGGAACCCTAAATCCAATGACTAGTGTCCCTAGAACAGTGGTTCTCAACCTTCTGGCCCTTTAAATACAGTTCCTCATGTTGTGACCCAACCATAACATTATTTTCGTTGCTACTTCATAACTGTAATTTTGCTACTGTTATGAATCATAATGTAAATATCTGATATGCAGGATGGTCTTAGGTGACCCCTGTGAAAGGGTCGTTCGACTGCCAAAAAGGTCTCAACCCACAGGTTGAGAACCACTGCCCTAGAAGAAAAGGAAATTGAGACACAGACACACAGAGGAGGACACCGTGTAAAGACGGAGGCAGAGGCTAGAGTGATGCCGCCACAAGCTGAGGGACCAAGGATTGCTGATAGCCACCAGCTGAAGAGGCAAGGACCCTCCCACAGAAAGTTCAGCGGGAGCATGACTCTGACACCTTGATTTTGACTTTGAGCTTCCAGAAATATGCGAGAATTTCTGTTGTTTTAAACTACCCGGTTGGTGGTATTTCATTACTGGAGCCACGAGCTACTAGCACGGCATGTGGGGAGGACATCATCAAGAAAAAGAGGAGGCAGCAAACAAGGGCTGGCCAGGCAGGTCTGTCTCGCCCAAGGGCACAGGGGCCTGGGAAAAGCCAACCAGAGGTCAGGCTCAGCACTCTGACCTCTCTATTGGGTGTGAAAGAAAAAAGAGCTGCAACTCTGCAACTGTTTTCTAGGTGCAAACAGTAATTTTTTTAAAACATTTAATCACCTTTATTTTTGTTTGTTTGTTTGTTTTTGTTAATCCTCACCCGGGGATATTTTTCCAATGATTTTTAGAGAGAATGGAAAAGAGAGGGAAAGACAGAGAGAAGCATCAATGTGAGAGAAACACATCGATTAGCTGCCTCCTGCAGGAACCCTGACCAGGGCCCAGGCCAGGGAGGAGCCTGCAACCAAGGTACATGGCCTTGACCAGAATCGAACCTGGGACCCTTTGGTCCGCAGGCCGATGCTCCATCCACTGAGCCAAACCAGCCAGGGCGCAAACAGTAATTTTTAAACAAGTTTCTTAGTTTGTGTGCAGCAAGTACCACTTAATATTAGCTTACGGGCAGTTCCTCACATTAAACCTTTTCTGAAAACATGGTTTTTAACAGCTACTGAAATTAAAATATTCCACTACACAAATGTACAACAAACCCTTCCCTTTAAAAAAAAAAACAAAAACATTCAGGTACTAATACTTTGCTATTTTACGTACTGATAAGATAAACATTACTAATTATAAGATTTTCCCCTCCCCATGTCTCATCATACACTTTCAAAGTAGAATTAGTGTCATAAGATCATTTTCAACACCTTTCCAGAAAGAAGGTACCCACTAGTATTTCTACCAATAGAGGAACACCCGTCTATGTCTTGGCATTTCACAGGGGAAATAAATAGTATTTCACCATCACTTCAATTTGTATTTCTTTGATTACTAAAGTTGAATAATTTTTTATGGTCATTAGAGATTTCCATTTCTTTTGTGAATGATCTTATTTTTCTATGAGTTTTTTTGTTGTTGTTGATTTGCAACAGCTCTTTACATAACAATCATGTGTCATGTTTGTTGCAGATTTTCCCCCAAAGAGTCATCTGACTCTTCATTTTACTTATGGGTTTTACTAATGCAATTTCTAATATTTAGGTCATCAAATCTATTTTTTCCTTTGGGCTTTATGATACTTTTTTTAAAAAAAATTTTTATTGATTTTAGAGAGAGAGGAAAGGAAAGGGAGAGAGAGCAAACAATGTGAGATGTGAGAGAGAAACATCCATCAGCTGCCTCCTGCACGCCCCTTAATGGAGATGGGGCCTGCAATCCAGATATGTGCTCTGACCTGAATCAAACCAGCCAGGGCAAGGCTTTGGGATACTTTTTATGCTTACAAAGACTTTCCCTCCCTGGCTGGTTTGGCTCAGTAGATAGAGCATCGGCCCGCAGACTGAAGGGTCCCAGGTTTGATTCGGGTCAGGTCATATACCTCAGTTGCAGACTCGTTCACATACAGGAGGCAAACAATTGATGTGTCTCTGTCACATCAGATGTTTCTCTCTCTCTCTTCCCCCTTCCACTCTCTCTCTGAAAAAAAAAGGAAAAATATTCTCGGATGAGGATTAACAACAACAACAAATACCTTTCCCTATCCTACAAATGAGGGGTCAGCAAACTTCAGCCCACTGATTGTTTTTTCAAAGCAAGTTTTATTGGAACACAGCCATGCGTGTTTACTTATGTAAGTTTTGCAGCTGCTTTTGTGCTATGATGGCAGAGTTGACTGGCTGCAACAGAGATCATGCAGTTCAAAAAGCCAAAAGATTATCTGGCCTCTTCAGGGAAAAATTCACTCTAAGGCAAGCATGTCAAACTCAAAGGCTAACAGGGACCAAATAAACAAGTGTAAGTTTATGTGGGCCGCAAAAAACAAAAGCTTCAACTTTCATAGAAACGTAGGTTTATTTCAATAGAGATATGCTGAATACAAAGGGCTGAAATAAATGAGTAATCATTAACATAAAACAGAACATTCTAATAAAAATTAATATTTTTGCTTGAACATTAACTTACCAGACACTGAATAACTGCACAAATTAATAAGCGTAACACAAATAAACCTATTTCTCTTGTTCTCGGAAAGTGAAATATTTCTTGTTGCGCACACCAAACAAGTCAGTCCAAGACTGACATGGCAATCAGCTACTAAAATATTCGCTGCTAGTATTAGTGGAGAGAAATGGTGCGCCTGCACGTAAGGCGTGTAAGGGAAATGAATGTAACACGATTAATCAGTCATTAGCAAACATTGTAGTTCGTTATTAATAATTATGTATAATAGGATATTGTAAAAATTACATTGTGAAATTTTTATTAAAATGTTTCTTGCATTCCGTTATATTGGCTGGGCCACAAAAATATCCGTGGTGGGCCACATGTGGCCCGTGGGCCGCGAGTTTGACATGCTTGCTCTAATGCATTGAATGACTCACAAGTCTTTAGCAGACAGAGATAGAAAGATGTGGATTTTCAGCATCCACATGTTCTACCACACTCTTAAAAGGAATCTAACTTCCTGGACATGACACCCTAAAACAGAACCAACCCCCTTCCCAGGGTAGCCGCCAGAGGACGCAGCAGAAGTGAGTTGGTGAAAAAATAAGAAAACCTTGTTTCTGCGAACCTGTTGGTGTTGGTGAGTTTCTGATCACAGGACTGTTCTGCAGTCCGCTTGTTGCCGGAAAGATCTCGACCACCGCTACCAGTATACGTGAAAGACTCCCCATTGTCCTGCAACAGGGAAGGGCAAGTTGAACCCTCCACAGAGGAAAGACTCCACTAAAAATAAACCCACAACACCCGCTAGAATGTCAACTGTCAAACAGAAAATAACCAGCAATGATGAGGATGTGGAGAAATTGGAACCCTGTGCACTGCTGGTGGGAATGGGAAATGGGGCAGCTGCTGTGGAAAATGCTATGGAAGTCCCTCAAAAAATGAAATGTGACCCAGCAATGCCACTTCTGGGTCTGTCTCTTACCCAAAAGAATTGAAAGGGCATTTCAGAGATACCCGTACACGCACGTTCACAGCAGCGTTATTCACAATATCCAAGAGGTGGGAGCAACCCAAGTATCCATTGATGGACACACACAATATGATCCATTCAGACAATGGAATATTATTCAGCCTTAAAAAGGGAAGGAAATTCTGCAATATGCTCAACATGGATAAACCTTCAGGACATTATGCTCCATGAAATAACCCAGTCACAAAAGGACAAATACAGTGTGATTTCACTCATAGGCAGTCCCTAGAGGAGTCAGATTCATCGAGACAGAAAGGAGATGGTGGGAGCCAGGGACTGGGAGAGAGGGATTGGAAATTATTGTTTAATGGGGACAGAGTTTCAGTTTGGGAAGATGAGAGAGTTCTAGAGATAAATGCTGGTGATGGTTACACATCAATGTGAATGTATTTAAATTCCACTGAGATGTGTACACTTACAAAGTGTTAATATGGCACATCTTATGTGTATTTTACATTTAAAAAGTAAATAAAACCACCCCCACTCACCACATCGTCCTCATACCCCCCAGACAGGACCAGGGAGTACGCCCCATCATTGCTCCGGCCATGGATGCCCGCCACGTGCGGCCGATGGACCCCCGACTCACTGACCTGTGAAAACCACCGAGAAACAAATGGCACCATCTGGACTGGCTGCTTAGAAACGCTCCCCTCACCCTCCTGCTGCTGCTTTCAGAGCCAGGGGCCTGGCTTTCCCTCCGAGTGCATCACGCCTGTTATGAGAACCTCGCCCCTGAAGCTGGGCCACAGCACAGGAGGAGCTGGCTTGAATTCTGGCCATGCCCCCTGCTCGAAGGGTGGCCCTCTCCGGCGAAGGGGCTTCTGGAAGATCAGTGCCTGAGGCCAAACTCCAGATGTTTACGCGTACCTGGACTCTGAACCTCCACATGGTGCCCACGGGGATCCCTGGGATGGGTCCGTAGTGGTTGGATGGAACGATGGTGCACTCCTTGGTGCGCCCCACGCACGCCATGCCCTGTCCAGTCCAGAAAGAGATGGAAGACAGTGTGAGCGAGCAGGAGAGGGTGGGCAGAGCTGCCGGGGGCGTACAGAGCAAGGGGGCCACCTCACCTTGCCCCAGTCCCGCTGTGAGGACGATGTGGCCGATGCCATTTTCGACTTCTTCTTACTCTCCTTCAGCTTCTCCCCTGCCAACACCACCTCGCTGGCGTCATTTCGACATTTAGGGCAGAACCTGTGACAACAGGGACATCACCCCTGTCCTTAGCCCGCCCCACTCCTACTGGCCCTGCACACATAGCTGGCTCCTTCCAGCTCCCAACCTCCTGAGCTGTCCGAAATGGGAAATCTTCTGCATTTAAATTCATTAAAATTAAACAAGAAATCCAGTTCCTCGGTCATACATGCCACAGCTGAAGTGGTCAGGGGCCATCTGTGGAGGGTCAACCGTCGTGGAAAGTGCAGAGCGAGAGCCTTGCCATCCTCACAGGACATTCTACTGAACAGACTCTTGTCCCTCTCCTGCTGGGAATTTCACACCCGACTTCTCTCACTGCCCCTCATGGGTTCACCAGGTGACAGGCAACATGCGTGTTATTTATTGGCACCCGCCGGCCCCCTAACCTGGATAGCTGAGCACCACGGCCCAAGCCCGCCACTGGAGCATTCGTGGCATCCACTCACCACTCGGTCTCCGTGGGAACACTGCTGAGAGGCGGGTTGAGGCAGTACAAGTGAAAGGCGTGGTCGCAATCATCACACATGAGCTGCTTGTCAGGATCCTGCTTGCTCCCACACAGGCTGCAGGAGCACTCATGGCAGGGCTTGCTCGGGTTATCCTTGCATTTATCGCAGAAGGGCTTGTTCTTCCCTGGACACAGCGGCTGGGGTCAGCTTGGCTGGGCCAGCCAGAGAAACAGGAGGCCCACCCCACCCCCAAGGCGGGAGACAGAGGGCAGAATCAGAACTCACTTTTCACTGGGTTTTCAACCATGGGGGCCCCCTCGCCCGGACGCTCAATCTTGAAAACTTCATCCACAAACATGATCCGACAGTTGCTGAGAGAACCACTCCTGTGAGAGACAAGCCGTTAGAACATTCCAGCTGGCCAGCCCTGCTAAGGCACCTCCAAGAGGACTTGGCCACCCAGCACATTCTCAGAGCATATGAGCACCTCTCTAATGACACCGAGTAAGAGTCTCCTCAGGGCCCTAGTGCATTCATGTAACTACTGCATTGCCAATTCAAGTCCTACTAAATCAAACATAAGATAAAAGAAAGCAGAGTATAAAACAGTTTCACTACGTGATGCAGTGAGAGTAAGTTCTAACCTTCGGGCAAGGGGAGGCTGACTGAACAGGGCCCATCGTGCAAGAATCACCAAGGTAAAGTCTAATCAATTTGCTGTCATCAAAATACAAAAGCTCCTCTAAGTTAAAATGACCCCATAGACCAGCCATTCTCAACCTGTGGGTCGCGACCCCTTTGGCAGTCGAACAACCCTTTCCCAGGGGTCGCCTAAGACCATCCTGCATATCAGATATTTACATTACGA
The DNA here is from genome assembly GCF_963259705.1 of Myotis daubentonii. Classification (NCBI taxonomy): domain Eukaryota; kingdom Metazoa; phylum Chordata; class Mammalia; order Chiroptera; family Vespertilionidae; genus Myotis; species Myotis daubentonii. The sequence goes on from NC_081844.1 coordinate 30,772,469, forward strand.
TTCATAACAGTAGCAACATTACAGTTATGAAGTAGCAACGAAAAATAATTTTATGGTTGGGTCACAACATGAGGAACTGTATTTAAAGGGCCAGAAGGTTGAGAACCACTGCCATAGACAGTCAAACCTGTTTCTTGGATGTGGCTGTCTGGACCAAAACTTCAGTTTTCAATCTGACAACCCTTCCATGTTGATACCTCAGCATGACAAAAAGCATCTCTCAGGGAACAAAGGAGAAAATGCTTTTGTTGCTGGTGAAATCAATGATTAGCACAATTTTAAAACATAAAGAAACCAGCAAGAGTGCTAATGTTGCTAAGGGTGTGAAAGTGCTCACAAAACAACAATCACAGGCAATTGAATAGGTAGAAAAACTGTTGTTGATTGGATAACTAATAAGCAGTTAACCAGTGATTGCATTTCAGAGGCAGCAATATATGAAAAATTCGTTTAAGGCTAGTGGGGGGTGCTTTGATAAATTTAAGTCTTTATGGATGAAACAGTGCAGTAGACATGTGCTGTATATAAGAAAGGTTAAAACAGAAGCATTTGGGGTCTGGAATGGATTCATTCCATTTACATTACTTTTAATGGGGAAAAATGATTCAGTTTTTGAAAAATTTCTTCTCAAATAGCCTTCAAGAACCAATTAAGATCAAGAACCAAGGTTCCACTAAACATCCACAATGTCCCACAGAAATGACCACAAGCCACGAACAGGTGCCACATGGGTAATTCCACATTTCCTAAGAACTACGTTCAAAAAGTTAAGAACAGATGAAATTCATGTGAATATGTTTTATGTAACCCAATGTACACAAAAGATTATTTCAGTATGTAATGAATAGTAAAGAATTATTAATAGCCTTTTTTTATATAGACTTTATTTTTTAGAGCAGTATTTGGTTCACAGCCAAATTCAACAGAAAGTACAGATTAATAGCTTTTTTCAAAATACAGCCAGTGCTGCATACTCAGGGCACATCTCAGTGTGCACGGGCCGCACTCCAAGTGCTCGGCAGCTCGTGGCCCATGGCTGGAACTAGACAGGACAGGCCCAGATCTACCTGCCAGTTCACAGGAAATGACAACATCCAGGCTGCAGAAGTTCTCTGGGACAGACCACCAGGTTTCCTCAAATGAATTGTGAAGGAAAAGTGGAAAAAAGGGAAAGACAGAAAGCCTAAAGATAAAAGATTTAAAACATACATATCGATCTAACTGAAATCTGTACACATTAGTTAGATTCTAATCAAAGAAACGTTTAAAAAACAAACAAACAAGTGAGCCCTAGCCGGTCTGGCTCAGTGGACAGTGTCAGCCTGCGGACTGAAGGGTCCTGGGTTCGATTCCGGTTAAGGGCACACGCCAGGGTTGCGGGCTCGGTCCCCAGTAGAGGGCATGCAGGAGGCAGCCAATCAATGATTCTCTGTCATCATTGATGTTTCTATTTCTCTCTCCCCCTCCCTTCCTCTCTGAAATCAATAAAAATATATTTTAAAAAATTAAGATAATTGGAAGGTTGAACAATAGATCTGTGTTACTCAAAAATTATTATTAGGTTGTAACAATAGCATTATAGCTAGATTTCTTCAAGAGCAATTTTAGGTTGTAATAATAGCTTTATAACTGGATTTCTTCAAGAATAATTTTTAAGAACTACATTCTAAAATATTTACAGATGAAATGATTGGATTCGAGGGAGTTATGCCAATAGGATGGGGTGGTAGCCTTCTCAGATAAAGGAAAATCAAAACAACTCGCTAATAGACCCACTCTCACAGAAAAATTAAAGGGAGTTCTTCAAATAGTAAGTTATAAAGGAAAGAATCTTAGAGCAAAAAGGAAGGAAAAAAAAAACAAAAAAACAGCAGAACTCTGGGTACATACAATAGATTATCCTCCTCAGGATTTTCCAAAATCATATGTGGTGACTAAACTAAAAATCATGCCTAACCAGCGTGGTTCATTGGTTGAGCATCAACCTGTAAACCAGGAGGTCATGGTTTGATTACTGGTCAGGGCACATGTCCAGGTTGTGGGCTCAATCCCTGGTAGGGGGCATACAGGAGGCAACCAATCAATGATTCTCTCTCATCATTGATGTTTCTCTCTCTCTCCCTCCCTCTCCTTTCCTCTCTGAAATCAATGAAAATATCTATTTTTAAAAATCATAACACCAAAAAATTAAAAATATATAAAAAAAATCATAACACCATCCAATACACAAGATAATAAATGATAATAGAGGGACCTAAAAGGAAGATTTTCATGCTTCACTCAAATGACAAAATTGACACCAGTCTGGGGGAGCAAGAGGTGTTGGGGGAGGGGGCCCAAGGGGGGGGAGACACACCAAGATGTCACATGTTTATATGGTAAAATTCAGAAAAACCACTAAGAAAACTATGTACAAAGCTACATACTCCAAAGACTACAATAAATCAACAAAGAATCCTAAAAAAACATCTAAGGACAGAAAAAGAGAAACAAGAAACAGAAAAAAAGAAAGAAAACAAGTAATAAATTGACAGACTTAACCCCTAACATATCAATAATTTCCTTAAATGTAAATGGTCTAAAAATCCCAATTAAAAGGCAAAGACTGCCCTGGCTGCCATGGCTCAGTGGATAGAGTGTTGGCCTGCGGACTGGTCAAGGGCACATGCCCAGATTGCGGGCTCGATCCCCAGTGTGGGCCGTGCAGGAGGCAGCCCCTCTGTCATCATTGATGTTTCTATCTCTCCTTCTCCCTTCGTCTCTGAAATCAATAAAAACATATTTTTTAAAAAATAAAAGGCAAAGACTGGCAAATAGCATTAAAAAGTAACCCAATTAGCCATGGCTGGTGTTGCTAAGTCGTTAGAGCATCGGCTCTCGAATCCAAGGGTCATGGGTTCAATTCCCAGTCAAGAACATGTACCTGTGCTGTAGGTTCGATCCCTGGCCCTGGTCAGGACACGTGCAGGAGGCATGTGTCTCTCTCACATTCATGTTTCTCTCTCTCTCTCCCCATCCTTTCCTCCCTTCAGCTCTCTTTAAAAAAATAAAATAAAATGGAAAAAAATATCCTTGAGTGAGGATTAACAAAACCAAGTACCCAATTATATGCTGTTTACAAGAAAATCACTTCAAACTCAACTATATAGATGGAAAGTAAAAGGGTAAAAAGATACACCATGCAAACAGTAACTTTTTTAAAAAAGCAGGTGTATTCAATACATACACATACCTTAGATAAAGTAGACTTCAGAGCAAAGAAAATTACTAGAGACAAAGAGGGGCACTACATAATGATAAAAAGATCAACTAACCAGGAAGAGATAACTATCCTAAATGTGTATACACCAAACAACAGTCTCTTAAGTATGAAGCTCAAAGGAGAACTAGACAAATCCACAATTATAGCTGAGGACTTCTATCAGTTGATGAGGGTCAGTCGAAGTACTAGACAGAAAATCAGAAAGAATTAGAAGAAGTGAACAACAAATTCAACCAATACAATCTAACTGATATTAGATCATTCTACCCAATGACAGAAATACTTTTTTTTTTCAATAACCACGGATTATTCACCAACACAGAACCTCAAGAAATTTATAAGAACTGAAATCACACAGAGTATGTTCTTCAGACATAATAAAATCAAACTATAAATTAATGAGAGAACTCGTGCACTGGTGGGGTCCCTTGGCCTGGCCTGCACCCTCTTGCAATCCGGGACCCCTCCGGGGATGTCGGAGAGCCGATTTCGGCCTAATCCCCACAGGCCAGGCCGAGGGACCCCACTGGGGCACGAATCTAGTATGCATAGAAGATCTTTGGTTAATCTCTTCCCGCCCTCCCCCCTCCCTTCTGAGATTCATCAGTCTGTTCCATGTTTCCATGCCTGTGCATTGGAGCGTCTGCTTCCTGGTGGTCAGTGCACGTCATAGCTACCGGTCAGACTGTCAGACAGTGGGATGGTCACTTAGGATTTCATATATAAAGATAACAGAAAGACAATGCAAAAATCTCTAAATATTTGTTAATTAAACACCTTACTTCTAAGTAAGCCAGGAGTCAAAGAGGAAGTCTCAAAGGAAATAAAAGAAATAGAGCCCAAGCGGTGTGGCTCAGTGGTTGACCTCTGAACCAGGAGGTCATGGTTCGATTCTCAGTCAGGGCACATGCCCAGGTTGTGGGCTCAATCCCCAGTTGGGGGATGTGCAGGAGGTAGCCGACCAATGATTCTCTCTCATCATTGATGTTTCTATCTCTTCCTTCCTCTCTGAAATTAATAAAAGTATATATTTTTTAAAAATAGAGAACTGAACAAAAAGAAAAATATAACATAACAGAATGTGTGGGAAGCAGTTAAGGCACTGCTTAGAGGGGAATTTATAGCACTAAAATGCTTATATTAGAAAAGAAATTTCTCAGATCACTAGTCTAAGTTGCTACCTCAAGACACTAGAAAAAGAAGAGCAAAATCAATCCAAGGAAAAGTAAAAGGACGAGAGGAAATCAATGAAATTGGAAACAAGAAAACAATAGAGAATAGCAGTGAAACAAAAAGCTGATTATTTTTTCACAATAACATCACTGCAGCCTCCTCCCTGGTGTCCTGGCTGCCATGCTGCCCCCTGCAGTCCATTCCCTGCTCGGCTGCTAGGGTGATGGTTCTCAATTGTAGGTCAAAGCATGTGGCTCCCAGGCTCAAAATGCCCCAATGACTGCCAGCAATAGAGACTAAACACCAGTTTGTACCACTCCTGGCCATACCCTGAACATCCAAACACATGGAGGGTTCCAGTCTCCACTCCTCGCTCCCTCCCTCCCTCCACTCCAGCCCACTGGCCTCCTCAGTAGGCCACAAATGGACCAGGAATGGCCCTGCTCCAGAATCTTTGCACCAATATGTGTTTGGGACACTGTTGTCCAGATATGTGTCTATAGTCACTATATACAATGAAATATTATCCAGTCACCAAGAGGAAGGTCTGACACAAGCTACTACATGGATAAGACTTGAAGACATTATGCTGAGTGAAATAAGCCAGAAAGACGCAAAAAGACAAATGCTATATGATTCCATTCATGAGGTCCCTGGAGGAAGGACAGAAAGAAGATGGTAGGTATTAGGCTGGGGGAGGGAGGTGGGGAATTAGTGTTTAATGAAAATAGTTTCCGTTTGGGATGATGAAAAAGCTCTGGAAATGGGCAAGTGTTGATGGTCACACAACAATGTGAATGTTCTTAATGTCCCTAAACTGTACACTTAAAAATGGTTAGGATGGCCCTGGCTGGTTGCTCAATGGTTAGGGCATCGCCCCACAGACTGAAGGGTCGCAGGTGCGTTTCCAGTCAAAGGCATATACCTTGGCTGTGGGCTCAATCCCCATTCCCACCCCTCCACTCCTGCCTGGCCAGAGCTCATCGGAAGGCAACCAATTGATGTGTCTCTCTCACACTGATGTGTGCCTCTGTCTCTCCCCCTCCCTTTCATTCTAAAAAAAAATAAATGGAAAAAATATCCTCAGGTAAAGATTAACAACAAAAAAACACCGGTGTGGTTCAACTGGTTGAGCACCACAAGGTCGCTGGTTTCAATTCCCGATCAGGGCACATGCCCGGGTTTCAGGCTCCATCCCCGGAAGGGGGCATGCAGAAGGCATCCTATCACATGGATGTTTCTCTCTCCTCCCCCCCCTTAAAATCAATAAAAACTTATTTTAAAAAATGATTAGGATAGTAAGTTTTCTATATATATTGTTTTAACACACATACAGAAACGCAAAGTAGAACAGAGCCTGGCAAATATTTTCTGCAAAAAATCAAACAGTACATGTTTTCAGTCTCTTTCCCAACTACTCAATGTGCACTTCCAGCACAAAAGAAGCCACAGATAATCAGCAAACAGATGGGTGTGGCTGTGTGCCAATAAAACTTTATTTGCCAAAACAGGCGAAGGGCCAGCTCTGGCCTGCAGTTTGCTGACCCTGGATATGGGGCACACCATTATGTGGGTTGGTGTGTTTGCATATGTTTATGCTTGTTTGTGCACAGAATGTCCCTGGAAGTTCACGGGAACAGTCATTATCTCCAGAAAGGTGTTGTTTTTTTGTAATCCTCCCTGAGGATATTTTTTTCCATTGCTTTCCAGAGAGTGGAAGGGAGGGAGGGGAGGAGGAAAGAGAGATAGAAACATCGATATGAGAGACCATCCCACATGCGCCCTGACAGGGGGTGAAGAGCAAACCCGCAATCCAGGTATGTGCCCTTGACAGGGATTCAAATCCGAGACCCTTTGGTGCACAGGCTGACGCTCTAACCTCTGAGAAACACCAACCAGGGCAGTACCTTCTGACTTGGATGCATTTTATGTTCTTACCTATTTGCCAAATCTAAAACAACAAATAAAAGAGAACAAGGAAGGCCAGCATTTCCACCTGAGGCTCAGAGACAGTTTCCGAGCAGAGGCAATGAAGGGTCAGTCTCAGAAAGATCACCAGTAGACCAGCAGGAAGTGGAGCGGAGCCCCAGAGGGGAGGACAGGTGGAGGCTGAGGGCCTTGCCCACAGCGTGCTGGCTGGATAGCCACTCACCCGAGCCTGACGTTAGCATACAGCTCCCGCGATGTCCGGGTCTGGTTCTTCCGCGTGATCACTGCATCGTACCAGAAGCCCCGTTCCTTCGGGCTGTCGGGGTTGTAGTTGAGCATGACCTCCTGGCCCTCCTTCAGCTCCTGCCATCTGATGATTTCTCGGGCTCGGGCCCGGACGTTCTGGGAACTCATCTGGACCACACCGTATTCCGGGTAACTGGGAGGAAAACCCCACACTCAGATCCCAGGGCAACACCACACCACTTTCCCTCCAAGAAGATAGAAGCAAGGAGAAGGCCACACACAACAGAGGTGTGGGTTATCTCATCACAGAAGCAAGTAAATTCCCCTCTGCAGGTGTCGAAAATACACAGGTGCAGAAGACAGGTTTCAATTACAGAAGGTGCTATGGATTGACCTTGTGTCCCCCAAAAAGATATGCTGGAGGTCTAACCCTTGGCACTTGGGAATGGCACCTAATTTGGAAATAGGGTCTTTGCAGATGTAATCAAGTTAAGATGAAGTCACACTGCCTTAATCCATTATAACCGGTGTCCTTCTAAGACGGAACAAGTCAGACACAGAATGGCACATGAAGGGGGAGACAGACTAGAATAATATAGTCACAAGCCGAGGATTGCCGGCCACCATCAGAAGCTGGAAGAGGCAAAGAAGGATTCTCTCCTACAGGTTTCGGGAAAATCATGGCCTGGCTGACACCTTGATTTTGGCCTCTGGAACTGTAAACTAACTTTTTCCGCACTCTGAAAATGATTTTTGCAGAGGGACATGCATTAATTCATTTATATAAAGATAATGCATTGGCTATTAGGATACAATAGGAAGTCATTATGCTGGATATACAGAAATATTCCAGCAAACCCTCATAGAAGGCGTAAAATAACTGGCCTGAAAGAAACAAATTCTATCCGAAACAAATTTAAACCTCACCTGTGAGGGGACAACTCCAAATCTATTATGAGTAGCTATATCGCCTGGCGCTCATTATTTTCACTAGTAAACCACTGAAGGCAAGGGTTGCCAAACTTTTCCTGTAAAGGGCCAGATAGTAAATACAGTAAAACCTCGATATAACAGACTAATCTGAGCGAGGGGGTGTCCATTAAAGCTGAAAGCCCGTTATATAACAGAGTGTTTTCCGAGTGTGTACGTTAAAAAATTGACAAATTAGTTTACCTATTTTGACTTATGCAGACATATATGTGTAATTAAAATTATGTATGAAAAGTTTAATTTCACAGAAAAGTTTTCTATATTACTGTAATTTTAAATTTATACTGAATTGATCTAGTAAATGTGTGCATTCATTAGTCACTTTGAGTAATCAAATGCACACGTGGGGGGGGGGGGTGTGGCTTAGCACATCAGCCAGCACGCGTGAAAACTGCTGTAGAAAGTCACACCACTCGACAACACCACTAATACCAAGTGCCATGAAGTGTGATCACGTGCTAATCATTTGCCGAACATTGTTTAGAAGTGATGACACTTGGATTTAAATATGTAGACTATAGCTATAGATATATATTATTTATATTGGCAAAATTACTACAGTGTTTTTTGCTACATTTCTTAATCACTAAAATCTGTTTAAAATAAGTGAATTAATAACAAAAATAACCTGTAATTTAATTATAAACAACACTTGGTTAAAAGCATTTCAAAATTAACAGGGTGTTAAATTTTTTTAAAATTCGTACTCTAGAGATGCTTCATTTAAACATCTCCAAATAATTCTTTTGTGTTTTTTTAAAATATATTTTTATTGATTTCAGAGAGGAAGGGAGTGGGAGAGATAGAAACATCAATGATGAGAGAGAATCTTTGATCTGCAGTCTCCTGCTTGCCACCCGCTGGGGATCAAGCCTGCAACCCAGGCATGTGGCCTGAATGGGAAATTGAACCATGACCTCCTGGTTCATGGCCGACACTCAACCACTGAACCACACCAGCTGGGCATCAGGGTGTTAATGTTCACATATGACTCACAGACTAGAAATTTTGTCTGTTAAATCCGAAGTCCATTAAATCGAGGGTTTACTGTATTTCTGGCTTTGTGAGCTAGAAGGTCTCTATCATGAATATTCAATTGTGCTGCTATCACTAAGAAAGCATTCACAGGCAATAGGCAAACACAAATGGGCGTTGATGTGTTTCAATACAGCTTCATTTACAAATACAAGGGGTGGGCCAGGTTTGGCCCTCAGGCTTGGTTTGCATCCTCTAACCTAAGTGGATGGGAATCTTGTGTCTACTGTGATTCACTATTCAATTACTTCAGTAATTTTTATGGAGCTAATAAAGCTTAGTATGTGCCAGAAACTGGGACAGGCAGTAGGGGCCCAGCAGAGAACCCAAGGGAGCTCTTGTGCCCTTTGGAATGTGAGCTTCCTATAGGCAGGCACGCTTGCCCTGTTGTGGACTGAATTGCATCCCTCCCGCAATGTGACTAGCACTTGGAGATGGGGCCTTTCGGGAGATCACTGAGGTTAAATGAGGTCATACCGTTGGGTCCCTAATCTGATGGGGTTGGTGTCCTTGTAAGAGAAGGAGACACCAGAGCTCTCTCTCTTTCCACGTGAGAACACAGTGAGAAGACAGCCAAGAAGGAAGCAACCCTACCAATACTTCGACCTTGGACTTCCCACCTCCAAAACTGTGAGAAAATAAATGTCTGCTGTTTAAGCCGCCCAGCATGTGGTATGTTGTTATGGAGCCCAAGCCTACTAAGACAGCCTCTGGGTTAACAGACAAGAATTCCCTGTGGCCAGCACAGGGCCTGACACACAGTAAGTGCTCAATAAATACCCATTCCGGTGAGGGAGAGGGCAAAACACGTAAGATGGTTTCATGTGCTACAATGATACGAGGTATGAATAAAATAGAACAGGAAATGGGGAAGGGGGGTCTGACTGGAAAGTCAGAGCAGAGCTCTCCTAGGAGACCTGAGGAGGGGTCGGCCTAGCTTTGGGCCCCTGTGACACTAGTCCTCTAGGTGCGGCCTCCTGTGTTGTTTGGGAGCATGAGGGTGGGAGCCTCGAATCCTGACCATCATCCCCAAGGCTGTACCAAACTCCAGGTTCTATATACACAGGACCAACAGCTCAGGCCCACCACCTCCCTGGAATGACACTCACTCATCATATGTCACGTGATAAATGACGTCGTCGTCTTCTTCCAATGTGGAGGTGGAGCTACAGGGTGCGTCCTGGGACGAGGCGGAGCTACAGGGTGCGTCCTGGGACGAGGCGGAGCTACAAGGCGTGTCCTTGGATGAGGCGGAGCTACAAGGCGTGTCCTGGGATGAGGCGGAGCTACAAGGCGTGTCCTGGGATGAGGCGGAGCTACAAGGCGTGTCCTGGGATGAGGCGGAGCTACAAGGCGTGTCCTGGGACGAGGTGGAGCCACTAGGCGTGTCCTGGGGTGGTGGCTTCTTTGTCACCCTGACAACCTTCGCCTCAAACCAACTTCCCACATCCATGTCCCGAGCATCAACGTACTCATTGACCTGCAAGGTAAAGGGAAACTCTCTTATCCAACCCAGGGAAGGAAATCTGATCAGCAACACTCGCTCATCATATCTCAGGCCTGTTTTGATCCTTGGCACTGGCTGTTTCAGGCCTGGGATGCAAATCCAAAAGCCTGGACTCGGGTTTCTCGAGTGCAGCACTGTGTGTGGTCATAGGGATCCCTCTGTGAGGGACCATCCTGGCCACTGTTGGGTGTTGAGAATCTGTCCCCCATGACCGGGGAAACTTGATGTCGGCAGTATCCCCAGTCATGGCATCCAGAGATGTCCCAAGATTTTGCCAATGTCCCTGAAAGCAGAATCAGCCTAGGGAGGCCAGAACTCATTTCTCAAGAAAAGCTGAGAATCCAGATCATTATATGAAATTTCATGATCTTAGAGGGTGGCAGAGAATTCAGAAATTTTACAGCCACTACAGAGGCCAGAGCAGACACCTGTAGGCCAGACCCAGGATTCTGTTTCAGGGATCAGGAAGAAATTTGGAGTAGCACATGCTTCTGCCAAAGAAACTTCAGGTTTTCACGACAGGACTGTGGGTGCCCAGCCACAGGGATGGAGGGGAGATGGCCCGCCCTCATGAGCTCATGGCTCGGTGGTGGGGAAGCCAAAGTCAGTGGAGCATGAGGAATGATCCTTAGGGGTGCAGAGATCGGCCAGACCCCAAACCTTCTGCAGGAGCCTCACCTTGTACAGGCCCAGCTCCGTCTCATCACACACTGCCTCATCAGATAAGCCTGAATTCCTGTCCGCCTCCGCAGCCACCTCACCGCTAGTCGAGGACTTGTCCGACTCGCTCTGGCCCAGGCAGTAGCCAGAATCCGTGTCAGAAAGCTCAGAGTCTCTCTCCTGGTTGTTGCTGCTGCTGCTACTGGGGGGAGGAGGCATGAGGTTCTGCCGAACCAGGAGCTGGATGGTGTCATTCAGGCGAACATCATAGTCAAAGAGGGTGTGGCCATCCTCCATCTGCAGAGACACCAAGACAGAGATCACTTACCCGCCTGTATTTAGAGTGTCTTCTGGGTGCCAGGCACAGGCACATGCTGTGAGCTAAGGAGGGGATCTGCCCTCAGATTATGGACAATAAAACCTGTTCCCTCCTGGGCATGCACAGATACCCCTTCCCCAGACCCTCTCAAATGAGGACTCCTGGTGTCATTAGGTAAGTGTGCCCATGAGCACAGCACAATCCTGCTGTGCTGTAGACACACATCAGATGTCAGGGGAGGTTTCCTTAGTACTTCATGTGTTAACGTGCTTTGCAACTTTTGTTACAATAAACACACATTGTCATTCTCAGTTGAGGGCAATCCGGCCTGCAGGTGCCACTGGCACACAATGTTTGGGGACATCTATGGTTGTCACGATGGAGTGCATAGGGCCAGAAATACTGCAACACCTTCCACATTCCCCAGGATGGCCCTCCACAGACAATGACCTGGCCCCAATGTCAGCAGTGGCCAGGAAGGAGACCCAGCGTATGGGAGTCCAAGGAGACAGGCACCCCAACATCCACAAGTCTCCTCTGTAAAGCTCTAGCTCAGGTCTTACCCACACAGGGCAACTTCTCAGATCCGTTACCTCCACCCCTATTAACTCCTTGATGCTAATTCCACCCACACTGACACCTGCTAACAGGACACTGTGGCCAGCATAGCTCAGCAATCTACACCCCTGGGTGTGAAGTTTGTCTTCTGAGTGGCATCCCGATGGCACAAAAGGCCAAGGAGTTACCTTTTATTAGGAACTATCCCGCAGCACTCCGCCAACACCCAACAGGACCAGCAAGGGCACCTTGTTCTATCCAGATGCCCCTAAGGCCAGTCTGTGTGACACGGGCTGGATCGTTCTCTGTGGAGGCCATCCTGAGCACTGCAAGGTGCTGAGCAGCACACCTGGCCCCCACCCACAATGCCAGGAGCTCCCCCAGTCATGCCAACCACAGATGTCTCCAAACTTCCACTGTCCCCTTGGGGCAGAACAACCTGGTTCAGAAGCGGTGCCCTAAAGAAAAGGGAAAAGAGAGGAAAACATACACTTCCCTCCTTCCAAATTTTTACCAAAAGCTGATGTTTCAAAGGGCTTGTTGCAATTAATATGCAAACAGCATCAGGGGTCACAGTGGAGGCAAGTTCCAGGGTCCAAGGTCATCCTTCAGTCCAGTGGTTGTTACTCTTTCTTCATCACAAACCTGAGAATTTGAGGGATGATGACCCCTCCCCCCAAAAAATGCATCTGGACACACCATCACTTGCCTACAGCTGCAGAGGCTGCCAGGGCCCCTCTGAAATCCCCCTAGGTGTCACAATGTTTACCCATTCACACAATGGAATATTATTCAGCCATGAAAAGGAGTGAAGCACTGACACTCGCTACAACGTGAATGGACCTTGAATACATGATGCTCAGTGAGAAGCCAGACACAAAAGGCCACACAGTATGTGCCTTCATCTATGTGAAATGTCCAGAACAGGCAAACCCACAGACAGGAAGTGGGTAATGGTTGCCAGGGGCTAGGGGAGAAAGATGGGGAATAAGGCAGTGATCATTAAAAGGTGTAGTTTCCTTTGGATGAAAATGTCCTAAAATTTACTGTGATGACAGTTGCAAATCTATATATAGAGAGAATACTGAATTGCGTATTTTAAAGAATTGTATGTTATGAGTTCAATCTCAATCAAGCTGCTTTTTTTTCCTTAAAAAAAAGGCCCTAGATGGTTTTGCTCAGTGGATAGAGCATCAGCCTGCAGGCTAAAGGGTCCCGGGTTCGATTCTGGTCAATGGTACATGCCTGGGTTGCTGGCTCAATTCCTATTAGGGAGCGTGCAGGAGGCAGCCGATCAATGATTCTCCCTCATCATTGATGTTTCTATCTCTCTCCCTCTCCCTTCCTCTCTGAAATCGATAAAAATATATTTTTTAAAAAAAGAAAAAGGCCCTAACCAGTTTGGCTCAGCGGATAGAGCGTCGACCTGCGGACTCAAGGGTCCCGGGTTCGATTCCGGTCAGGGGCAGGTACCTTGGTTGTGGGCACATCCCCGGTGGGGGGCGTGCAAGAGGCAACTGATCGATGTTTCTCTCTCATCGATGTTTCTAACTCTCTATCCCTCTCCCCTCCTCTCTGTAAAAAATCAGTAAAATATATTTTAAAAAAAGAAAAGAAGGCTACATATATATAATCCCATCCACAGATGGTCCTTGATTTATGATGGTTCAATTTGCGATTATTTCGACTTTTCGATGGTGCAATACGCATTCAGTAGTAGTGATACTTCGAATTTTGAATTTGGGTCTTGTCCCAGGCTGGCGATACGCAGTCTAATACACGCGTGTGGTGCTGGGCAGCTGCATCAAGAGGATTTTGCCCAACGGGAGGCGAATGTAAGTGTTCAGTTCACATCGGGCTGGGTTAAACTGTGATGTTCGGTAGGTTAGATGTACTAAATATCTCCTGTTTTGTTTTTAATCCTCACCTAAGATATTTTTTCCATTGACTTTTAGAGAGAGTAGGAGGGCAAGAGAGGGAAGAGGGGGAGAGGGAGGGAGGAAGGAAGGGAGGGAGGGAGGGAGGGAGGGAGGGAGGGAGGGAGGGAGGGAGGGAGGGAAACCTACAACCAAGTCAAGTGCCCTTGACCAGGAATGGAACTCGTGACTCTTAGGTCCTCAGGCCAACGTGCCAACCACTGAGCAACTGGCCAGGGCTAAATATGTTTTTTACTTAGAATATTTCAACAATCCATATAACAACACATCACAAGTCTAAGGGCATCTGTATATGAAATTCTGGAAAAGGCAAAACTATGGAGACAGTGAAAGAATCCGTGGCCGCCAGAAAGTGGAGGGAGGATAAATAGGTATAGCACAGAGTATTTTTAAGGCAGTGAAACTACTCTGTAGTTTCCACCCCCATGGAATTTATGACACCAAGAGTGAACCCTAAGGTAGCCTACGGACTCTGGGTGACTATGACATGCCGATCTAGGTACATGGCTTATAACAAATGCACCATCCGGTGCCCAATGCTGACAGTAGGCTGTGAGTACACAGGAAATCTCTGAACCTGCCTCATCATTTTGCTGAGAAGCTAAGATTGCTCTCAGAAATAAAGTTTATTAATTTTAAAAAAGATGAAGGACAAATACCCCAAGTGTAACTGTGACAGGAAACCAGCAGAGGGCAAGCCAAATGGCCTTAAAAAGGATAAACAAGACATTCGTACCTAGGGCCCAGCACCTCCAGGGTTAGGCAGACATCCCTCATTCGCCTGGTCATTCTGTGGGGAGGGGCCATCCTGGGCACTTCTGAGCACTGAGCAGCATCCCTGGCCTCCACCCACACCTAATGCCTGAGCACCCCCAGTCCTGATAGCCACAAATGTCCCCAGACAAGGCCCAGTGTCTCCAGGGGCAGTTGCCCTCAATGAGAACCAGTAAGCTAGAGAGACCCTCACATGTGCTTGAGGACACAGACACCAATGTTCCTACCTGGCATATTCACAGGCATTATTTGCAAGCAAAACTATGGCTTATACATGCAAAAGAGTATCACACAGCTGCATGTGACAGTGAAACACAGCAAAAGTGGATGTGTCTCACACACACACATCAAGGGAAAAGAGAACGACTTCAGAGGACGGGAAGTAAACCTAGCTGCCTGGGCGACAGAGGCTGTGGTAGGGCCGAGCCAGAAGGGAGCACGTGATCAGACTTGTTTCACAAGGAACACCGGACAGAGGCCCCGGACAGAGGCCGAGCTGGAGAGAAGAGAGGCCAAGCTGGGAGGCTGAGGTAAGAGAGGAGGCAGAATGCACCAGAATGGCCACTGGGGGTGCAGAGGAGGGGTGGAAAGGGTCACGCAGACACGGAGGCAGGGGGAATCCTGGTTTGGCTTCAGCACTCACACCACTCCTCTCTCATGGCATTTTTCTACTGACAACACCTCCCACAGGGTGAGCCCCACGCTGGGCCTGACCTGGCCCCTCACCTCCATGACAGGTCAGGAAGCCAGACTGACAGAAGCCCACTGACTTGCTCAGGGCCTGAGCTTCCTGGAGGAGGCGACCTGCCTGCCCGCACAAGGGCGCAGACAGACGCACAAACAGGGCAGGACGTGGGCAGGAAAGGGGGCACTCGAGCTGGGCCAGGCTGGCATGAAGCTCTGCCTGCAGGACACGATTCACAACCTAGAACTTTCCAGAAGGGTCCTGCAGTCAGCAGGAAGCAGCTTGCACAACTGTTTGCTACAGTGAGGAGGTGTATTGTGTGCCCCTATTGTCTACCCCCACCGGCTTCTCCAAAGCTGTGCAGAAACATTCAGAAACCACAGAGAGAGAGGCTGGGCCCAGGCCTACCTCATGCTAACATGTCCGCATGAGGTGACCAAACAGTCTAAGGTTTGGGTTCGTTATCGAGATCCTAAAATTCCAACCAAGGCTAACGGCATTAATAAAAGCTATAGCTTTTCCCGCCAGACACCAAATCTGCTGGCACCTTGATCTTGGACTTCCAGCCTCCAGAGCTGTAAGAAATAAAAATCTGATGTTTATAAAAAATTTTAAAAAGCTATAAAAACTGAATGACAAGTGAGCACCACCTTTCGTTAGCGGTTCTAATGTTAAAATTAAACCTGAGGGGGCAGTCAATTGGGAGAAAAGAAGACTTATGTAAAACTTTAGACAATAAAAAAAAAAAATTAAACCTGAAGTTAAAATCTTGAATAACCAAAATTTCCACTGACAACCCCTTAAATTGCCTGTAGTAAAATATGCAGTTATACCTAGATAACTGTGGGGCAGTGGGTCCTGAACCCCCAAGGACACCCAAATCGTGAAATGCTCAAGTCCCTTAAAGAAAACTAGTGTCCTAGTGCGTGGACTCGTGCACACTGAAAGGAAACTAATTAGAAGAAATATTATTTTAATATCGCTATTCACCCTTTCTCTACAATAGAAATGTCAACCAAATTCACAATCAACAATGACAGATCAAAACACAAGCGTGTGATTGGTGCAGAGAGCTTTATATGTATCGTGCATGGTCAAGTCAACTTAGTCTTTCATATATATATGTATATATATATGTATATATATAAAATAAACTTTCTTAATTAGACCTGCTTTCTGATTTAGCTAAACTTTTTCCAGCCCAGTGAAGCACCTCAACTTCTCTTTCAGGTAACTGTCAGCAACACAGCAAAGATCAACACGAAGCAGATTATCATTATAGATCACACAGGGAGAACAAAGGGTGAAATATTTAACTGCAGCAGTGTTTGACTATATTCTGAGCAGTAAAAAAACCTGGAATCATTTTCAAGGTCCACCATTTCTTACTTCTTTTCAGTCAGGTCAAGTTTCTAAACTTTCTAAATCTCCATTTTCCAGCTAATGAAAAGAAAACAGGATTCCACTGAGTCTCCTATCTACCTATTCCGGGACTTCTGGGAGGATCAAATGAGATGAGGCACAGGAAAGCGCTTCACAGACATTTGGTTAAAGTATAAAATGTTTAAAGTATAAAGCAAGTCATGTTCCTGGGCTGAAGAAACTGCAAGGAGGCTAGTCACTAGGGAGAGGAAGCCAGGCGTTGCTATGTGACGTCATTACCTGGCGCCCACAGCGACCACTTCCGGGCCGGGCTGGGCTGAGGGCCGCATTTTGCGCCATGGGGTCTCAGCAGCGTTGGCTGCGAGTTGGTGGGCTGTTGCTCCAGGGTGGTGGCAGGGCCTGTGTCCCACTTGGGGGAAGCTGAGTGTTGCTTTGTCAGCGCCAGGTCCACAGTGCCATTTCTTTGTAAATGACCAGCGCATGTCACAGCAGCTGCTGCATTGCACGTCTGACCCCAGTGGTCAGTGTGCATCGTAGCGACTGGCCGGACTATCGGAGGGACACTTAGCATATTTGCCTTTTATATATATAGATAGCATACTTGCACATAATAACCTACATTTGCATGACCCCCAGGGACACCCAAATGGTTAGATGCCCAAGTCCCTTATATAAAAGGGTGTAGTATTTGCACAGAACCTATACATGCATATAGGCTACAGCACAGCACCTAGAGCAGGGCACCTCACACATCCCTTCAATTGCGTGAATTCAGCATAGTGCTTGGCATGCAGCAAATTCAAGTTTTGCTTTTTGACACTTTCTGGGATTTCCCCTCCTGAATAGTTTTTATCTGTGGTTGGTCAAATCTGTGGATACAAAACAAAACCTGCAGATATGGAAGACTGACTATATGTGTTTGGAGGCACATAACCCTGTACTGCAGATTCAGGTCTGACAGCAAAACTGTATACAGTATTTTTTTTAATTGATTTGAGAGAGAAAGGAAGGGGGGAGGGAGGGAGGGGGAGAAAGAGAGCAACATCAACTTGTTGTTCCACTTATTTATGCACTCATTGGTTGGTTCTTGTATGTGTCCTGACTGGGTCTCAAACCCACAACCGTGGCGCCTCAGGACAACACTCTAACCAACCAAGCTACCTGGCCAGGGCCAACTGCCTACAATATTTAAATTATGTCTCTCTTTCTCTCTTTTAAACCAAGTATGCTTCCTGGACATTTGGAATTTTATGCCATGGGCATCATGTAAATCTAAATAAACACATATACAATTTAACAAGTAAGCACCTGGTTCCTTTTGGAAACTTGTATTAAAATCTCACCACGGTCCTGGCTGGTTTGGCTCAGTGGATAGAGCATTGGCCTGCAGACTGAAGGGTCCCAGGTTCAATTCCGGTTAGGGCACATGCCCGGGTTGTGGGCTTGATCCCCAGTAGGGGCTGTGCAGGAGACAGTCAATCAATGATTCTCTCTCATCATTGATGTTTCTCTCTTTCTCTCTCCCTTCTCCCTTCCTCTCTGAAATCAATAAAGATATATTTAAAAAAAAGAAAAAAAGCTCACCATGTCTTAGCCTGTTTGGCTCAGTGTATAGAGCGTCAGCCTGCGGACCAACGGGTCCCAGTTCGATTCCGGTCAAGGGCACATGCCTGGGTTGTGGGCTTGATCCCCAGTAGGGGCTGTGCAGGAGACAGTCAATCAATGATTCTCTCTCATCATTGATGTTTCTCTCTTTCTCTCTCCCTTCTCCCTTCCTCTCTGAAATCAATAAAGATATATTTAAAAAAAAGAAAAAAAGCTCACCATGTCTTAGCCTGTTTGGCTCAGTGTATAGAGCGTCAGCCTGCGGACCAACGGGTCCCATTTCGATTCCCGTCAAGGGCATGTACCTCAGTGGCAGGCTCCTCCCCGGCCCTGGTCGGGGTGAGTGCAGATGGCAACCAATCAATGTGTGTCTCTCACATCGATATTTCTGTCTTTCTCTCTTCCACTCTCTCTAAAAATCAATGGAAAATATTCTCAGGTGAGGATTAAAAAAATAAATTTAAAAAATTAAAGGAGATGCTCTTAAAAAAAAAAAACTCACCATGTTGCCTGGCCAGGGTAGCTCAGTGGTTGAACATCAACCCATGAACCAAGAGGTCACCAGGTTCAATTGCTGATCAGGGCACATGCCCGGGTTTCAGGCTCGATCCCCAATAGGGGTGCACAAGCGGCAGCCGGTCAACGTTTCTCTCATCCATGTTTCTATCTCTCTACCCCTCTCCCTTCCCCTCTCTCTAAAATCAATAAAATACAAAAAATAAAAATAAGAAAATAAAAAAGCTCTCCATGCCTATTGCTTCTGTTCACTTTCTGCCCTTCGTGACTTTTGGGGGATACTTTTCAGGGTGCCGTGTGCTGCCCCAAAACACAAGAGAGCAGGAAATAAATGTCACCGGGTTTGGCATGTGGCGGCAATTTGGGTGAGAGGTGCAGAGGACATAAACCAGACTGCAGGGTCTTAATGAGGGTGGCCTGAGCCTGGTACCAAGAAGGACCCAGAGCTGGAGAAAAGGGAACTTGCAGAGGCAGGAAGTGAGAAACTGCTCTGCCCCTCTTCCAGGGGATGCAGCTTACCCCACCGCCCATCTTCCCATCTCAGCCTCCAGGCCTCCGCAGAGCAACCTGAGGTGCAGGCCAGACAAGAGGGATGGAGAGACGGAAGAAGAAAACACAGGGAGCAGGATCCCAGATGTGGCAGAGGTGACACACTGCCCACTCGGGAAGGAGCAAGCAGCGTGAGCACCTCAAGCACGACCCTTCTCGCACATCCTAGCCCCGCTCCGACATGGAGAATGCAAATCAGGCACGACAACTGAACTCTGTCCTTTGACCCGGCAGGGCCACAGCTGACCATGTGCCCTGGAGCAACATTTCAGTGGTCATAAGGCCAAACTCCTCTGATGGCTCCACGCTGACCCTGGCCATTTTCACTCCTATAGTCTCACAGGGATACAGGGCAGCCTTCATAATGCAGGATGATGCCACCATTCTGACGACCAAGGAAACGTGCACGCGTGAATTCTGACTTCTAACTTCCAATTTCTAACACGCAAGAAACGATGGACATAACCCCAGCAGAAGCTCTTTGTGGTCCTCAATCACTTTGGAGGGTGGACAAGGGGCCTGAGACCAAACAGCCTGAGCATCCTGCCCTGGAAAAACTCCTGCAACCAAGTGCCCTGACACATTCCACAGCAATGCTGTTCCTGAGAATAAAACCTGGCTTCACCAACCCGGAGCCTGGATCAGAGCACAGGTGACTGGCACACCACAGCCCTCGTGACAGTTCTGTCCCACACTTGGTTTTGTAAACAAAATGTATTGTGACGCCTACTGAAACAGGTCCATTCGTTTACATACTGTCTGTGGCTGCCTTCCTGCTCCAGTGGTGGAGGTGAGCCGTCCTCAGAGAGACAAATATTTACTACCAGGCTCTTTACAGACAGAATCTGCTGACCCCCGGCTTAGAGGGCATGCCCTCCAGCTGGGAGCTCTCCATGGAAAAAAGGGACCTTCCCTCAAGCAGCCGGAAGAACAAGTCTCTGCGAGGAACTGTCCTATTTGCTGCCTGACCCTGCCCTTCGGAAAGGCAGGCAGCGTCCTGGAAAGGCCACTACAGCAGGGACACTTGGTAGGTTACTGTGACATGAGTGACCCTTGCAAGGCCATTCCCAGGATATCATTTCAACTGATCTTTCAGACTGACCTTAACAGAGCCTTGGAGCTCAGCAAGGCCAAGTTAGCTGTTTTCCTAAGTTAGCTACAAAACTACTAGGGGTGATTTTGTCCCCAAGAGGCCACTTGGTGATGCTGGGGACATTTGTGGTTATCACAACCAGGGGTGCTCCTAGCATTGAGTGGGTGGGGCCAGGGATGCTGGTCAACACAGCACAGCGCCCCCCAGAGAAAGACCAAGCCCCTCACGGAGAATGACCGGCCCCCATGGCAGGGGCCCCCAGGAGGACAGGCCCTGAGCTGATTTATTGCACCTTTTTGTGAGCCAGACATGGGCTCATTCCTTCACGTCCATTACCTCACTGAATTCTTACCATGCCACCATGCCGTGGGTCCACAATTAGCTCCGTCCGAACAGAGAGTCCATGGCCAAGCTGCTGGACAGGCGACTTGGGAAGATCATGTAAAGCGCAAAGCCTTGTACCTGAGCTTATTCAAGGCTATGCCACAAATAACAGCTATTATTAATTTTATGGGCAGCAAAAAAACAGGCGCCAGATGCCTCTCTCCGTGCCCAGGCTGGGCCTGCCGCCGAGGTCCCTTCCCCCCATGCTCCCTGTATTTCCGCCAATCAAGCGACATAACCGCCAACCTATTCAGCCTAAATAAGCTGCCACAAAGCCCTCCCATATCCTGAAGAAAGACTCAGCTATGTTCTGCTTTATGGTCTCAGTCAACCTCCCTGCAGAACTTGGACTGCTTTGCCGTATTTCTTGTTAAGGGCGGGGAGATTGTGCAGACTCCCTAGAACGTTCTGGAAAACAACAGCTCTCCTGCACCCACTGGAAACTGCACCACTTCCTATCACTATTAGTCCAGTCTGTTTGCAGGCTTGACTTGCTTGGGGCCGCGGCTTGTGTG
Organism: Myotis daubentonii; assembly: GCF_963259705.1. Lineage (NCBI taxonomy): Eukaryota > Metazoa > Chordata > Mammalia > Chiroptera > Vespertilionidae > Myotis > Myotis daubentonii. The sequence goes on from NC_081844.1 coordinate 30,793,589, forward strand.
CTTTTGTCACCCACCCTCCCGTCGATGTCCACACCTCCGAGCCACCAGGCCGATTCCTGGCCAGACAACCTTGGGGAAATTGCATCAGGCTCTGAGGCCTGGCTTCCTTACCCGGAAGACAGAAACAACTGCACGTTCCCTCACAAAGCTGCCTGCCGAGCAGCGCAGCAGGAAGGAGAACGGGCCACACTGCGGTAACTATAAAAGCTGCACTGTGTGAAAGCAGCGTTGAGTCCTGTATCTCGTCGCCAGCAGCCTTAAGATTAAAGGCACAATGTGCGTATCGAAGGCACCTTGGTGTTGCTGTCATCACGCTTTGTACATACACAGAGGTCAGCAAGCCTTCTGAATGGATCAAATACTGTATGATGAATGAAGGGAGATAGGGGTTTGGTTATGTGGGTATAGACATTTGTCAGAACTCCAAATGGTCTGCTTAAGACGAGCCTTGATATATACAAATTTTACCTAAAAAGACAGTGAGAACCCCAATAGTGAACTCTACTTAATGACAGGCATGCTGAGTGTTTAGGGGTGATATGAACTATCGTCTGCAAACTTACTTTGAAATGCATCCCAAAAAATAAGACATATTGGTGGATGGATAGAGCAAGACAGAGCCGAGTGATAAAAGTGACTACACAAAGTATCAGTGGTAAAACCTAGGGAGGTGTTCATGTGTCCGTGGGTCTTTCAACTTTTCTACATGTTTGCAATGTAAAAATTAAAATGAACAGTGTTTAATAGAACATAAACCTACTGATGTTTAAAAAAAAAAAAAAAAAACGTGTTTGGCACACAACAGGCAAACAAACATACGTGCTTCCTTGAACTTTGTGAGGACTCCATTCAACCTGCCTTTGAACTACACCATGAACTGCTTAGTAGGCACATGCACGAGGTTTTCAGAAAGGACCTCTGCTGAACAAATCGACTGAGTGGCAAATCACAATCCGTGTAGATGCCACCAAATGAGGCAGGAGACAGCAGCCCAGGGGAGCTCCACGCAAGCCCTGCCTTTTCTCAACACGAATGCGACTGCACAGTTAAATCCCAAAGTTTGCAGGATCGGCTTTCCCTCCCCAGCAGGGCGGGTTAACTCAGATTCTTAAGACATTCAAGTCATCCTATCTCTCACAGGAAGGAGGCTAAAGGTCTTCCAGGGCGCTCCAAGCCCAAGAAATTAATCATCAGGTCTCATTTCAAGTAAGCACACGGGATCCTCCCAACCCCCAAAAATCATGCCCAGGCGCGGACACGGAGTGTTTATTTTTCAATCTAGACACCAGATGGCGGCAGGATCCAGTTCAAAACGCCACAACAACAAAGTCGGGCGCACAGCCCAACTGAAGACTTTTAATCCAGTTCAATCGCTACACCCCTGTCCCTACTCCAGGATGGTCCCAGCAGACAGGACCAACACTTCGTGCCACCATCTCCCACTCAGGGAAATTTCATTCCCAGGCGTACATCCCCCAAGGACAACTACAAAACTGGAAACCTCCCCCAGTGCCACTGGAGAGAGCGTCCCAACTGCGAGCCACCGCTAACGCAGGGGTGGCCATTTTAACTGCTACCGGGGTCGGAGGACAGAGCGCAAAGGACAGCAAGGCCGCAGACCACAGCACCGGCCCCTGCTCATCCGCAGCCCCCGCAGGCCCAGAGTGGCAGAAATTCCAGATTTGCGAGCACCGTCTCCCGCCTCTGAATAAGCTGGTCCAAATTTCTAGAAAACACCCCCTCGGGGGGTCAAACTCAAAATAGGTGCGGGCCGGGGGGCCACCAGTGTGCGTTTCAAAGAACAACGCGGTCCCTTCCGCCCTAGTGTTTGAGTAAGGATTCTGGGCTCTTCCTTGAAATTCACCGGCTCTCCGTCAGCCACCTCCAACTTCTTTTCCTAGAAATTATTTTGAGGGGCTTCAAAAACAATAAAAGGAAAAGGGAGTGTGAGAAGCCCGAATGCTACAGATTCCAGTGCCAGCTGCCTGCCCAGTGTGTCAGTCTGTGAGTTGAGCCTTTGTTCCTGGCTCAGGCATGGGAGTTTTCTGTGGAGACATGAAGCGGGACCGGATGGGGGGGGTGGGGGGGGCTGAATGTGCTGGTGGCGGAGGAGCAAAGCCTGGACGAGACAGGAACAAAGGTGCTGGGCGGCGGGCAGCCTGCAGGGCGCGTTTACCTGCTTGCCCCGGTAGAAGAGCCTCTGTCGGCCGGGCTCCACGTGGAACAGCTCCTGGATCTTCTCCCGCAGCTCTTCCACCTTGGTCAGCCTGGAGAGCGAGCCCACGCTGTGGGCCACCTTCCCGTCCATGGTGCGAACCTGGATCCACATGATGCCTGCTGGTGCTGCGAGAGCAGAGAGTGGATCCTCCGGTCAGCTGCCGCTGCCGCCCCCGCCAGGCCCGTGCCACACTTGGGTCATCCTGGCTTTGTCCAGTGCGCGGACACCCAAAAACTCCCCGAACGCCCTCTCGGACCCCCTGGTCCCCACAGACGGCCAGAGCTAGCCCGGGGCCAGGCAGAGTAAATTAAAGGAGTTAACGCGTAAATGACTAACACCAGGGTAGCGTTTAGGAGGAAGGGGAAATTAGGGAAGGCAAACGGCCTCTTGATCCACTCAGTCGAACCCACACACCCGCTTCGGAGGAAAGAGACACCAACGTCCAGAGGAGGAAGGACACAGCCAAAAGCTGAGGGGTCGAGTTCATTCGTTCGTTCATTCATTCATTCATTCACTGAATTAATACTGACGCAAGAGGGAAACCCAAAAGTCCGGCGCAGGTCGGAACTTCAGAAGTCCCTGGGAACTCAACTAAGTGCAAAGGGGAAGAACCCTCCACCCCCCACCCCGGAGACACGCGAGGCCCCGACCCCTCGGTGTCGGCGACCCCCGGGGCGCGACGCGGCTGGCCCCCGCGGTGGCCATGGCAACCGGCCGCCCCGTCCCGGCCACCCCCGCACACGCCGAGAGTCTCACCTCAGCCCCACCACGTCCACGCGCGCCGGCTCTCGCTCCCCGGACTCTGACTCCCGTCCCCGGGGCCCCTCTTATCCTCCCTCCCGCCGGAGTGGGCCACGCCAGCGAGCCCACGCCCACCCCCACCGCCCGGCCGCCGGAGGGGCCCCTCGCTCGATCCGCCTCGCTCATTGGCTCCGCCGCGCCAGGCCGCCCCGCCCCGCCCGCTCCTCATTGGCCCAGACGTGCCCGGGGAACGAAGGGCGCGCGAAACCGGGCTCCGGCGCGACAATTGAATCGCGGGGCGCCCCGCGCGCAGGCGCGGAGCCTGACAAGGTCCCCCGCGGCTCTCCCGGCCCTCCCCCACCCAGCTGGCGAGACCCCCGCGGGGCTCCGGGGAGGTTCCGCCCGCCCGTGCCTACGTCCGGAATTCCGAAGGCCACTGCCCAGGGCCGACCGAGGTTCGGGCACAGCCGAGTCCGCGTGGAGGAGAGCCCGGTGCCGGCGTGGGCGCGGGCACGCCGGCACCGGTGCGGACCGCGCGTCTCAGGCGGCTCAGGAAAGTTTTGCAAAGTCTCAGCGCCCGGTGTGCTGGGTTTCCCACCTCCCCCTCCCCCTTCTCCCTCCGCCCCCCCACCCCCACCCCCCCCACACACACACACACACACCGGCCCAGGCTGGTGCCCCAAGTCGCCTGGCCACTCACCTCGCCGGCCGCCCCCCCACTCTCCTGCCTGCGCGCTTGGCCCTGGAAATGGCGATAGAGCGGCGTGTGTGGCCCGGACCCCGCGCGGACGTGCGTGCGACCCGGAGCGCCCAGTCTGCCCACGCTGCCAGCTGCTCTGATTTTTTTCCCGCGAAAACTCGGCGTTTAGAAGTTGTGGGAGGCCACGCAGGGGGCGGGCGCCTGCACGGTGATTGGTCGCTGCAGTGGCGCGAAGCAAGAAAGGGGGTGGGGGGCGCCCCCGCCTCAATCCACCCCCGCTTCTTCCAGCGGGCCACGTCCCCGCCCAGGCCTGCGCGCTCTGCTGGGTGCCCAGCATACATGGGGCCCAGTGGTGGGACCAGGGTTGCCCCACATACTGCCCTCCAAAGAGCCCTAGGCACACCCAGAATAGAGACCCCCCTTGGCCTACTAAGTCGGCTCCTGCAGACCCCCGGGCCCCCCACCCCGACCTGGGCACGCATTGACCAGTAGGGCAAGGAAGGCCGGAATCAATGTCACCACTGCAGGAGAATGTGGGGGGCCAACCGGATGGACAGGCTGATTGCCCCCAGCCCCACTTCCTAGCGTCAGGGCCCGCCGGCACTCCCACTCTACCCACCCATGAGACTTGTTTGTTTGCTGGTTCCCCCACGTTCCTGCTCCCCCCGCCCCCCCGCCTCTTTTTCCCGCCTTTTCCGGGCTGTCCAGGCGGGAAGGGCTGCCCTGCCTGCTCTGCTCTGGCCAGTCTTGGCGGGCATCCATGCTGGGCACCTACAAAGCGTCTGGAGGAGAGCTCGGAGCTAGGGGCCCAGCAAGTGGGCAAGGCTGACCCTGTGGGTGGTCTCCAGGAGGGTACATTTTTATCTGAGGAGCCGGGCAAGAAATGGATAAATGAAGCAGATCATTTCAGACGCTACATGCAACAGCTGGAGAGTGGACAGTGGCCTGTGGGGGTGGGGAAGGAGGATATTCTGGGTGAGGTGGAGAGGTAGGCCTCTCTTGGAACATGACATTTGAGCTGAGATCTGAGAAGAGAAACCAAGGACAGATGGGTTCAGGAAGGGAGGGCAAGCTCAGAAACAGGAAAAGGCTGAGAGGTGTAGGGGGAGCCGCAAGGAGGCCAAAGTAGCTGAACAGACACAGCAGAAGGGAGGTTAGGAGAGGGTGAGGTCAGAGGGGTGTCAGATAAGACCTCACAGGCCACCTGGAGGACTTTGATCTCTTGGGAGCAGCAAGTAGCACGGGAGGGCTGTGAGTAGAAAAGTGAGGAGTTGCCATTTATGCTTTTACAAGGTTTCTCTGACACTGTAGAGTCTGTTCCATCTTAGCACTGGTACTTCTGCTTTGATTTTCCCAGAATCCTGCCTCTCCAAAGATGCCCACATCCTAATCCCTGGGACATGTGAATAGGATACCTTCCATGATAAAAGGGGCTTTACAGCTGGGTAAGTGAAAACTCCTGAGATGGGGAAATATCCTAGATTAGCTGGGCTTGTGCTCCCTTCGATAGCTCAGCTGGTAGAGTGGAGGACTGTAGATTATCTGGGCTGGCCCAATATCATCACAAGGGTCCTATTAAGTGGAGGAGAGAGGGTCAGAGTCAGAGAAGAGATGTGACAACAGAAGTGGGGTTTGGAATGATGAGGCCAAGAGGCAAGGAAGGTGGGAAGCCTCTAAAAGCTAGAAAAGGCAAGGAACAGATTCTCTCTGAGACCCCTAGAACACAGTCCCATCAACTCCTTGACCTAGCTCCTTAAAACCTGCTTTAGACTTCTTCCCTCCAGCACTGTAAGAGAATTAAGTTGTGTTGTTTTAAACTACTACATTTGGGGGAATTTGTTATAGCAGCCATAGAAAACTAATACACTCCAATACACAAAGTCCAGATGCTGCTAACTTTCTCTAATTTCAGGACTCCGTATTACCAAGTGCATTTCTGAGGGCTCAGCATTCAGCCACGTAGAGCCCATGTCACAGGTGTGAGCAGGTATCCATCAGGCCTACTGGAGCCTGTGAAGCAAATGAGACCTTCCAAATTGAGAACACCTGCTGCAGGAACCTGGCCTGCTCCTGCTGAGCACATATCATCTGCTGAACCTGCTGTTGCAAAAACTCGGCACGGCCCAAAGCGGAAATACGTTCTTTCTGTACATTTGATACAGGGCACAGTCCAGGCTCCTTGGACATCTGAAGTTAAGTAACACAGAAGTACTGGTATCCGGCTTTTCCTGCAGAAAAGTTCACAAGAACTGGTGACACAGATCCACATTTCTCTAGTCATTTGGAGACAGAGGGGTTGCTTAGGTAAATTAACAGACATGGATAAGCTCTTGCCAGTTTTACTCAGTGATTAGCAGTGGTTCTCAACCTTCTGGCCCTTTAAATACAGTTCCTCATGTTGTGACCCGACCATAAAATTATTTTCGTTGCTAACTTCATAACTGTCATGTTGCTACTGTTATGAATCGTCATGTAAATATCTGATATGCAGGATGGTCTTAGGAGACCCCTGTGAAAGGGTCGTTCGACCGCCAAAGGGGTCGCGACCCACAGATTGAGAACCGCTGTATTAGAGGGTCAGCCTGCGGATCAATTGGTCTCAGGTTCAATTCCCCATCAACAGCACATACCTTGGTTGAAGGTTCCCCAGCCCCAGTAAGGGTGGGTGCGGGAGGCAACCAATCAATGTGTCTCTCATGTTGATGTTTTTCTCTCTCTCTCTCTCTCTCTCTCTCTCTCTCTCTCTCTCTCCCTCTCTCTCCTCCCTCCCACTCCTCCCTTCTGTCCTCTCCCCTCTCTCTGGAAACCAATGGAAAAAATATCCTCAGATGAGGATTAAAATAAATAAATAAACTAGGCCAGGTGGCTCAGTTGGTTAGCGTTGTCCCAGTGAGCCAACGTTGTGTGTTCGATCTCCAGTCAGGGCACATACAGGAGTCAACCAATGGAAGTGTGGATGAGTGGGACAACAAATTGATGTTTCTCGCTTTCTCTCTTATTCTTTCTCTTTAAAACACATTTTTTTAAAAAAGATACTATGCCAAGTTTCTCCAAAAGACACTTACAAACCCTTTAGGGTGACAATATGTTGATGTCCACAAAAGACATCATGTACATTAAAACAGCAAAGATGATGAATGAGGCCTTCCCAGAGTCTGGAGAGTGGACACTTTCCAATGCCTCTTTTGCTTTAGTGTCACTCTCACTTAGGCACCAGCCCACGTGCCAGTCAGGAATAACCACTAGAGTACAAAGGACCTCAATTTCCCTTTTGCGAAATGATACACTCTTGAAGGTCAGTAAGATGTTCGGCAAACTTGTATTGCCCTCCCTGGTCCAATCAGGTCCTGGATCCAGCAGACATTGGTGGACACAACACTTACTGAGACAAAGTCCCGCCCTGAAGGCCCTTCCCATCCAATGGGGGAGACAAAGGCATAAAGGGAAATGTCAGTTGTGCAGGGAGACGGTTCTTCATGGTGGCATCCACGTGTAGGTAGGACCACACAGTGCTCTGAGCACCTTCAATTCACATCAGATTTCATGTCCTGGCCACATCTTTAATCTTTTTTCTAACAGACTGGGATGAATATAGAACCATTAAAATGAAAATGATTGCCCTCACCGGTTTGGCTCAGTGGATAGAGCATTGGCCTGCAGACTGAAAGGACCCAGGTTCGATTCCGGTCAAGGGCATGTACCTTGGTTGCGGGCACATCCCCAGTAGGGAGTGTGCAGGAGGCAGCTGGTCGATGTTTCTCTCTCATTGATGTTTCTAACTCTCTATCCCTCTCCCTTCCTCTCTGTAAAAAAATAAAATATATTTTTTTAAAAAATGAAAATGATTGTGTCTGACCCCAGAACAGTGTGTGGATCCTGAGGTGCACACAGCAAATTTGGGGGCCATCAGATGGGGCAGAAAATACCTCTGGGCTCATTTGCTGTGCCTCTCCATCTGGACATAGAGCTCACAACACCTACCTCAGCAGAGTGGCTAGACCAACTCTTCCCACCCAAGGCCCCTAAACCCCTGGCATGATGACAGGGGTCCCCTGTGTGACGGGAATGTTGGCGCCTTATGGTTGTTTTTTGTTTGCTTGCTTGTTATTTTCTAGGAAAAGGTGTTATTTTCCAGGCTACCATTTTACAAACCAGTGAGGACTCTGGGATTCCCAAGCTGCTGCCTCCCTTCCTCCTGGTCACTGGGGATCCCTTCCCGGAACCCTGGCTGGATGATGTCACAGACAGGTGACCTCACTGAGGCCAAGGAACCCGGCGTCTCCGTGGCATGGAGGAGGGGGGAGGATGTTTCTCCACCCGCCCAACCCTCCATGTCTGTGGTGAAGTGGATCGAGTTAGTGCTGCCCAAGGATGCGATCTACCTGGCCGGCTCCTGCATAAAAGGGCAGGTGATTCTAACCCTGAACAGCACCCTGGTGGACCCCATTGTGAAGGTGGAGCTCGTGGGAAGGGGTTACGTGGAGTGGAGCGAAGAAACCGGGGCATCCCGTGATTATAGCAGAGATATTATTTGCAACAACAGGGCCGACTATGTACATAAGTCAAAGAAGTTCCCAGTGAAGGGTAAGGAGGAGGCCAGCTGCCAACCCTAAACATAATAGGAACCTGGGTCTGGAAGGTAAACACATGTTAGTCGGTCAGCAAACCCCGGGGATGTCAGAAATGGGCAGAGATGTGGCTCCTCCGAAGAAGGGAATCCCTGTAAAACAATGACCAGCAGATACACGAAAATAAGATCTCAGGAGCTGGTCATGGAGGTCTTTCCAAAGAGGTGACAACAGGGCACAAAGATCAGCGATGGGAGGGACACGAGCCATGCAGACATCTGGGGGAGGAGCAGCGAGATGCCAGATCTTAACCCTCAGCAATCATGTGGCCCCTCTGGGTCCCTGTTTAGCCATCTGGAAAATGGAAATAACAAGTCCTGCCTCTTGAGATTTCTCTGAGGGCTTAATGATTTAGTGGCTTCGATAGTGCGGGGTATACAGTAAGTGCTTGATAAATGTTAATTCTTTCAACCAAAACACTCACCTGCCCAGTACCACCCCAGCATTAGGCACCACCCCTCCTTCCCCATTTCCAAGAGACTGTATTCCCCCGCAAAAGTATCAACCTTAAGCCTGCAATAGGTTCATTCATTCATTTCACAAACATTTAGTGAGCACCTGCTGGACACAACACTGTGCCAGGTGCTGGGGATACAGCAGCGAAGAGCACACACATGGTCCCTGGTGTCGTTGGGTTGCCTTCAGGCGGGAAAAACACAATCGTAAGAGGGTTTTGGAGAAATACAAAAATTAAAAAATAAGGTCACAGAAATGCGGGCAGTGTGAGTTTCTCCCTGGTCCTCAGTCTCCACTTAGTCAATCAACAGATATTAAGCACCTACTGTATGCTGCTGTTCACAGTGCACTGAAGACTGAGCTCTGTGAGAACGGAGGTGTGGCTGCCTTGCTCACTGCGGCAAACACTGCCTAAAAGAGCCCCTAGATGTAGCAGGGGCTCAAGCTGTGTTTGTTGAATGAACCCCCTCATTCCCAGTAGAGGAATTCAGAAGCCATGTCCTCCTGGGGACTGAATCATGAGGACCAGTTCCTCAGACCCAAGGCAGAACTGAGCGCGTCCCCACCATGGTTTTGGAGCACCCACCCCAGCCCCGTCACCCACCTGGGGCATCCCCTTCCAGCCCCCCTGAGGCCTGGGCCTGATATTTATGGGCCACTCAGGTCCCTAAAAGCACCTTGCTCAGCCGAGCTCTGGGACAGGCAGGCCAAGGCCCCGAACAACCTCCCCCACCAAAGCAATAGCTAAAGAGGAAAACAAAATGGAAAAAGAAAAAAAAAAGAAAAAGCTGCTAGAACCTTCTGATGGCATCGGTGTGTTTTGCTTTCAGATAATTGGTTAAGTGCAGGCAGCCACACCTTTGATTTCCATTTCAACTTACCTCCCAGGCTCCCTTCTACCTTTACCAGCAAAATTGGCCATGTCTTCTACTTCGTGCAAGCCTCCTGCATGGGCCGGGAGCACATTCTAGCAAAGAAGAGGATGTACTTGTTGGTTCAAGGGACTTCGGACTTCCCCCGAGAAAACCAGGTAGGAATGGGGAAGGGGCGCTGGTGGGGCTGGTTCCTCAAAGCTCCAGGGCGGCAGGGGGCGTGCGTGCGACTGAGGAGGCCCTGGCAGGAAAGAAGGGAACGGTGTTGGAGGCTCCCGGGCCCAGTGAGTGCACACGTGTGAACCAGAAACCAGGGCAGGAACTACGCAGTGCGACTCGACGGGGTGATTCACCTGGGCAATGTCTGGGGACGTGTGTGGTTGTCACCAGTGGGTGTGCTCCTGGCCTTGGTGGGTGGCCCAGGACAGAGAATGACCAGGCCCCAGTGTCCTGGACCCTACAGTACGTGAAGACTGGGCCGAGGTCCCCTTGTCACCCCCTGGGTCAGAGAGAGACTTGGACACTCAGTGACTCTTCCTGGGCTTTGAGCCCTCAGACAATGCAGGTGGTGTCCCCCCTCCCCGCAAGAAGCAAGGGAAGGGGGCGGCCTCCATCCCAGGGGAAGGAAGGGCATGTGGCATCAGTCTGCCTGAGCGGAGAAGGATTTCTGGGTGGTTTCTGGAGGCCCAGGTGCAGGGGCGGAAGTTGGGCGGGTAGAGGACCGTTGACCACAGTCACTTCACCTTCCTGGGGACTCGTTTGCTATCAGCGTGGCGGCTCAGGGAGCTGGCATTTTCATTTTTGAGGTCCTGACTAAAATCCCAGGCTCCATCCCCTCCCCACCTACCTGCTGTGTGACCCTCTAGAAGTGACCTTGCCTCTCTCGGTCTCCTTGTCCTCGTCTGTGGAATGAGCAGAGAGCCAGTGCCTGCCTCCTAGTCATGGAGGGAGTAATGAGTGGAGTTGATGAAGTAAGTCCAGGGCTTCTCAGAGAGCCTGGCAAGGGGCAGTAAATCGTGTCACTGTTGCCACCACCTGTATTGTTATCTGTGTAACAAGGGGGTCCTTTCTAGTCCAGCCAATCTCACGGGATGGTTTTGGGAGGCTGCCAGGAGAGGTCGGTGCTTGGAGGGGTGGGTCAGCCCTGAGATGAGCAGGTCGGAGCTCAAGGCCTGCTTAGCCCCCTGCCCCCTGTGTGAGCTTGAGCAGGCCATGTCTCTTCTCTGGGCTCCCTTCAGAGGCAGTCTGGAGTGCCAAGGGAACAAGATAGGAGCTGGGGACAAAATACTGGTGTTGGGTCCGACCCTGCTTTATATCTCCAACACCAGACTCTTCATTAGCCAGATAGCCTTACCAGCGCCTTGCAGAGCCTCTATTTTCCTGATCTGTACAATGGGAATAATGGATAATAATAATAACAGCAACACTTCCCTCCGTGGGTGCCTGTGAGGACTGCTATGAACCAAGCACAATGCCTACACATAGGAGGCACCCAGGAAGTGGGAAGAGCTAAACTCGCTATCAGAGCAGCAAGGAGAGTTATCACAGATAAGCTTTGAGAGTCTGCAAATACTGTTTTTTCCAACTACTCAGTACTGTTTTAACCAAACTGGTCAAGGGAGGCCTCCTGGAGGAGGTGACATTTTAGTAGAGAATTGAAAGGGGAGTGGGGGAAAGCCATGGCAGCCGAGTGTTGTAGGCAGAGCACACAACATGTGCAAAAGTCCTGAGGCAGGATAGCGTATATGAGGCAGGCTGAGGGCAGGAGCGGGGGGGCCAGGGCAGAGGCTACTGCGCTGATTCAAGTAGAGGCATAGTCCTAACCCCCAACAGTCTGTCCTCCTCAGAGCAGACAGAGGCAGTCAGGTGATGACCTTCCTCTGCCCACAGCCCTCCAGGGTGCCTGCCTTCTTTGGGGGAAAAGCCCAAATCTTCCCCACGGCCCACAAGGTCCTGCATGACCTGCCTCCATTTCCTCTGTGCCTTCACGTTCTCCCTCTCTCTCCGCGTGCGCACCCCCCCTCCGCCTCCACCACTCTGCTCCTGCCACATGGGCCTCCTCACTGCTCCTCCAACACACCAGGCACAGTCCTGCCCCAGGACCTTTGCACAAGTTGTTCCCTCTGCTCAGAACACTATAATGTGACCTTGCTATCCTTCTGATCTTTGCTCAGAAGCCATGTCTTCATCCACCTGCATTGCCGATGGCCGAATAAACAGCCACAAGCTATGCAGGGCAACTTAGCTACATCTATCCATATTAAAACGAACATGCGCTTTGCCCCAGTCATTCCCCTTTTAGAAATTTCTCCTACTGATGTTCTTTCACGTGTGTGGCATGACTCCCCACGGCACTGTTTATAGTGGCAAAAAAAATTGGGAAGTCTAATGTTTGTTGCTTAGGGAATTGTTTGCGTAGGAACACCCAAGCAAAAAGACACATTCTATGGAGTAAAGCAAAAGAGACAGACAGACAGTGACGGAGTGAGGCAGCGCCCCTGGTCAGGATCTCCAAGTCACTGGGCTGAATGAAAAAAGCAAAGTTCAGGACAGCAGGTCTAGCCTGCCACTGGTGGTGAAAACAAATTACTTCCTCGCAGGAAGGAGAGCAGAGCAACTGGCCACAAACGCTGCCTTGTGGGAGAGGGTAGGGGAGCTGGAAGCAAAGAAACTTTCCCCTTCCACCCTTCCACTCTTTATTTCTAGCAGCTTTATTGAGATATAATTCTCATACCTTGTAATTCACCCACTTAAAGTGTACACAGAGTTATGCAACCATCGCCACAGTCAGTTTTAGAACATTTCATCACCCCCAAAAGAAATGCTGCCCCCCCTCGCTGTCACAGCCAGCCTCCCCCTGCCCGCACCCCAGCCCCTGACAACCACTAACCCACTCTCTCTGTGGATGTGCCTGTTCGGAACATTTCACAGAAGTGGAGTCACACGCTGTGCGGCCTTTGTGTCTGGCTTCGCTCACTGGGCGTCATGTTTTCAAGGTCCATCCGTGTTGTAGCGAGTGTCCATGCTCCACTCCTCTTTAAGGCTACATCAGTGCACGGGTGGGCACCCACTGATGGACACTTGGGCTGCCTCTTGGGTGGCTGTCAATCATGCTGCTGTGAACATTCAAGTACAAGTGTTTGTGGGGCGTGAGCCTTCCTTTCTCTGGGTGGCTTCCTGGAGCGGAATTGCTGGGGCAGATGGTAAGGCTGTTTCACCTTCCGAGGAACTGCCTGTTGTTCGCGGCGCCATCTTACCTTGCCACCAGCAATGCACAGGGTTCCAATTCCTCCACATCCCCTCCACTCAGCACCATTTGGGAGAGGAGCTTGTCCTAGAGCCCCTTCCTAACTAGCAACCCTAAGGGAGCCCCCTTTCCAGCTCCCCTTATCTCATTATGTCCCCCATTTGCATCCCATCACAGCCTCATCACTGTCTCAACCAGAAACGACGTGGTGTGTTTTCACACGTACCATTTACATCCACCTCCTCAACCAGAGCAGGTCTTCATCGCTATGGGTTTTCCCTAAACTTGGCACCAAGTGGATGCAAATAAAACCCAGTTGAATGAATGAGCCCACCTCCCAAAGTGTCATATACGCTAAGGAAATACAGGGTTCCAAAGAACTCGCAGGTCTAAGAACTCCAGTGTTGGCTTTGCATTGGAACTGTTACTAGTCAGGCGTGGAGGTCTCCTGGACCACCGCTGGTTGCTCTACACACCTCCCTCAGGGCCAGGACAGAACTACAGCCCTGGCCCTGAGTTAGAGCAGGGAGCTCCTTAACACGTGCGGGGTCCTAACGCATGCCACGCAATTTCGAATAACAGTAGAGGGATTTAGGACCTAAACTCCCCTCAATGAGCCTTCCTAGGGAAAGGGAAGCGTGTGAAGGCTAAAGAGAAGTAGGGCCACAGGCAGAGGGCAGGAGCTGAGGTCCAAAGGGGTCGGGGGTCACCGAGGTCTCCAAGAGGAGACACAGTGGACCTAGAACAGTGCTTTTCAAATCGCAGATCCTGACCCATTAGTGCAGCGGTTCTCAACCTGTGGGTCGCGACCCCTTTGGCGGTGGAACAACCCTTTCACAGGGGTCTCCGAAGACCATCCTGCATATCAGATATTTACATTACGACTCATAACAGTAGCAACATTACAGTTATGAAGTAGCAACGAAAATAATGTTATGGTCGGGTCACAACATGAGGAACTGTATTTAAAGGGCCAGAAGGTTGAGAACCACTGCATTAGTGGGTTGCAAAGTCAATTCAGCAGATTGCAAACACATTTCTGTAAAATGAAAGAATAGGCAAGACCAAAATTAAGAAAATATCTATGTTGTGGGGTACAAACACACACACACATATATATGTATATGTATGTGTATGTGTATATGTATATGTATATAATCATTTTTATATATGAAGAAAGAACAGAGAATAAAATAAATAGAATAGAAATATCAAAAAAAGTCAGTTTGGTGGGTTGCAATCGACTTCAAGTGAAAGAATAGAATAGAGCCGAAACCGGTTTGGCTCAGTGGATAGAGCGTTGGCCTGCGGACTCAAGGGTCCCGGGTTCGGTTCCGGTCAAGGGCATGTGCCTGAGTTGCGGGCACATCCCCAGTGGGAGATGTGCAGGAGGCAGCTGATCGATGTTTCTCTCTCATCGATGTTTCTAACTCTCTATTTCTCTCCCTTCCTCTCTGTAAAAAGTCAATAAAATATATTTTAAAAAAAATAGAATAGAGTTTTCCAGAAAGAAAAAAAAAACTTGGTGGGTTACAACTAGCTAATTTTTATAAAAATTTTTGTTTTATATAAAACAAAATGATAGACTAGAGTAAATGGACTAGAAATAACAAAAATAAATTCCAAGGCTTGCAACCAACATTTTTTAAATAAATCAAATAGAGTAGAACAGGAAGCAGAAGTTCATAAACTTGCTTCTCTTTCACCGATCTAGGTGGAGATGTACATACAGATTTCTATTCTTTGCCTCAATGTTAAAAACCTATGTTTTAACTGTGTTTTTTTAAAGGAATAATATATTATAAATACTGTATGTGGCTTGCAAAGTCTAAACTATAATTATTATCAGTTCCTTTACAGAAAAAGTTTGCCAATTCATGCCCTAGAGAAACTCATGTTGTAAGCCCCCAAAAATTGTCTTCAGGCTGCTCCTTCTAGCATTTTTATGATATCAAACTCATGGAAAAATAGAAATGTCCATCTTAGGAGGATGAATAAATTATTTTGCAACACACTCAGTTGCATTCCTAAAGACTAATTAACCAGAATGGCAGGCACCAATGTGAAGGCATTTCAAACACAGAATATTGAACTGGAAAAAGCAACTTGCTAGGAGACATGTGCAGTTTGACTTATTTAAAATATGTAAAAAAATATGTAAAAAAAAATGTGAAAATTCTCTGAGAACCACAAATGCCAAATTCAGATCATGGCTGGCTGCACAGAGGAGAGGGAGCAGTGAGTTGAAGCCCACAGAACACACAAGATTTCAGTATAATAGGTAATGTTTTATTTCTCAAACATATTGGAAGATACATTTTAGGTTTTTGTATTATTACTTTATTATTATTATTCTTTATATGCCTTTTCCTAAAACAATATATCTTAGTTAGGTCCCTACACATACACATGTGCAGGTAAAAGAAAGTGATTATTAGAGCGTTGGCCTGCGGACTAAAGGGTCCCAGGTTCGATTCCAGTAAAGGGCACATGCTGGGTTGCAGGCTCGATCCCCAGTAGGGGGTGCACAGGAGGCAGCCAATCAATGATTCTCTCTCATCATAGAAGTTTCTATCTATCTCTCTCCCTTCCTCTCTGAAATCAATAAAAAAAATTTTTAAAAAATCATAAATAAATAAATAAAATTCCGAATTGTTGTGCCCTGGCCAGTGTGGCTCAGTTGATTGGGCATTGTGCCATGCACCAAAAGGTTGCCAGTTCGATTCTGGTTCAATTCCGGTCAGGGCACATGCCCAGGTTGTGCATTCGATCCCCAATGGGCAGGAGGCAGCCAATCGATGTTTCTCTCTCTCTCTCCCTTCCTCTCTCTATAGAAATCAATTTTTAAAAAAATAAATAAAATAAAATTCAGGATAGTTGCATTCTGGTCATATATGAGGAACTTTGGAGAGGGGGGAACTGGCAAATTCCTACTTCTTGACTTGGGTGGCTGTTATAAGAGGGTTGGCCATATAATAATTCACAAGGTTATACATTTGTTTTGTGAAGTTTTCTGTATCTGAGTTGTATTTTTTTTATAATGTTTGGGTTTTTTTAAAAAATGCATAGATACAATAATCCCCAAATTCAAGATAATGCTTACCTCTAGGGAGAGAAGAGGTGATGCATTGGGGAGGGGTCCACGGGGGCTTCAATGATATTGATGATGTTTTATTTATTTATTTGTTAATCCTCATCAGAGGTTATATATTTTTTTCTATTAACTTTTAGAGAGGTGGGAGTGGGAAAGAGAGAGAGAAACATTGATGTGGCAGAGACATATTAATTGGTTGCCTCCTGAGTGTGCCCCACTGGGGCCAAGGATTGGACCTGCAACCCAGGTATGTGCCCTTGACCAGAATCCAACCCACAATGCTTTGGTGTAGGGGCTGATGCTCTAACCACTGATCCCACCGGCCAGGGCTATTTTTATTTTAAATTGTGATAATATTACATAACATAAAATTTGCCATCTTAACCATTTTTAAGTGTACAGTTCACATAGTTGTGCAATACTGATGTTTTATTTCTTTTTTATTATTATTGATTTCAGAGAGGAAGGGAGAGGGGGAGAGAGATAGAAACATTAATGATGAGAGAATCATGATCAATTGGACACACCAAGGATTGAGCCAGCAGCCTGGGCACGTGTCCTGACCGGGAATTAAACCGTGACCTCCTGGTTCATAGGATGACGCTCAACCACTGAGCCATGCCCACTAAGCCTGGTGTTTTATTTCTTAAGTGAACAGACCTCTGAAACAAAACGGGAGAAGTCCTACCTGCTGATAAAGCAGGACATGACAGCGCTGTTCTAGTAAATGATTAACAACCTGCTCTGGTGCAAGACAGCCCTAATATGTAATGTTTGCCAATTTCCATGGTGTAAATACTCCCATCATAGTCAATTTCAAGTTACTAACCTCATGCCACTAATGGGATGTTTGAGGGGACTTTGCAAGCATTTGTAACACTGTTCTCGATCACTTTTATGCTTAAAGGGAATAAGCATGCAGGCAAATTCTAAGCCCGCCCACATTACATCAAGTCTCTTAAATATTATCCACAAATCAAAAACAAATGTAACTCAAGCCACACATTAAATATAATGTATATGTGACTTTATTTGCAATCCAGCAGCTGACGAGTAGATATAAGGGCTGCATTTTGAAGCATTTATTTTAACACATTACATAATTTCAACCCTATAGTTTTCTTATCATGATTCAGAGCCCATCATAGTTCCTCCTTAAATCTGAGCAACTTGGGTAAGCCTTAGTCTTGGGCTTAGACCAGGGGTGGGCAAACTTTTTGACTCGAGGGCCACAATGGGTTCTTAAACTGGACCGGAGGGCCGGAACAAAAGCATGAATGGAGTGTTTGTGTGAACTAATATAAATTCAAAGTAAACATCATTACATAAAAGGGTACAGTCTTTTTTTTTTTTAGTTTTATTCATTTCAAACGGGCCGGATCCGGCCCGCGGGCCATAGTTTGCCCACGGCTGGCTTAGACTGTAAGACATTCCCTTTTTCCCAGAAAACCATGGCTCAGAGAAGTCAAGCCATTTGTTCAAGTTCACACAACAAATGAGTAAGAGAGCTGGGGATAAAACTAGGATCTGGTGGATTTCTTAGCCCTATCTATATATATATATAAAAGGTTAATATGCGAAGTGTCCCCTCAGGGTTCAACCTGAAGACTGAGAGTTCGATCGCTCGCTGTGACATGCGCTGACCACCAGGGGGCAGCGCAGAACGAAGGGAGGTCCCGGCTGGAAGGCCCCAATTGGCCCTGATCACCGGCCAGGTCTAGGGACCCTACCCGTGCACAAATTTCTGGCACTGGGCCTCTAATTTTACATATAAGGAAATTGATACTTAGAATGGCAAAGGGCTGTAATTAAAGGAAGCTGGGAGGTGACTCCAGGCTTTTGGCTGCAACATCCCCAAGATTCTAGATTCCATCTCCATGCCTTTGACTAGGAAAGTCCCAAAGGGCTCAAGCCTCAGAAGTGCTGAAATAGTGGGGCGTTAGGCAGATGAGTGGGTCGCGTGGCCACGGTGCCTCACAATGGTTCATTTCCCCCAACCCCACCCCTTCTAGAGTCCCCTGTTTGTGGAGACTGAGAAGAAGGTCTCCTACAACTGCTGCCGGAAGGGCAGCATCTGCGTCCAGATCCGGCTGGAAAATAACACCTTCACGCCAGGGGAGCGGGTCCTCTTCACCACGGAGATCAACAACCAGACCAGCAAGTGCATCAAGACGGTCGTCTTCGCCCTCTACACCCACGTGCAGTACGAGGGCTTCACGCCCAAGACGGAGCGGCGGTCACGGGTGGAGAGCTGCGAGCTGCTCCGGCAGGAGGCCAACACCCCGATCGTACCCTTCGACACCACCAAGATCGTCAGCATCTTCAACCTCCCGCCGGTTCTGTCTGTAAGCAGCGACGTGCAGGAAGGCGAGATCATGAGCACCCAGTACGAGCTGGTCAGCACGGTGCACCTGCCCTGGTCCCTGACCAGCGTGAAGGCCAAGATTCCCATCGTCATCGCCAGCACCGCCCTGGACTCAGACAGCTGCCAGAGGCAGGAGTGGGCAAGGCAGTGTTAGCCATGAGCAAGGATTGCCAGAATTAAGTGCCCCAACTTCTAAATAGAAAGAGCTTTATCACTCTACCAGCGGCCCTTTCTTTGTCTTGCACAGATGGGTTTCGCATGAGTCTGGTGTGGGAGCACATTATCTAAACCTCCCCAAGCTCCAGCCTTTTGGGCACCCACTTCTCCCATCCCCAGAAAGTTCACCGCCAGGAGGGCACAAAGGGAACTGACAAGCCGTCCAGGGCCCCAGCTCCATGTAAATATAAATATATATATATAATTAATTTATTAATTTCAGGGAGGGAGGGAGAGGGAGAGAGAGATAGAAACATCAATGATGAGAAAGAATCATTGATAGGCTGCCTCCTGCACGCCCCACACTGGAGATCGAGCCCGTACCCCAGGCATGTGACCTGACCTGGAATCAAACCCCAACCTCCTGGGTCATAGGTTGATGCTCAACCACTGAGCCATGCTGGTTGGGCCTCCCTGGGGTCTTTGGTGCCTGGACCAGGGGTCCTCAGCCAGGGGTGGTTCTGTCTTCCAGGGGACACTGGACCATCACTTGGGGAGGGGGTGCTTCTGGCACTAAGTCGTTGGGGCTTAGGGGTGCTGCTCAGCACCCATAGTATCCAAGAAGGCCCCAACCCAGAGACTGACCCACCCAAATGTCAGGAGTGTGGAGGGGGAGACCCTGGGCTGGAGCAATTCAGAGGGGAAGGTGGTTGTTGAGTCCCAGGACGGCATCTGCAGGCCTCTTACCCACATCAGCTCCTGCCCCTCCTCCACTCAGCCCACCTGGGCTCCAGGGCTCCCCTCAACCGAAGTCCTCCCAGCCAAGGGCATGCATATCCGCATGTCCAATCCATCAGCAAGACATAGGGGCTCCTTCTCCTACGTCTACCCAGAATCCTCCCATTTCTCTCCACTTTGCTTCCATCCATCCATCATCATCGCTTACTTGGACCAGTGCAGTCACCTGCACCTGGATCTCCTGGCTCCTGACCATGTCTCCCTCCCAGGATGCCCACTTCAATTTGAATTTCAAAGGGACAAAAAAAAAAAATTTTTAGCATAAGTACATCCCACACCATTCCTGGGATATGCCTTTGTTTTAAAAGCCTCATTCAGGCCCTGGCTGGTTTGGCTCAGTGGATAGAGCTATGGCCCGAGGACTGAAGGGTCCCAGGTTCAATTCCAGTCAAGGGCACATGCCTGGGTTGCAGGCTCAATCCCGGTAGGCGGAGTCCAGGAGGCAGCCAATCAGTGATTCTCTCTCATCATTCATGTTTCTCTCTCTCTCTCTCCCTCTCCCTTCCTCTCTGAAATCAGTAAAAATATTTTTTAAAACTTCATTCATCCCTGGCCCGTGTTTCTCAGGTGTTTCTCAGTGGTTAGAACATCGGCCACATACTGAAGGGTCTTGAGTTCAATTCCCAGTCAAGGGCATATACCTGGGTTGCAGGTTAGATCCTCTCCCTGGCTGGGGGTTTGGGGTGCGGTTAGGAGGTTGGGGTGTGTGTGGGAAGCAACCAATCAATGTGTTTCTCTCACATAGACGCTTCTCTCTCTCTCCCCCCCCCCTCCCTTCCACTCTCTAAAAATCAATGGGAAAATTATCCTTGGGTGAGGATTAACAGAAAAAAAAAAAAAACTTCATTGTTTGTCTGATATTCCAATTTAAGTGGGCAGCCTGGATTTTATCTGACAATCCTATTCCCCAAGCGACCCAAGGATTCCCTACACAAATCAGGCCACCTCACCTTTTGACTTAAAACCTCCATCAGGTCCTCACAGCAGTCGCCTTGGCCAACAAGGCCCTGCATAGTCAGGAATAGAGGAATGGACCAGAGTGTGTTCCCTTTGGCTAATGACTAAAATATTTCTCCAGGCAACCACAGGCTGCAAAATACCCACACTCGCCTCACCCATGATTCAGGCAGGAGGCATATACACTTGAATAGCAGCCCTCCCCAGCCCTTGGGAGATTCCAGAAGAGAAAGTGGGTAGCTCCAACTGAGTCACTGTTTTAAATAAAACTTTGTGTGTGTGTGGGGGGGGGGGGGGAGACAGAGTGAATAGGATGCACAGATTTAATTATTTTTTTATCTTTTGGGGAGATCGAGGGAGAGGCCCCTCACTTACAAACACATTCTTAAGATATCTGCAAAAGCTAGTTGTGGGGGGCGGGGAGGGGGCGAAAGGTGGGGCAGGGGCTGGCTCCCTGGTGCTGCTGGGCTGGGGTGGGATGTGCCCCTGCCGGCTTGGGTATGTGATCTTCCCTAGGGTGTCCTCATCTGTCTGTTCCGCTTCCCAGAAACTCACAAAAAAGCTTTTTGGGGGAGGAAGGGGAGATGGGGATGGCCTTGCTTGCCCTAATGTCCTGAGCCCCAGCCTGAGATCCTTGAGGCTCTGAGGCCAAGTCTGGGCCATTCCCATGTCCTCGAACCATGTCCAGAAGGGCTGTGTTCTTCACCGCTGCAGAGCCAAGGCCCAGTCCCCTTCCTGCATCTCATCCCGACCACCTGCACTGCGAAGGCCTGTGTCTTGCTCTGCTCTGTGCCTGGGGGAGCTGAGCTGGGGGAGCCATGGCAGAGTCCTCCTCAGGCCCCGCACCACCCAGCCCCAGGTGCGGGGAGTACAGTTGCCCCTTGAACAACACAGGTTTGGACTCTGTGGGTCAATTGAAACAACCTGCGTATAAGGGGACCCTTGAAGTTCAGACCACATTGTTCAGGGGTCAAGTACACAACAACGGCGTTCAGGACAGGCAGCATTTCAGGCACCATGGTCAGTCATAAGTCAGCGGGTGAATGCCCCTCAAGGGGCGCGGCATCCGTCAGGATGGGGGCACCGTTGAACCAGGAGCAGGCCTCAGATTTCGTGCTGGGTTGTTCCACCTCACTATACTATCCCTACTTCTGCTTTAGAGCAAGTGATTTCTCCTCTCTGAGCCTCAGTTTCCCAATCTGTAAAATGGAGAGGACAGTAATAGCCATCTCTAGGGTTTGGAGGACCTTGTCACCTCACTGTCCTTGTCTTATTATCATAGGCTTTTTATTTGGAAAAATCCCAATCCTATGGAAAAGAGCTGAAAGACCGATACAATAGACACGTGATCTCCCCACTCTGTTCTCCATGGTTGGTATTGACCATTTTCCCCTTTTTCTCTTCCTCTGTCCCCCTAACCCAGTGGTCGGCAAACTCATTAGTCAACAGAGCCAAATATCAACAGTACTTCTTTAAAATAGACTCGCCCAGGCCAAAAACCAACTTCTGCGCATGGGCCACGAAGTTTCAATCGCACTGTACATGCGCCCGCACGTGGTATTTTGTGGAAGAGCCACACTCAAGGGGCCAAAGAGCCGCATGTGGCTCGCGAGCCGCAGTTTGCCGACCACGGCCTAACCGCTCTGAAGTAAGTTGCAGCATCATAGCAGTTCACTGCGATGCTCTGCGCTCCACCCCACATGCTAAGAATCAGAAGTTTCTCCGAGGAAACGACAGGACCATTCTCGCTCTCTGGGCTTTCACAGGGGCAGCACAGCCATCTCAGGTCTGTGCTCCACATTCCCATTCCCCACTGTCCCATATATCTGTATCGTTTTAGTAAAATATTCAGTACATAAAATTTACCCTTACCCATTTTAAGTGCACCGTTCAGAGGCAGTGAGCACATTCACATTGTTCTTTTTTGTCCTTTTTCTTGTTAGTCCTCACCCGAGGACATTTTTCCCATTGTTTTTTAGAGAGAGTGGGAGAGACAGAGAGAGAGAAAAACATCGATGTGAGAGAGACACATCGATTGGTTGCCTTGACCGGAATCGAACCCGGGGCCCTTCAGTCCACAGGCCGATGCTCTATCCACTGAGCAACCCGGCTAGGACCACATTGTTCTTTTACCAGCACCACCATCCATCCCCAGAACTTTCTCATCTTCCCAAACTGAAACTCTGTCCCCATTAAACACTAACTCTTCATTCTCCTTCCCCGCGCGCCCCGCCCCCCCTCCAGCCTCTGACTCCCACCATCTACTTCCTGTCTCTATGGATCTGACTCCTCTAGGGACCTCATGTGAGAGGAATCACACAGTATTTGTACTTCACTGAGCATAAAGTCCTCAAGGTTCATCCATGTTGCAGAATCTCTTTCCCTTTAAGGCTGAATAACATTCCAGTGTGTGATGGGGACCACATTGTGTTTAGCCATTCATCCATCCATAGACATTTAAGTTGTTCCGTCTTCTGGAATTATTATTCTGGTGAATAATGCTGCTATGAACATGGGTGCACAAATAAGTATTTTGGGGACCCCACTTTCAATTCTTTTGTGTGTGTACCCAGAGTGAAATGCTGGACCATGTGCTAATTCTATGTTTAATTGTTGGAGGAGTTGCTTTACCATTTGCTACAGCAGCTACATTATTTTACATTCTCACTGAATATATCTTTTATAGTTGGGACTTTTGGGGGGAGGAGTGGCAAGGAGGTGGAGACAAATCCAGGCTCCAATAGGGATCACACATTGCTTTTTTTTTTTTTTTTGGTCACACTCTTCGGCTCTTTTTTCATCTAGAACATTCCCCTTGCCTTGTTGTGTGCGTTCAGGGGTCTGGGCCAGTTGTCTTATAGAGTCACCCACAATCTGGTGTTTCCTCCTGATTAGTTTCAGGCTGAGATTTCAGAAGTGATACTGTGTTCTCCTCAGTGCATGGTATCAGGAGGCACATGATGCTGCTTTGTCACGTGACTAGTGATGTGATCCTTGACCACTTGGTTGCAGTGGTGTCAACCAGATCTCCCCATTGTAGGTTCCTTTTGCCTTTATAACTAGAGGCCCAATGCACGAAATTCGTGCAAGAGTTGGCCTTCCTTCCCCAGCTGCTGGCACTGGCTTCCCTCTGGCACCCGGACCAGGCTTCCGTCACAGCCCCGACTTCGTCCCGAAGGTCATCCGGTCTAATTAGCTTATTATGTTTTATTATTATAGATTAATAAGCAATCTGTGACCACCTTGTCTCTTACAACCTTTCACCAGGTGGGTTTTGCCTCCATGGGTGCCCCTTGCTTGAATCGGTTATTTCACTGGTGGTTGCAAAACAATGATTTTTCTAAACCTATAGATTCCTTCTACATCTGCTACCTGAATTGCTCTGCAAAGAGGAGCTTCCCCTATACCACTCCCACCCCACTACCTCCCCACCCCCATCATCTTTCTAATCTCTGTCCAGCATTCCTTAGAGCTGATCGCATCCTTTTCCCTCAAACATCCTCTTCCCTTGACTTCCCTGATGCCACACCCTTCTCATCCTCCCACATCGCAGTTTTGGATTTGGGGCTTCCGCTTCCTTCAAAGACACAGCATCAAACTCCTCTTTCAGGAAGCCTTCCAGCCATGATTGGCAGAGCTACGCCCCTTCCTCCTCTAGGACCTGAAATACACGTGACCTTCAAGGTTTATTTCCACAGACACCCATATTCCACTGTTTGATCAACATTTTGAATTCTGGAAATGCTAGGCCAAGGGCACTGAACTTGGCTTGAAATATTTGGAGTGTTTTTCTTTGTTGATGGGATAGAGAGTGAGGATTTGATAGAATAGGTTTGAAAATCATTCCACTAACCCTGTGGATGGAATAGAGTTGAGAAAAAACATGGGAGTAGAAATATGTTCAGGAGCCCTGACCGGTTTGGCTCAGTGGATAGAGCATCAGCCTGCGGACTCAAGGGTCCCAGGTTCGATTCCGGTCAAGGACATGTACCTTGGTTGTGGGCACATCCCCAGTGGGGGGTGTGCAGGAGGCAGCTGATCGATGTTTCTCTCTCATCGGTGTTTCTAACTCTCTATCCCTCTCCCTTCCTCTCTGTAAAAAATCAATAAAATATATTTTTTAAAAAAAGACTAGTTATAAAGAGAAATAAACCAATACACATAAAGTTCTTTAAAAAAAAAAAGAAATATGTTCAGGAAGCTGCTAGGTCTGAATAATAACAGAAATAACGAGGACAATAATAATACTGTGGCACCAACAGGTTCAATGTCAAAATATTTCCTTCTGGGCACAGGGCTAGACTACATTTCCCAGCATCCCTTGCAGCGAGGCGAGGCCACGTGACTGACTTGGCCTCTGACTTGGAATGCAAGAGGAAGTGGTATAACTCCCAGTCAGATCCATTAAAAACTTTCCAGAGGTGTCTTGTTCTTTCTCTCCGCTTTTGCCAGCTGCTTGGAGAGGACCAGAAGAGAGCTGCCCAGGAAACTTGATCTGCACTTGATTGTCACATACAACAAGAAATAAAACTTCATTGAGTAAACAAACTCCACTGAAACTGAGAGTTGCTTATTCCAGCCATTGGTCTACCCTAGGATTTCTCCACACATGACATTTGGGGTCAGATGATTATTTTTATAGGGGAAAGCCCTGTGCATTGTAGGATATTGACCACTATCTCTCGCTTTTACCCACAAGATGCCAACAGCAATTCCCCACCCCCGCCCCATCCCAGTTGTGACAACCAAATATGTCTCCATACATTGCCAAGGGTCCCCTGGGTGGGCAGAATCACCCCCAGTTGAGAGCCTCTAATCTATTCTTATAGCTACATTTATGGAAGCCCTTGGACATGGGCTCAATGTGGCCACAGCTCAGCCTGTCACCCCATCTTCTCCCATCCCTACTTGTACCTGCTTCACCCTCCGCCCTCAGCTCTCCATTGCACTGAAGGCCCCACCTAAGGGTTATTACTGACCTTTTATTCTCCTTAGTTCTGTTTGTGTTACTTCCTAAATAATAATAATACTTTTTTAAAAATATTTTTTATTGATTTCAGAGAGGAAGGGAGAGCGAGAGAGAAATAGAAACATCAATGATGAGAGAGAATCATTGATCAGCTGCCTCCTGCACGCCCCACACTGGGGATCGAGCCCGCAACCAGGGCATGTGCCCTGACTGGGAATCGAACCATGACCTCCTGGTTCATAGGTTAATGCTCAACCACTGAGTCATGCTAGCCCAGCTATTATTATTATTATTGTGATTATTATTATTATTATTATTATTGGAGAGAGAGGAAGGGAGAGAGAAACATCGATTGGTTGCTTCATACACTCACCACAACCGGGGATGGAACCCGCAACCTGGGTATGTGCCCTGATCAGGAATCGAACCAGCAACCTTTTGGTACATGGGACAACAACCAACTGAGCCACACTGACCAGGGACTAAGTAATTATTAAACCTATTTCTCTCCACCTCCCCTGCCACTACCTGAATGCAGGCTACCCTCAATGCATGCCTGGACCTTTCAGGTAGCCTCTCCCAGGTGACCCTGCTTTCACTCCTTCCCTCCACAGTCCAGTCTCAACACAGCAGACAAAGAGAGAGCGTTCCAAAATGCATTTACAGGCTTGACTGGGGCTGCAGGAGCCGCTCCCAAGATAGCTCCTCACA
This sequence comes from Myotis daubentonii, assembly GCF_963259705.1. Lineage (NCBI taxonomy): Eukaryota > Metazoa > Chordata > Mammalia > Chiroptera > Vespertilionidae > Myotis > Myotis daubentonii. Next base: position 30,819,501 of record NC_081844.1, read on the forward strand.
TGGCTGTTGGTGGGAGGCCTCAGTTTCTTGCCATGGGGGCTTCTTGGGCGTCCTCACCACATGGTGGCTGGCTTCCTCTGGAGGAAGTGGTCCAAGACAGAGAGAAAGGAGGCCGGGCACTGAATGCCTTTTATGCCCTGATCTCGGACGTGACAAACTCAATCCCTTCTACCATATTTTGTTTGTGGGACACAATTCACCAAGTTCAGCCCACATGCCTGAGGAGGAGAATTAACCTCCACCTTTAAAAAAAAATGGTGGATCAAAAATAAAAAATAAAATAGTAAAAATTTGTGGATCTATTTTTTTCTTATTATTATTATTTTTCATCTTTACCTAAGGATATTATTTCCATTGATCTTTAGAGAGAGAGTGGAAGGGAGGGAGGGGGGAAGAGAGAGAGAAACATTGATGTGAAAGAGCTACATCGACTGGTTGACTCCAGCACGTGTCCTGACTGGGGCCAGGGATTGAACCTGCAACCAAAGTAGGAGGCCTTGACGGGGAATCGAACCCACGACCCTTCAGTCTGTGGGCCGATGCTCCAATCACTGAGAAACTGGCCAGGGCTGTGGATCCACTTTTTAAAAACACATTTCTCAACCAATTTCTCGGCATAACCCATTGGATCCACCTTCAAAATCCTTCCAGATTCTCAACCTTTACATTGTTACTATCCTGGTCCGGCAACCTGAGTGTCCACTGCTGGATGAAAAGACACACACAATGTGGTCCATCCAGGCACTGGAATGTTACTCAGCCTTAAAATGGAAGGAAGTTCTGACATCTGCTACACCATGAATGAACCTTGAGGCCATTATGCTCAGTGAAACAACTCAGACACAAAAGGACAAATACTGCATGATTCCACTCACTGGAGGTCCTAGGAGAAGTCAAATTTAGACAGAAAGTAGATGGTGGGAGCCAGGGACTGGGGAGGGGAATGGGGAGTTAGTGTTTAATGGGGACAGAGTTTTAATTTGGGAATATAGAAAAGTCCTGGGAATGGGTGATGGAGATGGTTGCATAACAATATGAACGGTACACTTAAAAATGGTTACGTTCCATTTTATGCTGTGTGTATTTAACAATTTTTAAAAATTTAAATAACAATAGCATCCAACCGTTATATAGTACTTACTGTGTCCCAGGCACTGTGCTGTGATATATTGCCTCATTTAATTCTCTCCATTGTCTTTGAGTTCAGGACAACAATCATCACTCCCATTTTACAGATGGGGCAACTGAGGCTCAGAGACATGCAGTGATTTGCCCAGGTTCTCACAGCCAGAATTAGAGCCCCTAGCCACGGTACATACCACTTGTGAACCACAGAGCCTCTCGTTGTTACTGCTTCAGCTAAAAAGGAAGGGACCGGCCACAGAGATGCAATGCTGAGACAGGTGACATCGCTGGCCCGCGTCCCTGGACATCAGTTCCGAGCTGGGATGGGGACCCAAGAGTGTCCGAGCCAGCGCAGCCACTGCAGGCTTGATGTGTGAAAAGGGACTTCTACACCACGAGAGCAGAGGAGCTTGTGCTGATGTTGTAGGTTCGAGCCTTCATTTACAGCTTCGCTCTGGGCCTCAGTTTCCCTTACTGCAAAGCTGAAAAAAGCAGCTAAGGATAATGGGTACCTGGGAGACCCAGAAGTCCAAATAAAGGCTTTTTGAACCTCAGTTTCCTCATCTGCAGCATGGAGATAATATTTGATAAACATAACTATTACTATTAATGTTATTACTTTTTCACCTCTGCAAGACACTACATTGGGGGCTGGATTATTTCCTGAGTGGGACCATCCTGGGCACTGTGGGGTGTTGAACAGCATCCCTGGCCCCCATGCACTTGATGACAGGAGCACCCCCTAGTCAGGACAACCAAAAATGTCTCCGGACGCCCCAAGGACGCCAAGGGCCGCCTTGGCTGGGACTCCTGTTCACGCCACAGGGTTGGGAGCCCGTGGTGAGTCAGTCTATCTGAGAGCAAATGCGAGTGAGAATCCCAGCTCTGTTCAGTCGCTGTGTGACCTTGGGCGTGACCCTTGTTTCTGAGCTTCAGCAATAGCCGGTCCCTCCTGAAGAACCTGGGATTAAATGAGCCAAAGTCCATAAACCTTATCAGCCAAAGTAAGCGGTCATGGCACTCACCGCAGCTGGGGTCTTCTGGAAGATTTGGACCCACAGTCTCAGCCCCTGCACCCTCCCCGCTGGCTGCCTCCTCTCCAGGCCCCAGGTTCAGGGCACCACTCAGGCGGGCGTTGGGAACACTTCCTGTGCGGCGGCCCGTGGTGCCCACAGGACCAGGTGGGCCAACCAGAGAACACAGCTGGGGCCGTCCTACTTCCTGCCCCGGGGGTGCCTCTCACGCTCCCTTGCCTCCACCCCCAAAATAACATATCCCACCCATGGCCCCCCAACCCCCCCCCCCCCCACTCTCCAACCAAAGCGACCAGCACCAGCTGCAGCAGGCACACAGAACCGGCAGGGCCCGCAACTGCCACCACAAAGCCTGCCCCGCTGGGAATGTCCTCCCCTTCGCCCATCTCCAGGGGGTGACCTGGCCTCCCCCCGCCCCCCCTGGTCTGAGACTCATGAGCTCTGAGCAGGCAGGGCTGGCTGGAGGAGGGGCCTCCTTTGCCACCCTGGGGGACAGGGGACCCTCTCTGGCCAGAACTCCTAGATCCCAGGTGCCTCCCGTCTTCACCTCAAGACACTCTTTGGTGTGGGGGGAGGGCTGGTTGCCAGGACAACAGCCCCCCATCTCTGCCTGGGAACAAAGGGGCAGCCAGGAGAGCCAAGAACTGCGTGTTCTTCCCCTGCCAACGTGACTGGCACGTCCCGGCAGCTGGCACTCGGAGGGCCGTGTCCTGAGTCTCCGGGCCTGGCCACCCTAGACAAGGCCTTCAGTGTGGGGGGTGGTGGCTGTGGCCTGGAGGGACCTAGTTCCTGGTAAGCTGCCCCTCGGCCTCTGTCCTTCCGGTGCCTTCTGACGAGGAAGTCCGCCCGCTCTGCCTCCCCGAACTTCGAGTTAAGGCCAGGGGGCCTCAGATGCCGGGAGCTGGATGGGCCACCCAGGCCAGGAGAGGAGGGTGGGTGTGGGGAGAGGGAACAAAAGCCCCATGGAGACCTTCCCGCGGCCAGACCCCTGGCCTGGCATCTGGGGCTGAGGGTGCCCAGTGGGACCCGCCTCGCCTGAAAGGGCTGGCCCAGGGACAGTGTGTCTTAGCACATGTCCCCTCCCCCTCCTCCAACCCAGGTGACCGCGCAGGAAGCATTGGACAGCTGGCGCCACGAGGGAGGGGCAGGGTGGGGGAGGGGCTCAGAGTGGTGCAGGACACAGGCCAGGCCAGGGCCTGCCTGTTAAAAGACCCAGCTTCCTTGGCTAGCAGGCCCGAGGAGACAAAACCTTGCCTCCTGGCCATGGGGCAGCCGCAGCCGGCCAGGCCGTCCCCCACCGGCTGGGTCTGTGGTGCAGGGGAAGACATGGGCAGGCCTGTCATAGCTGGGTTTGGGCCACCAGAAAAAAGTACAGGACACATAGGTAAACAAGTGGTTTCTTAGCATACGTGTGTCCTTTGCAATATTTAGGACAAACTTCTGCTTACCAGCATTTTTTGTCTATCTGGAATTCGCGTGTAACTGTGTGTCGCAGCATATTTTTATTCGATAAGCCTGCCGTCCTCGGCAGGGGCTCTGGGAGAGGCAAAACTGGGCTCACCAACATCCCCCCAAACTTGCCCTTCAGCTGGTCCCAGCCTCAGAGATGGCCCTGCTGTCCCCCTCTCCCATACCCAAGGGCCCCCAGCCAGAGGCCCATGTCAACCTCACCTTCTGAACCATGGCCTGTCCACTCTTTCTGTCTGCAGTCTCTCTCCCATCTGCCCCTCTCCCTGCACACCCTGCTATGGGACCTGAGCTCCCACCTGGCCCCCACTCTACTGCTCTTCCTTGCTTAGCTCTGCTGTCCCAAAAGCTTTCTGTTCTCTCAGGACCCCAGGCATAGCCATGGCCCCAACCTGAGTCAGGTCCTGTCCCTCCATCCTCAGACGTCCAGCACCCCCATCTTCCTCCTGGTAGAAGCCCACGTCCTCCCTGCTCTCCCAAGGCCCTGTAGGACCTACCCAACTCCTCCCTGCCCTCCCCTTTCCCCCGCCCCCACTCACTCTGCTCCATCCACAGGGCCTCCTCCCTGTCCCTGCAACAGGGCAGAGTCCTACCCCAGGACCTTTGCACCAGCTGTTGCTGCTGCGTAATGCACACCTCATCCAGAGAGCCACTTAGGTAGTTCAACCACCTCCCTCCTGTAGGTCTCAGCTCAGATGCCACCACCTCAGTGAGGACTCCCTTGTCCGCCTTATTTGAAAATCACAAACTGCCCCGACTCTCCATCCTCCTTTCTGCTCTAGTTTTCTCCACAGCTCACACCACCTTCCACAGACTCTACAATGTGTACTTTGTAGTTTTGTATCTGGTCCATCTCCCTCCAAGAGGGCAGGGGATGTTCTCTTCCTGGTTCACTGCCATATCCCCAGAAGGGCACACAGGAGGCACTTAATAAACACTTCCTCAAAGAATCAACATCACGGTGTTGCAATGTCCTCCTACGCACCCCTTCCACCTTACTAAGTGCTACCCTTTCTTCAAGCCTCACCTAAGAAAGGTGGGCTTGTTCTCCTTTTCCTGGTCTTTCCTTTCGCAGGGCCTCCACAGGGAGGCCCAAGAGATCTTTCGAATGTTCCAACCTGTCTTCCTGACTCTGCTCTAGAGTCTCTGTGGCTCCCCAGTGCCCTCAGGACTGTGTCAGTCTGGCCCTTGCCAGCCTAACTCTAACTCCATCTCTCCTCCTTGACACCCTGGCCCCCACAGCATTCTACCCTCCAGCCTCATCTGTACCTTCACACTCTCTGATCCCTCTGCCTGAAACAGTTCTCCAATCCCTTCACCTGCCTGACCCCTATTCATGTCTTGGGCCTCAGCTTAGACATCACCTCCTCCTGGAAGCCTTCCAGGACTTCCCATCCCCTGCCCAACTGGGTCCAGCCCCTCCTTTGGGCTCCACCATGCCTGTGTACCCCCTTCACAGCCCTGATCACTCTCTATTTCATCCACCAGGTCACCAGAGCCAACTCACCACCAGACACAGGAGACTCAGGTTCCGCAACACTTTTGGGGATGAACAAAATGGTTTTATTTTAATTTCTCTGAAAATCAGGAGGAAAAATTAATAAAATGATACCAAGGCAGCTGTAAAAGGTAATTTGTAGCATTTTTTTTTTCATGGAGGGAGGGACCGGCGTTGGCCCTGGGCCCATTAAGGTCTTAGTGTGGTCCTGCTGGTCCCATGTGCGTCTCCCCACTGGACTAGGAGTGCCGGGAAGGCTGAGGTGGACACCAGGTCCCCAGGGCTGCCTAGCAAGAGCCTGGCACACAGCAGGTGCTTAATAATTGTTTGTTGAATGGGTGAAAAGCCAATGATTACTGGGTCCTCAAGGCCAGGCTTGGCATGGCGTACACATAATAGGAGATGCTTGATAAACGGATGAATGGACGAGGCAAGGGTCGGAGGGCAAAGGACACCTGGACCAGGCAGAGACCAATCTGGGGCCAGCAGCGCCACCTTGTGGCACATTGCTGGCCTGCTTCTCCCTCCACTACACTCAGTTGAAAAGAACTGAAGAGTTTTCAGAGTCCTCCCACTGCAATGGGTGGAGTGGAGGAAGAAGGAAAAGGAGGGAGGAGGAAGAGGAAAAAGAGAGGGAAGAGCCGGGGGAGAGGGAAAAAGAGGAGGAGGAATCGGAGGAGGGGGGGGAACAAGAGAAGGGGGTATGAGGAGGAGGCGGGGAGGGGAGAGGAGGCAAAGGGGCAGCAGGCAAAAATCTCAGAAACAAAGACTTGGAAGACAGACAACTCTGGGTGCCAGTGGAGGTATGACATCACCTTTCCTTGAGGGCAATACCTGTCCAGGAGCCCCCAAGGCTGGGAGATGACAGATTTTCCATGAAGACATGGCTGGGGCAGAGAAAGGGAAATGGGTTTAGGACGAGAGCTGTCAGATTTCTCGAAACCAACAAAATAAAAAGGATGCCTAGCTCCATTTGAATTTCAGATCAACAATGAATAGATGTTTAATGTACGTATATCCCAGATATCACATGTGATATACTTATAGCCCCAAAAGATATTCATTCTGACTGTGAAGTGAACTGGGCGTCCTGTATCTTACCTGGCAAGCCTAGCGTGGGGGAGACGGGGGAGGCAGGCAGGAAGGCTGGCAGGAGGACAGGAGGACGGGGCAGTGGTGGTGAAAGCAGTGGTGCAGCTGCCTTTTCCTGCCCCTCCTCCACCACAGGTGCACATGCTCAATGGCAAATGTCCTTGACTTCGCTCGCTGGGGAATGGAGGGTGGGGGTTGAGCCCCACACTAAGGAAGGAGAGGAGCAAGACTCCTCTTTTTGTTCAGAAGGAGGTGGGGCAAAATCACTAGGACATTATTTTCCAAATCAGAATCGGGTTACAAGCCCTTGACCAGGAACGTTTTGGCCACGTCCCACCACTGAAGGCCACTCAGAAGCTGAAGACTACCAATTACTTATTTATTTATTGAGAAACACAATTTTACTTTATTTTTTTAATTTTTAAAATATGTTTTGTTGTTTTTATTTTTTAAAATATATTTTATTGATTTTATACAGAGAGGAAGGGAGAGAGAGAGTTAGAAACATCGATGAGAGAGAAACATCGACCAGCTGCCTCCTGCACATCTCCTACTGGGGATGTGCCCGCAACCCAGGTACATGCCCTTGACCGGAATCGAACCTGGGACCTTTCAGTCCGCAGGCCGGCGCTCTATCCACTGAGCCAAACCGGTTTCGGCTATTTTGTTGTTTTTAGAAAGGAAGAGAGAATGGAAGAGAGAGATAGAAACACCAATGAAAAAGAAACATTGATCGGCTGCCTCTTGCATGCCCCCTACTGGGGATCGAGCCTGAAACCCAGGCATGTGGCCCGACTAGAAATCAAACATTTGACCTCTTGGTTCATGGGTCGACGCTCAACCACTGCACCACATTGTCAAGGCTATCAGTGACTTTAGAGTTATATGACTTTAGAACTGTGTGACCTTGTGTTTTTTGTTTGTTTTTTAAAATATATTTTTATTGATTTCAGAGAGGAAGGGAGAGAGAGAGAGATAAAAACATCAATGATGAGAGAGAATCATTGATTGGCTGCTTCCTGCAGACCCCACATGGGATCTCATCCACAACCCAGGCATGTGCCATGACCAGAATTGAACCTGGGACCCTTCAGTCTGCAGGCTGATGCTCTATCCACTGAGCTAAACCGGCTAGGGTTCCATATTCTTTCTGGAAGTTCCAGAAGTCACCCACATAATTTAGCAGAGGTGGCAAACTGGTGGCCCCTGACTGGGTTTTACTTGGTCCAATAGTTTTCTAAAAGGCAGGGCAGTGCTTGTACCGTCTGGAATTCCCGTGGATCTACAGTCCCTAGGTGGTTCTCCGCAGGACAATGCTCTGCCCTGTCTAGCAGGCCATGCTGCCACCCCATTTACCTTCCGCCGCCCCTGGGGACATCTGAGTCGAGAACTTGGTTTATAGACCAAGAGGATAGTTTTTTTGGAGGGGGCAAAATCCAAATGGGCCCTGACCGTTTGGCTCAGTGGATAGAGCGTTGGCCTGTGGACTGGAGGGTCCCAGGTTCAATTCCGGTCAAGGGCATGTACCTTGGTTGCAGGCACATCCCCAGTAGTGGGTGTGCAGGAAGCAGCTGATCGATGTTTCTAACTCTATCCCTCTCCCTTCCTCTCTGTAAAAAATCAATAAAAAATATTTTTTTAAAAAATCCAAATGGGCGTGGCTTCAGGCAGGGATTCCTCCAAGAGTCAGTCTAGGACTTCCTCCCTGCATTGCCTGGGTGGGCGGTCTCTGAGCCTCAGTTTTCTCTACTGTGAAATGGGGACACGGGGACACAGGTGCAGGAGAAGTAAGTGGCGCTCTGCAGGGCAGGGAGGCAGAAGGCACGAGATATCTGCTCACCGTCGTGGTTAAAACTGTTAAAATGTTGGGTCGGGTTTGGCTCCCTCACTCCGGTGCCCACGGTGGGGACGGGGTCCCTGACACACAGAGTTCTTACAGCCTCAGTTTGGCCACGGAAGGGGGCCCCGGGGACACCAGGACAGCGCTCACCGCCAGGGCCAAGTTCTTCGGGTGTCGAGGTGGGGCTGGGGCGCCCTTGGCTGGACCCGGCGTCGCCCGGGGTCTCCCCAACCCCCGGCACGTGCGGAGGGCGCGTGCCCGCCCCCAACCCAGGTCCGGCCCTTCGCGGACTCCACTAGTGGCTCCAACGTCCCGGGGCCAAGGGGGGCGTGGTCGGGGCGGCCCCCAGCCGGATTGGTCCTCCGGGCCGTCACTCCCGGGCGCCCGCCCCCGGTATAAAAGCCCTCCCTGCGGCCCGCCCCGGACGGTTTTGGAGTTTAGCCTCCAAGTCCTGGTCGCTGCGCCCCGGACGTCCCGCTGACCGCGGTGAGAGGCGGGGTGCCCGGTGGAGGTGGGGGACGGGGCCCTGAGTCTCGGGGCGCCCTAGGGTTGGGAGCAGCGGGGAGGGCCTCCTCTGCGGCCGGGGGAGGGGTCTCCAGCGGCTGGGGGCACCCCTCCCCCCCCCGTCCAACTTCTGGACCAGGCTCGGACTTTCCAACGCTCCTCCTAACCCCCGGGGCTTTCGGGGGGCAGTTGCGAAAGCGCCCCCTAGAAGCGGCAGTATTAAGGGGTGGGGGGCAAGCCCCCCGTCCCCACCCACCCACCTCCTCGCCAAATGCGAAGTGTATCCGCTTTCCAGACGCCGCCGTTTGGAGGCCAGGGCAGCCCGTCCCGCCCCGGAATTCCGCCCCCCCTGGGACTGCCGGCCCCGCCCGCCCTCCGCCACTCCCCGGGGAGCGCGGCCCCCTCCCCCGCCGATGGTCTGGGCCCCGCGCTGACCCCGGAGGACAGTGACAAGCCCCGCCCCTTCCCCCTGGGGGTGCGGCCAGCGGATTGCACCAGGGGCGGGGGCAGGGCCGGGGAGGGAAGGCCTACCCCTTACCTGAGGCCTTGGGACCTCTGTCGGGACCGGGACCGAGAAGACAGGCTGGGCTGGAACCTCGGTGTCTGGGAACTTTGGAAGTTGGATCTGAGCGATCCTGGCCGCCACTGCACGGCTGTGCGACTCCACGCAGTTCCAGCCGCTGCCGGCGGGTTGTAGATAGACCCCCCCCCCCCCCCAGGACCTCAGTGGGGTGCTGACATCTGCAGTGGTCTCCTGGGTGAGACCGGTTCCAGGGGGTGGGAGAAGGACCTCTATGCTGCCTGCCGGGGAGGGGGGGGGGGGGGGGACGACTCAGGCGATGATCAACAGGGACAAGTGTGTCTCCTCACCCCACTTCCCAGTTGGGTGAGGAGCTTTTGTGACCAGTTGGGACTAAGTCACAAGCAGGAATCTCATGGCTGACTGCTTTCCCCTTGTACGCCTCAGCCAGAGTGGTGTGACATGGGTCTGCTTATTGAGCACCTACTGTGTGGCAGGCTAAGCACCACAGGTGCAGCATCTCCCCCAGTCTGCGGGGACCCGGAGCTAGGAATGGTTATCTAAGCTAATCGGTATAGATGTGGTCCGCGAGGCCGCAAGGAGGGGTGCTGCCTTTCCAAGCTCCCACTGCTGTGAGGAGCGAAGCTGGGCTTAGAACCCGGTTTTGCCCTGGCTCGGTTGGTTAGAGCGTCATCCCGATACGCCAGTGTTGCAGGGCACATACAAGAATCAACCAACCAATGGATAAGTCAGTGGAACAACAAATCGATGTTTCTCTTTCTGTTTCTCTGCCCCCTCCCCCATCTCTCTGTCTCTCTCAAAATCAATAAAACTTTTTTTAAAAAATATATTTTATTGATTTTTTTACAGAGAGGAAGGGAGAGAGATAGTTAGAAACATCGATGAGAGAGAAACATCGACCAGCTGCCTCCTGCACACTCCCACCAGGGATGTGCCCACAACCAAGGCACATGCCCCCGACCGGAATTAAACCTGGGACCCCTCAGTCCGCAGGCCGATACTCTATCCACTGAGCCAAACCGGTTTCGGCCAATAAAGCTTTTTAAAAAGCAAACCGGGTTCAGACTCCAGAACCGGAGCTCTCAGAACATCAGGTTGGCCCAGCCGGCTTGGCTTGGCTGAGTGGTTGAGCGTCAACCTATGAACCAGGAGGTCACACTTGGATTCCCGATCAGGGCACATGCCCAGGTTGTGGGCTCAATCCCCAGTGTGGGGCATGCAGGAGACAGCCGATCAATGATTCTCATTATTGATGTTTCTATCTCTCCCCCTCTCCCTTCCTCTCTGAAATCAATAAAAATACATTTTTTTTTAAAAAACCCACACAAACATCAGGATCCACTTTGGGGATGGTGAGACACTTCTGGGCTTCTTTCCTCTGGAAGGAAACTCAGAGTCAGGGTCAGGGCTTCTCCAGAGGTTCACTCCAGAATGGCCTGTGGGACCAGCCTTTAAGGCGGCACTACCGTTAGCCCCAGTTTATGGGTGAGAGGCCTGAGGCCAGCGGAGAGGAAGCTCCTTGCCCAGCACATTAGCACAGCAGTGTGGGCGAGCGGAGGCTCCTGGAATCTAGGTGAGGCTATTCTATCCACCTCCTCTCACCTGGCCAGGAAAACGAAGCACATCTGTGCTCGCATCTCACCTGCAAATGTGTGATGAGACTCTTCTGGGAGCCCCCCTCGCCCTTCACACACCGAGTCTGACTTGCAGTGGGGCCAGGTGTGGTCTTTCTAATAGTTTCTTTTACTTATTTACTTTTAAGTTTAATTTAAAAAAAAAAAAAAGTAATATTATCTACCTGGCTCAAAAGCCAGAAGCCTGCTGCAGCTACCCGATCTTCCTCCCTGAAAGGTGGCCGCCTTGAACAGTTAGCTGTGTCTCTTTAAAGATTCTGTGCAGCCCTGGCTGGTGTGGCTCAGTTGTTTGGAGCCGTGTCCTGTGCACTAAAGTGTCTCAGGTTGGATTCCTGGTCATGGCATGTACTGGAGGCAACTGATCGATGTTTCTCTCAATCCCTCTCCCCCTCTCCCCTTCTCCACTTCTCCCCTGTCCCCCTCTCCCCCTCTCCCCTTCTCCACTTCTCCCCTGTCCCCCTCTCCCCCTCTCCCCTTCTCCCTCTCCCCTTCTCTCTCCCTCTTTCTCCCTCTCTTTTCCCCTCTTCCTCTCCCCCCCTCGCCCTCTCCCCTTCTCCCCCTCTCTCCCTCTCCCTCTCTCCCTCTTTCTCCCTCTGTCTCTAGAACAGCCGTGGGCAAACTACAGCCCGCAGGCAGGCCTATCCGGCCTGTTTGAAATGAATAAAACTAAAAAAAAAAAAAAAAGACCGTACCCTTTTATGTAATGATGTTTACTTTGAATTTATATTAGTTCACACAAACACTCCATCCATGCTTTTGTTCCCGCCCTCCGGTCCAGTTTAAGAACCCATTGTGGCCCTCGAGTCAAAAAGTTTGCCCACCCCTGCTCTAGAATCAATGAAAAACATCCTTGGGTGATGATTAAAAAAAAAAAAAGATTCTGCACAAATGCAAGTAAACACTTTTACCCCATTCAAACCTTTGTCTCTTTGCAGTATCTTGGTCCATGTCAATTATATGTAAACACCCTTTTTCCCCCAGGCACTGGGCTAATCTGGTATTTTCTTTAGTCCCCTTCTGCTGGGCAAACAGGTTACCAGTGTCTTGTGGACAACACAGGTACACCCCCCTCTGCCCACGTGGCAGTACGAGTGTGAGGCTGTCCTCACAGTGAGGTTTCTGGGTCAAAGGGAAGATGCCTCTGGAAGCTTGGTAGCTGTTGGCAAATTGCCGTCCACAGAGGTTCTGCTTCCTGGGTGTCTCTGGAGTAATGAATGATACAGGTGAGCCCTCAGAGGGCTGCACCCTGACCTTCCCCTTCAAGGAACAGCCCTGGATTAGCTGCATCAGCAGCACCGGGAGCTTGTTCGACGGCAGGCTCTCACCCTGCTGAGTCATCACCTGCGCTGGAGCAGGCCCACAGGTGCCTGTTAATGATTGAAAGGCAGGGCTCTCAGAACCCCTGTGTGTTGGGGGTGTGGGCGTACAGGTGTGAACTTCCTCCTGGAGGGAGGGGTGGGTGGGGCTGTACCTGACTAGTCCATCTGTCCACAGTGCGTGCTTCTGAGAAATGTCTGCCAATGAGACAGAAGCCCCTGCCGACACCCAGGTGACAGCTGAAGAACCTGTACAGCAGGTGAGGACGGTCTGCACCTGTGGGCTGAGGCGTCCCACATCATGGTGCCGTGGAAGGGAGCCAGGGCGCTGCTGGCGGCACATGGGGGTTAAGAGAGATCTTTCTGACTGGGTGGGGACAGCCAGCCGACCGACCTCGAACAGGTGCCCCACTAACAGATGGGGGAGGAGAACTGGGAATCGCAGGGGCTCTTGGGAGAACAGGGGTACAGTTTGAAACTGCCTGGCTCCCTACCACCCAGAGAAATGTTCTCTGCCTCTGGAGGTTCTCTTAGGGTCCCCCTTCCAGGAAGTCAGTCCCTGTCCTCCTCCCCCCCCCCCAGTTTAAATAAAAGCCCCTTTTAATAGACTATTGTGGTATCACCTACATAGCATTAAATTCACCCTTTGAAGGGTGCTACTCAATGACTTCTAGTGAACTACCAAGTTCTGCAGCCATCACCGCCTGTACTGTTTTAGAACATTTTTCATCTTGCCCAAAAGAGACCCAATACCCAGTAGTAGTCACCCCTCCACCCCACCCCGCTTCCCCCTCGGCAACCACTCTAGTTCCAGTCTCTGCGAGACCCTTTGCGTCTGGCTTCTTTCACTGAGTGGGGTGTTTTAGGGGTTCACCCATGCGGTGTGTGTCAGCGCTTCATTCCTTTTTTTAAAACTGTGGTAAAATATACTTAACATAGAAATAGACCATTTTAGCCATTTCAAAGAGCACACAGTGCAGTGGCATTAAGTGCACTTACCATGTGCAGCCATCCCGCTCTCTAATCCCAGAACTTCTTCATCAGCCCGAATGGAAATCCCATCCCCATTAATAGTCACTCCCCTTCTCCCCTTTCCTCGCGCCCCCCCCCCCCCCGCCCCTGGCCACCGCTCCCCTGCTTTCTCTCTGTGGATTTGCCTATTCTGGTGTGGCTGTGCACCAGTAAACTTTACTTACAAAAGCAGGCAGCAGTGGGATAGTATTTAGCCATATAAAGGAATACAGTTCTGACATGTCCTGCAACATGGATGAACCTTAAAGATGTGCTCAGGGAAATAAGCCAGACACAAAAAGGACAAGCCCTGTGTGATTCCACTTATGTGAGGTTCCAGAGGGGTCAGGTCCTCAGAGACGGAAGGTAGATGGTGGGAGCCAGGGGGAGGGGAGTTGGTGTTGAATGGGGTCAGAGTTTCAGTTTGGGAGGATGAGAAAGTTCTAGAGACGGATGGTGGTGGTGGTTGTGCAACAATGTGAGTGTCCTGAATGTACAACAATGTGAATGCTACTGAATTATCCACCTAAAAATGGTTAAAATGGTCAATTTGATGTTGCCTACATTTTCCCACAATTTAAAAAAATGAAGCATTCATTTATGCTACTACATAGAATCTATGTCATAGATGAACCTCGAAAACATCACTCAGTGAAAGAACTCAGATACAAAAGGCCACAGAGGATATGATTTTGTTTATGTAAAATGTCCAGAATAGGCAAAGTCATAGAGACAGAAGGCAGGCTAGTAGTTGCCAGGGCTGGAGGGAGGGGAGAATGGGTGACTGTTAATGGGTACAGGATTCCTTTTTGGGGTGATGGAAAAGTTCTAGAATGAGTGGTGATGATTGCACAACCTTGTGAGTTTACTAAAAACCACTGAATTGTACACTTTAAGAATGGTGAAATTTATGATGCGTGAACTTGAGCTCAGTAAAGCTAGTAGGAAAAAAACAGACAAGAATAAAAGTATCAGGTGGTGGGGCGACTTGGCCTGCGGGCCTAGCTTGCAGACCCAGCTTTGGACCGACCGGAAGCTCTGTGAGAGGAGGGGCCTTGTCTCTTGTCACTTCCTGGCGCACAGTGGGTGTCAGAGGCAGATGGGCCGCAGAGCTAAGACAAAGGAGCTCTTAGTGCCGCCCGGAAGGTCCGGCTCCTGCAGCTTCGTGGAGCACACTGCAGGGTGAGCTGAGCTGTTTCCTTGGCCGTGAGTGACAGGGAAAGTGCTGGTGCCTGAGTTTAGGGCCCAGCAGCCCCGCCCCCCACGCCCAGCCCGGCCCCCCTCAGCTGCTTCTCCCGTAGCCCAGCGTGGTGGACCGCGTGGCCAACATGCCCCTCATCAGCACCACCTGCAACATGGTGTCGGCAGCCTACACCTCCACCAAGGAGAGCCACCCCCACGTCAAGACCGTCTGCGACGCGGCGGAGAAGGGCGTGAAGACCCTCACGGCGGCCGCCGTCAGCGGGGCCCAGCCCATCCTGACCAAGCTGGAGCCCCAGAGTGAGTGAGGCCCCCCGAGAACATGGACCCTCCCTTCCTGGCTGTTTGGGGAGGGTCTGCCCCACCCATGGCCCTGTTCCCCCAAACCAGTGGCTGACCTTCCCGGGCCCCCTTGGGATGCTCATGTGCAGTAACCATCATGTTTCTGTCCTGTCCCACCTCCTGCAGTCACGTCAGCCAGTGAATACGCCCATCGGGGGCTGGATAAGCTGGAAGAGAACCTGCCGATCCTACAGCAGCAGACGGGCAAGGTACAGACCTGCGCCCGGGAGCCCCGGGGGCACAGGGACCAGGCTGGGTACTGAGTCTGTGGTCCGCCTGAACTAAAAGAGACAAGTGTGACAGCTTTCTCCCTGACCCCCCCCCCCCTTCTGCATGCCCCTCACACCTCAAATCTATTCCCCACTGAGCAGGTGGATGAGTGATCTCAGTGCCAGCCAGATCTGCTCAGAACCCCCTCATATCTCCCACCTGCCCAGAGAAAAAGCCCAAGCCCCCCTTCTTCCCCCCCTACCCACACACACAGCCCACATGGCCCCACCTGATCCGGCCCCACCACCGCCCCGCCCTCATCACCCACCTCTCTGCTCCATTCCAGCCCGTTGGCCTTCACACTCAGTGTTGATAGCATCAGCGCCGGTATGTACCAGGCACAGCGGTGGGACAGTTGTTGCCCTCGTGGCACTCACTCTGGGGAGGCGAGGGAAGCAAAGACAGTGAACACCTGCTCTGGCCTAGCCCACGACCTTTGCACATGAGTACCTTCTTTGTGGATCAGGTTTTTAGTTTTATTTTTTAAATATATCTCTATTGATTTCAGAGAGGAAGGGAGAGGGAAAGAGAGAAACATCAATGATGAGGGAGAATCATTGCTCAGTTGCCTCCTGCATGTCCCCTACTGGGGATCAAGCCCGCAACCCAGACATGTGCCCTTGACTGGAATCAAACCTGGGACCCTTCTGTCCGCAGGCCGACGCTCTATCCACTGAGCAAAACCAGCCAGGGCCTTCCCTTCCCTCTTAAAGATTCTAGCTCCACACTGCCTACTAGAACTTTCTCTGAGGTATATGTACTTTCTCTTCACTGTCCAATATGAAAACCACCAGTCATATGAGTCTATTGAGTCTTCAGAATGTGTCTAGTGTGATTGAAGAACTCAATTACTGACTTTAATTATTGTAAATTTAAATAGCTACTTTTTGTTGTTGTAGTTAATCTTCACCCGAGGATATTTTTTCCCATTGATTTTTAAAAATAGATGTTTTTATTGATTTTTAGAAAGAGATGAAGGGACAGAGAGAGATGGAAACATCGATGAGAGAGAAAATCAATTGGCTGCTTCCTGCACAGCCCCCACTGGGGATCGAGCCCGAAACCTGGGCATGTGCCCTGACTGGGAATACTAGGGAGAACTGGCGACCTCTTGGTGCATGGGTCAACACTCAACCACTGAGCCACACCAGCCAGACTTTCCCATTGATTTTTAGAGAGAATGGAAGAGAGGGATTGGGGGAGAGAGAAACAGCGATGTGAGAGACACATCGATTGGTTGCTCCCCGCCCCCCCCCCCCCCCGGAACCCTCCCGGGGCTGGAAACAAGCCCAGAATCCAGGTACATGCCCTTGACTGGGAATCAAACCCGCAATCCTTCGTGCTCGGGTTGACACTACTGAACACACGGACCAGAGCTTAAATAGCTACTTCTATTTTTTCTTTTTTGTTAATCCTTACTTGAGGATATTTTTCCACTGATTTTTAGAGAGAGCAGAAAGGAGGGGAAGAGACAGAAATATCAATGTGAGAGAGGCACATCGTTGGTTGCCTCCTCCCACATGCGCCCCGACCAGGGCCGGGGATTAAGCCTGCTACGGGTATGTGCCCTCGATCGGAACTGAACCTGGGACCTTTCAGTCCGCAGGCCGAAGCTCTATCCACTGAGCCAAACTGGCGAGGGCTTAAATAGCTACTTTTTTTTCTTCTTCAATATTTTTAAATATATTATATATATAAAGGAAGGGAGAGGGATAGAGAGTTAGAAACATTGATGAGAGAGAAACATCGATCAGCTGCCTCCTGCACCCCCCCCACTGGGGATGTGCCTGCAACCAAGGTACATGCCCTTGACTGGAATCGACATTGGAACCCTTCAGTCTGCAGATCGATGCTCTATCCACTGAGCCAAACCGGTTAGGGCTTAAATAGCTACTTTTGATTTGTAACCATCACCATCCGTTTTAAAACATTTCATCACCTGAAAAAGAAACTTCACACCCTTAGCTGTTATTCTCCTTCCCATCAAACATCGCAGCCTCTGGTATCCAATAATTTACTTCCTGTCTCTATGGATTTGTCTGTTCTGGACATTTCATATAAATGAAATCATATAACATGTGACCTTTTGCATCTGGCTTCTCTCACTGAGCATCATGTTTTCAAGGTTCACCCACATTGCCCTAACTGGTTTGGCTCAGTGAATAGCGCATAGGCCTACGGACCGAGAGGTCCCAGGTTCGATTCTGGTCAAGGGCATGTGCCTTGGTTGCGGGCACATCCCCAGTAGGAGGTGTGCAGGAGGCAGCTGATCAGTGTTTCTCTCTCATCGATGTTTCTAACTCTCTATCCCTCTCCCTTCCTCTCTGTAAAAAATCAATAAAATATATTTAAAAAAAAAAGATTCATCCACGTTGCAGTGAGTGTCAGTGCTTCACTCCTTTTCATGGCTGAGTAATATTCCAGTGTGGGTGACCCACATTTTGCCTATCTTTCACCTGTTGATGGACATTTTAGGTTGCTTCTACTTCCTGGTTATTAAGAACTAGAGACCCGATGTACGAAGATTTGTACAAGAATGGGCCTTCCTTCCCCGGGCTGCTGGCACCGTCTTCACTCTGGCCGGAGCCACCTTTCTGCCTTCCCATGTTGCCCAGAGGCCCAGAGAGGCTGGGGTGATGCTGAATGCCTGCATTGTCACCATGGCGACGACGCAAGCGTCCCACCCCACCCCCAGCTGCTCAGTGCCTGCATATGCAAATTAACCTGCCATCTTTGTTGGGTTGATTTGCATGCTCCTGATTGGCTGGTGGGCATCGTGGTGGTACAGTCAATTTGCATCTTTCTCTTTTATCAGTGTAGATCAGTGGTCGGCAAACTGCAGTTCACAAGCCACTTGCGGCTCTTTGGCCCTTTGAGTGTGGCTCTTCCACAAAATACCGACTTCTGCGCATGGGCCACGAAGTTTCAATCGCACTGTACGTGCACGCCCACACGTGGTATTTTGTGGAAGAGCCACACTCAAGGGGCCAAAGAACCGCATGTGACTCGCGAGCCGCGGTTTTCCGGCCTCTGGTGTATATAATACTGCCGTGAACGTTTGGGTACAAGTTCTGTTAGTGTTTTTTACAACATGAAATTTTCCGTCTTAACCAGCTCAGTGGCATTAAGCACATTGACATTGTTGTGTAGCCATCACTTACCATCCATCTCTAGAACTTTATCATCTTTCCAACTCTGTCCCCATTAAACACTAACTCCCCCATCCCCGTCCCCCAGCCTGTGGCTCCCACCATCCACTCTATAGATCTGACTCCTCTAGGGCCCTCCTATGAGTGGAATCACATAGTATCTGTCCTTTGTGCCTGGCTGATTTCACTGAGTGTAATGTATTCAAGGTTCATTTATGTGGTAGCATGTGTTAGAATGTTCTTCCTTTTTTTTTCCTCACCTGAGGCTATGTCCACAGATTTCAAAGAGAGAGGAAGGGGGGGAGAGAGAAATATAAATTGGCCACCTCCCATATGTATCCCAACCCCACAACCTAGGCATGCGTTCCCACATGCACCAAACCCACAACCCAGGCATGTGCCCGGACCGGGAATAGAACCCACAACCCTTCGGTGCATGGGACGATGCTCCAACCACTGAGCCACTGGCCAGAGCTGTTCTTCCTTTTCAAGGCTGAATAATATTCCATTGTCTGGACAGACCGCATTGTGTTTACCCATTTATCTGTCGATGGATTGCTTTGGGTTATCTTTACCTTTTGACTCCTGTGAATAATGCTTCTATGAACATGGGTGTACGACCATCTCTCTCGGACCATGCTTTCAGTCAAATTTTGTTTTGTTTTAATTATTTTAAATATAAATAGCCACATATAGCTAGTGGCTACTGCATTAGACAGTGTGGCTTTGGAAGGATTGAGGCACAGAGAAGTGGAGCGACTTGCCTGAGGCCACACAGCTAAGAAATATCAAGCCAGAGATTCTAACCAGGCCAGCTGGCTCCTGAGCAGTGGTCTTAACCGCAATACTGGATTCAGTGTTGACCCTTTGGGGTCACCCAGGAGCTGGAACTCCTCCCTTGGGCCTCCCTGGAGGTTGGGGTGCAGGCGTGGGGCTACCTAATACAGAGGGGGTGCAGAGATGCTGATGCTGGCCTGACTTGTAGGTCCTGGCGGATACCAAGGAGCTCATGTCGTCTAAGGTGACCGGGGCCCGAGAAGCAGTGGCCAGCGCCAAGGACACAGTGGCCACCCGAGTGACAGAGGCAGTGGATGTGACCCGGGAAGCTGTGCAGAGCGGCGTGGACAAGACCAAGTCCGTGGTGACCAGCAGTGTCCAGTCGGTCATGGGGTCCCGCATGGGCCAGATGGTGCTGAGTGGGGTGGACACAGTGTTGGGCAAGTCGGAGGAATGGATGGACAACCACCTGCCTATGACAGACTCCGAGCTGGGTGAGTGTGGCCCATGGGCCTGGGACCCCTCCCTGGACCTCCCAGCCTGGGCCCCTCTCAGCTGCCTGGAGTCTGTCCAATTGAATGAACATTTAAAAGAAACAAATGCCAGGGGTGGGGGTGGGGGTGGAGGGTGGGGGGTGAGGGTGGTGCTGAGGGAACCACAGAGGGGAGTCTGGGTGATTTAATTCAGGCATTTAAGCACCTGCTGAGCACCAGGCCCTGCTCTAGACACAGGGACACAATCAGTGAGCAAGATGGAAGCCTCTCTGCAGAATTGATGATAGAACCATGACCAGTGTTTGAGAGAAAAAAAACAGCGTGCTAGGAGGGGGTGGGAGAGGGTTTCAGGACACATATGGATGAGGAAGTTTGCATTGTTAGAGGCCCCATGGGAAGGCGGCATTTGAGCACAGAGCTGGAGGCAGAAGGCAGCTAGCCATCTCGATGTCTAGGTTGAGAACGGTCCCAGGAGAGGGAACAGTCCATGCAAAGGCCGGGAAGCAGGACCTTGCCTGGTGTGTTGGAAAAACAGTCATGAAGGGAGAGGAGGGACAGGAGCAGGTCTTGCAGCTTAGTGTAGGCCAAAGTGAGGAATAAGGGTCTGACCCTGAGGGGATGGAGATGGGGGGTGAGGGCCGAGGAGCCACTGGACCCGAGGAAGGTGCTTACAGGCGCCCTCTGGTGGCTGCTTCTGGGAGGACAGCTGGGAGGCAAGGGTGAGAGCTGAGAGACCAGGGCAGATGCAGCTGTCCTGGTCCAGGCCGGTGAAGATGGGGCCTGACCTGGTGTGGGTAGAAATGAAGACAAATAGACAGACTGGGGATAAAACTAGTGGAGACCAAACAGCCAGTCCTGCTCATGGTCTGAACTTGTCCTCTCATGCCCATGGCTCTTGATGCCATATTTGAACAATTGCCTCCTTTATAACATGCCCGGGACTTTCAGTGTACCAGTCTGTCAGCTTCCCATGCCCATGGCAGCGAGCCCATGAGGGCTGCAAGTAACGAGGCACCATGCTCCTTCCAAGGGCAGCTTGGCCCCGGCCCACTGGCCAGAGCTGGCTTGTTTGAATGAGGAGCCAAATATTTGGGAGAAAGAAAAAAGTTGAAGATAGGCTACCTCGGGGCTTCCCAACTGCTGCGCTGCTAACAGTGGGGCCGGGTCACTCTCTGCGGCCACCCTGGGCGGCTAAGCCGCATTTCCGGTCCCCACCTACGCGATGCCAGGAGCACCCCCAGTTGTGACAACCACAGATGTCCCAAGACATTGCCCAGTGTCCCCTGGGGGCAGAATTGCCCCCAGATGAGAATCGCTGCTTGGCCTGTTCTGGAACTTCATATACAGCATGTGGAACCATGTGATTCCCGGATGGGGGAACAGCCGATCTTTATCTCCATCTCTTTTTCCATTTGGGGTTGCCACGGATTGCTCGTAAAAGTGTCGCTTCTTTCTCTGTAGCTGGAACACTTCCGTGGAGAAAGTTCTCTATACAGTGGGGCCTTGACTTACGAGTGTCCTGACTAACGAGTTTTTTGAGATACCAGCTGACTCTCCGCTGATTTTTTGCATTGAGTTGATAGAGTAATTTGAGTTAACGAGCTCCTTAACGAGCTCGGTCTTGGAACGAATTACAACTAGGTCAAGGCCCCACTGTAATTTTGATGACCCCGGGGTACAGCTTATTGAGGAAGAGCAGGGAAAATGGCATGAGGGGTGGGTTCACCAGCGCCCCCCATGGGTCCGTAGTGGTTTTTGCCTTACAGGTTTGAGCACATGGATTAACACGACATATTCCAGCCCGAAGTGTTAATTTTATTGACACTTCATTTGTCCCATTGTTTTCGGCCGATTGGAGCCCTCTCGAGTTAGCCGCGATCTCACGCGTCTTCCTGAACCCAGTGGGAAGGGCAGTCCCTGGTGTCCGGGGGAGCTCCGGGGGGCTGGCGAGCTTCAGTCTGCAGCATGTGGCTTGATTGTGGCATGTCACTTGTCCTTTGAGCTTCCAAAACCCAACTCTGAACCTCTTGAAGGATGGGACCTGGCTGATGTTTTCCCTGCTGAACCCCAAGTTCAGTGCCTGCTGCCCTAGTAGGTGCTCAGCCTCCGTAAGAGTCAGCTGTGGGCCTTGGCCCCCGCAGGCAGGAGGAGAAGGCAGGGTCTGCTGGAGGAAGGTCTTGAGCCAGGCCTGAAAGCCACAGCAGAGAACAGATGGGTCTGAGCAGCTCTGATTTTTCTGCACCCATCCACTCAGGATGAAATCCTGTGCACACCGTGCTTACAGTACTGGGTCATCTGTAGGTATGAGGGTATGAGGAGCTGTTGCAGTGTCTTACTAGAACTAGGTGTGTCCGGGTGCGGTGGCACAGTGATTGAGCATCAACCTGTGAACCAGGTCAGGGAACATGCCCAGTGGCAGGCTCAATCCCCAGTAGGGGGCTTGTAGGAGGCAGCCAATCAATGATTCTCATCATTGGTGTTTCTGTCTCTCTCTCCCTGTCACTTCCTCTCTGAAATCAATAAAAATACATATTTTTTTAAGAAGAAGTAGGCATGTTAGTCTGGGGTTCGGGTTAGGAGAACAGCCCGCCCCCCCCACCCCCCGGGTTCTCCCCTTTGCCCAGGGCACCTGCCCCCTCCTTGGGACCTTGCGGCTTGCTCAGACATGCCAGGACTCTGCCAGATATACTTGGCCTAAATGACAAAGCTGCTTTCACTTCCAAGGGCAGAGCTCAGGGGCGCCCAGAGAGCCATGGAGAAATTCCAGACATCAATAGGGTTCAACGTGGTGCTAGTTTTAGTTAGTCTTTGCAAACCCCCCTTTGGTGGGAGAATAGGGAGGAATCCATTTTTCTCACAACACAAGGCTTTTATTTTTGCTGCCTCAAATTGTCTCATGTCTTTTTTGTTCAGATTTTTAAATGTGAGCATAAAATAATTCTTCTAGGACATCTCTTCCCAAGCTGACTATAAAGCCCATCTAGGCTACCACCTGCTTTTATAAATAAAGTTTTATTGGCACACAGCCACACCCATTTTTTTACATTCTTGTCTATGGCTTTTTCGGCATGGTAATGGTAGAGCTGAGTAATTGAGGCATAGTATAGCCTACAAAACCAAAAATATTGCTGTCTGGCCCCACACAGAAAAAGTTTGCCTATTCCTGGATTAGAGTACGTTTCTTCCAGAATTTCATGTTTATAAAAACAACTGAATTCCTCTGATTGAAGGCTTACCTTGATCACACAACAGGTCGATGGGATTTCATTGCTTTATTTTCCACATCTTTCACTTCTGAAACAGGTTTCACTTTATCATCAGAACAGCTCTGCTGTTCCAGTCTGACCGGAGCACATCTCTCACGATATCGTGGTCATATGTTTATGTTCCCTGTACTGTTTATTTAATAATCTTTTAAAAAATTCTTAGCTGAGGATATTTTTCCCCATTGATTTTTAGAGAGTGAAAGGAAGGGGGAAAGAGAGAAACATCAGTGTGAGAGAGAGAGACACATCGATTGGTTGCCTCCTGCATGTGCCCCAAACTGGGCCGGGAATGAACCTGCAACCCAGGGTACGTGCCCTTGACTGGGAATCGAACCCGCAACCCTTTGTGCCGACGCTCTACCACTGAGCCACACTGGCCAGGGCTATTTGATCATCTTTACGTCAATTTTTCCTGATTCTTTTAGAAAGAAAACTTTATCACTTACTATAAATAAAAAGCCATATAATCTGCTGTAAATAATAAAAATAGCTAAACATTCATTCGTGTGCCTCTTCTGAGTACAGGGTAGTCCAAATTTCATACTTCAGGCAACTCTGGCTTGGGTGGTGGTACAGAAGGAGAAACTGAGGCTTACTGGCAAAATCACTTATGCATAGACTACAGGGTACGAAACACTTTGTTAACAGGCCAGGTAATTAATATTTTTTGAGCCACACAGTCTTTGTTACAAGTGCTCAACTCTGACATCACAGCATGAAAGCATAGATGACAGGTAGATGAAT
The DNA here is from genome assembly GCF_963259705.1 of Myotis daubentonii. Lineage (NCBI taxonomy): Eukaryota > Metazoa > Chordata > Mammalia > Chiroptera > Vespertilionidae > Myotis > Myotis daubentonii. The sequence goes on from NC_081844.1 coordinate 30,842,805, forward strand.
GTGTGTGACTATGTGCCAATAAAACTTTATGTATAAGGGCAGGTGGCATTTGGCTCAGGCCATAGTTTGTGGGTCCCTGCCATAGGTCTTTACAAAGCAAGTGAGTAAGTCTGGATTCAAACCCCAATCAGGTTACTTATAAAATGCGAAACTGTATTTTGTTTTGTTTTAAGATATGTTTTTATTGATTTCAGAGAGAGGAAGGGAAAGAGAGCTAGAAACATCAATGATGAGAGAGAATCATCAATCGCCTGCCTTTTGCACGCCCCCTACTGGAGACAGAGCCTGCAACCCGGGCTTGCGCCCTGACCGGGAATCAAATCGTGACCTCCTGGTCACTAAGTGCAAACTGGGCTAAAGTGCAGACTTTTAGCTACTATGTTAAAGTTTAAAAGGAGCAGGACAACATTATCAGGATAGGCAGTTTTCCACCCTCTGTCTTACAACTTCAGGAGCACTTTCTGGACTAGTTATCACTGACTTATTAAGATGATTCTCATGTAGCTCAAACTTCTCTCATCAGGTATGGTTGAGAACAGGGGGGCACAGGGCTGAGCTTCAAGTCCCGATTTGCTGCCTTCAAGCTGTGTGACCTTGGGCAAGTCGATTAAGCCCTCTGAGCTCCAGTTTTCTCAACTGTAAAAATGAGAGAACAGTGCCTTCCTCACAGAGCTGTTAAGATTTGACAAGAATTCAAAGGAACCACCTAGAGCATTGTGAAAGATTGGCCACTTTTTTTTTTTTTAAATTAAATCTTTATTGTTCAGATTATTATATTTGTTCCTCTTTTTTTCCCCCCCATAACTCCCCTCCTCCCAGTTCCTGCCCCACCCTCCGCCCTCACTCCCCACCCACTGTCCTCATCCATAGGTGCACGATTTTTGTCCAGTCTCTTCCCACATCTCCCACACCCCTTTCCCCCCCAAGAATAGTCAGTCCATTCCCTTTCTATGTCCCTGATTCTATTATAATCAACAGTTCATTCTGTTCATCAGATTATTTATTCACTTGATTCTTAGATTCACTTGTTGATAGATGCATATTTGTTGTTCATAATTTGTATCTTTACCTTTTTCTTCCTCTTCCTCTTCTTAAAGGATACCTTTCAGCATTTCATATAATCCTGGTTTGGTGGTGATGAACTCCTTTAGCTTTTCCTTATCTGTGAAGCTCTTTATCTGACCTTCAATTCTGAATGATAGCTTTGCTGGATAAAGTAATCTTGGTTGTAGGTTCTTGGTATTCATCACTTTGAATATTTCTTGCCACTCCCTTCTGGCCTGCAAAGTTTCTGTTGAGAAATCAGCTGACAGTCGTATGGGTATTCCCTTGTAGGTAACTGAGTTTCTTTCTCTTGCTGTTTTTAAGATTCTCTCTTTATCTTTTGCTCTTGGCATTTTAATTATGATGTGTCTTGGTGTGGTCCTCTTTGGATTCCTTTTGTTTGGGGTTCTCTGCGCTTCTTGGACCTGTAAGTCCATTTCTTTCACCAGGTGGGGGAAGTTTTCTGTCATTATTTCTTCAAATAGGTTTTCAATATCTTGCTCTCTCTCATCTTCTGGCACCCCTATAATTCTGATGTTGGTACGCTTGAAGCTGTCCCAGAGGCTCCTTACACTATCCTCGCATTTTTGGATTCTTTTTTCATTTTGCTTTTCCGGTTGGATGTTTTTTGCTTCCTCGCATTTCAAATCATTGACTTGATTCTTGCGCTCCTCTGGTCTGCTGTCGGGCGTCTGTATAATATTCGTTATTTCAGTCCGTGTATGCTTAATTTCTAGTTGGTTCCCCAATATAAGATCGAGGGTCTTATTAGTTTTCGTGTAGATCTCATTAAGTTTATCGGCAGCTTCTAAACAGTTCTTGAGAGACCTTAAAAGTGTGGTTCTGAACTCTATATCTTCCATTGACAATTTTGTCCTGTTTCTTTGTCTCCGCATTTTGTTATGCTTCCTTGGTGCACCCCCTAGTGGTCTTTGTTCGCAGTCTTAGAGTTAAATCTTGATTGTTGTAGCTAATTCCAGGGAGGGTTTGACCTCCAGGCCAAGTGGCTATGAGAATCAGCTGTGTCAGCAGTGAGAGAACTTCTGTCCTCTAGGGAGGTGCTAATCTAGCCTTTGCCTGAGGCTATCCAGCAAATGCCTCTGTGCAGGGCTTGGGCGGGGCGGGTCGCACAGGATCAACAGGGTGGGCCGGAGAGAGCAGTTATGGCGGCTCTCAGTCCTGTCCCCAGGGGCTCTGCCTCTCTGAGTCCCAGCACCTGCTGCAAAGCTCGGAGAGAAAGCTGCACTCGCTCTGACCGAGGCCAGACAGTCCCGCTTCTCCCGTTTGAGTCTGGGTCCCTAAAGACTCGCCTGGGTCTGGAGCTCAGAGTCTGCGACTCCCTCCCGATTGAAAACACCAACCGCGCCCTCCGCCGCCAGCCCGCTCAGCGCACTCCGCACCTCAGAAATTGACTTCAGCACTGCGCCTCCTCTGAGTGTCCGTATGCGTTTCTCTTTCCTCCTAGTTGTAGGACTTCCACTCAGCCAGCGTTCCTGTGGTTCTGGGTGATGTCCCTTCCGTTTTTTGGTTTCACTTTTGAAGTAGTTGTTCAAAGCAGCAAACTCCGGCGTTAACCTATGCCGCCATCTTGGTTCTCTCGATTGGCCACTTTTAAAATATTCCAGGCACTAGTACTGGGTCAGCTGACTTTTTTTCTATGAAAGACTCGATAATAATTATTTTAGTCTCTGTTGGGCAAGAGCTCACGTACTCCACTGTTGTAGTTTGAAAGTAGCCAAAGACAATATATAATGAACAGGCATAATTGTATGCACTGGTACAAAACCGGAAACAATTTGGATGTGTCCCGCGGGGTGTAGTTTGCAGACCCTCGTGCTGGCCTAAGGTCTCTTAATCCTGGGAAGTTTGGTTCTCATCAGACCCATTTTGCAGGTGGGGAAAAGTAAGGCAAGGAAATCCTTCACTCTGAGGCCTCAGAGCTTGCAAGCATCAGCCCCGCATAAACTTTTGGGCAGTCCGTGCCAGACCAAGGCCCATGCTCTGAAGTGTGCACCAGGGGAGCCCGAGCTGCTTGCTCTGTCTGCACCCCAGCCTTCATAATGCTTCTCCCGCCTCCCCCCTGCAGCCCACCTTGCCACGTCCCTGGAGGGCGTCGACGTCGCCTCGGTGCAGCAGCAGCGGCAGGAGCAGAGCTACTTCGTGCGTCTGGGCTCCCTGTCGGAGCGGCTGCGCCATCAGGCCTACAAACACTCGGTGAACAAACTGCAGCACACCCGGCAGAGGGCCCAGGAGGCCCTGCTGCAGCTGGCGCAGACCCTCAGCCTGGTGAGGCCCGCCCGCGGCCGCCCTCTCGCACCTTCCCCACACCTAGGGGCTAACGCTCCCGCTCTCCACGCCCGCCTGGCCTGGTTCATGGGGCTGTGCTCCTGAGTGAGCTTGCCGGGGCCACCATGACCAAGTCCCATCGTCTGGGCAGCTTAAACAACAGACATTTCTTACTTACTGTCCCAGTTCTGGGGCTGAATCCGAGATCAGGCGTTGCCAGGGTTGGTTTTTCCTGGGTCCGTTTCACTGCAGGTGGCCATCTTCCCCCTGTGTCCTCACATGGTTACCCCTCTGTGAGTGCCTGATCTTCCAGGCATCCTGGAGTAAGGCGCATGTTCTAACCGACCTGCAAATATAGTCACATTCTGAGGGCCAGCGGGTGGGACAGAGTTCCGGCCCCTGACAGGTCGGCTGGGAGCTGGGCCTCCCGTGGGCTCCTCCTTCAGCAAGACAGCTCTTCCCCTGGCCGTGGTCTGAGGGACCCACGTGCGGTGAGAGCACATGAGCCCTTTTTTTTGTTGTGTCTTGTTGGAAGTCAGTTTCATAAAGGTGTAATTTCCGCACAATAAAAACCACCGCTTTCGAAGTGACCACTTAAGAAGTTTTATACATACAAATGGCCATATCACCGCCACCGAAATCGAGATTTGGAATAGCTCCGTCACCCCACACAGTTCCCCCTGCCTCTTTATCGTCAAATCCCCCAGCCAGGTCTTATTTTTCTGTTCCCTAAAGAGCTAAATTGCTGTTATTTCCTCTTTACTCCCTCTGCTAACGATGTCTCCTCTCTTTTAAAATACTTCTATTTGTGGTAAACCACACGTAACACAAAATTTACCATCATAACCGTTTGTAAGCACAGCTCCGTGGCATGAAGCACATTCAACGCTGCTGTGCAGCCGCTGCCACCTTCCATCTCTAGAACCTTCTCATCCTCCCAAACTGACACTCCGTCCCCATTAAACACTGACTTCCATCTCCCCCCCCCCCCCCCCCCAGCCCCTGGTCCCTACCATCTACTTTCTGTTTGTGGATCTGACTCCCCTAGGGACCTCCCAGGAGTGGAATCAGCATCTGTCCTGTTGTGACTGGCTTATGTCACAGCATAATGTCCTCCAGGCTCATCTCCACTGTGGCAGTTGTTAGCGTTTCTGTCCTTTTTGAGGCTGAATAATGTTCCATCACAAGCACTTTTAAGCCTCTGCTGTTCCATCTGCACATGACCTGTTGGCCACAGCCTGCGAGGCAGCCAGGCCCAGTGCAAGGGGAGGGGAGAAAGACAAAATGGGAGGAGCTGCAGAAAATCTGTGACCACCAGGTAGCTATGGAAACAGCGTGTGGAAACAGCACCCTCCTCCCTTACCTCCGCCATCTCAGATAAAAGGAGGAAGGAGGGCTCCCCAGGCTCCTGTGGGAACCCCCTCCCCGGAATGTGCGGGGGCCCTGCTGAGCTGGGCCAGGCACGGGAGGCAGCCTGTCTCACTGCTCTCTGTCCTACTCCAGATGGAAAGTGTCAAGCTGGGTGTGGATCAGAAGCTGGTGGAAGGTCAGGAGAAGCTACACCAGATGTGGCTCAACTGGAACCAGAAGCAGCTCCAGGGCACGGAGCAGAGCCTCGAGAAGCCAGAGGTATCCATTGTGGGGCGGGGCATGGGTGCTTAGGGCCCTGACCTCCCTCTCCACCCCCGTTTGATGGACCAACCTGCCTGAAATGCTTCCCCAGCCTCGCCTCCCATTCACTGCTTTCAGGACTCACCGACACCGCCTCCGGGAAGCCTGCCTAGTTTTCTGCTCTTGGGTGTGGGTGCTGCTGACAGTGCTCAGGGTGGTGCTGTTCTATCTCCTTCCTGGCTGGGGAACTTTGGGACCAGATCTGAGCTGCTAACAACTTCTGCCTTGAACATTCTTCCTGACCACCTGTGTTTTTTTTAACTGTTAAAACATCAGTTTTGAGATATAAAAATGTCTTGTACTTTAAAAAAAATTATAATTATTGAGATATAGTGCACATACTGTATAATTCACCCCTTTATTCAGTGGGTTTTAGTATACAGATGCTCCTCAACTTACAATGGGTTACTTCCTGATCAATCCATGGTAAGTGGAAAGTATCGTAAGTCGAAAATGTATTTGATACATCATCTAACCTACCGGACATCACAGCTAAGCCCAGCCCACCATGAACATGCTCAGAACACGCACATTAGCCTTCGGTTGGGCAAAACCCAGCACCACGGGACAGCCGTGGACCACACTGCTAGCCCAGAACAAGATCCAAATTCAAAATGTAAAGCATGCATATCGCTCTTGCACCATCATACAGTCGAAATCTCAGAACCATCATAAGCTGGGGACGCTTACTGGGGACAACGTCCTCACCTGGTTTGCTGCTTTGACTGCGCCTTCTCAGCCCCCTTTGTGTTAGTCCCCTTCTCTGATTTCTCCTCATCTCCCTAAGTTCAGAATGTTGGAGCGACCCAGAGCCCAGGCCTCGGATCTCTTTTTGTTTAACACGCACACACCCCAACCAGGGATCCCGCTCACAACCTGGGCCCTGCCCCGTAACGGAACCTGCGCCTACTGTGCACAGGCCAGCGCTCCCGCCACCTGAGCCGCGCGGCCAGGCCGCCTCACTCCTCCCCGGAGCGGAGGAATATTCCCGCGGGGCCACATTGTGTGGGTCCGTTCGCCAGATGGTAGGCGCCGGTTGTTCCCGCTTTGGGCTGTTGCCAATAGCGCCCCTATGAACGCGGGTGCACAGGTTTTTGTGTGGATGGATGTTTTCATTGCTCTCGGGTAGTTACTGCTGGGTTACATGGTAACTATGGTTTAACGCAAGGGGGGGGGCAAACTTTTTGACTCGAGGGCCACAATGGGTTCTTAAACTGGACTGAAGGGCCGGAACAAAAGCATGGATGGAGTGTTTGTGTGAACTAATATAAATTCAAAGTAAACATCATTACATAAAAGGGTACGGTCTTTTTTTTTTTTCTTTTAGTTTTATTCATTTCAAACGGGCCGGATCCGGCCCGCGGGCCGTAGTTTGCCCATAACATCTTGAGGAACCACCAGTCTGTTTTCCACAGTGACTGCCCCCTGGCCAGTCCAAGGGCCCTCTGGCTCCCCGTCCTTGCTGACTCTATTACTCTGTCTTTGGGGTCCTAGCTGTCACCGTCAGTGTGAAGTGGTGTTCCATTGTGGTTGGAGCTGCATCTCCCTCGTGGCGAACGAAGCTGAACATTCTGTGCTTATTGGCCGTTTGTGCGTCTTCTTGGGGGAAATGTCTGTGCTTGTTTGTCGGTTTGACCTGTGTATATCTCACGGTTCAAAACTCTTAAGAGCCGGCCCTGGATGGTGAGGCTCAGCTGGTTGGAGCATTGTCCCATACCCCAAAAGGTGGAGGGTTCAATTCCTGGTCATGGCACATACCCAGGTCGTGGGCTCGATCACCAGCCGGGCGCGTGCAGAAAGTGGCCTGTCGAAGTTTCTCGCATAAATGTTTCTCTCTTTCTCTCCCTTCCTCTCTCTAAAAATCAACAAACTTTATTTTTTTTTTAAAAACACCCAAACTCTAAGAGCTGGTATTCCGAACGATAGTGCCAGGTTGTCTCCCTATGGAAGGGTTTCCTAAAGGTGGGCGATTGGACCCCCGTTTTCTTTTCCCCGGCTTTGGGTCCAGTTTTCCCCAAAGCAGTGGTCCTGATCGCCCCCCGCCCCCCTCTCCCTTCTCAGCAGGTCGAGTCCCAGACGCTCACCATGTTGCGTGACATTGCCCAGCAGCTGCACGCCACCTGCACCTCGCTGGCGTCCAGCATCCAGGGGCTGCCCAGCCACGTGAAGGACCAGGTGCAGCAGGCTCGCCGCCAGGCGGAGGACCTCCAGGCCACCTTTTCCGACATGCATTCCTTCCAGGACCTGTCCAGCTCCATCCTGACGCAGAGCCGCGAGCGTGTTGCCAAGGCCCGGGAGGCCCTTGACCACTTAGTCGAGTACGTGTCCCATAACACGCCCATCACGTGGGTGGTGGGACCCTTCGCCCCTGGAGTCGTGGAGAAAGCCCCAGAACCAGAAGAGAAGAAGTAGGATAGACAGGAAAGGGGTTCAGGGTCTCGATCCGTTCCCAAGCGGTCAGCAAGGAGCACTGGACCCCCTGGCCCCCGCTCATCTCAGCTACTGCCCTGGGAAGCTGGGATCCTCCCCACAGACCATCTTGAGCCTGGAGGAAGAATGTCCTGAGCCTCACCTCCTCAGTCATTGGTGTGAGGTTCCCGAAAAATTGTTTTCTAGAAGGTTTTAAAGAAATTGTTTTAGAAGAAGGTTTCAAAAAATATATTTTTTCTTCCCTAAAAGCCAGGGATCTCGCTCTTCTATCCCACTTCCTTTTGTACATCAAGGGCCACAGACCTCAGTGTTTAGGGCCCGAACTTGGACTTCTGGTCTGTGAAGTGGGCCTCCTGTGGCGGGGAGGGGCTGCCTGGGAAGCCGTAGGTGCCTGGAGCTTCAGTGTTGCCTTAATAAATTTTATCTGCAGCTGAGCACAGGCGTGTGTGTGTGTATCTGTGTGTGTTCCCAGCAGCTGAGCAATTCTGGCGTCTCTGTGGCCGGAATTTTTCCTTTGCTCACGAGGGTGGGACAGGGATGGACTTGCTACCGAACTTGAAGTTTGGCGCTCGGTGCGTCAGAGGGCGTCCATAATGATCGCCAGCCATGTGCCCACCACCCTTGTTGGCCTTCAGTCATCACATGCGGTCCTGGACGTTGCTGAGGAGAGCTGGTGCAGGGGCCTTTCATCCCTGCCCTGGCCCGCGGGATCTTGTCTGCGTCGTCCTATTGTAGGTGTGTGGGGAACAGTGTGGCAGGGTGGCCCCCCAAAATGTCCACATCCTAATCCCCAGGACCTCCATGGCAAAGGGACTTTGCAGATGGGATTCAGTTAAGGATCTGGAGGTGAGAGATGACGCAGGATTATCCAGGTGGGCCCTCAGCGTCATCACGGGGGTCCTGTGTGAGAGGGAGGCTGGAGGGTCAGAGTTGGAGGAGATGTGAGGACAGAGCGGAGATGGGAAGATGCTCTGCCGTTCACCTTGAGGACGGACGGGCGAGGCCATGAGCCAAGGATGCAGGCGCCTGGAGAAGCTGGAAAAGGCAGGAACCAGAAGGAACCAGTCCTGCCAACACCCTGATTTTGGCCCCTAAGACTCATTTCGGACTTCTGACCTCCAGGACTGTAGGGTGAAGTGTTGTGGTTCTTTCAGCCTCTGTGTTTGTGGTCACTGGTTACAACAGCTGCAGGGAACTCCCACCAGGTGCAAAGAGTAAAAGTTGCCAATGAACCTGGCTGCAGTGGCTCAGTGGTTGTGTCGACCTATGAACCAGGAGGTCACAGTTCCATACCCGGTCAGGGCACAGGCCTGGGTTGCAGGCTCGATCCCCAGTAGAGGGCATGCAGGAGGCAGCCGATCAATGATTCTCTCTCATCCTTGTTGTTTCTATCTCTCTCACCCTCTCCCTCTCTGAAATCAATAAAAATATTTCTTTTAAGAAGTTACCAATGAATAGAACTCAGCGTGTCCACTTGTAATCACTGGCTGTGTTCCCACTGACCTTTGCTTCCAACACTGAAGCCGAATCCTCTCATTTCTCACTCTGGCCCAGGCTGTTGCATTCGCTTCGCGCACAAACACCTCAGCCTTGCAGGTTAGGTGTCCCCACTGTACAGATGACAAAATGGAAGCACACAGCCGGGGAGCAGGTTGCCTCCCCTCGGCCACGTCCGCAACGCAACAAATCCGCTCGTTCTGTTTGCTGCACGGTGCTGTCTGGGCGATGCCTGACCCCAGCTCAGTGGTGGGGCCTGGGTCCCTGGTGTGGGACGCAGGTGGAGGCCTTTCCCTCTCTGTCCCTCAGTGTCCTCCCCTGAGATCCAGCTTCAGGTGCAAAGATTGTAATAATCGAGCCTGAAGCTTAGGTTAGCTCCGGTCACATTGCACATTGGAGTCTGGGTCGTTCTCTGTGGGGGGCCGTCTTGGGCACGGTGGGGTGTTGAGTAGCATCGTGGGCCCCCATTCACTCGATGCCAGGAATCCCCTCCCCAGGCGTGACCCCACAGGTGCCCTCAGAAGTTGCCCAACATCCCCGGGTGAGGACCACTGAGTTAGTTTCATTCTAAACACTAATTTCCCTGCCTTTTGCTTACATGAATCACTGGGGTTTCCCAAAGCGGGCTGTCCGTCTGGCAGGGAGCAAATCTGTTCGTCCTGGTGATGCTCAGCTGGTACTGGGCGTAGCCATGAGTCAGCCAGGTGCTGTTCTGAGCCCTTGGTGGGTGTCAGCCTCATCCGCATCCCGCCCTCCGGGGGAGCCGCCACTAATCTTCCCCTTTTATAGCTGGGGAACCGAGGCAGACGGAAAACACATAACCTGCTCAAAGTCTCCTGGTCAATAAGTGGACCTGGGTCTCTGACCGGGGCAGCTGGCTGGCCCTGCAGCCCATGAGGGCCTGGCAAGCAAGTCGGGGTTCTCTTCTGTCTGCGTGTACCCCAACTTGCTGGAGAAGCTTGGCTGACCAGCTTCCCCTTTCTGCCCAGCGTTGCTCCCTCCCCTCTGCAAAATGGGATGTATTAGCTGTTGTCATGTGAGACGTTAACACTAACTGAGTGGCTTTCACCACATTTTCCCACATTGTTTCATGAAGCCAGTGGTGGCGTAATTAGAGGGTCATTCATCACAGGCAGCAGCCAGTCAGCGCTTCTGTGTTCATTCTGTTCTGATGAGCGATTGCAGGCTTTTCTTTTCTCTCTCGTTTGTTTAATTTAAGAGAGAGAGAGAGAGAGAGAGAGAGAGAGAGAGAGAGAGAGAGAGAAACATTGATTTGTTGTTCCACTTATTTGTGCATTCATTAGTTGTTTCTTGTGTGTGCCCTGACTAGGGATTGAACCCACAACCTTGGAGTATGGGGACAACGCTCTAACCACCTGAGCTACCCAGCCAGAGCCTGAAGGCTTTTCTTTTTAAAAATCTATTTTTTTATTGATTTCCGAGAGGAGGGGAGAGGGAGAGAGAGATAGAAACATCAATGATGAGAGAGAATCAAAGACAGGCTGCCTCCTGCACGCCCCCTACTGGGGATTGCACCCGCAACCCAGACATGCACCCTTGACAGGAATGGAACCCGGGACCCTTCAGTCCGTAGGCCAAGGCTCTATCCATTGAGCCAAACCTGCTAGGGCCATCCCCTCTATCTTAGAGAGTGGGATGGGAAGAGGGAAGATCTCTTTGGACAAGTCCATGGCCCACAAAGCCAAAAATGTGTGCTCTCCCATTCTTTGTAGGAAAAGCTTGCCAGCCTCTGCTTGAGACCCCTCTGCTGTGCTTCCTGTTACATCTTGCTGCTTAGATTAACTATTCCTCCCGAGATTGAAAAGCTGCAATGTGTTTTGCTACAGTAACTGTAATCACTGTGCCACGCTAAAGGCTAATGGTGGGGCACATCTCCAGCAGTGGATTGCAATGGTGATGTTGGGGCCAGGATAGCAGATGCTTGATGCTGGAGCAGTGGACGAACCAGCATGATGTCTGTCCACAACGGAGGCATGGAAGTGAGAGGGGGCCTTTGCTCCCCACCCCCCGCCCAGGCCCAGGCCCAGGCCCAGGCCCCCAAAGAGCTGAAATGACCTATGCTTTCTCATTAGCAAGGACGGGGCAATGTCACTTCCTTCTGAGGGCTCTGGGTCTGATGGGCAAGGATTTACAAATCCTATTTAAAAAGCAACTGGGGGAGAACCAAGATGGCGGCATAGGTTAACGCCAGAGTTTGCTGCTTTGAACAACTACTTCAAAAGTGAAACCAAAAAACGGAAGGGACATCACCCAGAACCACAGGAACGCTGGCTGAGTGGAAGTCCTACAACTAGGAGGAAAGAGAAACGCATACGGACACTCAGAGGAGGCGCAATGCTGAAGTCAAATTCTGAGGTGCGGAGTGCATGGAGCGGGCTGGCGGCGGAGGGCGCGGTTGTTGTTTTCAATCGGGAGGGAGTCGCAGACTCTGAGCACCAGATCCGGGCGAGTCTTTAGGGACCCAGACTCAAACGGGAGAAGCGGGACTGTCTGGCTTCGGTCAGAGCGAGTGCAGCTTTCTCTCCGAGCTTTGCAGCGGGTGCTGGGACTCAGAGAGGCAGAGCCCCTGGGGACAGGACTGAGAGCCGCCATAACTGCTCTCTCCGGCCCACCCTGTTGATCCTGTGCGACCCGCCCCGCCCAAGCCCTGCACAGAGGCATTTGCCGGATAGCCTCAGGCAAAGGCTAGATTAGCACCTCCCTAGAGGACAGAAGTTCTCTCACTGCTGACACAGCTGATTCTCATAGCCACTTGGCCTAGAGGTCAAACCCTCCCTGGAATTAGCTACAACAATCAAGATTTATCTATAAGACTGCGAACAAAGACCACTAGGGGGTGCACCAAGGAAGCATAACAAAATGCGGAGACAAAGAAACAGGACAAAACTGTCAATGGAAGAAATAGAGTTCAGAACCACACTTTTAAGGTCTCTCAAGAACTGTTTAGAAGCTGCCGATAAACTTAATGAGATCTACACGAAAACTAATAAGACCCTCGATCTTATATTGGGGAACCAACTAGAAATTAAGCACACACGGACTGAAATAACGAATATTATACAGACGCCCGACAGCAGACCAGAGGAGCGCAAGAATCAAGTCAATGATTTGAAATGCAAGGAAGCAAAAAACATCCAACCGGAAAAGCAAAATGAAAAAAGAATCCAAAAATGCGAGGATAGTGTAAGGAGCCTCTGGGACAGCTTCAAGCGTACCAACATCAGAATTATAGGGGTGCCAGAAGATGAGAGAGAGCAAGATATTGAAAACCTATTTGAAGAAATAATGACAGAAAACTTCCCCCACCTGGTGAAAGAAATGGACTTACAGGTCCAAGAAGCGCGGAGAACCCCAAACAAAAGGAATCCAAAGAGGACCACACCAAGACACATCATAATTAAAATGCCAAGAGCAAAAGATAAAGAGAGAATCTTAAAAACAGCAAGAGAAAGAAACTCAGTTACCTACAAGGGAATACCCATACGACTGTCAGCTGATTTCTCAACAGAAACTTTGCAGGCCAGAAGGGAGTGGCAAGAAATATTCAAAGTGATGAATACCAAGAACCTACAACCAAGATTACTTTATCCAGCAAAGCTATCATTCAGAACGGAAGGTCAGATAAAGAGCTTCACAGATAAGGAAAAGCTAAAGGAGTTCATCACCACCAAACCAGGATTATATGAAATGCTGAAAGGTATCCTTTAAGAAGAGGAAGAGGAAGAAAAAGGTAAAGATACAAATTATGAACAACAAATATGCATCTATCAACAAGTGAATCTAAGAATCAAGTGAATAAATAACCTGATGATCAGAATGAACTGTTGATTATAATAGAATCAGGGACATAGAAAGGGAATGGACTGACTATTCTTGGGGGGGAAAGGGGTGTGGGAGATGTGGGAAGAGACTGGACAAAAATCGTGCACCTATGGATGAGGACAGTGGGTGGGGAGTGAGGGCGGAGGGTGGGGCGGGAACTGGGAGGAGGGGAGTTATGGGGGGGGGGAAAAGGAACAAATGTAATAATCTGAACAATAAAGATTTAATTAAAAAAATAAAAAAAAATGATTCTGAAAAAAAAAAAAAATAAAAAAAAAAAAAAATAAAAAGCAACTGGGGCCCTGGCTGGCTTGGCTCAGTGGATAGAGCGTCGGCTTGCGGACTAAGGATCTGGGTTTGATTCTGGTCAAGGGCACATGCCCGGGTTGTGGGCTCGATCCCCAGTAGGGGGTGTGCAGGAGGCAGCTGACCCATGATTCTCTTTCATCATGGATGTTTCTACCTCTCTCTTCCATTCCTCTCTGAAATCAATAAAGATATATATATTTTTTAAAAATAAAAAATAAATGGGACACCTCCCCTCTGTTCTAGCAGCCCCATTCCTGTATGTGTAGCCAAGTGCTATGCAAATGTCCACACAAAAACTTGCCCCCAAATCTTGTCAGCCACTTTACTCATAACAGCTCCCAACTGGAGCATCCAGGTGTGCACCCAGAAGAGAATAGATAAGCAAAACAGGGTGGATTCATCCTGTGGAATACTATGCAGCAAGGAAGAAGGATACGTTTTCGATATTTGTAACCGTATGGATAAACTCACAAGCATGATATTGCGTGGAAGAAGCCAGACACAAGAAGCCATACTCTGGTCCCATTGCGATGAAAGTTCAAGGCAAGGTGAAACTAAACTACGATGAGAGAAACCCGCACGGTGGTTGCCCCATGGGTAACGATGAGGAAGGGGTGGATAGGGACTTCTTCTTTTTTATTTTAATACATTTTTATTGATTTCAGAGAGGAAGGGAGAGGGAAAAAGGAATAGAAACACGATGATGAGAGAGAATCATTGACTGGCTGCCTCCTGCGCGCCCCACACTAGGGATCGAGCCCACAACCCAGGCATGTGCCCTAACCAGGAATCAAACTGGTGACAGCTTGGTTTCTGGGTTGACGCTCAACCGCTAGCCACACCGGCTGGGCGTTGGGGACTTCTTGAGGCTGAAATGACCCCTACATCACGATCTGGGTGTTGGCTATAGGGAGGGTGTACATATGCAAAAATCCACTGAGCTGTTCATTTAAGATTGATAGACTATAGCACCTATGAATTCAACACAAGAAAGTGAAAGTAACATGCAGTGGGGGACAGAGGAAATGAGCCCTTTGTTCACTTCCAGTGTGAGTGCTAACGGGGGGGGGGGGGGGGGACCGATTTGGAGAACAGTCAGTAGTATTTAGTAAGAGCGAGAATGTATCTTTTCCACGTCGGAGGAGGAGTCCCCGAGTTCCCCTTCTCGGCAGCTGCCCTACCGAAACCCTGTTGGTAGGTGCAGTTACCACCTCCATGTTACAGGGAGGGAGACAGGCATAGCTCAGGGGGCTGGCCCTTGGCCCATCTCACAGCTAGTCAGTGTCAGAGTAAGGATTTGAACTCAGCACTCAGATCCCCCCACCCTGACCCACCACCTTGAAAGGTAACAATGCCTGTTATTGGGGAATAGTGAAAGCAACCACCATGTCCAATGACAGGGGACTCAGTAAATTGTGATACAGCCATGCTTAGTGAGAACATAACACTTCAAAAGAACAAGATTGGGCTACAGATAGTGGATTAGAAAAATGTTAGAGATGTCAGTGGAATAAAGGTGAATATTGATGCCATCTCTGTCCAGAGTCAGTGAACTACAGCCACTGTCCAGCCTGCTGCCTGATTTCCTAAATAAAGTTTCATTGGCACGCAGCCACCTCATTTACTGATACATCTGTGACTGCTACAAGGGCCGCGTCAGTTATAACATAGATGGTCTGGTCAGTAATGCTGGCAATAATCACTATCTGATCCTTTACGCAAACAAAGTTTGCTGGCTTCTGGAAGATATGAATTATAACGCCAAACCAGACTGAAGAACAGTAAATATCACACTTATCAGCCCTGGCCAGGTAGCTCAGTTGGTTAGAGCATCGTCCCGATATATCAAGGTTGCAGGTTCAATCCCCTGTCAGGGTACATGCAAGAAACAACCAATGAAGGCATCAATAAGCGGAACAACAAATCTATGTTTCTCTCTCAAAATCAAAATTTTGAAAAAAATCATTATTAAAAATAAGTATCACATCAATGGATACGCGTATATGCATGCAAAACTAAAGGAATGGGCACCCAAGTGGAGGGCCACCTTCCAGGTGCAGGAAGAAGGAAAGTTGGGTGGGAACCTACACCTCAACTGGAATGTGTTTCTACTTTCATTGAAGCAGGGAGGTGGGCAATCTCCAGGTGGTAGATTTTTCCATCTGGAGCCCAGGGTTCCCCCTGGAAGCCAGCATGCTCCAGCCCTGTTACTTCCCCTGAGCCTCAGTTTTCTCACCTATAAAATGGGCACATTCAAACCTACCTGGAAAGGTTAAGACATGAATCAGATGTGTTTGGCTTGGCAGCAGGTACCAAAAGTTGGTGATGGTGGGGCAGGGGGGAGAGAGATATGAGAAGGTGGGTTTAATGTACCCTTCCTCTCCAGCTCCAGAAGCCCCACAGGCAGGCACCACTGCTTTCTTCCTGATGTATCCCCAAAGCCAGCCCATGCCCAGCACACAGTAGGTGTTCAATAAAACTTCTCCCTCACCAGAGTCAGGCACTAAGCAAGGGCCCCATGGGGAGTTTGCATCCATATAACTTCCTCTGCAGCCCCGCCCCTGCCCCAACCTTTAGGTGAACTTTTTTGTCCTGAGATCGATCCATGGACCTTTTAGGGAACCTGATGATGGAGTTCAGGGAGTCCATGAACTGCTGGGGGGGGGGGGGGAGAATACATATCTTTATTTTCACTGACTCTAACCGCTAGTTATCATTTCCTTAATTATGAAAGGAGACAACAGCAGGCTCTGTGACTTTGTCCCTAATTGCAAACCACAGGTATTTTCACGTCAGCTCACACGGCTGCAGATGGCTCGAAATTCAGCGGACCCTCATCACCCCTGCAAAGTCACCGCAGCTATTAGATCTTCTTAGTGAACATGGTGATAAAGGTGTATCCCTAAGTGTTGTGTGTTTCAGTCTAGCTCTCTTCCAAAAGTATTTTTAAAGTGATTGTCTTACACGTTTTTTTAAGTTTTAAAATTGTAGTAAAATATACTTAACATAAAACTTACCATCTTACTATTTTTAAGGGCACAGCTCAGTACATTGACGTTGTTGTGCAACCATCCCCATCACTCATCTCTGGAACTTTTCCATCTTCCAAACTGAAACTCCGGCCCCATTAAACACTGATTCCCCCTCCCCCAGCCCCTGGCTCCTACCCTCTACTTCCTGTCTCTGTGGATCTGACTCCACTAGGGACCTCCTATGAGTGGGATCACACAGTATTTGTCCTTCTGTGTCTGGCTTATGTCACTGAGCATAATGTCCTCAAGTTTCATTCATGTTGTAGCAGGTGTCAGAACTTCCTTTTTGAGGCTGAACAACACGTAGTTCATTGAATTGATATACCACATTTTGTTTATCCATTCATCTGATGACAGATTACTGAAGTGCATTTCAATATAATGTCCTTTGTCGCCCCTGTATGTTGTTTTATGAATCTACAAATGTTACTTTGAGAAGAGGCTCCTAGATTCTCCCGGCAGACAAAGGGGCCCAGACAAAGGCATTTATAAATTTGTGGGCCCCTTTCTTCATTTAAACAAACAAATAAATAATAAATGACATGTTACAAAAGCACTGGTATAAAGACGAATATAATCCAGGCTGCAATTCTATTCTTTTTTTCCCCTTTTCTGATTTTGAAAGAAATAAGCCCTAACTGGTTTGGCTCAGTGGATAGAGCGTCAGCCTGCGGACTGGAGGGTCCGAGGTTCGATTCCAGTCAAGGGCATGTACCTTGGTTGCGGGCACATCCCCATAGGGGATGTGCAGGAGGCAGCTAATCGATGTTTCTCTCTCATCGATGTTTCTAACTCTCCCTTCCTCTCTGTAAAAAATTAATAAAATATATTTTTTTAAAAAGATATCCCTTCTCAAATGAAAGTTTCACTTAAAAAAAAAAAAAGAAAGAAAAAGAAATGAAAACACTTGTGTGCCTCTAAAAGTATGATGGCCCTGAGTAGCCTCTTAGCTGGACACCAAAAAGGTTAGGACCCCTGAGAATTCTTAAAAAGTCGTGTTTGCAGCTTCAAGATATGCCATCTTGCTACCCCTCCCCCCGCCCCAACACATAGGTTTCCCCAAACTCCTCCAGGATGGCCACGATTCCCTCCCTCCTGATTTTGGGGCGTCCCCCGCTACAATTTTCCCAGCCCCTGTTCTATTTCCTGGACAGTCCCGATCACTAATGCAGATGACCTAATTTTAAATTGTGTCCCCCCTCACTAGACTGTCCCCCCTTCCCCAGGGCAGGACTTCGGCCCTCTTGTCCCCCAGTTGTGGTCCCCAGAGCGCCGCGTAACGGAAGTGCCCAAACTGCCGTCTGGGCAGCGCGCCGGGCGGAGGAGGGGGGCGCGGCGGGGCGTCTCGGGGACTTTCCCGGTTCCGCTGGAAAAGCGTGACCTCACCTCCTTCCCTCCCTCCCACTCCCGCCCCGGAAAGGGCGGGCAGAGGGCCCGAAAAGGGCGGGCAAAGGCCCCGAAGGCGGACCGTCCCATCCCCGCGCCCTCCGCGCTCGGCCCTCCGCGGGCACCGCCGACAGGCCGTGCGCCCGCAGACCCTGGCCCCGAGACGCGAGCGGCGCCCCGGCCGCCCGGGACAGTGAAGAAGGGGTGCGGGCCGCTCCGGGTGAGTGGAGAGGGGGCGAGGGCCGCTGGGGAAGGGCGGGGCGCGTGTCGGGGCGCCCGCTGGTAGCTGGGCGCCTTGATGGCTGGACGTCCGGGCTCCTCGCTTAGGTTCGAGGTCCGCTGCCCCCGCCCTCAGAGCTTCTGGCGTCCCTGCGCTGCGTCCCCCCCTTCCACCCCCAAGGCTCCAGCTCCCCTCCCGGTGACTCAGGTCCCCCCAAACCCCCATTTCTTCCACACCCTGAATTTCTCTCCAATTCCCCTGCGTTCTTCCCAATCCCCCAGATCTCTCCCTAGCCTTCCAGGTCTCCCCCACTCCCATTTCTCCCCCGTGTTTCTTATTTCTTCCGAAATCTCAGCGCTTTCTCTGTCCCAGCCTCTGTACCTCTTGCCCCAGGAGCGCTGGCCCTCCTCCCAGCGCCTTCCGAGCCCTGAATCCCCACCTTTCCCAGGGACCCCAGAACCCCCCTCCCACGGCAGATCCCTGGCCCACCCTGGTCAGCTGCGATCGGAAATCTCCGGCCCCTCCCCTCTCATCCCTTTCCGTGGGGCTTGTGGGATTGGCACTAGGAGCCGCTGCAAGTCTGCCCAGCGCTGGCACTGGCACCAGTCAGAGCCCAGGTGGCCCCAGGCGGTGGCCATGAGCCCAGGCGGATGGACAGGAATGTCTTCCTTCTCAGGTGGCTGAGGCAGGGGGCTGGGGGAGGGGGTACCAGTGTGACAGGCCGGCTGGAGGGCTCCCGTGTGGCTTCCACAGTTTGGGGGTGGGTAGGTGAGTGGGGCAAGTTCCCGCAACTGCCCGGGTCTCTGTTTACTCCTCTGAAAAAGGGGCAAACATTAAATCTCCAACAAACGGTTATGAGGTACCTGCTGTATGCCAGGAGACACTGTTCAGTATGCTGGGCACACAGTAGGGACCAAGCAGTGTCCTCATGGAGCCCACAGCCAAGCCAATAAGCAAAAACTGAAAGGTCCCAGGAGTGTGTGCCAAATGTAGATTCAGATAGCTTCCCACCGGCCTGGTGTGGGAAGGGGCCAGCACGTAGTAGGTGCTCAGTAAACACTTATTGACTAACTCTCCCTTGGGTTTCCTATACATCTTCCGAGGCAGTCTGGTTATGTTTTGCCTTCCAGGTCTAGTAACATTTATATGCACAGTAGGTCCTCGGGTTACGGCGGAGATCCGTTCTTACGGCGTGACGTAAGGCAATTTTCGCCGTTAAGTCGGAACCCACCTACGTAAGCACCTATGTCACTCACATGCAGCACATGCACAGCAGTCATGAAGCGAAACTAAAAAAAAATTAAAAGAAAGATAACAATTCCTGACCTTTACTTGTGGTAAATAATTACTAAAAAACATGAAGCACGTATGTACATATGTCGAAATGACAGAATTTTTTTTTTTAATAAATAAATGGGAGATGGCGACGTAACCGCGAAACGAAGTACGTTGGAGTCCGACATAACCCAAGGACTGCCTGTATATATTTTTATATTTATATTTATATTTATATTTATATTTATATTTATATTTATTTATTTTTAATTCTCACCCAAGGATATTTTTCCATTGATTTTTAGGGAGAGTGGAAGAGAGAGGGAAAGAAAGAGAGAAGCATCGATATGAGAGAAACACATTGACTGTTGCTTCCTGCATGTGCCCTGACTAGGGCCCAGCCTGGGAGGAGCCTGCAACTGAGGTACATGCCCCTGACAGGAATCGAACCCGGGACCCTTCGGTCCGCAGGCCGACGCTCTGTCCACTGAGCCAAACCGGCTAGGGCTTGTAACATTTCTTAATTAGCCAAAAAGGAGTGACTTGTGCCCCTACTATGCACCAGTCCTGGTGGTAGCAGACTAGACTCACTGTTGATTGTCCCCACACTAGGAAGTCAGCTCCGCTGTTTGGGTCTCTGCTATTTCCTTCTCCCCATCAGCATTTCAACATGTGAGGCTATTTCCATTTTTGAAACAGCCAGGCAGCCTCGAACTTCCTTACATCCTTCTCCCCAGCGCGCCTTTCTGCTCTGCACCACTCCTGTCTGCTCAGTCATGCCCCCTGTGCCCCCACTCCCGGAGGCTGGCACGCCCCATGCTCTCCCTGCCCTGCGGTGACCTTCCTGGGTACACGACCCTGGCCCTGGTGCCCGGTGGGACCATATGACGTCTGCTTCAAATGGATCGTTAAATCCTGAATCAGCCCTAACCGGTTTGGCTCAGTGGACAGAGCGTCGGCCTGCGGACTGAGGGGTACCAGGTTCGATTCCGGTCAAGGGCATGTACCTTGGTTGCAGGCACATCCCCAGTGGGGGGTGTGCAGGAGGCAGCTGATCAGTGTTTCTCTCTCACAGATGTTTCTAACTCTATGTCCCTGTCCCTTCCTCTCTGTAAAAAAATCAATAAAATATATTAAATAAAAAAAAAAGAAAGAAATCCTGAATCGTAGACTGGGGTCCCTCAAAATCAGCGCTCAGCAGCATTTGGGGCCAGATCATTCTCTCTGGAGGGCTGTGCTGGGTACTGTGCTGGGTACTGTGCTGGGTACTGTGGGGTGTTGAGCAGCCTCCACCCACTCGATGGCGATAGGGCACTTTCTCCAGAGTATTGACAGCCAGAAATGTCCCCAGACATCGCCCAGTGCTCCCTGGGGGAAGGAGTTGAGAAGCTCTGCTCTAGGCTGTAGATCCTCACTGTGGGTGCTAGGGAAAGACAGACTGGTATGGGAGCGTATGTGGTGGTGGAGGGCTCCATGGTACCTGAGGTGATGCCATGGGACCTGAGAGTGAGTTTTTTTTGTTTGTTTTTTTTAAATATTTTATTGATTTTTTACAGAGAGGAAGGGAGAGAGATAGAGAGTTAGAAACATCGATGAGAGAGAAACATCGATCAGCTGCCTCCTGCACATCTCCTACTGGGGATGTGCCCGCAACCCAGGTACCTGCCCTTGACCGGAATCAAACCTGGGACCCTTCAGTCTGCAGGCCGACGCTCTATCCACTGAGCCAAACCGGTTTCAGCCTGAGAGTGAGTTTTGAGAGAAAGGTTCCCCAGGCAAAGGTCTGGGGATAAGGTGCTCCAAGCAGAGGAAACAGCACCTACAAAGAGCCTGAAGTGGGAATCAGCGTGGCATTTTTGAGAAATAGAGAGAAGAGGACATGGCCTCCATATGGAATGGCAACGCTGTTAGGCGTAGAGCCAGCATGCAGTGATGGTTAGTGCACCCTATTAACAATGCTATTTGTATCAGTTAGCTACATACAGCTGTGTAACAAATCACCCCAGAACTCTGTGGCTTAAAATCAACAAACATAGGATCTCGCACAGTTTCTGAGGGTCAGGCATCTAGGGGCAGATAGGTGAGTGGTTCTGTCTCGAATTCTTTCATGAGGTCCAGTCAAGCTGTCAGCTGGGCTGCTTCATCTGAAGACTTGCCTGGGGCTGGAGTCGATGGGCCTGGAGTCCAAGCCGGCTCCCCGTGTGGCTGGTGCCAGGGGGCCTCAGTTCCTTGCCCCGTAGGCCCCTCCACAGGGCTGCTCACAGCATGGTTTACCCCTGACACATGACAGAAAAAGAGAGTGACTGAGCCCGGCTGGTGAGGCTTACTGGCTGAGCATCGACCCATGAACTAAGAGGTCACTGGTTCGATCACATGCTGGGGTTGCCGGCTTGATCTCCAGTAGGGGGCGTGCAGTAGGCAGTCAATCAATGTTGCTCTCTCATGGATATTTCTCTCTCTCTCTCTCCCTTCCTCTCTCTCTAAAATCAGTAAAAACATATAGAGCCCTAGCTGGTTTGGCTCAGTGGATAGAGCGTCAGCCTGCGGACTGAAAGGTCCCAGGTTCGATTCCGGTCAAGGGCACATGCCCAGGTTGTAGGCTCGATCCCCAGTGGAGGACGTGCAGGAGGCAGCTGGTCTATGATTATCTCTCATCATTGATGTTTCTCTCTTTCCCTCACCCTTCCTCTCTGAAATCAATAAAAATATATTTAAAAATAAAAACGTAGAGAGAGTGACTCAGAAGAAAGCCAGTGTGTTTTCTAACGTCATGTCATGAGTGACACCCCATCCGGTCTGCTGTTCTCTCTCGATCAGATCAGCTCTGGCCGTGTTGGAAGGACTACCTACGGCCAGGAAAGTCAGGGTGTGGGGCTCCCGGGCCATCCAGGAGGCGGGCTGCTTTCCTCTCAAACACGTATTGAGCCCCTGCTGACTTCCAGTCGCGGACCCAGAACTTTCCATACAGGAACACAACTCAGTTCCTTGAGACAATCTAAGTGGGTTTATTACCGTCGTAGGCAGTGGAGTCTGGCGGTCAGGCACACACCCTGTGGAGCCAGACGGCTGGGGTTCCGATCCCAGCTGTCACTCACTGGCAAGGGACCCCACCTCCCTGGCTCACTTTCTTCATTTGCAAATGGGGGGATAGCAGTATCTACCTCTTGGGTGACGCCAGGCAAGTGTCGGCTGAGATCCTCTCGCAAGAGGAGGGAACACGTTGGGGGAGGGGACACGTCTTGCCCAGGGTCCTCCTGATGGGAGAGGTCATGGTGGCCTCTGCAGGCAGGTGCGTGTCTGGGCTGCTTCCCAGGCGCCCCCCACCTCCGCCCCCAGTGGTGACCATATGTTTCCTGCTCCCCACAGGTCTGCTCCCATAGTCCCCTGGAGTCCGGTATGGTGAGCGGGTAGGGGACGCCGGGCGTGCAGGAGGCAGGGGTGTGGATCATGCCTCCACCAGCCAGCGCTTCTCCTGCCGTCGGAGGCCGCACCCAGCCTGCCCATGGCGGGCACGGGCCCGTCGCTCTCCGGTGCCTTTCGCATTCTGGGCAGGGCAGGCCAGGACAAGCTCCTGCATCTGAAGCACAAGCTGAAGGGCCTGCGCCCCAGCCGGCAGGGGGCGGGCCTCCTGCACGCCATGGTGCTCCTGACCCTGGGCCAGGAGACCGAGGCCAGGCTCTCCCTGGAGGCCCTGCAGGCGGACGCGGTGGCCCGGCTGGTGGCCCGCCAGTGGGCCGGCATGGGCGGCAGTGCTGAGGCCGCGGAGGAGCCCCCCGACGTACCCTGGGCCGTGGCCCGGCTGTACCACCTGCTCGCCGAGGAGAAGCTGTGCCCGGCCCCCATGCGGGACGCGGCCTATCGGGCGGCCCTCCACGTTTTCAGCTCCAGGGACGACCCCCGGCTCGGGGAGCTCCAGGAGGAGGCCCGGAACCGGTGCGGGTGGGATGTCGTGGGGGACCCGGCGGGCTTCCAGCCGCTCCACTCTGCCCTGGGCTGCCTCCCGCCATCCTCCGCCTCGCCCTCTGCGGTGCGCAGCCACCCTCAGCCCATCGAGGACCCCTTGGGCTGGAGCAGAGGCTGCTCCCTCCGGTCCACCGGCAGCCCGGCTTCCCTGGCCAGCAACTTGGAAATTAGCCAGTCGCCCACCATGGCCCTCCTCGGCCAGCCCCACAGCCCCCGTGGTCCCAGCAGGCTGTGTGGTGAGCCCCCGGAGCCCCAGCCTGTCCCCGCAGGCCTCCAGGAGCCCGAGGAGATGAGCTGGCCCACATCGGAGGAGATTGCTAACACCCTGGTGCCCTCCGATAGCCCGGCCCCCGGGCTGCCTGAGGCGGCCTTAGATGCGAGCCCGGCTGGCCCGTCCAGCGCCGCTGAGGCTCCAGGCACCAGCACCCACTACCCAGTGGAATGTACGGAAGTGACACCAGCCCCCGCGTCTCTCCCCTCGCCCTGCAGAAACACCTGCCCCACTGAGGACCAGGTGCCACTACAAATCCCCGTGGAAGATACTACTTCCCCCGCAGCCCCGCCGTGCCCACCCACCTCCTCGGCCCCCGAGACGTCCCCGCCCAACCCCTCCCTATCGGCTCCTGGCTCGGCTCACCCGGCATCCTCCTCCTCCTCCTCGAGCCCGTGTCCCCCTTCTCCCGAGTTTGAGCCGTCAGAGCAGCAGTTCTTTAACTTCGTGGTCCTGCACGCCAAGGCGGATGAGCACATTGCCCTGCGTGTCCGGGAGAAGTTCGAGGCCCTGGGTGTGCCCGACGGAGCCACCTTCTGCGAGGATTTCCAGGTGCCTGGGCGCAGCAGCCTGCGCTGCCTGCAGGACGCCATAGACCACTCGGCCTTCACCGTCCTGCTGCTCACGGCCAACTTCGACTGCTGCCTGAGCCAGCACCAGCTGAGCCAGTCGCTGATGAGCAGCCTCACGCGGCCAGGGTGGCAGGACTGCGTGGTCCCTTTCCTGCCCCTGGAGAGCTCCCTGGCCCAGCTCAGCCCCGACACGGCCAGCCTGCTCGCCGGGCTGGTGTGGCTGGACGAGCACTCGCAGATCTTCGCCAGAAAGCTAGCCAACACCTTCAGGCCTCACAAGCTGCGGGCTCGCAAGGCCAACTGGAGGAAGGAGCAGGACGCCCGGGCCCTGCGGGAGCGGCGCCAGCACCTGGAGGGTGAGCGGCAGCGGGCGGCCGCGGTGGGCGCTGCACACGCCTCCTACGTCCAGACCTACGCGGCCTGGCAGGCGCAGATGGAGCAGCTCCAGGCAGCTTTCGCGAGCCACATGACGTTTGGGACTCAGGGGCCCTCTGGGGCCCCGGGGCCCCTGGGAGCCCAGCCACCCTTTCCTACGTACTGGCCCAGCTATCAGCCACCAACCCCGCCTCCGTGGCTGGCCGGCACCCCCAGCCCAACCTTCCCGCAGCCTCCGGTCTTCCCGCAGGCCTCACCTGTGCCCCCTCAGAGCCCGGGGCTGCAGCCCCTCATCATCCACCACGCACAGATGGTGCAGCTGGGGCTCAACAACCACATGTGGAGCCAAAGAGGGGCCCCGGCGCCCGAGGATCAGACCCAGGAAGCGGAATGACTCAGTGACACAGCCTGGCGACCTTGACTTCAGACCCGCTCCGGGCTGGATCTTGGAGAGACACCCCCCCCACCCCCGTGTCCCGCGGATGCAGTAGGAGATGGGGTCACCTCTGTGCCTCAGGAAATGGTGAAAAATGGGCCCCGATGACCTTCTGGCTCTCGGGGAGGCCAGAATTGGACATGGTGTTGTCAGACTCTCTGGGTGATGGGATGATGGTGGTAGGGAATGGGCTGGGGACAGCAGCACCGTGTTTTAATGATAATAAATATTTATTGAATGTTTCTCTAGCGCTGTTCGCCTCTGCTAGGCGATCTGTAAAGATAAAAACATGCCTACTGTCCAAAAAAAGGGAAACCGAAGAGAAAAACACGCTTCTCATGAATGGCATGAACCGGAAATTTCCGGTATTTACTGATTTCATTGGGCAGAGCATGTCACACGGCTCCTTTCCGGCTGCAAGGGTGACTGGGAAATGCAGTCTTCTGATGGGCTATGGGCTTTATTTACTAAAACTACTTGTAATACTAGAGGAGATGGAGAGAAAAGAGGGGGGGTGGGTATTTAGCAGTTCCAGCTGCAGCGCTTTTGGGGGCGGGGGTGTGGCGAGTGTGCCTGATGCCCTCAGCAAGGCTGGGCTCAGATCCCACTGTGTGATTTGGGGCAAGTGTCTTCACCTCTGAGCCTCTCCTTTCCCAGGAGTGGGTTTGATTCCTGTGTTTCAAGGAATCAGTGAGTTGTTCCTAACACTGCAACACGGGGGACAGAGTAAGGGCGTATTAGCTGCATACTTGACAGGGAGGGAATTCTTCTTTTCTTGAGAATAGAATTTGTCGAGCACTCACCACTTCACGATTCTGGGGGCTTTAAAAATCTAAGCATATTTTAATCTCCCCAAACGACTTCCCGGGGGTAGAAGCTTCTATGGTTGGGCCCATTGTCCAGACGGGGAAAACTGAGGCCCAAAGAGGTGAATTCTGGTCTCAAAAGTCATGGCTTGGATCTGGGGAGATTACAATGGAAGAAGCCAAACTTCCAAGGGAGGACATGATGGGAGAGCCCAGGAAGACGAATTTGGGGGGGCTGAGCCAAATAGCGGGAGGCCCCTTCACCCACTGTCTGATTTGCACATTGACTTTGCATGCCCTTTCCTTCAGTGCCTGCCGCCCCAAAGGGCAGGCCTGGCATGATTCACCCAGGCTGTCATTCCCCACTTGCTTTTAGTGGCTGACTCAGATTTTGCGAGGGCTCTGCTCCCAGCCTCCAGAAAGATGAAGTGAAACCTGGGCGAGGAAAGCCTGAGATAGGGTCTGGGGTGCGTGGGGCAGGACGGGGTTTCGGAGGTAAGAGCCAGCTGCACATCACGACAGTGGCAGCGAATATGTGGCTCATCTGACCAACATGGATTGAGGGCCTGCCAGGATCTTCCCAGGCAGCGGGGTGCAGTTGGAGGTGGAAGAGAGGGGAGTAGTGAGTGAGTCATCAAATAAGGAAGCAAGATAACAGGGCGAGGGGATGGGAGTGTCAGGAGAGGGACCTTTGGCCCAGGTGCCAGAGAGGGCCTCTCTGAGGGCGTGGTGTTGGAGCCAAGATCTGGGGGAAGAGAAGGAACTGGCTACGGCTGGGGTGGGGACGATCCGGACAGAGGAAACAGCCAGTGCAAAGGTCCTAGGGCAAGCCATGTTTGACCTGTTGGAGGAACAGCTAGGAGGCCCTTCTGGCTGGAGAGGTGGGAGGGAGTGAGGAGGTGAAGTCTAGGAGAGGCAGGTCGTGTACAGCCGTGTGGCCTTGTGGGCTACATGGAGGACTTGGATCCCGCTGCTCCCCACCCCGCCAAGGGAGGTGGCTGCCTGGAGAGCTGGGCACTGAGAAGGGCCAAGACCTGACGAAGGTGCTCACAGGCGCCCTCTGGGGGCTGCTGGGGGAAGGACGGATGGGGCCAGGGTGGCAGCTAGAGGACTAGGGCAGATGGGCTTATTTCGTCCTCCCAACAGCCCCAGGGACTGGAGACTATCATTGTCCCCAATTTACAGAGGAGGAGACAGGACCAGAGAGGCCAAGTGACTTGTACAAGGTCATACAGCACATAAGTAACCTTCAGGAGCAGGAGGAAGAGCCAGAGGTCTGTATTAAATTGTAGCCCACACAGAAACGGAGCAGCCTGTTCATTCATTGTCTTGATTTTTAAATTCTTTGAAATATTCTTGCTAATTCCATTATGTGTTAGTTCATGGTTTCTCCACCACACTGTGCCCACCCTGAGAGGGCTGGGGACAGATCTGTCTTGGTCACCGTGGTGTTTTCAGAAGCCGGCACAGGGCGTGGTCTGTGTTAAATGGGTGGTAATTTTGACAGTGACTGAGCACCTGCTGAGTGTGAGCCTGTGGGGGACGATGGGTACACAGACCCGTTACCTGCAGTGGGTGAGGAGAATGTCGACTCATCTATCCGCTTAGCCAACCAACATTTATTGGGGTCCTATTGTGCAGGCCCTGTGGGCACAGTGATGGCTGAGTGGTCACCCTGGAGGTGACCCGGGACAATGCTGTTCTGTCCGTTCAGTGTGTATGGCCCAAAGCCAGAGACAGAGTCTGTGATGGGGAAATGTAGACGGCTGCTGGAGCCCAAAAGGGACCCTTGGTCCGCCGGGGGGAACTGAGAAGCTTCTGGAAGGAGGAAGTAAGCTAAGACCTTAGGAATGAGCCGCCGGCTGGGAAAAGAGCACAGCAAATGCCTGAGGAGAGGCCATGTAGGATATGCCAACTCCAGGCAGGAGGGCCGGTTTCCCAGAGTTGGGGGCTCAGCTATAATCCCTGCTGCACCAGCGCCCCCTGGTGGCCACCGTGGGCCTGGGTGTTTCCTGGGGACATCCCATGTCCCCTCTGGGCCAGTCTTAAAAAAAAAAATAAGGAAATTCTCTTGAAAATTTTCCCCTTTAAAAACTGTGAAATGTGAATAAATAACAGATGCTTGGTTTTGGAGGTCAGTACTGGGTCCCTGCTTGGAACGATGTCTTTCCAAGACGGTTAGATAGTTTACAGATGTTCTCCCACCCCAGGCCCACAGAAGCTTCACCCAGTGCCACAGCACGTGCACAGCTGTGGCTTGGCTTGGGCAGAACGGGGGACAGGAGGGGGGCTGCATCTGAATCTCACAAATTTATGTACTCGGCCCAGTCGGGTGAGACACAGGAGGCGACAGACCTTCTCCCCCCGCCCCCCACAAGCCTCCCCAGTCATCAATGTAGCACTGCACACAAATGCACAATCAACAGATGTGTATTTAAGTTCACGTCCTGTTGAACAAGGAATACATTCTCATGGCTCAAAATTCGAAAGGCACCAAGGAGGAATCTGGATAAAGTTGCGCTCTCTCCCCTGTCCCCAGCCACCCAGTTTCCCCTTTTGGAGGCTCTATTGATCTGTATTCAACCCCTGCCCTAAGAGTGTGTTCTCCCTGCAGCAGCCAGAGGACCCAAGTTAGTCATGCCTCCCCTCTGGCCACAGCCCTCCAGGGACCCCAACTCCCTCCCTCAAGATATAAGCCCAAACCTTGCCCTAGCCGGTTTGGCTCGGTGGATAGAGCATCAGCCTGCGGACTGAAGGGTCCCGGGTTCGACTCTGGTCAAGGTCACATGTCTGGGTTGTGGGCTCGATCTCCCATAGGGGGTGTGCAGGAGGCAGCCAATCAATGATTCTCTCTCATCATTGATGTTTCTATCTCTCCCTCTCCCTTCCTCTCTCAGATAAATAAAAATATATTTTTTAAAAAAGAAAAAGTCCAAACCTTCCCAGAGGCCCACAAGACCCTGCAGGACCTGTTCCCATCCCCCTCCCTGCCCTTACTTTCTCCCTCTCTTCCCCTTGCTCACTCCACTCCAGCCACACAGGCTTCCTCACTAATCCTCCAACCTGCAAGGCCTGGTCCTGCCCCAGGGCCTTTGCACAGGCTACTCCCTCTGCTTGGAATGTCCTGCCGCCAGAAACCTCCATAGCTCCCTTCTCACCTCCTTCAGATCTTTGCTCAAATGCCACCCTCTCAATGGGGCCTTCTCTGAGCACCCCATTTAAAATTCATTTACAGTTGCACCCACCAGATCCCCCTGACTCTGCTCTATCTTTCCATGACACTTAGCACTTTTGGACAAAATAAGTCACTCATTCATTGCCCACATTGTCACCTGCCTTCTCCATGAGGATGTGAATTTTGTCTGTTGCCTGCACTGCTGGATCCCAGTGCCTGGCACACAGGAGGCGCTCAATAAACAAATGCGAATTATGTTTGAGTCTGTTTTGTCTTTAAAACATCCTCTTGCTTCCATGTTTCCTTCCTGCTTGGTGGCAGGCAGTGCATTCATTTATTCATTAAACAGTATATACTGAGCACCTACTGTAAACCACGTTGGGTTCGGATTCAGGGGATACAGTGTTGACTAAAGCAGACTGTTCCTGGCCTCCGGGCTCACAGCTCTGTGAGGGAGTCAGACATAAGACTAGGTGGTTACAACTTGGGTAGTCCTGGGTGTGATGGGCACACAGAGCTTTCTGGGGGTGTCAGGGAGGGTTCCTGTGGACGGAGAGGAGCAGTGTGGTTGACCTGGGCACAGGACGTGTGTCTCCCTGGCCCAGATGCTTCCTTTGTGTGGACTCAGGTGAGGCGATGAGCACTCATGGCCACCAGGTGGCGCTGACGGCCTGTGTTTCCAGCCTCTCCTGCTCAGGGCTGGGGTGGGAGTCTCCTCCCAAGAGAACCCTGAGGGACAGGGACCCCCAGAGCGCGCCCCTTCTCCTGGCTTACAGCCTCCGTAACGCGGCAGCCCAGCCGGGTCTTCGGAAATCATCAGCCTAATGCTGCTGGGGACCAGAGAGGGCAGACACATGCCTTAAGTCACAGAGCAGGTCCCACCCCCGCCCAGCCTACACAGTCCCTCCGCCCAGCCCCGAGCGCCCTTGGGTGGGGACCTTCTATTTTTAACTTGGTCAGTGGACACGGCCTTTTATAGCCCTGGGAGGCGTCCAGGGTCTCCAATTTCCAAGGGGACTTACTAGTAAAAAAATACTCTTCCCAAGAAAAGGAGCTGCCGGAGACCTCTCAGCTGCCCTGGCCCAACCGCCGCTCCTCTCCAAGGCTCCCTTGGGGCCCTCAGACCCCGCCCGGGGCTCGGTGCCCATCCCCACCCTGTAAACACTGCCTCCTGCTCTGCTGGCACCTGGGCCTGGGGGCCGGCGGGCTGAGGGTGGTGTGACGTGCCTGACCCCATCCCTGGGTGTCAGAGTCCCCTTTTGTCATACGGAGCGCTGATGCTTTGGCATCCTCCTGCTGATCCCCAAACTCTGCTTACCTGTCTACTGTCCTCTGATTAATGTTTTTCTACTCCTTGAGTTGTTGGATAATTTTCTTTAAATGAATCTTCCCTCCCCGCCCAGAATTAGATGGTGGTGATGTTACACAACCTCACAACTATACTAAAAGCCACTGAGCTATACACTTTACAATGGTAAATTTTACCTCAGTAAAAACAAAACAAAAAAAAAATTGTATAAAGTACGAAGTTTTCTTTTTTTTTTTAAATATATATTTTATTGATTTTTTACAGAGAGGGAGAGGGATAGAGAGTTAGAAACATCGATGGGAGAGAAACATCAATCAGCTGCCTCCTGCACACTCCCTACTGGGGATGTGCCCGCAACCAAGGTACATGCCCTTGACTGGAATCGAACCTGGGACCCTTCAGTCCGCAGGCCGATGCTCTATCCACTGAGCCAAACCGGTTAGGGCAGTAGGAAGTTTTCTTTATTTTTCTTTTAAAATATGTTTTCATTGATTTTTGAGAGAGAGAGGGAGGGAGGGAGAGAAACATTGATGGGCTGCCTCCTGCCTGCCCCCCACTGGGGATGGAGCTTGCAACCCAGGCATGTGCCCTGACCTGGAATGGGACCGTGACCTCCTGGTTCATAGGTGGACGCCCAACCACTAAGCTACTCCAGCTTAGCTCATCTTTATTTTTAAACTTGGGTCATTTGCAGTATTAACATCTGTGAACTCACATGCTGGGTGGAGCTAGCTATGCTTTGTTCCTTAAGACACATTCAAATAAATACATAACTATTTAAAAAATTTAAAACTTTGTCCCTGTATTAATGTACAAATGGGTGTGCATATAGGTGCCCTATAACTATGAGTGCTCTACTGGGTACTTATTTTTTTAAAAAATAAATATTTTATTGACTTTTTAAAGAGAGGAAGGGAGAGGGAGAGAGAGTCAGAAACATCGATGAGAGAGAAACATCGATCATCTGCCTCCCACACACTCCCCACTGGGGATGTGCCCGCAAACAAGGTACATGCCCTTGACTGGAATTGAACCTGGGACCCTTGAGTCTGCAGGCCGATGCTCTATCCACTGAGCCAAACCGGTTAGGGCTCTACTGAGTACTTATTGTGTGCCAGGACGTTTTCATGGGTAAACTCATTTAATCCTTCATACATCGCCAGGAGGCAGCTGCTTACCATTACTCCATTTTACAGATGAAGAGACTGAGGCACAAGGAAGGGAAATGATGATCCCAAGGTCATGTGGCCTGTGTATTAACCACTACTCCACACTGCCCAATGAGCATGCCCATTCCCTGAAAGAGGAAAAAGCTAAATCAGAGAAATGATTGGTGGGCTGGGGACTCACCAATGTATTTCATTAAATTTAAACTTTAAAAAAAAAAAAAAAAAAAGCCCTGGCAGGGTAGCTCATCTGTTAGGGCCCCAAGGTTGTGGGTTTGATCCCCGGTCAGGGCACATACAAGAAGCAACCAATGAATGCATAAAAGAAGTGGAACAACAAATGGATGTTTTGTGTGTTTTTTTCTTTCTCCCTTCTCTATTTCTCAAATCAATAAACAACTAAAAAGAAAATTTAAGCAGCTTTTGGTTTCAATAAAACCTTATTTACAAAAGGAGGCTGGATTTGGCCCACGGATCGAGGATTCTCCATTTTCACTCGCTTCTAAGCACTCAAAGCCCGTCTCTCTCTAGCACGGCTTCAGCTGCTGCAGTCCACACATTTCACGTGCTGTGCTTTATCTCAGTTCAAAATATTTTCCAGTTTTCTTTGTGTCTTCTTCTTTGACTGAAGCTGGGCCACAGGTGCCCACCCACCTGTGTCGCCTTCCTGTCCCAAATGCCATCTGAGTTTGAGGTCCTTCAGAAGTCAACGCTAAGCCACTTCAGCAACTCACAGCCGACCTTCCCTGGTCTGAGAGCCTCTTACTAGTCACCAAATACTGGCGCCCACCAGGCACCAAGCGCTATCCTGTGGTGAACAACTCTGCTCCGTTTCTCTCCAGCCCATTAAACAGCTCCGCCATCCATCCACCTACTGGCTCTGGCTCAAAACCTAATCCATTTGGACTCCTCTCGATCCCTAGTCTCCAGCCTAGATCATCAACAGCTCTTGCCAGCCAACCTCAAAGTAGATCTGACATCTGTCCACGCATGGCATGACTTGGTCCAGCCCTCTGTCCCCCCTCTCCCCCCCCCCCCCCCGTGCTCACTGGGACACCTGCATAGCTCACCCCTCCACCACCCCCCCGCCACCCCCCCCCCCCCCCGTCTCTAGATCCACCCCAAACGTTCCCCCAGGGATCTCAAAATTGAAATCAGGCCATTCATTCCTCTCCTTGGCTTGAAACTGCCACGGCTGCCTGTCTCCCTAAAGATAACACCCAAACAGCTCCCTGAGGCCTGAAGGCCCGGCCCCATCTGCCTGCATCCCCCAGCTCCTCCTGCTCCCGCTCACTCACTCTGATCTGGCCGCACAGGCCTCCTTGCTCTTCTTAGAATGAACCACGCGAGTTCATTTATTCATTCAACCAATATTTAAAGAGCTACTCTGTGTCAGGCCTTCTCTTAGGCACTGGGAACACGGCAGGGGTGAGCTTGTGTAGAGGACATTCTAGGGGAGGGACATGATGAGCAAAGGAAGCTTGTAAAGAAAAGGATGGTTACAGGAGTTAAGGTTATAAGGGTTGAGAAGGAAATACACGAGGGGGATGTGGTGGAAGATGGCTGGGGCTGTGCCTTTGGCAACCTGGGAGGGCTTCGCAAAGGAGGTGACATTTTATCAAGATCATTGCTCGACGGGCTGCAGTGGAGGACATTAGGGCATAAGGCAGGGGGAGAGGATTGACCTGGGGGATCTCAGATGTTTGTTCAAAACCTAAGTGCAAAGTCTCTTCTGTGACCTACAAGAGCCACAGGTGCTGGGGCAGGGGAGGGAACTTGGGCTGGGAATTGCCTAACATGTGTTGTGACAACCACTGGCTGGAAACACCCTCTCGGTCCAGCCCTCAGAATCTCCCACAGGAATCCACACCCCCACCCACCCTTTCTCCGGGCACATGTAGTGCCCTGCTGGGCCAGCGGTCCCAGGGGCTGGTCATCTCTCCTTTCCAGCCTGTGATGTGATTGGGGCTGAGCTATCTTTAACTTCGGGCCAGGACAATCCGATCCCCTCCCTGCCCCGCCCCGCCCCTCCCCTCTGGTAAACACTGCTCAGATGACAGTGCTGGAACCCCGTGGGGGTGGCGGGTTCTGTGCATGGCCAAGCCATCAGGGGCTGCTCCCTGTGTCCCCTGCTGCTGCCTCAAGTCGTCCACGGACTGGAATTTCGGGAGTTGACAGGCATTCACCCATTTACTCAACACATGGGTGCTAAGAGCACGGCAGTGACTAAGACAGACTGTCACAGGGATCTGGAAGGTCTGGGAAAGGCATTATTAAGCAAGTAAATGAGCAAATGGGCAGAATTTCTGTTCTGTGGAGGCAGGAAGTAAGGTGGGAAGGGACAGTGAGTGGGGTAGCGGCTCCCGCTGGTGAGGTGGGCTGCACGCTTCCTGGCTGAGTGAACTTTTTTTTTTTTTTTTAAATATATTTTATTTATTTTTCACAGAGAGGAAGGGAGAGAGATAGAGAGTTAGAAACTTCGATGAGAGAGAAACATCGACCAGCTGCCTCCTGCACATCTCCTACTGGGGATGTGCCGGCAGCCAACGTACATGCCCTTGACCGGAATCGAACCTGGGACCTTTCGGTCCGCAGGCCGACGCTCTATCCACTGAGCCAAACCGGTTTTGGCTGGCTGGCTGAGTGAACTTGAGCAAATCCCTACCCCTCACAGAGCCTCAATTTGCTCAACTACCAGTGGAGTGGGTCATTATCCTGGCTGTGTGGCCTTGGGCAGGCCGCATGGCCTCTCTGAACTTGTTTCTTCACTGATAACTTACAGGTAATAATTTTATCATGCGCTTTCTTGTTTTTTTTGCCTTCCTCCATCGAATCGGTTCCATTTTACAGAGCCCCAATGTCACTTGGACAGGTGTTTTGGGGGGGCGGGCTCCTCCCCCACCCCCCATTTCTGGGCTACTGATTGTCCCAATCCGAGTGAACGGGAACGTCAGGCCTTTGGCTGGCAGAAGGATGGCTTCCATTCTGCTGGCTGCCGTATCAGGACCCCCGGAGGAACCAGGCCATTCCCATTCTGAGCTGCTGAAACACCCTCACCTGACCCCGGGAAGGCTTTCCTGGGCGTCCGTAAGGGGAGCATTTGGCACGAATCAGTGTTCCTTTTTGGTGAGCCTCCTAACACCCTTTATCGCCTCAAAATAGAAATAACGACACCTACTTGACAGGGCTGTGGTGAGCAGTTAACGAGGCACGTAGAATGGTGCCGGCATACAGTCAGGGCTCAATAAATGCTTCTGCAGTTATGTGTTTCCCAGGACAGGGCTCTGAGAGCATCTGCGGATTCGAAATCCACTCCTTTAAGGCACGGACATATTCATGTTGTCCCTGAGTGGGTATTAGCTATTGAGGGCTGTCGGACACGCAGTGAAGTCAGGAGGGAGAGCCCTCCAGCCCAGTGAATGGCTGGTCACCAGGGCCTGGCAGGGTCTTTCCTGCGGCCACGGGAGGCGAGGCCACGGGAACCATCCACCTCGGGAATAACAGCTCGGGCCTCAGCCCTAAGGGAACTGGCAAACGGGGTGCTCGGAAAAACGCCATCGGGCAGTGCTCTGGGTAGGAGTTTGTGCTCATGTGGCGGGGAGGCCTGGGTTTCCCTAAGCTGGAAGCAGCTCCAGGAAACCCACCAGTTCATGAACAGAGCTCTCGGGCCGCAGCACTCCAGCGGCTCCATCTGCGGGTCTCACCGGGTGGGCAGGCTTTCTTGTTTCTCAGCCACTCCTCGCCCTGCAGAAGGGTCAAGCTCACCCTCTTTTCCGTGCGAAGGGAGGGGTTTGGACGCAGGCAGGGGGTTTTCACCTTTTCTTTCTCCGCAGCGATACTCCATTTCTGAATGAAACCTCACACAGAGCCCCAGCACATACGGAAAAACTCCAGCACGGGGGCATGGAAGAGACTGACATCCGCTGATGTGGGGATGGGGGGACGAGACGAGACAAACCAAAGAACTTATATACTTATATGCAGAGCCCACGGACACGCAGGCAATAGGGTGGTGAAGACCTGGGGGCTGAGTAGGGGCTGGGAGGAGAGGGGTAAAATGGGAAATATCATCAACAATAAAATATATATATATATTTAAAAACCTCATTAGAGATGGCAGCCTGAGGCACTCCTTGAAGTGGCCTGGCGCCACGGCCTTGTACTCTCAGCGGCACCCTTCCCCCCTCCCCCACCTGCCCCGGCAAGGCACTGCTGGGTGCTTTTCTCCTAACGTTGTCTTTTTAGTGACAAACACCAGCGTCAGGACTCACAAGTGCACGGCCTCATTTCTTTATTCTGTGCCGTTTCCCCCTCCACGGAAGGTAAAACCTGGTCTTGTAAATAACAGCATCCTGAGTAACACTGCAGGTCCACACGAGGCCTGGTGTTCTGAGGGCAGAGCGTCCAGGACCTGCTGTGGTGCCTGGGGCCTCCGTGCCGCTGCCATCTGACGAGGCTGCAGGAGAGGGTGGGGTAAGGGGGCTGCCGTCCTGAATGTGACCTGAGCTTCCGGCCCCTCCGCTACGCACGCTTGTCCAAATAGGCCAGGAAGAGTCCCCTTCTGCCGACAGGGCACAGGCAGTGCTACCCAAGAAACCCTCCCTGCAGCAGTTCTCTAACACAGGCACTTCATACCCTGAGTGATGGGAAGCCAAGAGCCCGTATCCCCTCAGCTCTCAGCATTGCCTCATCCAGCTGATTTGTGGAGTTCATGCCGCACTTAGCATTTCCTTAGGGAGACCGGAGCAGCGGTCAGAGTAGCTGGCGCCACTTAGGGTGGCTATACCCACAATACTGGGCACGCGTATATGATCTGTGGGGCTGACGTGGCCTGCAGTTCTAACGCAGAATCTGTGAAAACCAAGCCCCAAACCACCTTGCAAGTTCTCACTCAGCGGGAAACACATCAAGCTCAGCTCCTTGGGCGTTTGGGCTGAACCTCTTTAGAAAAAAATACTTCTCTAATGAGGTTGGAAATACGAGCGGCCCAAGTAAAAGGCAAATGAGTGAAGTTTTAAGAAACGTACAGCCGCCTGCATTTTAGGAACCGAGGCCATGGTCTTCTACCTCCTTCACCAAATTCTTCACACAATAAAGCCTGCTCCCGAGGGCCTTGGCCACCTCGGGCGTGACAAAACCCTTGGTGCACAAAATCAACCTATCGAGTCTTAAGAGAAAATTTCAAATTCTTAAGAAAAACAAATATGGCAGCAAAACCTCAGAACTCCTGTGATGCCTGTAGCCTGCCCACCTACGAACTAAACAGAACACCAAACCAGCCCAAGCTGTGCAAGCAGCAGGCTACCCTAAGCAGAGGCCTGCCTGTGTGGGACAACGATGGCAACGCGGGAGGGAGGGAGGGAGGTGCAACCGTGCTGGAAGAAGCGAGAAATGGTCTTGCTTCTTGAGTCTCCAACTTTCCCCTCTGGGAGCCCCCATTCCTAACACTGCATTTTGTGGCTGGGTTTATCCAGTCACCTAAGGGGCAAAGAAGGACAGACCCAATTTTCGGTTTCTTCTTGTTTCTAGTACAGGAAAACAGCGGCTTCGATCCCTCTGCCTCTCACAAAGCAACATCTTCCTAGGCCCAGGCAGATGGGATGTGTGGAAAGTAGTGCGTGTCCTCCTGGAGAAAGACAGTTCTCTGAGCACATGACCCTGAGGCTTCTAGCACCAAGAGCTAACTCCTTTCCCCGCTTTCTGCAAGGTGACAGGCCGTGGAGTTGGGGGAGCCCTTCTTCCTGCTTCATGCCACCTGAAGTGCTCCCCGAGGGATGGCGAGGACTGGCGTGGGCCCCGCTCCGGGTCTCTCCCCTCTCGGAGCCTCTCAGTGCAGCTCAATGAAAGCCTCCAGCTCCTCGGGGATGAAGCCTTTGTAGGGGACTTTATTCCTGTCCAGGGCGCGGGCTGCAAGGCACTGCAGGGTGACGTAGTTGAAGGGCTGGATGGTGCTCTTAGCCAGCAGCTTCTCATCCAGCAGTTCGTAGGCTGTTTTCTTGAAGGCGTTGGTGGCATCCATGTGGGCCCCCGCCTCAATCAGGGCATTCATGATCCCCGGACAATTGTTCTGGGCAGCTATGTGCAACGGGGTGTTGTTGTCGAAGTCCCGACTGTCCGGGTCGGCCCCACAGTCAAGCAGCACCTTGACCACCTGGAGGGAGGGGAATCTGCCCACTGGGTATCGGCCCACGTTTGTGGTGTCCTTGTCCACGGCCATGTGCAAAGGGGTGAAGCCATTCTTGCCCCGGGGGGCACACTTCAGCAGCCGGTAGACGGTCTGATGCTTCAGATGCTCCTGGTCGGGCGTGCATTCCACTTTCTCCAACAGATAGAGCAGGTGGAGGATGATGGCCAGGGCCTTGGTGAACTGGACAGAGTCCCCAGGCTCCTTGGGCAGCTGCAGGGCCCGTTCCACTTCCCGGACCCCTTTGCAGAGCACCCCCATGAGATCAGCAAAGCCAATTTGCGTGCCCAGGCTGCCCTTGGCTGCCCGGTCCTGAAGTACGTAAGAGAAGAGTTCGGCAAATGAAAGGAAGCTGCTGGCGGTCATGGGGCTCAGAGGCTCCAGGTTGTTCTGCTGCATGTCTAGGGCGTATTTCCACAAGCGGATGCAGCGCTCAAAATTGCCGGAGTCGGCATACACGGCTCCCCTGTAACGGATATAATAGGAAGTGTCTGGGTGCGAGGGACCCAGGATGCGCTCTCGGATCAACAGGGCCTGCATGCGCATCTCGTCTGGGTCGGTGATCAGTGCTTCCAATTCCTCGGCTGTGTTCACCTCCCTGGAATAATCATAGGCCAGGACCAGCTGCGGGGGCTCCGGTTTGGGCAGATACTCGCCCCCCTGGTGCCGCAGCTCCATAGCCCGTCTCCAGTGTTTCAGGGCCCCCAGCAGATCTCGCTTCTTATCCACGTACGTGGCTCCCAGCAACTCCAAGGCTTCCACGGCAGCTTCCCGGCTGGTGGGGCAGCAGCTCTCGTAAGTTTCACTCAGCGGTTCCTCTGGGGAGGAGCGACAACAGCTGGCCCCCTGGGACTTGACGCATCCCAGACCCGAGGGCCCTTCTGGGGCCAGCCCTGGCTGCACCTCCATCCCGGCAGGCTGCTCCTGGATAAGGTATTCCACGATGTTGGTGTGGCCGGTCACGCTGGCTGCCAGCAGCGGGGTCATGCCGTAGCCATCGCGTTCCATGCGAGCGTGGCACCCGAGCAGCAGCTGCAGGATCTCCAGGCTGCCGGACTCGGCGCAGTCGTGCAGGGCGGTGTTACCTTTGGCGCTGCGCCGGTTCACCTGGGCGCCCTGCTCCAGCAGGTAGCGGGCGATCTCACGGTGGCCCTTGTAGCAGGAGATCATGAGGCACGTGTGCCCGTGCCGGTTCGCCACCTCCAGGTCGGCCTGGTGCTCGCCCACCAGGTAGCGCACCACTTCCAGGTGCCCGTCGAAGCAGGCGGCGCGCAGCGGCGTGGAGTTGGTGCGCGTGGTGCGGTTCACCGAGGCCCCGCGGCGCAGCAGGCTCTGCACCACGTCCAGGTGGCCGGCGGCCGAGGCGGCCCACAGCGGCGGCGCGCCCTCGATGGTCTCGCCATCGAAGTGCACCGAGCCGCTCGCCTCCACGCTCGCGCCGCACCGGTCCACCAGGTACTCGACCACGTCCAGGTGGCCGTAGCGGGAGGCGATGAGCAGCGGCGTCCCTTCGCCGGCCACCTCGCCCGTCAGCTCGTCCAGCTCCTCCTGGCTCCGGCCGCTGAGCAGCTTTTGAAGCAGCTGAAGCTTGCCGTCGCGGGCGGCATTGTACACGACGGTGCGGAGGTCCATGGTCCGGACCTCTGCCAGGCCATGGGCTGGCCGCCGGGAGACGGGGAGACGGCGACCTAGAGCCCGGAGGGTCCGGCTGCAACCTTCACCGTCTCCCCCGCCGCCATCTTAGGGGCTCCTTGGGCGGAACAAAATGGTGGCCGCTGCCGGGTGCCGTGGTCTAATGGGAGCTCATAGAGAAATGTAGTCCTCGGAGCCGGCCTGCTCTGTAGGATAGGGAAGGAACTGTGAGGTTTGAGAACTATATCTCCCAGAAGTTCGCGGGCTAGCCCCAAGCGAACTTTTCGCACGGTGCA
Organism: Myotis daubentonii; assembly: GCF_963259705.1. NCBI lineage: Eukaryota > Metazoa > Chordata > Mammalia > Chiroptera > Vespertilionidae > Myotis > Myotis daubentonii. The sequence continues at coordinate 30,881,983 of NC_081844.1, forward strand.
TGGTGGGAATTGTCGTTCCATTTGCAGCCGATTATAGCGGAAACTGTCAACGGAGGACTACAATTCCCAAGATGCAATGCCATCGCGATAGCTTAGGGGTCCCAAGGAAGTTTTGCGACTGTCTTAATGCCGAAGCCAACAGGAAACGCAAACAAGCGCCAAAGACTACATTCCCCAGAAGGCATCGGGAGCAACTTGGCGCCTTTTACCGAGAGGGGAAAGCAGGCTAAGCCGGCCAAGCAGTCTGATTGGGGCTGCTGACAGACAGGGGGCGCTCGGAAAGGCAGGAAAGCCAGCAGGGCGAGGATATTAGGGGTGCAGTAAGTACAGGTGGCCCTAAGGGTCAATTTCGTGCGCTCACTTCTCATGCATTTATTCTTTCATTCACTCACCCTTGAATACTGTCAACTGAAGGTGGTGGCCACCAAGGCAATACCCCCGGAAATTCTCGGGGTGCGGTAATGAGGGGAGGCTTTACTGATAGAGTTGTGATACAGCTCGTGTGTGGAACGGCTGGGCGGTGGGACGGCTTCGGTGTGAGACCGCTCAGTGCAGACAGCGCCAGTGAGGGTCTCTTGCTGCTTCAGTGCTGGTGTTACAGGTCCCGCTGAGGAGTCGCAGACTGCGAGGAGAGCTGGACGGGGACTCTGTTGAGGCCGAGGTGACGCTGGCTAACGTCGAGAAGAGTGCTGGCCCCCGTCCCTGATTGGTTCATTGCTATGCAAATGAGGGCGGGACTACATCCCGGCTCCGTGAATGGGGGTGGACACGTGCCTGCTTTGACCTGTCCTATAGAGTAAGGCAGACGTGGCCCTGGGATTTCTGAATTTAGGGCATAAATGGTCACCAGCTTCCCCTGTTCTCTCTCTCATTAAAAAAAAAAAAAAAGTTTTTTATTGATTTTGTTTGTTAGTTAATTCTCACCTGGGGATATTTTTTCCTTTGCTTTTCGGAGAGAGTGGAAGGGGGAGGCGGGGGAGAGGAGAGAGAAACAGGATCACAGGACCGGCCGCCGCCTGCACGCCCCCTACTGGGGGATCCAGCCCGAAACGGGCACCCCTGACCCGGAATCCTACCGGTGACCTCTTGGTGCCTGGGTCAGCGCTCAGCCACTGGGGGACATTGAGCCGGCTCTCTCGTGTTGTTTTTGTTTGTTTGTTTAATTGTTTTAAGGTTCTGAAGGATTTTTTTATCCAGTTGGATTACAGGAAAGCCTTTTCCTCAGTTTTGGTACTAATTATCCACTATTCTCTGGGGAAGCCAGCCCGCATGAAGGAAGTCAAGACCGTCATGCTGGCTAGACCAGCGCAGACCCCCTTGTTCCCCTGACCACCAAGCGGAGCCGTGCCCCAATTCCTGGCCCCCCGACTCCAGGACCTGTAAGACAATGATTGTTTCAAGCTGGTATGTTCCAGAGCGGTTCGTGATGCAGCAATAGTAACGGGAACCGGGCTCACTGTAGCTCGTGGCTTTAATGTCACTGTCTGTACTGACTAACCAGCTCACACAGTTGCCTGAGAGTTTGTTTACTCTGCCTGTTTCCTCTCTGGGGGCTGCCTGCTCAATGGGAAGATATGCCTTGGTTTAGTTTCTAAGAAACGGTCCCACTGTGTTCTTGAAGAGAGGGACTGGCTAGGTCTATGCTGCTCCCCTCAGCCCGAGGCATTGGGACATGACTTTATATAACCAATTCAGCCACGTTTATTGATGTCCTGAGCATCTTCTGTGTTTTGGGTTCCTTGGTACAAGCTGGGGCGTGGGGGGCGGGGGTGGTGTCAGTGAGCAGGCAGACAAGTGTTCTCAGGAACCCAGAATCTGACCACGGGAGGTGGGCTAAGTCAGGGAAGAAAGGGGCTGGGAGGTGTTTCACGGATAGGGAATGTTTCAGGTAAAGTTGCTGGAAGAAGCAGTGTTTCCTATCATTCTAGTTATCTGTTTGGCTTAATCACCTGCTGTGGACTGAACTGCGTGTGTCTCCCCAAATTCATAGGTTGAAGGCCTAACTCCCGATGCGACCGCATTTGCAGACAGAGTCTTTAGGGGGTCGCCCAGCCTTGAGAGCCATCCAGGGGCACTTCCACCCCAGGCCGTTTTCTGGAAGAAGCTCGCTAAATCTGACCCACTTCAAGGGGAGAGAATCAGACACCACTCTCTCAAGGGAAGGGACTCAGATGTGGGAGAGATGTCAGTAAGTTTGGAGATATGTTTTAAAGCCATACATGGGCCCTAGCTGGTGTTTCTCAGTGGTTAGAGCATCAGCCTGTGCACCAAAGGGTTGTGGGGTCAATTCCTGATCAAGGGCAGGTACCTGGATTGCAGGTGTGATCCCTGGACCACTCAGGGTGCATGTGAGAGGCAGCCAGTCGATGTGTCTCTCTCATATCAATGTTTCTCTCTCTCTCCTCCCCCTTTCCTCCCTTCCACTCTCTCTAAAAATTTAATGGGAAAAATATCCTTCCATGAGGATTGGCAAAAAATAAAAACCCACAACAGACAAACAAAAAAAGACCACACACAGAGCAAAGACCCAGGGGATACACCCCAACATAGACATGATGCATTCAGTACCTCATTGAATCAATCACTCACGCCATGCCTACAAGACAGCCTTTTAGGGGAATTCTTCGACAGCAATGAGGGGACAGTCCCTTCTCTTTAAAAGTGCCTAAATTCAATTATGCAATTGGTTCTTTTTATAACATACTGGATAAAGCATTCAGAGCTAAACACATCTATCAAAGGGACATTTCATCAAGTCTTCTTGATTTCTTCTACAAGATAAAACAGTGCTGAATAAAAAGCAGACATTGTCCACACTACTTTCTTAGCCGTCTATGGTGAAGTGTCCTTTTTTTTTTTATAGCAGAAGTCTGACTTGGGAAGCTATGCACGCACACATGAAGTTTGGGGAAAGAGAGAGGAGTCTACCATGGGAAAATGATGCGGGGGCATTTTATTCATTTATTTTTAATGTTTTTATTGATGTCAGAGAGGAAGGGAGAGGGAGAGAGAGAGATAGGAACATATTGATGAGAGAGAATCATTGATCGCTGCCTCCTGCACACCCACACTGGGGATCAAGCCCGCAACCTGGGCATTTGCCCTGACTGGGAATTGAACCCTGATCTCCTGGTTCATCGGTCGACACTCAACCACTGAGCCACACCGGCCGGGCTGTGGGGGCATTTTAGTCACCACTTCTCAAGCAGAGATGACTGACACTGGTGGCGTTCAATGATATGTGTGTTTTCTTTCTCGTTGAGGGCCTTAAAGGCGACCTTACCTCATTTCTAATAGAAATGTTGAGTAGCAGGAGTGCGTAGTCCCCTGTGACAACAAGCAAGAGAGAAGCTTTTCTTTGAGTCTGTAATTTTAAAAATTGAAATAAGATTATCCCTGTTAACATGTGCAACTCAGCGCATTTAGGACATTCACGATGTTGTACAACCATCACCTCTATCTAGTTCCAAAATTCAGGGGTGGGCAAAAGTAGATTTATAGTTGTGATTATGCAAAACAGTTTATTTTTGTATTATTATTTATTGTATTATTTTTCCATATGAACTGTAAACTGACTTTTGCCCACCGCTGTATTTTTGTTACCCCAAAAAGAAACCTCGCCCTAACCGGTTTGGCTCAGTGGATAGAGCGTCGGACTGCGGACTCAGGGGTCCCAGGTTCGATTCCGGTCAAGGGCATGTACCTTGGTTGTGGGCACATCCCCAGTGGGGGGTGTGCAGGAGGCAGCTGATCGATGTTTCTCTCTCATCGATGTTTCTAACTCTCTATCCCTCTCCCTTCATCTCTGTAAAAAATCAATAAAATATATTTTTTTAACAAAAGAAACCTCTTCCCCATGAGCAGTCACCCCCCAATCTATATATTTATTATATATTATATATGTATATAAATGTGATATATAAGTATATATGATACATGTTTATATTATACGAGAGGCCCGGTACACGACATTCGTGCATGGGTAGGGTCCCTAGACCTGGCCAGCGATCAGGGCCAATCAGATTCCCAGGTTCCCTGCCTCCCCGCCTCCCTACCTCTCTGCTTCCTCCTTCCCTCATTCCCTCAGCGCCCTGCCTCTGCCACTAGTCACCAGCCATGTTCCATGCTGCTCCCTGATGGTCAGCGCACATCACAGGGAGGGATCGAACTCCCAGTCTCCCAGTCAAACTCCTGAGGGGACACTTTGCATATTAGCCTTTTATATATATACTAGGGGCCCGTTGCATGAAGAGATTCGTTCAATAGGCCTTCCTTCCCCTGGCTGCCGGCACCAGTTTTCCTCCGGCACCCGGGACCCAGGCCTTCACTCTGACCACAGCAGAGAAGCCAAGCCTCTTCAGTCTTCAGTCGTCTTCAGTCTTCGCTCCATGCCTGCATATGCAAATTAAACGCCATCTTTGTTGGGCTAATTTGCATAGCCATCCTGATTGGCGGGTGGGCATAGCAGAGTGACACCAATTTGCATGTTTCTCTTTTATTAGTGTAGATATAGAGACTAGAGGCCTGATGCACAAATTTGTGCATGGGTGGTATCTGGCTGGCCCACCCCTATGGGGGCTGATCGGGCTAGGCCAGCAGAGGGGAGGGGATGTGGTGGGGGGACTAATTGGAGTAGGCTTGGGGGGAGGGTCCGCAGGCAGTTGACCGGCTGGCCCCTCCCCCTGGTTGAACTCCAGTTGAACTCCAGGTCGAGGGGCCAATTTGCATATTAGCCTTTTATTACATAGGATAATGATATATCTATTATCTATATATATAAAAGCCAAGCAACCGGAACAATGGACTGACCAGGATGACTGGTTGCTATGACGTGAACTGTGGCAGCCAACTGGCCCGATTGGCTCCCCTGAACCCCGATCAGGGGCGGGGCCAGCAGTCAACCTCCCATGTCCCCTCCTCCCCACTGGTCCTGGCCGGCCGGACCCCACCTGTGCACGAATTCATGCACCGGGCCTCTAGTATAATTTATAACAGAATATAATGTATTATAGATATTACATATATGTATAAGATACATAAAATAAAATGTAATGCATATATATATGTATACACACACACAATGTAGTATATATAATGTTTTATGAATAATTTGGGGAAGTAATTTGGAGTCTTTACAACCTTTACTCTTAAATGCAGTGAGATTTCCCAAGAACAAGGACATTCTCTCACAGACCAGTTTAATGATCAAAATTGGAAATGTCATAATGATAAGCCCGATCATCTAATCCACCATCCACATTCCAAGACTTTTCATTGTTCCAATCGTGTCCTTTATAGCGGCTCCCATGGAAGTCAGTGATATTCACAACCCTTTCATGCTTTCCTTCTCCTGACCCAGACTGGTTTATCACTGAGTCTGGGCCAGGTGGGATCAAATGAGGATGATTTTTCTCTCCAATTATTGCCTCCTCTGCTCTCTGTCAAATCTCCCTTCTCTGCCCTGAGGAGCACATTCTGTAACTTGACTGATCACTGTCAGTGAAAGAGTCTTGCCCTGTCCTGTCCTGTCCTGTTAACAGTTTCCATCTCAGAGGTTTCTTCATCCCCTTGCTGATTCATGATGTTACCGGGAAAACTCGGGGCAACTGCCCGCTCTGCCTAATCCCTTCTGCCTCACTTTGCACACGCCCAGTGTGTTCTGTTTCTGTCCATCCCTCTGTCGCTTGGCTGAGGCAGGGCTCGGGAGAGGGTCTCTGAGTGCACCAGCCGGTGTGAGCTTTGACCACCCACATAGCTGCTCTCTGGATCCAGAAAGGCAGGCATGGAGAGCACAGATTCCTGAGGCAGATATGGGTTGGGGGAGGAAACTCAGCTATCTCCTTGTGATGCTGCCTGCCTGTTGTCATGGAAACCCAAGCCACTCTCTTTTGAAGGACCCATTAAGGTGCAGGATATAATCAGCACCCTCTCTGGCAGACCCCCACCCTCCCTGGACAATGCAGCATCTGAGTTCTGCCCTCGCCACCCGTCTCCAGCCCTGGCTGGGGATGACTCGCTATGTGGGCACAAGTCTCCTTTCCTGTCCACATCTTGGCCTCCTCCCCTGTGGAAACGACTGAAGGACATGTCGCAGTTGCCACATTGTCTGTGCGTATCGCACTGTGAGAGGGGTGTAAGATAGTGGTTGAAATGCAGACGCTGTATGCAAACTGCCAACAGTCAAGTCCTGGCTCTGCCACCCACGAGCTGTGCAACCTTGAGCAACTTGCTTCAGCTCTCTGAGCCTTGGTTTCCTCTCTTATAAAATGGGGAATGGCCGAAACCGGTTTGGCTCAGTGGATAGAGCGTCGGCCTGCGGACTGAAAGGTCCCAGGTTCGATTCCGGTCAAGGGCATGTACCTGGGTTGCGGGCATATCCCCAGTAGGAGATGTGCAGGAGGCAGCTGATCGATGTTTCTCTCTCATCGATGTTTCTAACTCTCTATCTCTCTCCCTTCCTCTCTGTAAAAAATCAATAAAATATATTAAAAATAAATAAAAAAATAAAAAATAAAATGGGGAATGATCATGGTACCTACCTCATAGGAGCTAATATATCTATAGCTGTTAAAATAGTATCATAGTATCTGGGTTTTTTAAAACCCTAATACATCATCTGATGTACTGTGATTCAGCTCTACAAAAGGAATGAACCATGGACACACGCTATGGCATGGGTGAACCTGGAACACACGCTGCTCCGTGAGGGAAACCAGACACCAAAGGCCACACGGTGTGGTTTCACGGATATGAATTGCCCAGAACAGGCAAACCCACAGAGACAGAAAACACGTTAATGTTGCCAGCGGCTGCAGGAAGAGGGGCGTGGGGAGTGACTGCTTAACAGGATCTGTGGGGTTTTTTTGGGGGGGGGCGATGGAATGTTCTGGAATTAATCACCTAGTGGTGATGGTTGTAGGACTATGTGAAGTATGAAATGTCGTGAAATTGTCACTTTTAAAAGGTTACATGCAAATTTTATGCTCTGTGTATTTGCAAGGTTTAAATATTGTTTTGATGGAGGGACACAACACAATGACACTCAGATAGAAGAAAGGCAGAATCCTTTGTTACTTGGAGCTCCTAAGAAGAGGCCACAGGCTTACAGCAGGGACAGGGTGACAGTAACTGGAGAAGCCGGTGGGGTGAGCCAGGTTTCCCCGGCTTCCTGAAACTGGTTCATTTGAATAATTTTCTGAACTCCATGACAATAGGGCTGCCCCTAGTTGCCTGGTTCCTAGCTCTTGGACAATTAAAGGAGGTGTCTAGTGGCCCTTGAGTATGAGAGCTGATAAGGGAAGTCGTCCAGGTGTGGACTTAATCAACTGCTCGAGAGGACTGATCGGCCTCTGAAATGGGTCCCTCCCTCTCTCCTTTCCTCCCTTCGTTTTGTGGAAGTAGGTATTCATTTCTCATCTGTGTGAGTCTAGGCATAGAATTGCTGAGTCAAAGGGAAGAAAATAAATGTCCCTTTTGCTGAAGCCACTGTTACTTTGAGCCTGTTAGAGTAATTGGACCATATCCCCATACGTTGGCAATCCCTGCTTCTTTGCCTCACTCTCTGGTACCTTTGCTCCTGGAATCATCGTCTTGTCTGAGACTCCACTTTCATGAAATCCCAAATGAAGACCATTGGATAGTGACCAGATGTGATAAGAAAGTTGAGTGGGTTGTCCCTTCAGTTCAGATGCCCTCAGCTCCATTGCAAATGCTGGCTCATCTTTATAGGTGTGTGTGGCCTTCATATTTGTGTCTGACAAAGGAGCTCAGACCCAGCATTTATCTCAACTGAATACTTATCACGTGCTAACACTGATCTGGGCATGGACGGGAGAAGGCTGAAACAGGTGAGATTAAACGAGGTGCCCCCTCCCAGAGGTCTTTGGGAAAAATGAAAGGTTGGTGGGTTTTACGTACCTTTATTTTTATTTTTTACTAGAGGCCTGGTGCACGAATTCATGCACAGGTGGGGTCTCTCAGGGTGGCCTGCGGGGATTGGGTCCCAGCTCGCGCCCCCAGGCTCACAGCCCCTGCTCGTGTCCCCAGCCTCGCAGCCCCACAGCCCCCACCTGGCACCCCGCTCTGGCCTGGCGCCACCCCCTCACCTGCTCCGCCATCGCACTGCTGTCCAGCACTTGTTGGGGCCCATCAGGCCCAGCAGCACCTCCACTACCACCTGCTGCCAGCGCCGCATCGCAGACGCCCACCGTGTTCTGTGCTGCCTCTGGTGGTCAGCTCACATCATAGCGAGTGGTCAAACTCCTGGTCAACAATTTGTATATTAGGCTTTTATTATATAAGATTGATTTCAGAGAGGAATGGAGAGGGACAGAGAGATAGAAACATCAATGATGAGAGAGAATCATTGATCGGCTGCCTCCTGCATGCCCCACACTGGGGACCGAGCTCGCAACCAGAGCATGTGCCCTGACCAGGAGTCGAACCATGACCTCCTGATTCATAGGTCGATGCTCAACCACTGAGCAACACCAGCTGGGCCGTTTTGTTTTTTCTTTTTTCTTTTTTTCCCCTCTGTTTTGTTTTTTAAATCAAAGGAAGGATTCCCCTAAATAAGAATCAGCGGGGCCATGGCCGGTGTGGGTCAGTGGTTAGAGTGTCAGCCTGCACACCAGAGGATTTCGGGTTTGATTCCTGGTCAAGGGTACGTACCTGGGTTGCAGGTTCACTCCCACCCCCCAGTGGGGGTGCATACGGGAGTCAATATGTATGTCTCACATCCATGTCTCTCTCTCTTTCTCTCTCTTTCCTTCCTTCCCTCCTTTCCACTCTCTCTGAAGAGCAACGGAAAAAAATATCCTCAGGTGAGAATTAACAACAACAAAGCAGAATCAGTGGGGAAGCTCATCAAAATGCAGATGCTGGGGCCCGCCCCGCCTCTGGCTTATTGAAGTTGGCAGGGTCCTAGGAATCTGCATTCTCTGGGCGCTTCCTAGAAGAATCCAAGATGCCCCTGGCTGAGCCGGTTGATAAGGGCAGCTGGTGGGGAACTGACAGGCGATGCTCTCAGCAGGATGAGCCAGGCTGTGTTTTGAAATCTGAATTTCATCCATCAGTCAATGGGAGTCTTGGAAGGGTTAAAGGCAAAGGTGGGACTTGGTCAGATTTGTGTTCTAGAACAACCCCTCACTGTATGTGGAGAATAAATGGACGGTTGTGTGTGTTGGGGAGGGGAGGGACAACCAGGCAGTGATGGCGGCAGAGGGCTGGGGAAGAGGCTGGATTTGCCCAGAATGACTTGCCTTGGCAAATACCTGGTTAGGGAAATGGATGAGGGGGGGGCGGGGCCCTGGGATGTGGAGAGGCCGCCGCCACACTGAGGGGGACACGGAAGGAGGGGAGGTGGGGGCGGGTGGACTGGACGTTCGGTGTGAAATGGTTAATGTGGAGTGGCTGTGAGGGGCCCAGGGGGAGACATTTGTAGAAATTCCAGGGCAGAATCTCCTCTTTCCTAGGGGTCCCTAAAAGGCAGTATCCGGGTGCCTTTTTAAAAAATCTAAAACCTCTTCCATTCCCAAAGGGAGATCTATATACAACACAAAAACTCTCACAATTAGCCTTGATCCAGACATTGAACCCCTCTCCCCACCCCATCCTCAAAGTGCCTCTGGCATGTAGGTGTCTTGCAATCATATTTTCTCTGCTTGTTAATGAACTCACTGAGGTAGTACTCCTGGAGAGAGAAAGATTTCATTTGTCTGGGGCTGAGAAGGGAGACGGGGGTTGCCAGAGCTAATGAGGAATCAATGCCTCATAACTGCTAATTAAATGAGCTTGGCTCTCTCCTGGGGCTATTAGCTGGCTGGCTGGCCCTTGAGTGTCCACAAATTTAATTATACTCCCCAATAAACACCCGCAGCACCCACTACCCTCTGGTATCTCTGTGGGGGAAACCAAAGAGAAGCAGGATCTTCATGTGTGTGCTGAAACCATCAGCTCATTTATTAATATACTGATTTCTTCTGATGCCTTTATTGATTCAACCAATGTTTATTGAGCGCCTGCTGTGTGCCAGGCCCTGGTTAGGTGCTGGGGCCACAGCAGTGAAAAACACAAACGCAGTCTCTGCCCTCATGGAGCGCACAGTGTAATGGGGGTGACAGACAGTCCTGTGAACAGTTAACAATAATCGGAGCAAGTGCTGGAGAGGAGACATCCCAGGTCTAGGAGAGTGTATAACACAGGCTTGATGCGGTGGGTGGTGAGGCAACAAGGAAAGTTTCCCTTGGTGAAATGAGGCCGGGATAAGAAGGGAGAGGGAACTCGTGGGGTACTCGGGGAGGCAGAGCATTCCAAGATGAGGGCGCAGCAAAGACCAAGGCTCTGATGCTGGAATGACTTCAATGTGGTGTCCTCGACGTGATTAGGATGTCGCAGAGAACTGGGGGTGACCCCTCGCCGATGCCACAACTCACCTACCAGGCACAAGTTTACACCTGTCCTGTAGTTGGTCCATGGAACTGATGGTGAGGTGTGGGAGAAAAATAAATTATTCCTGGAATTTTTATTGGCCAATCTTAGTAGAATCCTGGTCTAGAGAGAACTTCAAACACCGTCCCCTCGTTGATTCCCAAGGCCCTGGGTTCAGTCAGGTATTTTGTATGTTCAGGCCTGTGGGGGGCATATGAGTGACATGGCCAACACCATGCATGGCACACTGCTACGTGATCACGGGGTGCATGCGCCTATTTTACTCCCTCCTGGCTCTTGTCCCATGGGATTAGCCAGCTCACTCCCCTGGCTGGACGTGATTCCTTCCTGCCCCCCCCCCCCCCCCGCCCCACGGTTACTTGTCCATGGCAGGCGGAGGTTGATGGGAGTCCGCGCTATGAGGAAGCTGTGACTTGTTGTCATAGCACACCAGAACAACAAAATCACTAGTCTTCCACACAGCACTAGACCACAACGGCTCCAGTCTTCTTGGCCACCCTTTGCCCTGCGTCTGCGACCTCCCAACCCAGCTCTTTTCCTGCGCCTGAGCCAAGCTGTAGCATATGGGCTTCTTGCTTCTCCACCGCCTCCTGTCTCCCATTCCCGGTCCTCCTGGGGAGAGGAAGGAGCTGATCTCCAAGGGCCCAACTCCCGCCCGCCCATGAAGCATGGAATTTGGAGTGGGCAGGATGTGGGGTCGACTTGCAGATTCACCCTGGGCCTGAGACCCCTTGACCTGTCCCTCTCCGGGTCTCAGTGTCCTCAACGGTCACCTGGATGTAATAACTCCCATGTCCTGAAGTTGAAGATGGCATGACATAATGTATGTAAAATGACTGACCCAATGTTTCTCAAAGAAGTCTGGAGAGAGCACAATAATGTCCTGTTGGCCGGCACCCATTCCCCCACAGCCCTACAGCTTGATCATCGTACCTGTTGGGCATGACAGACTTCTGTGTGCCGTTTCATCTCATCTGGAAAACAATGCATTGAAAAATCTATTGAATGAGGGGGGCAAGTCTCCAGAAGCGTCAGACACCCCGGACCGTCCTCTGTTCCCCCATCAAGCTGCAGGGCTCTCCGTCACCTGGGGAGCTGTCCGTGCCCTGCGGCTGCAATGAAGCCGGCCGGGACCTGCTGGGAGCTGTCCAGGCGCGGGTGCTGAAGCAGGTCGCGGTTCCCTCCCTGGACCCCGAGAGGCGCTGTCCGGAGTCTCCGTGCTGAAATAAATAGCAATTTTCTCCCCTGGTCCTCGCAGAGCTGTCTTCAGCCTCGGGGCTGAAGAAAACTTAACTTTCCTCTCTTCCCGGCTCGACCCACTCCCCCGCCTTCTCCGTTCCTCTGCCTTTGGGGAACCCGCCTTCCAAAAATGTCTTTCCTCTCCGCTCCTCTTCCCCGGGCGCTTCAGAATGGCAAGGGGGGCAGTGGGAGGGGTCGCAACCTCCCAGGACTCATCCCGGCTCCTTACCTCGTGGCACGTCCCCAGGACTTACCTCCCAGGTAGTCAGCCCGGTTGGTCTCTGCTTTCCAGACCGTCAAACTTCGCCGTCTTTGTCGCTTTCTGGGCAGATGTCCACGCGCTGACCTGCAAACCAGCCCCACCCCCGAGGTGCCGGGTCCCCCAAGCCACCCCTCCTTCCACGCAGCTGAAGTCCTTCCCTTGTGCGTCTCACCTGCTTCCAGGCTTGTGGGCAGATGCAGGTGTCCAGTGGCTGCCGAGGCGGGGACTGCGCTTTTAAGGGCTTTGGGGAAGGCGGGGCACCGGGAACCCAGGGCGGGGCTTGGCCAGCCGACCAATGGGACTCCGCCTCGAATGCAGCTCCAAAGATTACCTCATAGGTTGTGGCCTCAGCTTCAGAATAAAAGACTGGCATCTGCCCAAAATCTAGGTTGGGGTTTTCTGGAGGGGGAAGGGCCACTCACTGTAGTCCCCAGGATCTCCCCACTCGGCCCAGCCCTCTCCTGGGTCTCTGAGCTCCCCACCAGTTTAGCAGCTCTGGCTCGGTCAGTGCTTGTTTCTCCAGCGTGTGCTATTGCTCGATCAGGAGAGATAAAGCTGGTAAATTGTGTTGGGGGGGAGGGGGAAGGGGGATAGGGCAGGTGCAGAATATTTAAGTCTAGTTTCAGATGGAGAAACTGAGGTCTGTGTGAATGTAGGGCTCAGGGGAGCCTGGGGCAGAGGTGGGACTCAAGCCTAGACCTTCTGATTCCTCGACTCAAAACCCAACTCATAACTTAGTTTATTGTTTTACTTTACTGAGTAGGCTCTGAGCCGAAAAACACACAAACTTGGGTTCAAGTCCAAATTTTCCTCCTCCGTGCTGTGGGACTTGGGGCGCAGTTGAACCTCTCTGTGCTTCAGTTCCCTCAACTGTAAAATGGTGATGATTGTAGTATCTTCTCAGAGCATTGTGATGAGGCGTTAACGCTATGGTGTGGATTGCATGTTGGAAATAAATAATCAGGGCTAGGACTAAGGTGAGGGAGGCACTTGCCTCAGGTACAAAATTTAAGGGGGCACAAAAAACCCCCTCAGTTATCAAAATAAATCATATTTCAATGCAATGTTTTTTAAAAATCAAAATTAATGAAGAATCCACAATAAGCAAAATATCATTTTAAATAAAGGCAGGATCTGCATTCCTGATTTTTTCCGTTTGCCTCAGACTCCAATGCAGCTTGGCATGACATTAGAAAAAATGTCCGGACCTGGTAATTTTCCCAATAATGTAGCTCCTGTTATTTCCTGAGATGGTCCATCCATTTACTCAAAACACCTTTACTGTGTTAGGCACGGCGTTGGGGGAGGGGCCCATTCATGAATTCAGCAACTAACCTTCCTTTAGGGAGGGTGAAGACATGAAAAAGCAACTCTTCTCAAACTCAGCATGCATGACAATAAAGGAATTTGTGTTCTAGCTTGTGCTCTTCCCAATATGAAAGTCCCCTAAAAGAGCTGCTTATTTTGTGGAATTTGAGCTCACAAATGAGTGACCTGCAGACCACCCATGGATCCAGGAACGTCAGGTAAGGTTTGCCAACAAAGATACCCAAACCAAGGCTTAACTCCACGGATGCACTGGGGGAAAGTTCGGCCAAACCCATGGGGAGTGGGTGCAGAAGCTGCTCGGAATTCTGACACATAGTAGGTACTCAGCAAATTCGCTGTCAAGTGCAATACTCACCTGAAACACTCTAACTTCTGCATCATGTCTCCACTCAGGCTCGTTCTGGCTTCACAGTTCCCATAGAGGAGCAAGGACCTCGCTACCAAAGGAAGAAGAAGAAACGGGAATGTAGCCTAGAAACGGCTGCTTTGTTTATTTGCTCCCTCCCTTTTTCCTTTTCACCTTTTTATTTTGGAGGGAAAAATTCAAACCCGCAGGAAAGTTGCAAGATAGTGCAATGCACTTCTGAACATAATCATCTTTACCTAGATTCACCCACCCATTGTTAACGTTCTGCCACAGCCACTGGATCTTTGTCGTTCTCTCTACATATATCTTTGTCTCTGTCCCAACCATATAAGTGGCAGACACAGTGGCCCCCTCATTCCTAAATACTCAGCATGCTTCCCCCACGGTCAAGGACGGTTTCCCATGTGACCATAATGTGGTGATCACAACCACAAAGTTAAAATTGTGACAATTTGTCTAATCTCTAGCCCACATTCCAGTTTCACCAATTGCCTCGATACTGTCCTGTATGACATTCATTTCCAAGTTGGGATCCAGTTCAGGATTGTGCAGTGATTTCATTGTCCTGCGTTTCCCATCTCTTTTGCAAGGAGGTGAGCTTTGTAGTAGCTCTATCTTGTTAGACCCCAGGGTTCTCCTCTCAGCTCAGAGATCTGGCTCGCTCACTGCCTTCAATGGGAGTGTGCACTACACACAGTGCCTGGCACCCCTTTCTCACAACACCATTTTATTTAGAGGATTTTTAAAGTCACTTCCTCCTTCCACATTCTAGAAAGACTTGGCCAGAAATCCACACCTCAAACCTACTGTATGCATTCACTTCACAATGAAAATATTTGCACTGGGGATTCAGCAGGGAACAAAGCGGATCTCATTTTTGTATTCCATTTAGTGTAGAAGACAGACAATAAACAAATATATAAAGGAACAAAATAACCTCACACAATAATGACAGCTAGAAGACACAGACTGGGGTGATAGAGCAGGAGTCTGCTAACTTTTCTGTAAAGGGCCAGAAAGTAAATATTTTCTGCTTTGCAGGCCAGCTGGTTTCTCTCCTGACTACTCTGGTCTGTTGTTGTAGCTCAAAGGCAGCCTTGGAGAATATATATAGGTGTGACTGTGTTCCAGTAAAACTTTATTTACAAAAATAGTGGCAGCTGGCTGATGTTGCTTAGTGGTTAGAGCATCCACCCTTGCACTGAAGGGTCACTGGTTTAATTCCTGGTTAAGAGCAAGTAGCAGGTTGCAGGTTGGATCCCTGCCCCATGGGGTGTGTGCGGGGAGGCAACTAATCAATGTGTCTACCTTACGTCGGTGTTTTTTTTCTCTCTCTCTCTCTCCCCCCACCTCCCTTCCTTCAACTCTCTCTAAAAATAAATGGAAAAGATATCCTGGGGTGAGGATTAACAACAACAAAACAATAGTGGTAGCTCCTTTGGCCCAAGGGCCATATTTTCTAGTCCCTGCCTAGTATGTGACTGGCTGGTGTAAGACACGTAGCTTTAGCGGAATGGTTGGGGAAGGGCTCTCTGGGGTGGACACATTTGAGCTGAGACCTGAAAGGTGAGAAGAAGACAACCATGGGAAAATGTGAAGGACAAATATCAGGCTGAACAGTGAGCTGGCTGGGTTACTGTTTGTAGGAACAGTTCGTTCCTAGAAACTGTGTGTGTGTGTGTGTGTGTGTGTGTGTGTGTGTGTGTGTGTGTGTGAGAGAGAGAGAGAGAGAGAGAGAGAGAGAGAGAGAGAGAGAGAGAGAGAGAGAGACAGGCCCTGAAGTGTGTCCTGGAGGGGACTTGCAGGAGTTATACTCAGAAAGAGGTGGCCAGGGTTTGGTCACTCAGGCCAGGAGCAGATCATATAGGAAAACCTTTCCCCCTCCCTTTTTCTCCCTCCTTGAGCTTTTACTTCGTGTTGGGCTTGGTGCCAAACACTTCACGTGCCAAGTATTCCGAAGGCTTCAGGACAACCCCATGCGATTGCTATCATTGTTGTCCCCATTCTGCAGATGAGGAAACTGAGGATAAGGAACTAGTCCAAGGCCACCTGGAAAGCAAGAGGCAGAGCTGGGATTTACATACAGCTCATGCTTGGCTGGCGTGGCTCCGTGGTTGAGCGTGGACCTATGAACAAGGAGGTCACGGTTCTATTCCCGGTCGGGGCACGTGCCTAAGTTGCGGCTCAATCACCCGGTGTGGGTTGTGCAGGAGGCAGCTGATTGGTGATTCTCTCTCATCACTGATGTTTCTATCTCTCTCCCTCTCCCTTCCTCTCTGAAATCAATAAAAATTAAAAATAAATAAATGAACACAGCTCTGTCTCTTGGCTCCAAAGCCCATGCTCTCAGCACTCTCCCACCAGCATTGCCTTCACTTGTTGTCTCCTTCAGAACCTCCGGAGAGCAGAGAAGGCCTTTACACCCGGGATTCTGAGATGTTTCCATCCTAAGCTGCAGAGCAGATGTGAAACGCCCTGTTTTACAGATGTGGCAGAGGCAAACCCCTCCCCCCATAGACCACAATAATTGGGGGCTGGATCTGGGATGGGGTCCCCCGTCTGCTGACTCCAAGATCTAAATTCTTGTCAACTGTCCACTCCTTTCCCTGTCCTCTTCTAGAGTCCTCATACATATATAACCTTATCCATTAGTCTCCTCACACATAATTATCTATTCATTTACTTTTTATTTTATTTATTATTATTATTTTTTTAATATTTTATTGATTTTTTACAGAGAAGAAGGGAGAGGGACAGAGAGTTAGAAACATCGATGAGAGAGATCGATCAGCTGCCTCCTGCACGCCCCCCCACTGGGGATGTGCCCGCAACCGAGGTACATGTCCCTGACCGGAATCGAACCTGGGACCCTTCAGTCTGCAGGCTGACGCTCTATCCACTGAGCCAAACCGGTTCGGCTCATTTACTTTTGAAAGAATTTTGTTTTAAAGCCAGATATATGGAGGTATAATTTCTATACAGTAACATTCATGTTTTTTAGGCGCACAGTCCTGTAAATTTTGACAATTGCAGTTATGTAGCCAACACCATAGTCAAGAAACAGAACAGTTCCCTCACCCCAAAAACGTTCTCTCCTGCCCCCTGTATAGGCTATCCCCACCCCGATCGCTGCTCCCTGGAAACTGCTCATCTGCTCTCCATCGTTATAGTTTTGCCTTTTCCAGGACATCATTTAAATGGGGTCACATGGTGTGCAGCTTTCGGTGTTAGGCTTCTTTCATCTTCCTAATGCATTGGAGATCCATCCATGCTGCTGTGTGTCGGGAAGTAGCGTTCCACTGTGTGGGTGGAGTAGGGCTTGTTCAGTCACTAGTGCAGGGACCCTAGGTTCAAGGACATTTCTAGGTCGGGTTATGAATAAAGCTGCTAGAAATGTTCACGCACGGGTGTTTGCGTGGACAATATTTTTTTTAATATATTTTATTGATTTTTTACAGAGAAGAAGGGAGAGAGATAGTTAGAAACATCGATGAGAGAGAAACATCGATCAGCTGCCTCCTGCACACCCCCTACTGGGGATGTGCCCGCAACCCAGGTACATGCCCTTGACCGGAATCGAACCTGGGACCCTTCCGTCTGCAGGCCGACGCTCTATCCACTGAGCCAAACTGGTTCGGCATATTTTTTTACTTTTAAGAAGCTGCCCTTGCCCTAACTGGTTTGGCTCAGTGGATAGAGCATCGGCCTGCGGACTGAAGGGTCCCGAGTTCGACTCTGGTCAAGGGCACATCCCCAGTAGGGGGTGTTCAGGAGGCAGCTGATGGATGTTTCTCTCTTATCGATGTGTCTAACTCTCTATCCCTCTTCCCTCCTCTTTGTAAAAAAAATCAATAAAATATATCTTTTTTAAAAGAAGAAGCTGCCCAACTTTTCCCCCAAAGTGATGACACTATTTTGCATTCCTGTGAGCGGTGGATAAGTGTTTCTGTTGCTCCACATCTTCATCAGCACTTGGTATTGTCAGCTATTTTTTTAGCCACCTAAGCAATGTGCAGTGTCTTTTTTTTCTTCAGTGTCTTAATACATAAGGTAGCATTCTCTATATATATATCTATACCTTACAGAACATGCTGTTTTTCACTTCACAGTATATATAGGAGAACACCATCCTATATAATCATCAGCAAATGTCTAGGTGGAGAGACAGACACTCCCAGGTCATTACAGCTCAGAGTGGACAAAGCTGTGATGGAAGAGACTCAGGTACTGTGAGAACCCAAGGAAGTCACCTGCCCCAGTCCAGGAAGATGGGGGACAAACCAAAGAGGGCTTCCTGGAAGAGGCACCACTGTATAAACTGAGACCTAAGTCTGAGAAGGAGTGAGCTGGGTGACGTTGCTGGAGTGTGCCCCTGATCGAAGGCCCAGGAGAAAACTCTGGATTTTGGCACCTTTAGATTCAGGACCCTCTTGGCTGCAGAGTCCTTCCTCCCCTTGCCTCTTCTGCCTACGTTGGGGGCTAACTGGCCCATTTAAACAGAGGCAGCAATTTTCCCTTGCAAACACTGGCACCTTACGAGGCTCCATTCTGCCTTCCAGAATAATCCTAGCTGGTGTTTTTTAATCACTTGTCATCTCCCTGGGATCTCAGCTTCATGGACAGTCCCCTTTGACTGATTTCTCCCCTTTGGGTCCCTAGGATCTGCAGCATCTGCCTATGTCCCAGGAGAAAGGCAGGTGCAGGTGGACAGAAATGAATGAGTCTCATTAGAGAATGTCCCCCATGAGGCTCCAGTTAGGAACAGTAGCTAATCATCTCCGGGGATAATAAGCCAGCAGTGAGTATTAATTAATAGCTCATCACAGTAGAAAAGAAGGTTTAGGAATAAGGGTCTCCGGTGATTCTTCCTCCCTGTTCCCTGCCTGATACCCACACAGGCACAGCCCCTTCCTCAACCGTTACTATAGAGACCTCTTTCCTGCCACCCTCAGGAGCATTCATAAATCAAGACTGCACAGATGGTGGCCTCAGCAAGCCTGTTGTTCTCTCTTCTAAGGACAGTTTCTGGAGCCCTGAGGATTAAGGAGACAGGGCTACTCTGGACAACATCTGCCTGGTTCTGAAACCTGACCCTCCAGCCCAGGCAGGAGGAGATTAATGGAGGCATTTACTTGGAAGGGGCAGAACACACAAACAGGGCCACACAGAGGCCAGCCTCCTCACCTGAGGCCTCCAGGGAATCCCTAATGAAGGTCTCAGCCCCCTCCCGCCCCCCCCCCAATGAGAATCACCCCAGGCACTTCAGCACTTCAGACCTGGGGGGAGAGGAGAATCTTGCAGTGTGTATCCTGGAATTATTGCAATAATACCAGCTAGTGTTTCCTGGGCATCTATTTTGTGCCCAGCACTGCACATTTTATGTATAATAAATGCACACTGAAACACTATATATAATAATTATTATAATGCTGATGCTCATTTATTTAAGAGGTTTAGTATCATACAAGGACAAGGATCTTGCCCATTTTAATCCCACTGCATTTCCCAATGCCTGGAATTGATAGTCATTGAATATACGAACGATTTCATTTACTTCTCACAGTCACCCTGCAGCATAAGTACTAAATCCCATTTTGGGGGGACGCGGAAACCAAAGCTCAGAGAAGTGGAGACATTCCCCCAAGGACACTCAGCAAGTAGGGGGCAGAGGCGGGATCAGAAAGGAGGTCTTCCTATTACAGAGCTCCCTAGCCCTCACTCGGATGAGGCCCGGAGAGGGAAGGTAACCTTCGGCAGATCACAAAGCATGCCAGGGACCCAGCCAGGACTGGAATCCAGCTTTCCCACCCCTCTCTCTGGCCCTCTTTCCCTTGGCTCTCCCATATTCCCTTGCAGCCTTAGCAACAAGCACAACATCTCACAAACATCGGTTCTCAAAAGTAGATATTAGTGGATGATGCTGTATGTAGGAGAGTCTGGCCTTTCAGAGCCTTCTGGAACCCTTTTTGGGTTATCTGCTCCAATCTCACATCTGTCTAAGAGGCCAAGACATGGAGTTTTGTCCCTGAGGGGGAAAGGGAAGCGCACAGAGGTCAGATTGCTAGCTTATGGTCACACCATGCCATCCTGCTGCTCCCCCGAACCACCACTCCTCTCTCACACCTGCCATTTTCCAAAAACCAATTTTGTAGCTTTCATGTTGGTTCTCTGACCCTCACAACATCCTTTCAAAAAAACCCTTTTCTGTTTAAGTAATACTGCCAGCTACCATTTATTGAGCACCTACTAGGTGAGGGCTCTCTCTACCTCGTCTCATGCGCACATTAACTTCCCAAGCTCAATGCTATGAGCCCTATTTCTTGGAGTCCTAAGTGGGCACAGAGAGGTTGGGACACTTGCCCAGGCTCACACAGCAGGGAAGGGGGAAGAGCAGTTGTTTGAAATCAGAGCCCCCACTCGTAGCCACAGTGTGTGGTTGGTGTCTGTGTCCTGAGTGGGACCAGCTCCCCGTCTGCCAGGGGTGGCTCTCAGGCTGCAGAGTCCATGAGGAAGGCCACGCCTCTAAGGACCTGGTTTCCTGTCCAGCCCCGAGTCCTGGAAGAACCGTGAACAAACACTGAACAATGTGTTCTCCCTTCTCAGCTTTTGGAAGTGCTTCATGTATTGACAAAATTCCTGGTACAGCCCTCCCCAGCAACGGTCCTTCCTTTGACTGCACATCCTGGCAGCGGGGGATGGGGCAGGAGCAGGATTCTTGGCAGCCACAGTGGTGGGAGGAAATAAGATGGGTGTGTGTCAGGGAGGCCACTCGGGGCTGTGCCATTTGTGTAGAGACAGGAAAGGTGAGAGAGAGCCAATCTGTGACTAGAGCCTGCCAGGCAGAGGGAAAAATAAGTGCAGAGGGAGCAGCAGTGGCAAAGGCCTGGAGGTGGGGAGCAGTTTTGGAGAACCTGAAAGAAGTCCAGGTCCACCCCCTTAGCCACTGAGGTCCTGGGCCATTCACTGTGGCCCGTGACAAAGTTGGTCCTGGGAGCCTGTGTTCTCTATGAGGAGGCTGAGACCCACCGCAGGCCAGGTACACAGTAGGTGCTCAATTAATGTTTGTTGATGAAAGAATGAACAAAGCCCCAAAAAACTGGTAGGAATTTAAGAGATCAGACAGCCCAGGAATCAAAAACCCAAATTCAAGCAGGGGTGTTTCATGTTAACATTCCCAAATGGGGCTCTTTAAAAAAAAATTTTTTTTTTGGTCAGTATTATAAATGTCTCCCATGTTCTCTCTTTTTGTCCCCCTCCACCCAATCTTCCAATTTGGGCTCTTGAAAAAATCATGCGAGGAAACAAACCCAGTGGCTGCCAGTCAGAATGCCTACCCAATCTTTTCATTTTATCTGTGGGAGAAACTGAGTTCAGAGCCATTACATGCCACTTGAAAATCTCACAGCTCATAACTAAGAGCTGGGACCGTGATGATAATGAGCTTCTATTTATCGAATGCTACCGTATGCTTCACATACATGCTCTCAAGAAACACAACTCCTGTGAAAAAATACTGAGATCCCCTATTTGTTTAATTTTTACTTATTAATTTTAGAAAGAGGAGAGAGAGAGAGAGAGAGAGAGAGAGAGAGAGAGAGAGAGAGAATATCTTGGACTTGTTGTTCCACTTATTTATGCATTCATTGGTTGTTTCTTTTATGTACCCTGACCGGAGATCGAACCCACAAGCTTGGTGAATGCAGACTGCGCTCTAACCAACCCGGCCAGGGCCTTTTTGTTTTGTGTTTTGTTTTTTAAATATATTTTTATTGATTTCAGAGAGAAAGGGAGCGGGAGAGAGAGAGATAGAAACATCAATGATAAGAGAGAATCATTGATTGGCTGCCTCCTGCACGCCCCATACTGGGGATGGAGCCGGCAACCTAGGCATGTGCCCTGAGCTGGAGTGACCTCCTGGTTCAGAGGTCGATGCTCAACCACTGAGCACCACCGGTCAGGCTCCCCCCCCCCCCCACCTTTTTTAATTGATGAGGAATCAGAGTGTGTGCAAGGAGGGTAAAGGACTCATCTGGAATCCCGGGGCGGTGTTTGGCAGAGACTGGATTCAAACCCAATATGCTTGGAGCTAAGTCTTTTTATACACGCCCTTCAAGAGCGCATTTCCCCTATATTTGTACAGGAGGAAACTGAGACAGTGGAATGTGGCGTGCGCGCGCGCGCGCGCGCGCGCGTGTGTGTGTGTGTGTGTGTGTGTGTGTCTGTGTGTGTGTGTGACTCAATACAGCCAACAGCGATTGGGCCAATCCTTTGAGACCCCAAAAGTCAAGAATTAACCCATTGATTTGACTCGCGCCCCCAACTCCAGATTTCCCCAAGCCCGAGGCTGCGGTTCCCCACTCCCATAGCAAGTGCTCCAACCTTCCTCCCCTACGATAAGTGTACGCAATAGGCGCTTAATGAGCTCTTGGATGGAGGTTGTGGAAGCAGCGGCGAAGCTGCAGGAGAGAGAGGGTTCTGCTTCCCTGCTCTCCCCACTCACCTCCTCGGGGTCTGCCCAGCCCCCAGCCCCAGCCCCAGCCCCAGCGCACCCGGAGCTCTCCCACTGCAATTACGGTAATTAGCTCCGAGCCTCCAGCCCGGGCGGGAGGACGTAGGGAGGCGGACTTTGGCCCAGGCTGACCTGCTTCCAGGCGGGCCCTCGGATTGGTCCACTCCGAGCACGTGATGCGCATGGTGGACTTGTTGCTGGCCATCCCGGCGTTGCCCAGGCAACGCCTGCCGCGCGTCCTCTCTGCCAAGTGCCTGAGAGAAGTGGCTGTGCAGAGGGTCTGGAGACTTGGCAGGAGAGAGAGGAGGGGGAATCGGGAGAGGGAGGCAAGCTGCTTCCCTTCCCTAGCTTTCCCAGGCCCCAGCCCCCCAACCCCTAGCCATGAGGCCCCTGTGGACTTGACATCCAGGTGGGTGCACATAGCAGGTCCAAGGTCACAGACCTGGCCAGGCGGGACGCAGCCCGCCAACACAGACCGGACCCATGCCAGGGCCTATCCCATGCGCAGACAGGGTGTGTAGACAGAACACAGATATACAGATCTTGCATTAACAAGTATTTGCGAAAAGCCCACCAGGCTCAGAGCTTGTGTTCAGAAAGGTATGATATTTAACAAGACAGAGATGAGACAGTCCCTGTCCCTGAAATCATCACCCTCATCACAGTTGCCCCTACACCTGACCACTTCCACGTGCAGTGCCTCAGCCAAGCACTTTACCTGCATTTCATCTTCATTACATCCCATCTTACAGATGAGAAAACTGAGGCTCAGAGTGGGGCCAATTAGGAGGCAGGGACCTAGCTAGAAGACAGGGACTCCACCCTCCAGGAGTGTCTATTAAAGCCCACATTCTTTTTATTTTATTTTATTTTTTTAAAATATATTTTATTGACTTCTTACAGAGAGGAAGGAAGAGGGATAGAGAGTTAGAAACATCGGTGAGAGAGAAACATCGATCAGCTGCCTCCTGCACACTCCCTACTGGTATGTGCCCGCAACCAAGGTACATGCCCTTGACCGGAATCGAACCTGGGACCCTTCAGTCCGCAGGCCGATGCTCTATCCACTGAGCCAAACCGGTTAGGGCGAAGCCCACATTCTTATTCACTTTATAATACTTACTATAATAATCATAATAATGATAATAGTGTATCAATTAGCTATTGCTGTGTAACAAATTACTCCAAAGCTTAGCGGCTTAAAAACAACAATATTTAACATGTTAATATATACACCTTATTATTGTCACCTTAAGAGATAGCACCTCTAAGAAAAAGGCTGTTTTGTTTTGTTGTTTTACATAATTAGAATACAACAAATGCATGAAATTGAACACTGATTCAATGTTATTATCCAATATATAAAACCTATTAAAATTTGTTGACCATCCACATCATGTTCTTCATAGCACTTTTCTTTTTTGATCTGGGATATAATCAGAATCATATGTTGCATTTGGTGTTCCTGTCTGAATTCATTCTCTTTGACTTCCATACATTCGGAGAGAGCAGAGAAGTTGTTTCATAGATGCTTTTGGTTTGGATTTGTCCTATGGTCTCTCTAATTCATTTCATTCATTCCACAAACACTTATTGAGCTCCTACTGCATGCCAGATGCTGGCATCCCAACAGCTAAGAGGATCTCCTGGTTGTGTGATAAAGCCATCAAGTGGGTGGGTAGTAGTGATGGCTTGATATGTCCAGCTCTTCCCGGCCAAATATCCAGCTCTATTATACATTGGCTGTGTGACCTTGCATTGGACACTTTCCCTCTCTGGGCTTTAGTTTTGTCACTTGGAAAATGTGGCCAATGCTAGTCTTAACTACTTATGGGGGTCTCACCACACATGGCTAGACTGGTAAATACGGAATGCACAATAAACAAAGTTAACTGTTATGATTTTATTATTCTGTGAATCTAGTTCACAGTTTCGCCTTCTCCTTGGCTCTGCTGACAGCGGGGCCAGATTGTTCTCTGTGGCAGGTCGTCCTGTGCATTGTAGGATGCTGAACACATCTCCACCCACTTCATGCCAGTAGCAGACTCCCCTAAGTTGTGACAACCACACAATATCCCCAGATATTGCCTGGTGTCCCGGGGGGGAAGAGAATCGCCCCTAGGTGAGGATATGTGATATATGGTATATGACTTCAAAGATGATAGTTGAAGCAATCTATAGTTAGGAGATCAAAGCACTCCATTCCCACACAACTAAGGGTTGAGAGATGCTAATGAGTCTAAAGTCCCTTTCTAAGCATCTTTGAGCTTAAGACGTCTGGTTTCACAAGGGTAAGATTTCCCAGGCTGTGGTCAGACACTTCACTTGTCGCCCAGCCTGCCTGGGCCCCTGGAGTACCACCCCTGGCCTATTCCCTGTTTCTCTGTGGATCTGGGTGCGCCTACCCACCCAGCCTCTGTCGCCAGCAGCCAGCCAGCCATGAGAACAGGGACTCAAGTTTCCACTCAGGACAGCTGCTGGGAGGCCCTTCTAGGCAGGTGAGGGGCTTGGGAGTGAGTCCTCTCTGATGAAGACTGAGCCTGATAATCCTTATGTCACTCTTGCCCCAAATGTCAATAGTGCTGAGGTAGAGAAACCCTGGTTTATGTTAGGAAAGGGGCCAGGACTACATCTCCGCACACGTACCCATCTTCATCCATGCACATACACACACAACCATTTACCATTGCATTCATTTCATCTTCTCAAAAACAATGTGATTTGTTGTCTTTTTTTTTTTTTTTTTTTTTTTTACTACATGAGTGCATATTCCCTGTAGACAGTTTAAAAATTAGAGAAAAACACCAATGAAAAAGAAAGTCACACACTAGGACCCCATGCAGAGGAAATTGCTGCTAACGGTTTTTAATATCCTCCCCCGCCTTTTCCCCAACGTGGCTGTGTTCTCATTCATATATTTACAACAATGGAATCATCCAGCACGTTATTTCACTTAATAGATGGGAAACTTTTTTTCATGTTTTGAAATTCTCTCCTACGTTGTATTTCCTGAGACAGCGGCCCCACATTTTTAGTAACAAGTGCCCCAACATTGGAATTCCTGGTTGTTCACAGTTTAGGGCTAAAGCAACTTTGTGGTAGAGCTCTTTGGCATTAAGTCTTTGTACCTGTCCACATTTATTTCCTTAAGAGAAGTGTTTGGAGGCAAAATTGCCATATCAACAAGTGTGCTCATTTTAAAGTATTTTTTCATGACAACGAATGAAATTGCTTTATCAACTACAATGCAATTTGAAAATGCAGTTTGTGAAGGAACTGAAAAGTAAGTGTTTTATTTATTCCATCACTTAGTTCAATGTCTCTTGACAGTTTGGAGCACGCCCTGCCAGAGGTTTTTCTATATGGACACAAACCTATGTTCATGAATTTCACTTCTACAAACTATGAGGTCACCTGTTTGGAACCATAAAATCCTCTTTAAAATGAGTAAGATCGCCGGGTTGGTGTGGCTCAGTGGTTGAGTGTTGACCTATGAACCAGGAGGTCATGGTTAGATTCCTGGTCAGGGCCTGTGCCCCATTGCAGGCTTGATCCCTGGTAAGGGGCATGCGGGAGGCAGCTGATCAATGATTCTCTCTCATCATTGATGTTTTGATCTCTCCCTCGGCCTTCCTTTCTGAAATATATATAAAATGAGCAAGATCATCTCTGTTCCCTCTTTTTTTCAGTTCTAATTACTTCAAAAGTCTGGACCCACCTGACTCATTTTTCTGTTGGTTGTGTGACCCCAGGGTTGAAAATGTCCTCATTCATTTGTCCATTCAGCACGTATTTATTGAACACCTGCTGTGTGCCAGACATTGTTCCAGATGAGCGATGAAGAAGACAGACAGACATCCTTGCTCTTATGGAGTTTGTAACCTAAAAAGGAAGGAAGACAGACACTAACGAAACAAGGAAGCATTATAACACAGGGTGTTGGAGAAAAGCATAGGGCCACATGAGAGAACATATAGCAGGTGACTGGGGTAGGCTTCCCTACAGACATATGAGCTGAGACCGAAGGATGGATTGGCACAACTAAGATACACAGAGAGGAAAGAGTGTCCCGGGAGGTGGGCACTGCATGTGCAAAGGCCCTGAGGTGCAAGGGAACACGGCCCATTCTAGGCACCAGGTCTGTGTGGAAAAGAGTGAGGGATGGAGGGATCCTGGTTGGAGATGTCCCTGCAAGGGTCCTGATTCTGATGCTGGCTGGGACTAAGCTGGGTGTGAGGAGGTGGGATTTGGGTTAGGAGCAGGGAAAGTGTCGAGGAGACTCCCCAAAATTCTGGCCTGTAAGGCAGGATGGATGGTGGTGAGACTTGATGAGAGTCAGGTTTATAAGGGATGGATCATGAGTTCAGGTTTGGATGCATCAAGGTATCTGTTAGTGTTGGAGGTTTGAGGGGGCGGTCAAGAAGCCAGGTGGGAAGTAAGTAGGGGCAGGCACAGGTAAGGGGCAAGGCATCCTAATGGCCCAGGCACCTGCTATAGGACCCAGTAAGCCAGCCCCAAGTTGCCCACCCCCATCACCAGGACCCCGTCCTCCAATACTAGAATAAGGCAGAGCCTGGGCAAGGGTCTGTGAGGGTTACAATTGCAGTCAGGCCTTGGTACAGCCTCTTTTCTCTCCCCTTCCAGAACTTTGAATATATTTCTATGATTATTAAATCCAAAGCCAGAAAAACTTATACCAATGTAGCAAGTGTTTTATTCAAACAGAGAGAAAGAGAGAGAAAAGTGTGAAGGGTAGGGAAGGGAAGGGGAAGGGAGGGGAGAAAGAGAGAGGGAGAGAAACTGGCAAGGGCAGACAACATCTTCCTGAAACCATGGCGACCAGTATGACTTAGAAGGGGGGGTGCTGACGATATTAATAATAATCTATGTGGACTTTTCCAGCATGAGTTATTATATGGGTAAGGCAGGATGTGTGTGTGTGTGGCTGTGTGTGTGCATATTTGCATAGGTGTCTGAATATGTGTGTGAGTGACTGCATGCATGGGTTGCAGGTGTGATCCTGCAGGTGTGTATTGTGCATGGGTGTGACTGCAGTTGTGTGCAGTTTTCCATATGAGTTTAGAGCTGCTTATGGGCAGATGGTGAGTCCCATGTGTGTCCCAAGTGTTACTTTACATGCATTTGTGCAATCAGCTCTGTGCACCCGTGCATGCGCCCACATTCGTGCAGGTATTTGAGTCCCCTTGTACATATATGTGCATGCAATGCTGGGTGTGAGCGACTTGTGCACTTGGGTGCAGGTGAGTGCTCCCATGCGTACATGTGTTGGTCATGCGTGTGTTATTCAAGAAGTGTGTATGCACACATTTAGGTGCATGTGCATGATGGGAGCTTAAGAAAAAATTGGGAAATGAGGATCTATAGTCTAAATAATACTATTGTGACAATGTTAATTTCCTGATTTTGATAATGTTTCTAGAGTTTTGTAAGATGGGGAATTTGCAACTTCCTATTAAAACCTATAATTACTTTTAAAATAAAATGTTTTAAAATCTAAAACTAAGGAACACCAATTTCACACATTTTTGTGTCTCATCAAAACAAGCAGGAGAAAATGCAAAAAATCTAGGCAGCCAACCTATGATTTTTTAAAAAGTAAGATTTCTAACTGAGAACATGGTTGCTTTTCTAAGTCTCCCAGGCTCCGTGTGTGTTGCGAAACAGGGGGGTGCAGGTGGGGTGAGAAGACTCAGACCCAACCCAGGCAGGTGCAGCCATGTGGCCAACTAGTGACTCGGGAGGACCTGGGAGGGGACTGGGAACATATAGAGTGAAACACAGGATCAGGCGCATTAGCAAATGCACAGCACTTCACAGGTGACAACGAGGAAATTTAATCAAGGTGGAGTGGAAACGCCAGTGGCATTAAATCTCTTGGGGTATCAGGGGAAGGAGAGGCAGAGCAGCTAATCCCCAGGGGTGTCAGGTTGTCTGACCACCTGCTGCTCTGGGGGTCCTCCCCAAATCCCAGGGTTTGGAGCTGAAGGGGGGGCAGAGACACAGAGATGCAGAGAGAGAATAAGGCGGGGGGTGGGGGGGGAGACAGAGGCCAGGCGGAACACACACACACACACACACACACACACACACACACACACACAAACGGAGACAGAAATAGTGAGAGACACAGAGGCAGGCAGACAGGCAGAGACAGACAGATAGAAAGACAAACACAGAGAGAGACAAAGGCAGACATAGAGACAGAGAGGGAGAGACATAAAGAAATGATTTAGACATTCGCTGCCTCTATTAAGCCACTGTTTGCTTAA